>NC_142487.1:1561785-2868571 GCF_049115385.1 Moschus berezovskii | reverse complement strand
CCCCGGCCAGGGATCTTGTTCCAGTCACTGCAGGGAGCTTGGGCCTCAGATACCTTGTCTGTAAGATAAGGGAACTGTAGTCAATAAGGCTCCTTGTAGCCTTAATATCTGATGAATCCATAACGTGGGTGAGTCTGAGACCTTGTGTTAATAAATCAAGTTCCAAGAATGAGGTGAAACTTAACCTTTTTATTAGCTCTGTTTTAAGTGTTTTGAGTGTCTACACTCAACATCAAATTTTGAATATCCCCTAAGAGTCAGGCACTTTTTTAGCAGTGCCACAGGCAGACAAAACCCTTCAGTCCGTTCTGAATAACATTTTTTTTTTTAAAAGAAATTCATGCAGATGTCTTTGGGGGCCAGAAAGTGAGTTTTACATTGTTAGCATTCTTTCCCTGATGGTCCTACTGAATCCTCTTATTCTCAGGGGATATGACACTTTGATGGCACTTTTACTGATTTTCCCCATTCATGTCAGAGAACAGGAGCCTAGTTCAGGAAAGATCCCTTACCACCCTGCCATCCTAAAATAGAGTCCACAGCCAACCAAAGTTGATGGGATGGACTAGCCAGGCCCTTCCTTCAGCTTGCACCTTCCATAGCCTGGCCCCGGGCTTGTTAGGCACAAATGAATGAATGAACTCATGAACTAATGATGCAACTTTCCAGAAACTAGGCAACAGGAAAATCTGATGGACTGAAAATGTTTCAAGAGCCGTTTATATTTTCATGACATTTTCAAGACATATTTCAGTATGTCTTCTCAAGTTTGCTTGGAAATTTCAATTCCCAAAAGTTTGGTGGGCTGTAAATCCAGATCAAAGAGAATGCTCTGTTTTTACATATCTTTACTACTTATTTATTTATCTTTTATTGGGTTATGTCAGGTCTTAGTTGCAGTGGGCTTAGTTGCCCCATAGTATGTAGGATCTTAGTTACTTGATCAAAGGTCTGAACCCAAGTCGCCTGCACTGCAAAGCAAATTCTTAACCACTGGGTCATCAGGGAATTTCCTTATATAGCTTTGTGTTGATAGTTTCTATCACGTGATCTCCTTTATATTGTGGACTTACATGGTACAACCTAAACCGCTGAATAACAGGCTCCCTCCATACTCATGTGACCTAACCCAATGCACTCTAGGTAACATACTTTAGATGCAAAGAAGCCTTAAGGAATTTAGAACCTGCATGGATTCCAATTGCTTCCTGCTCTATTTCTTCCTGCTTGACACCAGGGCAGCTTATGCTGGCCATAAGATATACCTCTTTTCTGAAATGGCAGCTTTCTCAGTAACCAACAGGGCACTTAAGTTCTGGCATCTTTCTTTTGCTGAATCCAAATATTGACAGATTTTCTCTTAAACATTGAGGATGCCTGGGAAAAAGTCAAACAGTATTACTCAAATTCCTTAAATCAATGATTAAAGAATTTTAATCTTGTCTTTCACGCAGCAAGAATGGCTGACAAGCCTGGTGTAGATATGAGTTGTACAGTAACAAAAAGAAGAAATCTTTTCAACAAAATCCAAGTTAATTCTTGCTTGATGTTGATTGACAATCCATCTCAACTTAATCCCTTTTGTTACTTAACAGGACTTACACTGGGGGAAAAAAAAAACAACTATCCTGAAGTCAACTATTTATTATTGTTACCTGATAGAGAGTCATAGGAATTTAGGACTGGAAAAGACTTAGGAAAACTATGGGTCATCTGGGACCTAAAGATTGGAGTTCCGAAGGTGTCAAAACTTTCCCAGAGATTTCAGAGACAGTGATGACCTAGGAATAGAACCCAGTTTTCCTGACCCCACTCCCAACTGTGACCTTAACACTCCCGCTGAAACAAGAAGTCTCAAACTCACTTTGAGTTGGGAACTCGTACAGGTGAGGCTGAACTGAGAAGCTGTCACTGTTCTCCTGGGTGGCCTATTGAGAAAAGAGGAACATTCCTCTTTTCCTAAACCACATTTGTTCTAAAGTAGGGACTGACAGTTTATTTCAGGTATTTATCAGGGACTTCCCTGGCACTCCAGTGGTTAAGACTTTGCCTCCCAATGCAGGTGGTGCAGGTTCAAATCCTTGTCGAGGAACTAAGATCCCACACACCTGTGGCCCAAAAGCCAAAACCAGGCCGGCGTGCTGTGATTCATAGGGTCGCAAAGAGTCGGACACGACTGAGCGACTGAACTGAACTGAACTGAAAACACAAAACAATATTGTCATGGATTCAGTAAAGACTCTGAAAATGATTCACATAAAAAAAAAAAATCTGAGAAAACTCCAAAACAGCAGAAAAACTATCTATCATACCCATTATCATCATTACCAATAATAAAATATTTTACATTTTACTGAACTGACTGAACATTTTCTAGCACTTTCACACGCACCCTTATTGTTACTGTAGCTTGGAGAGGCAGGTGGTAGTGTCCCCATATTGCTGGTGAGGCCCAGAGTGTGGTTTCCTGGAAGTTATATAACCAGCAGGTATGAGCTCTCATTAGAACACAGGTCTTTTCAATCCCCAACTCCCTTGGTGCATCACTTATATTAAAGCTTCCATTACTGAGATGACAAATCTTTGTGTACCTCTGGGTCGCTGCTGCTGTTTAGTCACCTAGTGTGTCCGACTTTGCAGTTCTAAGTCTACCAGGCTCCTTTGTCCATCGGATTTCCTAGGCAAGAATACTAGAGTGGGTGGCCATTTCCTTCTCCAACTCTGGGGGAGGAATTTAAATCTTCTGTGGTTAAGGTTGGAAAAAACCCTTGGATTATTTGATTCCTACTAAGCCACTCTCTTCGGCCTCTGATTTTTGAAAGTCCTCACCAAAAGGCCCGTTCATTGCCTGGGTTTCTGCTTGGAAGGTTCTCATTTTGGGTGTCCGATGTGTGGTCCTGGACTCCACTGCACTGTGTTTCCATTCAGGGAGGATCCCAGACCCAGCTGGCCATAGTCCTGTAGTTCCCAGAAGACACACCTGAGGCACCTCTCTTAGCTTTCATCACATGAGCTTTCCGAATCTGAAATCTGTGGATTTCTGGAAGTTTCTCTTGCGATCTCAGGGGCTAATTCTCATGGTGACAAAGGGCTGGTTGGGCCAATTTCCTTAGGGCATGACCTCTCTCTCTGGGGGAATTCTACACCTACAAATCAAGGCTGGAACAAAGAAGTATTTTTATTCGTGTGTCCCACATTCCCTTTTTTCTTTTGAGCAGTATCCTGGAGGCCTCGGGATTACCCCCGCGCACCCGCTCCTCGCCTCAAATGTAAACAAATCATAAATTCTGCAGTAAAAGCAGTGCAAAGGTTTTTAAAGACTGTGTTTACAACCTGGCTTGATCTTCTAAAAACCGAATTTTACTCAAGATAGAGAAAAATCCAAGGAAGAAAGGAAAGAGAGAAAGAGAGAGCTTGCGTTGCCTAAATCTCTCTTTTCACCTTGCTGTCCTGCAGTCCTGGAGAGAGGCATTCCTGGTACTCAGAGCCTGGCGTTCTCACCTCCCGACATCTGCCACACAGGTTAATGGCAGGTGGGTGGGAAGACTGCCCGCCAAACCTGTTCCTCGTGATTCACGATCAGTTAGTTACATGTTTCAGATCTATGGGATGGCTTCTGTGGATGGGAGAGAATGTTCTGAGCTTCAAACATTTTTGTTCTTTCAAGAGGTCTGGCCATGGGCTCAATGGCATCCAGAGCTGTGCATGTAGGGTGACCCTCAGAGATGGCCCTGCCTTGGGGTCCACTGGCCCAAACCTCCAAAAGCCTGCTTTTCCTGCTTCCATTCTTGCAGGAAAGATCATCAGAGAGACTGGCAAGTTGAGACTATTAGCAGTCCCTGGGAAAAATAAAGGGCTGAACCTGGGAATTTGGGGGTGGCTCACTCATTTAGACGATTTCAGGAGGTATCATCAATTTTTTAAATATTGAGAGAGTTCCCCATGACCACTTTAATCATCTACCTTGGCAAGAGGATCTGAAGGAACATTTACCTTTCTTTTAGAAATTTTTAATTTTTTAAAATCGGAGTATAATTGCTTTCCAGTGTTGTGTAGGTTAGTTCTGTACAACAACGTGAATCAGCTACATTTTTTTTGTTTTCAATTAGCAATGAGCAACAATGAGCACTGGGTCTGCCGACTTTGCCCCCTCCTCAGACTTCTTCCCCAGTAATCCCAGCCAGCCAGACCCTTCAGTCACTCCCACCCTAGCAGGCTACAGTCCACAGCGTTGCATAGAGTCGGACACGACTGAAGCGACTTAGTATGCAGGAAAAAAGGGCTTGCTCTAAAAACCAAATTTTCAAGGCAAGTTCCTGAGTTTTCTCCTCTCAATCTCATCCTCTACTATATGGAAATTCTGGCTAACTACCTCTGTGGGTTACCAAGATGGAATTTGAGGGGCTCACAGTCAAAAGAAAGCCTGACTAGTCAATATTGGTCAATATGGAAACACTATCATAAGGCCAGAAAATGTCAGAAGCAGACATTTTATTTGAGATGTCATAAATTTCAGGGTGTAATGAAGGACTGTGACTGATGAGTACCTGTTTCAGAAGTGTATGGAGGTAATTTCGCTGCACACATTCTGCCAAATGTGGGGTAAATAAATAACATTCAGCAAGTTATGCATTTGTTGAAACAGTGGGCGTCTCCCCAGGTATTGGAATCGTAAATGTGCCTGAAGTTCCTTTTATCCCATCTTCTGCATAGAGCAATCCTGATGTCTCACTGCAACAGTTTGGGGATTGTTTCAGAGCACAAACTGTACTTTAAACATGAACTGTTAAGCGACAAACTTGGATGAAAGTTAAGCTTGCAGGAATCAGAACCTCCCTGATGCATGGTGTAAATCCAAAATAATAGTGAGTTTTCCTAGGTGGTTCCCCCAATCTGCACAACCACCTGTGAATAGATGTGATCATCCCATCCCCGTTATACACATGAGAAGACTGAGGTTCAGAAGGTAGCTACTGTGCCCAGGTGAAAGTGTTAGTCGCTCAGTCATGTCCAACTCTTTGGGACACCATGGACTGTAGCCCACCAGGCTCCTCCGTCCATGGGATTCTCCAGGCAAGAATACTGAAGTGGGTTGCCTTTTCCTTCTCCAGGGGATCTTCCTGGCCCAGGGATTGAAATGGGTCTCCTGCATTGCAGGCAGCTTCTTTACCATCTGAGCCACCAGGGAAGCCCCTAATGTACCCGGGAGTAGACCTGGAAGTGCTGCAGCAGTGTCTGCACACAGGTCCATCTGACAACAGACCTCTTGCTTGTCTTACTTTACAATATGAATACAGAGATGGGTTTGGCAGTGAGGGAGCCTGTTGGAATTCTATTCCAGATATTTTCCAAGCCATCTATTTTATTTTTTCCTCTGCCATCTGGCTTAAAATTTTTGTTGTTGTTGTTGAAGTATAGTCGCTTTACAATATTGTGGTAGTTTTAGGTGTACAGTAAAATGATCTGTTTACATAAATATATATGGTTTCCCCTGTGGCTCAGCTGGTAAAGAGTGCCTGCAATGTAGGAGACCTGGGTTTGATCCCTGGGTTGGAAAGATCCCCTGGGAAAGGGAAAGGCTACCCACTCCAGTATTCTGGCCTGGAGAATTCCATGGACTGTATAGTCCATGGGTCGCAAAGAGTTGGACACGACTGAGCAACTTTCACTCATACATATATATGTATATATCTATATTCTTTTAAAGTTCTTTTCCACTGTAGTTTATTACAAGATGGTGAATCTATTTCCCTGTGCTATACAGTAAATCCTTGTTTGTCTATTTTATATATGATAGTGTGCGTCTGTTAATCCCATACTCCCAAGTTATATCTCTTCCCCCTCCCCCTCCTTTCCCTGTTGGTAATCATTACTTTATTTTCTATGTATGGGAGTCTGTTTCTGTTTTATAAATGTGTTAATTTGAACTACTCTTTCGATTCCATATGTGAGTGATATAATATTTGACTTTCTCTGTCTAATTTACTTCACTTAGTATGATAATCTCCAGGTCCATCCATGTTGCTATAAATGGAAAGTTTCATACTTTTTTTAATGGCTGAGTAATAAAAGACTCTGATGCTGGGAGGGATTGGGGGCAGGAGGAGAAGGGGATGACAGAGAATGAGATGGCTGGATGGCATCACCGACTTGATGGACGTGAGTTTGAGTGAACTCCGGGAGTTGGTGATGGACAGGGAGGCCTGGGGTGGCGTGATTCATGGGGTCGCAAAGAGTCGGACATGACTGAGCGACTGAACTGAACTGAACAGAATATTCTATCATATATATGTATCACATCTTCTTTATCCATTCATCTGTTGATGGAGACTTAGGTTGCTTACATGTCTTGGCTATTGTAAATAGTGCTGCTATAAACATCTGGGGGCAAGCATCTTTTCAAATTATAGGTTCCTCTGAATATTTTCCCAGGAGTGGGATTGCTGGATCATGTGTTAACTCTACTTTTAGTTTTTTCAGGAACCTCCATACTGTTCTCCATAGTGGCTGTACCAATTTTTATCCCCACCAAGAATATAGGAGGGTTTCCTCTTCTCCATACCCAGCACTTATTATTTGTAGACAAACAACTTATTTTAAAAGGAACAAGGGGGAGAAGGTCATATACGGCTTTATGGCTTTCTTCTCTTCACCTCTCATTTCGTTTTTTTTTTCTTTCTTCATTCCAGTTCCTCTCTTTGTCATCTCAAGTCCTGCCTAGATCCTATATTTTTAAAAATAATGTACTTTAAAATAATTTTAAACTCTATAGAAGTTGTAAGAACAGTACAAAAAACCTTATATATTTTTCAGATTCCCCGGTTATTAATGTTTTATATGTGCAGGCCCTTTGTCTTGCTGTCTCTCTCTCCATGTAGTTTATTCACACATAATGTGCATAGATAAATAATTTCTATGAAGTCATTTTCTGAGCCACTTGAGAATAGCTCATAGCCTTACTGCTCCATCACCCCTCATGTATTTCCCCACAGCAAGGACAGCCCAGTACAACCAGCATACAGTGCTATACAAGTCACTTACACGCATTATCATTTCATCCATAGACTTCATTCTCATTTTGCCAGCTGTCCCAACGATGTCACTTCTTTTCTTGTCCTGCATATGTTTCAAGGCCCTGTGGTGCATTTAGTGGTCACGTGTTTCCAGTGTCTTGTGGCTTTTAAAAAATATTTTTATTTATTTATTCATTATCTGGCCATGCCGGGTCTTAGCTGCGGCATGCAGGATCTTTGGTTGTGGCATGAGAGATGTCTTTCCCTGACTAGGGATCAAACCCAGGCCCTCAGCGTTGGGAGTGTGGACTCTTAACCACCGGACTGCCAGGGAAGACCCTCCAGTGTCTTGACCTGGAATGGCTCTTCAGTCTTTCCCTCTCTTTCAGGACCTTGAGTGGAAAGTATATTGGTCTTTCGTTCTGTAGGGTGGCCCTGCCCTGGGGCTGTCTGATACCTTCTCCTGTCCAAACTCTGGGAATGTATTCTCAGCAGGAATCCTATAGAAATGATGCTGTGCCCTGAGCAGTTGTCAGCTGTCTCACCATGAGAGATGCTTCTCAACCCCAGCTTTTATTTTCTCTTCATAACTGAGGAGATATAATGTGAGGAGGCCACATCAGTACCCTGTGCCCACCAGCCCAGGTCTCTGCCAATGACTTCCTTCTGGTCAGCCACCTCTAGGGTGGTCCTCCAATAATGGTTCTCTGTTTCTATCATTCCTTCTGCCTTTCCATTGTAAGCGGAACTTGCCCTTCTCCATTCATTTGCTTGTTATATACATATATATATATAATATATGTGTGTGTGTGTATATGCTGCTGCTAAGTGGTTTCAGTTGTGTCTGACTCATTGTGACCCTAAGGACTATAGCCCACCAGGCTCTTATGTCCATGGGATTCTCCAGGCAAGAATCCTGGAGTGGGTTTCCACGCCCTCCTTCAGGAAATCTTCCTGACCCAGGGATCAAAACTGCATCTCTTACATCTCCCGCATTGGCTGGCAGGTTCTTTACCACTAACACCACCTGGGAAGCCCACACAATATAAAATATTCACAATTATAGTATATGAGATATGTAATATTCACAGTTATATGAATGGATACATAAATTCCAATGATTTAATGGGCTTTTTGAAGTTGAAGTGCAATTGGCATACAATATTATATTATTTTCACGTATACAACATAGTAATTCGGCATTTGTATACACTGCGAAACGATCACCACAATAAGTCTGGTTACCATCTGCCACCATACCAAGTTAATACAATATTATTGGCTGTATTCCACGCTGTGCATTACATCCCCATGACTTATTTATTTTAAAACTGGAAGTTTGTACCCTTGATCCCCTTCACCCTTTTCTACATCCTGCCTACCCTGCTACCCCTCCCCTCTGGTGACCACCAATCTGTTCTCTGTAACTATGATTGTGCGTTTTTTCTTTGCTTGTTTGTTTTTTGGATTCCACATATATGTGAAAGCATGTGTTATTTGTCTTCCTCTGACATTTTGTTTAGCATAATGCCCTCAAGGTCCATCAAGGTTGTCTCAAATGGCAAGATTTCATTCTCTCTCTTTTTTGGCTGAACCGAGAGGCTTATGGGATCTTAGCTTCCTGACCAGGGATCAAAACCCCACCCTCTGCATTGGGAGCATGGAGTCCTAACCACTGGACCACCAGGGCAATCCTCTTGAGAAGAATTTTGCACAGTATCTTTGTGGGACTCTTTCTTATGACCCATAATGTATTGAGTTTGGTTTCATAAAGTAGATACCATTTCCTGACAACCAGAAAAGCTCAGCGTTCACTTTTTCCCCTGAACTTTTTATATGTGTACAAAGAACATTTCTATAAAAATTCTCACCTGGCCTCTTTAGGAGGACAGAGGGTAAGAAGTTAAAACTCACATATAACTAGGGAAAAAGTGGAAGTTGTCAAGTTATATAGTTGAAATCAGAACAACCATGGGACCTCAGATATATTTTCTATCCAGGCCTTTTCAGAAGAGTCAGGGCACAGGTTGGTGCGGGGGAAAGGGGTGATGGAAATCTGTGATCTTAAGGCTGGTTTTTAAATTCCCCCAACCTCCAACAGTATTTGTTATTGTTTAGTTGCTAATTCAAATCCAACTCTTGGCGACCCCATGGACTGTAGCCCACCAGGCTCCTCTGTCTATGGGATTTCCCAGGCAAGAATACTGAAGTGGGTTGCCATTTCCTTCTCCAGGGGATCTTCTGGACCCAGGGATTTAATCCATGTCTTTTATGTCTCTTGCATTGGCAGGTGGGTTCTCTACCACTGCCGCTACCTGGGAAGCAGGTAAAGGAGCAGAAGTGGGACAATGAAGCTGGGTCCTCAGGCTGGGGTGTGGTTCAGAAGGAGTCCCCCAAGGGTAGCTTTAGCCTAACTCTGCTAAAGATTCCTGGACTGTGAGCTACCTTCATTCAGAAAACAGAGATCATGGCATCTGGTCCCATCACTTCATGGCAAATAGATGGAGAAACAGTGGAAACAGTGGCAGACTTTATTTTTTTGGGCTCCCAAATCACTGCAGATGGTGACTGCAGCCATGAAATTAAAAGACGCTTACTCCTTGGAAGGAAAGTTATGACCAATCTAGACAGCATATTAAAAAGCAGAGACAATGCTTTGCCAACAAAGGTCCATCTAGTCATGGCTATGGTTCTTCCAGTAGTCATGTGTGGATGTGAGAGTTGGACTATAAAGAAAGCTGAGCGCCGAAGTATTGATGCTTTTGAACTGTGGTGTTGGAGAAGACTCTTGAGATTCCCTTGGGCGGCAAGGAGATCCAACCAGTCCATCCTAAAGGAAATTAGTCCTGAATATTCATTGGAAGGACTGATGCTGAAGCTGAAATTCCAATACTTTGGCCACCTGATGCGAAGAGGTGACATATTTGAAAAGACCCTGATGCTGGGAAAGATTGAAGGTGGGAAGAGAAGGGGACGATGGAGGATGAGATGGTTGGATGGCATCACCAACTCAATGGACATGAGTTTGAGTAAGCTCTGGGAGTTGGTGATGGACAGGAAGGCCTGGCGTGGGGTCGCAAAGAGCTGGACATGACTGAGCAACTGAACTGAACTGAACAGACTGAGCTACCCTCAGAATGGTCCCATCACCTGTCCTTCACTGTGCAGGGCTGCCCTGGGGGCAGGATTCCCAAACCCTCTGGCTCCCTGCCCTTTGTATTAAGTGATTCCAGTAACTTGAGGGCGGTCCTCCAGGGAAGGGCCTGAGGGCACTGCTGTGGGATTGACGGCATCTTGAGGTGGGATTGGGGAGGGAGGGAGTGGTGGGTGGAACACTGTCTCTGCCCCTAGACAACCCCCTCCCCTGAGGCATCCCAAGGAGCCAGGCTACCCACCCTCTCCCCCAGGATTCAGATTTCTCCCCCAGGGACAGGAAGGACGTGAAAAGGCCCTGGGGCATCTGACCTGGTTCCCTCCTCTCTGCCAGGCTGAACCACAGAAATCAGACTCCTGTCCTGCCAGCCCACTTCTCTTCCGTCTCCCAAGCCCAAGAGGTTCTGCTCACAGTAATTATTAGTGTGTGAGTGAGTGAAGTCGCTCAATTGTGTCCGACTCTTTGTGACCCCATGGACTGTAGCCCACCAGGCTCCTCTGTCCATAGGATTCTCCAGGTAAGAATACTGGAGTGGGTTGCCATTTCCTTCTCCAGGGGATCTTCCTGACCCAGGGAGCGAACCCAGGTCTCCTGCATTGCAGGTGAATGCTTTAACCTCTGAGCCACCAGGGACCAGCAAATATGAGTCACGGAATCCCCAATCGCAGAAGCGTCATCTGTCTCAAGATGTACATAAGAAACTATAGTCTGTATAACGGAAGGACTCTAGTGATGAAGAATAGGGCTGTCCAGGATGGTGGCAGGAGAAAGAAGGCAGTGCTGAGGCTGGTCTTGATAGTGGGTTTTGGATGGTGGAAGAGAGGGCCAGCAGTTGGCCTGATACAGGTAGAGTGAAGTATTCATGGTGAACCACGAATCACCCTGTTAGTCAGTGGTGCCCGGTGAGGCAAGGAAAGAAGAGGTGTGTGTGTGGGGGTACCAGTGAAGAGGCTGAGCAGCAGCTGACCACCCCTAACCCCTATCCAGGGTCAGGGTGGATGCAGGGGGAACAGAAGGGACTTTATTCTAGGACTCCTGAAAGCTTTGACCAATTCTTTTTTGCTTTTTGACTGTGCCATACAGCATGTGCAATATTAGTTCCCCAAACAGGGATTGAACCCAGACCTCTGCAGTGGAAGCTCGGGGTCCTAACCACTGGACCACCAGGGAATTCCCTGGCTGATTCTTCAGCAATTATTTTAAACATCTAGACAAATTGTGAACATGAAACTGTGGCTTTGTCCAGAGGAGGAAAATTTTGACAGAAGGTACATTCTACCCACTCTCCATGCTTTGAAGAAGATAGAATTAAGAATAAACATTATATATATATATAAAATATGTGCTATGTATTGTAATCAAACCGTATTAATTTGATTTTTTTAAAGTAGCCTTCAATATTGGTGATCCTAGCACATTTAAGAGACAGATGGAAGTGTGAATTGCCAGTCTCTGCACATGGAGTCACTCAACAAACCATTCTTGAGTCATTGGAATAATTTGCTCAGAGCACAGGTGGTAGTTGATTTGAGTCTTAGCTCCATATTGTTTAATGCAGTGTGGAGCCTCTGGGCTCGGTGTCAAAGACACTCAGTGAGTGCTGAGAACACAGGAGAGGTGTTGTGTTTTGGTCTTTTGAGGAAGTGTTTTCCTGAGTGCCAAAGAGAACCAGCTCCTGCAAAGACACAAGGCTCTAGAATGTTCTAGATTGTGTGACTGTCTTGAGGGAAATAAACCACTTGATTTTCCAAGTTCATTTAGGCTTTTAATCTTATTGCTGGCATAACTTAATGTAATAAAGAAGAGGCTTCCCTGGTGGCTCGGACGGTAAAGCGTCTGCCTACAATGTGGGAGACCTGGGTTCGATCCCTGGGTGGGGAAGATCCTCTGGAGAAGGAAATGGCAACCCACTGAATTATTCTTGCCTGGAGAATTCCACGGACAGAAGAGCCTGGAGGGCTGTCCACAGAATCACAAAAGACTCAGACACAAATGAGTGACTCACAACAAAAGATAGTATGTACATAAGGCACACTCCAGTACTCTTGCCTGGAAAATCCCATGGATGGAGGAGCCTGGTAGGCTACAGTCCATGGGGTCGCAAAGAGTCGGACATGACTGAGCGATTTCACATACACACATATTTTAAAAATTAAGATAATTTAAAAAATTTACTATTACCAGATAGTTCAGAGGCCTCTCAGGTGGCTCAGTGGTAAAGAACCCACTTTACCAATGCAAGGGATGTGAGTTTGATCCCTGGGTCGGGAAGATCCCCTGGAGAAAGAAATGGCAATCCACTCAAGTATTCTTGCCTGGAGAATTCCATGGACAGAAGAGCCTGGAGAGCTGTCCACAGAATCACAAAAGACTCAGACACAAATGAGTGACTCACAACAAAAGATAGTATGTACATAAGGCACATATGTAAAAGCTGGCTTAAAACTCCACATTGAAAAAACTAATATTATGGCATCTGGTCCCATCACTTCATGGCAAATAGATGGGGAAACAATGGAAATAGTTTCCATTGGTGATCACAGACTTTATTTTCTTGGGCTCCCAAATCACTGCAGATGGTGACTGCAGCCACAAAATTAAAAGACACTTGCTCCTTGGAAGAAAAGCTACGGCAAACCTAGATAGCATATTAAAAAGCAGAGACATTACTTTGCCTGCAAAGGTCCATCTAGTCAAAGTTATGTTTTTTTCCAGTAGTCATGTATGGATGTGAGAGTTGGACCATAAAGAAGGGTGAATGCCAAAAAACTGATGCTTTTGAAATGTGGTATTGGAGAAGATTCTTGAGAGTCTCTTGGACAGCAAGGAGATGAAACCAGTCAATCCTAAAGGAAATCAGCCCTGAATATTCTTTGCAAGGACTGATGCTGAAGCTGAAACTCCAATACTTTGCCACCTGATGTGAAGAGCCGACTCAGAAAAGACCCTGATGCTGGGAAAGACTGAAGGCAGGAGAAGAAGGGGACGACAGAGGATGAAATGGCTGGATGGCATCACCAACTCAATGGACGTGAGTTTGAGCAAGCTTCGGGAGATGGTGAAGGACAGGGAAGACCAGGGTGCTGCAGTCCATAGGATCACAAAGAGTCGGATGCGACTGAACAGCAACAACATGAGGCACGGGATTATAAAATATGCAAATTATATATCAGGGAAGGAAATTTCCCCATTGATGGGCCCCTTAGCCTCTCAATTTCCCTCCCCAGGGGGAACCATTGTGCCAGTTCCACACAGAGCCTTTCAGACTCCCTGCATATTTGTGTCAAATTTCCCACTCAAATGGTTGCAAAATATATACACTATGTTGTCCCTTTTAAAGCTAACACTAGATCTTAGCGATGATAAATGATTCATGTGTATAGTGCTGTTTCACTTTTTAAATTTATATATTTACTTACTAAGCAATCACAGGTAATAAAACCCTTAAATAATATAAAAATGTACAGAATAAAAAGTGAAGGCCTCTTACCATTCCCCTCCCATGACTTTTTAAAAAAACATTCTTCACGTATACACAGATGCATATATAGATGCACACATATGCTGAGTATTTTTTAAAACATAAATGGTTTATACTGTATATATTTTCTGTGACTTTTCTCATATATATGTTTATTTCTATAGATATCTTAATAAAGCTACCTTATGCTTTTATTTTTTTTTAAGTAATTAATTTATTTTTTATTGGAGGCAAATTATTTTACAATATTATATTGGTTGGTTTTGCCATACATTGACATGAATTCACCCTGGGTTTACATAAGTTCCCCCTCCTGAACCCCCCTCCCACCTCCCTCTTCCCTTTATCCTCCCTCTGGGTCATCCCCGCACGCCAGCCCCGAGCATCCTATAACATGCATCAACCCTGAACTAGTGATTCGTTTCACATATGACAACATACGTGTTTCAATGCCATTCTCCCAGATCATCCCACCCTCACCCTCTCCCACAGAGTCCCAAAGACTGTTCTATACATCTGTGTCTCTTTTGCTGTCTCGTATACAAGGTTATCATTTGCATCTTTCTAAATTTCATATATATGCGTTAGTATACCTTATGCTTTTAATTTCATTTTTTATTAGTAAAAAGGTACTAACTTTTCGGAGTAGATAATATATGGAAAATTAAAAAGATACGAACAAGGGTCGAAGTGACAAAGAAGTCTCCACCTACCTCTGGGCCCAGCCATCTTTTTCTCCTTCCACACACAACCACTGTGACTGTTTATACTGTGTCATTCCAGAGAAAGTCCATGCATTTAAGAACATACGTTTAAAAATCTTTATGCACACAGATAGTGGCGTGCTGTTCATGCTATTCGGTCCCCAGTGATAGTCTTCTTCACACAAAGTAGATTGTAGACATTTTCTCGTGCATATGTATATAGATGTTTCATCCTTTTAAGAGCCACAGGGTGTTGTACTCAGTAACAGAGATGTACTGCAATTTGTTCAATCTGGTCGTTAGTCATGTGCCTGTATGGAGGGTACCTGTTGGGTAAATTCCTCGAATACAAGGCTGTTTGCTTCCCCTGTCTCTTTATCAGTCTGTTCACTCTTGTTCTCACTCACTCACTTGTTTATTTACCAATTCTTTCAACCCAAAGCCTGTGTTTTGCTGCCTATCACTTCAAGTTCTTGACTACTTTCGAGCCAGCATTCTGTATTTACACGTGATGTTATTTTGCACACAAACATTGATTCAGCAACAGTTAAAGGCCTTTGCATGGCTTCCCTGCTTTGTACTCTGACTACCTGTAAGCTCCCAATCAGCTGAGAGGACCTAAACTCTCCAGGGAAGAATGTACCTCAGTGTCTCTGAGTCTGGGGGCTTCAGAGGACCCTGCCTTCCCATTCCACCCAACCACCATCCTCTGGCCTCTCCTGTGAAAGAGTTTGCCAGTAGCTGGGAAGCCAGAGGATTGTATTTCAAGTGCCAGATGAGTAGGAGAGAGGTCTCATGCCAGCCAGCCTGTAGGTAAGTATTAGTCACACTGGGGCACAAACATGTTTCTAAAGCCACATCTAGCCAGCTGTGGCCAGCGGTGTCCCAGGGCTGGCTGCCTACAGACACCTCTGGGCCACATTAAGAAAGAGTTCCCATTTGTTGCGGCAACAAAGCCAGCTGCTGGGTATTAGACGGTGGAGCTCAGGGGATGAGGGGGTGGCCGTGGGGACTGAGCGAGAGGCTGAGCCACGCCCTACACAAACAATTCCTTTAAGTCTCCTTCAGATGGGAGTTGGCACTGGGAAAGGAGGTGGGTCAGAGGAAAGGGAGGCAGCTCTCCAAACCCTCTCCATTTATTCAGTGAAAGAGGGAACCTTCGATTGATGGTCCTGATGATGGAGACAGGCGTCCCTCAGTGGGAAAATGTGGGGTGGCAATATCACAAGGCCCCTACGTTTTTTCTCTTGCATGAGAGATGGAAGAGCATTTTCTAACAAGTTGGTTCCAGTGCTCACCTCAGAAAAAAACTAGCTCAGAAGTCCTGTGCATTGTTTCTGTACCATTTGGGCTTCAGATGGTAAAGGATCTGCCTGTAATGCAGGAGACCTAGGTTCGATCCCTGGGTAGGGAAAATTCCCCTGGAGAAGAGAATGGCAGCCCACTCCAGTATTCTTCCCTGGAGAATTCCATGGACAGAGGAGCCTGGCGGGCTATAGTCCATGGGATCCCAAAGAGTCGGATACGACTAACACTTCTACGCTTTCTTTTCTCACTAAGACCCTGGACTTCCTGATCAAAGAGTTGATTTCTATCTACAGTCAAGGACTGCTTTGCAAGTATTTCTTTCCTAAGTTTGGATGTGATTTTTACATTCAAATCTCAGAGTATCATCTTTATTTTTTGAATTTCTAGTCTTTAGGAAGTGAATAGCAATTCCCTCCAAAACAGGTTATTTCCTTAGGATTAGACTCCCAGAAGTGGATAAATATTTTCAAAGCACTTATCAAATAAAGGAAGACTTGTCCATGGCTCTTTTGGTTTTTTTTTTTTTTTTCAAATTTGTCTCCTTAATTCCCTCCTGATCTTTTTTTTTTTTTAAATTAACTTATTTGGCTGCGCAGGGTCTTAACTGCAGCATTCAGAATCTGGTTCCCTGACCAGGGATTGAACACGGGTCCCATACATTGGGAGTGTGATGTTCATGGTTCTTAATCTTTTGCTCATTCACTGATTATCTGACTTAATAGGTCATTAAATGAACATTTCTTTAGTGCTTATTATATGCCAGGCAAAACACTCTCTGTGTCTTACTTCTGCTCATAATAATTCCTCTTGAATGAGGGCTCCATATGGATACATTCTTTGTCCCTTGTTGGCTGTTTTATCTTCAGTTCAGTTCAGTTCAGTCGCTCAGTCGTGTCCGACTCTTTGCGACCCCACGAACCACAGCACACCAGGCCTCTCTGTCCATCAACAACCCCGGGAGTTCACTCAAACTCACGTCCATCGAGTCCGTGATGCCATCCAGTCATCTCATTCTCTGTCGTCCCCTTCTCCTCCTGCCCTTTAGTCTTAAGTACCTAAAATTGTGTCTGCCACATACAGATTTGTTGGGAAAAAAATAGGAGGAGGTAGGTAATATTACGATGTCCCTTTACAGATAATGAAACTGAGCCTTAGATGGGTTAAAGAATTTGCTTAAGGATTCAAAACTCATACCAAGCAGAGCAGGGATTTAATTTCATGTGACTCCAAAGTACTTAAGATGACCTCTGTTTTCTAAAGTGCTTACAATTTAGGGAAGGAGATGTTATGTGTTCAAATAACTCTCATACAAAGCAGAAGAAATGAGTAAAGGTAGGAGCAAGGTGTTGTGGGATCATAAAAAAAGGATTTTTTTTTTTTGGTGGGGAAACCCAGGAGGGCCTCCAAGAGGAAGTGGCATTTGGATTTGGACCTTGAGGGATGAACTTCTATATTTGGTCTCAGATGTTCATTGCTGCAAAGTAAGTTTGGACTAAGCTGTGATTGAATGGGGAAAAAATGCAGGCCTGTTTCAGATTGCTTATTTATATTAAGACTTCTTTAGTGCAAATTCCTGCCTGAGACCCTTCTGTCCCTGGCTGTGATGGTATCTTGTCTCTGTGGGTTTGATGGAAAGCGTGCTGTCAGTGTCACTTCCTGAAAGGTATTCCTAAATTGCTCTGCATAGTTTTCTAAATCATGGGACTTGTATCTCCTTTTCAGAAGTTACTACTTGGATTAAACATATTTGCTTGAATGATGACTGTAAAAATCCTCATTTCTTACTAATGGTGCAAAACTGCTCTGACAGTTTTTTCCGTCACCCTATCCTGCCCCATCCTTTGTAATTGGAAGGGGACAGTGAATACTCTTTGCTTTTGATCAAGACATGTCTCCTGGCAGGAGAACGGAAGGATGTGTAGGAGGGAATGTCTCTGATAGTAACAATAACAAGAGTAATGAGTAAAAGTTCTCAACAGGATCTTGGGCAACTAAGTTACCCAGGCGTTTATACATGTTTACAGTGTGAGTGTTTTTTTTCTCCAGCTAACAATGGTTCCCAAATGTCTTCCTTCCCTGGGCCCCCTCCCAAGCATGTGAATGGTCCTGTTTGAACTATAGAGAAGCAGCTTTCAAAACCAGACTTTTTTTTTGGTTCCTGCTTGTTTTTGGCGTAAAGCTGAGTGGGGCGACCACTGGCCTTTGGTCATGGAGGGCAATGCACTCAGGGAGCCTGGCTCCAGGGCTGAGAGCATCACGTGCCCTTATTGAGCCACCGGCGACTCTTCAGCCAGTGCCACTGCTTCTCCAATGAGAAAACTTTCCCTTCATTTCCCTCCCCGCTCAGCTCTAAGATAATCAGAGTTGTGATCCTTCTGTGTAAGAAACAAAATGTGACTTGAGCAACAATGAACTGACTTCCTACATACCCCCCTGTGCCACCTTTTGGGTGACTTCAGAGGAAGCAAGGTTTCCTCCTCCCTGGCTCTGCTGGACAGAGTCTTGACCTCCAGCTCAGGTCAGCCCAGGCTGAGCTGCGAGGCTGCAGGAAGTTTCTCTCATCCTCTCTCATCCTCCGCACCCCCTTCGCATCCTGGTAACAGGAGGATGAGCAGGAAGCAGAGAGTGTCAGGGCGAAGTCTTTCAAGCTCACAGTGGGTTCAGGCAGAGCGGGGGCCTCTAGGAAAACAATACAGAGCTTTCCGAATGGCCCTGCTAATGGCTCTCTACAAAGCCTTTACACGGTTGTGCTAGAAACTGTGAGTCACCAAGACGCTGGGTTGTTTATTTATTTATTTCATTTTGTTAAAAAAAAGAAAAGAAAAGTAAAGTTTGGATGCTGCTCTCAGCTACTCTTTCTGGCTGATTGGGAGAACTTTGTGGCAGGCGGGACAGGCCATGACGAGGCCTCTTGTAGGAGGGACAGCCTGTGGCAGCCCCTCTGCTCAGGGTAGGATATGGGTCAGCTCACAATGACGCTCTAAATTTGGGAAAATGCTGGGACTTATCTGCTGGTCCAGTGGTTAAGACTCTATACTCCCAGTGCAGGTGGTCCAGGGTTGATCTCTGTTCAGGGAACTGGATCCCACATACTGCAACTAAAGATCCCACATGCCACAAGTGAGACCCAGTGCAGCCAAACAAAGAAATATATTTTTTAAGTTGGGAAAATGCTCTTGCATACAGGTACCAGCAGCTGGCTTGTTCTAAACCGTTGGCCAGTCCATCACTTTCCCACATGACAGTGTCTGGTTCTTAGCATGAAGGGGCTGGAGTTTTTAAGATAGGAGGTTCTCTGAGTCAGTGAGACCCACACAGAGAGCCTCTGGATCCTCCTGGGAGCAATGAACCTCAGATGCCCCACAAGTCCCCTTTCTGGAGGCATATCCTTCCCTTCCTGTTGGGAGTTGGCCTTGGAAGACTGTTTAGCAAATCTCCACTCCCTTGGTGGAAGACACGGTCTGGTGTTTGAAATATCATACGGTTCTTTTCCAGAGTCTTCATTTACTATTTTTTAATTTATTTTTATTTTTGGCTGCGCTAGGGTCTCTGTTGCTCTGTGGCTTTCTCTAGTTGTGGTGAACGGGGGCTCCTCTTCCTTGTGGCGCGTGGGCTTCTCACTGTGATAGCTTCTCTAGTTGCAGCTCAGGGGCTCTAGGGTGCCCGGGCTTCAGTAGTCATGGCACGTGAGCTCAGTACTTGTGGCTCCCAGGCTGTGGAACACAGCCCCAGTAGTTGTGGTTGACAGGCTTAGTTGCTCTGTGGCATGTGGGATCTTCCTAGACCAGGGATTGAACGCGTGTCCCCTACATTGACAGGTGAATTCTTGACTGCTGTACCACAAGGGAAGTCCTAGAGTCTTTATTTTTTAAAAATAAAAGTGATCTAAAAAGTTTTGTTTTTTTTTAGTGTAGGATTACAAGCCACGCTCAAACATGGCACCTGCTCATAAAACCTTTGCTTTTTCACCAACTTCTCTTATTTAAGCACTCTTGTTCTTATTACTGTTACTCCACTTACTGAACAAAGTCAAGATGGAAAGTAACCCAGAATGCTTCTCTCTGGCCTCTGCCCACTGTCCATCCCCTTTCTTCTTTAGCTGTTGTGGGAGTGATAGGAAAAGGGAGGTCTGATTTTTAGGAGATTGGCATTTACCAAAAATAACATTTTCCCTGACTCATTTCCAGATACTGCCCATTCATTACTTTGGAATGTAAATGTATTTGAAAAGCAGACCTGTCCTAAGGCATTCCCCATCTCCCATGATTAGAGACCTCAGGGCATCATCCCTTTGACTCCTGGGAGATTGGCATTCAGAAACTCCAGGCAAGATGTAGAAACCAACTCCTTCTGATTCCAAGCTAAAGGCAATGATACAGGGCAGAGTTACTTCTACACAGGGCCACTCTAAATTGAGAAAATACAGGACACGACAGAGAGACATGATCAAACTGGAACTGAAAGGGATCTTTTGGGAGTTACCGTTCTCATTTGCTAGTGAAGCCCTTTTATTCCTTGTTCTGTGTGAGATGGCTTGTGACAAGCGTCTGGCACAAAACGGGTCCTCTATTAATGTGAGCATCCTTCCCTGTTCCCACTGCTTTCCATTTGCCATGAATGGGTGGGTGCAGCTGCTCAGGGCTGCCATCCTAAAAAGCCAAGGGGGTGGGGTGGGGGGCGGAGGAAGGAGATCAGGAGACCTGTATCTGCTGGTGGAGAGCCCTTCTCTCCAGAATGAAATTGTACAGATGAAATGGTGAGGTCTCAGCGGATGCCTAGGGCAGCCTTCAAGGAAGAAGGGGCGGCCTGAGTGATGTGTTTGAAGGGAAGCAGACTTCAATGGACGAATTTGAGCAAACGCCGCGAGATTAGTGAAGGACAGGGAAGACTGGTATGCTGCATTCCATGGGACTGCAAAGAGTCGGGCGTGACCGAGTGGTTGAGCACACACACATATACTCCAATACAAAGTAAAATCTTCTTAAGGAGTACCCAAATAAGAAGGGGGAGCTTTGAGAAAACCACAGAAGAGTGAGCTGTGTTATCTACCTAACCGAGGAGGGTGAGCGATAGGCCAGCCCTGCGAGGCTTGGTTCTCCTACACTCCACCCCATCTTGGGTTTACCTGCATGGCCTTGTGCATTCAGGTGTCCTTCCGTTGCTGTTCAGTCACTCAGTCGTGTCCGACTCTTTTTGACCCCATGGACTGCAGCACGCCAGGCTTCCCTGTCCTTCGCCCACTCCTGGAGTTTGCTCAGATTCACGTCCATTGAGTCGGTGTTGCTATTCAACCATCTCGTCCTCTGTCACCCTTTTCTCCTTTTGCTTCCCTTGCTGCCTTGTGTTTAGACTGAGGCCCAGCTGCAGGGGCAGGTTGCTTTCGAGAGGTGTGCAGCTGTCCACCTTTCCTGCTTTTTTGCTGTTCTCATGGTTTATTACATCAGCTGATTTCTAAATTTGATGAATTTCTCTATTTATGGGAGTTTCTCCTCTTTCTTTTTCTTGGCTGCAGCTGCACAGCCTGTGGGATTTTAGTTCCCTGACCAGGGATTGAACCTGAGCCCTCAGCAGTAAGAACATGGAGTCCCAACTTCTGAACCACCAGGGAATTCCCTCTGTCTGTGTTCAGGGGATTACACTCTGGTCAGGTGCCCAGATCTCTGAGGAGCCCGCTCCTTGGCAGCTGGTAACTATCATGTGGCTGGTAACTATCATGTGGCTGGTAACTATCATGGCAGCAGCCACGTGATTGACCCTGGTAATCCAGCCTCCCCGGCCTCCCTCGGGTTCAACCTGGATGCTGCCTCCAGGGATCCTCCACTGACTTTGGAGGCAGTTATTTCTCTGGTAGCCTCTTTATAGTCTCAGGAAAAGGCTGCTCACCCTGCCTGATGGTTTTGAATGTGAAGTAGCTGCTTCCAAGAAAAATGTGGTCAGAATATATTCTGTCTTCTGGATCAGAACACAGATTTGTTGAGAACCAACCCCGAAGCAGGCACTCTACTAGGCTCTCAGGGTCCAGAGAAGAAAGACAGTCCTTGCTTCGACAAGCTTTCAGTCTTGGGGGTAAACACAAACATGTCATTTCAAGACAACTTGCTGAATTGAGGGGTGAAGCAGGGGAATTCCCCTGAGAGTCCCTCAGACCGTTTGGCTCAGACAAACCCGATGCTTGTGTCCAGCCTGTTTGGCTCCTCTTCTGAGTGGATGGTGCCCAGACAGACAGAACTGAATGTCCAGGGACAGACGCAAGCAGAGCCCTGGGATGTGGGAGGGGAGATGCCTCAGAATCTGGGTTTCTTAGGGATGACTTGAAAGAGGAGGCTGAGTTGGTGAGGGAGGAGAAACGGGTGTATCTGGCAGTGGCGTCCGCTGAGGAGAATGAGAGCAAGTGTTGAAAGGCAAGGCGTGTTCCTGCGTCCCCGGACGGCCAAGTCCATGGGGGTGGGGAGGTCAGGGGGGCAAAGGGTCCTGATAATGATGGGCAAGCTTGAGAGAGACCTGGTCAGGTTTTTCAGAAAGTATATCCAGTGGCTGAGAGGAAGATGGAATTGAGGGAAGTGAGGTTGGAGAAAGAAGTGTCCTTAGGGACTGCATGGAACTGAGGGAATCAGGAAACAGGCAACCCCCTGCTTATGGGGTTTCCCTTCTTTCCCTCCTTTCCCCATTTCTCTCTTCATTCCCAGCTTTGAAGGGAGAGACTAAGGGCCATCCTCTTCCTCCTCTTTCCCCCTCCTTTTTTTTTTTACTTTTTATTTTGAAATGATTTCAAACTCACAAGATAGTTTCCCTGGTAGCTCAGCTGGTAAAGAATCCTCTTGCAATGCGGGAGACCTGGGTTAGATCTCTGGGTTGGGAAGATCCCCTGGAGAAGGGAACGGCTACCCACTTCAGTATTCTGGCCTGGAGAATTTCATGGGGGTTGCAAAGAGTCGGACGCAACTGAGCAACTTTCACTTAAACTCATAAGAAGTAGCAATACATAGCATAGAGTCCTCTTTAACCTTCATCCAGCTCCCCACAATGGTATCATCATAAATTCAGGAACATATCAAAATCAGGAAACTGACATTGGTACAGAACTGTTAAGTAGGCTCCAGGTTTTATTCAGCTTTCCTTGGCTTTTGCATTTTGTGTGTGTGTGTGTGTGTGTGTGTAGTTCTGTCCAGTTTTATCTCACATGCATATTCGGATGACCACCACTCTAATCAAGACCAACCCCACCAGGGACCTTCTTCTACTGCCCCTTTCTGGCTACTCCCTCTCCCAAATTCCCCCTCCCCCACCCACCCTGAAGGCCATTCTAATGAGTTAAGCGAAAGCATTCAAACTGCTGCTGACTCAGAAAGGGAAAAAAAGACCCTTCTTGGCACATGTAAGTCCTTTGAGTTTTTCTTCCTTACTCTGAATAGGCCACCTCTACCTCCCTGGAGAGCATGGGTGTGGGGGGAGACTCTTCTCTGGGCCAGAAGCAGGATTGTTTTTATCCCCCCGAGGGTTCAGAGTCGTGCCAGGTCCTGAGGCTGAGGACAGGGGCTCTTATTTTTTTCTTTGTTTTTTATATTTGGGGGCTCTTCTTGGCAAACTCTGGGAGATAGTGAGGGACAGGGAGGCCTGGGGTACTGCAGTCCATGGGGTCCCAGAGAGTTGGACACGACTAGGCAACTGAACAACAATTTAACTCGAAAGTACCTCTTTTATGAGATTTCTTATATCCTCAGTAGAGGACAGAATCCAGGCTTAGTCAGAAGTGGATAGGGTGATTTTAAGCTTATAAAGGGATGCACAAGAAATAAATATGTGCCTAATATATGTTCATTTTATAAACTTTAAATATTGTTCTGTAGAAAGGTCCATTTTCCCCCAAATGATGAATGGTTAATTCAATAATGGCCTCTCATCCTCATTTTAGAGTGTATTTGACGTTCATAAGTATCATTTTTATGCAGACTGACCTCATCACAGGTGCATTTCAGAGATTTACATACAAAGCATGTATTTCAATATCCACTAGCAAGAGTAGTGAAATAATGTGATTGTAATTTTGGAGACGTCATATAACATCAGCTTAGAGTCAAGAGAATGTTTCTGTATCATCTGGCATAACTTTTTAATTTATTTTAGGAATTGCTTTTCTAAAGCATTGATCTTCATGGATGTACAGGCATAGGAGCCCACCGGTTTACACTCAGCTACCCGCTCTGTGTTAGCTTGAATTGTTGGTGCATTTTCCATTTTGTTTGTTTGTTTGTTTTTGACTCAAAATCTATCATGTGCACTTCATTTATTTGTTACAGCTTGTCTTTTCAAACTTTTCCACACACCGTCTTGTTGGACTTAAAAGCAGTTTTCTGTTTCCGTGAAACCTTCTTCTAGTATAAACACCTTCACTTCCTTTCATTGGTCCTCACGGGCCGTTTCCCAGACTCTGGGCCATCCCGTCACCACTTCCTCAGGAAGTGCCCTCTTTCACCCGTGTCACTATTAAAATGTGGCATCCACAGCTTGTCTTTTAGAACACAAAGGAACACAACTGCACGGTTTGAGGGACCAAGCTATGTAAACCACATGTAGGATAGTAAATACTTTCAACAGTACTCTGCTTTAGTGATGGAGCAGTCTCTGCCTTTAATTCTCCCTAAATACCTTGTAAGAAAATAAGTCAAATGAGCATTTCCTCCACAGAGTAAGCACTTAAGGTTCGCTTTCATTATTAGTACTAATCTAAAACAATGAACATGATATATTTTAAAAACAGCAAAAAGACTGCCCCCAAAACAAAATCTTGAAACAACCACAAAGTCACACATCAAAAGGCATAAATATAGGGAAAAGTGAATAACCTAGAACAATAAGGCAGCTTTCCACACCTTTTCTTTTTCTATTGAAATATAATTGAGGAATTCCATCCCTGGCAGCCCAGTGGTTAGGATTCTGCACTTTCACTGCTGGAGCCCAGGTTTGACTCCTGGTTGGGGAAGTAGGTCTGGCAAGCTGGGTGGATTGGCCAAAAAAACAACAAAAAAGAAATGTAACCGACATATAACATTGTGTCAATTTAAGGTGTACAAAGTGCTGGAAGTGAAAGCGGCTCAGTCCTGTCCGACTCTATGTGATCCTGTAGCCCACCAGGCTCCTCTGTTCATGGGATTCTCCAGGCAAGAATATGGGAGTCAATTGCCATTCCCTTCTCTGGGGGATCTTCCTGACCCAGGAGTTGAACTCTGGTTTCCTGCATTACAGGCAGATTCTTTACCTCTGAGCAACCAGGGAAGCCCCATACAATGCGCTACTTTGGTACATTCGTGTGCTGTAATATGAGTGCCACTGTAGTGGAAATTATCACCTCTCTCATGTTACATAATTGTCATTTCTTTTTAGGGGCTGGAATAAGTAAGTTCTAGTCTCATAAAATTTGCTGATATTGCCTGTATTCACCGTGCTTTGTGTTAGATCTCTAGGACTTATTTACTACTGATTACAAGTTTTTTCCCTTAAACAATATCTATCTTGTCTCCATACCTCCATCCTGTGGGTGGCTATCATTTACTCTCAGATTTTTACGAGTTTAGCTTTTTTAAGATTCCATGCACAAATGAGATCATACAGTACGTGTTGTTCTCTGCCTGACTTCTCTCCCTTCCATAGCTCAGTTACTAGAGCAGAGGCCGGGGGCTCCAGTCAGTTACAGACAAATCGTTCCTGACTCTTTACGGATTCTTTCCTTTCTGAGAGAATAATGGTAAGAATCAATTCATTTTTGACATGCGTGAGCAACAATCTTATTTCCTTGCATTCCTGAGATAAAGCCTAATCGAGCAGTGTTTTTGTTTTTGTTTTGACAAAGAGGAGTAAAGCTCTATCTGGGTTTTAGAAATACTTTTGAGGTAGTAACACAAATGTTTTCTTGTTTCATTAAGTAATACTAGATATCAGAAATCATCATGCTGTGCAGCGAGGCCAAAAAAAAGCTTGGGACTTGTCTGGTGGCTCACTGGCTAGGACTCCATGCTGCCAAAGCAGGGGGCCCGGGTTCGATCCCTGGTCAGAGAACTATTGAGTTGGCCAAAAAGTTTGTGCAGACTTTTCCGTAAGTGGAAAAAAACCTGCACGAACTTTTTGGCCAACCCAATAGATACCATGTGCTGCAACTGGGTGCACAAGACCCAACACAGCCACATTAAAAAAAAAAAACAAACACGTGGAAGAACTATGGTCCTCTAACTTAAAATCATTCTGACATCTCCTTGCTCTAAAGTTCAGAATCTTTAAGCACAGTTCAAAAGGCCTTGTACAATCTGGTCCTATGTCTGTTTTAGCTCTGTTCGTGCACTTACCCTTAATCAGGAGTACCAGCTCACCTTTCACCTCCTGGGACCACCGGTCTCCGACACACCTTAGAGCCTTCATACAGGCCTCCCTTTTCTCTTTACCTCAGGTCTCAACTGAGATCAGTCCTCAAGGAGACATTTCCAACCTCCCTTTAACCATCCCCTTCCTCCACCTCCCGCCCCCCACCAGCTGCTAAGTCACTTCAGTCGTGTCCGACTCTGTGCGACCCCATAGACGGCAGCCCACCAGGCTCCCCCGTCCCTGGGATTCTCCAGGCAAGAACACTGGAGTGGGTTGCCATTTCCTTCTCCACCCCCCACCAGCTAGGGTGACCTTATTTTATATCCTCAAGGAGTCCTATACTTTTTCTTCAAGTAAGTTCACTTAATGATAGAACATATTCACATTTATTTATATGATTGTTAATAGTCAGAAGTTTATATTTTATTATTTTAATTTGAGGATATTTGTATGTCCAGCATCATGTGTAGATTATATCAATTCACTTCAGACTCATGAATGAACCATGAGGGACTTCCCTGGAGGTTCTGGGGTTAAAACTCCATGCTTCCACTGCAGGGGGCAAGGATTCAATCTCTGGTCGGGGAACTAAGATCCGCATCATGGCCAAAATAATAAAGAAGAAGCACGGGCTCTCTAAACCCCTCATGGTCTGACCCCTGTCTCTTCTCAGACCTCACCACTGTCCCCCTCACTCGCTCTGCTTGAGCCCCACTGGCCTTCTGAGGTCCCGAGGAAGTCTAAAACCGAGCAAGGAGAATTCCATTAGATCTTAACGCTCATGGGTTTTCCTCTTTGGTTCAGTGCTCTGCCTTCTGGCCACACATACGGCTCTAGGCAGGGGTACATGACTCCACTAGGTGGGGGTCTTTCCCTACCCCAGGGTCTGCCAGGTGACCCTGCCCCCAGGGGCTTTAGGTGGTGGCAGCTTGACCTGTTGAAACCACAGTGCCCCCTTCAAAACCAAGATGGAGGCAGCCTGATGATCTCTGAATTACCTCTAGGTCATTCTTCTCTTTTCTTGAAGAAAAGCATACATTTGCAGCCCAGTGGTACAGTCCTGTGGGATCCACAATGTCCAACAGTCTTCCTTCATTTCATATGTGTTTCTCAATGCTTGGTCTTGGCAGTATTTCTGCTGGTATAATCCCGTCTCTTCTGACTTCCTCTGAGGTGGTGGATTAAATTTTCTGTTCATATCCATACTAATCTCCTTATCAAATGGTGAGTGTTTCAGCCACACTCTTAGTGTTTTCTTTAGAACATGTTCTTCTCACTTTTTGATACAAACCTTTTTTTGGCAAGGAGGATTTAAAAAAAAACAATTACTTTTAATTGGAGGATAATTACAATATTGTGATGGTTTTTGCCATATATCAACATGAATCAGCCATAGGTACACATGTGTCTCTCCCATGCTGAACCCCCTTCCCACCTCCCTCCCCACCCTATCCCTATGGGATGTCCCAGAGCACCGGTTTGGGGTGTCCTGCTTCATGCATTGAGCTCACACTGGTTATCTATTTTACATATGGCAATGTATATGTTTCGATGCTCTTCTCTCAACTCATCCCACCCTCTTCTTTCCCCACTGAGTCCAAAAGTCTGTTCTTTCGGTCTGTGTCTCCTTTTGTAGGATCTTAGATACCAAACCAGGGATGGAACCTTCGCTCCCCCAGTGTTGGAGGGACAGAGTCTTAACCACTGGACTGCCAGGGAAGTCCCAAGAAAATGTTCTTCTCATTTTTTGCAACGTGAATAGGCTGAGAATTTTCCAAATCTTCCTACTCTGGTTCTTCTTGGCTTAAACTTTTCTCACTTTCTCTTCCTCTGCTCTTGCGTTTTATTGTAAGTGGTAAGGGGAAGCCAGCACCATGCCTTCTAAACTTTGCTTAGAAATCGCTTCAGCTAAATATCCAGTTCCATCACCCCCGAGTTCTATCTTCCTCAAAACGCTAAACACAATTCAGCTGAGTGGATGGCCTTTCCTCCAGTTACAGAAACATGCTCCTCCTTTCCACCTGAGACCTCACCAGGGTGGCTTTACATGTCCACATTTCCACCAGCATTCTTCCTCTTTCTCGAAGAAGATGGAGACTCTCTCTCCAGGGCTCCTGTTTTCTTTCTGGTCCGTCATCAACACTGCCTTTGACCTCCATCTTTCTAGCAGGAATCCCTTCATAGAAATGAAGGCTTGCTCTCCCATGCACCTGAGAACTCTTCCGGCCTCTACTCTCTCCCCAGTCCCAAAGCCTCTGCTCATATTTAGGTATTTGTTTCAGCAGCATTCCCACCCCAGCCATGGTACCCAAAGCAAGTCTGCTTGGGCCGTTGTCACAAAATATCACCAACTAGGTGGCTTAGACAACAGAAATGTGTTTCCTCATGATTCTGTCCTCTGAAAAGTTCAAGATCAAGTTTCTGGCAGGATTCAGTTTCTGGTGAAGACTCTCTTCCTGATTTGCAAACAGCTGTGCTGTGTGCTGTGCTTAGTTGCTCAGTTGTGTCTGACTCTTTGTGACCCCATGGACTCTAGCCTGCCAGGCTCCTCTATCCATGGAATTCTCCAGGCAAGAATACTGGAGTGGGTTGCCTTTCCCTTCTTCAGTGGCTCTTCCCAACCCAGGGATTGAACCCAGGTCTCCTGCATTGCAGGCAGATTCTTTACTGTCTGAGCCAGCAGGGAAGTCCAAGAATACTAGAGTGGGTAGCCTATCCCTTCTCCAGGGGAACTTCCTGACCTAGGAATCGAACTGAGGTCTCCTGCATTACAAGCAAATTCTTTATCAGCTGAGCTACCTGGAAAGCCCTTGCCAATGGCCGCTCCCCGTTTTATTATCCTCAGTAGCACTGAGCGCTGGCCAGTATCCCTCATGCTTCACTTGCTTGTCTTCCTGCTCTGGGATAGGAAGCACCAGGAGGGGCAGAGCCCTGCACCTGAGTGGTTCACTGATGCACCTTCAGTGCTTAGAGCCAGCCTGGCACATGGCAAGTGCCAAACGGGTGTCTGTCAAAGTGAAGGAATAAGTTGCTGCCCATTGTGTGTGTGTGTGAGTGTAATAAAAATAATATTATTTAATATTTACTTTATTCTTACCAATGAGGAAAGAAAACCTTGTCAAGATGGCTTAAAATCTAAGGTTTCTCTTCTCTCCCACATCCCCTCAGTATTCCTCCTCCTGCTTCATGATTTTAAAGGTTCTTGTTCGTTTTTTATTTCTCGACACCTAACAGACATTTCTTCTGAGTATGTGTTTGGTTTTACGTTCCTGAGATGCTCTTCTTGAGAAAACCCATACTCCTGTTTTTCTCATCATATGTCTTAAAATGGAACTGAGTGAGGGGGTGTGTCCTAGCACAGATAACATCCAAATCGGAGCAAAGTTTCCCACTGCAGGTGGCAGATAATGTTGCTAAGATGAGAATCCTTGTGGCTGTAGACAGTTGGTTAAAATGAAATAATAAGAGAATAGAAAGATAATGTATCATGCAGCAGCTTTTGTAGTCAGAACCACTGCAGGCTTGAGGCTCATGGCCAAGAGTCAGCGAAGCCAGCCTCAGCCCCAGCTCATGGGCAGAGTCTCAGGCCAGGCCCGCCCGCACCCCCTCCCTCCCACACTCCACATGTGGATGGTGACAGCCACACAGGCTCCAGGCTCTGGCAGTTCCAGGTGGGAGAGTCTGTTTGCACAGGTGCGCCCCGCAGCCCGGAGTTGCAGTTTGGCTCTTACTGTGTCCCTGAATAGAAAAGCAACAAAAAAAAAATTTTTTTTTTTTTTTTGGTAATGAATAAGAATCTCCCTTCAAACTACCAAAGCAGGTCATAGAGCATTTGACATTTTTGGACCCAGGGATGACCTGTCTTCCATTGTCATAGGGAAAGTTGCTTTCCGGCAGAAATAGACGATGATAATTCATTGAATTTATTATGTAGTTTGAAGTCTTTAGGGATTGAAAAACAAAACAACAAAATTTGTTTCTTCATTCCCAAACTTTCTTTTATTTATCTATCTATTCCGCTATATCGGGTCTTAGTTAGGACACGCAGGATCTTTGTTGCACAGATTCTCTAGTTTTGGTAGTCAGGCTCAGTATTTGAGCCTCGGGCTTAGTTGCTCTGAGGTATGTGGGATCTTAGTTCCTTGACCAGGGATCGAACCCATGTCCCCTGCATTGCAAGGCAGATTCTTAACTACTAAACCACTAGGGAAGTCCCATCTCAAGCTTACTTTCAGAAAAAGTAAGAAAGCAAGAAAGTGAAAATTACTCAGTCGTTTCTGACTCTTTTCGACCCCATGGACTATAGCCCCCAGGCTCCTCAGTCCATGGGTTTCTCCAGGCAAGAATACTGGAGTGGGTTGCCATGCTCTCGTCCAGGGGATCTTCCTGACCCAGGGATTGAACCTGGGTCTCCCACATTGCAGGCAGAATCTTTATTGTCTGAGCCATCAGGGAAGCCCTTACTTTCAGTCATGTCCGACTCTCCGCGACCCCGTGAATCACAGCACGCCAGGCCTCCCTGTCCATCACCAACTCCCGGAGTTCACTCAAACTCATGTCCATCGAGTCGGTGATGCCATCCAGCCATCTCATTCTCTGTTGTCCCCTTCTCCTCCCGCCCCCAATCCCTCCCAGCATCAGAGTCTTTTCCAGTGAGTCAACTCTTCACATGAGGTGGCCAATGTATTGGAGTTTCAGCTTTAGCATCAGTCCTTCCAATGAACACCCAGGACTGATCTCCTTTAGAATGGACTGGTTGGATCTCCTTGCAGTCCAAGGGACTCTCAAGAGTCTTCTCCAGCGAGGTCCCCAAATCACAGGTGTTCCTTGTCTTTTGATAGTTAAAAGGATTAAGTAAATGATCTTATCTATATTGCCAGTTCAGATTCTGCCTTTGTTTAAATGTACATTTGCATTACTAATGTTATTGCTTACTATTTTAAAATCTGCATCTGTCACAGCATCTTTAGTCTCCAGTCTTGAAGAGTTGATTTCTGAATGCTGGTACTCCGGCTTCATCAACACAGAAACACAACAGTATGTGATAGTTCAAGTAGAATACTTCTGGAGTCAAGGTGGCAGTCTAACTTTTAAAATGTGTGTTACCAGCACTTACATGTCACTTTTGATGCGCCCCTGAACTGTAGCCTGCAAGCCTCCTCTGTCCATGGAGTTCTCCAGACTACTGTAGTGTGTTGCCATTCCTTTCTCCAGGGGATCTTCCGGACCTAGAGATTGAATGTGGGTCTCTTGTGTTGCATTGCAGGCAGATTCTTTATCATCTGAGCCAACAGAGAAGCCCCTTTGATGTGCCAGACCTTTGAAAAAGGTTTGAACTGTCAAAATGCATTTAGTCCCTATAACAATTCTGCACACTGGATATTAACACTGACTTCCTTCTGCAGAGGAGGGGTGGTGTGGGTATTATCTTTTTAGCAGGTGGTAGAATTAGGATACGAATCCAGGCAGCCCGAGCCTTGTCTGCTCTTCCCCAGTTTTGACTTGTGGTTGGTGGTCTCAGGTCACTTACATGGGGAGCTCAGGTTGGACACTGTGGGCTTGGCCACTTACCCATCTCCTGACATCACCTATCATCAGGCCTGAGGGAAAGGGAGCCGCTTTCCTGGGCTGGGGCTCAGTCTCACTGTTGGCTCTTTCAGGTCTCCTGGGAGTTTTGAGAGTCCCAGGGTTTCGGTGCCTCCTCCCACACAGCAAGCCTGTCAACCAGAATGCCTGCTCTCTTGTTGGGATGTTTTCGAATATCCCTCCTTGGGTTCCAAGGCGAAACTCTTACCTTTCACCTGGTTGGAATTCCTGGCCCCAGCGTGTGCGGGAGCCACTCAGTGAAGTAGGCGTTGGGAGTCGGTACTCGGAAGGCCAGAAAAGCATCTCTTTGTGATGGGAACAGAGAACATGACGTAATCCCTTGGCATCCCAAACAGAACAGGCTGTACTGTTTTAGAAATAGCGCTCACCTCTTAATCAGTTATTTCGGGTCTGTGCATCCTGAGCTGTCACCAGAACCTCCTGAACTTCAGGGCTGACTGAAGGTGTCCAGAGAGTCAGCGTCATCCTCAGCGCCTGGGGTCAGGGGCTGGGGAGGCACCCAGACGAAGGACTGGGTGGCCCTTCAGGAGTTCTAAATAGCAGCCAGCCAGTCTCGTGCCCTCTTCCGTGAATGTGCTTTGCCATTGCTAATCAGCTCAAGAGAGGATGAAGTGTATTCTCCAGGGAGGTGCACTCTAGGTCATTCTAGAGACAAGCCCATGGGAGTTTTTATGGTAATGTCCAAATTGTCCGACAGGGAATTCAAAGAGAGATGATTCCTTCAGCAAGTGCCCTGCTGGCCACCGGTCCTGCCCTGAGTGTCTAAGGACAGCCCTTAGTCTTTCTTTCTTTTTTAAAAATGAAAGTAGCTGCATTTTTAAACCCAGTTTTAAAATTATTTATTTCTTTACTTTTGGGGGCACTGGGCTTTCTCTAGTTGCAGTGAGTGGGGGCTCCTCTTTGTTGCCGTTCACAGGCTTCTCATTGCAGTGGCTTCTCTTGTTGAGGAGCACAGGCTCTGGGCACAAGGGCTTCAGTAGTTGCAGCACGTGGGCTCAGTAGTTGTGGCGCATAGGCTTAGTCACCCCACTGCATGTAGAATCTTCCTGAGCCAGGGTTTGAATCTGTGTCCCCTGCATTGGCAGGCAGGCTCTTACCCATTGTACCACCAGGGGAGTAAGGAGAGCCCTTCTGCCTTGACCTCTGGGGGAGCCATCCCACTGGATTTCCACGTGGGTACCAAGGAGGTGTGATCAGCAGTGACTTCTTGCAGGTTTTAGGAATCGTGTCCTCAAGGGACTAAAAATATGGGATTAGAATAATGTGGGTCTCAAAACTGAGCCAGGAGCCAGCATGGCTGAAGGAGAGTGGGAGGTATGGGGAGAGGAGAGCTGGGATCCTGCTGGGTAGGTTTGGGAAGCACTCAGTGTCCAAGTGTACCTTCTTGCAGGTGGGTACAGCCCTGGTTCCCAAGGATTGGCTGGGGAGCAGGTGCTGACCCAGACCCTTCACTGGTTTTCAAAGCAGTGTTTCTTGCCAGCCTCACACCATCGGATGAGATGATCATATGAAAGAACAAGGGAAGTCATAAAGCAGTAACCACACGAGCATGGAAGGAATTGTTGGTGTAATTTATTTCACTAGTTGAGTTTGGAATTGTTTTTGCCCTACTTTACTCCTTCCTTCCAGGCTTATTGGGCCTCCTTGGTGGCTCAGATGGTAAAGAGTCTGCCTGCAATGTGGGAGATCTGGGTTGGGAAGATCCCCTGGAGAAGAAAATGGCAACTGACTCCAGTACTCTTGCCTGGAGAATCCCATGCAGGGGGGATCCTGGCCAGCTACAATTCATAGGGTCTCAAAGAGTGGGACATGACTGAGCACACGTGTGCATGCGCGCGCACACACACACACACAGAGTAGGCAAGTCTACAGAGACAGAAAGTAGAGTAGTGGTTGCGTAGGGCTGGGGTAGAGAGAGGAGGGTTGACTACTAATGAGTCTAAGGTTTATTTTAGGAACAGTGAAGATGTTTCCAAGTTACTGTGATGATACTTGTATAACTCTGTGAATATACTTAAGACCACTGAGTTGTACACTTTAAATGGTTAAATTTATGGGGCTTTTATCTTATTAAAGCTGTTAGAAATTGATATGTAAATTATAGGAAAGGAGACATTAATTTTGATTTAATATCCAGATATCCAGAGGCTTCAAATTGAAGGAATGCTTGAATCAGCTCTTGAGTAAGTTTCCTGAGTGGAAAGTTCTGGGGCAAGCATTCTGAACAGAGGCCATGTGACTGCAGAGGCGTGGAGGAATGAAAAGGAATGACACCTCTGAGGAGCAGCCAGAAGCCTAGAGTGGCCAGAGTGGGTGCCACGGTGGCGAATGGTGGCAGCATACGAGGCAGGAAGGGTAGGGAGGGGCTAGACTGTGTAGGGTATGTTGAGGGGACCCAGAAGCTGGGCATGTCTCATCCTTGGTGGAAAGACATGGAAGGGCTTTTGTGAAGAAGCAGCATGATCCGTGCTGGGAAAGACTGAGGGTGAGAAGAGAAGGGAGTGACAGAGGATGAGATGGTTGGATGGCATCACTGACTCAATGGACATGAGTTTGAGGAAACTCCGGGAGACGGTGAATGACAGGGAAGACTAACGTGTTGCAGCCATGGGGTTGCAAAGAGTCGGACACAACACAGCGACTGAACAGTCATGGTCAGATTTAAGTTGTGGAATGCAATGGAGCGGATGGTGTGGTGGAGTAGAAATAGAGACAAGTTATATGGCAGAAACAAACGCCTTGGACTAATACAGTGTGAGTGAGATGAATTCAAGCCATATTTGGTAGATGGAATGCTCAGGACCTAAAGCCCAATCCTTTGTTTATTTATTTATGGCTGCTCTGGGTCTCTGTTACTGCACTTGGACTTTCTCTAGTTGCAGGGAGAGGGGTCTATTCTCTAGTTGAGGCACCCAGGCTTCTTATTGTAGTGGCTTCTCTTTCTGCAGAGCACGGCTCTAGGGTACGTGGACTCAGTAGTTGCGGCGAGCAGGCTTAGTTACCCGGAAGCGTCTGGAATCTTCCCAATCAAACCTGTGTCTCCTGCACTGCCAGGCAGAATCTTAACCACTGGGTCTTCAGGGAAGTTCAAGCCCAGTCCTTTTGGAGTGAGAAGAAGTGGAGTAGGAAGTAAAAGAGAAAAAGGAGGAGGGTGAAGGAGGAGGAGAAGGAAAGGAAGGAAGAGGAGGTGAGGGAGGAGGGAAGAGAAGAGGAGGAAGGGGAGGAGGGGGAGGGGAGGGGAGAGGAAGAAGACATGAAGTACGCATGCCTGGGTGACAGGGTGGATAGAGGTACCATCAGACAGAAGCAGGACACAGCAGACAGGGGGCAGATTTGGACATACCGATTGGGAGTTCAGGTTTAGACGTGTAAAGTTTGAGGACTCTTTGGGACATGTAGGTACAAATGGACAGAAGGCAATTGGGACTGATCACAATCATTATGAATCACAGCAGCAACCAAACCTAACATCCAGAGGTGGTCTGCTACATATAAGCCACTTAACTAGGCACTTGATACAAGGATTTCTGGTCATAATGAGCAGTCTCTATAGAAAGATATGGAACATCACTTCCATTTTATACACAAGGTGATAGAGAAGTACTCTAGAAATAGACACTCTGGAGACACTGGACATATACATTTGTTTCCTGAAACTTGACCGAATCATTCCACCATTGAAACACAGTTTACAGAGCTTTGCTAGTCTCTCAGTGACAAAGAATCCACCTACCATGCAGAAGACACAGGTCTGATCCCTAGTCTGGGAAGATCCCACAAGCTGTGGAGCAGCTAAGGCCATGCATCACAACTACTGAGCCTGTGCTGCAACTACTGAAGCCCAGATTCCCTGGAGCCCGTGCTCCCCAGCAAGAGAAGCTACTGCAATGAGAAGCCCACCACTGCAACTAGTGAGTAGCCTCCACTTGCCACAACTAGGAAAAGCCTGCACAGCCACAAAGACCCAGGAGAGACAAAAATAAAAATAAACAAATGAATAAAAATTAAAAAAAGGAAAGAAGTAGAATATGGCTAAGACTGTGACAAGGAGGAAAGCCAACAGAAGAATGGGAAGCGTTTGTGGGGGGAGCCAATGGCTGAGATCTTGAGAGTCCCTTGGACTGCAAGGAGATCAAACCAGTCAATCATAAAGGGATTCAATCCTGAATATTCACTGGAAGGACCGATGCCAAAGCTGAAGCTCCAATACTTTGACCACCTGACGTGAAGAGTCGACTTGTTGGAAAAGACGCTGATGCTGGGGAATATTGAAGGCAGGAGGAGGGGGCGACAGAGGGTGAGATGGTTGGACTATTCAATGGACATGAGTTTGAGCAACTCCAGGAGATAGTGAAGGATAGGGATGCCTGGCATGCTGAAGTCCACGGGTAGAGGGTGGGGGGTCACAAAGAATTGGAGACAACTGAGTGACTGTATAAGTTAGAAAGTAAAACTGAGAATCATCTGTGTTCATTTGGTGAGAGTGGAGCCTTTTCATTACCACAGGGCTCCTTTTAAGTATTCACCCAGTTTAGCAACTTCAAGAAAGTTTAGTAGTTCTTTCAAATTTTTAAAAAAGGTGACTGGCCTAGAGATGAATTTTCCTTCTTTTCAGATTATTTACATCTTTATTTTCTACTATGCTCTCAGCTGTTTTTAAAGCTTGCTTTTGCTAAATGAAAGTGCCGTTTAAGTCATGTTATGGAAAGTTAATTTTTTTTTTAAGTTAAACAATATGAAACCAGGTAATAAAATTCAGGAAAGGGGCCTGTTTAAAACTCATGGCCTTGACTAAACCTCTGAGTGTCCATAAACAGCTTCCGAAGCAGGTGGGACACCGTCTGCCTGGCTGTGGTCAGAGGGCCTGGTGTCCTTCAGGGGCCTGTGGATCCCTGGGCTCTGCAGTCACATTCTATTAATGCCTCATTAGACCAGCTATTCAAGCCCTTGTCTTTACATGTTATGTGTTTGGTGAAGGGAGAGACAGATGCCAGTTTCCCAAGAGGAGGGGAAAAAAAGCAACTGGAAAAAAGGAAATGGCAGATCGTCAATGAGATAGCTTTTGTTTCAATTTTCCCTCCTTTGTTTTCTTTTGCAGCTCTCTGTGAATTACCGTACTTTCCCTTTTGGTATTTTGGACCATAGATCTCCTCATTAACCTGAATTTCACTTTTTTTTTCCCTTTTCCCTAATATTCATCTGGAAAATACCTGCACACCTGACTGCCTCATTCTAGCTAGACCCACTGGCCACTTCCAGATTGATTTACCGAGGGTGAGTGGCGTGGTTCCATGGCTGAAAGCGCAGACTGGAAGCCAGGAAATTTGGGCCGCGTTCCCAGCCCGGTCACCACGCCTCTGCAGCGCCCACAGGCCCCCACTAACCTGCACTGCGCGTGCGCGTGCGCGGATGATCCCCGCAGATAAGCCAACTGGCAGGTTTGTCTGGCGGTTGTTCCCAGCTCCGCCATGAACTGGCCGCTTGACCTTGGGCCCAACCAAAGTTCTTATCTCCGAGCCTCAGTTTGCTCTTTTGTGAACGGGGAATGAGAAGCCAGGAGGTGATTACATGAAGTTGGGCATTTCAGCCTCGGTGGGCCTCACAGGGCAGACAGGATACAGGATGTGACCCTTTAGGACTAGGCAGGGTTGGGTGGAAAGGGATCAAGGGAGCAGGAAGTGATCAAGCTGTGGTGTCAAGGACAAGTTGTTCTACTCTTCTGTTTTCTTACTCTTTGGGGTAATAGGAGGATCCTGGCAGCAGCCTCAGGTGGGTCCTGACGCCAGCAGGCCTATGGAGGAGACTGGCTGTCAAGAGCAGAGAAGAGTGAAGCCCTGGCAGCAAGTGGGACCAGGCTCAGTGGCGCAGGTGACAGCATCCCCTTACAGGGCTGTGACCTGGGGGTCTTTGTAGGGGACAGTGCCTCACTCTGGATAGCGCTGGTGGTGCTGGTGAAAGTCGCTTAGTCATGTCTGACTCTTTGCGACCCCATGAACTAGCCCGCCAGGCTCCTCTGTCCATGGGATTCTCCAGGCCAGAATACTGGAGTGGGTAGCAGTTCCCTTCCCCAGGGATCTTCCCAACCCAGAGATCAAACCCAGGTCTCCTGCACTGCAGCCAGATTCTTTACCGTCTGAGCACCGGGGGTGGGTGGTGGTGCTGGGATGGTAGTTTAGTTAGCTGCTCCATCGTGTCGCACTCTTTCGACCCCATGGATTATAGCCCGACAGGCTCCTCTGTCCTGGTACTTTCCCAAACTTTGATTCTGGCACCGATGGCTATGATTTTTAACAGATGTAAGGAGGGAGAAGAGAGCACTGGACTTGGATTCAGACTAAGGGGATCTTGGATTTGAGTTTTGCTTTTTCCAGTTCTGTGACCTTGGCTAATTACCTTAATTTCTGAGCCTCAGTTTCCCCATCTGTAAGTTTTACAGCCTTGCTGATTTTTCTGGTTTGTGATAACCAGCCTTGCTGATTTTTCTGGTTTGGTGTGAGGAGCACATAAATCACAGTACACGGGTACATTGTGTAGGCTTTATACTATTGACATGTGCTGTCATAATTTGGCTTTTGTTTTCTCATAACACATTTTTTAAACAAATTATTTTTGGCTGTGCTGGGTCTTCATTGCTTTGCACGGGCTTTCTCTAGTTGTGGCAATTGGGGGCTTCTCTCTAGTTACATTGCTGAGGCTTCTCATTGTGGTGGCTTCCCTTGTTGGGGAGCGTGGGCTCTACGGCACACAGGCTTTGATATTTGCAGTATGTGGGCTCAGTAGCTGTGATGCATGGGCTTAGTTGCTCCAAGGCATGTGGAATCTTCCCAGACCAGGGATTGAGCCCATTTCCCCTGCCCTCACAGGCAGATTCTTAACCACCGAACCACAAGGGAAGTCCTGTCATAGGATATTTTGAGGACAAGCTAAATGAAAGTGGCAGTTGGGTGTAGACCTTGGAAGACCTTGGCATGTTCACTGTCCTATGAGGGAACAAGGTCAAATGAACAGTAGCTGAGAATGAAGAGGGTGTTCAGAGGGGCCCACCTCCCTCTCCTTGATTTCTCCTACTAATGGACATCTATGTTTCCACTCAAAATTCCCATTCATTTGTCAGGTACAAGGCCAGATACCAAAATAGCACTTGTGTAGGGCTGGAAGTATTAGGGCTCAATTGTTTCTGGGCTTTACTTCTTTCTCTCAACCCCACCTCTCTCAGAGTGTCTGCAGAAGTGTCAAGGATGTAGTACAGGCCGGGTGATGGGGCTCAGACATGGTCCAAACATTACACATGAAGACAAGAATTTCAGAGATATTCCAGGGCATGGGTGCAAGCCTTACTCGTGCAAGCTGATCGTCCAGTGCCAACACGTGCTGTGAGAGACCAGCTTATGCAGGAAAAGAGGCCAATTCGACAGATGTTCAACTTTAAGTGAAGAATTTCGGTTACATTTCTGTACATGCGATGGATGTCATGGGTCAGCAGTTTGAAATTCATCACTTAACGCTAACCAGAATATTCTTTTTCGGAGACACACCATGGGTTTTCAAACAGACAGAACCAATGAGTCTCATGTTTTTTGGTCAACAGTTGCACCTAAATAATGTCGGGAACACTGAAAATGTCACTTTGAGAAGGCACGGAGGCCTGGAGGACAGACACAGGCTTTAGGCCACCTCTTATTTTCTGTCTTTTCCAGTCTTGTGGCCTCAGCAAACCAGCAACCTTCTCGGTTTCTGTTTCCTCGTCCTCAAAGTGGGGGAAACTATATAGTGAATTCAGGGGTCACTGTGATGGGCTAAGATAAGCGCTGAACCTGGGTCCAGTGGTGGTAGAAATTTTACACATGGACTCTTTTGTGGTGTTTGTGATTGAGCATTGTAAACTCCTATCAGATTTACCCCCCCCTTCCCACCTGGTGGTCCAGTGGTTAAGGATCCACCTTCCAGTGTGGGTTTGATCCCTGGTCGGGGAGCTAAGACCCCACATGCTGTGGAGCAACTAAGCCTATGCACCGCAACTACTGAGCCCATGTGCCCTGGAGCCTGTGGGCCAAAACTGGAGAAGCCTGCATGCTGCAATGTAGAACCCACACACCACAATGAAGACCTAATACAGCCACAACAAACAAAAAAAAAGAATTGTTCTTCTTATATGGAATATGATGGACAGATACAGTAAAACGTCCATGATTTTGTTTACTTAGTATCTTAGCTGATTTCCCTATGGTGGTTTACCTTAGAAATTACCCATAAAATAAAAGGAATAAAATAAACCAGTAAAATGTGTATTATTGCCAGGGAGACTGCACATTCTATGTGTAGAAACAATTAATACTCAACAGACCGCAGGCAGCGGGTGTCATGTTCCCCCTCTCACTTTTCAAGCAAGAGAACTAAGAGTTTGGGTCATTTGATCAGGGCCACATAAGTGAGGGGCAGAGCTGGGACTCGGCGGGGGGTGGGGGGGGCGGTTTATGACACCAGAGGCCACATTCTCAGGCACTAAACTTTACTGACTCTACTCTAAAGCTGCCTGTTATTGGAACCTCCTGCTTCAGAGCAGTTGTTAAGCTTGTCATAGCTACACAGTGACTAGTCGGAAGTTTTGGGGAGGTGATAAAGCGCACTGAGAGCTGTCAGTTTTGTGGGATCCACTTCTGGGCATTTTCCTTTGTATGTTTGACAGCTCAATGGCTACCGCCCACACCCACCACCCTCCCCACCGCAAGCAGATGCCCTGTCCATAGCATCCCTCTTCTTCCGTTTGTTCCATGTGCATCTCCAAACGCACTTTCTCTTGGGTCACTTTTGGTAGCACCATCTTGCCCTTTGGAGCCTGGTTGATTTCCAGTTATCTCGGAGTCAATTCAAGCCCAAGGGTCTCACGAGGCTGCCTCCAGTGACCTCCCACCTCACCTTCTTGTGTTCCATCTTCCCTCGGTTCCTGAAAGCACACCCCTTTGGGTGCCCCCCATTGACTCAGCGCCTACTCCCCCACCTTTGTGCCTTCTCCAGGCAGTGCTGCCAGCCACGTGGGAGGGCAACTCAGCAGCCTTGCAGGCAAGACCCAGCCCAGAAGTGGCCCTGTTGATGGACAATCCAGAAGTTGTTTTATTCACTCATGTTTCATTCCTCCATTCAACATTTTGTTTTTCTAATTGAATACCAGTGCTGGAACCAAAGCAAATAATCAGACACAAGTCTGCCCTCACAGTGTGGTGGAGGGGACAGACTCAGAAAGAAAAATGAAAGGTGGGTGGGATCAGTCTAACGTGGTCCCATCACAGCATTGCCGTGAGCGTGTAGGAGGGAACGGAGGAGGAGCTGAAGGACAGGGCGGTTCAGGTGGAGGGAATAGCGCATACAGAGACTGAGAGGCGAGATGGAGCTGCTGTTTTCACAGAAATAAACCACTGTGACCGAAACCTACTGGGTGTGCGTAGAAACAGTAAAAACCTGACTCGTGCACCGAGCGCCATCTCAGCTCACACACAAGTGGAGTAATTGAGACGTCACAGCCAATGCTTACAGAGGTGTGGGCATGGCTGAAAGGAGTCAGTCAGGGTTGGGGACACACCCTGGGGCCAGCGTTTGTAGAAAGGAAGAGATGTTCCCACTTCTAGCTGAAGGGGCAAGAGGAGGAAAGAGTTATTAAAACCCCGAGAATGCTGGGGGACTTGCCTGGGGGTCCTTTAGACTCTGCACTTCCACTGCAGGGGGCTGAATTCAATCCCTGGTTGGGGAACTAAGATCCCATGTGTGTGTGGCATGGTAAAAAAAAAAAAAAAAAAACCCAAACCAAAAAAAAACCCCAAGAAAGCTATAGCTGTAAGCCTAACAGAAGGCTCCCAGATAAAAGCTGGGGACTCGTAAAAGAACACAACCATGTCCAGTCCACAGCCTGGCAAGGAGATACAGCGCAGGTGGAGGAGTAGGGAGAGTTTTCTGGAGGGCAACAGAAAACATCCAGCACGGCAGCCATCAATGCCGTCGTCTCCCATTTCTGCCCCAGCTCCCATCCGTAATCTGTATCACAGACAACACACCTCGTTCTGCAAACGATTGGGCCAGCGTGCAGCAAAAATGCACAAAGAAATAAATATAGATTCAAAAATAGAATCCAGACCACAGGAGACAAAGGGGTCAAGTATGAGGAATGGGAAAAGAAGGCTGGATAATAAAACAAATCTGTGGAGATCATTTGGATGTACATAGTCACTGCAGTTGAGCCAGAAACACGAGTCTGAGCTTCTTGGTGGCCAAAGTTTGGAGGAAGATGAGGTCAGTTATATAGCTGTCCTCGTCCAAGAGGTGAAAGCAGACCAGTTTGTATCAGAAGTTGCATTTTTCCTAGACCTTAGCATGAATAGGCATTTTCTCTGTGGGGGCAGCGTGATTTAAGCAGACTGTAACCCTAAGAAAAGACTCCAGCAAATTCTGGTTGATGCCCCACATCTGTGTTGTCCGCTGGCCATGTTCAGCTCACTGCTAGTGCCCATTGATGGCGTCCAAGCCCCGTCACTTATCGGATTTCATGTTCCTCATGATCAGGGATCATGCTTGGGATGTCTTTGCTACCTCCCGTTCCCAAACTATTTTGAAATTGAATCCAATGAAAATATTTTGAGTATTAGCTTTTCTTCTGTCACTGCAGAAATAGTCTTATTACATTGTCGAGAATAATTAGACCAAGAACAGCCAACTCCCTAATCCTCTGAATGTGCTCCAAGAGCAGGTGCTCTGGGGTTCAAGGTACAGTGGAGAGTGGTGTAGGCATCCTTGTGGAGCTGAGATGGAAAGAGCAACAGCAATTCACCCAGTTCTCAATTCAGCCTGAGTGATATGTAGTTGAGATCTGTGACTTAGCACGTGGGAGTCGAAGACCCCTTGAAAAGACAATAAAAACTAAAGACTCTCTCCCCAGAAAAAGACAAAAGTTTACAACTTTGATTTCTGTTTCAGGGAATTTGCACACTTCCTGGAGCCCAGCTGTGGACTCCAGCTTAGAATCTCTGATCTAGACTATGGGCCTCATATTTTGCAGAAGGGGTTTTCTTCTGGAAAATCTGTGGCCCTGTTAGTGATGGGGACAAAGGATATCCAGGTATCAAGTTCATCCCATAGCGGTTGAGAGGAGTGGGCCGATTACATAAACAGCCTCTTACTCTCCTCACCACACACAAATATTCTATACAGAGGACAAAATATATATGACACGTGAAATATTATTCAGCCATAATTTGGGTGGCAATTCTGATACACGTTACAGCATGAAGAACCTTGAGGACGTGATGCTGAGTGAAACAAGCTGGTCACGGAAGGGCAAATGCTATGATTCTACTTATGATTCTCTAGGTAGAGGAGTCAAATTCAGAAGGACGGAAAGTGTATGGTGGTTGTCAGGGGTGGCAGGGAGGGACTGGGGAGTTAGTATTTCATGGGGACAGAATTTCAGTTTTGCAAAATGAATAAAGTTCTAGGGAAGAATGGTGTGACGATTGCACAGCTGTGGAAACGTACTTAATGCCAATGAATTGTACACTTAAAAATGGTTAAGGGATTTCTCTGGCAGCCCAGTGGTTAAGACTTCACCTTCCAATGTAGAAAGTGTAGGTTTGCACCTGGTGACTCAGACGGTAAAGAATCCACCTGCAATGCAGGAGACCCGGGTTTGATCCTGGTGTTAGGAAGATCCCCTGGAGAAGTACATGTCAACCCACTCCAGTATTCCTGCCTGGAGAATTCCATGAAGAGAGGAGTCTGGTGGGCTACAGTCTCTGGGGTCACAAGAGTTGGACACAACTGAGTGACTAAGACTTTAAAAAACTGTCCATATAAATTTTTTTTTTTCTAAAGAATGGTTAAGGTGGTAAATTTTATATTATGTATATTTAGCCAAAATTAAAAAAAAAAATTAGACAAGAGCTTAAAACACAGGAGCCTGAAGATGGAGTGTGCAACCCTAGGCTAGTGGGGAGCCAGGTAGGCCTAATCTCAGCTGCTAGCTTTGGCGGACTGTGGATCCTTACCCACCTCCCTGCAAACAAAAAGGAGTTCCTGGGGTCTCTGCTGCCTGCTGCGGTCCCTGAGCTGTGGGGAGTGGTCGTGGCATTGAGCTCCAGCACCAGGAATGCCTTGACTTTCTTTGGGGTGCTCCTGCTTGCAGAGGGTAGTGGCGGGGGTGGGGAGGGGGCACTTCCCTTGTGGCTCAGGCAGTAAAGAATCCACCTGCAATACAGGAGACCTGGGTTTGATCCTTGGGTTGGGAAGATCCCCTGGAGAAGGGAATAGCAACCCACTCCAGTATTCTTGCCTGCAAAATCCCATGGACAGCAGAGCCTGGTGGGCTACAGTCCATGGGGTTGCAAAGAGCTTGACAAGACTGAGTGACTTGTCATTGCAGAGGTTTATTTCAGCCCTCCACCTTGTTACTGACATAGATTTTTCCTATACGAGGATGGCTAATAATGGCTCTCCATGTAATTTCTAAAGGAAAACTGTGGCTGCATAAATGATTCACTATTCAGGAACTCTTCATTTTATAGGACCCATCTTTTTTATAACAGGAAGTAAATATGCGTTGCTAAGCTACTATGTCCACCAAAAAAAAAAATCATATAGTAGATTCCATTGTGTTCTTTGTATTCTGTGAGAGTTGATGATTCCTCTGTGTTAAGTTAGTCCTTTTGTTCTTGACCTCCTTTGCCTAAAGTTAATTAGAGTTTGGCCCGAGTGTACTTAGGGTAAAAAGAAAAAAAATAAAAAAGGCATAAATCATAATTTCCCATAAGAAAATAATAGATTTCTTTAAATTTTCTCAAAGGAATTTGAAAAGCATTTATTTGCCTTTATTTTCAGTTCTGCAGCTATTTATCATTTATCTATCATTTCATCTATCTGTCAATCTATGGTTCTAAGATTGCACACATTAATTGCACATTAATTGCACACTTAATCGTATTATTGCAAAGGAAAGACTACAGACTGTACAGGTAAGTTTTAGGAGTTACAAGTAACTCTTTAGACTCCCTGAGGATGGAGCATCAGTGCTCCACCTCTGAGAAGTATACAGCAGGTACAGATCATTTCAAGATGCAGCTTAAGGGATTTTGATCAAAGGAAGGAAAAGCACTGCATGTGAGCTATCCATTTCCCCAAGATGGAGATCTCAAAATAAAAAGGATATCATTGTCCATATCAGATGCCCTGACTGTCAAGGTCACAGGAGGGTCCTGAGGTAGTGGAATTATGCCATCTGTGTATTTAATTTACTTGAGCTCCAATATGCGTACATTAAAAAGAATTCTTTTTCTTATTTAGTTGCACTTTGTGACAAGTGGGATCTTAGTTCCCTAACCAGGGATCAAACCAGTGTCCGCAGCATTGGAAGTGCTGAGTGTTAACCATTGGACTGCCAAGGAGGTCCAGGAGGGAGCCATAAAATAGAACTGGCAAGTAGGCCTTCCATTTCACCCTAGGTCCCACCTGAAGACAGGAGGGGAGCACAGGAATTTGCTAATTCGCAACTGGAATTTCTTGCGTGCTCTCTGCATAGACATCTCCTCCTGCTGAGTGTGATTCCAGCAGCTTTTCTTCCCATACAGCATGGCTCCCACATGTAAGCCATCGCCTTCATCTGACGCTGCTGGTCCGTTTCGACACTAGTGTAAGAGCTGACTGGCCATGGCTGTATCCAGCATAATTCGGTCTAAATTGAATCATAAAAATTTGAGAGAAAAGTCATCCCACTGTGGCATCAAGGACCAAAATGTTTGTTAAAGAGACAAGTTAAATATGTAGAAGACTTTCATGAAGACTGAAATAGCATCTGATTTGTGCCTGGAGGGCTTGGACCGTGTGTTGTGCCTCTGAATTTCATCACGTATTCTAACTTCCTGCCCAAGAGGTATTGATGAAAAGGAATTTCCAAGAGTAATTTCAATTCTACATGCTTTTCACTCTCTTTTGACCCTAAGTCTCATGGAAATTATAATGGTCAAGAACCTGAATTTTGGGGTCAGATGTCAGATTCCCAGTTCTGTCTCCACCAACAACTAACATTAATTTGACTAAGACTCAGTTTCCTCAAATGTAATTCAAGTTCTTACCTAACAGGAGAGTTCTGTGGATTAAGTGGGACAATCCATGTGAAGCACCCAGCACCTGCATTTAATAAGTAATGCAATCAGTGTTTACTCTGATTGTTCAGGAAGCAAAAGCAATCCAATGCATTGGCTGCATGCCACTGATTTGTGGGAAGAACAAAGGACTGGTTCTGTGCTCTGGATCCAAAGCAACGAAAAAGTTTCAAAAACATATTTGTTTTTTACTCTTTTGTCTGCTGTATTCTCTATACCTAACTTGTCAACAATTTAAATGTACATGTTTCCTATGCAACTGTTCACGCAGTGGATTTGATGGGTATTTGTTGAGCACCTACTGTGTGCCAGGCTAGGGGCTGGCAATGCAGAGAGAAGGCATTCTGAGCAGTGGGAGGAGATGGATGCATAAACTGGCAGTGATGAGCCAGTGCAGACAGTGGAGTAGGGGGGAGCCTGAATGGCCTGAGGTGTAGGAAGCGGTGAAGGGATGAAGGGATGAGAAAGGCACGGAGGCGAGAAAGAGCAGGGAACGATGGGGCAACCACAAGGAAGTCAGCTGATCAGAGTGCACATCTGTGCAGATCTGAGAAGGGCAGGTGGTGACTGATCCTGCAGACGTTCCTGCTTCACCAGGGGCTTCAACCTTGACCCGTGAAGGCTGTGGGGAGCCGTTCACTGAATGTGTATTCTCATCAAGATGGATCAGTCTGTGTGGAGGGTGGATTGGAAGGGGAGACATAGGATGAGGGTATGCGGCCGGGACCACTGTGGCCATAAAAATGAGGGCTGGCCAGGGGACGTGGGCGATGTCCCTGGGGAAGGAGAGAGGCGGGGCCATGGAGAAGCAAATACTAGGTGAACTCAGCAGGACCTGTGATTGCTAGGGTGCAAAGTGAGGGGAAGAGTGGAGTTGGGGGCACTTCCCAGGTGTCAAGACAACTGAGAAGATGGCAGTGCTACCAATTGAGGTATTTTCAAAACAGAAGGATCACGTCTTGAGGTGGGGAGATGATTTTGCTTCTTTTGAAAGAACTTCCTAGACCTTACAGTCTAGGGAGATAATGATTCAAGTGTTGTGCTTTTCTTTCGTTACATCTGGAATTCAGTAATCAAAAAAAGTTATTTGTAATAACAAAATCTTCAGAAAGCATGTCTAAACAGGAAGTTGCACAGTCACTTATTCTCAACCAGAACCAAACTATATCCAAGTTCAAATGACCTTCATGATTTAAGATAGGCAGGGGGAGAATCTTTAAAAAAAAAAAAAGAACATGGGGGCTGGATAAAGGAAAACAAAATATAGTAATACTAGTCTAAAAGAACTAAAAATGCTGATTCAGATCTTTCCCACTTTTTCTCTGACATTTAATCAATTTCATTTTGATCTCTTTTTCCTGCCCTCCTTTATCCTGTGATGAAGATTCTAGAATGTGGTAAACACAAAAAAATGAAGTCAACAGAAGGAAGAGGGAGAAGCAGAGCTTTGATAATCCATCAATTGACAGTTTATCCCATTATTTCAGCTAGAGGTTGGAATACCAAGTGGGCAAGACTGAGAGAAGATAGGAAAGAATCTGAGGGTTTAGCCACAAATTAGCGAATCTGGTAGACTCAAACCCTTGTGCTTCCTTGCCTGGGCAAGCAACATAAACTCCTACATGTTTTGAATTTCATTTCTTTTCGATTTAGTCATATGATTTTGGGTATGAGTTCTGAATAGTATTCTTGCCTGGAGAATCCCCTTGACAGAGGAACCTGGCGGGCTACAGTCCATGGGGTTACAAAGAGTCAGACACGACTGAATGATGAACACTTTCACTCTTTTCGGAATAAGTAGTGAGAAATGGTTCCCCCTCAAACTCTGGTTAAATAAGCAGCTGAAAGCAGGATGGAAAAGATGCATACACATTCCTTTGCAGGACGTGGGTCATCTGGCAGCACCAGGCCGCCACACAAAGGGCTTCTTAGAGTTATCATTTGACAAAGTACCAGGCAGAGGGCTGACGTCAGCGGGGACAGGGCCGTGGGAGGGTGTCCCCCGGATGACTTCCTCCCCTTCCTCTCCCTGCCAGAGCGCCGTCGTTGTCTGAACCTGTATTCCCTGCCCAGGCAATTCCAGCGCTGGGCGTTTCTTAAGCAAATAGAGCAGATCCTGCCAGGGTGAAGGGTTGCCACCTTTTATAACTCATGTTCCGGGGCAGCCGCTCGTGACCTTTTCTCATGACTCAGGATCACTGCCACATCTGTGCCTTTGAAATGTCTCCCTCTTCCCGCTCCTCGTAACCCTCATGTGTCCCTGTGTAGCTGGCGCCTAGAACATGCCGTGGTGTTTGTTACTTAGCTCCTCTGTGGAATGGAGCACTTTCTTAGTTCAGTGATGACACATTCTTCAGTGGGTTCTCTGGTCTATATCTTGCTGCCCAATGATGCCGGAAGGTTTCTGGGATGGGGAAGAAATCTGTCCGCTGCTCCCTGTACAAGCATCCTCCCCACCTCCCTCTCCCTTCCCGCCAGCCACACCCACAACAGGTGTTCAACAAGTGCTGCTGGACAGTGAAGCAGTGCTTCCAATATGGATGTGCGTGCATACCCTTAGTTGTGTTGGATATGGATATCTTCTAGCTTAAAAAAAAAGTCAGATGTCAAAGGACTGAACATAAAGTTTCTATGGGGAATGAAAACAAGTCCCTCCACCTCAAAGGGTACGTTTCAATGGTCACAGAAAGGATGCAGCAGTAACCCTTGGTAAGACCTTGAACAGTGCCAGGCACTGTTCCAGGTGCTTTACAAGTATCATCATTGGATCCTTGCGGTAGTCTTCTGTTTCTTATTATCCTCATTTTATGATATTTCATTACAGCAGCTCTAGTGATTTAAGAAAGGAGGGAATTTTAAAAATTGATATGTAATCGACATATTAGTTTGAGGTATACAGCATGGTGCCTTGATACATGTATCTCTTGTGAAATGATCATCAGAACTAGTCTACTTAGCATCCATCACCACACATAATCACAAAGTTTTTTCCTTGTGATGAGAATTTTTGACTTACCTTCTTAAAAGCTTTCAAATATATAATTCAATATTATTGACTGTAGTCTCCACACTCTACAGTGCATCCCATACTTATTTTAAAATGGGAAGTATGTATGTTTTACATACTCCCTCGAGTTTGACTTTTGTCTTTCCCACCCCATGCGATCACTGAAAGACCTGTTGATGTTCTGCTTCTTAGCAGCTGTCTTTTTTTCTAGCTTTCCAGCTTCTTCTATCATTCCACCAAGAATCAACACATGTCATGGGAGAAAAACAGCTGTGTGCAAAAGGTTGGGGTTCCCTCAAAGACCTTCTCTTCATTCTAGAATCTTTTCATTCTAGACTCTCAGGCCCTGGCTATCCAAGCAGCTCTTTCATGACCTCAAACAGTTGTTATTTTGTATTATGTTCAGCTTTCTAGTGTTTTCTGTGGGAGTATTATTAGTCTGCAAAAAGCTAATATCATAGTAGGAGAGTTAAATTATCAGAAGCGATCATTTAATGTCAAGTAATATGGACAAGTGTTAGAGAAGACTCTTGAGAGTTCCTTATACTGCAAGGAGATCCAACCAGTCCATTCTAAAGGAGATCAATCCTGGATGTTCATTGGAGGGACTGATGCTAAAGCTGAAACTGAAATACTTTGGCCACCTCATGCGACGAGTTGACTCACTGGGAAAGACTCTGATGCTGGGAAAGGTTGGGGGCTGGAGGAGAAGGGGACGACAGAGAATGAGATGGCTGGATGGCATCACCGACTCTGTGGACATGAGTTTGAGTGAACTCCGGGAGTTGGTGATGGACAGGGAGGCCTGGCGTGCTGTGATTCATGGGGTCACGGAGAGTCGGACACGACTGAGCGACTGAACTGAACTGAACTGAACTGAATATGGACTTTTGTATTAGTTCTCCAGAGGAACAGAGCCAGTATAGATATATAAGAAAAGATTTATCTTGGGAATTGGCTAATGCAATTATGGAGGCTATGACATGCTATCAAGTGCCGTCAGCAGCTGGAGAACAAGGAAAGCTAGTGGTGTAAGTCCCAGGATGAGGCTGAAGGACAAAGAATGGGAGAGTGGATGTTGGGATGGGCGGAGGGGAGGATTAGTTAAATCCCGGAGATTGAGGCTAAGACCAGGAGCTCTGAGTTCTGGAGACAGGAGAAAATGGATGTGCCACATCTCAGCTCAAGAAGAGAGAAGAGAATGTATCCTTTCTATGCCTTGTTTGTGCTATTCAAGCACTCCATGAATTGGATTATTTCCACCCGCGTTCTTTGGTTTTTTCACCTTTTTGGGTGCAGTGGGTCTTGGTTGCTGTGTGCAGACTTCTCTCTAGTTGCAGCCAGCAGGGACTGTTTGTCACTGTGGTGCTTGGGCTTCTTATTGCAGTGCCTTTTCTTGTTGAGGAGCACAGGCTCTAGGGCACGTGGGCTTCAGGAGTTACAGCAGCTTCTCTCAGTATTCCTGGCTCGTGGCCTCGGTAGTTGTGGTGCATGGGCTTAGTTGCTCCATAGTATGTGGAATCTTCCCAGAACAGGATCAGACCCACGTCCCCTGCTGAAAAATTAGCAGGAAGATTTTTTTCCCAGTGCACCACCAGGGAAGTCCCCCGACCCACATTCTACGCAGTCTACTAATTCAAATGTTAATCTGTTCTCTCAGACACTCCCAGAAGTAGTATCTTCCTAGGTCTCTAGGCATCCCTTAGCCCAGTCAAGTGGATGTATAAAAGTAACCATTACAGCTTCTGAAGACTTTTGATATGTTTTATCAAGTTGCTCCCCAGAGAGCTATTCTAATCATGTTTCTGTTGAAAGTGTATTATGTAACTATCACGTATAGACTTCTAAGGTAGTTGTCGGTATGCATGGAAGGCCCACTATTCAGGGGTAAGCCATGGAAAGAAGAGACTGTAGCTGTGCTCCCCCGCTTACTCACAGACCAGGGCCTCACTTACAAGAAGGTAGCAGAATGTGTGTTAGTCGCTTTAGTCGTGTCTGAATCTTTGAGACCCTATGAACTGTAGCCCGCCAGGCTCCTCTGTCTATTGGATTCTCCAGGCAAGAATACTGGAGTGGGTTGCCATACCCTCCTCCAGGGAATCTTCCCAACCCAGGGATCAAACCTGCATCTCTTTAAGTCTCCTTCATTGACAGGTGGGTTCTTTACCACTAGCGCCATCTGGGAAGAATGAGAACAGCATGGTTTCATCACTTTTTAGTTGTGCAGTTTTAATTTGATTCTGTGAGCTTTAATTTTATCTCAAAATGGTGTACATCTCCCAGGGTTGCTCACATGATTAGTTGAGCTAAAGTGTGTACAACCGCAGGCACGTGATATGTGTTTGTTAAATGGGAACTATTTTTATAAGTTCAGTTCAGTTCAGTTCAGTCGCTCAGTCGTGTCCGACTCTCTGCGACCCCATGAATCACAGCACACCAGGCCTCCCTGTCCATCACCAATGCCCGGAGTACACTCAAACTCATGTCCACAGAGTCGGTGATGCCATCCAGCCATCTCATTCTCCATTGTCCCCTTCTCCTCCCGCCCCCAACCTTTCCCAGCATCAGAGTCTTTTCCAGTGAGTCAACTCGTCGCAAGAGGTGGCCAAAGTATTGCAGTTTCAGCTTTAGCATCAGTCCCTCCAAGTAGTGAGTCATAAATATTGGTTGAATGGATAAATGAATGAATGTGTGAATAAGGTAATGACTTAAGGAGCATGAAGCTGCCTACATTGGGCTTCCTTGGGGTAGGGTATGAATAAGGGAATGCAGCATCGGTAGCAGGGGACAGCACAGAGCAGACCAACAGACTTGGGATGTGTTGGTGCCGGTGATACTTTACTAACTTGCCAAAAGGCAAGAAGGTAATTGCTAGGAAATAGAGGATCAACTCATGTTTTTTCTGTAGGCTGCTTTGAATTGCAGGGGACTTCAGAATCTTTTGTACTGTTACTTTCACCCTCAGATGAGTGCTGAGAAAGTGAATCTCTTTTTCTGTTACTTTAAATACATGTCAGTTTGGCTTGCCATAAAGCAAAGTCAGTGATGATAAATTCTTTGGTAGAAACCTTTCTTCACGTCTTCTCCAGCAAGAAGATTTCTTGCAAAATCACAGAAGCACAGAATCATGGAAATCTCTGGAATCCTAGAACTGCAGAGACCTCAGAGATCATTGGTCCCATATTTCATTGTCATTGAAATCACTGCAGCAGAATTCCCGACTGTGGGGCTTACATCTGCTGCCTGTTTGCTCTGTATAGTGTCACGAAGCCTCAGTTTCATGGTTGAGGTGGGGTGCTGTTACCTGCTGGCCCACCAGGCACAATGCTCATCTAGGAAGTGAGCTGAAATCAGCTTCTTGATAAAACCCCTCCATTGATCTGCTGTTGGTTGGCCCTCTCTTGATGGAAGTGAAAGAGGAGAGTGAAAAAGTTGGCTTAAAGCTCAACATTCAGAAAACTAAGATCATGGCATCTGGTCTAATCACTTCATGGCAAATAGATGGGGAAACAATGGAAACAGTGAAAGACTTCATCTTTTTGGGCTCCAAAATCACTGCAGGTGGTAACTGCAGCCATGAATTTAAAAGACCCTTGCTCCTTGGAAGAAAAGCTATGACCAACCTAGATAGCATATTAAAAAGTAGAGACATTACTTTGCCAACAAAGGTCCATCTAGTCAAAGCTATGCTTTTTCCAGTAGTCATGTATGGATGTGAGAGTTGGACTATAAAGAAAGCTGAGCACTGAAGAATTGATGATTTTGACCTGGGGTGTTGGAGAAGACTCTTGAGAGTCTCTTGGACTGCAAGGAAATCCAATCAGTCAATCCTAGAGGAAATCAATCCTGAATATTCATTGGAAGGACTGATACTGAAGCTGAAGCTCCAATACTTTAGCCACCTGATTAGAAGAACTGACTCACTGGAAAAAACCCTGATGCTGGGAAAGTTTGAAGGCAGGATGAGATGGTTGGATGGCATCACTGACTTGATGGACGTGGGTTTGAGTAAACTCTGGGAGTTGGTGATGGACAGGGAAAGCTGGCGTACTGCAGTCCATGGGGTCACAGAGTCGGACACGACTGAGTGACTGAACTGAACTGAACTAAGGTCCCATGGAATAATTCTAATCCTTTTTCCTAAAATGTGTTATTCAATCATTTGAAAGTAGCCCTCCATGGAAAAAACACTGGATGAGGGTCAGAAGACTTGAATTTTAAACCAAGTCCTATCACTTGCACTGTGACATTGTCGAATACTCATTTTGTAAAATAGGAACCCGAGGCTTTGAAAGTTAAGCAACTGGCCCAAGGTCACACAGCTATTAAGAGGCGAACTAGAACTGTGAGTGAAGCTTACCAATGCGGAAACTCAAGTTCCTGTCCATTATGTTAGAGAGCATCTGGGTGCTACTGTTGGTTCGTTGTTGCGGTCAATTAAACTTCAGTCTTTTCTCCCATGAATTTTAGTCAAGTCACATTTTCTCCATTTGGGACTTGTCTGTATCAATCCCTCTCTATCCCTATCTCCTGATGTCTGTATCTGTTAAGCAATCATCTATTTTCTATCTATCATCTTACTGTCATCAACTCATCAATTTATTTTTACTTACACGTACTTTTCCTTAATAAATTTGAAGGGTGAAGGGTCACTGAGGGGTGGCCATCATTTCAATCTGTCAAAATGAGTACTGGTTTTCATTGTAAAACATCTCCCTTTGAGATTCAAGCTATCTAAAAAACTGACAATTTTCAAATCCGAAAATTTTAGGACACTGCTAAAATTTTTAATATATTAGGCAGGGTCATATGACAGGCCACTGGCAACCAGTTGTGAACATATTTAGCTGTCCAGTTATTTTAATCACGTATTTTCAATTTGACCACAATGACATCCCAGCAGACTTGACCGCATTTCCTAGTGGATATGTTTGATGGTTTGACGTCCTGACCTCAGTGAACCCATGCAGGCTCCATGTGATCACAGCATTCTTTTCTAAGTCATTCACAAGTCATGTAGTTAGAAATTTTATTCTAGAATTTTGCCAAGGTTTGACATCCAGAATTTGCTTTGACTGAACTGTAATTACCAGAACCTAGGTTTTCTTGAATTTCACAATCAAAAACTATTCCCCAGTCTTCTGGTACCTCCTTATTCTTCATGTTTTCTTCCCCCCAAAGATTGCCAACAGAGGTTGCATAATTACATCTCTGAGTCTTTCAGTACTTTGGGTTATGATCTGTCTGGGCTGGAAGGTGTGATCTCACTTAAATTGTGATGTAGTGGAGAGAGAAGCAGACTTGAGTGTGGACCTCATTCTTATCTTGGTGCAACACTTGCTGGTTATTGACTTTTGGTAAATGACTAAATCTACATAACCTCTGTTTCCTTATCTGTAAATGAGGATGAAACCTCACAGGGGATTGAAAGGATTAGATGAATTAACAACTGGAAAAGTGTCTGGAGTGCCATAAACTTCAAAAATCTGAATTGCCCTTAATGCCTCTTCTATCTTGGAGTTCAATTTATTCTTTATGGTTTAAAATGTCCTTTAGAATTTGAAAACAGTTCTTGCTGGAGAAGACAGAAGGGAGCCAGATCTGTTTGTGGATGAAGATGGTGTGGAGCACTGGACTGGGAAGAACAGGAGTTACTTACTGTGTGATCTTGAGCAAGTCATGGAATCACTCTAGGTTTTATTTTCATCTGTAAACTGAGCAGGAAGGACTAGGTGATTTCTAAGTTCTTGTTCTTAGCTCTACATCCTCTGAGCCTATTTTTGCCGTTTGCCATGTCCTTGGACCATAGAACCATCTTCCTGGAGAGGGGTCTATCGCTTAGCCTGTTCTTTATCCACTTTGTGCATAAATCTCAGAAAATTAAAACCGCCTCACTGATCCCTTGCCACATGCTTCTGAGCTGAAAGTCTATCGTCTGTGGGTTGACATGGACTATTAGACCGAATGAGCCCAGAATAGGATAACAATCCTGCTTGCTGTCCCCAACTCAGCTTATTATTCACCATTTTGAATTACCAGGGCTTTGATTCTTTCATTAGCCTAATGATTGAGAATTGATGGTGCAATAATGCTATGTCAACATTTAGAGATGTTATGGAAATTATGGAAATAATTATGTAGCACTTTCCATACTAAAGTGGGTTTTTTTTTGATACATGAGGATGGATTTCAGATGTGAAATATAGCAATTATTCTTCACCCTAGAATGCTGGAAGAAATCTTTGGATCTATCCAGGAAGTTGCTATTCATCACTTGTGATTAATTTGGAAAAAAAAGTCAGATTCATTGTCTCCAAAATATTAATTAAAAGAATTTTGTTGTTACTGTGCTTATTTCCTACTCTGGGGACTACAGAAAGTGTCTTCTGATTTCAAGATAATTAGATACGTAGTTGTCTTTGTTCTTCTTTTCAGGGGAGATTTTACTAGGCAAATTTTATTCATTCATTCGCATCATGTGTACATTAACTTTTTGAAGACGTATCTCAAACACTTATTGTATGCTGTGCCACACAGGAGCTCGGAAAATAATTGAGGGGGTGATCCCTGCTTTTAGAGAGGTCTCCATCAGTCAGGGAAGACTAGCTAAGGCTGACAGTGTAGTAGGGCTCTAAGAAAGTGTATTCTGGATCCTGGACCTTTCAAGAACCTTCTCAGGAGACTTGCTCTTCTGTTAATCCTTTTCTCTGCATTTCTAAACTCTTGGCGTTATCACCCAAACACTGTATCTTTTATCTTAAAAGCAAATGTGTTTTTATATGGCAGAAGCCAAATGGATACATGTATATGTATGGCTGTCTCCCTTTGCTGTTCACCTTAAACTAACACAACATTGTTGATCAGCTATATTGCAATATGAAATGAAAAGTTTAAAGTTAAAAAAAAAACAAACTGGGAAAGAAAAGAGTCAAAAGAAAAAAAAAGAAGGACCCCCCCCCAAAAAAAAGCAGATAAATAAACAGCAAACCTCTACTAACTCATCACGTCTCTCCAGGATTTCCTTGCATTTCTATTTCCCACGGAAGAGCTGTCTGCACATGGTGCCACAACCTTACCTCCCGTTCATTCTTCATCTCTTCCACTATCCCTCCAAAACTGACTTCCAAGTTACTAAATCTAACGGATACTTTGAAATTCTTATCTTACTTGACCTTTCTGCATCATTTGAACCAATTGGTATTCCCTCTTGAAGCACTCTTTTCCTTTGAAAATACCCTCTCTGGTTTCCTCCTTCTTCAAGGGCTGCTCCTTTTTCTTTTCCTCTGAGAGTTTGTCTTCTGCTGCTGCTTCTACTGATGATGTTCTTCATGGTGTGTTGCTGGGCCCTTTTGTCTCCTCTCCTTGAGGAGAGGTTCTCTTTTCCTCTTGCTATTTCCCTTTCCTTCTCTCTCTGTTCTGAAGCAGCTTCATCCTTTATCATGATTTAAATTCTTTGCATATCTTGAAGAGTCTCAAATTCATATCTGTAGCCCAGGGCTCTTTTCTGAGCTTCAGATGGAAATATTGTACTATGTACTTGATACTGCTGTTGAAATGTCTGGTAGACATCTCAAATACCTGAGTTCCAAATCTCCCTCCAAACAACTACCCTTTCTGTAGGATTCTAGATCTTGGTGAATATCTCCACATGCCCAGGTGCTGAAAGACATCTCTGGCCCACTCCTCCTTTTGTGTCTTGTAGGCATCTCAAACTCAACATATCCAAATCCAGTCTATTGATTTCCATCCCTGCCACTAACACTTGGCTCTCAAGAATCCTCAAAACAAAATAAATTTAAAAACACACATACACAAAAGGAAAGAAGGAGGAGGGAAGGAGGGAGTGAAGAAGGGGAGGAAGGAAGAAGGGAAAGAAGGAAGAATAGAAGAAGGAAGAAAATAAATCCAAAGACATTCGGTTTTGCTTCAAAACTGTCTACTGTATTACTAGAGTCAGAACATGGTGGTGAGTTTTGACTCTTCCTTTTTCCTTTATCCCTTGTATCAAATTCATGCAAGAAAAAGTCACTTCCGTTTCTGGCCATGATGCAATAACAGGGGTTAGATTTACCCTTCCATCTTACAGATGGAAAACTGGACAAAATATATGAAATGATTTTCAGGGGCATGGACAGCTGGTTGGTTGGAGAAGAGGTAGGGCAGGACAATGAGGCCTGTGAGAAAGGAAATAATTCATGGGAGCCCTAAAATTTATTTCCCTGGTTCTTTCCAAGCCTGTTAATATTTTACCTATTTTTGTGCTTGTCCATTATCTGTCTCCCTTCATTAGAACATCAGTTTCAGGAAGGGTGGGGACTTGGCTGTCTAGTTGAGCCCCTAGCCCAGGGATTGACCGATTGTAATAACTCAATAAGTTATTGATAAATAAATAAATTGGGATAAATAAATGGGTGAATCCAGGATAACATCTGTTCCTTCACTAGTAACTCCTATCTGTTCTGCTTTTAAGTTGATGTCTCTGATCCATCCACTGATGCTATTTCCCTGATCCCAACACTGTCGTATCTGCCCTGGACAAATATTATACCTCCAACGTGGTCTTCTTCCATCTGCTCTTGTCTTCCACAAATCACTTCCTCCAAACTGGTTATTTAAAGTGCGAACTTCATCCTGGCCCTGGGAATTAAAACATCTTAATGGTTTCTGCTCTTTGAAGAATCCAAACTCCTTCCCAGGGGTGGTCAGCTCTAGCCTGTCTCCTCAGCCTCCTCCCCACATCTGTGGTTTCCTAATTCAGCAGCCCCTTGGATCCAAGGCACACAATTTGAAAACCAGTGAGCTAGATGATTGCTGGTGTCCTTATCTATAATACAATACTTAGACTTATTTGCCACAATCCAAGCTACCCGTTGAAATGTAATGCTGCAAATTACCTGTCAGTTCAACAATTCTAAGAATAGTGACAAGCACAAATAGCATAAGACAATGGGAAAAATGAGTATCCGACTGTAAGAATTTATCAGGGTCACTGTGGTACCCTCAAGAGGAGGGAAATCTCATTCTAAATATTGGTCTTGGCTTTTCAAGCATAATAATCGTGGAAGGCAACTTCTCCATCTCCCAGAACTTTATAGAAATATCATGAGACAATAGTCTAGCTCCTTTCCTTTGATTCTCTGTTGACAAAACAAGGTTTTGCTTTGTTGTTTGTCTTCCAGGGTAGACTTGCCCCAAACACAATGTCTAATGTTCACAAGTGTGTCTTTAATTTTCAGACCAGTTTTTTCTTTCTCTGTCATTTACCATGTTATTCTCTGAACTCATGAATCAGCCTCTTGTGGGTTTAATTAGTGTGAATTAATTTATCAACAACCAGATCATACAGAGCAACCAGATAGCTTGCATTTTGTGGTCCTGAACATTGGGGAACCAAATTAGAACACGAACATCTCACCAAAGGCCCCCTTAGATGAAGAAATGAGGTCATGGCAGAGGACAGTCAGACAGAGTGATATACAGCATTGACTCAGGAAAGGTCAAAGAGGACACAAAGTCTAAGCAATGACCTAAAAAGGGAAAAGGAAGTAATAATAATAACCAGTATAATTTGATATGATCCATTTCATATGTGTCATACATGAAGAGACAAATAAGATCACATTCCACTCTAAAAAAAATAATTCCTTTTGTTCTCCCCCACATTCTTAGATAAGCAGGGAATCCAGTCTCTCTCCTGGCCCTTCTCTCCCCCTCATACGACCAGCAATCTGGAGGGTCTTGCATGTACTGTTCTTATGTTGACCCCAGAACCCAGGTGCCCCTTGAGGCTGGAGGGACTCCCTTCTGAGTTTCAAGAACACTTCATTGTTGCTGGTTTCTGGTCCAAAAGGGGCACCCTGTCTGGATCTCTGATTTGGGTCACAGCTGCAGACACCCGGGTGTTCTTCAACAAGAAAAGGAGCTCGAGTGCTGTCAGACCCGCCCTGCCCCCACCGGAACTGCCCTGCCCTCCTCCGACCAACACGCACCCCTGCTCCACCCCAGACTGGCCTGCTCCCAACATTCTCCTTTTAAGATCCACTCACTTCACTGCCAGCTTCCTGGGCGCTAATAACCTTGGGAGGGCTGGCTTGGGACCAGCTCCAGTTCCACCACCACGTGGACCCTGAATGGCCACCATCCTGCGATCATTGACTCGCTCCCTTCTAGATCCAAGAAGAACCCACCCAGGAGACACATTCTTACTTCCACTTTTAGAGCCACAGGAAGCAAATTTCTGGAAGAGTTCCAATACATTTTTGTCCCTAATTTCACCCTCAGGCCTTCAGAAATGTTGTGAACTGGTCTTACAACACCTCATTACATGTTCAACATCTTTAATAATTTAGAGAGTAGATATTTGTATTCTTTGTGTGTGTGTGTGTGTGTGCATTAAAAAAAAAATCTTAAAAATTAGATAAGAAGCTGTAGTGCTGGCTTTAAGAGCTGGACACCCCACACTCTGGCGACATACAGTGAAAAGATGTAGAGAGAGAGTGTGTGTGTGTGTGTGTGTTTGAGAGCGAGAGAGAGAAGATGGACCTGCTTCTGTAAACACACAGGCAGGGAGAGGCTGCTCCGGGAATCCATGCAGGTCCTGTGTGCTGAGTGGAGGGGGTGAGGGAGTAAAGGGAGGAGAGCTAGTGGCTGTTCAGAGATTCCTTCCACAGAGACAGAAAACTCCGAGAGAGGATCCCTCTGGGGAGAGATGGGGTCTGTATGGTGTAGAAGTATGTGGATTCTGGAGCCAGACTAAAGATCAGGGGTCAGAAACATCTTCTGCTGAGTAAGCTGGGTGACCTCAACTGCTTTATGAAGTAGAAAGGAGAAACGATGATGATGACGACAGTGATAGAGGAAGGGAGTTAATATAACAAAGCAATCATGGTAAACGCTGCTAACGTGCGCGTTTCTTATTATCCTCGATTTTACTCATGTGCACGAAGATAGAACGATGTTTTAATTTTTTTCTGAAACAATTTCTATTTTAAAGACTGCGTGTATTGCATATTCCCAAGAGCATAAAGAACTGTAAGGAGTTAATGTTTAGATTGGGCTTCCCTGGTGGTTCAGACAGTAAAGAATCTCCCTGCAGTGTAAGAGACTAGGATTCTATCCCTGGGTCTGGAAGATCCCCTGGAGAAGGGAATGGCTACCCACTCCAGTATTCTTGTCTGAAAAATTCCAAGGACAGAGAAGCCTGGTAGGTTACAGTCCATAGTGTCTCAAAGAATTGGTTGTGACTGACATTTTCACTTTCAATGTTTAGATTAAAGGAGGGAGTTTTAAACACTGTTGAGCTAGCTCTAGCCTTTTGGGTCTAGGTGGATGATGAGGTAAGGCGGAGAGTGTGCCAGGACCAGGATTTAGGGGAGAGGAGGGGTGAAGAGCAAAGCATCTGAGCCAAGAGGGGTGACAGAAGGAGGGAGGAAGGGCTGCCTAAGGGAGAAGATAGAGATGGGAAGAATTCAGCACTTTGCTGTACAATGTGTGATGTGCATCATCCCTTCACCATGAAAAATAGTTCTCTATTATAAGGCCTGAGTCAGATCTCAAGTTTTTGTTTTGCTTCCTTTTGTTTTTCAAAACAGGCCCTGTTAGGAGTTCCCTGGTGGTCCAGTGGTTAAGAATCCACCCTGCAATACAGGTGACCCAGGTTCAATTCCCTGGTCCAGGAACTAAGATCCCACATGTCACAGGACAACTAAGCCTGCATGCCACAACTAGAGAGTCTCTGCCCTGCAGTGAAAGATCCCAAATGACACAACAAAGGTCCCATGTGTTGCAGCTGAGACGTGATGCTGCCAGATAAATAAATAAAATAAATAAATATTAAGAAATAACAGCAACAATAAAACAGGCCCAGTTCTATTACAGGTACTCATGGAAAGAGCTTTGAGGCTCCAAATAAATTACATTCATACATTTCCCCTTATCTTCATATTTCTCTCCTAAAATACTAGATTAACTTAGGATGATCCTCCCCACCTCCAATTTGGACACATTTAAAGCAGGTCAAATTTCTGCTTGATTTATCTTCTGCTAGCTTACCTGTCATGGAAGAGAGCCTTCTGTTTTATTTGAACATTTTTCCCCCAAGGTTTTCATGTGGATCAGACTCTCACTGAGGGTCAGGCCTTGATAATGGGGGTCATGGCTCCTTCAGAATCTTGGGTAGCTGCTCTTTGGCCCCGGGGACTGTCGTTCCATCAGCAGTGTCTATAACGTTCTGGGCATTTAATATCTTCCATCAGTGTGTTTCCAAACTGGATTTAGGAAGAAAATTTCCTTAAAAACTTCATTTAGTCTCTTTCCCCTCTTTCTTCTTGAATCAAATCTTTCGAACCATGATCAAAAGGGGCCCCACAGCTTTCCAACCAGGCTGCCAAGTTCTCTTACCCCTATGTTGGAAGCTCCCTAAGCTTAACATCCTTTTTGTTGCCCAATTTTTGGTTTACACCTTTTCCTCAAACTGTATCTCTCTGTCCCTCTCACTTGGTCAGTCTCTATATTAAAAGAAAAGATACCCCTCCCCAAATACAGGTGTCTGTGTTTGTTTGTTTTTAGCAATTAGTGGTCATGCAGATTTTTTAAAAAACAAAATTTTAAAAAATTCATGGCAAATGCTTTTCTGGGGCTCTAGTAATATTTTAGCAATAACCTGGCTTTCTCAATTAATTTCTCTTTATGTGCTTCTTTTTAATCTCCCCCCCACCCACCTTTTTTTTTTTTTTTTTCCAGTTCACTGCTTGTGGGTTGGGCATGGTTCCCTTTTTAAAGTTGGGAAAGTGCATAATAGCTTTTGTTGAGTTTTCTGCCAGAATGTGGAACTAAATCATGTTGAAACTACTATTACCCCGTGGTTCTTCTGAAAATACTTTCTATTTAAGTTCTTATCTGGCACTTAAAGCCGAGACATGATATTTCCTTTGGTTGTGGATTCTAAAGAGCCATCATTTGTTTGATCCTCAGCCTGTGCCTCCCGCCTTATCAAACTGTTTCGTCAGCTTGTATGATAACACGGGGTCCACCATTTTTCTGCCTTGCCTGATCCTGTGGTTTCTTCACTTTCGTTTAACAGTTTTAGTTCCATCTCAGAGATTTTTTGCTTCATAGTAAGCTGTAGCACCGTCGTTGCGATTTAACCATGAGATTCTTTCTTAGCTCTGGAAGAGTTTTCCAGGATTGTGGTTGATTTTGTGCCTCATGTACAAAGTACCTCTTCACTGGATGAATGCTTCCTCCTCACCCGTGTTTGTAACAGGCAAACACCCGTGGTGTCTGTTTGACTTTTATTCTGCTAGTGGTTGCTGTGTAAAGCTCCTCATTTTCAGCTCAAGAACTGAACCTATTTTTTCTATTTTGCTTGTTTCTAAGCAAAGAGGTACTAAATATGCTGGCTTCATCTTCCCCAAACCGACCCTGTCAGTAGTCTAATTAGGTGGTTCTAGGCAATGGCAAGCCACTCCAGTACTCTTGCCTAGAAAATCCCATGGATGGAGGAGCCTGGTAGGCTGCAGTCTGTGGGGTCGCTAAGGGTCGGACACGACTGAGCGACTTCACTTTCACTTTTCACTTTCACATATTGGAGAAGGAAATGGCAACCCACTCCAGCGTTCTTGCCTGGAGAATCCCAGGGACGGGGGAGCCTGGTGGGCTTCCGTCTATGGAGTCACACAGAGTCGGACACGACTGAAGTGACTTAGCAGCAGCAGCATTACCTTATCTTCCCTTTTCTCTCAGTCCTAAGCTGAAACTCATGTTTGTTTACACTGATCAGATTCGTTGTCATTATTGTTCAGTTGCTAAGTTGTGTCTGACTCTTTGCGATCCCATGGACTGCAGCATGCCAGGCTCCTCTGTCCTCCACTATCTCCCAGTGTTTGCTCAAATTCATGTCCACAGAGTCGGCGATGCCATCCAACCGTCTCATCCTCTGTCGTCCCCTTCTCCTCCTGCCTTCAATCTTTTCCAGCATCAAGGTCTTTTCCAATGAGCTAGCTCTTTGCATCACATGACCAAAGTATTAGAGCTTCAGCATCAGTCCTTCCAATGCATATTTAGCGTGGATTCCCTTTAGGATTGATTGGTTTGATCAGATTTACCTGACATTTATTTTGAAAGGACCCTATCAACTTTTTAGTGCTCATGCCAGTTTGGTTTAGATTGAGAAGCTTGTCCTGCCACCATAAGTTCTAGTTATGGGAAGGATAACTTTATTATTTAGGTCATTATCAGGAACTCACCAAGATGGAAGTTTATCTCACTGTCAAGGAAGCATTATCTGTGGTTGGCATGGTGGCTCTGTGAACCACCAGGGACCCTGGCTCCCACATTCTTGTGTCCCCATCCTCATCCTGAGGTCTGAGGTCTTCTCCAGCCTCAGGCATTACACAGTACTTCAGTGACCAGAAACGAAAAAGGCACAAGAACAAGCCATGCTCCCTTCTTCTAAAGACATTTTCTGAAGTTGCACTTCCATGTGTAAGCAACTAACCAAAACAGTCTGACAGATCCACCTCAGCTGCAAGGGAGGTGGGGAAATACAGTCTTTATTTTAGGCCACCCTGTGCCCTCTGATGTCTGGGAATTCTGTTAGGGAGTAACATGAAATATTGGAGATCAGTTAGAAATTCCTGACGTAGACGTTGTGTTCAGTCTCTCAGTCGTGTCTGATTCTTTTCGACCCCATAGGTGGTAGACCATCAGGCTCCTCTGTCCATGGAGTTTTCCAGGCAAGAACACTGGAAGGGGTTGCCATTTCCTACTCCAGGGGATCTTCCTGACCCAGGGATAGAAATCAAGTCTCCTGTGCCTCCTGCATTGGCAGGGAAAGTCTTTACCACTGTGCCACTTAGGAAGTCCAATATATACCTTAATTTCAAATAAATTCCCAACTAACCCCTTCTATCATCTCATCTATAGCATCTAAAGTTGGGGAGCTTTTTATTTTATTTTGGGCTTCCCTGTGGTTTAGACGGTAAAGAATTTGCCCAAGATGCGGGAGACAAGGGTTCGATTCCTGGGTTGGGAAGATCCCCTGGAGAAGAGAATTGGCTTCCCACTCCTCTGGCTACCCAGAGAAGCCTGACAGGCTATAGTCCATGGGGTTGCAAAAGAGTCAGACACAACTGAGTGACTATTGCTTTCACTTTTTCTCACTTTCTTATTTTCTTTTTCTTTATCTTATTTTCTGGCTTTGTTGAGATATAATTGATACATAATATTGTGTAAGTTTAAGGTATACAGTGTGTTGAATTGATGCACTTAGATATTGTGCAACTATTTCCACCATGGTGTTAGCTAACACCTCCATCACCTCACATAATTACCATTTCTTTTCGGTGATGAGAACATTTAAGATCTTCTTTCTCAGTAATATTCAAGGATATGATACACTGTCATTAACTGTGATCAGCATGTTGTTCATTTGATCCCCAGAATTTATTCATCGATCACTGGAAGTCTGTATCCTTTGATTAACATTATCCCCTTTTCTCTACCGCTCCTTTCCCACCAAGCCCCTAATAACCACCACTCTACACTCCGTTTCTGTGTGTTTGGCTTTTTTCGATTCCACATATGAGTGAGATCATACAGTATTTGTCTTTCTCTGCCTGACTTTCTTCATCAGCTGAATACCCTGAAGGTCCATCCATGTTGTCATCAGTGGCAGGATTTCCTTATTTCTCATGGCTGAATAATATCACATATATCTCACATCTTCTTTATCCATTATGTTGACAGACACTTTGGTGGTTCCCCCATCTTGCTGCAATGAATATGGAGGTGTGGATATCTCTTCCAGATCCTGTTTTCATTTTCTTTGGAAATTCACCCACAAGTGGGATTGCTGGTTGGGAACTATTTAATTCTACAGCCTTGCCTTTGGGGACCCAAGACAGAGATCTGAACGTGATTCATTTAATGAAGAACTTATTCCCATTTCCACTGGCTCTCTCTTACCCTCCCCAGCAACATAAGTGATGCCACCTTTGCTCAGATGCTGAAGACTCAAGAATCTGAGAAAAGATTCTACTCTTGACAGTGTCAAAGGCTAAAAGTCTCTACTAAAGATTTCATTCTCTACTTGTTGAATCTTCTATTTACCACGCTTTCTCTCTCCTAAACCCTCCACTCGCTGGTGGGAGGTTTTGTGCACTCCCTGACTTTCCCCTTCCTCCTGGCAGACCTCCGTGTTTACATTCATTTCACATATGAACATTTTTTTCTTCCTGAAATTTGCATGCTTTGCTTTCCACCAAGTTTTTAACATCTTTCCCAGGGTTTACCTTACTTTGGGTGGAGGGTCTATTTTTCTTTAGATTTTGGCATTAGTTGCACCACTTCCAACTTGCTACAGAAAGAACTATAAAGCAGAGTGGAGAATGTCAGGTAAAAGGTTTACATGATGCTTAAAAGGTCAATTAGCTGTGTTATACCAGCAACACTCATTGAAGAACCATTTTGATTTTGAGCACTGATTGCCTCTGCTAGTAAAATATGTTTTGATTACATGTAGCTGCTCTGTAATCCTGTTATAGATTAAAACATGATCTGGCAAGTGTAGACTACATTGATGTGTATGCTCCATCCCCCACAACTTTGTAAATTTTCAAGTTACAGGAAACTAAGCCAATAAGAATATTAACCTTAATTTTAACCATGTGTCTTAGAAATTAAAAAGAAAAGTTCCACGATGACCAACTCGGTAATAAGTGCTGCAGAATTTAATCTGAAAGATGAATCATATAAGTGGTCAATTCCTCTTGCCTGGTGCCCTTGCCACTGCCCTGTCCAGGGTTCCACTTGCTCCTTCCTTTCTTCACGTCTTGTGTCCAGTCATTCAGTAGCATCTTTGCTTTCTCTGCAGAGTCTCTTGAATGTGTCCCTGGGTCTCGGTTTCAGCTGTCACCTCTCAGAGCCAAGTCCCGATCAAATCTCATATGAATGACTGCAGCAGTCTCTTAACCAGTTTTTTTCACTTTCTTCTTTCACGTTCACAGGCTGCTGCCAGGCTCAGCATTGCTGCCAGCACTTCTCTCCCCTGATGAAGGTGTTGTTCAGTTGCCCAGTTGTGTCCAACTCTTTGCAACCCCATGGACTGCAGCACACCAGGCCTCCCTGTCCCTCACCATTTCCTGGAGTTTGCCCAAGTTCATGTTCATTACACTGATGATGCCATCCTCAGTTGAGTCTTCTGTTTAGACTCAGCATCCACCTCATCCTCTGATACCCTCGTCTCCTTCTGCCTTCAATCTTTCCCATCATCAGGGACTTTTCCAATGAGTTGTCTGTTTGCATCAGACGCCCAAAATACTGGCTCTTCAGCATCAGCATTGGTCCTTCCAGGGACTATTCAGGGTTGATCTCCCTTAAGATTGACTGGTTTGATCTCCTTGCTGTCCAACAGACTTTCAGGAGTCTTCTCCAGCACCATAGTTCAAAGACATCAATTCTTTGGTGTCCTGCCTTCTTTACGGTCCAGCTCTCACGACTGTCCATGACCATTGGGAAAGACTACAGACTTGACTCTATGGACGTTTGTCAACAGAGGAATGTCTCTGCTTTTCAGCAGACTGTTGAAAGACTCTGATGAAGACCCTCCATTAATAAATTCAATTTTGGCCTCTTTAGCCTGCTAACAATAAGCCTTTCTTAATAAATCATATTTTAAAATTTTCTCTCACAGAGTATCTCAGTACACATATCCTACTCCAATAAGTTAATTGTCTTTTCTCTCTTTTACTCATATTTTTCTGGGCTTCCTGGGTAGCACAGTGGTAAAGAACTTGTCTGCCAGTGTAGGAGATGTGGGTTCAATTCCCAGGTCACAAAGATTCCCTGGAGAAGGAAATGGTAACCCACTCCAATATTCTTGCCTGGGAAATTCCACGGGCAGAGGAGTCTGGTGGATTACAGTCCATGGGGTTGCAAAGAGCTGGACACGACTGAGCACACGTATACTAGTATTTTTTCATTTCCATGTCTTTATTTATGCTGCACCTTCCTTGGAGAAGTCCTTAGCTCCTCTCCAGTAATTCACATGGTCCCTTCCCTTCAGTATCCAGAAGGCTCCATGCTCTCACCCCATCCCATAGTGACCTTTTTATATGTAATAGTTCTGACTTTGGTCTGCATTTCCCAAATTACGTCCAGTGAACTGAAGATTACTTTAACATTGTTATATAGTTGTTCTATTTAGTCACATCTCTCCTCGAATGGTTTTATCTGCTTTCCAGTCCTAAATGTGTCTAGCTAGACATAATTTGATATTTGGTTTTATTAAAGAAAAATGATGAGATGGGAACCATATAAGATTCAACACATTTATTTTCATGGGTTTGCTTTAGTGTCTTCATATCTGTTCTTGGGGGCTTCCCTGTGGCTCAGCAGTAAAGAATCTCTCTTCAATGCAGGAGACCCAGGTTTGATCCCTGGGTTGGAAAGATCCTCTGGAGGAGGGCATGACAACCCACTCTGGTATTCTTGCCTGGAGAATCCCATGGATAGAGGAGCCTGGCGGGCTACAGTCCATAGGCTTGCACAGAGTCAGACAAGACTGAAGTGACAGCAGCAGCATCTATTTTTGGATTGGGGATAAGATTTAAGTCTTTTTATTTTATCCACAAAAGTCCATATTGATCTCTTTAAAAAAATAATTTTATTTATTTATTTTTGGCTGTGATGGGGCTTTGTTGCTGCATGGGCTAGTTTCTCTAGTTGTGACGAGTTGGGGCTACTCTTTGTTGGGGTGTATGGGCTTCTCATTGCAGCGGCTTCTTTTGCTGTATAGCATGGGCTCTAGGTACACGGGCCTCAGTAGTTGCAGCGTGAGGGCTCAGTAGTCACGGCTGTCAGACTCTAGAGCAAAGGCTCAGTAATTGTCATGCACAGGCTTAGTTGCCCCACAGCATGTGGCATCTTCCCAGACCGGGGATAGAACCTGTGTCCCCTACATTGGCAAGGGACAATTAAGGCAGATTCTTAATCATTAGACCATCAAGGAAGCCCCATATTGTTCTTGAATGTACCTTTGTTCCTTGTCTTTATGACCTGGTAATTTCCATTAATTACTTAAATGAAGCAATGATGAGATGTAGATCACACTGAGCTTACAGGTGAATGAGATGAAACCAAGAAAGGAGAGGAGAAAGTAAAAAAAAAAAAAGTGCTTTTCTGGGATCTGTGGCCTACCCTGTGTTGGATTTAAACATTTTGAAAATCTTCAAATCCTCACCTTTAGAATAAGGGAGAGTGGCCTATTTGTTCCCCTACTAGCGGAGCCATAGATAATTGATTCATGTAGGCTGTTTACCATGACACTGGCTGAGACGTCATGTTTGTTATGATCCTTGATAAGATATTGTGTATAGCCAAATAAAAATAGTTAGATTAAGTCTAAGATGAGTTAAAAGGGAGAAACTGCTGGGAAAGATGTGTATACATGCTCAGTTGTGTACGACTCTTTGCGACCCCATGGACTATAGTGTCAGGCTCCCCTGTCCACAGAATTTTTCAGGCAAGAATACTGAAGTGGGTTGCCATTTCTTACTCCAGGGGATCTTCCCAACCCAAGGATCGAACTTGCATCTCTGATGTCTCCTGCGTTGGCAGGAGGATTCTTTATCACTGACACCAAGTTACCTTAAACTCTGTCTTTCAGTGTTCACTTGTCCTAGCTAGAAACTACACTTCAAAATTCAGTGGCTCAGGTTAGCTGATAGGCTTATGTTATAGCTAGACTTGGGGCCCAAGAGAGGGCAGTGGTGCCAGGTCACTCATCGTCTTTAGACCACAGATAAAGATCCATACTTTACTTGAAGAGAATTGTAACCCATTCACAGATTTTAAATAAAAGTCCTGATTTTGTGTGTGTGTGTGTTTTAACCACTGACTGTGGTTTGGAGGATGGATTTGAAAGAGAAAACAAGATGATGAGTCAGGACACTAAACAACCATCCTTGCAAAATGGGATGGTGGCTTAAAGAAGGATGGAACTGGATGGATTTGGGTGGGAGAGGAAAGGATGATTTTTCAGGTGGCTTGAGCATGAGGAGTCTGGGAAAAGAGGAATAAAGATTTATTAATTAATTCAACAACCACTGATTTAACACTTACTGTGTGCCAGGCACTCTTCTAGGCTCTACAGACAGAGTTGAAAACAAAGCAAATTGAGTCCCAGCTCTCCTTGACCTTATATCCCAGTGGAGAGAAGCCGAGAGTGACTGACGACATCTGTCAGGTAGAGATAGTGAAATGAAATAAAGCAGCATCAGGGATAAACAGTGATGCGGAGGGATAGTGTTAGATCAGATGATCAGGGTATCCTCTTGGCTGGGGTGATACTGGAGCATGGAGGTGAAGAAGGAAGCCCTGCTGCTCTCTGAGGCAAGGAGGCTCCAGGAAGAGGAAGCAGTGGATGCAGAGGCCCTGGGGTGGAGGCGTGCGTGGCATATCCGAGGAGCAGCGTGGAGGCACTATGGCCTGAGAGAAGTGGACAGAGAGGAAGTGGGAGGGGACGAGGTCATGGAGAGGTAGGCGGGTGGGCAAACCATAGGCGAAGCTCAGGACTTGAAGTTATTTTGAGATGAAATGCCATTAAAGAATTTTGTAGACAGGAGCAGAAGCAGAGAGATCAAGACCAAGGGAGATGATAGTAGACTTGGCAAAAGTATGGTGGGTCTGTTTTAGTCAGTGGTTCAGTGCTTTGTTTTTTGCCTGAGAAAAGAAGCCTGACCTTTTAAAAAATTTCATATAGTCTCATATAATTCATAGCAATTGAACACTTACTTAACATGTTGCTGTTGTTGTTTAGTCATCAAATCATGTCTGACTCTTTTGTGACCCCCCCTGGATTGTAGCCCACCAGGCTCCTCTGTCCATGGGATTTCCCAGGCAAGAACACTGGAGTGGGTTGCCATTTCCTTCTCCATGGGATCTTCCTGGCCCAGGGATCAAACCTGGGTCTCCTGCACTGGCAGGCGGTTCTTTACCACTAAGCTGCCAGGAAGTCCTTACTAAGTATAGGTATTATATTAAGGGCTTTGCATGCATTATCTAGCTCATTATTATTATTTCCTTCCATCTACTAACTTTGGGCTTTGTTTTTCTTTTTCTAGTTCCTGCAGACATAAAGTTTGTTTATTTGAGATTGTTCTTGTTTCTTGAGGTAGGCCTGACTGGTAGGCTTGATGGTGCCATTTTTGAGAAGGGGAAGTCAGAGGCAGAAATAAAGGAGAAGAAATCAAAGTTCTGTGTAGGACAGATAGAGGTTGAAATGCCAATTAGCTACATAATTAGAGCAATCAAAGAGATACTGAAGTTGAATATTTGAGTTCAGAACTCTGGAGAGGGGTTAGGAGGAGATGTAAATTTGGAGTTGCCAGCCCAGAGGTGGTCTTCAGCACCCCCAGACTAAATGGGGTCATCCCAGGAAAGATTTGATGGTAAAGAGAGCTATGGCCCAGGGGTCTCCATTTTATAGAAAGCAGTGCAGAAGGGACGGAGATGGGGAGGAGGACCCAGGGAGGTTGGGTGAAAATCAGAAGAGTTTAATGTTACAGAAGCCAAGATAAGAAAGTGCTTCAAGTTAGAGTGCTCAACTGAGTCCAGTGCTGTCAAGAACCCAGGAGGAGGAGGGACAGGAAAGCGGCCGTGGGGCTTGACATTGTGAAGTCACCGTTGACCTTGCCAGGGAGGGGCGAGTGTGGGAGATGAAGATGTGGACAAGGGACAGGATCAGCTCTTGGGATAGATTTTGCCAGGAGGAAGACAGGAACATGGCAGTGAGGGGCAGGAAGTGCAGTTTCCAGGAGTCAGACTCTTTTTCCTGTTTCTTTGATTTCTCCTGGATGTTAGGGGACAACGTTGCCTCATACAGTGTTAGACCAGTTTGTACAGAACTGTGGCTTAAGGTATTGTTTGTTTCATTGTATCTGTGCTGTAAAGGAGGGATCTTGTCTTTCATATGGTTCAGTTCAGTTCAGTCGCTCAGTCGTGTCCGACTCTCCGCGACCCCATGAATCACAGCACGCCAGGCCTCCCTGTCCATCACCAACTCCCGGAGTACACTCAAACTCATGTCCACAGAGTCGGTGATGCCATCCAGCCATCTCATTCTCGGTCGTCCCCTTCTCCTCCCGCCCCCAACCTTTCCCAGCATCAGAGTCTTTTCCAGTGAGTCAACTCGTCGCATGAGGTGGCCAAAGTATTTCAGTTTCAGCTTTAGCATCAGTCCCTCCAATGAACATCCAGGATTGATCTCCTTTAGAATGGACTGGTTGGATCTCCTTGCAGTATAAGGGACTCTCAAGAGTCTTCTCCAACACCACAGTTCAAAAGCATCGATTCTTCGGCGATCAGCCTTCTTCACAGTCCAACTCTCACATCCATACATGACCACGGGAAAAACCATTGCCTTGACTAGACGGACCTTGGTTGGCAAAGTAATGTCTCTGCTTTTTAATATACTATCAAGGTTGGTCATATGGTAGATACTCCAATATACGTGGGTACCAAGAATGAGGGCATCCCTGGTAGCTCAGTGATAAAGAATTCACCTGCACTGTAGGAGCCGCAGGAGACTCAGGTTCGATCCTTGGGTTGGGAAGATCCCCTGAAGGAGGAAATGGCAACCCACTCCAGTATTCTGGCCTGGAAGAATCCCATGGACAGAGGAGCCTGTCGGGCTACAGTCCATGAGGTCTCAAAGAGTCGGACACGACTGAAGTGGCTTAGCACCAAGAATGAATATTCTAAGGCAACTCCAGAATGTGTGCGTGCATGTGTTTGCATGTGGGTGTGTGAAGGTGTGCATGTGTGTGCGTGTGTGTATCCGTGAGGGTGTGCATGTGTGTGTAAGCATATGCATTGTCTTCAAATCTGGAGGACTGGAAATCTTCCTGACAATCTGTTGGGCATCAGGAATTTTTATCTCCAGATGGGTACCCTTTTTTTCTTCTTGATAACCTTACTCACGAAGAGCCTAGGGTGGGAGTTCCATTTACAAATAGTGAATCATTAGAAACAGGTTTGTAGGTGGAGGAGCATCTCCCAGCAGCAGAGCCTCACTTCTGAGGTCTGCAGTTGGTTTCCTGCACCAGCGGGCCCAGCAAGCAGATCTGCTGAAGGGAAGATGACTCCTTACCGTGGCCCCCTCCCTCCCAGTGCCATTCTGACCCCAGCCTTCATAGAAAAATTCCTGAGGGCAAAAGGACAAACTCTCCTGAGTCCCTGGCCTTCCCTCTCTTTCTTACCTTCTTCTTTACCAGTTATCTGGGGGACTGAAAAGTTTGCTTGAATAACAGTTGCTGTTGGTGGGCTGTGACCCACCCTCCCAGCCCATCTCTGAGCTCTCCCATCTCTGAGCTCCACAGTCCCCTTTGCCCCTTTGAGTGGCCGCCCTTCGCCCTTTGTTTGCCTGCCCGGCCTGAGAGGACACCTGCTCCCACTCAGAAGCAGGGAGTTTTTCTGTGATTCAGACAATGCAGACAATGCCAGGATCTCCACGCCTTCAGAACCAGGGTGAAAAGCAGGCTGGACCCATGGACTTGCAGGAAACAGGTCTCAGGTCTTCTTTTTTTGAAAGAAAAAACCCACTAATGCTAATTATTTACCTAGTTTAAAAACCAACCAGTCACATTCTAGAATCTGTGATGAGATTCTACCTTCCCAATTCTGAACCCCTCATCCTATCATGTTCTGAAAGGTTATTTCATCTTGCCTAGACTTTTTTTTGGGAGACGATCATACAGGCTGAAGGATTATAGTTCCCTAACCAAGGGATTCATGGGACCCATGCCCCCTGCAGTGGAAGCTTGGAGGCCTAACCACTAGACTGCCAGGAGGGAAGTCCCCAGGCACCTCTTTCTAAATCCCCATCATTTGATCCTACTTATCACTTTCCATCCAATCACCAGATGAGTGGTAGTACCTCTTTTGTGAATTTTTTTTTTTGCCATGTGTATGTACCACTAATGCTAATTTCTTTAAATCAAACTCACTATTTCACTGAAAATATTTACCTAATAAGGAAATTTTTAATATGTTATCTAGGCTGGTCATAACTTTCCTTCCAAGGAGTAAGCGTCTTTTAATTTCATGGCTGCAATCAGCATCCTCAGTGCTTTTGGAGCCCAAAAAATAAAGTCTGACACTGTTTCCACTGTTTCCCCATCTATTTCCCATGAAGTGATGGGACCAGATGCCATGATCTTCGTTTTCTGAATGTTGAGCTTCAAGCCAACCTTTTCACTCTCCTCTTTCACTTTCATCAAGAGGCCTTTGAGTTCTTCTTCACTTTCTGCCATAAGGGTGGTGTCATCTGCATATCTGAGGTTATTGACATTCCTCCCAGCAATCTTGATTCCAGCTTGTGCTCTTCCAGCCCAGCGTTCCTCATGATGTACTCTGCATATAAGTTAAATAAGCAGGGTGACAATATACAACCTTGACATACTCCTTTTCCTATTTGGAACCAGTCTGTTGTTCCATGTCCAGTTCTAACTGTTGCTTCCTGACCTGTATACAGGTTTCTCAAGAGGCAGGTCAGGTGGTCTGGTATTCCCATCTCTTTCAGAATTTTCCACAGTTTATTGTGATCCACACAGTCAAAGGCTTTGGCATAGTCAATGAAGCAGAAATAGATGTTTTTCTGGAATTCTCTTGCTTTCTCCATGATTCAGCAGATGTTGGCAATTTGATCTCTGGTGCCTCTGCCTTTTCTAAAACCTGCTTGAACATCTGGAAGTTCACGATTCACATATTGCTGAAGCCTAGCTTGGAGAATTTTGAGCATGACTTTACTAGTGTGTGAGATGAGTGCAATTGTGCGGTAGTCTGAGCATTCTTTGGCATTGCCTTTCTTTGGGATTGGAATGAAGACTGACCTTTTCCAGTCCTGTGGCCACTGCTGTGTTTTCCAAATTTGCTGGCATATTGAGTGCAGCACTTTCACAGCATCATTTTTCAGGATTTGAAATAGCTCAATTGGAATTCCATCACCTCCACTAGCTTTGTTCGTTGTGATGCTCTCTAAGGCCCACTTGACTTCACATTCCAAGATGTCTGGTTCCAGGTGAGTGATCACGCCATCATGATTATCTTCGTTGTGAAGATCTTTTTTGTACAGTTCTTCTGTGTATTCTTGCCACCTCTTCTTAATATCTTCTGCTTCTGTTAGGTCCATACCATTTCTGTCCTTTATCAAGCCCATCTTTGCATGAAATGTTCCCTTGATATCTCTAATTTTCTTGAAAAGATCTCTTGTTTTTCCTATTCTGTTGTTTTCCTCTATTTCTTTGCTTACTCCTTGGAAGGAAAGTTACGAACTGAACCGAAGGAAATTTTGTTACTACATAAACAGAAATTCAAGGTAAATAAACAATAAATAAATAAAGACTAGAGATCTCTTCAATAAAATTAGAGATACCAAGGGAACATTTCATGCAAAGATGGGCACAATAAAAGACAGAAATGGTATGGTCCTAACAGAAGCAGAAGATATTAAGAAGAGGTGGTAAGAATACACAGAAGAACTATACAAAAAAGATCTTCATGACCCATAAAATCACAATGGTGTGATCACTCACCTAGAGCCAGATATCCGGAAATGAAAAGTTAAGTGGGCCTTAGGAAGCATTTCTACGAACAAAGCTAGTGGAGGTGATGGAATTCCAGTTGAGCTATTTCAAATCCTAAAAGATGATGCTATGAAAGTGTTGCACTGAATATGTCAGCAAATTTGGAAACACAGCAGTGGCCACAGGACTGGAAAAGGTCAGTTTTCATTCCAATCCCAAAGAAAGGTAATACCAAAGAATGTTGAAATTACTGCACAATTGGACTCATTTCACACGCTAGCAAAGTAATGCTCAAAATTCTTCAAGCTAGACTTCAACAGTACATGAACTGTGAATTTCCAGATGTTCAAGCTGGATTTAGAAAAGGCAGAGGAACCAGAGATCAAATTGCCAACATCTGTTGGACTATCGGAAAAAGCAAGAGAATTCAGAAAAATATCTATTTTTTGCTTTATTGACTATGCCAAAGCCTTTGACTGGGTGGATCACAACAAACTGTGGAAAATTCTTTAAGAGATGGGAATACCAGACCACCTGACTTGCCTTGTGAGAAATCTGTATGCAGGTCAAGAAGCAACAGTTAGAACTGGACATGGAACAACAGACTGGCTCCAAATCGGGAAAGGAGTATGTCAAGGCTGCATATTGTCACCCTGCTTATTTAACTTATATGCAGAGTACATCATGTGAAATGCCTGACTGGATGAAGCACAAGCTGGAATCAAGATTGCCAAGAGAAATATCAAAAACCTCAGATATGCAGATGACACCACCCTTATGGCAGAAAGTGAAGAAGAACTAAAGAGCCTCTTGATGAAAGTGAAAGAGGAGAGTGAAAAAGTTGGCTTAAAAAAGTTTTCTCAACATTCAGAAAACTAAGATCAGGGCATCAGGTCCTATCACTTCATGGCAAATAGATGGGGAAGCAATGGAAACAATGAGAGACTTTATTTTGGGGGGCCCCAAATCACTGCAGATGGTGACAGCAGCCATGAAATTAAAAGACACTTGCTCCTTGGAAGAAAAGCTATGACCAACCTAGACAGCATATTAAAAAGCAAAGAAATTACTTTGCTGACAAAGGTCTATCTAGTCAAAGCTATGTTTTTTTCCAGTAGTCATGTATGGATGTGAGAGTTGGACTGTAAAGAAAGTTGAGTGCTGAAGAATTGATGGTTTTGAATTGTGGTGTTGGAGAAGGCTCTTGAGAGTCCCTTGGACTGCAAAGAGATCCAACTAGTCTATGCTAAAGGAAATCAGTCCTGAATATTCATTGGAAGGACTGATGCTGAAGCTGAAACTCCAATACTTTGGCCATCTGATGTGAAGAACTGACTCATTGGAAAAGACCCTGATGTTGGGAAAGACTGAAGGCAGGAGGAGAAGGGCATGACAGAAGATGAGATGATTGTATGGCATCACCAACTCGATGGACATGAGTCTGAGTAAGCTCTGGGAGTTGGTGATGGACAGGGAAGCTTGGCATGCTGCAGTCCTTGGGGTCTCAAAGAGCTGGACATGACTAAGCCACTGAACTGAACTGAAACAAATACAAACAAAACACCAGATTTATGTTCTCGAATTCTAATTGCATGCCTATTCACCAAAGACTGTAAGTTTGTTGTCCCTCCTTTTTTTTTTTTTAACAAGGGGCATCATGAAATATTAGTGTAATTAAAGATATGGCAACACCAGATAGATCTTCCCCTTGACTCAGTCTGAAGAATTAAAGAGAAGGGCTGTGGACTTCCCTGGTGGGACACTGGATAAGAATCTACCTGCCAACCCAGGGGACACAGGTTCGATCCACAGCCTGGGAAGATCCCTTATGCCTTGGAGCAACTAAGCTTGCAAGCCACAAACACTGAACCCACGTGCTGCGACTACTGAAGCCTGCACGCCTACAGCCAGTGCTCTGCAGCAAGAGAAGCCACCGCAAGAAGCTCACACACCACAGTGAAGAATAGCCCCCGCTCACTGCAAGTAGAGAAAGCCAGCATGCAGCAACAAAGACTCAGCAGAGACAAAAATAAAAAATAAAGAGAAACATTGTGAATGTATCAGAAGCCACTAAATGATACGCTTTAAAAAGGTTCACATGGTCGATTTTATGTTATGTGAATTTATCTCAGTTAAAAAAGCAGAAGTGAAAAAGAATTTTGATTCAGTGACTTTATAACATATCAACCACACCAGTGAGGCTGTAATGCAGGTGCCTTGGTCCCAGGGAAGCGCTGCTGTCTGAAGCCCAGTCGTCCAAAGAAGTTAAACTAAGCCAATTGATACTATATATAAAATAGATAACTAATGATAATCTACTGTATAGCACAAGAAACTCTACTCAGTGCTCTGTGATGACCTAAATGGGAAGGAAATCCAGAAAAGAAGGGATTATATACATATAGCTGATTGACTCTGCTCTACAGGAGAAACTAACACAACATTGTGAAGCAACTATACTCCAATAAAATTTTTTCAAAAAAAAGAAGACATGACAGGGTATATATAGTTTCAAACCCAAGCAAGTAAGCAAACAAACAAATAGATTATTCTGATATTCATTTTCAGAATCATTGAGTGTTGAGATATAATTATTTCCATTTAAGAAGCGTGGAATTGTTATTTGCTATTCTGTTGAGTTTCTACTGAGTTCTCCATTAGTACAGTTCTGTAGGTTGGGACTTTGCCAACCTGGTTTAATTAATTAATCTTCAAGTAAAACCAAAGCATCTTTAGACTATGTCTGGGATTTCCTTATGAAACATCATCACTTTTGGTCCACTCACATTTTGCTGTTTTTGGTCATCATCATTTGTATTGTTGTGTTTGGCAGTGATCCTGGAAATACAATTTACTTTATGCTAAAACGATATCTAAGGAAAAACTGTGACTCCACTGTGGAGTGAAATATGGCAAACACTCCTTTGCATTGTGTTCTTGGTTTTGGATATGCATCAAACTAGAAATGATATGTTCTTTCAAACTTTAGAACTTGAGCGTAGGAGGCAGGGAACTTTCAGATGCAACAACCACACTTTAAAAAGTGTTTCAGAGCCAGTCTTCTCTAGGAAGAGACAGATTCTCCCATCTTTCTAACGAAAAAGAAGGGTTTAAAGACAAGCCCTGGGATGGGGAAACAAGGAGTATCTCAGTAGAGGTTTCTAAGGCATCTGAAAAGACGAGCAAGATATCATTTTGTATGCTTCAGGCATAGTCTGGCTCCTGGAGTAACTGAAGCCATATGAAGTGTTTCATGATGGATTTTACAGTTCGTTAAACACTCACTTACAAGGAGGATCTATTAACACTGTCATTCCTGAGGTAGGCATTCTCCTTCCCCAAGTCCAGAAGAGTGAAATTCTCTATAACGAGAATCGGGTGTTTGGCAAATTAAAGAAAGTTGGATCTCCCTCTTCCAGGCTTTTAAACTGTTTTCAGCAGATGAAGTCATTTGGGGAGTATCCTGTGTAAATCTCTCTCATCCTTTGAGCAGAGCAATTCACATCTTTTTTGAAAAAGAACTTTCTAAACACCTACATCTTAAAAATGAAGACGTGGATATACATGTATTGAAAGCAGATATTAAATGTGTCCTTGCTGCTGCTGCTGCTGCTAAGTCACTTCAGTCATGTCCGACTCTGTGTGACCCCATAGACGGCAGCCCACCAGGCTCCCCCGTTCCTGGGATTCTCCAGGCAAGAACACTGGAGTGGGTTGCCATTTCCTTCTCCAATGTGTAAAAGTAAAAAGTGAAAGAGAAGTCACTCAGTCGTGTCCGACCCTTAGCGACCCCACGGACTGCAGCCTACCAGGCTCCTCCATCCATGGGATTTTCTAGGCAAGAGTACTGGAGTGGCTTGCCATTAGACTCACTGTTATTGATCAATGTCCTAGGTCTGCACTAGAGACAAACTCTGTGGGTTTGTCATCAGTAACCTAAACTGATTATAAGTTCAGGAAATTTGGGCTCATCAAAGAGGCTTGGCTGTGGCATAACTGATCCACTTGGCTGTATACTTGAAACATACAATGATAGTCCAATAAAAAGTTTTTTACAAAACCACTAAATAAAGAGGCTTCATTATGGATTACAGTTCTCTGGAGTAGTACTAACTTTAGGAAGCCAAGCATATTTTTGAAACATGACATTTATTTATTAATCTATTTTGGCTGTGCTGGGCCATTGTTGCTGGGTGGGCTTTTCTCTAGTTGCAACAAGCAGGGGGCTGCACTGGCAGGCAGATTCTTTACCACTGAGCCACCAGGGAAGCCCCCAAGCAGATTTTTTTTTGAATTCAATTTAGTTAATTCTGAAACAGTTTCTCATCGGGCTCCCTGACCTGCCGTGAAACTGGACTCCCCCTGAGTTTTAATCCCTTGGTGAGTGTTGTGGAATCATCACGTTACATAAACAAGCAAGGCTCTTGCCAGGTTTGGGGTCCACCTTGTTGATGGCCCTGAGAAGGTAGCTGGTGTGAGTGCCGGGCGAGCGTCCGGCTCATGGGGCCCGAGACCACATTCTGTTAGAGACACCGTTCACTCTGCTTCGGTGCAGAAGGTCTGTGTGATTAAGTAGACTCGTGGTTCTTGGCGGTGCTCTAAAGAGGAACAGGCTCACTCGCCCGTTGGAAGGAGAGATGTTGGCTTCCTCCTGCTTTGTCTAAGCAGTGCAGGTGAGCTCAAAATGCTCTTGTTGCTTGAGTTTGTTGCTCAGAGAGAAGATAGGCTGGGAGTTCAAACTAGGAGCCAGGAGCCAGATCCTACCCCCACCCCCTGCATAGCCAGAGGCAGAGGCCCAGCACTGAGTTCCCCCATCTACTGCACCTGATCCCAACAAGTCTGGGTCAGCTCTCCAACCCCATCAGCAGGCGCTCCTGGGACGTCTATTCATCTTCAATGCCCCTTGCGGTTGTTTTCTGTCCTTTTGTGGCTTTCAGTTACTTCCCCTTCATCCTCAGGCAGTTGTTTTTCTTTTTTTTGCTCTGAGTGTTTTTCACCTCCTCTCCTCTAAAAACACTTGTTGGCAAAGACTCTGATAAACGTATTTGCACTGAGGTATCAGTGGCTGATAAATGATGTGCTTTGTCTCCCAGGGGTATCTACATGAGAGCAAGGATCTAAATTTCCAAGGGTGGAGTTTCAGATCAGCTGGCCAGGTGGGAGGGGCTGAAGGGTGAGGGATCTCCCTGAGACCACAGTAGGCCTGCTCCCTGAAACACTGAGCTCCAAGGTAGCCAGGCCTGGTGCTGCAGGCTGGACTGGGCCACTGGTCGCGGGAGGGGCCTGGGTCCATGGCTGAACCCCTGGCCTTGCTCCATGACTGGAGTTTGAAATCGCGGGGCCCTGTCTGAAAATCCTGAGCAAGAATCTTGCTTATCCTGGAGGAATTTTTGAAATACTATTCCATTTGTGGTAAATGTTTCATTATCTTAACTGTTTGCTTCAGCTGGTGTGACAGACACCTCTGAGTTTTAAGGATTCTTGAACTTGCCCCTCAGTGAAACACCCAGAGTTCCCAAATATAGGTTAGCTCCTGATGACAGAAACCCTTTAGGCTCATCAGTTCTCAGCTTGTCTGAGTCAGAAGTGTTTTCCAGAGTCACATGTCAACCTCTGGGCAAATGAAAGATTGTGAAGTCGCAATGAAATTCCTCCAGTCTTGGAGAACACGCTACAGTCTTGGATGCATCGCTCCAGAAGGGGATCATGGGGGCTGGTGTCAGGACAGGGAACACTGGCACCTGGGGAAAAGCCACCCCCGCCAACCCTGGCAACTCTCTGACCTGAACTTTGAGTGCCCTGGCTCTGCCAGATCCACACGTGACAGCTCTCAAAAACAAAAACAAAACCCTCCCCATTAAAAAAATCCATCAAGCTCCATGTAAATAAAAGCAACATCTATTGGTTCACATTACTTTTTTTCCTAAAAATGTTAACATCTTAGGCTAGTTTTGACTTTTATCCCAGTGAGTTGAAATTCACTCTGCTTTCTCTCCCCTCTAATGTTTGTAGGTGCTGAATAACCAGGCAGGACTGTAGTGTATCAGTTGTGCATTTGCTTGGCTTCTTGTTTCTTTTTTATTGAAGTACGGTTGCTGTATGATATTATGTATTTTGTTGTTTAGTCTGGCTCTTTGCGACACAATGTCCTGTAGCCTGCCAGGCTCCTCTATCTGTGGGATTTTCCAGGCAAGAGTACTGGAGTGGGTCGCCATTTCCTTCTCCAAGGCATCTTCCTGACCCAGGGATCGAACCCATATCTCTTGCCTCTCCTACACTGGCATGTGGATTATTTTCCACTGTACCACCACTGGGAAAAAATGCCCACCACCACCACTAAATGCTTATTTCTAACCTTATTTTTGTAAGTTAAAATCTTTCATTTCCTGACTGTTTTGTCTACAGCACTCAGAACTTCCTATATAGCCATAATAATATTGTTTATACTATAACTCACATAAACTTCAGCAACATTATGCTCAATGAAAGAAGTCAGTCACAAAGGACCTCATATTATATGGTTCATTCTTATGAAATGCCCAGAACAGACAAATCTTTAGAGAGAGAAAATAGATTTGTTGTTGCCTCGGGCTGAGGGGAAGAGGGGAAACTGGGGGAGGGTGACCGAGGAAGGTATGAAGTTTCTTTTGGGGGCGGTGAGAAAAGATCTAAAATTACACCATGGGGATGGTTACCTAACTCTCTAAATATACACTCTGTTGTACACGTTGAATGTTACGGTATGTAAACTATATATCAATAAGACTGTTAAAAATGAACAAACTATTGTCCTGGGTATAAAAGAAAGACAATGAAATGTCTAGGCTTGGACTACTACCATTCTTTAATTGTGGGGAAAAGAGGAATAAATTTTAGAATTTTATTGATCCAGTACGAAAGTGCTTTGTGTGGATATGAAAATGAAGATGAAGTGGGGATGAAAAGGAAGCTGAGGGATTTGGGGAGAATTAAATTTGAAACCAAGGAACTCATGGACACATCCTAAGATGAGCCTCAATGACCCAACTTGTGTAATTCCCTCCTCTTGAAAGAGGGTGAGACCCATGATTTGCTTCTAACCAATAGAATATGGCTTCCCAGGTGGTACTAGTAGTAAAGAACCCACCTGCCAATGTAAGAGACAGATGCAAGTTCGATCCTTGAGTCAGGAAGATCTCCTGGAGGAGGGCATGACAGCCCACTCCAGGATTCTTGCCTGGAGAATCCCATGGATAGAGGAGCCTGGGGGGGCTATAGTCCATGGGGTCGCAAAGAGTTGGACACGGCTGAACGGACTTAGCACAAGCACAACAGAATATGGCAAAAGTGATGGGATCTCATCCCGTCGGTTGTGTTTTGCTCTATAAGATTCCGTCTCAGCAGTCTGGTGGAGAGATTCTCCTGGTGACCTTGAGGAAGCAAGGAACTCTGATGTGGCTTCCAGTGCAGAGAGCCATGGGACTGAGAACAGCAGGGGGCCTCTAGGACTTGATGGTGGAGGTGGAGACTCTAGTCAATAGCCAGCAAGAAGCCAGGACTCTCAGTCCTACAATCACTAGGAACTGAATTCTGCCAACAACCACAGGAGCTTGGAAGAGGACCTTGAGCTCCAGAAGGAAAGCAGCCCCCCTCCCCATACCTTAATGGCAGCCTTCTAAGACCCTGAGCAGAGGACCCAGCTCAGCTGTGCCTGGATCCCTGGCTTACAGAAACTGTGAGATAATAAAAGTATATTGTTTCAATCTACTAAATGTGGGGTAATTTTGATACAATAATAATAATAATAATAACTAATACAGAGCCATTACAGAAAGTAAAGGTAATTTCCAGGATCATTTGAGCTGAAGGACTTCTGGAAGAGAAAGACTGGGATGATGACAAATTGAGGTTGAGACAGGGACCTTGTTATCGACATTCGCAGATGACAGTTAAGATGAGCAAAGATCTAATGACTCAAGGAACATGGGCTCCTGTCTACTCAGATCTGAGCTTGGAATTCACATCCACAGCCAAGCCAAGAGATGCCTTGCAAAGCGGAGCAATATTAAAATACTATTATTAAAGTAGTGGTAACAACAATGATAATATGACACAGTGAAGATTATTGTGTGCCAGGCACTAGGTTAAGCCCTTTATATGCATATTTTAAGGAGACAGCAGAGAATATGTTCCGGCTCTGCATTTGGTCCATCAGATTCCAAGTTCTGGCTGTCAGCTTACCAAGCGAGGCACTTAACACCCTTGCCTCTCAACCTACGCATTTGTAGAACGGACTTGGGGATTGTATCTGCTTCATGGAGTGGATGTGAGGATTAAATAAAGCAATCACTGTCTGATTCCTGGACCAGTGCCTGGCACGTGGTAAATACTCAGTGACCATTAATTGTCATTGCTGTTCCTCCTCCTGCTGATTATTGCTGTATCTCATGGTAACTAAGAGTCCCTCCTCTGCCACTTAGTCATCAAGTGACCTTGGGCAAGTTACCCTCAACTTCAGTTCTTTGTCTCTAAAGGGGGATCGAAACAACCCCTTTCCCGTAGGATTTTCGTGCAGATTAAATGCTGCCTGTGGTGGCTGGTGCACTGGTCTGACAGGTGACTCAGTCCTTATTCCCTCCAGCAGGGTGGAGCTATGCCTCCTGCGAAGAGGCCAAGTGATGAATTAAGACCTTGGCAAGCCACTCCAGTACTCTTGCCTAGAAAATCCCATGGATGGAGGAGCCTGGTAGGCTGCAGTCCATGGGGTCGCTGAGGGTCGGACACGACTAAGCGACTTCACTTTCACTTTTCACTTTCGCTTTCACACATTGGAGAAGGAAATGGCAACCCACTCCAGTGTTCTTGCCTGGAGAATCCCAGGGACGGGGGAGCCTGGTGGGCTTCCGTCTATGGGGTCACACAGAGTCGGACACGACTGAAGTGACTTAGCAGCAGCAGCAGCAGCAGCAGCAGTCACTTCCTTCTTTCAGTAGTTTTGCCTGAACTTGGGAAAAGGTACCTCGCGTGGCAGTCAATGTGTGTCAATTTTCAGTGAGTGTTAGTTACTGTTGTTAATACACATGATAATCACAACTCTTTTCCAGTTGAGTTTTTTATTTAAAAATATTTTTAAATTTTAATTTCTTATTTTTTGGCCACACTGTGAACTGTGGGGAGTCTTAGTTCCCCAGCTAGGGATTGAACCTGGGCCCACGGCAGTGAAAGTACAGAGTCCTAACCACCAGACTGCCAGGGAATTCCCAGTGGGGTTCTTTATTACAGCTGTTGTATGCAAAAACTGAGGCTCAGGGAAGGCAACTCATCTAATGCCAAGCAGCCAGAATTGAAAGGCAGATCTCCTTTTCCAAAAGCAAGAGTTTCAGGAAAGCATTATTTTTTTTTTAGGAAAACATTTTTTTGTATGGACAAGGAGGGCAAAGACCTTTAATTGGGGTCAAGGCAAAGAATATACTTGGAGATGAAAGCTGGGGGCAAATAGGTAAGCAAGGACAGTCAGTAAATGTAGATGATGACAGGGAAGAAATGGAAACACACGCTAAAGGAAATTCGGGTAAACAAGCCCATGGCATTAAGACACATCAAATTCCTCTTTTTTTTTCTTTTACAAGTAATGTGATTTTTTTATAACAAAACAGTGACACTGGGTTCAGTGTTCGCATTTCCTGGCTCCAGGGTGGAATGCGTGGACAACCCAAGTGAGCGTTTCTGTGTCTGATTTTTTGGGCCATGATCCGAGACAGACACAATTACGATATCTCTCGGTCTGGTTGGAATTGGTTGGGAGGCAGGAATCAACTGGCCTCTTTCTGCAACTAAGAAAAGGAAGACAACAAGCAAGTGGGGTGACATTGTGCCAGGGCCACATGCTTTGTTTTAGGCCGGCTTGTGCCCTGGCTTGACTCTTCAGAATCCCAAGGCCTCCCTTGACAGTCTTTCCTACCATCGAAAAATAAGCATCGCACCAGATCAAGTTTTGGGGCACTCCCAGAGGCTGCCAGGTGAATACAATCTTGTTTGAAGCAACAAAGTTACCGCCCCAGGGCTGGCTGTGTAACCAGCGCAGCTAGGCCGGTTTTGTAATAGGAGATAGACACGGTGACGTGCTAGACGGGGATGTGATGGTAGTGATAGTGGTGGTGATGGCGATGTTGATGGTGCTGCTGCTGCTGGTAGGAGTGATGGTAATGATGATGATAGCTTCCATTTACTGAGTCCACTGAGGCATTATGATGGGTGTTAAGAGCACAGACCTGAACTCCGTATTGTCTAGGTTTAAATTCCAGGCCTATTACATACCAATTGTGTGACTTTGGGAAAGATGCTTCATATGTCCCATTTTCTTCATCCATAACATGGAGGTAGTTACAGTACCCACAACATAGAATTGTTGTACGGATTATAAGTTGTTGCAGGCAATATGTGTATGTGTGTGCATGTGTATATAGTTACATAATATATAAAAGCACTTAGCACCATGAGTGGTGTCAATGCGTGACGGTTTCCTCTGTGATAAGGATATGATCTCATTTAATTTTTACAACAGCTGTCACTTTTCCATTTTACAGATGAGAAAACTGAGGCAGAGTGACATGCTACAGGTCACTCACTGATGGAGTCATGTTTTAAACCCGGTCTGACTTCAAACCCTGACTATGCAAGGGTCATCTCCCCAGGGACTGAAGCAAAGGAAAACCTACACACAAACATCATGGTTCCTCTATTTCTCTAAATTATCCTTAATTTATATGCCAGAGAAGAGAGTCAACTCTAAACCATACCAACATCCGCATAGTTTTAGTACAAAATGAGCTACAGTCACTCTAGCAGAAACTTTACATGCGATACTTAAACTGCTTGCCACTGGATCAATGGATTTTACAACCCACAGGGAAAGATTGAGTGTGAGGGGAGAGATGATTCCCTGAAATGAGAACTGCTTCCTCTTTTTCTTTCCAAAAGCTCACTCTTTGTCCAGCAATGGTGAAGAGCTCAAAGGTGAGCAGTCCTCAGGCCCACAGGTGAGGGGCACTTGTTCAGGGGAGGGGAGTACGTGTGGGGTGCAGTGGTCCAGGGAAGGGCGTGTCTCTGTGGATGTGGAGTCCTCAGACGCTTCGTGGTGGAAGTGAGCCGGATCCTGTAAAGGATTGAGGACTCACCAGGCACAAAGAAGGATAAAGGCCTTCCAGGTCAGAGGAATTATGTTTGCAGAGGTATGGAGAGTGGGTGAGGCTGCAGGCCCAGGAACCAGAAGGAGGTTTGGTCTGGTTGGAGCCGAGAGTGAGGGCGGAGAAGGAGGGTGCAGGGGAACACGCAGAGGTTGAGACTGATGGTGGCCTGGTTGGGGAGGACGTTGTATTCATGTCCAAGAGCATGGACTATAGTGATATGAAGGACAGGGAGTGACATGACTGCTTCCATGTTAGATCTGGTAAAGATGGGAACAGGGAAAGGCTGGGGAAAGATGACAGAGAGGAGGTCAGTGCAATAGGTCATGACCAGAGAGGACAAGAAATTGAATTAAGGAAACGGGAGCAGGATGGAGTGGAAGGAGGGGCTGGGAGAGAGGTGTGTGGTGCTGAAGCAACAGGGGTAACTCTCAGGTCACATGGAAAGCTTGAGGGGCGGGGAGAGACACTGCTGAGATTTCTACTCTGGACAACTAGACTCTATAAATAGGACATACAGAAGGAGCACTGGCAGAAAGAAAATGAAATACCGAGTTTACGATGGATGTGGGCGAGGGAGCAGGGTCTTAACCGATTTTTATTGCAGGTGGAAGGCAATCCATTCATGGTTGTTGACTTTGCTGGATTCTGGTTTGGGGAGCCCATGGGGAGACAGAAGGTGGCCTCAGCACCCAGGAGAGTTGAGGAGGAGAGACCCAGACTCGGGATCACTAGGATATGGCTTGTAGTTCAAGTCACAGGTGAGAGAGCTAGACTAGGAGTGGAAGGAGGGGTTCTGTGAATGTGAGCACCCCCACGCTGAAGGAGAGGGACTGGGGGAGACCTGGGTGACTCACAGAGGTAGGCAAGAAAGTTAAAGTCAGTTAAAGTCAAGAGGACAGAAAGATTCCAGAAGACAGAGGTGGGAGTGTCAGATGACAGGAAGCGGCCGTGGGGACAGATGTGAAAATTGGTGTTGGGTTTTCTCACTGGCAATCCTTGGAGAAGCCAGCAGAGCACCGCAGGAGGAGAAAGGCGTGGTTGGGAGGTTGTTAGGATCAAAGGCAGTCATTTATGTGTAAGTGCAGTAATGATTGTCCAGGGTGGGGACCGGCGTAGGGAGTCCGGTATAATCTCATTCACGTCATGGGATCCTTTTACAACCCGCTGTCACCAAATCCTAGAACCTGGGAAAAGATTTCGATCATGCTGACGTTGTTTCTGGCATTGATGCTGTTTCTGGCCTGTGGTAGCCTATGAAATTGGAGAATTTGGAGGAAATGCAGAGGTGTGTTTGATGAAAAGAAGAACGAGCATCTCAGGTGGGAGGACCAGCAAGTGGAAACGGTTGAGGAGCAGGCAGGTGGGAGGGGAGGGTTTGCGGGTCTGTGCTGAATGTCTGGCATGACTCGTAATGACTCTGAAAGCCCGTGACTAAGGCCTCGGATCTGACCTGAAAGGCCAGCAGGAACCACGGTAAGTTTCTGAGAAATCAAGTGATGTTATCAAAGCAACACAGTAAATGCAGCATCAGGGTACAAGGCTACGATGTCAGGAACGACCCCCATGTTCTGGGCTCGGTCACCCAGTCTGACAGGGAGGTGACCGTGGCATGGGCGGCTGACACCACACTCAATTGCACATGCAAATACAGTAATTATGCCTGAAAAAAAAAATCAGAGGTCAGCAGGAGGCCAGCGGAAGATTTGGCCTCTCTGCATCCAGATTTTGAAATAGCAGATATGCACAACTCTCTGTCTTCCGCCAAGACCTTGTTACACATGCTGGCCAGGATCTCATTTTACAGTTTCCCTTCTTTTAAAGAGAAAGCCCCACACAGTGGTGACTCTGGCCAATCCAGTACTTTCCCTCGTAGTGCAGGTAGTCACAGTTCCTGCTCCCATATCTGCTGGCTCCCTGGAACCCTGTGTTCGTGCCACGGAGCAACATCTCCACACGTACCATGCCAGAATTTTCTTAGAAACTTCTTGCGAGAGAAGGACCGCATGGAGTCCTGAATCTTGTGTGTGTGTGTTAGTCACTTAGTCATGTTCGACTCTTTGTGCACCTATTGACTGTAGCCCACCAGGATCCTCTGTCCACAGGATTCTCCAGGCAAGAATACTGGAGTGGGTTGCCATTCCCTTCTCCAGTGGATCTTCCAGACCCAAGGATTGAACCTGGGTATTCTGCACTGCAGGCAGATTCTTTACTGTCTCAGCCACTAGTGAAGCCCTGCCTACTACATCTCATATGGCACAATGATCTTAAATATTCCAGACAGGAAAAGTTTTTTGTCAAAGCTTCTGACAGTTTAAACTTTAAAGCTTCAGCAAAACTTTTAAACTTTTAAACTTTGAACCCGTTTGAACCTCTCATGATTTATGAATTATTAAATGTACCACTGAAAATCACAGACTTTCTCTCTAACTAGTAAAGCTCTCTGCTTTTTAAAAGCAACCGAGAAGAGGGTGGCTGAGGGGGAACACAGAGGCAAGAGAGGGCCATGGGGTTTTTAGCCCTGAGATGCTCCTCTGGGTTGTGTAAAACCCTAACCCAGAAAATAGGCCATAAAGGCTCAAACTGAGGCCCAGAATGGAGGAGAGAGAGCAGAAAGGAAAATGTAGGCTGTCTGAAAATAGTTACATACATATATATAAATAAGAGCTTAGCTAATTGGAGAAGGAAATGGCAACCCACTCCAGTGTTCTTGCCTGGAGAATCCCAAGGACAGAGGAGCCTATTGGGCTGCCGTCTATGGGGTCGCACAGAGTCGGACATGACTGATGTGACTTAGCAGCAGCAGCAGCAGCAGCTAATTGGTATATATCCTATTTTGTTGTTGTTCAGTCACTCAGTCATGTCTGATCCTTTGCAACCCCGTGGACTGCAGCACGCCAGGCTTCCCTGTCCTTCTATCCTATACATTTTCTATATTGGTGATGAAATATATCAATGCAACATATCAAATACAAATATATCAACACATATATCAATACAACATAAAAATAACCAACCCCATTTTAACCATTTTTAAAGTATCCAGTTCGGTGGCAGTAAGTGCAATCACAGTGTTGTACAACCACCACCAGCATCCATCTCCACAACGTTTTCATCTTCCCAGACCAAAACTCTGTCCGCATTAAACACGAACTCCCCTTTCCTCTCTCCCAAGCCCTGGTGACCTCTGTCCTAGGAATCTGAATATTCCAGGTACCTCGTATAAACAGAGTTTACGCACACACACAAATATTGTACGATTCCACTTGTATGAGGTACTTGGAATAGACAACATATAGACTATGTATATATACACACACATATGTAGGTATAGACATGACTACACTTATTGCAACATACAGGAAGAAGGTATAAGGCAGGGAAAATCTGAAGTTTTCCATGCATTTTAGACAGAAGTGAAAGGCAAGCAAAGTGAGTTCAGATTTTTTTAAAAAAAGGAGTTGGGTATAATTTATGCTCCCAGAGGGCACAATTCATTTCAGTCCCCAGGAGTCTAAATCCCCGTTAAAATGTCTGGGCTGATTGGAGCCCTGAGACAGCCTGGTCTTGGGGACTCTGGCAGGCGGGCAGGTGGGGGTGGGCAGGCGGGGGCGGGCGGGCTGGGTGAGGAGGGCCCTGTGAAGCTGAGCCTGCCTGGAGCCCAGGCTCCTGTGTGGCGTCCCCTGCTCCCAGCACACAGACTGGCTTACTTCCTGTTCGTGTGTTTTCATGGCCTTAGTAACCAGTTCATAGCAGCTGCCCCCTCACCTCACAGCATCCAGTGTAAACTGTTTTTCTTCTGTACTCTAATTATTACTTGATACAACTTTATGTCTTTTAAAGAAGTTGGGAGAAGAAAGGAGAGAAAGGAAATATTTTTAGAGTCTGCTGTATTGACTTTCTTGCTTATTACGTAATTCTCATCATTTGTGTCTGTGGTCAATTTAATATTTTCTTACTCCCATACAGCCTTCCCTCCACCCAGGAAGTGTGAACTCTGCATTCATCTTAGCAGCCCCCAGGGGCACAGGCAAATTTAGGAATTACCTGAAGAAGCCATGGTAGCTCAGTGGTAAAGAATCTGCCTGGATTTCAGGAGACCCAGGTTCAATCCTTGGGTCTGGAAGATCCCCTGGAGAAGGGAATGGCTACCCACTCCAGTATTCTTGCCTAGAGAATCCCCATGGACAGAGGAGCCTGGCAGGTTACAGTCGATGGGGTCACCAAGAGTTGGACACAACCGAGTGACTCACACTTCATTTCAGGCAACCCTGGGAGGTGCAGCCAGCCCAGTAACTGGTTGACAAATTAGCAGGGATTTGTTCCTTTAAACACTTCCATTGTTAGGGAGATGAGACCGAGCCCTCAAAAGTCTGGGGCTAGGAAAGGTACAGTCTCGAGAGGAAGAAACGAGGGAAGGCAGGGCCATCTAAGTGGGTGGGAGCCCCTTCCCATGGCACGAGGGCACTAGGTCGCCAGGAGGGAAGAGGATGGGGCCCCTGAAAGGGGAAGGGTGGAGCAGCAGCGGCCAACTGTTTGCATCACCATTTGCTGAGCGCTGCCCCTTTCTTTACTTCTTGGAAAAAGCTTGTCCTATGCTGTTGGTTGATTGGGGAAAGTGAACAGATTTGCATAGAGTTGCTTAAGTGATCATTGGATCTGCCCACTTCTCCATCCTGGGCAAATGTCCACACGCTCTGTGGATCCTGCTGGGATTCTGGGGAAGACAGGAGGAGGACCAGGCTGAGCGGGGTTCCTGCTTCTCCTACCGCACCAGCTGGAAGAGGGCAGAGCCGACCACCAGCAGGGGTGGGCAGGGTTGATGGAGCCCTGGAAAATTGGACTGAGCTGTGTGAACACCTCCTGCTCAGGGTAGAGTAGGACAAGGTAAGAGGAAGGGCGTCTAAGACAGATGCTCAGGAGAGAGCTCACTCCTCTTGCCTCGGCCACCAGTGTGGAGCAGCATCCTCAACGGGAGATTTTTCCTTTCTTCTCTGGTGGTGACTTTCCTAAATCTGTGCTGTGCTGTGTCCGATTCTTTGAGACACTATGGACTGTAGCCTGCCAGGCTCCTCTGTTGGGGCAAGAATACTGGAGTGGGTTGCCATGCCCTCCTCCAGGGGATCTTCCTGACCCAGGGAAGGAGCTCGCATCTCTTATGTCTCCTGCATTGCCAAGCAGGTTCTTTAACACTAGTGCTACCTGGGAAGCCGTAAACCTAATGGAGGTTTTAGTCCATGATGGATCGCTCAAGAGTCTTTGTGCCCAGGACAGCATACATATGCCTGGGTTTAGTGGACGGCCGCATTGGGTGGAGTTCCCTGAGCTGCCTCTTACAGTCTATTGCTTAACTCTGACCCTATCCCAGGAGAGAAACACCCCCCCACCCACCCACATTCCCCAGTTGCCAGAGAGGTAGTTTACCACTCCCTCCCCTTCGTTGACCTCCACACCCCAGCCCCAGCCCCAGCCATCATGATCACCAGACACTGCAAAGAATGAGAAGATGAAAAAGAGGGCAAGACAGCCCAGGACACTGAATGAAACTTGAGCAGCCTGAATATTTAAATATGGGTCAGTGTCAACAACCAGAGCATGTGAACTGAGAGAGAGACGAAGGAAGAAAGGCAGCCCTGAGGTCAGCAGAGGGGAAAGGTCTGGAAGCGGGAACCCTGGCTACCATCCCATCATTCACAGACTGCTGTGTGGCGAGCGAGCCCTGGCTGTGTGTTTTATTTATTTGTTTTATTATTTATTCTCTTTTCATCTCGGAAGACTTCTGGAGCCAGACTGCCTGGGTTTAAACTCTGGTTCCATCACTTACTTCCTATGTGACCTTAGGCGACTGTCTTAAATACTTGCTGATTCAATTTCCTTGACTGTAAAATAGAGATAATAGTAATACCTAGCTCACAGGGTTGTCCTGAGAGTTGTCTGAGAGGGCTCGTAAACCTTTCAGAGCAGTGCCTCCCACGCAGTAAATGACATTTGTGTTGCATGTGTATCTCCATCCGTGTGGATAAAGAAACTGAAGCTCAGAAAGGTTAAGTAATGTGCCAGAGGTTGCCCGGCCGAGATTTGAGCCTAGGCCTGTTTGGCAGTCTCACTTGTGGTCGCCCCAGTTAGCAGGAAGGGATGTTTTTAGAAACAGGATTCCTTCCCTGAGATGATGGTAACAAGGAGGAGGAGGAAGAAAGCTCACATTGTGTTAGGTGCCTGGCATACATTATTCAATTTAATTCTTATTATGGCCCTTTGGGTTATGTATCGTTCTCTCCACATCCTGGGTTGAATAGTGTCCCTTTGAGATTCATGCCTACCCAAAACTTCAAAAATGTGATCTTTTATTGGGCTTTCCAGGTGGCGCTAGTGGTAAAGAATCCATCTACCAAAGCAGGAGACGTAAGATACGTGAGTTCGATCCCTTGGTCTGGAAGATCCCCTGGAGAAGGAACTCACAACCCCTTCCAGTATTCTTGCCTGGAGAATCCATGGACAGAGGAGCCTGGTGGGCTACAGCCCATGGGGTGGCAAAGAGTCAGACATGACTGAGTGATTGAACTGAACTTAGATGGTTGTCTTAAGTACAAAAGATATGGACAATCATTTCAGAATAAAGCTTTAGCCCCTGGGGAAAGACTGGCTCTTGCCAGGGCACAGAATCAGTGATCATTCTTGGTTCACACACGTGCTGCTTATTTACTTGTTCTATAACAAACACCCATGATGCCACCAATCGGCCCCAGAATATTGACAGTAATTCCCAGGGACCTGTAACCTCCTCCCTATCCTCCCCCGTCCCTCTTTATAAACAACCACCCTCTTGAATTCTGTCTTTATTGTTTCTTCTAAACTAATATTTTTTATTGTGGTAAAAGTCACACAATATAAAACATACTATTTTAACCATACTTAACTATATAATTCAGTGGCACTAAGTACACTCACATTGTTGCACAACTCTCACCATCATCAATCTGCTAAACTTTTTATTTTCCTAAGCTCTGTCCCCATTAAACACTAAGTCTCATCTTGCTTCCCAGCCCGCTTCTGCCCCTGGCATCTACCAATGTACTTTCTGACTCGATGAATAAAAATGCAGTCCAGTATACAATAGGTGCAGACAAGTACTGTTTGATTCTACTTATACAAGGTACCTAAAATAGCCAATTTGTTATTTCTTTTTAAAAATAAATCCTCCTGTCAGGTATGGGGGTCTGGTCATTTCTTCACTGCACGCCAGCCACAGGGGCCAGCTTCCTGTCCCTCAAACATGCTGAACACATGCTCACCCCAGGACCCTGCTCCCCACCCTTCCCATGTGCAGTGTGAGCTTAGTTGCTTAGCCATGTCCGACTCTGTGCAACTGTGCTGGATCCTCTGTCCACAGAATTTTCCAGGCAAGAATACTAGAGTGGGTTGCCATGACCTTCTCCAGGGGATCTTCCTGACCCAGGGATCGAACCTGTGTCTCCTGTGTCGGCAGGCAGATTCTTTTTCACTGAACTGTGTGGGAAGCCCCACCTTTCCCCATTCTTCTCCCCTAATTGGGCTTCCTATTTATGTACATCCAGGCCCACCTTCACCTCTCAGAATTACTGTTTCTGACCCCAGCCATGTAAGAGAGCGTTCCCTTCACCCCCATCTCCTCACTCTGCCTTATTTTCCCCTTAGTACTTGTCACTGTTGCTTCCTGACCTGCATACAGGTTTCTCACTCCTTGGAAGGAAAGTTATGACCAACCTTGATAATATATTAAAAAGCAGAGACATTACTTTGCCAACAAAGGTCCATCTAGTCAAGGCTATGGTTTTTCCCGTGGTCATGTATGGATGTGAGAGTTGGACTGTGAAGAAAGCTGATTGCCGAAGAATTGATGCTTTTGAACTGTGGTGTTGGAGAAGACTCTTGAGAGTCCCTTGGACTGCAAGGAGATCCAACCAGTCCATTCTAAAGGAGATCAGTCCTGGGTGTTCATTGGAAGGACTGATGCTAAAGCTGAAACTCCAATACTTTGGCCACCTCATGCGAAGAGTTGACTCACTGGAAAAGACTCTGATGCTGGGAAAGGTTGGGGGCGGGAGGAGAAGGGGACGACCGAGAATGAGATGGCTGGATGGCATCACCGACTCTATGGACATGAGTTTGAGTGAACTCCGGGAGTTGGTGATGGACAGGGAGGCCTGGGGTGCTGTGATTCATGGGGTCGCGGAGAGTCGGATACGACTGAGCGACTGAACTGAACTGAACTGAACTTGTCATTGGCTGCCGTTATGTAGTTCTGCATTTGGTTATATAGTTCTGCATTTAGCTATTATCCTACTATAATATAAACTTCAGAAAACAGTGATTTTTTCCTGTTCATTTATATCACCCCAGCGCTGGGCATATAGTAGGTGATCAATAAATCATTTCAGTTCTTCTCATAAACCAGCATCTCTTCTGTAGCCCCTACATCTTGGGCAATGTGCTAGGACACACAGTTGGGTAGAGTTCTGTTTTCAGTCTTCAGGAATTTATAGTTTAATGTAGAACTGAAATATAAGCATTAATTCTGCCATGTGATCAGGGCGTGCACAAATTGCTACAAGTTATGGTGGTGCTGGAGGACTTCCTTAGAGGGCATTGGAGCTGGGCCTTCAAGGATGAGTGGACTTAATATTCAGGAGCTAGAAGATAGGTGTGGCCTTGTAGGAAGAGGTAATAATACAGGCAAGGGCACAAAAAAGTGGAAGAGATGGTAGGCATTTCTGCACAACTGGGCGCAGGGATGGGAGAAATTTGTGCTGAAAATGAAGGCAGAAGCCAGATCACAAAAGGCTGGCCGTGTGACATGATATAGCTGGACACCCCTCCGCTTACACCTGGGGAAGCACGGAGGGATTTGAAATCAAGGAACCGCAGGATCTAGTTGGTATTTTGCATGGTTCACTGCTTGCATCTGTGTCTAGATTGGATTGGAAGAAGTGGAGGATGAGGCAGGGAGAGGGCTGGGAAGGTGGAAATGGGCAGAAATCCAGGCAAGAAGCAGGAAGCAGGCAGGGGCTTGGATCACAGTGTGGGCTCTGGTGGAGGTGATGGATGCTGGAGTAGGTTGCAGTGCTGCCAAGTTCAGTTGTCCATGCGCTGGCTTTGGGGGACTCTGTGGTGGTAACACTCTGCTTTACAGTTCTTTAAACAGAGCATTCTGAGTGTCGTTTGGTAAGGAGGACTTTACAATTACGATTTCATTTTTATTAGCAAATCCTCAAGGGACGCCATTGTTAGAGCCTGAATCTGAGTGAAAGTCATAGATTGAAATTTAGATTTTTAAAAAAATTTTATTTATTTTTGAGTGCACTGGGTCTTCGTTGCTGCGTGCAGGCTTTTCTCTAGTTTCAGTGAGCAGAAGCTACTTTCCCAGATGCGGTGCAAAGGCTTCTCCCTGCAGTGGCATCTCTTGTTCCACAGCACAGGCTCTAGAGCACAGGCTCAGTAGTTGTAGCACATGGGCTTAGTTGCTCCGAGGCATGTGAGATCTTCCCAGATCAGGGATCAAACCTATGTCTCCTGCATTGGCAGGCGGATTCTTTATCACTGACCCTTCAGGGAAGCCCTGAAATTTAGACTTAATCCATCTGAAAGACTGCTGTGTGATCGTGGGTGTTCTTGCCTTCCAGAACTCCACTTCCAGGAGAGGGTAGGGTGACACCCACTAAGGTTTTATGACTCACTGCTGCTCCGACACACAGCATTTTCAGGAGGTGGGGATTTGATGGAGGGCAGGGCTTTCTGTCAGTTTCTTCCTTTTTGAATTAAGATTTGCAAGAGTCTTGGGGGCTACCTGAACTCCAGTTTATTCATCTTGGCTTGGCAACCAGGGGGTGGTGGACTCAGCAGCGCAGATGGTTCACCAAGTAACATTTTTGCGGTCCTTGTAAGTGCCTAGCACTGTGTACCCACTGCCCATATCCTCAGATACTCCTCTTGCTCATCTTTGCGGGCCCCTGCAGTAGGGGGTCCTGGCTGCAGATCCTCCTGATTGGAGACAAAGGCATAACTTGCAGAGAAACGAGCGTCAGTCTGGAGGTGTCCTAGGGGAATGGAGGTCAGGCACCAGATGAGGTTTATTCACAAGACCATCAGGTGACCTGATAGTTAATTTAGCCCTCAGGCACCCTGGCTATTTGTTAGCTCGCACTTCTTTTTGGAAAGCACTCAAACAAAGGCATATGCAGCATTTTTATACACTCAGGGGCTGTTTGTTCCCAGCTTTCCCGCATGCAAATCATAATTTTAAAGCAGTTAAACAAATCTCCTGGTAACCCTGAATTTTGCAAAGGGAGCAGGGGGACCAGGTGAAATCAAAAGAAATTTTTACTGTGGGGCAGCAATTCTGGACAGGGTCTTCTGGGCAGGTGGCTAACCCCTGACTTAAACCTCAACACCTCTCCCAGGCAGGGGAGATGCTGGAATTGGCAGGAAGAGGGGATGAAGTTGAAGATGAAGGGAGGGGGTGGCCGGCTTTGGTCAACACGTTTTTGCTGGAGGGAAGGAAGTGAGAAAATGTGTCCTGGGCTGACTCACACAGAGAACTGACTGTACGATACTTTCCCTCCTGATCATGGACATTCTCCTCCGTGAATAAACAGGGAAGGAGACAAAGAAGAAAGAAGACTTCTAAGTAATTCCAGTAAGTTGTGCCTCCAGCCAGAGCCTAGCCCAGAGCCAGCACACTTCAAAGACAACACGATGGCCTGTCAGCTGCAGCATGTCTCTTGGTCCAAGGTAAAATATGACATGGAGGGATGAGGTGAAAGTGTTGGAAGGAGAGGATGAGAATGTGAGGCCAAGGAAACAAAGGAGGAGTGTTAGTCCAGCAGGGAGATGGGCTCAGGGACCAGCGGGACAATTTTGGCCTAAACCTAGAAGGTAAAAACGTCATAACAGGCGAGCAGATGTCCTCTGGCCAAGACATCAAAGCTGGTGCACTTGGAAACTTGTCACCATTCATTTTAAAAGGTGGCCATCCTCCAAATGGATATGTGGTAACCGCTGAGTGTGATGGAGAGAAGTACTTGGGGGGAAATATCGGAATCCAGCAATGATGGTGCTTTTCTTCCCTTTCCTGGGAGATTAATAATAGGCAGGGCAAAGATGGAGGCCGAAAGGATCCAAGGGTCACAGGCAAGGAGGAGTCCCCAGGGCTCCCAAATGGAAGCTGGGAAGCTGTGTTTTGGACGTGGCTGGTGACACTTGGGCAGGTAGTGCTTACTCGACACCAGTTCTGTATGTGCAGAGTCTGTGGATCAAAGGGTGGAGGATGAGGGCTTTCGGCCAAAAAAGTAGCCCATAAAATGCTTTATTAAGCACAGAGAAATGAGTTCTGGCAGGAACACTCTCTTACACGTGCAGGAAAAGTGATCAAGGTAAGGAAGCCAGTAAACATCGCTAACAGCTAGAACGGTGGCCATTTTTCAGCCTAGATGCAAAGAAAGAACTATCTTCCTGGTGACAACCATAATCAAGTGACATTTCCAGCAAACAGGGAATCATGACTTTGGGCTGTTTCCTCAGGTAAAGTTGGCTGCAGTTTGGGAAATTTTGACTTTTGAGGGCTGCTCTCTGAACAGCGGGGAGGTTGATGGGTTTGCAGCGCCTGAGTGCTGTTGATAGCACCATGATCAGGGAACAACTTGGAAACCAGTGGTAAGGGCTGGGCCACAGGAGGGTTCCAGCCCGGCCCGACCACTCCCTCTGGTCTCCTCACCCGTCCTGGTTTTTCTGACAGCCAAAAGCAAACTTCTACCGACGCCTCACTGATATTTTGGGGGGTGTCCCTTGCTTGAGTCAGGTCAAGGGATTTGAATAGAGTTCAGTTGTACCTGTGCAATTCTTACTGAGATGTTTCTAAATGACAGGTGAACTGACACCAGTTCGGGAATGGAAACACGGGAACAAGTGGGGACTGAAGGTGTGGTGCATGTAACTCCAAGAAGGGGTTTCAGGGAGCAAAGGAGGCTAAAGTCACTTTGAGAAACCAAACCAAACCAAACCAAAAGGTTCATTAAAAGAAAAGAAGGGGAGTCCATCTCTTACGTGAAGATGCTCTGGTTCGGCGGCTGAATTTATGAAGCCCTATCCGCCTGCAATGCAGGAGACTATCCCTGGGTCTGGAGGATCCCCTGGACAAGGGAATGGCTACTCATTCTAGTATTTTTTTTTAGGGCTTCCCTGTTGGCTCAGATGGTAAAGAATCTGCCTGCCTGCAATGCGGGATACCCGGGAAGATCCCCTGGAGAAGGACATGGCAACCCACAGCAGTATCCTTGCCTGGAGAATCCCATGGATAGAAGGGTCTGGTAGGCTGTAGTCCATGGGGTCGCGAAGAGTTGGACATGACTGAGCGACTTCACTTTCACTTTCGGGGTCTCTACCTGCCTGCCTCCTTCCTTCTGCTGCTGTGCCATCCTGACTGTAGGAGGCAGCCTCTAGAGACCTCTGTGATTCCCTTGAGCATGGAGTCCCATCCCCTTGAGCATGGGTTGGCCTAGCAACTTGCTTCCAACTGTGATAAAGGTGATGAGCTGTGTCACTCTGTCTTGCTGGAAGACTCTTGTTGCCTTCCTAGTTTGCACATTTCAATGAGGCCACTGGTCACATTGGGAAGTCCCATGCGGAGAGAAACTGAAGGTGACAACCAGCCAGAAACTAAGGCTCGCAATCCAACAACCCTCAAAAAACAGAAACCTGCCAACAGCTATGTGAGCTTGGAAAAGTGATCCTTGCAGCCTTGGTTGTGAGAGACCTTGAAGGCAAGGACCCGGCTAAGCCAATCCCAGGCTTCTGCCCCACAGACACAGGTCATAAATATGTGCTGTTTAAAGCCACTGCATTTGCAGGTCATTTCTTAGACAGCAATAGATATTAATGGGTTTTTCCAGTTGTTCAGTGGTAAAGAATCACTTGCAATGCAGGAGACCCAGCTTCAATCCCTGGGTTGGGAAGATCCCCTGGAGAAGGGTATGGCAACCCACTCTAGTATTCTTGCCTGGAGAATCCTATGGATGCAGGAGCCTGGTGGGCTATGGTCCATGGGGTTGCACAGAGTTGAACACGTCTGAAGCAACTGAGCACACCCACACCCCCACACACATGTTAATAAGGAGCTCTTGAAATTTTGTAAAAGTGAAGAGGTATAAAGTGAACCTCTAAAAACAAGGGACTACCTGTATTAGGGGAAGGATGGATGAACAGTTTGATGAAATGAGTGCATGAGTGAACCTGTAGGGATTTCCAAGTGAGAATGGAGGAGGGTCCAGGCAAAGGATCAGGCACAGAGGAGGGGATTAGTTGGGAAAATTCTCTCTGTGGCCCATTGAGTGGCTGGAGGGGGATTATCCACAGGTGCCTTCTTGAGAAGGAGATCATCTTAGTCAGCTCATGCTGCTGGAATTAACTACCCCAGACTGCGTGGCTCATACAACAGAGATTTATTCTTTCACAGTTCTGGAGGCTGGAACATCCAAGGTCAAGGTCTGGGAGGATTTGGCTTCTGGTGAGATCTCTCTCTTCCTAGTCTTCTTATGATGTCCATACACAGTAGAAGAGAGAGAGGAGAGAGGTCTGTCTTCTAATAAGGCCACCAATCCTTGGATTAGGGCCCCATCCTTAAGCCTCCTTTAGCCTCAATTACTTCCTAAAGTCCCCACCTCCAAATACTGTCACACTGGGGATTAGGGCTTCAACATAACACATTTCAAGGGACACACTCAGTTTATAGCAGGTGTTTTCCTTCAGACTCAGACCAAAGACATTTCAGGTCTTCCTACTTTCAGGCTACATGCCCAGGTGAAGGGCCAGAGCTCCTCCCTATCCTGAGTGGGGCTCTGGGAGTATCTGTCTGGATCTGAAGGGACTTAATGCCCTGAGGAAGTTAAAGAATATTTCAAAGCACTGACCTCTAGAGCTGGCTAGACCAGACCTGCAGCAGCCATGATGCTTACATTAGAAGCAATCGCCCTGTCTTGGCGGTATCTGCTGGCTGAGCATGCCCTTTCTAATGCTCGTGTCATTGTACAAGATCACACATCACTAGGGAGAGGAGGGTATTCACATCCATTATCTCCCCAGCAGTGTGATTGACAGAATGCTTCTCTCCAGGATGGGCTCAGATGTCAGCCTGGAAAACCTATCTGAAGGCTTGAGGCCCAAAGGACTTGCCCTGGGTTCCTAAGCCTCCCCCTGTGGGATGGACTGAAGTTTCTGAACTGCCTGCAGACTTGCTTCAACCACAGAAAGTTCCCCTTCTTCAGCTCCCCTTCTCCACACACTGGCTTGATGGTATTAATACATTTGGCATCTGGAAGTGGGGACAGTGTCTTGAGCAAGGGAGGGAGTGAGGCAGTGGCAAAGAGCATGGAACAGACGCCTGTCCCCTTGGGCAACCCAGACCTCCTTGACCCAACCTGACCTATTTGGGGAAGTAGCCCACCTCAAAAACATAAAACTATGTATAAATTAGATAACTAATGACAACTTACTGTATAGCACAGGGAATTTGACTTAGTGCTCTGTGGTGACCTAAATGGGAAGGAAATCGAAAGAGGGGATATTTGTATACATAGAGCTGATTCATTTTGCTGCACAGCAGAAATTAATACAACATTGCAAAGCAACTATACTCCAATAAAAATTTTTTAAAAATCATAAACTGTTTTTCTATTGGAAAGCAATACAAGCACAATAAGAAGTTAGAAAATATGGAAAAGGATAAGGAAAAATTGTTGATAATCAAACTATTCAACACCGTCACTATTATGATAGGTTGGTATTTTGTTCATACTTTAATCCATGATATTTGTGTTTGAATGAATTCTCAGTGGGAGTGATTATTGATCCTAAGGAGACTAAAGTTGACTCTTGGAGGTGAAATAAATCTTACTCTAACACAGATATAAATGCAGGACAGAAACAACCGTATAGCATGTCTGTGATATAAAATGGTGGGGGAGCCAAGGGGAAAAGCATCTAAAAATACTATCTAATTAAGGGCCAGTTAATAAAAAGAAAAGGTTATGAAACACTGCCTTGGAATAGAGATCCAGAAATGGAATCATTAACTCAAAGGACTTGAGCACGGTAAGGGGTTTGGTGCCTAGTTCCAGTTTGCTGCCGAAGAATTGACGCTTTTGAACTGTGGTGTTGGAGAAGACTCTTGAGAGTCCCTTGTACTGCAAGGAGATCCAACCAGTCCATTGTAAAGGAGATCAATCCTGGGTGTTCTTTGGAAGGACTGATGCTAAAGCTGAAACTGCAATACTTTGGCCACCTCATGCGACGAGTTGACTCACTGGAAAAGACTCTGATGCTGGGAGTGATTGGGGGCGGGAGGAGAAGGGGATGACAGAGAACGAGATGGCTGGATGGCATCACCGACTCTGTGGACATGAGTTTGAGTGAACTCCGGGAGTTGGTGATGGACAGGGAGGCCTGGCGTGCTGTGCTTCTTGGGGTTGCGGAGAGTCGGACACGACTGAGCGACTGAACTGAACTGAACTGGTACATACTATCTCCAGCAACATAATTGTTTTATCCTAATTATCCCTCACAAAAAAAACAAAAAACAAAAAAACAACCTACCATCTCTGAAGTATCCACAAAAGAAACCTTTATAATACAATTTTCATTTTGAACATTTCACGATTAGTATTAAGAATGCAACCTTTATAATCAAACAGGTATGAGCTATGTGACCTTGGGCAAGTCACTTCACCTCTCTGAGCTTCAAATTCCTAACCTGCAATGAAAGAGTTTTAATCTACTATATCAGCTGGGGTTTTTGGTTGTAAATAACAGGGATTTATTCTGATCAACTTAGGTACACAAGGACTTTTCTAATGGGATTTGAATAGCTCAAAGAATCACTGAGAAGGCTGGATCAAATCAGGCTTAGAAAAATATGCTGGGAACAAGAAGAGCCATGTGCCCTACTGCTTCTGGAATCCAGATGTCGCTACCAGTGTTGCTGCTGAAACAAATTCTCCCTGTCCCCATTCTTTCTGCCACTTGCTCCTGATAAAGATCTGATGGGCACACCAGATCACATGTCCATGTCCTGGTTGCTGGGGGATGGAGGAAGCAAGGGTCTGGGCTTTGCAGCCTCTGGTCAGCAGTGTGAGAAAGGGAACGCAGAGCTCAGAGAGGGAGCACTTGCCCACACCTGAGAAGGGGGATCAGATGCTAGGCAGCCAAGAACACAACATCAGACGGTGTCAAGATATCTTTTGCAACACTTTAGAGGGTCTTTGGGAGGATTACATGAGCTGATGCATTTGGGAAGAACTCAGTAGGTGGAGGCTGTTTCTACCATGTAACTATTCATCATAATCAACTCCTACAAAGCCACTCTGGGCTTCCCTGGTGGCCTAATGGTAAGGAATCCGCCTGCCAACGCAGGAGATACAGGTTCGATCCCTGGGTTGGGGAGATCCCTTGGAGTAGGAAACGGGAACCCACTCCAGGATTCTTTCCTGGAAGATCCCATGGACAGAGGAGCCTGGCGGGCTACAGCGTCAGACGTGACTGAGCGACTAAGCAACAACAAAACCACTGTCAGTCCGACTTCCCACTCCACGTATCCAATCCTGGCCATCCTGCCAAGTCCAGATCAAGTCCCCACCATCAATAACCTTCGCCAGACGCAGTTTCTCACCATCCAACCTTCCCACAGCCCTCTTATTCCATTCAGTGCTTAATTACCTACAGTCTCGTCTTTCTCTGGCATTTCCCCCCATATGTGTGTCACTCTCCCACGTGACAAAAGGGCAGACCTCTCAGTCAAAGGAGGTGCTGATGGCAGCTTCAACCTCCCAACCTGCGGGCTCAAGGGCCTGTTTTCTCTGTGACCTTGAGGTAGCCATCTTTCCTTCGGTCTAGAGTCGTCCTTGGGAGCGAGCTCTGTGCGCATATATCCTTCATTTGTTCAAGTGTTCATTCTATTAACATGTGTTTATTGATGGCACAGTTGTAACAATTGTGAAGAAAGAGTGCATTCTCAGAGAGCCTTCAGGCCCCTGGCGGAGTGTGTATGCTGAGACTGGAGATCAGATGGTGATAACGTCACAATGTGAGTGGACCTGCATTTCTTTCTGGAAGGTTTGGAGGTGAATCCATTTCCTTGTCTTCTGGCTCCTAAAAGCTGCCTGCATTCCTTGGCCTGTGGCTCTTCTTCGACCTTTAAAACCAGCAAGGATGTGTTCTTGATGTGGTGACAGCACCGCATCTCCCTCTTGCCGACGGCAGCACAGTAGGTTCTTTCTCTCTCTCTGTTTTTAAGGTTTTGTGTGATTACATTGGGTCCAACCAGGTAATTCAGAGACTCTCCCATCTCAGGTTCCTTAACGCATCTTCAGATCCCTCATCTTGCGGGATGAGGATGTAAGCATCCTTGAAGGCCTTTTATTTGACAAACACACATATGTAGACAACTAGGACTCCAAACTTGTGCCTCCTCAACAGAGCTCAACTGCTGCTCCTAACAGAAGCTTCCGAACCACACACACACACACACACACATACACACACACCCCTGTTTAAAGAATAACGCCCTAGGTACAAGTTCCATATAGGATGCAGGGAGTGCCACAAGACCATACCTAAGTGCCCAATGGTTGGTACAGACAATCAGAAACTGAGAGGAGGAAGAGGCACTGTGGGTGGCACTGGGGGGGTGGAAGGAGGGAGGTTGGGAAGAGGCTGGAAGACACAAGTGATGGAACTGATGATGAAATCTGGCTCATTCCAGGGAGCCACATATATCATACCTCTTGAGCACAGGCCCAGAGCCCCCAGGAGTGACTTTCAATTTGATCAGTAGCCTCCAAGGCTTGGAAGCTGTGTTGCAGATGTGGTCCAGAGTCACACATGCTGGTGGACCATGTGAGCCCATTTGGAAAGCCCCACATGGCTGCCAGATTGTCTGAGAGTCCCAGCTCCCACTGTAATACTTGAGCTGATACCTGTGACAATGGTCTCTAGCTCCTTCGACAGTAGATGCATACCAGCCCCCTCCTAAGGGTCCCTTCCAGCTTCTTCAAGCTATCTCTGTTTCCTTCCTGAGGCTGGGGGCCTCCACAAATGCCAAGGCAATGAGCAAGACCCCCATCTCCTCACCCAAATGGGGGGAGTTGGCTTCTGTCTTTCGGTTGGAGGTGAGTTGCCATTTTAAGCTTTGCATTGGAAAGTCTGAGCAAGCAGGGAGAAAACGGATCCACTGAAAACCTTTCCTGGGTCTCCTTTGCTGCTCTGCAAACATTGTAAGGTAATTATCCTCCAATTAAAAATAATACATAATTTTTTTTAAAGCAGATTTGAGATCAAGGAAAAAAAAACAACCTACCTGGGGCAGCTGCCCTTTCAGCCAATGGATAAGTCAAGAGGAAAGAAAGGAGGTGGTGAGGTCTCAGCCACTGCATTAAACACCAGCGACTTCGAGGTCCCCCCTGGAGCCTCCTGCTCAAGAAGGACAGTGGAGAAACCACACTTCTTGGGAGGACCGATGACCCTTGGGAGGATCTTGACCAACAGGCCAAGAGGTAGGATGAGAAAGGAAGAGATGAGAGAGTCATTATCTTCTGCAAACAAGGAATACCATCAGCAAGGCTTTGTGGGCACTTGGAGACAAGAGATGGCTCAGAGTGCAGTGCTGGGGTCCAGACACAGGGGACCAGGGAGGAGGCCCAGTAAGACAGACAGAAAAATTGATCAGCAGATCACCTTCCAAACACGAGAGGACAGAAGAGAAACAGCGTACAAAAGACTGAAGTCAAGGTAAAGAGGCGTAATGCGAGCTGAGTGGCGGTGGTTACTTGGGTCTCTGCCCATCAGATAAGACTGCGACTCCTCCGAGTCCTCCAAGCAAAGCAGAAGGGTCAGTACCCACTGCAAAGCTGTGGTGTGCTTTTATGGCTTTAATTAAATCGAATGAACTATAATAACCAGGGCTTCTGTTTGCCTCACTCTCCAATTCAAAAGGGGCTATTTTAGCTGTAGGCATGATGCTTCTGAGCTGAAAATCAGAGCTGCGTGCATTTGTTCTCATTTTTTGCTTGTACTAGAAGGGCAAGCTGATTTCTTAAGAGCTGAATTGCAGGAACGGGAATGGAAATAAGTTACACATGGCAGCCCCAAGTCTCTAATCCTGTCACTTCTCCGCATCTGGGAGCCCCATGGCATTGGCCAGCACTCTGGGTAAAGTGCAGCATTTGGATACCAGAGACCCTGTTCTCTCCTTTTGCTAGCTGCGAGATGTTGAGCAAAACCCTACAGAGCAGCCCTGAATCCATACAATGGGCATGACGGCAACACCTGCTTCTCAGGGTTGTTTGGGGATTAAATATTGCACATACAGCATCAGCTATGCCTTGTATTTAGCAAGTGCTTAATAGCTGTTGTGACCTTTCCTGGTGGCTCAGCATTAAAGAATCTGACAGCTAATGTAGGAGACACGGGTTGATCCCTGTGTGGGGAAGATCCTCTGGAGAAGGAAATGGCAACCCACTCCAGTATTTTCACCTGGGAAATCCATGGACAGAGGAACCGGGTGGGATACAGTCCATGGGGTCACAAAGAGTTGGACACGACTGAGCGACTAAGCAGCAACAAACAGGTGCCGCCAGTGACATGCATTTTTGAAAAGTCCACAGAATCCTTCTTGTTCTCTGAGAGGCTGGGGAGGTAAAGCCTCTGTCTCCCTTTCCACTCTTGGGGATGCTGTTACTCCAAAATTACTGCTCGTTTGCTCAGCGACTAAAATTGAAGGTGTGAGAAGGGCGCTGCTGTTCCTCCAGCTCATCTCTGTCATCCTTGGCTGAGCCGACACTGTTGCCCCACAATGACGAGACCCCCTCCCTGGACCTCTGATGTACATCCCTCTTCCCCATGGTCTACTCCAGGGTCTTTATCCAGGGTTTTACCTGCAGCTTTCTTTCTAGCTTCCCTTTGAATTTGATATTTAAATATAATTCAAAATGATCATCTCAATAAGTCTAGTTACCATCTATCACTAACCACAGTTATAGAATTTTTCTTTCCTTGTGAAAAGGACTTTTAAGATCTACTCTCTTGGCAGTGGTGATTTAGTCACTAAGTCGTGTCCCCATGGACTGTAGTACACCAGGCTCTTCTGTTGAAGGGATTCCCCAGACAAGAACTGGGGTAGGTTGCCATTTCCTTTTCCAGGGATCGAACCCAGGTGTCCTGCATTGCAGGCAGATTCTTTACCCACTAAGCCACCAGAGAAGTCCAACTTTCAAATATGCACTACAGTGTTATTAGCATCTCCAGGCCATACATCACAGCCCTAGGATGTATTTAATTTTGTAACTGGAAGTTTATACCTTTTGACTCTCTTCACTTTCTCATTGCATTCCCACCAGTGAAATCAACTGGCTTTGTGAACCCCATGGAAGGTGCATCCTCAATTCTTCTCCACATCTGAAACATAAAACTCTGAATGCTGCAAGTTATTTCATATCTCATCACTTGCATGAGGCGATTATAAACTGCATTTGCTCACTTAGAGTGCCAAGTGGGTTGCTGCAGAATTATTTAATGTGTTTGCTTTCAGGATGCTATTCAGGACTCCCAGACCTGGTCTTCAGGGGACTTATACATAATTCAAGGAATGCACAGAACCACCCCCTCCCAAAACGGAAAAATTCTGAATCAAAAACACAGTTGGACCCCTAGGTTTCAGAAAGGAACTCCACACCCTTAATAACAACGGCCGACCTTCTCAGAGCTCTTACGCTGTGTCATCTCCACACAGTCCCTTGTGTAGGTTCTTTTTGCCTCCCCTTTTGGCAGTGGCTGAGAAAGATGAAGAAACCAAGTGAAGTTTGCACATTTGACCAGCGCAGAGTCAGGACTGGAGCGGGCAGCCTGGTGGCAGGATGTCTGCTCTTCACCACCTGTCTTTATTGCCCATGTTTTCTGTTTCACCCTCACTAAGATATGAATTGGGCTTCCCTGGTGGCTCATATGGTAAAGAATCTGCCTGCAATGCAAGAGACCCGAGTTTGATCCCTGGGTTGGGAGGATCCCCTGGAGAAGGAAACGGCTACCTACTTCAGTATTCTGGCCCTGAGAATTCCATGGACTGTATAGTCCATGGGGTCGCAAAGCGTCGGACTTGACTGAGCAGCTTTCATTTCCCTTCAAGATATGAATTACCTCTTTAAACTAGAGAAACATGTGACTTTAGAGGTAGTTTAGAACACAGACTCAGGAGACAGAATGCCTAGGTTCAAATCCCAGCTTTGTCATTTAGCAGCTGTGTGACTCTGGGCAAGTTACTTGACTTCTCTGTGCTTCTGTTTTATCATTTGTGAAATAATAATAGCAGCCATTTTTTTGGATTGCTGTGAAAATGAATAAGTGAAGTGCTCACGTGACCCATATTAGTGTTAACTATTATTATTTCCTCTCTTCTACATGCAGCTAACCAAGCACTAAAAAATCTCATTATGTGTTTATTGAATTAGAGTAAGCTCTGGGATCTAACACCTGATCATCTGAGGTGGAGCTAATATAATAATAATAATAATAGAAATAGGACTTCCCTGGTGGTCCCATGGTAAAGAATCTGCCAGCTAATACAGGGGACATGGGTTTGATCACTGGCCCGGGAAAAATTCATATGCCTTGGGGCAACTAAACTCATGCACCACAACTATTGAGCCTGCACACCCTAGAGTGCAGGTTCCAACACAAGAGAAGCCACCACAAAGAGAAGCCCAAGCACCTAGAGAGTTGCCCCGCCTGCACAACAACAACACCCAGCACAGCCAAAAATAAATAAAACAAACAAACAGAAAGAAATAAAATGCATAATAAATGTAATGTGCTTGAATCATCCTGAAACCATCCCCATGCCAACCCCATTCCATGGAAAAATAGTCTTCCACAAAACCAGTCCCTGGTGCCAAAAACGTTGGGTACCACTCATGTAGGGGCAGGTCATGACCCCTTTTATAACAGGGGTTAGTGACATCTTTGTCCCAGAGTGCTTCCCGTGGGTTCAGAGGCTGGCTGCATTCTTAAACCAAGGGCTTCCAACTTCATAGCACAATAGCATGGTAAGACAGGAAATGACACTTGTTGGCCATCTGATGGCATTCTCAATTCCAAAGTAAATTTATTTTACCTTATCACATTCTCACCAGACTGTTTGTGCATTTCACTTCTAGAGGCCTATCTTTGGGAAGGTGAAAGAGTTAAATTTTTGCAGTTAATGCTTTAAACAACTTCTAAATACAAGCTCAGCTTGGAGAAAAGGTAAAATAGCATGCAGATGTCTCATTTTGCAAAAGAACGATAGGAGGCCTCCATTGGCAATGTTTTCCCAGGCGCTTTAGGGAGATGAAGGTCAAGGTGTGGAGGCCCAGTGGGTTGATGCCACATTCTGCCTGCTCAGGGGAGCTGTGCCTCTTCCCTCTCCCCAACTGACCTTCTCTCTTTCCTGAGCCTTGTTGAAGATTCTTGGGGCTCCACATGGGTATGATGGGATTCTGTAACTTCTCCATTGCAGCCAGTTCAGGCCCAGTGGAGGGTCACTGGTCATCTTTTGAGTCATCTATTCTTACTTGGGGAGAAGGCAATGGCAACCCACTCCAGTACTCTTGCCTGGAAAATCTCATGGACAGAGGAGCCTGGTGGGCTGCAGTCCATGGGGTCGCACAGAGTCGGACATGCCTGAGTGACTTCACTTTCACTTTTCACTTTCATGCATTGGAGAAGGAAATGGCAACCCACTCCAGTGTTCTTGCCTGGAGAATCCCAGGGATGGGGGAGCCTGGTGGGCTGCTGTCTATGGGGTCGCACAGAGTTGAACACGACTGAAGCGACTTAGCAGCAGCAGCAGCAGCATTCTTACTTGGGCTTCCCAGTTGACTCTAGTGGTAAAGAACCCACCCACAGGTTAGACGTAAGAAATGTGGGTTTGATCCCTGGGTCGGGCAGATCCCCTGGAGGAGGCCTAGCCTGGAGAATCCCACCAACAGAGGAGTCTTGAGGGCTGCAGTCCATAGGGCTGTACAGTTGGACACGACTGAAGTGACTTCACACACACACACACACTATTCTTACATATTCAGGGGAAAACCTCTTGAAAATAACAGGAAAGGCCACCCTTTCTCAATAGCATATTATATTATATTATGATTCGGAAACTAGAACAAAAGAACAGAACAAAGAAAAATCAATTTTCCTTCTGTCTTAAAAATCCAATTACAGATGGAGGATATATCATAGTGGCTTGTGTTTCTCCTGGCGCTGACTCTTAATAGAGTTGCAGTTCTCAAGGACTTTCTGGATGATGATGGTAGCCATGGACGGGTGGAGGGGGTTGTGTGGCCAGGGCTCTCCCATTGCGGGTTGGGGGTGGGGATGGGGATGGGGAGGTACATAACACACAAGGAGAGGGCTGCGTGCTGTGGTTGAGCTCTTGTAGGGTGGGCAGCTGGCCTGCAGCTGTCAATTCACTCTGCATCTCTGGGGCTTTGGGCAAGTAATTTATTCTCTCTGCCTCAGCTCCTTGGCTGTAAAATGGGGTGAATAATGCTCACAGGATTGCCGGGAGCATTATATGAGTGAAGACATGCGGTGTGTTTAATGCCTGGAACATAACAGTTAATCACCTATGTTATTTATTATTGTTGTGCTCCAATCCCAGTTGTGCAAGCAATCTCTCTGAGTCTTCATTTCCTTCTTAAGAAATGGAGTAAAAATACTTACCTTGGGGCCATTAAACTTGAAATGGAATCGTGTACAAAGTGGTGTTTATTGAGTTGGATTCAATGAATGGCAGCCTTCCCAGGAAGGATTTTTTTTCCCCTTCTCTGAGTTTTCTACACTTTCTTAGATTCTTCATGACATCTTTCCAAACGCAAATCTAGTAACGCTCCCCTGTTTCTTGAACAAGACAACGTGTGATCCTTGTTCAGAATGGCAAGAAGGAATGGCATGAAGCAGCAGCAGGAAGGCAGGCAACCCTCCAGCTGACCGAAACAACCATGAAGGAAAAACATTTATGAAATTGTATGTGCGCTAGGCACCATTCTAAGCATATAACAACTTACTTCAATCTCAGAGCATCCTTGAAGCTAGCATTATTACGGTTTCCATTTGCAACTATGGCCCTTGAGCAGAAATGGGATTCGGACCAGGCATTGGGCTCTGGAGGCTGTGTCTGGAGTATGTGGCATTGGCCTTGAATAGAAGCTCTCTGAGGAGAGAGACTGGGGATGCCTGGAAGGAAGTGAAAGGAGAGGCTGGTTAGAGTGTTGTGAACACCAAGTCCACCTTTGACTTACAACAATTTCTTTAAGGAAACACCAGTCCAGTTATTCTTTGTCACCAAAGTAGCTGTGATCTCTTGTCTTGCAAGTTCTCATAATCATTTTTTTGCCACTTCCTCTCTCTCCCTCCCTGACTGCCTCACGGTCTCGGACAGGGACAAATGAGGCCAGAAAACTCCAGTGACCGCACACAGTGTCCTTCTGTGTGGGTCACTCACTCACAAGGTCAGCACAACAAACACCCCACTGCAAGGACTGTCCCTGGGAGGCTGGGGGAGGTGGGGGCCGTGTCTTGCTGGGTCTCTGTCTCTGCCCCCGCCCAGAAAAGCACGGGGAGATTGCTGATTGGAGAGGGAGCATTTGGGGGCGGGCCGGACTGAGGTGTGGGAGGGGCTGGGTTTCTCTGTGAACTACTTCCTCCGGGCATTTTGGGAAGATCACGTGGGAGGCTGTAATTGGGATGAGCTTTTGCCTGATGATCCCTGAACACTTTGTTACCTTGCTTCTGTAAGAACTAGAGTTTCAGTCAATCACCTTGACCCTCATTATTTTTAAAACCACAAAATGTCAGAAATGTAATCCTGATGATTAATGTTACTGTTTGACGGGAGGTGGGTAGAGATTAGCCAGCCCTTGAATCATGCATATGTAGTACATTCAGTGGTGTAACTAGAAGATGGTATGTTCCTTTTCCCAACCAGAGATCCTTCAAGAATCATGCTGCACATTTGTGTAACACCTAGTTTATAAACTATTTTACATACTTTCTTGGGGTATATTTAAAAAATCTGTTTCAGATGAAAAACTCTCAAAATAACATCTAAATATCTTCCTTTTTGGGCACAGTCCTCTCAGGTCACAGCTGTAGAATGGGGCGTTCTTTCCCCCCTTAATTGAAAGATTGTATGACTCGCAGGAGAAGAAAGCCTCTGATTTTAGGTGGCTAAGAGCAGAGATTCAGAAAGAAGAAAGAAGACTTGTTTGGAAGATCTGCCTACTTTGGAGATGAAAAGAGTTTTATTTCTTAGAGACAGGATTTATGGATGTACGTTTCCTCCAAAAGACAAATGACCCAGTAACATTTTTTCTCCAGCACTAGGTCTAATCAATAACCTTTGTTAACTAAAGAAATAAATAATCTCTAGAGAGTAACAGAGTTAAAATTCACTGGGTTCTAGTGTTTGGGGTTATTTGAAACCCCCCTTTCCCTGGGGGAGGAGGGTCTCTCTCTAGAGCTGTGTGTGTGTGTGTCTGTTAGTCGCTTAGTCTATGCGACCCATGGACTGTAGCTGGCCAGGCTCCTCTGCCCATGGAATTCTCCAGGCAAGAATACTGGAGTGGGTTGCTTTTCCCTTTTCCAGGGGCTCTTCCCAACCCGGGGATCGAAGCTTGGTCTCCTGCATTGCAGATTCTTTACGGTCTGAGCCACCACAGAAGCCTCTCTAGAGCTGAGCTTTAGCTAATTCCTTGTTATAGAGTTATTTTTCCTTTTGACAGGAGTCTTGATCCCCATGAGACAAGTCAGACGGGTTCAGAAGACTCTTAGAATGTCAGCACTGGAGGACCCTTGGACATGCCCTAGCCTAGGGCTCGGTTTTGCAGCTGGGACACAGAAGCCCAGAGAGGTGGAGCTACTCGCTGGCTTCACCCAACCCGGGGCGGCCCAGGGTCCTGGGGTCGAATCCGACTCGGGTCTCACGCAGCCCTTCTCTGCTCTCATCCTCTGCTCCATCGGCACCCCCACATCAAGGGGTCCGGGCATTTGAAATAGGTCCACGCTGGCCGGGCCCGGGTTCCGGCCACTCCGCGCAGGGCTCGGCGAGCGCGCGGCGGGGGGCGGCCGGGCTTCTGCGGGCGCGCGCGGCGACGCCGGCCCCGGGGCGGCCCGTCTCAGCGCCCGGCTCCGGCGGGACGGCCCCGGCCGCGCCGCGCCAGGCTCGCGGGGGTCAAGTCCAGGTTGCGGCGCAGGAAGGCGGCGGGGGAGGGGCGGCCCGGCCGTGCTCCCACCTCCTCTGCGCTGAGCGCGGAATGTTGGGACCGGTCCACAAGCGTGCTATGTCTGCATAAACATCATCAGCCTCTGGAGCCGACACGTTGTGCATTTTTAATTTCGCTCACAAACTGCAGCCTCCCCGCGGCGGAGAAGAGGCTGCTCCGCCTTTCTGTTGCATCCCGGGGCTCCTGTCTTCTCAGATGCACACGGGAGAGGCGCGCCTCTCTGCTCTCTGCACCCAAGGTTAATGTCCAGGCTGCGTGCATAATGTCCCTCATTTGTGACATTAGGTTTGGCTCGGGAGGAAATCTTTTCTGCTCACCTGGAACTGATATAACGTAGCTTCCCGTTACGGTTTACTTTTTAACCTCCCGAGGTGTGAGAAGGGAGAGGAATCCTCCTGCCTCTTGGTCTTTGCCTTCGCAAGCCAGGACCAGTGGCGACGGCTGGACCGCTGTCCCGGGGCCCAGAGGGCGGGCGCGCACCTCTCTGCTTCTTTACCCGAGTCCACGCGTCCCCCTCACCTGTGTCTCTGCCATCTTCCTTCCCCGCCGTTCTCCGCCCACCTGCCTGGCCCGGCTCATTTCTCAGAGCACAAGCGGCATTCAGAACCTCTTTTCAAACCCAGTATCATTACAAAATCTATTTCAGCATCCCTGAAGTCTCTGCTTTTTCCACTTTGGTGGGAGGGACAGCATTCTCCTCACTTTGGGTCGCTGTGGTTTGTTGTTCAGTAACTCACTCGTGTCCGAATCTCTGCGACCGCATGGACTGCAGCCCGCCACGCTCCTCGGTTCATGGGATTCTCCAGGCAAAAATACTGGAGTGGGTTGCCATGCCCTCCTCCAGAGGGTCTTTTTGACCCCAGGGATTGAACCTGCATCTCTTATGTCTCCAGCACTGCAGGCAGATTCTTTACCCCTGAGCCACCAGGGAAGCCTTCACTTTGGGTAAGAAGTTTCAAAACTGAGACTTCTTTCAGGGTTCATATTTTGAGGCAGATCAAAGCAAATGATGAAGACAAAATCCCGTGGCAGTTGTGACTTTAAACATGAGTCGAGTTAACAAGGAAGGCAGCAATAAATTCAGCCCGGGGCATGACCCAGCACTAAACTGTCTCTTACAGTGTGCAGATTTCTGGCTACATTGTCAATTTGATGTCCCCTTTTCCTCCAACCTCTTCAATTCCTCTTTCAGGTTGTGCTGTTTTTTGTTGGTTCGCTTTGGTTTCACTGCCAAGTTATCGCTGCCCTAATTTCCCCTCCCCCATTTTCTGGTTCTGTTTTCCAAGTTCCTTAAGCATGAACAGGATAATACACCCACAAGCCTTCTCGAGCAACCTCTCAGGTCGCTGCCCTGGTAGAATTTTTGAAACAAGCTCAAGTCAGAACGATTTGTTCATCCCTCCCCACACACAGGCTGGTGAAAGATGGAAGGACGTGGTATTTGCTGGAAATGAAAACACAGGGAGCTGCTGGAACCAATTCCAGGATGTTCTTTTTGTTCTTTACACAAGGTGACGGTGTACTTTTCAAGTTCTATGTAAGAACAGCCCATGGAAAACATGTTGCCCCCACTGGAGACGAGCAGTCCTAGTGAGGGTTAACCCAGAAGGACTTAATGTGCCTGAGTAAATAGTCCAGGGAAGGATCACACCGTGTTAGCCTAATAGGCTGATCAGACTGATAAAGTTTTCCCAACGATTCTTTGCGCTGTGTGATTAACAGTTACTTTTCTTCAAAGGCAGTTGGGTAAACGGTGTTGGTTTTAGGACTTGGAACTCTCATTCAGACAGCCTTGCAACAAGCCAGCATGAAACATGGTTTTATCTTTCCTGCTCCGTTAGATTGAGAAGGAAACTATGATACTGCACACACACAGTGCTTTCCTCTTGATGTTCTTCAAGTCAAAGGCAGGAGATCAAACGCCACTGGCACGCTGAATAAGTGCTTCGTAGAACAACTTGTCCACAAGGCAGATAATTCCCGCTGCCCACTGGGCTGTGTAAGAAATGAAAAGCAAAGGAGTGTTTTTCCCAGCACGAAGGTTGCCAGGTTCTGTGCCAAGTGCTTGAGTGTTGTTGTTGTTCAGTCACCAAGTGGTGTCCAACTCTGTGACCACATGAAATGCGGCTCGCCAGGCTTCCCTGTCCATCGCCAACTGCCAGAGTTTCCCCAGGTTCATATCCCTTGAATGGGTGATGCCGTCCAACCAAGTGCCTGAACGCATGATCTCATTTAATAGTCACTAAACCAGTAAGCTGGTCCCCTGTTATCCCACTTTTCCAGATGAGGGAATGATGCAAGAAAGAGGTTATGACCGTTGCCCAGAGCCATACAACCAAGAAACAGGTATGAATTCAGTGCATCCCTTGGAACCCCTCTACTCTTCTGCCTCCCATATGATTTCCTATTGAAAAGTCAATGGCAAAGTCAATCAAGAAATGAAATCAGATTGATTAAGTGATCTTGAGAAAAGCTGTTATGAAGGGGGCGTTTGGTATGAGGGAGGCACTTAGTCCTCACAGTTGAGCCTCAAGGTAAGTACAATAGCATCACCTCCAATTTGAGGTTGTGGCAGAGAGTCTCAAAGGCGAGGAGTACCTTTGTCAAGGTCTGGGATTTTCCTCTGCACCCTGACTCGTGTGTGTGTGTACACACAAGTGTGTGTGCATGAGTGTGTGTGTGTAGGGAAGAGGGAGACAGAGAAGTCCACTTAGGGCGAATAGCAAGAAATGAGATTTTTTTCTTTACTAAGCTGTTATCCTCCTTATGTTCCTATCAAGTGACTGCAGTTGCTGGGGTGCCCCTGAAAAGGAGAGATGGGGGAGGGTAGAAAGGACAGCAGTGAGCCTCAGAAGGTGGGGGTCTGGGGGGGATTGTTCCTGAAGGACAGGAAAGGTCTGGATGGCAGAATGAAAGGGCACCAGGTTTGTAAGGCCTGGAGGTGGAGATGGGCATAGCAGTGAGGAATGAGTCCGGCTGAGCTGGCATTCAGTTCGATGACTGTAGTCCAGTTCATCTTTGAGCCTCCCTGATCTAACATATGCTGACAAGTACGTGTTCACTAAATGTCAAGGTGATCTGAGTTCAGTTAACTTGCTGGAAACTTCTGGATCCTCTCCCATCACCACCCTGTGCCCTGCTTCCTTCCCTCTTCTCCTCCTGCTTGTCTTGGATCCTCCAGTTTCTTGTCACAATCAAGAGTCAGTGCTGAAAGGGAGAAACAGCAGAGCTGTTTCTGGCTGAGTCCCTGATGAGGGCAATGAATAGTGGCCATTGTAAACAGATATATAATTCTCTACCTGCAACCTCCATTCTGGAGAAGGCAATGGCACCCCACTCCAGTACTCTTGCCTGGAAAATCCCATGGACGGAGGAATCTGGTGGGCTGCAGTCCATGGGGTCGCTAAGAGTCGGACACGACTGAGCGACTTCACTTTCACTTTTCACTTTCATGCATTGGAGAAGGAAATGGCAACCCACTCCAGTGTTCTAGCCTGGAGAATCCCAGGGACGGGGAAGCCTGGTTGGCTGTCTATGGGGTCGCACAGAATCGGACATGACTGAAGTGACGCAGCAGCAGCAGCAACCTCCATTCCAAGAACTCTGTCTGCACTGATTTGCTTTAATCCTCCATGAAGTGCTTCCCTACTGGCTCAGACAGTAAAGAATCTGCCTGCAATGTGGGACACCTGGGTTCGATCCCTGGATGGGGAAGATCCCCTAGAGGAGGGCATGGCAACCCACTTTGATATTCTTGCCTGGAGAATCCCATGGATAGAGGAGCCTGGCAGGTTACAGTCCACGGTGTTGCTAAGAGTCAGACACAACTGGGCGACTGACACTTTTACTTCCAGACATTTCTGTAAAATCTGTACACTTGAGATGCTCATTTTACAGATGAGAAAACTGAGGCAAAGAGCTTAAGCAACCCGACTTAAACCCCGGAAATATGGCTTCAGTGTCTATAGAGCACTCTGCCTTTGAAAATTAATTGAATGAGGCCCATCTGCATCCAAGCCACTCGCAGCCACCTCCTTGATGTGTATAGTTCTGACCTTCAAGTAAAGCAAATTGAGGTCAAGGTTTGTCTCAATCAGTTCTGAGGTGTGCCAGCCAGCCACTACCCCTCTTTCTTGCTCTTTCTCTTCTTTTTCTGCCTTTCAGTTTTCTTGGACTTTTTGTTTCTTCCCACCCTTAACCATCATGGAATAGCACCAAGTTTAGGCATCAAATCATGTCCTCTCTAAGTCCCACTGGAAAGTGGCGTGCAGTTTCAGATCACAACCGTTATAAGATAATGCTTGTTAAGACAGGCCCCTTGGGAGTCAACCTCAAGTTCAGTGTCCTGCTCTCCTGCGAGGGACTTAAACCCAGAGAAGAGATGTCTTCCACATGCCGGCTCATCTGTCTGCTTGTCAGAGTCTTTACAGAAGCTCAGGGTGAGCAAACGTCCCAGGTCCAACCTTCAAACAGCTGAGAGGGTTTGCTGGCCTCTTCACCAACTGCTGCTGTGCAGTGGCACAGAAATCTGACAAGTTCCTTCAAAACTGGAAACAGGAAGCGGCCACACATGAAATTTTGGACTCCTGAATGTGAGTTAATACATCAAGCAGCTGTACTGAATGTGACCATGAACCGGTGTTCTTCTAAATGCACTGAATAGCACAGCCAAATTTGAACTTCCTGCATTCCCCTGCAAGCGTCCTTGCAAATCTGGCCTTTCAGTGACGTGGGTGAGCTGAACATTTTTAGGTCTTGGGGACACTGTGTTACATTAGAGGCAAAGAACATGATAGAGAAGAATGATGTGTAAGAGCAACAAGGTGATCCAGGGGAAGAGACGTGCCATTCTAACCTCTGAGACATGTATGATGTTCCCTGGACATTAAATAGACTTCCCTGGTGGCTCAGATAGTAAAGAATCTGTTAAGTAAGAACAGGAAGTACTTTGTTGAAGACTTATTAACGTAGTAACTATTGTGTATTCCAATCCAGTGCAGTGGTGGATTAATCCAGATGACATGAATTTGTAACTATTTGAAGCAAGGTCCCAGAATATGTATATGTGTGTGTGTGTGTGCATGCTTGCACACTTAGTTGTTCATTTGTGTCCAACTCTATTTGACCCCACGGACCATAGCCCACCAGGCTCCACTGTTCATGGGATTCTCCAGGCAAGAATACTGGAGTGGGTAGCTATTCTCTTCTCTGGGGGATCTTCCTGACCCAGGGATCGAACCCAGATCTCCTGCATTGGCAGGCAGATTCTTTACCACCTGAGCCACCAGGGAAGCTCCCAGACTTATATTAAGCTCTCATTTACCAAAGACATGGACCATCACTGGCTCATTTAGGCAAAGCAGGGAAGCGTTTGAGGGATCTTCAAAATCCTTGAGCTAAAAGTCCATATGAAACAGTACTCAGGCAACTTCCTTGAGGCTAGGAAGTCGCCTGAATTTTGTATTTCTGCCAGTTCTAGAAATAAATACAATACCTTGCATCTTATTTAAGCCTATGATCTCACTTTGCCCTTCACAACAGCTCCGTGAGGTAAGTGGCCCATAATTTACTTGACGTCTGTTTTGCAGATGAAAAACAGTCAGGGGGAGATTTAGGGGCTTTGTGCAAGCTTTGGAGTTGTTGATCTGTGGGGCCTGGAACCCACATTTTCTGACGGCCGTGCGGGTACATCTCCACTATAGCCATGCAGCACACACAGGCTGCTCGAGGTTGTCAGATATTTAGTGCGGGATGAGTCTAAGAATGGTGGGGGTTCTGGTAATATCTGAGTATTGGGTGAAGGAAAGATAGCAGGGAACTTCCTCACACCTGAGGATGATATTCTACTTGTTCCCACAGCTCCCTCGGGGAGGATCGAGGTTGAAGCGCGAGCACGGGGGCCCATGGGGGTTCACTCCTTTCTCAGACGCTTTCCTTTGTCCCCATAGCTGTCTCTGGGTGAGGATAAGCACCGTGATTCATGAGTTGCTAAAGACTTCACAGGAAACTACTCTTATATAAACACCACTGATGTGGAATAGCTGTAGAGGTCCAATTATTCAAATCTGACTTTTATTGCACTTTCAAAACTGAATTCATTGTCATCCTTCATCTCTGTCCTTTAGTTGAGCATTTCTTTTTTTCTTTTTTTTTAATGGAAACACTCCCATCTCAGGAGCTTAACACAGTAAGAACCTAATGTCTTGCTCACATCAGATTGAAAATGAGTATCTCTTCTCCAAGCTGCAAAAGTGGGTGGGCTGTGTGCCTTGTTACGCTGGGGCTCATGGTCCACGAGGCCTCCAGGGTCACTGAGCTCATCTCCACGAAGCTGGCAGAAGGAGAAGAGCCTGCAGCATTCCACATGGAAAGGCTGTTGTGACTTTTCTGGAATTGGTACCCGCTACTTCTGCTCGGATCCATTGTTTAGAAGTCATCACAGGTATACACCTTCCTATGCCATGTGCTGGGAAGACATCTAGTTGCCTGCCAGGAGAGAAGGAAATGGGTTTGGAGAAAAGCCAGCACCTGAGCCCTCTGCTTCTCACAGATGATACTTCTCCTGACAGATCAGTGCTGGGCCAGGAGTCTGAAAGCAGTATCAGGACACGCAGGATTACCGTATGTAGGGATGGCCCACTTACATTGAATAAGTCCAACCAGGAGCTTGCCTGGTGACTCAGATGGTAAAGAATCCACCTGCCAATGCAAGATACCTGGGTTCAATTCCTGGATTGGAAAGATCCCCTGGAGAAGGGGTTGGCTACCCACTCCACATTTCTTGCCTGGAGAATCCTATGGACAGAGGAGCCTGGTGGGCTACAGTCCATGGGATTGCAAAGAGTTGGAAATGACTGAAAAGACTAAGCACAGCACACACACATAGTATAGACGCTCCTGCTGTAAATAGACTCTTTGCAATTGAGAAAAGTTTTCAAATAATCAAGCTCATGAAAGAAAATATAGGCAAAACAGGCAAGCAAAAAGAAAAAAAATGCCCATAGAGAACCACTATTACCATTTGATACATTTCTTATAGTCAATAGTTTTAAGAATGCATATATATAATATATATAATAATATGTTTATATATAAATATAATATATAACAAGTTTTAAGATATATATAATATATATTAGCTTTAAGAATGTATATATATGTGTATATATAGTTCAGTTCAGTTCAGTCGCTCAGTCGTGTCCGACTCTTTGCGACCCCATGAATCACAGCACACCAGGCCTCCCTGTCCATCACCAACTCCCGGAGTTCACTCAAACTCATGTCCATCGAGTCGGTGATGCCATCCAGCCATCTCATTCTCTGTCGTCCCTATCTCCTCCTGCCCCCAATCCCTCCCAGCATCAGTCTTTCCAATGAACACCCAGGATTGATCTCCTTTAGAATGGACTGATTGGATCTCCTGGCAGTCCAAGGGACTCTCAAGAGTCTTCTCCAGCACCACAGTTCAAAAGCATCAATTCTTCGGCAATCAGCTTTCTTCACAGTCCAACTCTCACATCCATACATGACCACGGGAAAAACCATAGCCTTGACTAGACCGACCTTGGTTGGCAAAGTAATGTCTCTGATTTTTAAAACTAATACATATGTCATATATATCTTAAAACTTTTATTATTATTATATATATCTGAAAACTATTATGTGTATATATATGTATATATATTGGCTACTCTGCATGGCTTTCAGGATCTTAGTTCCCCATCCAGAGATTGAATCTGGGCCCTCGGCAGTGAAAGTGTGATGTTCTAACAAGCGGACCACCAGAGAATTCCCACAAATATATTTTTAAATTTTTTAAAAATTTATTTATTTTTTAATTGAAGGATAATTTCTTTACAGAATTTTGTTGTTTTCTGTCAAACATCAACATGAATCAGCTATAGATATGCATATATCCCATCAAGAATTTTTTATTTTTTGCAGTTGGTCAGGTTATATTTTTCTTTTTCTTTTCTTTTTTATTGGAAGCTAATTATTTTACAAGATTATATTGGTTTGTTTTGCCATACATTGACATGAATCTGCCCCAGGTGTAAAGAATATTTTTTAATTAAAACAATTTTATTTAAAGTACATTTTCAAACTATATTTCTACTTATTGATATTTATTTTTTATTGATTTTTAAACATAGGTTTTTTTAGATGATTGCAAGAGAAGTATAATTTTGAGGCTTATCTTTTTCTCATTCTGTAATAACACTTTAGTGTTATTTCATTTTTATTTAATACATCACAGTGGAGAGAGGACATTTTTGCACCCATTCATATGAACTTATTTAAGATTTTTTATATTTTTCATATGTTTATACAGTCTTCGTATTTAATATTTATAGTCTTTAATAGCTTGTTCTGTTCTGTTCAATCACTCAGTCGTGTCCGACTCTTTGCGACCCTGTGGACTGTAGCCTACCAGGCTTCTCCATCCATGGGATTCTCCAGGCAAGAATACTGAAGTGGGTTACCATTTCCTTCTCCAGGGGATCTTCCCGACCCAGGGATCGAACCTGGGTCTCCCGCATTGGAGGCAGACGCGATAGCTTGTAGTTTTAGGTAATTAAATTAAAAGCAATGTTTTTGTTTTACATGTTGATTATTGCATTATTATTATTATTAAGATTATTTTGCACGTTGATCATTTAACATAATGTTTTAGCTTCTAACGACATTTCCACTTCAGTAAAACTCAAGTTATAAGTAGGGTTGGAGATATATCAAAGAGAACAGAATGGGATTAGCTATGTTGCAAAGTGAAACTTCTGTCACAGATTTTAAAATACCAACAGAGAATATTAGTGGGTAATTTCTATCTCTATATTACACTGACTGATAAAAATATAGGAGTATTATTGATCATGTAACTTCTTAACCTAATATGTTTCTTCAGTACATTAAAGGCCATCTATTCAAAAATAAAAATAATAAAATCTTCAAAATCAGTGACTTCCTCTGCTCCAAATGTTAAAAAAATGCTGAGTCCTTCCTGTGTAAAACCCCAGCGTCCTCCGTCTTGAAACTTCCAAAGCAGATTAGGTTTCTATTTTCACAAAGTCTGAGCATGCTGAAGAAAGCAGGCAGCCTGGTCCATTGTGCATGCATCTGTACAAGGCAGGGCATGTGCCTCCTTACTGTTATTTTGATCCTTATTTAGACACTCCCCTAGTTTGAAAAAATATATATATGACTAAAGGCTGTGAATCAAGAATTCTCTCTATGGATCAATGGAGATCTGTCATTGAATCTTTCCTAAATTGCCCAAGGGAGAAAAAAGTAATTGCTCTTTCTATAGTACCACAGGGATGGAGGAAGTTTCCATTTCCCATATTAACTCTGTCAAACGCGTAGTTATTTCCTGGGTTGAGAAGACTTTGGAGGCCGAATTTGATTCTGGGTTTAGTCCGAGTGCTCTAGGACCAGCCTTTTATGCTGGACTTCTGAGTTTGCCGTATTTGGTAGAGTGACTCTATGCAGGCATTTCTCCTATGGCAAAAACAAAAACATTAGGTGAAAAAAGTGTTCAGAAAATACTTTAAAATATGTAATTGAACTGGAAGGAACGGGAAAGCCTTGGGTTTCAAAAACAAAAGAGGAGCTCAGAGACGAGGGAGGTATTAATATAGCCATGCTAAAATGACCTGTGGGCATAATGGACATAGGTGTCATCTCAGTAGTTGGGCACTGAGGATATTATATGGTGACAAGGCACGGCCTTGAGGACTGGGACGAAGGGTCTTAACATGGGATATTCAAAGGGCCACTGACCTTCCAGAGGGGACTGTAAAAACAGCATCTTAGGCTCAGACTAAAAACTCTGGTTTAATAGAAGCAAAGGTAAAAATTTCCTCAAAGGGTCTTTGCCCAAGTAAAGGTGTATAGAACTTCTACTGAAAAACAACTTTGGCTGAAGACAAGCCAAAAAAAAAAAAGCCAAAAATTCCATGAGAAACATAGCCACGAGGATGCAAAGTCTCTGGATGTGATAAACAGGAATACTGGCTTCCAAGAAACTGTGACAATGAAACAATACAAAGGAGACATAAAATAAAATGTTTAAAATGAATAAAAATTAATTATCAAAATAGTAAGAAAGAAATGACCTTTTAAGAAAAGAATATTTGAAAAATAATAAAATAGAAAAAAAGAAAAATAATAAAATAGAAATTATAAAAATGGAAAATATAGAAATTTAGAATTCAATAGCTAATCCAATAGCTGGGTCAAAGAACAAATTAGTTATAGTCAAAGGGAGAATTATTTAACTCAAAGGTAGAGTTGAAGACATTGCCTGGAATATTGTACAGAAATAAAAATGTAAACTTGAAGAAGGATTTAGTGATATGGACACTGGACTAAGGAGACCCAAAGCATATCCAGTTACAGGTTGTGGAATGAAGGCATTTCGAGAATCAAAGAGATGCAATATCTGAAGATGCAGAAGCTGATAATTTTTTCGAAATGAAGTAAAAATTGAGTCCACGGAACCAAGCATCACAATCTCCCTTCAGCAATTGTTCTATCTCTCCTGTTTGCTCCCAATCACCAATGAGTGTTTCCTTCTCGGCAATCTTACTACTGTCAGCAAACACATTGCAATAACATGTGGTAAAAGAAAACAAACTTCTCTTGTCCCCCACCCTCCTCCAGATGCTCTTCTCCTTCTCTGTTCTCTTCACAGCAACACTCATTCAAAGTGTGGCCTGTGTGCCCCATCTACACTGTCTCCCCTTCTAGTGTTTCCTGGAGCCCCTCGAATCAGAATTTCGTCTCCATTCGTCCATCCAAGGGTCACCCAGGAACTCCAGAGTTGCCAAATCCAACCGTGCAGTCTCAATCCACACATGCACGATCAGCAGCATTTGACCCAGTCCATGGCTCCCCACTCTTTGAAACCCTTTCTTCACTCAGCCCCTAAGGAAATGCTCTCTCTTGGTTTTTCTCATACTGCTCTGTTGGTCTTTCCCAGTGTCCTCTACTAGATCCTTTTCATCTCCTGACCTGAAGTGGTGGATTCATCAGAGGATTAGTCTGCAAATAGTAAATAGTAAATGCCGGCGACTCCCCGAGCTTACACCTCCAGTTTGCACTTCTTCTCTGAACTTGGCAAGTTTCTATATCCTGTATTCCTATTCTAGAGCTCCACTTGGATGTCTAATAGACTCCTCAAACAGCGTATTCAAAAGGAAGCTCTTGATTTCCCCTGCCCTGCCAAACTGTTCCACTTAAAAACTTCCCATCTTAGAAAAATGCTTATTCCATTGTTTGTTACTTGGGTCACAAAATTTGATATGATCCTTGTATCTTTTAATCTCAGAACCCACCATGAATTCAGCAAAGTTTGTCATTCTACCCTCAAAATATCTCCAGAATCTGACCAGTTCTCAACACCTCCACCACTATCGCTACCATTCAGATCCCCGCCATGTCTCCTCTGGACCGCTACAATGGCCTGCTACGTGGTCATTTTGCTTCCATCCTTGCTTCTCTACACAATACAATGTCTTGCTCTCCAGAGAGTAGACTGAGTGAGGCTTTCAGACAGACATTGCTCTGTTATTGAAGACTGTGGTGGCTTCACAGAGCTTTCCCAAAGTCCTGACAATGGACTGCAGCATCCAGGTGCATCACCCACATCCCTACTTGACTGACCTGATCCACTGCCTTTCTCTCTCTCACTTCTGTCCAGCTCTGCACTGTTTCTTGACTACATACCACTCATGCTCTGACCTTAGGGCTCTTGCCTATACTGTATCCTCTGTCATAATGCTCTTCCCAGATATTTCCATAACTGATGTCCTTATTTTTTTCAGTATCTACTTAAATGTCATTTAGTCAAAAAGAGCTTCCTGATTCCTTATATACTGCTTCCCCAGAACTCACTAGCCTCATACCCTAATTAATTTTTCTCCATAGCACTTATCACTACCAGACATAATGTATTTGTCTGAGACTGCTGTTTAATTCCTGTTTCCTCCCACCAGAAAGTAAGCTTCAGAACACAAGGACTTTGTCTGGATTGCTTTCTGCTGATCCCCAGTGCTTGGACCTGGCATGTGATAAGTGCACAATCAGTATATTCTGAATGACTGGATGGACCCTGAGCAGAATACTATAAATACATATCTAGACATAAATGCATCATAGCAGCACCTGCACAATATCCGATAACCAACAAAAATATTAAAATAATCCAGAGGGAAAAAGACAGATTACCTACCAAGAAATGCTGGGTAGTTGGGAACAGAATTCTCAGATATAATACCAAAAGATGGTGGAATAATATTGTTAAATTATGGATGGCAAAATAGTCATCTTAGAATGAGTACCCAGCTAAATTATGCAGAAGTGAAAGTAGACTGAAGGCATTACAGATAACATGCACAGAGCTCCTTAAAAATGTACATGCATCACCCACTTCAATCTGGCAATTTTTTCCCTAAAAACCAGACATTCTAAATGAAAATCCTGCCAAGCCTGTTTCCCATTATGAGAAATGGGAAAAATTCTAGTTTATTATTAATATACGCCACTCCCAAACTACAAACTACTTCCTAAAATACAACCAAAGAAAGCAAAACATTGACGTATAGTCATCATCAAACACTTGAATAGACAAACCCTTAAAGCATCACTTGCTGACTACAGAGTAGTGAGTATGGCTCTTAAAAAACACCTGTTTGGAGATGAGTCTTGCGAGAGTTTGGCTGTTACTCCGAACTTCATCCAGAATGGCTACTCTGATCTATGTTGATAAGGAAAATGGAGAACCAGGCATCCATGTGGCTCCTAAGGACGGGCTGAAGCTGGAGTCTGTGCCTTCAGTCAAAGCTTTAGATGGGAATCTCAGGTTTCAACACCACGTGTTGGCAAAATGTTTAATGCCCCACCAGCTTTACCAACACCTGCGAGAAAGGCTTTGGGAACTGTCAACAGAGCTACAGAAAAATCAGTTAAGACGAATGGACCACTCAAACAGAAGCAGACAACTTTCTCTACCAAAAAGATTACTGAGAAGACTGTTAAAGCAAAAACTCAGTTCCTGCCTCAGACGACACCTATCCAGAAACAGAAAAATTCTTTCCCTTCAATCCATTAGATTTTGAGAGTTTTGACCTGCCTGAGGAGCACTAGATCGCACACCTCCCCTTGAATGGAGTGCCTCTCATGATCCTTGAGGAGGAGAGGGAGCTTGAGCAGCTGTAACACGTGGGCCCCCCTTCGCCTCTGAAGATGTCTCCTCCACTGTGGGAGTCTAATGTGTTGCAGTCTCCCTCAAGCCTTCTGTTGACTCTGGATGTTGAATTGCCACCTGTTTGCTGTGACTTAGATATTTAAATTTCTTAGCACTTTATAGTTTGGGTATGTATTAATAGTTTGTATTAATAAAGCAATTCTTTGTTTAATAACAACAACAAAAAAAACCTGTTTGGAACCACACTACAATGCATTTCTTTAGTGCTCATAACATATTGATGTACACTTTGCTGACTTTTCAATATGCCCTCACATGATTTTTTGTTTGTTCTTTGCTTTGCCTAGTGGAGATTGAATCCATGCCTCCTGCTGTGGAAGGAAGGAATCTCAATCACTGGACCACTAGGGAAGTCCCAATTCTTTTTGTCTGTTCATTCATTTTTCATTCTTTTTTTTTTTCTGGCCACACTGAACAGCTATCCTTACATGGTTCTACCAATTGAATTTGGGATAAAACTCCACATTCTTCTTTCACATCACTTTATTTAAAATGTTAGTTAGATTTCAAGATATACATACATTTTTTTCCCTATAAAAACACTAGCAAACCCCACCCCCCCAAATCCACCACATTGTATTTGGAAATACACAAGTTTTATGAAGTTTGGGAATAAAAACAGGAAAATGTTCATCTAAGAATCAGTTTTCAGGGTAGTTTGTATTTTAGTAAGAAGAAAATTGATACCAATGGAGAATCAAGACATTAGTAAATGTATGTGTCAAATAAATAAGCATTGATGTAAAAAGAACAACAGCCCCAAACCAGGAGCAGTAGGGCTGGCTAATGAGAGAGAGTTAAAAATAAAATGGAATTAAGACACAAGATAAGAACATGGCTGGCAGGAGAGGTGTGTACTTTTTGCTTTATCCAGGGGGTTGAAAAGAATCAGACATAACTGAGTACAACACAGCAGCAAAACAGCAGTAAATTAATAGAAATATAATCGACAACTTCACATCAGTAAAAGGAAACAAAGTAGAATAAATAAACTTTGATCCAGTATAAGACAGGAACATGGAAAATAGAAGCAAGAAATGTGGTCACAGAAAAGACAAAATAAAATGTTAGAAGTAAGTCAAAGTATCAGTAAACAAATTCTTCAGTTAACAGACAGGAAATCTCAGATTGTATTGAAGAATATGCCCAACCATATTCTGTTTATGAGAGACATGCCTTGAGTGTAATGATGCAGAAAGATACAAAAAGATGTGAAAGAATCTTGTAAACTATAAAGTTATTTCCAAATGGGAAAGGCTGTTATTAATTTAACTTGCATCACTCACCAGTTTATTCCATGATTATCTTTATTCGATTGTTTCTCCTGCTGGAGAGTGAACTTTTTGAATTTTTAACACTCCATGCTAGAATCTGACACATAGAAGACTCTGAGTAAATATTTGTTAAATAAATATATGAATGAATGAATGGTCAAGATAATAAATACTCTTTTGACATTTACTATTTTTATTACTGGAGTTTCCCAGGTAGCTCAGTGGTAAAGAATCTACCTGCCGATGCAGGAGATGCAGGAGTCACGGGTTCAATCCCCGGGATGGGAAGGTCCCTTGGAGGAGGAAATGGCAACTCACTCCAGTATTCTTGCCTGGAGAATCCCGTGGACAGAAGAGCCTGGAGTGTTACAGCCCATGACTGAATGACTGACCGCAGCACATTTTATCATGTGGGGAGGGGGCTGGGGAGGTTCTTTCCTTGAAGTTGGGAAAGAGTTCCATGGATTGATTTAGACGTCAACTTTACTTTTTATTGCAGCTATTACGAATATCTTAGTTATTTTGTAATATGTTAGGTCTTTATTTCCTATTCTCTTCCCTTTCTCATTGAATTGGCCCCATATCACCAATTCTCTTCTTGAAAATGATCTGGTGCCCAATGCACCAGATTTTGTAAAAGCCAGCTTTGTTCGTAGATATTGCATCTTCTTTCAATTTTTCTTATTTGTGTTGCCCAAGGTCATGGTCACGCTTATTTCTGAAAATGACAAAAATGTCTTAAGGCAGACACACCCTCATTTGTAAATAATGGTGGTGTCACTTAAAGGGTATGTACAGCTTGGTAACTGTTGGAATTAGAACAGCTCCTATCAGCGCGCTCTGTGAGGCCCTGTAGGATCTGGGAGGAGTTTGGCTGGACTCTGTCCTGTACATGTTGGGGCCCTGGGAGGTGGCCCTGTGCCGGCTCCAGGCGGGTGTGTGTAGAATGTAGTGACAGTTCTTAGTCCATGCTCTGGGAAACCAGACACAGGAAACACCACACGATACCCTATTAATACAAGGAAACAAAACCACTTGGTGGTAATTAGTATTATCCTCATGACTAAAGATAGGTGTTAGCCAAGTTGTTCAGGCATGTTTGCTTCTTCTGGAGAAAATTTTATCTGGACTCGGCTTTTATCATTTTGCTATATTAAATCCAGCTTTACATTTTTGTGTGTGAAATGCTCTAAGAACATTGCCTCAGCCCCTCAGCTTAATTCCGAACGATCAACGTTGAGCCCGCGCCCGCAGGACACTAAACATCTGGATATTCCCAAACCTTCAGTTTTTCTACTGAAGTTTTCTTTGTTAGTGTGGATTTGCTGCCTTTCTTGATGCTTTTGTGTCAACCAGCAGCAAAATTTTTTCTCAATAACCCATCTAGGTGTTATTCAAATGGAGAGTCTCCTTACCAAGAATAAATTACTTATACAGAAAAAAATGCAACTTAAAATGTAAGGACCTATTTGATAGCACAGGGAATTCTACTCAGTACTCTATAATGGCCTATATGGGAAAAGAATCTAAAAAAGAGTGGCTATACGTATGTGTAGGGCTTCCCTGGTGGCGCAGATGGTAAAGAATCCGCCTGCCGTGCAGGAGACTCGCCCAGGGTTTGATCCCTGGGTCAGGAAGATTCCCTGGAGAAGGGAATGGAAGCCCACTCCATTCTTCTTGTCTGGAGAATTCCATGGACAGAGGATCCTGGCAGGCCACAGTCCATGGGGTCACAGAGATTCGGACACGACCAAGTGACTAATTCGCACACGCGTGCACACACACACACACACACGTTTGTGTATAACTGACTCACTTTGCTGTACAGCAGAAACTAACACAACACTGTAAATCAACTAGACTCCAATAAAATTTATTAAGGAAAAAAAAATGCTGCTATTTCCAAGTTCTATATTTAAAGTCCTCATGTTCTTGTTGGTAGACTCTGGGTCTGGCTGCTCCAGGGCTGGGAGAGGACTCACTCTGGAAAGTCCAGCGCCTTGGAGCCTGCACCACGGAGGGCTCTGGTGAGCGGCACAGATCAAAAGGCAACTCTGAGCTCTGCTGAATGAGACCTTCATCAACAGAGAAGACAGACCCTGGGGCTGCTGGATCACCAACCATCCTTTTGTATCTGGAGCTCGGAGGTTTCTCGAGACACAGGACTCTTGGTGCTAAAAGTGGGAGAAGCCTGAGAAGACCTGCAAGTCAGACACCCTTCCGGGGGGCTGTGGAGCCTTTGAGGGCTGTGCCCCCATCAACCGGAACCCGGGTGAGATGGCTGGAAGTGCTTCTCTGGCACCACTTTTCCTGTTTATTTATTTTATTATTATTACTATTTTTTAAGCCGTGCTTTTTGGCCTGAGAGATCTTATTTCCCCAACCAAGGCTCAAACCTGTGCCCTCTGCACTGGGAGCATGGAGTCTTAACCACTGGACCACTAGGGAAGTCTCTTTAATTAAATTAATTAATTAATGTTTAACTTTTTTCTCACCTCTCCCATTTAGTGCTTGTTGAGTTGCTTTATAGAAGATGTAGATTACTGAATGACATCTTTGGTTTTTGAAACTCCACTAGTTTTTTAAGGCCTGGCTGAAATGTTACATCCCCATGAACTCTCCCATGGCTCAGTTCTCCATCCCCAGTGGACTAGCTCTCTGCTGCTGGAACAAGCCCATGGATCCCTCGCTCAACTTCTGAAATCCAAAATTTAACTCCGAAAATGGAAAATTTTTATGTAAGTTACTTGGCTGCCAAACCTGACCTAACTGATCCGAAGCCCTTTATAGTTGCTGTCTCACTAATTTGAATATTCATACATTTTTGCTGCAGAAACACAATGTATTTGATGACAGAGGGATGCCCAGACTCTGATGTGGGTGTCAGTTAATAAATAGTACATACAGGCCTTTGGGCTTCCCAGGTGGCGCTAATGGTAAAGAAAAAGTGAAAGTTGCTCAGTCGTGTCTAACTCATTGCGACCCCATGGACTATACAGTCTATGGAATTTTCCAGGCCAGAATATTGGAGTGGGTAGCCTTTCCCTTCTCTAGGAGATCTTCCAAACCCAGGGATCGAACCCAGGTCTCCCACACTGCAGGCAGATTCTTTACCAGCTGAGCCACAAGAGAAGCGCAGTGGTAAAGAACTCTTACACATATGCCATTATCTCTTTAGAGTCTGAAAAGTTCCTACACGCAAGTGGCCCCAAGATTTCAGATAAGAGGTAGAGGGCCTGTACCTCGAAAGGGCACTGTTTCATTTGGTCGGTTTGTAATTAATTATTTATATGACTCTGAGCCTCAACTTCCTCATCTTTAAAATGGGAACGATAAAGTCTGTTCTGACAGATGAAAAGAAAAGTGTTGCAAACACATAAAAAGCATCACTGATGCTACTTCTCTCATCTTCCTTATTCTAGAGTGCTTTCTATTTCAGTTGTTTTTGAGTTTTTGCAAAGAATCACCCTTTCCACAGCTGGTGCTCAGTAAACATTGTGAGAGCCAAGTATAGATATGTTCTCAAAATTATAAGTTCATGAGTGATTTTCTCAGTATCACATCTTGTAAGTCAAACTTAACATTAAATTAATCCACAATGAATTTCCAGAAAGTAACCAGACTGTGGCACTAAAATGTTGCCTCTGAACTGTGGTTTTCTCAGTGTATATATCCAGTAGTGGGATTGCTGGCTCATATAGTCTTTCTATTTTTAGGTTTTTTAACGAGCCTCCCTACTCTTCTCCATAGTGGCTGCAGCAATTTACATTCCCACTAACAGCATATATACACAATGGAATACTACTCAGCCATAAAAAGGAACAAAATCAGATCATTTGTAGAGACATGGATGGACCTATGAGTGAAGTAAGTCAGAAAGAGGAAAAAGCAAATATATATTGACGCATGCACGTGGACTCTAAGAAAATGGTACAGATGAGCCTATTTGCAAGGCAGAAATAGAGATGCAGGTATAGAGAATGGATGTGTGGATACAGAGGGCGGGAGGGAGCATGGGATTAACTAGGAGATTGGGATTGATTTACGTACAGTACCGTGTATGAAACAGATAGCTAGTGGAAACCTGCTGTACAGCACAGGGAGCTCAGCTCAGCGCTCTGTGGTGACCTATAAGGGTGGGAGGGAGGTCCAAGTGTTTGTGTGTATATATACACACACACATGCAGTTGGTTCACTTTTTTGTACAACAGAAACTAACACAACATCGTAAAGCAACTACACCCCAATTAAGAAACAATTGTTGCCTCTGCCCTGTTGACCAAGTGCAGAGCCTGAGTCGTATTATAGGGAAGTAACTGCTCAGGGAATCCTGAAACATGATTAAAGGAAGAAGCTAACAGGCTCTTCAGAGCCCTGTGCAGTCATGTACGGTGTATCTGGGGCTGGGGACTGGTAAGGAGACGCTATACTGAAAGCGAGCCCGTTTGGCATTCAGCAATCAGAAATGAGGTGACTCATTCAGAACAGAACAGTGTCCTCACAATGGGAATGTGACTAGAAGAGTCTTATTCAAACAGTCAGTCTTTAAAAACAATCCACTGCAACAAATCATGGACCACTATTTGACTGGTTCGACACAAATGCCAAGAAGAAAGTACCTTGGAACAAATCTGCATATTTTCAAATACGGAGAGACCCGATATCAAGAAAAGCCATTGTTCTTAATCCTGAGCAATCTAAAAAAAATAACTGGTAATCTGTCATTTTTTAAAAGTCAGTTTGCTCATGTGTGATTAGAGAGTATCAATAGTGCCTTTTTCAACTATAAAGCCATAGTATAGTAATTAGAATGCAAAGGGACCCCCGAAATCTCCCAATTCATACAGAAATTCCTTCTTTAGTACTTTTCTTGGGCATTCAGTCACCGTCTCCTAGACCGTGTTTGTGATGGGGGATCATTGATTCCATGGGCAACCTTGTTTTCCAGCAATCTTATTTGCCAGAAAATTATTTATGGTAAGGACCCCAAATCTTCCATTTCGTAACTGGCACTCTGTGGTTTCAGTTTTGCCTTCTAGAATGAGAACTCCAAATGTGTTTCTCTTCCCATGAAAGCCAGAAGTGTGTTTGGCTTCAATGAACAGAATGCCAAACTAATGTGATTAACAAATAGGAGATTGTTTTTCTCACAAAGCTAAATATCTTCAGGTAGACAGTCCAGGTGGTAGAGCTCTCAAGTATACAAGTGTTTTCTATCTTTCCACCTTGCCATTCTTAGTGCGATTTCTGCTGTATCCTTCTGATAGGATGAAAGAAAGAATTAGTGCTTGGTCACTTCAATCGTGTCTGAGAAACTTTGGACTGCAGCCCACCAGGCTCCTCTGTACATGGGATTCTCCAAGCAAGATTACTGGAGTGGGTTGCCATTTCCTCCTCCAGGGGACCTTCCCGATCCAGGGATCAAACCGAGTGTCCTGTGTCTCCTGCATTACAGGCAGATTCTTTACATCCACTGAGCCATCAGAGATATAAAAGGCATGCCACTCAACTCTTTCTTTCTTAGAAGGTGAGGAAAGCCTGAAAGCCTGATTCATCTTTCTCCTTAGCCAGAATTGGATACATGGTCACCCCTAGACTGGTCACTGGCCATGGGGAATTCTTACCGTGACTGGTAATTTTAGACTAATCATGATGCCACCTGGGGCATGGATAGGGCCTTGTCTTCCTGAGAGCTAGGGATCTCTGTGGCATCCTAAATGAATCTGTTTGGTGAGCAGGAAGGAAGGAGGTAGACTGTAGAGAATGGAGAGTGGGGAGGCCAGAGAACAGAGCCTGCCACAACCACACCTCAAATATTCGAAGATTGCTCTCTCATCTCCCTACAGCTTTTTCTCTTCAAGGTTCAAATGCACTCGGTTTCTTTGTGCAGTTCTCTGCTTCCTTTGCTTGACCCTAGTGTGCAGCTTTTGTGGGTGCCTGGACCTCTGCTTGGTCCCCATGTGCCTGGTACCCGCGCCCAGCACAGGAGGAAACGTAGCTCTCGTGGTCAGATTCCGCGTTTTCTATCCATATTTCATAGGCTGGTTCTTATAGACTTTGTGGTCAATTCTTCAGTTTCATAGGAACTGCCCACAAGTCATATCTCTTATCCACTATCAATGTAATTGATTTCTGAAAAAAACCTAAATGAGGCCTACAACATGCTGATGTGGAGGAACCAACGTATTAAGTTACCATAGGGATTTATTTTGGTTAACCTTGAACAGCTGTTCACTAATGAAATATGTTTAGAAGACTAAGGCATGAATTTCATAAAGAGCCTTTTAAAAAATTTCTGTAAAATCCATAGGTAGCATGGATATATTTATTACTGCATGTGGATTTAAAAGAAAAACCCTCACCTCTTCATGTTTCTTTTTGCTTTTCCTAAAACACTTCCTTTTTTCTGGTACGTTATTGTGTGCTACCACTGGGGCCACACCAAATCAATTTGATTTACGCTGTAACAGAGTGGAAAATAGAACGTAAGGCACAATAACTGTAGTATGTTCAATAATAGATGTAAGGTGGAGAATTAATAGCTTTGGAAATACATTATTTCATGAAATTTTGGGGAATAGGAAATTCTCATTCTAGGCGCTTTTTGGTCGAAAGCATTTTTTTTTTTATTATCCAATATAAGATTAGCATAGCTTGAAAATCAGAAATGTTAACAATTATATTGTAATGATCACATTTGATTTTGTGATACTCAGAATGTATCCGGCTGTCTCTAGGACTGTCATACTATATTGACTATAGATGTCAGTAATTTCAATTTACTTTAATTATATATAGGTGAATAGATACAAATAGATATAAATAAAGCTAAATATATGAATGACAGGTAGAATTTATAGAAAGAGCAAGGTATATTATGAAAGTCTGAATCCAGCATAGGGTGCCAAATATGCAAACCATTATAAATCACCATGACATACTGTAATGTGGCTTTATAAATATTGCAGTTACTCACTACCATGGTAAGTGTGTGGGTCTTAGGGCCTGTCAAGAATATGTTCTGTAAGTTAGAATTGCTTTACAATCTGTTAGAGATTACTCTCTTTGAATCTATAAGAAGCCACTGAGACAGTGACAAGAATATTTATTTCACAAAGCTTATGAACAGCTTTGTAAGTGACCTGGAAAGAACAAAGTTAGCTTCCAAATCCACATACAAAATTGAAAGGATTGTGTGCTTGCAGGTTTTTAAAAGCACACTGTTCTAGAGGAATGTGAACATGATGGCATTCTGTGAGTTATGCCAATGCACTGAAATGAATCTATAAAATAAGTTCAAAAATTCAAAAAATATGTATATGCTACTTAAGTAAGTAAGTAGGTAAGTGAAGTCGCTCAGTCGTGTCCAACTCTTTGAGATCCCATGGACTGCAGCCTACCTATTTACAATTATATAAAATAGTTGCAAGCAGTAAAATAGGAGAATGTATAGAACTATAATTACAAGTTGAAGGTTTAGGTAGGTTCTTTCTGTATTTTTCAAAACTAAGTTACCGGCTCCTCCTGGCTATGGCTGGGAAACAAATTTTTGAGTGGCAAATTTTGTCCCTAAAAAGCAATTACGGGCATGGACAAATTGGAAAAACGAACAAACAAACTCATTCAGGGCTCAGAGACCAATCACAGAAATAAAGAATCTGAGCAGCATTTATGCTTGAAGCACAGCTAAACCTTGGTTAAGAAATATAGGAATCGACTTCCCTGGTGGTCTAGTGGTTGAGAGTCTGCCTGCCCATGCAGGGGACCTGTGTTAGAACCCTGGATGGGGAAGATCCCACATGCCTCTAAGTAACTAAGCCGTGTGCCACAGACTATTGAGGCTACGCTCTAGAGCCTGGGATCCGCAGCTACTGAAGCCCATGTGCCCTAGAGCCCATGCTTTACAACAAGAGAAGCCACCAGAAGAAGAAGGCCAGGCACCTTCACGAAGAGTAGCCCCCCTACTGGCAGCAACTAGAGAAAGTCTGCACGAAGCAAAAAACAACAACAAAACAGAACACACGCACTGTTTCCTAACAGCTAAAAGAAAAAAAAAGAAAAAGAAATACAGGAACCTGTGAGGTTCTGGCCTAGGAATCCCTATTTCGCCTTCACCCCACTCCAAGCTGGATCCACACAGAGGTTCTGCAGGGGTTGGGTTTTGCCAGGTTAGCCCAGGCAGCTTCTCTACCAGTTGAAAGCACCCCATTGGATATAGGGATGTTGGTGTCCAGTAGAAGTGACAGTCTCGGGGCAATCGTGTGGATGTGCCAATGTCTCCAGTCTGTGATCACAGTGGGGAGTGAAACAAAATATTCCTGACTGAGCTGCCTGAATGCATAGCAAGGTAGGAAAGGGCTCAAGCCATCCCTGGTCTGGACCAACACAGAGGAGATGCAAATGGATCCCATGGAGAATGATGACTGGGGAGACTTGAGAAGGACTTGATCTTTGAATCTTTTCTTCTGCACACACAGATCCACTGACGGAAGACAGAAGGCTTACTGGCTTGAAGTGTTTGAATGCCATCTCTCTTCGATCATTGGCTGAACATCATACTTTTTTTTTTTAATTCAGATTTTGACTTTACTGAACCCATACAACAATTTGAAGAGACTGGCAATCTTTACAGAATGCTCATTCCGTAAACAAGGTATGTGAGCCCTCCCATTTTGTACATCATCCTTGAATGCAGATGCTTTTGTGTGTATACACTTGTAATAACAGGTCATTTGTAGAGATTTGATTTTTAACATACATTAGTTCTATTGGCAATTATATTTTATTTTTCATTTTATTTACTTAATTTTTATTTTTTCATTTATTTACTTTTAGTTGAAGTATAATTGCTTTACAGTATTGCATTGGTTTCTACCAAAGTGGTAGGGGACATGGGTAAACTTATGGCTGATCATTGCACTTAGTTGACACAGTGGTGACCATAGGAACCCAGGCTTAAAAATGATAAAATCAATGTAGCCAAAAGTTGTTCTTTGAAAAGATTTAACAAAAGACAAACTTTTAGCTAGACTGACCAAGTGAGACAGAAAGAAAACACAGATTTCCAAAATCAGGAATGCTAGACAGGACATCACTATTAGCCTTGTAGAAATTAAGAGGATTATAAGAAAACATTGTTGTTGCTGTTCAATTGATCAGTCATGTCTGACTCTTTGCAGTCCCATGGACTGCAGCATGCCAGGCTTCCTTGTCCTTCACCATCTCCCGGAGTTTGCTCAAACTCATGTCCATTGAGTTGGTGATTCCATCCAACCATCTCATCCTCTGTTGTCCCCTTCTCCTCCTGCCTTCAACCTTTCCCAGCATCAGGGGGTTTTCCAAAGAGTTGGCTCTTCACGTCAGGTGGCCAGGAGCTTCAGTTTCAGCATCTGTCCTTCCAATGAATATTCAGGGTTGATTTCCTTTAGGATTGACTTGTTTGATCTCCTTGCTGTCCAAGGGACTCTCAAGAGTCTTCTCCAGCACCACACTTTGAAAGCATCAATTTTTAGGTGCTCTAACTTCTTTATGGTCCAACCCTCTCATCCATACAGGGTTGGAAAAAGTTGGAGAATGTTTCATATCCATGATTGACTGGAGTGACCTTAGTTCATGTCTATTATGTCACCTTTCTGTCTAGTTTTGTAATTTCCCTGATTTTTAAAAAGTTTAAATGAAGCTGTTTTATTATTGATTGCATTAAATGAAGCTGAGTATTAGGTAAAGTTTTTCATCTAGAGAAGAACTTCTTACAAGGCTGCCTATCAGTGGTTGGAATTCTCACTTGAACATGCTGTGACTTTTGCAAGAAGGCTGGAAATAATCCAGTTCTCTTCTCCTGCCTTTTTTCTCCATTGTTCTCTCCAGATGCAGCACAACAAGGAATACCTCCCGTTCAAGGAGAGCATGCAGGATGCTCAGTGATAACTAAGTGTGGTGGTCGTGAGTGGCTCAGAACGGTCAGTCCGTCCTCTTGGTCTGGGGTGCTATTGGCAACTACTGCCTGGGCTGGTCAGTGGTGTGCCCACTAGCTGAGCCAGGGCCTAGGCTGCAACATAGGAGATGCAAGAGGCCAGTAACCACCGATTTCTCTGTTTCCTCTGTGGAAAATGAAGCAAATGCTAGGTTAGCTACCCAACATGAAAAATGTGCAGGAAATAGATGGTACATAATAGGGCATAGTCTGAGTGCTTTTGTTAGAGTACTGTTATTGTTACTTACTGGACAGGGTACATCATGGATACTGCTTTATTTTTATTGGTTAACAACTTTCTAAAATTTTATGATACTTTCAGCAGCAAGAAGATTAAAAAAATCTGCTTTTAAAAGAATTGCATGAAGTACATGTTGAAGGAAAAATTAACTGCTGGATTTCTATTTCAGAAGAAAATTGATGATGAAAGGCATAAGTGGCACAAAACTTTGGTTGACATTCAAAGCAGTATAGCGTTAATACTACACAAACAGTGGAAGAAATATTAGCATCTACTTTAGGCCATGGATGTATGCCATCAGGTCCATCAGCGACAACTGTGGCACACAGCAAGCCTGGCTAATTAATGAACTAACCAACTAACTAACTATAACATCTCTTCTTCCTTCTCCCTTGCTCTTCCCTCCTTTTTTCTTCTCTTATTATTTTATTATGTGAATTTTCAAAATTACAAAAACAAATAGTATAGTGAACCCTTATGTACTTGCCATCAACTTCAATATAAATATCAATATCTCACCAATTTCATTTCATCTCTCTCTCTCTCCACCTTTCATTTTTGCTGAGGTTCAGTTCAGTTCAGTTCAGTTCAGTCGCTCAGCTGTGTCTGACTCTTTGAGACCCCAAGGACTGCAGCACGCCAGGCCTCCCTGTGCATCACCAACTCCCGGAGTTCACTCAAACTCATGTCCATTGACTCAGTGATGCCATCCAACCATCTCATCCTCTGTCGTCCCCTTCTCCTCCCACCTTCAATCTTTCCCAGCATCAGGGTCTTTTCCAATGAGTCAGCTCTTCGCATCAGGTGGCCAAAGTATTATAGCTTCAGCTTCAGCATCAGTCCTTCCAGTGAATATTCAGGACTGATTTCCTTTAGGATGGACTGGTTGGATCTCCTTGCAGTCCAAGGGACTCTCAAGAGTCTTCTCCAACACCACAGTTCAAAAGCACCAATTCTTTGGCAATCAGCTTTCTTCACAGTCCAACTCTCAGATCCATACATGACCACTGGAAAAACCATAGCTTTGACCAGATGGACCTTTATTGGTAAAGTAATGTCTCTGAATTTTAATAAGCTGTCTAGGTTGATCATAACTTTTCCTCCAAGGAGCAAGCTTCTTTTAACTTCATGGCTATAGTCACCATCTGCAGTGATTTTGGAGCCCCCCAAAAATAAAGTTTGTCATTGTTTCCCCATCTATTTGCCATGAAGTGATGGGACCAGATGCCATGATCTTAGCTTTCTGAATGTTGAGTTTTAAGCCAACGTTCTCACTCTCTTTCATTTTCATCAAGGGGCTCTTTAGTTCTTCACTTTCTGCCATAAAGGGAGTATAATCTGTATATCTGAGGTTATTGATATTTCTCCCAGCAATCTTGATTCCAGCTTGTGCTTCATCCAGCCCAGCATTTCACATGATGTACTCTGCATATATGGAGAAGGCAATGGCAAGCCACTCCAGTACTCTTGCCTGGAAAATCCCATGGATGGAGGAGCCTGGTAGGCTGCAGTCCGTGGGGTCGCTAGGGGTCGGACACAACTGAGCGACTTCACTTTCACTTTTCACTTTCACACATTGGAGAAGGAAATGGCAACCCACTCCAGTGTTCTTGCCTGGAGAATCCCAGGGATGGGGGACCCTGGTGGGCTTCTGTCTATGGGGTCACACAGAGTCGGAAACGACTGAAGTGACACAGCAGCAGCAGCACTCTGCATATAAGTTAAATAAGCAGGGTGACAATATGCAGCCTTGATACACTCCTTTCCTAATTTGGAACCAATCTGTTGTTCTATCTCCAGTTCTAACTTGCTTCTTGCCCTGCATACAGATTTCTCAGGAGGCAGGTCAGGTGGTCTGGTATTCCCATCTCTTGAAGAATTTCCCACAGTTTGTTGTGATCCACACTGTCAAAGGCTTTGGCGTAGTGAATAAAGCAGAAGTAGATGTTTTTCTGGAACTCTCTTGCTTTTTTCGATGATCCAATGGATGTTGGCAATTTGATCTCTGTTTCCTCTGCCTTTTCTAAATCCAGCTTGAACGTCTGGAAGTTCATGGTTCATGTACTGTTGAAGCCTGGCTTGGAGAATTTTGAGCATTACTTTGCTGAGGTAGTTTAATGTAAATACCAGAATCGTGTCACTTCACCCATAAATAGTTTATTATACTTATTGACTTCTTTCTTCTAGCAAAACTAATGTGTGTTTTTTATAGAGAATTTGAAAAAGCACAAAGGGGAAATTAATGTAGCCTGCACCCCTGCAATCTAAGTCACCATTAACGTTTGATGTTTTTCCTCTTAGATCTTTAAATTACACGTGTGCACATGAATGCATGTTCACTACCCAATTATGCATATGTGTTCTCTGCATATATTCAGAGGCATTTATTTAATATATCATATCTATCATATGTTAATCAGAAGAGCTCTGTAGAAAGCAACAGAAAACTCAGTTCAAACTTGCTTAAACAGTAATGGGAACTTTGGGGCTTTTACAAATGAGAAGATCAGGGGCAGGCAGTGTGGGTGTGGTACCTGGCTTCATCAGTTCTCTGCTCAGCATCTCTGTCATTCTTGGTTGTTATTGATTGGCTCCATTTTCAGGCTGGCTTCTTCACACCAGCAAGACCAGGGCTGCAGTCTCATGTCCATCTTCCTAGGGAAAAAGAGCATCACTTCTCTTAGATTTTGAACAAGAGTTCTGAGCTGTGCTCTGACTGGCCCACTCCTGAGTTAATCACTGAAAGAGACTTGGGATTACCCTGCCTAAGCCAGTAGCATCCTTCAGAGCCAGGGCTGGGAGGAGACAAACCACGTGTCAGATAACCAATGAGGGAGGCATTGAGAGGAGGAATGGATGCTAGAGAGGCAGCAACCTTGTGCCTTATTCTGTTTTCCTAGTTTCTCTATGTATGTATGTGTATGTGTGTGTGTGTCTATCTACTGATTGATCAGTCAACTGATCAATACTCTCCTTCCCTTTAAGTCCTTGAAATTTCATTCAAAGCCCCCAATCATGTTCAGGATAAACATACCCACTCCTTGAATATCCCAAGAGAAACAACTCAGGTAAATCCTTTGTGTGTGTGACAGACTCCACTGAAGGTTGAGGCACATGGGGAGTTGGGAAGAGTCTACCTTGTAGAGGTATCATTTAAAAGAGAAGATTAGATAGCCCTCTAATATGGTGGTTCTCCACCACTCTATGGGAACATTTGGCAATGACTGGAGACATTTTTGGTTGTCACAATTGCTGCTAGTGTGAGATCAGTGATGCTTCTAAGCATCTCACGATATGCAAGGATAGCCCTCCCCACTTTTGGCCTTCCTGATGTGTTAAAATAAAAGCCCTCTTTTTAAAGTCAGTTTCAGCCAATGTTTCATGTTACTTGAAACTGAAAACATCCAAGTGATATATTGTTAGGTTGACTTCTGTAATGTTATTTTAATTGTCTCTAGAGCATGTCTAGACTATAATACATTTAATAATCCACCGTGACTTAACAGTTAGGCAATTTTCCATTTTCAGCCACTCTAATATAAAGAGGGTCCCTTTCTTCAAATTGTGCCAAATAAAATTGCAAGCATTTTTCTGTTTCCTAAGAACAGGAGGCTTGTCTTCATCCACTCATTTTTATTTCGTGAGTGCCTACCATGCTGGGGGCTCAGGCTAGAACTGTGACTTAAAATTGACGAGATCCCAGTCCTTGTGTAGCTCATGAGAACTTGTGCTCCTTTGATTTGAAAACAACCAACCAATGGATGTGAAATTTATTTCCACCTATTGGTTCTTGGAGAAAATAAAGCAATTTTAAGTGTTTCAATTGGTAATACAAAGTAAACATATTTTAGCATAAAGAGTTATGGCTCTAGACTTTATAGCTTCTTAAGGAAATCCACAATTTTCTGTGCATGAATTCAAATTACCTATTCCTTTAAATTATTTATTTGTCTTAAACCTACTTTATTGAGGTCTAACTGATAAAAGAAAATCTGTAGTTATTTAACATATATGACTCGGGGTGCATGGAGATAAGTATACACTTAGGAAGCTATTATCACAATCAATGCCCTAGACTTATTCATCACCTCTTGCTCCACAAATCAAAACCATAATGAGATATCATGTCAAACCTGTTGGGATGGCTATTATTAAAAAAGGACAAGTGTTGGCAAGGATTCAGAGTAAAGAGAACCCTTTCATACTGTTGTTGGGGATGACAAATGGTGCAGCCACTGTGGAAAACAATATGGAGGACTTCCCTGGTGGTCAAGTGGTTAAGAATTCATGTACCAAGGCAGGGGACATAGATTCAATACCTGGTCCAGCAAGATCCCACATGCCATGGGACATCTAAGACCACGTGCCACAACTACTGAGCCTGCGCTCTAGAGCCCATGCTCCACAACAGAAAAGCCACCACAGTGAGAAGCCCATGCACCTCAAAAAAGAGTAGCCCTCACTCCACTTGCCACAACTAGAGAAAGCCCTCGAACAGCAACGAAGACCCAGCACAGTCAAAAACAAACAAAAATTTTAAAAAAGAAGACAATATGGAGACTTCTCAAAAAATTAATAATAGAATTACCACTTGATCCAGCAAACCCACTTCTAGGTGTATTTCCAAAGGAATTGAAATCTGGATCTTGAAGAGTTATACATTCCCCCATATCCATTGCAACATTATTCACAATAGCCAAGATATGAAAACCACCTAAATGTTAATCAACAAGTAATGGTGAAGGAAAATATGAGACGACATATACATAGTGGGTAGAACCTGGATATTTGGGTTTGGTTCATAGTTTTGCTTCTTGTTTGTTGTGTGATGTTGGGCAAATCACTAAACCACTCTGAGTCCCCATATCCTTATTGACTAATATTGAGATAAAAGTGAAGTCCTTTACTTGAGTTATTTTGAAAAATGGTATCATAATGTATATGAAAGAGCATTATTGACCAAGAAAGAATGTGAAAGCGTTAGTCACTGAGTCCTGTCTGACTCTTTGCGACCCTATGGACACAGGCTCCTCTGTCCATGGAATTCTCCAAGCAAGAATACTAGAGTGGATTGCTATTCCCTTCTCCAGGGGTTTTCCCTACCCAAGGATCAAACTTGGGCCTCCTGGATTGCAGGCAAATTCTTCACCATCTGAGCCATGACCAGGAGACATATCAACTTTAGTCTTTGCTTGTTTTAGAGGTTAAAAGGGACGACAGAGAATGAGATGGCTGGATGGCATCACCGACTCGATGGACATGAGTTTGAGTGAACTCCAGGAGTAGGTGATAGACAGGGAGGCCTGGCGTGCTGTGTGATTCATGGGGTTGCAAAGTGTCGGACACGACTGAACGACTGAACTGAACTGAACTGAACTAAGAGGAAAATACTTTGAAAATTGAGTCCTTAGATATTTGTGTAAAAACAACACAATTCTATTTTTATTACACAATAATACACGAGTATTATTCTGTGGCTCAGATCATGCACTCCTTATTGCAAAATTCAGACTTAAATTGAAGAGAGTAGGGAAAACCACCAGACCATTCAGGTATGACCTAAATCAAATCCCTAATGATTATACAGTGGAAGTGACAAATAGATTCAAGGGATTAGATCTGATAGACAAAGTGCCTGAAGAACTATGGATGGAGATTCATGACATTGTACAGGAGGCAGGGATCAAGACCATCCCCAAGAAAAAGGAATGCAAAATGGTTATCTGAGGAGGCCTTACAAATAGCTGAGAAAAGAAGAGAAGCAAAAGGCAAAGGAGAAAAGGAATGATATACCCATTTGAAATCAGAGTTCCAAAGAACAGCAAGGAGAGATAAGAGAGCCTTCCTCAGTGATCAATGCAAAGAAATAGAGGAAAACAATGGAATGGGAAAGACTAGAGATCTCTTCAAGAAAATGAGAGATACCAAGGGAACATTTCATGCAAAGATGGGCACAATAAAAGACAGAAATGGTACGGACCTAACAGAAGCAGAAGATATTAAGAAGAGATGGCAAGAATACACAGAAGAACTATACAAAAAAAGATCTTCGTGACCCAGAGAACTACGATGGTGTGATCACTCACCTAGAGCCAGACATCCTGGAATGAGAAGTCAAGTGGGCCTTAGGAAGCATCACTATGAGCAAAGCTAGTGCAGGTGATGGAATTCCGATTGAGCTATTTCAAATCCTGAAAGGTGATGCTGTGAAAGTGCTTCGCTCAATATGCCAGCAAATCTGGAAAACTCAGCAGTGGCCACAGGACTGGAAAAGGTCAGTTTTCATTCCAATCCCAAAGAAAGACAACCCCAAAGAATGCTCAAACTACCACACAATTGCACTCATCTCACACGCTAGCAAAGTAATGCTCAAAATTCTCCAAGCCAGGCTTCAACAGTACATGACCCATAAACTAAATCCAGATGTTCAAGCTGTATTTAGAAAAGGCAGAGGAACCAGAGATCAAATTGCCAACATCCGTTGGATCATCGAAAAAAGCAAGAGAGTTCCAGAAAAACATCCACTTCTGTTTTACTGACTATACCAAAGCCTTTGACTGTGTGGATCACAGCAAACTGCGGAAATTTCTTCAAGACATAGGAATATCAGACCACCTGACCTGCCTCTTGAGAAATCTGTATGCAGGTCAAGAAGCAACAGTTGGAACTGAAGATAGAACAACAGACTGGTTCCAAATAGGAAAAGGAGTATGCCAAGGCTGTATATTGTCACCCTGCTTATTTAATTTATATGCAGAGTACATCATGCAAAATGCTGGGCTGGATGAAGCACAAGCTGGAATCAAGATTGCTGGGAGAAATATCAATAACCTCAGATATGCAGATGACCCCACCCTTATGGCAGAAAGTGAAGAACTAAAGAGCTTCTTGATGAAAGTGAAAGAGGAGAGTGAAAAAGTTGGCTTACAACTCAGCATTCAGAAAACTAAGATCATGGCATCTGGGCCCATCTCTTCATGGCAAATAGATGGGGAAACAATGAAATAGTGAGAAACTTTATCTTTTTGGGCTCCAAAATACTGCAGATGCTGACTGAAGCCATGAAATTAAAAGACACTTGCTCCTTGGAAGACAAGTTATGACCAACCTAGAGAGCTTATTAAAAAGCAGAGGCATTACTTTACCAACAAAGGTCCATCTAGTCAAGGCTATGGTTTTTCCAGTAGTCATGTATAGATGTGAGAGTTGAACTATAAAGAAAGCTGAGTGCTGAAGTATTGATGCTTTTGAACTGTGGCGTTGGAGAAGACTCTTGAGAGTCCCTTGGACTACAAGGAGATCCAACCAGTCAGTCTTAAAGGAAATCAGTCCGAATATTCATTGGGAGGACTAATGCTGGAGCTGAAACTCCAATACTTTGGCCACCTGATGGGAAGAACCTACTCTTTGGAAAAGACCTTGATGCTGGGAAAGATTGAAGGCGGGAGGAGAAGGGGACGATAGAGGATGAGATGGTTGGATGGCATCACCAACTCAATGGACATGAGTTTGAATAGGCTCTGGGATTTGGTGATGGACAGGGAAGCCAGGCGTGCTGCAGTTCATGGGGTTGCAAAGAGTTGGACATGGCTGAGTGACTGAACTGAACTGATGGAAGCATTGTTGAAAAATGAAAAGACACAATTGCAGACATGTGCACACCCATACACATACACACATACTCTCTCAGTGTCCAAGTATTGATATCTACCCAGGGTCTACTGAACTACCCTGTCCTTGGCTTCTATTAATAGTCAAAGGAAGTCGGTGACATTGTACATCTTGTCTTTACATGGAAGACAATCTATCAACATTATCTTTTAAGCTTTCTTTCCCTGTGATTCTTCTTAGGAAATTTCTCTCCACTCAGGTTGCATAAATATTCACCCATATTTTATTCCAGATATCTGAGGATTTTTTGCAAACATTTAAATTATTAGTCCATCTGGAATTAATTTGATATGGGGTAGGAGAGATGTATCATATTTTTGCAAATGGTAATCCATTTGCAAAAAGGATATCTTTGCAAATGACACTCAACACCATTTTTGGAATGACCCAGCCTCTCATCACTGATTTGAGCTGCAAATTTTTCCATACACTAAGCTACTAAATATCTCTGAGAATGTTTCCGGAGGAGCTATCTTTTCCACTGAAATGACTGTCCTTTACTCAATCACTCTCACATATTTTAATAAACTTTATAGAAGGTTTTAATATCTTTATGTGAGGATTTCAACTTTTGTTTGCCAACATCAGTTGGCTTTCTAGCATGCTTCTTTCTGTAGATCTTGTAGAATCCTTCTATTTTCACATCCCAGACATCCATGAAAATGCAGAAAAATCTTCAAACCTGCAACAATATAAAAATTTAAGATGACAGACACTATAATGCCAGAGGCAGGGTATAATATTTCCAAATCTTAAGGAAATTGGAGCAGGATTTAGAAAATCTCTAAAAGATTTGATCTCCACTTGAAAGAGTCCCCAACTTTGCTGCCTCTGAATATGCTTTGAGTATATACACTTCTGGGCTTCCCTGGTAGTTCAGCTGGTAAAGAATCTACCTGCAATGCAGGAGAACCCCTGGAGAAGGAATAGGCTACCAACACCAGTATTTTGGGGTTCCCCTGGTAGCCAGACAGTAAAGAATCTGTCTGCAATGTGGGAGACTTGGGTTCCATCCTGGGTTGGAAAGATCCCCTGGAGGAGAGCATGACAACCCACTCCAGTATTCTTGCCTGGAGAGTCCCCATGGACAGAGGAGCCTGGTGGGCTACAGTCCATGGGGTCACAAAGAGGTGGACATGATTGAACGACTAAGCACAGCACAGCAGCCTATACACCTCTCTTACTGCAACTGGTTTGCAATTTTTTTTTTTTAAATATTGGCTTCCTGCATCAGAATATGAACTCATGTCAGGCAGGGATTATTTCTTTTTAAAAAATTAAATAATTAACTTTAATTGGAGGATAATTACTTTGCAATATTATGATGGTTTGTGCCATACATCAAAATGAATTGGTCACGGGTATACACGTGTCTCCCCATTCTGAACCCTCTTTCTACCTCCTTCTCCACCTTATCCCTCTGGGTTGTCTCAGAACACCAGCTTTGGGTGCCCTGCTTCATGCATCGAATTTGCACTGGACATCTATTTTACATTTGGTAATATACATGTTTCAGTACTGTTCTCTCAAATCATCCCAGCCTCACCTTCTCCTGCTGTAGATATCTTCTGTGTTACTGCATGGTGATCAGGACATAGTCAATGCTCACAGGACATTTATTCATTTGAATGAATGAATGGTACACAAGCTTCTTCTGTTCTGTGAGTCCATGCATGGACTTTCCCTCTGTCTCTGCTGGAATACAAATTCCTGAAATACCTGAGGTCCCCCATCCCCCGTCTTCTGCAGCAGCTCCTCTGTGTGGCTTGGTGAGATTTTATATCTACAAGACCTCATGCCCACTGCAGACTTGGTCCACAGATTTGTGCTATCGGATTCTTCACTAGTTTCCTTCTTCGGTTTCTTTCCTCTTGGCAGCCTAGCCTTCTATTTAGGCACCCGATAGTCTGAAGAATGACCCTGTCTCAGATTTGGCGGGTTCATCTTTGACCAGGCTGCAGCTTTGCAGTGGAGGAGGAGAAAGGGCACTTGGGATAGTTAACGCCAAGTTAATTCTGGTGACCGTGGGGTGACACACTGTGGCCAGTTCTCCCTCTCTCACAGGAACAGAGGACAAGTGAATGTCATACAGCAGATACAGGCGTTTGCCTCTTGAAACCCTGGAGGTCAGTTAGGAATGGATGTTCAAGAGTTCTCCATGATTCCACTGTGGTCTCATCCTCCAGAGATGAAACCATGGTGCTCGCCAGGGCCCACCCTATGCGATTTTACCTTGTGTGTGTGTGTGGGGGGGGTTTTAATATAATTTTATTTAGTTATTTGGGGCTGTGCTGGGTCTTCATTGCTCTGTGCAGTCTTTCTCTAGTTGCCCGAGTGGAAACTACTCACTCCGGCACACGGGTTTCTCATTGTGGTGGCTTCTCCTGTTGCGAAGCACGGGCTTTAGGTGTGAGGGCTCAGTAGTTGTGGCTCACAGGTTTAGTTTCTCCAAAGCATGTGGGATCTTCCCAGATCAGGAATGGAACCGGTGTCCTCTGGGTTGCAAGACAGAGTCTTGACCACTGGACCACCTGGGAAGCCCTCTTTTGTCAATCTTAACAAACCATATTGTCTTAATAAAACCTACAGCACTGTCTCTACATAGTACTATTGCTCATTTTCCCTTTCCTTTTCTCTTTTGTTACTTTTTTTTACCATTAGAGAAACTGAGGCTCACAGAGGTGCAGCAACTTGTCACAGAGCAGAATTCAAAATCATGTCACACATCTAGAGTGGGGGGTGGTCTATGAATGCTTGTTGGGAATGAAATTTAAAGGAAAGTAAAAGACGGGTGATTTTGTGCTTTTATTCATTGGTTATTTGTTTACTACCTCTCAGGGACAGAACGCTAAATATTAGCATCATCCTAATTCATTAAGAGCTGTGTCCATTGTAGTTTTTATTTTTTCTCTTAAATCTCCCATCCCCATTTCTTTCACCACTGGAGGCACCACCCTACTCTGTTTGGTACATGTCCTTGGGTGTGTGTGTATACGTGTGTGTGTGTGTGTGTATGCATTCTTGAATATATATAGCATTGTCTTTCAGAGGGGTGCACATTAAGTTGTATACATAGCATTTCACTATTTCTTTCTTTTTTTTCTCAAAGATTATAAGTTCTTGTGGTGCTTTCTATCCATCTGGCTCCTGGCTTCTGAACACTATGTTGTATTTCACAGTACACACCTCTATTTCCCTAAAGAGGGTACCTGGACCACTTCTACCTCTCTGCCACACAAATAATGTGGTGTTGGGCATCCTTGAACATGTGGGAGTTTCTCAGGGGGAAATATCAAGTCACTGTACTTTCTGTAGCAGGTCAAAGCATGAAAGGAGAGCTGGACAGCTGGAGATGGTGTAATATTTATTTTAAGTGCAACCAATAGGAGCCGGAGGGCACCCCCATTAAAGGGACTGATCTACAAAGGGAACCATGAAAATGAATGTAAATCACAGTAGCTTCAGGGACAGTTTAATAACTATCTTTCTTTTTATTGGGTGAGCAGGAGACGTGCCAGCTTTCTCCTTACAGAGTCTTCTGGATCCTTCACAGAGAGAGATTCTATCTGAACCGCTCTTGAGATTACTGAGGGCAGAGGGCTGCTCTGGGAGTAATGGCCATAAATCCAATTAGTGACTCACTTTCTCTTTTGCTACAGGCTCAATTTCCCCCAAACACACAGAAGATAACTCCATGCTCTGGAAGCTGGTAGATCCCGAGGGTTCTGTGATAGCATGCTACCAGGACACAAAGGTTTCCTGCATGAGGAAAGGACTGGAATGATATACATTAAACTGGTAACAGCGGAAACCTCCACACAAGGGAAGGGGAAAGGTGCTAGGATGGCTGGTGTGGGGCCTCGTCACATTTTATTCTGTATACTGTGTGTTACTTCAGGCAAAACTGTGTTCCTATCTTACTTGCGAAATAAGGAATAAAGAAACCTTCATGGAATCTCTGGAGAATTTGAGCAAGATTTGAGATAATTTCCCTGGTGGCTCAGAGGGTAAAGCGTCTGCCTGCAATGCAGGAGACCTGGGTTCAATCCTGGGTCAGGAAGATCCCTTGGAGAAGGGAATGGCAACCCACTCCAGTACACTTGCCTGGAAAATCCCATGGACAGAGAAGCCTGGTAGACTACAGTCCGTGGGATCATAAAGAGTCAGACACGACTGAGTGACTTCACTTCAGAGATAATTTCAGCCATGAAATTAAAAGACTCTTGCTCCTTGGAAGAAAAGCTATGACCAACCTAGACAGCATTTTAAAAAACAGAGACATTACTTTGCTGACAAAGGTCTGTCTACTCAAAGCTATGGTTTTTCCAGTAGTCATGTATGGATGTGAGAGTTGGACCATAAAGAAAGCTGAGTGCCAAAGAATTGATGCTTTGAACTGTGGTGTTGGAGAAGACTCTTGAGAGTCCCTTGGACTGTGGAGATCAAGCCAGTCCATCCTAAAGGAAATTCTCCTGAATATTTATTGGAATGACTGATGCTGAAGCTGAAGCTGTAATACTTTGGCCACCTGATGTGAAGAAGCCAACTGACTGGAAAAGACCTTGATGCTGGTAAAGATTGAAGGCAGGAGGAGAAGGGGACGACAGAGAACAAGATGGTTGGATGGCATCACTGACTCAGTGGGCATGAGTTTGAGCAAGCTCTGGGAGATGGTAGACAGGGAAGCCTGGCATGCTGCAGTTCATGGGGTCACAAAGAGTTGGACATGACCTAGCAGCTGAACAACAAGAGATCAGAGAAACGTCGCTTTTTAAAGATGAGGCAAAATAAGGCAGCTGGGGCACCCAGGTGCCGTGAGCCTGCTCCAGTGTGGGGTGGGCACTGGGCCTCGGGACACATTCACTCAGGTCCAGCGTGGTCGTCAGCAGAGCCACTGGGGGAGGGGCCCTGTCTGAACCACAGGAGAAGGGTCTTGGACTCAAGCCAATACTTGTTTGGAAACTTACTTACTTAAGAAAACAAATCCTTAAGATTTCCCTGCAGTCCTGTGGTTTAGACTCCTCCTTCCAATTCAGGGAGTGCAGGTTCAATCCCTGGTTGATGAGCTAAGATCCCACATACCTCATGGCCCAAAAATACCAAACATGAAAAATAGAAGCAATATTGTAACACATTCAATAAAGACTTTAAAAATTGTCCTCATCAAAAAATTCTTAAAAAAAAAGAATACAAACTCTTTAATGACTAAATCTTTATAAACTCAAGGAAAGAACTGAGAGGGCTTCCCAGGTAGCACAGTGGTAAAGAATCTGCCTGCCACTGCAGGAGATGCAGGAGACTCCGGTTCAATTCCTGGGTCGGGAAGCTCCTTTGGAAAAGGAAATGGCGACTCACTCCATTATTCTTGCGGAATGGAAAATTCCATGGATAGAGGAGCCTGGCAATCTACACAGTCCATGGGGTCACAAAGAGTCAGACACGACTAAGCAATTGAGCACAAAGAAGCCCAAAAAACTGAGATTCCCCAGGATAAAAATAAAATCTGTATCAGCTTCAGTTCAGTTCAGTTCAGTTCAGTTGCTCAGTCGTGTTCCGACTCTTTGCGACCCCATGAATCACAGCATGCCAGGCCTCCCTGTCCATCACCAACTCCCGGAGTTCACTCAAACTCATGTCCATCGAGTCGGTGATGCTTAAGTTTGATTTTCAAAAATTGTGTAATGGCTGTACTTTTGTTTCCTCTGAGATTAAAAGGATATACCTTGAGAACAGCTTATCTGGAGGATGAACACCCTCACACAGGATCCTTTCCATCTCTTATTAAATCTGCATTTGTTACAAAGATGTTTCTTGAGGGTTTATAGTTTTGTTAAAATTATGAGTGAAATGAAGATACGAATGACTAAATCATCCTTGTGTACGAGCTTCTAGAAGAAAAAGCAGAAAGGATCTGGGTTTGAATCCCAGATCTGTAATTTACTAGTAACCTTGAGCAAGTGAGCTAACCCTCTGAAGCTTTAGTTTTATTATTAAAAAAATATAAGCAATATGGAGTTCACATGATTACTGTGCAGATTTGATGAGATACTATTGTTAAGAAGATATTTCAATACAATGCCTGGCACATAGTAAGCATTCAGTAACAGAGTCTATTAGTATTTTGAGTGTGTACTCGGTTGCGTCAGTTGTGTCCAAATCTTCGTGACCCTATGGACTGTAGCCCACCAGGGTCCTCTGTCCATGGGATTCTCCAGGCAAGAATACTGGAGTGGGTAGCCATTTGCTCCTCCAGGGCATCTTCCTGACCCAGGGATCAGACCTGGGTCTCCTGCATTGCAGGCAGATTCTTTACTGTCTGAGCCACCAGGGAAGCCCTATTAGTATTTTAATAGGTACATATTTTAAATTATTATTTTCCCTTGGATGACTCCAGGGATCTGCGAGATATTTATTCGGTAATTTGCTATCTTGAATTCCTCAAAAGCAGAGCCTGAGATAAGGACTTGTGGGCAGAGTGTTTATTCAGGTGATCCCAGGAAGTGCAATGAGGAAGGGAGTCCAGGGAGAGAAGAAAGCCAATCAGTGATCATCTGTGGGCAACTGGACTCCAGCCTGGGGACTTTGTGGAATCTACTTTAGAGAATAGGGAGTGGGCACCAACAGTGTCTCTCACAGCTCCACAAGCACAATCTCCTCCAATTAGAATTTGAGTGTATGCCGTCATTGTGCTTAGAAACCATTTCCGTGTTAAGTCAGACAACTGTCTTCGTTAGCTGACTTTCCCCTAGGTTAGATGGATCCGCTTGACTACCGCCATCTGCTTCACCAGCTCTTTCTCCATGAACTGATAGAGGGTGTGGCATATGTTACAGCATGGTAAAATCACCCATGACACCAAGTTTATTTCTCCATTTAAAGTGGAGGTCGTTTATCTCTTAGGCTACAGTTCATAAAATTTAAGTGAAGGAGCTTCTGGAAACCATGGTACTCTTTGCAGAGAACACCATGCTCCTTGCAGAGAATCACATAACATGGATATATTTCATTCCAAATGTAAATCAAAAATGATTTCAAGGAATATGACAGTATGATGAAATTATTAACATGAACATGCAAACACACATATCAGTTCAATGTAATTGACTTTTCTTGGGTTTCCACTAATATTTGTTTGCTAATAATCATTAACTTGTTATCTACTGGAATTTGCTAGCAGATAAGCAATGGTAGGCACCACAGGTATAAGAAAAATATGTGAAGGGAAATATTAAACACGGATCAACATTTACCCATTTTTACATTAATCTGACACGAACAATCCCTAATTCTTTTTCAGGGACAAAATACTTCTGTTTAATTTATAAAACACTGGCATGTGAGGACTCATTTAAAGCATCAATTAAATCATCTCATGGCCAGTTTGGGGCAATGTTCCACTAATCAAAGGAAGGAAAATCCCATGGTTCTCAGAGCAAGGAGAATCCCATGATTCTCAGCTACTCAGAAGTCTCCAAGAGCGGCAGGTCATGGAGACTCTACTTCACCACAGCTGTGACAGCAAAATGTGAACTTCTGATCAGATGAGTGGGCAGACACCAACTCTTGACTTGGGTCACTTGAAATTGTCTATATATATTATATTGCTTTTACTGGGAAAGTTTGACTATTTTGCTCTAAATGGGGCAGTAAGCAACTGAATATAACTAACACCACTGCCTCCTGCACCTACACCGTTTCTTACTTCAGACATCCGTTTCCTAAACCTGGAGCGCCTTGTACTATCTTCACGTGAGGACTAGCTCACATCTCATGTCTCCACAGAGCTGTACGTGGTCATCTCAGCCGCTGCAACCCAGTCCTCTCTTATGATGCCTTCTGTACTGGCACTTGACACTTCTGTCGCCCTGCGCTGTGTGTGCGCTCTCCCTCCCTCCCTCTCCCTGAGCTCTCCCTCCCTCCCTCCACCCTCCTCTCTCTCTGTCTTTCTCCCTCTTTGTGCGCATGCGCACAGGCATCCCCTTCCAATCTCTCCAAACTAAACTAACACAGTCTGCATCTTATCACTGTTTGTGTCCAGCGAATGCCCCCCACACAGTGAGCTTTTGCAAATATATGTGAATCATGCCATAGGGCATTGCCCCCCAAATAACTTACAACCTCACTCTACCAAGTGTCAATGTTTCTCAGAATTGAATAATGTAGAGATCGCTTAAAGGCAAAGAAATGTGTGCACCTCTAGTGTTGGCTTAATATTTTAAAGCATTACTTAAATATGTTTAAGTATAAAACAAAGCATAAGCTCATTCTGCTTACACCTCTAATACAACCGTGAAATTGAAAGTTTACAATTAGATGCAAAGAAGCCTAATAAATTCAAATTAATTTCATGTGACGGATGATGCCTTTGCTGAAGCTGGATCATTGTTCAGAGGGTGAATATGGTCCTGGCTCCTCTAGTGCAGGCTTCCTCTGACTCAGCTGTGCCATTTCCGGATTCATTTTCTCTATTTGAACCACGCTATCATTTGAACTTCATTTGGCACAGATACATCACTTACATATTCATTCTAACCTCTCTTTTTTCTCATTTACCTATAACAATTAATGTGTTTCTTGGCATCCATGTGGACTTCAACACAGACATTGTGAAATCTTATGGCAGTGCTTTGGTACACGATGGTCATCCAAATGATGATTGTAATATTACTAGCTGATATTTACAGACTGTTTACTTTGTGACAAAGTATATCTAGATTATCTCACTTAATTCTCACATAAACCCTCTGAGAAAGTGGCTATTAGTTTTATTATCTTCAGTTCAGTTCAGTTCAGTCGCTCAGTTGTGTCCGACTCTTTGCAACCCCAAGGACTGTAGCACGCCAGGCCTCTTTTGCTATCTTATTGAGGCTCAAAGAAATCCAGTGTATTCTCCAATCCATGCTACTCATAAAGAATTTAAACCCATAGTATCTGACTGCAGAACCTGAACATAACACTTGTATTTATTTATTTATTGACTGCCCTGCAGAGCTTGTGGGAGCTTAGTTGCCCAACCAGGGATTGAACCTGAGGCCACCATAGTGAACGTGTAGAGGTCTAGCCACTGGGCCATCAAGGAATTAGCATGAGCACAATACTTATAACAATTTGCTTAGTTTATCATTAAAATGAACACAAAATTAAAATAAGTTGTACAGAATCAACTCACTCCAGTGTTTTTATATTCCCATATGCTCACAGCTCATCAAGTGCTCAGAAATCATGCCTGTAGATTTTTTGAACCACTAAGGACAGGAGCAGAGATAGCTAGGTAAAATAAACAGAATTAGCTTTGTGTCCCCAGTGAACGAATTGCTTAACTGATAGAAACGTACAATGCGAATTGTTGTTCTCAGTAACTGTAATATATTCAAAAGAGTTGGGCAATAAGTGTTTCATACTCTCTTCTATTATACAGTCCAGACAATGTTGTCATTCAGAAGTTTATTGACTCTCCCAACACTCAGCTTCAGTGCAAGCCATCACAGACAGCAGAGCATTAAGTTCACCCATGAAGTGGAGAACAACCACAACAGCACACAGTTTCACCTGCAGAAGCAAAGTTCTTCCAAATTGGAGTTCGAACTTTTCCTTCACCTTATTGATTCAAGTTTGCAAAATTCAGTGTGTCCTCCCTCAGTCTGGGGAATATACTGACTGCTTTATTTTTTCTGATTGCCAAACTAAGTCAAAGGATTTCTTAAAATATGACTTACTACCGGTGTCTTTCCTTGTTCAATTGACTGGTTCATTTGGGAAAACATTTGGGCAAGAAGAGAGCATACCTTTAGTCCCACCCCCGATCCCCAACCCCCCTACAGTTCACATTTGCTCAAATCTCTTCTTATTCTTAAAGAAATATATATATACTAATGTGATTGGTTTCTGTTTCCCAAGTAAATAGGCAACTTAGGAATGAGAAAAAAGCTTGTACATTTTAGACCTGTAAGGAATAGTGATCATTTCCTTATAAGAATGCAAAAGACCTTGATTTCTCTGATTTGTACATCATCTGCTATGCTCCCGGCACATTGCATTGGGCAAGGTTGAACCCCGTGTAGTATTAGACAAGGTCTTTATCCTTAAGAATAATACAAGCTTTATAGCACATATTGAAGCCACACAAAATTAGCTACATCCAGAATTTGGCTAGTATTCCTTCCATCTTAAAAACAACTTGGTAGGGTAAAATTTGAGTGTTATTACCTCACGTAGACGCAGCTATTGGGTACAGGAGGTGAAAGCTAAGGTCACGAAACTAATTAGTGGCTGAGCCAAATCTAGAAGTCAGATTTCCTTGTCTACAGTTTCTCCCACTAGACCAAATTGCTTCCTCAGACCAACACAGAAAAAGCATTCTAGAAGGTATTTAGATTTATTTCTAAAGTTGATCTGGCTCCATCACGAATAAAAAAAAAAACAACTCCCTGATTTGTAATTGGAGCCTGGAGTAACAGCCACTGCTTGAGTTGATGATTTCGTTACCAGCTGCTGAAACACTTCCATGGGAAGACATGAAATTCCTGCAGGAAATGACTCCAGGCAGGCTCTGAATAAGTAAGGAAATTAAATGACTAACTTCAATGTTTCCTGGTTTTTGTCTATCTTAATTAACAACTTATTTTGGTAAAGGAAAAACTGACCAACTTTCTAACAGTCAACATGTAAAACTTAATATTTGTTTATAGTAAAAACATGACTCTCATGTCTGGTTTTATTTAAAGAAAAGAAAAATAAATTTTTGAATCATTTTCAGTAACCATATTTATTAAGTTGTCCCTCTTTTCAAAAAAACCACTAACAGCATATGTGTGTGGGAAATATCAATTTCCTCCTCATAGTTCCCAAAGGTGCACTTGAGAAAAATGTGTTGATTATTAACAGGCTAATATTTTTGTGGTAATGTTATTATTGAACATCTACAATAATTAGGGTTGGAGGTTTTTAGAGGAATTGCAGTCAGACTACATTACTGACTTCTGGGTCAGATTAAATACAGCATGGACCTAATTGAAAATTGTTACTACTTTTGATATATATTTTATGGGATACTTATTTTGCCTTCATTCATTTATTTTTTTTTAATTCATTTATTTAACAGTATTTTCCCTGGTGGCTCAGAGGTTAAAGCGTCTGCTTCCAATGCGGGAGACTGGGTTCGATCCCTGGGTCGGGAAGATCCCCTGGAGAAGGAAATGGTAACCCACTCCAGTATTCTTGCCTGGAGAATCCCATGGACAGAGAAGCCTGGTAGGCTACAGTTCACGGGGTCGCAAAGAGTCGGACACGACTGAGCAACGGAACGGAACGGAATGGCTCAGACGGTAAAACGTCTGTCTACAATGTGGGAGACCTGGGTTTGATTCCTGGGTCGGGAAGATTCCCTGGAGAAGGAAATGGCAACCCACTCCAGTACTCTTGCCTAGAAAATCCCATGGATGGAGGAGCCTGGTGTCCATGGGGTCGCAGAGTCGGACATGACTGAGCGACTTCACTTTCACTGAACGTCTGCTATGTGCCAGGCATTTTGCTGGTGCTGAAAGAACATATTATGTTAAAAAAAAGTGGTAAAGAATCCACCTGCCAAATAGGGAAAGAAATAATCACCCAAGTCCAAGTAACCCAGAGAGTCCCCAACAGGATAAACCCAAGGCGAAATACTCCAAGACACATATTAATCAAATTAACAAAGATCAAACACAAAGAACAAATCTTAAAAGCAGCAAGGAAAAAGCAGCAAATAACACATAAGGGGATTCCCATAAGGATAACAGCTGATCTTTCAACAGAAACTCTTCAGGCCAGAAGGGAGTGGCAAGACATACTTAAAGTGATGAAAGAAAATACCCTACAGCCCAGATTACTATACCCAGCAAGGATCTCATTCAAATATGAAGGAGAAATCAAAAGCTTTACAGACAAGCAAAAGCTGAGGGAATTCAGCATCACCAAACCAGCTCTCCAACAAATGCTAAAGGATCTTCTATAGACAGGAAACACAGAAAGAGTGTATAAACTTGAACCCAAAGCAATAAAGAAAATGGCTATGGGATCATACTTATCAATAATTACCTTAAACGTAAATGGGTTGAAATTTTCAAAAAGGCTAGGAAACAATTCTCATAGCCATCAATAGTTCAGTGTTGAGTTCATGAATAGTTTTTAAAGTTTGGGACAAACTGTAGTATTTGCTATTTGAAGTACTATTTGTAATTGGCATATTACGATGTAACATTGGTCTTCATTTCCAACTTAAAACGCCTAAAAATGCCTAACAGGTTTTTAGATTTGTGAATTTTAGTTGATATGTATTTTATGATGTTACTGAACCTGCAGAAATATTGAAATATTTCAGAGAACTTATTCACTGTACATTTAATTTATTTTATTTATAAAAGTTATGAACTGTAGAAAGTTTTACTTGTTGGGTCAAATGCTTGTTGCTTCAAATGCTTGTTGCATTTGAAGTGCTAGTTAAAGAAAATCAAATACCTTCAATGTATAAATGCTATTAAGTTTTTAAAGGACTCTGGAGTATAAGTAAGTTTGTTTAAAGAAATTTAGTCTATTCAACCTGAATCAGCTCTGTCAAACATTAATTAAAAGCCTCATTTAAAATAAATAAATAAATAATGGTGGTGGGAGGGAGGGTTGGGAAGCTGGCTGGAGGTGGAGGTGGAGGTGGTGAAGTTTATTAATCTAATTAAAAATGAAGTTGCATTTCCATTTTCCAAAACCACCCATTCACCAGCGTACTGTGTCTCTAGACATTATGTACGATTTTACTTTGCAACAGAAACCATTACATTTAAAAATTCATTACAGCAAGGTTAGTTAGACACATGATGGATGCAGCTTTAATCCTGCCATATATTATTACAGTTAAAATGTAAATGATGAAAAATATTTTGTTCTTATCATCATTTATGTGGAAATGTGTTTTACAGTGGTATATGGTGTTATATTTCTATTATTGTGATGAAAAAGAAAGCAATACAAAAAGACGAAGTGTTTATTAAAACATGAAAAAAAAAAAGAAATAAATGGTTTTGCAGCACTGAAGAGATTATAGAAAGTAAATAAGCTAGATCAGACCTGTTTTATGTAGTAATTTTATAGTTTATTTTAATTATTTCAGTTGTAAAATATTGTTATACTGTTCATTAGTTCTGATTGTTCATATTAAACTATTGTAATGCAAATAAATAAATAATTAGAAAAAAAAAAGAATCCACCTGCCAATGCAGGCGATATAAGAGATGGGTTTGATCCCTGGGTTGGGAAGATCCCTTGAAGGAGGAGTTGACAACCCACTCCAGTATTCTTGCCTGAGAAATCCTGTAAACAGAAGAGCCTGGCCGGCTACAGTCCATGGGGTTGTATAGAGTTGGACGCAACTGAGAGTGTGGAGTTTACATGCTAGCTGAGGGAGACAAATGATGAACAAAAAGGCACGGCAATATGTCAGATAGTGGTAATTATCATGAGACAAAACAAAGTGAGCTGAGAACAACAGAGCTGTGGAGTAGGCGGGGAGTCAGAGTCAGTCCCTTTGCAGAAATTTAATGACTAAAGACTTCATAATTCATGGTGGACAAGTATCTTTGTGGCATTCTGTCCAGTCCTGGACTCTACAAATGTTTAGGATAAACTTTTGAGTTTAAGGATAATGAGAGGCAATTTTAAGAATGCTGATTTTTATATTTGTGTGATTTTTTTTCTATTTTTCTTTACTAAATAACATCTCTTAGGAATGAAGTGAAGGAGCCAAAGTTAAGAGTCTCCTCATGGAGTGAGTTAGCTTTACTTAGTTTTTAATTTTTTGGCTTCACTGGGTCTTTTGTTGCAGGGAGAGCAAAAGAGAACCAAAGAACAAAAGAGAACTGTTGTTCTCTCGTTGCTCTCTAGTTGCAGTGTGTGGGCTTAGTTGCCCTCTAGTTGCAGTGTGCGGGCTTAGTTGCCCTGTGCCATATGGGATCTTAGTTCCCTGACCATGGATGGAACCCACATCCCCTGCATTGGAAGGCAGATTCTTAACCACTAGACTGCCAGGGAAGTCTTAGTGCAAGTTAACTTTAATGCCACACAAATTTGTATGCAAACTTCAATTTCTAGTGTAGAGGTACCAACTTTATTTTTACTGCAATTAAATAAAGGCAATTGCATGTGATGTGACCAGCATGGCTATTGACAACAGTGGGTGGTACCTTTTGTTCAACAGTATAATATGCCAAGTACAGAACTTCACACATGTTTGTCCTTAGTCTCATGACAGCCTTACATGAGGTATGATTGTTCCCTTCTTATAGGTAAGGAAATTGGGACTCAGATATGTTGAATATACTCCCTGAGGTTCCAGAACTAACAATGCCAGTCATAGCTGGAGTATGATGTCACCTCCGCCTTCTGAGAGGAATGCAGGAGATTATCTAACTCCTGGCAGTTCAGTCCATAAAGAATCCGCCTGCAAAGCAGGAGACCGCCTGCGGCACAGGAGACCAACATTCAATCCCTGGGTCTGGAAGAACCCCTGGAGAAGGAAACAGCAAGCCTGTCCAGTATTCTTGCCTGGAAAATCCCATGGACAGAGGAGCCTGGTGGGTGACAAGAGTTGGACACGACTTAGCGACTGAAAAACATCAACGATATACCCAACAGAAAGAGTCGCACGTGTTCACCGAAAGACATATACAAAAATATTCCTAGTGACACTATTTATAACCTCAAACTGAAAATGACTGAAATATCCATCTATGTAGAGTGGATAAGCAAACTACTGTATTCGTGCAATGGAACCTTATACAGCAGTGAGAGTGAATGTATGCCATAACATGCAGATACGTGGATAGAAGATACTGATCCATCGATGTAAAATATATAAGAAAACAGACACTGAAACAAATCTATGGTGTTAGCAGTCAGGCTGGTGGCTGCCCCCAAAGACTGTAGTGACAGAAAGAGCCAGGAAGGGGCTTCTGGGCTACAAGTCTTGTTCTATTTCTGACCTTGGTACTAGTTGCACAGTTGTGTTCCCTCTGAGAATGTTCACTAAGATATACACCGGTTTTGTGTAGTTAGTTTTCCCTTACACTCCTGCAATTTACACAAAAGTCAGGATTTTATTTGTTTTTAAATTTGTGTCTCACTGTCCTATACAGAGACGTAGCTAACTTGACCTCCATGTATTGTTTCCTCTGGGAAGGCGGTTGCATTTCAAAATTAACAAACAAATTTTCATTGTAGCGTCATTCTGGCCATCGCTTTTCAATTCAATTCAGTTCAACAAAATAAACATTGATTGCGAAGCCCAAGCCCTGTGTCAGCATCTTGTGAAGCAGTAAGATGAAGCGGCTGTAAACAATCTTCTGAGGATACCTACTCATGTTGAAAACTGGTAAATAAAAAAGGAATAAATTAAAGCATGCATCCTAACTGATTAATATTAATAGGGTATTTCAGGGTAAGCAAATAACTGATGAGGGAAAGTTTATATTATAGCTAATAAATGTGGGAGAAATGATGGAGTCAGCAAATCAACATTTATTATTACCCTGGTAAAACCATTGTTCAGGACAACAAGCCTCACTGGCCACTAAACTATTAGGTAAAATGTTGATGGGAATTTAAAACTGATGGATCAGAGTGACACGCCCGGAATCCACTGGCCAATCTTAGCAGCCCCCAGAGTGGGGCAAGCACCCTGATAGGATGAAAGCACAGAAGTCTACTCAGTAGGCATTCAGTATCATCTGCCAAAATTTAAACTTGATGCAAACAAAGCCCGTATCAACCAGGTTTTAAAAATGTGGAAGGCAGGGCTTCCCTGTCACTGTGTCTCAGTGGTAAAGAATCCACCTGCCAATGCAGGAGATGCAGGTTCGACCCCTGACCTGGGAAGAGCCCACACGATGGAACAACTAAGGCTGGGCACCACAACTACTGAACCTGCACTCTAGAGCCCAGGAGCTGCAACTGTGGAGGCTCGCGCACCCTGGAGCCCATGCTCTGCAAAAGAAACCACCGTGATGAGAAGCCTGTGCTTTGCAAATAGAGAGTAGCCTCCACTCGCAGCAACTAGAGAAAAGCCCTCGTAGCAACAAAGGCCCCGCACAGCCAAACATAAATATGTAAATTTCAAGAAATGTGGAGGACAGAGGAACATGTTGAATGACACCAGGAGCCTTCTATTAGCCAAGGACGGAGTGAAAGAGGGCTTCCTCAGCGGCTCAGTGGTAAAGAATCCAACTGTCCATGCAGGAGACACAGGTAGACTCTGGGTCAGTCCCTGGGTCGGTATGACCCCTGCAGAAGGAAATGGCAACCCACTCCAGCATTCTCGCCTGGGAAATATCATGGACAGAAGAGCCTGGTAGGCTACAGTCCATGGGGTTGCAAAGATTCAGACACAACTGAGTGACTGAGCACACACACACACACACGCACATATACACACATAATAAAGGAAGTTCTACAAGAAGAATTAGTTTCTACCACAAACAAGTAGCATTAAAAATAGACAAAGGCAGGGGAACTCCCTTAAGGGATCCGTCAACCATATGCAATACGTAAATACTTCCATGATCCAATTCAGACGATTCAGTCATAAATACATTTTTTGAGACAACTAGGGAAAATTAAAGACTGAGATATTGAAGAATTACTGGTAATTGTGTTAGGTGTGGTAATGATATTGAGGTATGATTTAAAATATAAGTCCTTGACCACTAGAGAATTGTGAGGTGGAGGTGTGCTGTCTGGTAGTTGCTTTTAAAAATATTCCAGCAAAAACTCTGTGTGTGTCTGTGTTTGTGTGTGCTGGGGGAGACAGAGAAATGAGAGAGGAGAACAGAACATTGATAATTTTTAGAGCTGGGTGATGAATAAGAGGGGACTCACCATACTATTCTGTTTTGTGTGTTTGAAAATTTCCACAGTAAAAAAACATGATTTTATGCCAAAGCAAACAGACATTACAAATCAAATTTGTATATAAAATTTCTGTGAAGTTTCAAAGCAGAATACTTCAAACAAAGTTTCTGGCTTTCAGTCTTTTTTTCTCACGCCCTAGGCAACTGGGGATACCCAGTGGTGGGTGTCCTCTGCTTCTGGAGGTGGTTGGAAGGTCTGAGAAGTCCTAGAAGTGTCGACGGGAACTTTACAATTGATGGGTCAAGCTCTGAAAATTAGAGAACTAAAGTTGTGTTTCTCAAACTGCTTCTCATAACCTTCATTGAGACACAAAGTAAATTTAGTGGGCCCATCAGTTTTTTAAAAAAGAAACAGAATAGACAGACTAGAATAATATCATACTGCGTCTTCCACAATAGTAAGTTACTCATCTCAGTTCTTCACCACTGATGGAACTTCTCAGTTCAGCTTTTTCTTTTTCAGTACAATATATAAATATAGCATGTGTTATGTGCAAGCTCAGTTGTGTCTGACTCCTTGTGACCCCATGAACTGTAGCCCACCAGGCTCCTTTGTCCGTGAAATTTTCCAGGCAAGAATACTGGAGTGGGTGGCCATTTCCTACTCCAGGGGGACTTCCTGACCTAAAGATCAAACCTGCATTTCCTGCCTTGGCAGGTGGATTCTTTACCACTGTGCCACCAGGGAAACCCGTATAAATACCGTAGTTATCATGAAGAATACCTTTGATATAACTGATTTGGGGGTGTGATGACAACTTCTGAGAGAAAATTTGGGTTTCATGGTGCTGCTACTGCTGCTAAGTCACTTCAGTCGTGTCCGACTCTGTGTGACCCCATAGACGGAAGCCCACCAGGCTCCCCCATCCCTGGGATTCTCCAGGCAAGAACACTGGAGTGGGTTGCCATTTCCTTCTCCAATGTGTGAAAGTGAAAAGTGAAAGTGAAGTTGCTCAGTCGTGTCCGACTCTTAGCGACCCCACGGACTGCAGCCTACCAGGCTCCTCCATCCATGGGATTTTCTAGTTAGCCTCCAATTAAAAAAAAAAAAACAACTCAGTGCCAACAAGAATAAATAAAAGGATGGAAAAAGATGAAAAAAGAAAAGAAGTGCTGTGCAGTCCACTCATTATTCTGAAAATTGCTAATTAAAAGGAGAAAAATGAGGAATTAAGCAAATTTCCTGCTTCTCCACTACAGACTTTTTTTCAGGGTAACCAAATATAGCCCTAGTGGATGAGGGAAGTTTTCTTCTATTTAGAAGACTCTCAGTACTCTCCTGTGTAGAAAAGATGATACGATTAGAAAACTCACCATTTTGCAGACCATAATGAATTAATTGACTCAGGTGGTGGTGGTCAGCAATGGAGGATAAAATCATTTGATGAAAGGCTGCTGGAGAGGAATCAGGCTTTTCTCAGCCAAATCCACTGGTCAACCTCAGCATTAAGGAAATGTAAAAACTGTAGATTTATAAATCTAATAAGCAATGGGAGAAAGTCACTCATAAATAAATTCAAGTTGATTGGGCTGTAAAATATATATGTGTATATATATATGGCATACACCGTGTGTAAATTTAAGGTGTACAATATGTTAATTTGATGCATTTATATGTTGTAATGTGAGAGCCACTATAGTGATCATTAGCACGCCTCTCATGTTACATAAGTGTCATTTCTTTCCAGTGATTGGAATAATTGTTCTAGTCTCTTAGCAAATGTACTGATGGTAGGACAACATTTCCTGTTTCACCGAGCTGTGCATTAGATCTTCAGGGTTTATTCATGACTCCACACGAGCTTGTTCCCTTAGACAGCATCTATCTTATGGCCCCGCCTCTATCCCGGGGCGACCACCGTTTACCCTCTGTTCTCACTACGGCACTGCGGTAAAGTGAGATAAGCTGTTGTTGGAAGAGTTTGCATGGGCATGAAGGTGAGCCTCAAATGAGAGAAGTGAGCGTCCTTCCGGCAGACTCCTCCGCGTCCCTGAGACAGGAGACACCACGGCTCCCTTGGATCGGCTCTTGGTGTCTGTGATGCTGTTCTCCTCTGGTTTTCCTCTGGCTCTCACGCCCCATTCTGTTTCTGCCGTCTATGCTCCCTCCCTCGTGTATAAGCTTTGCTCATGCTCGTGTCCTTGGTCCTCTTTTCTTTATTCCTCCTGCTGCTCTCAGCCGAGTAGGTGTTTGTCTCCAGGACACCCTAAATGATGCCAGGGTGTCCTCCCTCCCAGAGGGAGGTAGGAGTTCCTCCCTCCCAGCCCATCATCCCCCAGTGGAAAACTCACCCCTCAGACACCCCAAATACTACCATAGAACACATATTCTTTCCTTGTCCACCTCTCCCCACTCTAAGGTTGTGTCTTCCTTCGAATCCACAATGTATTTTCAAGATTTTGTTTGAACATCTCATATGTTCCAAGGACTTATATCTTCAGATCACATCTGTTAACTAGATACTATTATCCCAACTTTACGGTGGAGACTGGGCCTGCCTGAGGCCCAGCCACCTGCCCAGGGTCATGTGACTAGTGTGTGATGGGCCTGGAAATCTGCATGCCGGGCAGCCACACAGCTTAGTTTGTGCCTTCTTGGGGCACCCGTCTGAGAGCACCTTCTGCTTTGGTTACTTCTGTAATTATTTGATTCCTGTGTATGCAAGGCCTTGAAAAGCTTTCTCGTTTTTCCTTTCAGCTTCTGGTACCAAGTTTGTAATGTGAAACTTTGGAGAGAGTCTTAAGTTCAGATATGTTATCTCATTCTACAGATTAGGACTCTTGACCCAACTGGGGGCTTGTCAAGTGTGGTCAGTGTGTACCTTGAAAGTTGCAGGAAATCAATAAATATCTGTAAAGTTGAACTGAATAAGGTGGACAAACAAGTTGGGCTTATTTTCAGATTTGAGTGAGGGAGTAAATGATCCAAATTCAAATAAAATGCTTTATTAAAACAATAAGCATAAGCTTCAAGTTGTCACTAATTACTAGCACCTGTGCATGTTTTGAAAGAGGGATGCAACACAGAATAAGAAAGAACTTTCTTTATGCATCATTTCACATCCAACATCCGAACAGAAGGCGAAAATGCTGACCATGGCCTAACTTCCTCTGTGCCTGTGACTTTGTTCTTAATAAAATTATTGTTCCCTTTCTAACTCATCCTTTAAGTTCAGGGTAAGTATATCTGCTAATTTGTAAGAAATGCTAGTATTTTCTATTCTCTGCTCTCAGATGTTCCTCAAATCTGCTGCTGATGGAGAGTACACCTTTTTCTAGACATTTCTGGAAATTGAAAATTATAAGTGATGTATGGCAAAAAGCATCATAATATTGTAATTATCTTCCAATTAAAATAAATAAAAGGACACCTGTTCTGCAACTTGGCCATATGATTTACTAATAATATTTACATAAAAAAAAAAAGAAAATGAAAGGTATGTACTTATTTCTTCCCTCAATTTTACCATTGATTGTCTTTTTTATGCCTTCTTTCTGGACAGCATACAGAAAAACCCCGTGTTCTCCCCAGTAGCATTTCTCAAATCACCTGCGTGGATGGTGAAGGGTTAATCTCACCAACAGTATGTGAATTCTCAGTAATTGGAGACAGAAAGGGGTTTGCTGTCTTTACCATGACCTTTTCTCTTAGACCTTGGGCCTAGTTCATTTCAGAGTTCAACTTCTGCCATTAAATCTCAATATGGAGCTGCTTTTTTCAAATGCCAAAATTCAGGAGACTGCCCGTGTGGCAGGATCGTGGTCATCTCTTTGGAAGGAACTGCAGGGTTTTCTTACCCTTCCGCTCTACTGGCCTTTTAAATCCGGTAGCAACCTAAATTCCCCCCTTGGAAGGGAGCTCAGTTCTTGTCCTAACAGACAAATGGGAGAAGAGTTCTCAGAAGGTCTGAGAACGCAGCAGTAGATAAATCGCCCTACCCGTTGTCATTCAGCAAAGCCCTTTACAGACAGAGCTATTCTGAAGCCATTAAAAAATGCTATTCATCTCGAACTTGCCATCTGCCTTCTGTATGTGGGATTCGTCCATCGCCTTAGCTAAGAGCTTAGTCTCAGCGGCCGCCTTCCCTCTCGCTCTCCCGTGACACGCAGGAAGCCTCTTATGGGAAGAAGACAATTTATTTTAGCTGAATGACCACATGGCTAACTATACACAGCAATTATACAAAGCAAATGTATCAACTTCTGCCACAGGAGGCAGGAGTTCCCTTTCTGGTCATTAATAATGAACACTCTTCAGTAAGTAGGAAAACATTTACCAAATAAAACGGCTTATTATAGATGATGCCCCAGGCTACTGAGCACCCGCGTGGCCCCTAAGGAGAGAAGGAAGCCAACTGGTTCGCACAGCTGGGTGACCACACTAGCTGGTCCTGGAAGCATCTCGGAACCAGCCAGAAGATGTGACCCGTTGGCTCTTACTGCAGAAATGTCTAATCCGAAAAGAAGTGGTCGGGTCTTTGCTATATTGCCATTCCATTGCTTCCTTTCCTGGCAGCTGCATAATTGGGAATGCAGGGAAATCAAAAAACGAAGAGGAAGGAAATTAGAGCCGGGAAGTGTCAAATTGATCTACTGCAGCACTGGGGGGGCGGGAGTGCCTGGCAAGTCCAGCTTTCTCCCCAAGCCCCCAGCCTCGCTTCACCCACCATTGAAAACTTGCTCCGCTTGCTCGGGAATTTCTCCCGAGGCTCCTGTTTGCTCGCACGCTGCGACTGTGGCTTGGCCTACAGTCGCTCGCATTCCGGAGGACTCGTTTGCAGCCTTTTTAATGAACAAAATCCCTGAAAAGGTGCTGACATTTTAATGCCTCCAATTGATGCTTTATATTGAGACGACGAGAGCTTTGTACTGCAGTCAAAGCCCTTGCAAATCCGAACGCTCCCGGGTCTTAGCCACCTCGCTGGCACATGGGGTGTAATTTAAATAGACATGGAACACGTGCACTTACACACTGCTCTCCTACTGAAGACAGATCTCTGTGGCCTAATTAATGTTCAACACCCTTATGAGGTAGGTGTGTACGGCCCTCCCTTCACAGATGTGTGACTTCAGGTAGTGGAATGAGAAAATCCACAGCACCCAGCGCAAAGGTTGTGCCTTTAATGAATTCTGCACAGGGTGGAATGGTGACCTAGCCATGGTAAAAATAAATAAATAAGAAGCCATTAATAATAGTGTGATGAAACCTGCAGCCTCTCAGCTGGTTCAGTGTATAACCTCGCTCTGGTGATTTACCAAACTCCATTAAAATTTGGTCTACTTGATCACAGTTTGGTGAGTTGAATGCACCCATGGCCCTCCTTCCCATAAACCACAAAGGATGGAATGAAAAGAACCAACTTGCAACTGTACATTGTTTTTGAACTTCAAATCACTTTAAAAACTTTCAAAATGTTATTAAGATTTTTTAAATGTAGCTATGAAATACAGACTCATTGAGAAGCAATTGTGTGTGAAGTTCTAAGCTGTGTGCTTACTGCCTGTCCTCCTGGACTTATTGTCCAGCGGAAAATAAAAAGACACAGGCAGTTACCATACAGAGTGATCAAGGCAAATCAGGGATGCAGATAGCGTGCCACGGAAGAGGACTCACATAAGGGGTCCCTGGTCCAGTTCCAGAGAGTAGGAAAGGCTTTCTAGAGAAATCGTATCAAACGATATTCAAACTGATAGATTAAGGGCCAGCAGAAGTCAGACAGAGGAAGGGATGGAACTTAGACATGGCATATTGAGCATGCTTGAATGCATGCTAACTTACTTCAGTCATATCTGACTCTGTGAGACCCTAAGGACTGTAGCCTGCCAGCCTCCTTTGCCCATGGAATTCTCCAAGCAAGAATACTGGCATGGGTGCCATGCCCTCCTACAGATCTTCCCCGTGCAGGGACTGAACTTGGGTCTCCTGCTTTACAGGCAGACTCTTTACAATTTGAGCCACCAGAGAAGCCCCATATTGGTCATAGGGACTTCCATTTTAAAATGGCAGAGGAGAAGATGAACATGGAAAGTTACTAAGACCAAGAAGCTCAGTTGGGTTAAACCAAGTATTTACTGGCAGAAGTCACTCTCTCCTTCTACATCTTTAAAAGTCAGCTCTCCTTCTAAAGGAGATGGTGCAAGCTAGTGATTTGGGAAATGCTGCTATTGAGGATTTCTCGATGTGCTATCAGGAAAGAAGGCATATTAAAAGCAATCAGTTAAAACTGAGGAAAGAAGCTCATACCTCTAATTTTTAATTTCTAGAAATATCCAGAAAAAAGGCATATTTCCCAGCAGAAGCAGGTATAGAGGAGCATCCTAGAAGGATGCAGAATTCCCTTGGAAGTTATGGGAAACTTAACTGATCATAAAGAGAGGAGGGGGAAAGAAAAAGGAAGGAAGGGAGGGAGGAAGGAAAGTAGGAAGAAAGGAAGGAAGGAGGGAAAGAAAGAAAATAAGATAAAGAATCGGCAACTCAGCTCATATGTAATTGTGAATAATCAACCTAGTAAGAAAATTTAAGAAAAATATTTCTTAAAGGAGCAAATAAAAATTGACATTAGCAGGGATTTTCATACCTGTTCATTATTCATTATTTTAACTACATTTTTAGTTTGTGAGGAAAGCTCATGGAAAAAAATGTAGTTGTCATTCAACAAAAGCAAGTATTCTTTCTCTCAGTTACAGACAAGCAACATGAGACACAGGACTTGAAAATGGCATTTTTATGTTTATTAGGGTGAATTTTGGGGAGGGATGGCAAAGCAGATACAACAAAATTATGATACCCTCTAGTCCTAAACCTAATGAAATGGGATAAATAAATAAATAAAACTGATGAATAGTTTGAGACCAGTGCTGTAACACTGGAAAGTGTTTCAAAATGGAAGACTTTGAAAATTGATGTCTGGCCCAATATAAAATTCCTCCAGAGAGAGCTCTGTGGAAATGAAGCACAATGAGATTCAGAGAAATCTCGTTCATCTTGCTCATTCACTTCCTCCTTCTGTTTGGGGATGGGATATGCCACCCAGGGGTGAAGATGAGGCATGCCTTTCCCAAGGAGTTCTTCCCTGATGTCCTAGATAAATAATACTCAACAGTGAATAAGAAACCATATCTCATTATTTTCTTTTTCACTGACTGGAAAGAAAGCAGGGGAAATTCTGTGGAAAAATCTCCAAAACTTAAAATTTTCCAACTACAAGTAGGGCTTTTAGTAGAACAAGAAGAGAAAAGAAATAAACAAAAGCCACTGACCATGGTGATGGTTCAAGGAAATGCATAGGAAGCCCACAGGGTGGGATAAGGGCCCGTCATATCCAAATCCCTTACTTTTATTTTATTCTGCCTCACAGCTGGCTAGAGGCAGACGAGACAGGAGAATATTTTTAAACCAGGGAAGATTGTCTCCAACAGAAACAATGAGTTGGTGGCACAGCTTGAATTGGGGAAATAATTCAGAATCTGAAGGCATCTCTCTGGGGAACTCTTAACAGAATTCCATAGGAGAGAGCTGAACCAGAGATGAAATTAACCAACTACACTAAAAACAATCCCAGATTTATTCCTTTTCTGGCTACAGCAAGAGAAAAGCAGAAAGCAGAGCACAGAGGTAAGAGATGTGGAAGTTGTCAGGGAAAATCCATATAAACTTTGGCCACCTCATGCGACGGGTTGACTCACTGGAAAAGACTCTGATGCTGGGAAAGGTTGGGGGCGGGAGGAGAAGGGGACGACCGAGAATGAGATGGCTGGATGGCATCACCGACTCTGTGGACATGGGTTTCAGTGTACTCCAGGAGTTGGTGATGGACAGGGAGGCCTGGCGTGCTGTGATTCATGGGGTCGCGGAGAGTCGGACACGACTGAGCGACTGAAATGAACTGAACTGAACTGATATATATATTAGATCAGTTCAGTTCAGTTGCTCAGTCATGTCCGACTCTTTATGACCCCATGGACTGAAGCACACCAGGCTTCCCTGTCTATCACTAACTCCTGGAACCTACTCAAACTCATGTCCAGTGAGTCAGTGATGCCATCCAACTACCTCATCCTCTGTTGTCCTCTTCTCCTCCCACCTTCCATCTTTCCCAGCATCAGGGTCTTTCCAGTGAGTCAGTTCTTTGCATCAGGTGGCCAAAGTATTGGAGTTTCAGCTTTAGCATCAGTCCTTCCAATGAATATTTAGGACTGATTTCCTTTAGGATTGATTGGTTGGATCTCCTTGCAGGTCAAGGGACTCTCAAGAGTCTTCTCCAACACCACAGTTCAAAAGCATCAATTCTTTGGTGCTCAGCTTTCTTTACAGTCCAACTTTCACATCCATAAATGACTACTGGAAAAGCCATAGCTTTGACTAGACAGACATTTTTTGGCAAAGTAATGTCTCTGCTTTTTAATATGCTGTCTAATCATAGCTTTTCTTCCAAGGAGCAAGTGTCTTTTAATTTCATGGCTGTAGTCACCATCTGCAGTAATTTTGGAGCCCCCCAAAATAAAGTCTCTCACTGTTTCCATTGTTTCCCCATCTATTTGCCATGAAGTGATGGGACTGGATACCACGATCTTAGTTTCTGAATGCTGACTTTTAAGCCAACTTTTTCATTCTCCTCTTTCACTTTCATCAGGAGGCTCTTTAGTTCTTCTTTGGGCCATAAGAGTGGTGTCATCTGGGTATCTGAGGTTATTGATATTCCTCCCAGCAATCTTGATTCTAGCTTGTGCTTCATCCAGCCCAGCATTTCGCATGATGCACTCTGCATATAAGTTAAATAAGCAGGGTGACAATATGCAGCCTTTCCTGACTTGGAACCAGTCTGTTGTTCCATGACCAATTCTAACTGTTGCTTCTTGACCGACATACAGATTTCTCAGGAGGCAGGTCAGGTGGTCTGGTATTCCCATCTCTTGAAGAATTTCCCAGTTTGTTGTGATCCACCCAAAGGCTTTGGTGTAGTCAATAAAGCAGAAGTAGATGTTTTTCTCGAACTCTCTTGCTTTTTCCATGATCCAGTGGATGCTGGCAATTTGATCTCTGGTTCCTCTGCCTTTTCTAAATCCAGCTTGAACATCTGGAAGTTCATGGTTCATGTACTGTTGAAGCCTAGCTTGGAGAATTTTGAGCATTACTTTGCTATCATGTGAGATGAGTGCAATTGTGAGGTAGTTTGAACATTCTTTGGCATTGTCTTTCTTTAGGATTGGGATGAAAACTGACCTTCTCCAGCCCTGTGGCCACTGCTGAATCTTCCAAATGTGCTGGCATATTGAGTGCAGCACTTTCACAGCATCATCTTTTAGGATTTGAAATAACTGGAATTCCATCACCTCCTCTAGCTTTGTTCGTAGTGATGCTTTCTAAGGCCCACTCGACTTCTCATTCCAGGATGTCTGGCTCTAGGTGAGTGATCACACCATTGTGGTTATCTGGGTCATGAAGATCTTTTTGTGTAGTTCTTCTGTGTATTCTTGATACCTCTTCTTAATATCTTCTGCTTCTGTTAGGTCCATACCTTTTCTGTCCTTTATCGAGCCCATCTTTGCATGAAATGTTCCCTTGGTATCTCTAATTTTCTTGAAGAGATCTCTAGGCTTTCTCATTCTGTTGTTTTCCTCTATTTCTTTGCCCTGATCACTGAGGAAGGCTTTTTTTTTTATCTCCCTTGCTATTCTTTGGAAGTCTGCATTCAAATGGGTATATTTTTCCTTTTCTCCTTTGCTTTTAGCTTCTCTTCTTTTGTCAGCTATTTGTAAGGCCTCCTCAGACAATCATTTTGCCTTTTTGCATTACTTTTTCTTGGGGATGGTCTTGATCCCTGCCTCCTGAACAATGTTAAAAATCTCCATCCATAGTTCTTCAGGCACTCTGTCTATCAGATCTAATCCCTTGACTCTTAATCGTCACTTTCACTATATAATCATAAGGATTTGATTTAGACCATACCTGAATAGTCTAGTGGTTTTCCCTACTTTCTTCAGTTTAAGTCTGAATTTGGCAATAACGAGTTCATAATCTGAGCCACAGTCAGCTCCCAGTCTTGTTTTTGCTGACTGTTTAGAGCTTCTCCATCTTTGGCTGCAAAGAATATAATCAATCTGATTTCGGTGTTGACCATCCGGTGATGTCCATGTGTAGAGTCTTCTCTTGTGTTGTTGGAAGAGGGTGTTTGCTATGACCAGTGCATTCTCTTGGCAAAACTCTATTAGCCTTTGCCCTGCTTTATTCTGTACTCCTAGGCCAAATTTGCCTGTTATCCCAGGTATCTCTTGACTTCCTACTTTTGCATTCCAGTCCCCTGTAATTTTTTGGGTGTTAGTTCTAGAAGGTCTTATAGGTCTTCATGGAACCGTTCAACTTCAGATTCTTCAGCGTTACTGGTTGGGGCATAGACTTGGATTACCATGATATTGAATGGTTTGCCTTGGAAACGAACAGAGATCATTCTGTCATTTATGAGATTGCATCCAAGTACTGCATTTTGGACTCTTTTGTTGACCATGATGGCTACTCCATTTCTTCTAAGGGATTCCTGCCCAAGTAGTAGATATATTGGTCATCTGAGTTAAATTCAACAATTCCAATCCATTTTAGTTCGCTGATTCCTAAAATGTCAATGTTCACTCTTGTCATCTCCTATTTGACCACTTCCAATTTACCTTGATTCATGGACCTAACATTCCAGGTTCCTATGCAATATTGTTCTTTATAGCATTGAACTTTACATCCATCACCAGTCACATCCACAACTAGGTGTTGTTTTTGCTTTGGCTCTGTCTCTTCCTTCTTTCTGGATTTATTTCTCCACTGATCTCCAGTAGCATATTGGGCACCTACCAACCTGGGGAGTTCATCTTTCAGTGTCCTATCTTTTTGTCTTTTCATACTATTCATGGGGTTCTCAAGGTAAGAATAGTGAAGTGGTTTGTGTATGTATTAGATATATACATACATATATGCACAATCAGGCTTCCCTGGTGGCTCAGTGGTAAAGAGTCTGCCTCCAATGCAGGAGACAAGAGTTCAATCCCTGGGTCAGGAAGATGCCCTGGAGAAGGGGATGGCAACCCACTCTAGTATTCTTGCCTGGAGAATCCCATGTACAGAGGAACCTGGTGGGCTACAGTTCATGGGTCACAAAGAGTTGGACACGACTGAGCAACCGTCGCTCATTCACTCATATAAACAATACATATACATGTGCATGTATATATATATATATAAAATGCATTTTATTTGACCAAGTAAGAGGTCTGGATAGAGCTATATTCGTATAATAAGAATAAGATAAAAAGAAAGAATATCACAACCATGAAATAATGCTACAGCAAAAACAGGGAAGGAAACAGCATAGCTCTGGAAGGCAAATGGAGAAATCACTCTTGAGGAAGACAGTAGAGGAAACAGAAATACTTTCTGTTACTAATGTTGAAAGTGAAAGTGAAGTCCTGTCTGACTCTTTGCGACCCCATGGACTGTAGCCTACCAGGCTCCTCTATCCATGGAATTTTTCAGGCAAGAGTCCTGGAGTGGGTTGCCATTTCTGTCTCCAGGGGATCTTCCCAACCCAGAGATCGAACCCAGGTTTCCCTCATTGAAGGCAGATGCTTTACCATCTGACCCACCAGGGAAGCAACTAACGTTTCATATTCTCAAAATATTGAAGTTCAGTTCAGTTCAGTCTTTCATTTGTGCCCGACTCTTTGTGACCCCATGGACTGCAGCACGCCAGGTCTCCCTGTCCATCACCAATTCTGGGAGCATACTCAAACTCATGTCCATCGAGTCAGTGATACCATACAACCATCTCATCCTCTGTCATGCCCTTCTCTTCCTGCCTTCCATCTTTCTTAGAATCAGGGTCTTTTCAAATGAGTCAGTTCTTTGCATCAGGTAGCCAAAGTATTGGAGTTTCAGTTTCATCATCAGTCCTTCTAAGGAATATTCAGGACTGATTTCTTTTAGAATGGACTGGTTGGATCTCCTTGCAGTCCAAGGGACTCTCAAGAGTCTTCTCCAGCACCACAGTTCAAAAGCATCAATTCTTCAGTGCTCAGCTTTCTTTATAGTCTTACTCTCACATCCATACATGACTGCTGGAAAAACCATAGCTTGACTAGACAGACCTTTTTTGCAAAGTAATGTCTCTGCTTTTAATAAGCCATCTAGGCTGGTCATAACTTTTCTTACAAGGAGCAAGTGTCTTTTAATTTCATGGCTGTAGTCACCATCTGCAGTGATTTTGGAGCTCCCCAAAATAAAATCTTTCACTGTTTCCCCATCTATTTGCCATGAAGTGATGGGACTGGATGCCATGATCTTAGTTTTCTGAATGTTGAGTTTTAAGCCAACTTTTTCACTCTCCTCTTTCACTTTCATCAGGAGGCTCTTTAGTTCTTCTTTGCTTTCTGCCATAAGGTGGTGTCATCTGCATATCTGAGGTTATCGATATTTCTCACAGCAATCTTGATTCAAGCTTGTGCTTCATCCAGCCCAGCATTTCATGTGATATATTTTGTATATAAGTTAAATAAGCAGGGTGACAATATCCAGCCTTGATATACTCCTTTCCTGATTTGGAACCAGTCTGTTGTTCCATGTCCAATTCTAACTGTTGCTTCTTGACCTGCATACATATTTCTCAGGAGGCAGGTCAGGTGGTATGGTATTCCCATCTCTTGAAGAATTTCCCACAGTTTGTTGTGATCCACACAGTCAAAGGCTTTGGCGTAGTCAACAAAGCAGAAGTAGATGTTTTCCTTGAACTCTTGCTTTTTCCATGATCCAGTGGATGCTGGCAATTTGATCTCTGGTTCCTGTGCCTTTTCTAAATCCAGCGTGAACATCTGGAAGTTTACGGATCATGTACTGTTGAAGCCTGGCTTGGAGAATTTTGAGCATGACTTTACTAGCATGTGAGATGAGTACAATTGTGTGGTAGTTTGAACATTCTTTGGCATTGTCTTTCTTTGGGATTGGAATGAAAACTGACCTTTTCCAAAGTACTGAAAGAAGATAGGAAATCTATAAAACAAGAGATCTAAGACCAGTATCTTTCTTGACTTTGATTGAAACATCCTTTTTAACAGTTACATAAGACAACACCTTCCCATCAATGTGTACTTAAGTAAGTGAAAGTGTTAGTCATTCAATCACATCCAACTCTTTGCAACCCCATGGACTGTCGCCTGCCAGGCTCCTCTGTCTGTGAATTCTCCAGGCAAGAACACTGGAGTGGTATGTCATTCCCTTCTGCAGGGGATCTTCCTGACCCAGGGATCAAACCCAGGTCTCCTGCATTTGCAGGCAGATTCTTTACCACCTGAGCCACCAAGAAAGCCCAATGTGTATTTAGGCAGTTCTGTATTTTTTGTTATTAAAAGACAGCATTTAGCATATTAAATATTAGCATATCAAAAGTTCTCTGTATGACAAAAGCATTATAAACAAGGATGGTGGTGTTGTTCAGTTGCTCCGTTGTGTCCAACTCATTAGTGACCCCATGGAGAGAGCCAGTCAGGCTCTCTGTCCATAGGATTTCCCAGGCAAGAATACTGGAGTGGGTTGCCATTTCCTTCTCCAGGGGATCTTCTTGAGCAAGGATCAAACCCTTGTCTCCTGCATTGACAGGTGAATTCTTTACCACTGAGCCATCAGAGAAGCCCATAAGAAAGATAAACACAAGTGATAAGCTTTGAGAATATATGAATAGCATACAAACTGACAAAGGATTTGTATTGGGACTATGTGAAGAATTCTGAGAAATCATTAAGAAAAATATAATCCATCTAATAGGAAAATAGGAGAGGGTGTGTGAAGAGGCAGGCAATTCAAGAAGAGGAAAAGGTGAATGTCAGGTGAACGTATGAAATGAAAATCAACCTCACTAATAATAAAAATGCAAATTTAAACAATGGTTTTGCATTCTGCCTCTGAAAAATACTATGTAGAAGTGTTTTTCTCTAGTATTCTGTTAAGTACAGATAACAACCCTGGGTATCATTGATACATAGAAAATTATATAAGAAGACTTTGAAAGGTAGGGAGATGGCAGACCAGCTAGAGACCCAGGAACCAGGAAGAATGAAAAATGAGGACAGACGAAATGTCATCAGAAGTGGAATAAAGTCAATTATGGTAAAGTCATACAACGAAACATAGCAGTTAAGAGGAATAATTACATTCATATGCAGCAGCATGATAAGATTTCAAAGACAGTGTTGCATTAAAAAAAAAAAGCCAAAAAACAGTTACATAAGACATATGGGATTGTACCAGGCTTCTCTGGTAGCTCATCTGGTAAAGAATCCGCCTGCAATGCAGGAGACCCCAGTTCAATTCCTGAGTTTGGAAGATCCCCTGGAGAAGGGATAGGCTACCCACTCCAGTATTCTTGCCTGGAGAATCCCCATGGACAGAGGAGCCTGACAGGCTATAGTACACGGGGTTGCAAAGAGTCGGACATGACTGAGCGACTAAGCACGGTACACGGGATTGTACCTTTTTTTTTAAACAAACACATAAAACGAAATGACGTATTTTCTTTAGGCAAATCTATGTGAATATTAAGATATTAAAAGCAAAGATATAAAATACTTGACACAAAGTCTCAACTGTACTCATATCTGGTCTGAAGCAAGGACCATAAGGAGAAAATATTCATTAAGCATCACTAGGGTGATTAAAATTAATACGACCCTGCAGTCATTTCTCATAAGGTTTGTTTTATTCTTTCATTGTATAAGTAGTTTACCCCCAAACAATGACTATTAACTTCTTGATGTTTTTCTTTTTGATTTTTCCTGTGCATATCTTAACCTAGTTGAGATAATGTATGTGTGTTTGTGTGGGTATAATTTTGAATGCAGTGTTTTTAGAAACCTAACATGAGCATTGCTCCCTGGTATAAACACTGCAAAGAAATTATAACAGTACCTGCCATTTAGTGAGCACCAATTAATTCGCCAAGTCAGTGCCCTATATGTATCACACATTACTCCTAAATCTTATCACAATCCTACAGATTTTTATTCTCTTCATTTTCTATGGCTAAACTGAAGATAAAACTGAGGTTGGAAGGGGTTAAGCAATACACTCAAGGTCACAAATGGGGCCAAAGAGCCTGCACTCATACCAGGTAAGGGGTCTTCGGAGCTCATGCTAACGTGCTGAGCCTAGCAGTCTTCATCCTGTGGGGTTAGTTTGACAAACATTAAAGCTGGAACATTTTCACAAAGTCAACTTCGGAAATTCCCATGATTCCCTGCCAATTTGACAGACGGACCAAGGAAGTAAACAGCAGGGCCGCCTTTCCTCAGAAGGGAATGGGAGAATGTTACGGCAAAATTTTCCCTCAAGTAGCCAAAGCTTGATAAATATTCTTCTAAAGCTCCCATTACGCCACTGCTTATCTCAGGATAGAGTTGAAGGAAGTGACAGATGACTTCTGACAACAGCCAACATCTAACAGAGAATATGAATAGCTTCCACTGACAGATAGCTCTCAGAGATGTTAGATGAATAGCCTTATGCTGACTTCCAGATGCTTGGCCTCATAATGACAACAGCTAATACTTCCACAGTACTTACACTCATATATGTGCCAAGTAGTATTTGAAGCACTGTTTTATACATACATATATATATATATACAAACTCATTTAATTCTCCATGGTGCCAACTTACACATAATATTAATAGGGATAAAATAAAACAATGATATTATGTGTAGTATAGTACTGGGCTTCCCAGGTACTGCAGTGCAAAAGGATCTGCCTGCCAAATGCACGAGACACCAGAGACACAGGTTCAATCCCTGAGTCAGGGAGACCCCTGGAGTAGGAAATGGCAACTCACTCCAGTATACTTGCCTGGAAAATTCCAGGGACAGAGGACCTGGTGGGCTACTGTCTATGGGGTCACAAAGAGTCAGACATGACTGAGCATGCATGCATGCATATGCACGTAGCATAGTATTGTCAGAAGCAAAAACTTGATCTCCAAATACCAGCATAATTTTTAAAAAATTGGCCAAGTTCTCTTTTTTAATCATTAAATGTATTTAATCTGTTGCCTTGACTAAGTTTAATCTTTATTTCTTAAACCTTTCTAGTTGTTTACAATGTTAATATTTTAAAATTTTAAGGGTCTTTTTTTTTTTAGTATTTTAAAGTCTTTGTTGAATGTATCACAGTTAGCACCCAGGTTCCTCCAAAGCCCTACACAGCTGATGGTCATCCACAGACCTGCACGGGGAGAGATGATGGCACCACGTTTCCTATGTGTGGCTGCAGTGACAGCATCACTGCCTGTGCTGAGACGGGTTGCACTATGTATTTGGGGGCTGAGTGGCTGCCATGATGTTAGTATTTTTTTGCCCCATTTGACATTTGCAGCCTGGAAGGCAGTTTTGAATGATCTTTAACTGGATCATGGATAAATTGCTGATCTCAATGCAGGGGTCAGTCCTGGAGTCCAGGAGATGAGTGAGGGTGGGATGGGGCGGGGAACTGGCTAACCTAATGCTGTACGTCTTATCTATTGTATTTATGAGTTAATTCCACTCAAGTGCTGACTATTAGCAATATGCTCCTTACCCTGAAGAAATAATTATGCAAAAAGAGAAAGAAGGAGGAAGCAAAAGTACTTGCAGCCTCACCTACCTTCTTGGAAGAAATAGAAATGCGTTCTCTTTCCCTTGAGGATGATCTTCTGAGAAATAACTCTATTTTCTTTTCTTTTTTTTTTTTATGATAGTGTTTATATGAATCACATTCACAGCCATGATTTCATTTGTTCCTTCAACAATCTTTTGAGTTCTGGAATCCTAGTTTTCTTATTACATTTGATTTACAATTTTTCACATGTTCTAAGAAAAAGTCAACAGAAAAGTATTCAGCAAACAATGACAAAAAAAGATATAAATTTGTCATAATCATTACAGAGAAGTTTAAGGCAGTGTTAATCGATGGTAATAGATCTGAAATGATGTGTTCTTCATGTGAATCTGAATTGCTAACACTTGATTGAAGATCTAACAATAATGACTCAATCAATGACATTGATAGAAACAGATGTAATTTTAAACAGTTTCTGAAGAAGTGAAATTTTTCCCTTAATCTTTTTTTTACATTGCATGTTGTTTTTTATGGATTACAAAATAGCACATGTCCTTAGAAACTTGAATGTTATCACACAGAAGGACATTAACAGCACCTGTAATCTTAAATAAAAAAAAAAATTTAAGACTTTAGCATATCAGTGTTATCAAGGAAAGTTTAAGATATGTTTGCTTATCTGCTTATTTAACAGGTTAGCATATAGTACATTTAAGAAATCTTATCAAATTTATTTTAAAATTTATTAAAGTTGGTTAATGTTTACACAATTCAATGATTTTGTTTTGGAGACATAGAAAAAAATTGAATAAATATGCTAAATATGCTAACTCTATTTTCAAATAGTCATTGACTATCATGATTTCCACATATCCTTTGGAGATGTTAACTATTGTGTGTTTTCTTACTTAAGAAATGAGAGAATCAGTGGTTTGCCCTCTCTTGCATAATTAAAAGTCAGTTCGAAGAGGTCTTTGACCCCTACGACCAGATGGTTCAGCTAAAGTTAAGTGAAGAGTTGAGCAACGATTTCGCTTACTTGAGTGGCATATGGATAGCCAGTATAGGTCACGGGGATCAGAATTCCATCAGGACCAGAATTCCTTGGGAATCTCAATCTGTGGCTATCTTCTAAAAAGCTCTAGCAGAGTAATTCACACTCCAGAAGGACAGTGAAGTTGCTCAGCTGTGTCCGACTCTTTGCAACCCCATAGACTGTAGCCTACCAGGCTCCTCTGTCCATGGGATTTTCCAGGCAATAGTACTAGAGTGGATTGCCATTTCCTTCTCCAGGGGATCTTCCCAACCCAGGGCTCGAACCCAGGTCTCCCGCATTGTAGACATATGCTTTACTGTCTGAGCCACCAGGGAAGTCCCCAGAAGGACAGGTCCCCCACAAAAAGCATATCAGAATTTCAGGGAAGGGGGAATGTTTAAAAATGCAAGTCAATTTCATAATGCCATTTTATGTGTGAAAAAGAAAAGAAGGTGCCTATTGATTTCCTACATGACAATAAGTAATTGAAATCAAAGTATCTTTGAGAAGAGCAGGGCATTTTTTTTTAATTCAAAATAGGGCTGTCGGCTTAGAAATATCTCTCTAATGTTTAAGCTTTCAAGTCTAGATGAACATTTGATGTGGAGGAACCTTGGAGATTAGGCATGCAGGCTTTGGAGCCAGACTGTCTAGGTTCAAATCCTGGGGCTACTATCTGCGTGACATTGGCAAGTTGCCTTACACTTTCTAAACCTTCATTTCCTCACCTGTAAAGTGAAGATGTAGTAATAAGACCTCATTATAAGTTGTCTTTGGAATTAAATGGTAGGATATATCTTAAGTATGTAGAAGTGTTAGACACTTAAGAAATGGTCAATGATTGTAGCTATTATTACTAGGCATCATTTTTTGATTTCCTGTTTTCCTCTGGTCCTATTAAATCTTTCAAGGAATTTCAAGTTCTTATCAAATGTTCAAAGTTGCTCCAAGGTATTTTCTCTAGTTCTAAGAAACAAATAGGGATAGTGAAGCTCATCAGACATAGTTATAGTGATGTAATAATGTACTGTGTTCTGTGCCCCTCTCCCTATTGATAATGAATAAGCTTTTTAAATAAACAAACAAAGAAGTGTTCTGCTCAACCACCGCAGAGCAGACATTGTTAGTTGCCAACTCAACACCTATTTTCCAATGCCTATACACTTCTTGTTTTGGTCTTCCCTGATGGTTCAGATGGTAAAGAAACTGCCTGCAATTCAGGAGACCCAGATTCGATTCCTGAGTTGGGAAGACACCCAGGTGAAGGGAATAGTTACCCGCTCTGGTATTCTTGCCTGGAGAATTTCATGGACAGAGGAGCCTGGCAGGGTACAGTCCACAGGGTCACAAAGGGTCGGATACAACTGAGCGACTAACACACACTCACACACACACACACACACACATGCCCTTCTTATGGAACCCCTGGCCATCTCCCATTGCCATGTACTTCAGGGGACTCTAAACCTCATCCCCAGCTATAAGGGATGGATCCGAGGTAGTTTAAGCCAACCATGGTAATCCCACTTTTCATACTGATTCTTAGACAGATGTGAGACTCTCTTCAATAACTGGAAGCCCAGACTGTTATTGTTCATAGAAAGATGCATGTACCACAGCCAACACCGCACAGGTCCAAAGGAAAGCCATTTCTTTCAGATTTCTACTCCTTTCCTTCCTCTAACTCACCCCCAAATTACTCTTTTTCTCTCTGTTTCTCAGTTCCATTAGAAAAAACACATTTTGTTTCCTGAGGCAAAAATGAAATGAAATTAGATATACATGTAGCATGTTGAGAAGTCGTTGGGCATCTTCTACTTTCTTTACTCCTTAAAGACACATCGGAACCGATACCATGTCTTCCCCTTATCTTTGTCTTGTTTGTATGTGACACTCGGACCTGCTGTTGCCATCTTAAAACCACAAGGACAGCCCATGGGTGGGCAAAGCTAATAGAATGAAGAGGACATAGTGGAAGGACAGTAAGAACCTGGGTCCTTGACTATATGCTGAGCCACTGATTATACCAATATGAAGCCCTCACTGCCATTGGACTTATTCGTACATGAATTAATAGATTTCCTGCTGTTTAACTCAGATTGAGTTGGCATTTTCTATCATTTATAGCCAAAGTGTATGAATATACAGCAGGTAAAATCCACATTAGAAAGTCTTCAAAGAAACTAGAAGTCAGAAGTGTCTCTCTTATGGTCCTAATCACCCTTGATTTCCCTCAGTAATCTTCTTGATTCCCATCAACTCTAAAGGAATCCTACCCACTCAAAATAGGTCAGAATCCAAAAGCTTCTCTAACCTCTGCTGTTATCACTTTAATCCAAGCCCCCATCATTGCTCTCCTGTCTGACAGCAATAACCATGTAACTGGACCACCTACATTCGTGCTCCCCCGACTTCCACAATCCATTCTTTTCCAAATTGACATGAAGTTCACCATTTTAACCATTTTAAGGCATACAATTCAGTGGTCTTTTGCGTATTACCAGTGTTGTGCAACCCATCACCACTATCCACTTCTTGAACATTAACATCATCCTCCAAAAGAAACCCCATATCCATTACATAGTCACTTCCCATTTTCTTCACTCCCCAGCCCCTGGCAGCCCCTCACACCATCTACTGTTAGCACAGCAGCTGGAGTGATATTTTCCAAAGATAAATCCGATCAGGTCACTTCCCTGCTAAAGCCTTGCAATGACCTTGAATAACATTTAAATTCTTTAACCTGACTTGGAAGACCACACATGACCTGTCACCTCTCCAAGTACGTCTTGCACTCTTCTCCCACTTGCACGCCAGGCTCTGGCCATACAAGCTTTCTTGTGTTCCTTAAACATGCTGGCTCCTTCCGACTTCCATGTTCCCATTCCTCAGATGCTCTTCCCTACTTTGCAGAGTGATGCCGTCTCATCATTCAAGTGGCATCTTAATGTTTCCTCCCCAGGGAGTCTTCCCTGACTAAGGAAGTGCTCCCTGACCCCACTGCTCTTCAGTGTCACTCCTTTTAATTTTCCTCAAAACATTCATCTCTCTCCAAAACTATGATGCTCATATTCATTTTTTAAAATTAACTGAAGTCCAGGGACTTCCCTGGTGTCCAATGCAGGGGATGAGGGTTTGACTGCTGGTCAGAGAGCAAAGATCCCACATGCGTGGTGGCCAAAAAAACAAAAAAAAACATACAACAGAAGCAAAATTATAACAAATTCAATGAAGACTTTAAAAAATGGTCAACATAAAAAAATCTTAAAAAAAATTAATTGAAGTCCATCTTATTCAAATTCCCTTAGTTTTTGCCTAATGTCCTTTTCTCTTCCAGGATCCCACCCAGAATTCTACATTAGACTTAGTTTCCATGTGTTCTTTTGCTTCTTCCAGCTGTAAAGTTTCTCAAACTTTCTTTGTTTTTGAGGACCTTGACAAGTGCTGGGGAGTACCGGTCAAGTATTTTATAGGAGGACCTTTTATTGAAATTTGTCTGATTTTTTCCCTCATGATTAGACAGAGGTTATGGCCTTTAAGGGTAAAGCATAAAGTGACATTTCATTCAAATCACATTCATTTTTTATTAGTTGGTTACCCATCTCTCCCACTTTTAGCATGTTAAACTCCAAGAACTGTTCTGTTCACAGCTTTATTCCTAGAACCTAGAACAGCATCTGGCACCTAGTAAGCCCCTTTAATTGCTGGTAGGTTGAATTAATGAATAAACTAGAAAGATAATAACCAATTCACTTCCTTTACACAGGAGTTTCACAGTTGCACATGTGACATGAAATACGGGTAAGGAAGATTCATTGAGCATAGGTCAAAAGCACTAAAACCCTTTCAAATAATCTAGTATATCCATGAGATAAATCTAAGCCCTCACGTGAATAAATAATTAACCCGAGGTCAATGACACATTCAAAATCATTAATGAAAATTGATTTTCCTTCTCTGTAGGACTGCTTCTCTCTTCCGCACCACAATCCTATCTGCAGAGTCAGCTGGGATTCATTTTGTTTTCATTCATTTCTACCGAGCATCTTCTTCTCAGTGAATGATGCTAGCCTCTATGAATTTTTTTTGTGTAAATTTGGCTTGGTTGACCCATCCATCAAAAATGTATGGGTGTTTTCATGTAGGTAAGTTTGGGAAGGCAGCAGTTCTTCTCAGAACGATGAGCTAAAACCTGATGGGAAGCTTGGCTTACCCCGGAGAGAATTTAGGGACAGGATGACCGAGGTCCAGCAGCGGAATTAAGGGCTTTGCCAACTGACTTCATGGATGTACGGGAGTGGGAGGAGTCTGTCGGCAGCCAGCTAAATGCCTTTCCAGGAACATGGTGGAAACTGATTAAATATATATGCAATCACATGAATTGATAGAAGGAACCTGGGGGACGTCTCCAGCCATTAGAACACCAAACACCAGTGGGGTCTCCCCAGTGGTCAGGAGGGAAGTTCATTTTCTGGCACAAGCGCTCAGAAAATGAAATTCCTGAAAGGAAGAACTATTTGTATTCCATTCAGATTTCAAGTAACCTTTTCTTTTGGAAGCCCCAGTAAGCAAAAGCACATTTGTCAAGGCTTCAGGATGAATGAGGAAAGCTTTTGTGCATTAAACTTGTGGATATTCAGGACTTACTGGAAAGGCGGCGCTGGGCTGAGAATAGGAAGACATTCACCCTAGCCGGCTGGGCAGTGGAGGGGTCTCAGCTACCATCACCTCCAGTGAGTGAGTTTCATAACTGTGCATAATTCCTCAATCAATTGATTTGAACAGGAATTTCCCTAGGTAATTAACTATGCTGAGTATCACTGGTCAACAAAATCATTTTTCCTAAGTATCCCTCAGAGTCTGCATAACTTACAGAACAAATGGGGCTTCCCTAATAGCTCAGCTGGTAAAGAATCTGCCTGAAATGCAGGAGCTGCTACTGCTGCTGCTAAGTCACTTCAGTTGTGTCCGACTCTGTGTGACCCCATAGATGGAAGCCCACCAGGCTCCCCCGTCCCTGGGATTCTCCAGGCAAGAACACTGGAGTGGGTTGCCATTTCCTTCTCCAATGTGTGAAAGTGAAAGTGAAGTCGCTCAGTCGTGTCCGACCCTTAGCGACCCCACAGACTGCAGCCTACCAGGCTGCTCCATCCATGGGATTTTTCTAGGCAAGAGTACTGAAATGCAGGAGACTCTGGTTCAATTCCTGGATCGGGAAGATTCTCTGGAGAAGGGAAAGGCTACCCACTTTCTTGGTCTTCCCTTGTGGCTCAGCTGGTAAAGAATCCACCTGCAATGCGGGAGACCTGGGTTCGATCCCTGGGTTGGGAAGATCTCCTGGAGAAGGGAAAGGCTACCCACTCCAGTATTCTGGCCTGAAGAATTCCACGGTCTGTATAGTCCAAGGAGTGGCAAAGAGTCGGGCACAACTGAGTGACTTTCACTTTCATAGGTCAAATACTACCAGATTATACAAGAAATATGGCCTTCCCAAGTGGACTAGTGGTAAAGAAACTGCCAGCCAATGCAGGAGATAAGAGATGTGGATCAGAAATATCCCCTGGAGAAGTGCATGGCAATCCACTCCAGTATCCTTGCCTGGAAACTCCCATGAACAAAGGAGCCTGGAGGGCTACAGCCCATGGGGTTGCAAAGAGTTGGACATGACTGAAGTGACTTAGCATGCACTCATAGAAGGAATTTAACATATCTCATTTAAATAATCCTATTATGACATATTTTATGTTTCCTTGAGTCTAAGATACCATCAATGGTAAGCACTATGGATTGAACACATAACTTTCTGGGAAGAAAGAAAACAATCACAACAAGACACATTCTGATTTCAGTAATGTCAACAGGTGGGGAAATTTGCAATATGGAGCTGAAATTTGGGATGTCAAACACCAACTTAGCGTTTCTAGACACTGAGAATTCTTGGTGACCTCAGTCTGCAGGCTTGGTAACCATGATGCTTCTTGGATGCTGCAGTCAAAATTTAGTGTTCCAGATCTCCAGAACTCTCAGGAGTCCTTACCCTGAGCTGGTCTTGGAGGCAGCCTGGAGGACTATCTCAGTGTCACCTCCCTTCCAGTCCCTTTGCCTGCTCAGCCTGGGGACAGTCAGAGGCCTCCCCATTCCTAAACCCTCCCTATTCCTTCAGAGTCACAATAATTCAACCCTGTTGCCACTGCTGACCACCTTTCTGTCTCTTATTCTCCGGTTTCTTGTCCTGATCAGCGTCGGTCTGCACCCTCCATGATTCTCCTAAGGTCCCTTCTGCCTGCTCATTCAGTCTTCAGTTTCCAGCATTCTCCTCATTACATCCTGGACGATAATCCAAATACACTTCCATTTTTACCCAAGACTGGCATGCTTCATCTCTTACCATCAAAGAATTCTCAGGTTTTCCACGTTTCTTATAGCATACTAAAGCATTGCCACTACTACCACATCAACAGCTAGCATTTGTTAGGCATTTACCATGTGCCAGATACTGTAGCAAGCGGATGATCTTGAAATTCACTGCAACAACCCCTTGAGGCAGATACATTATAATCTTCTCCTACAACTGAGGGCAGTGAAGCCTAGTGGGTAAGTCCCTTGTCTGTGTTGATATGGCTAGAAAAGGAAGGGTTGAGACTCCACCAGACCTGCCTGGCTCCTTGAAGCTGGCACATAAACCAGTGCTCTGTGAGACCTCTCCTTTGCTAGAGGTCTGAAACTGTACAAATGACCCCTGTGAGGGGGCTCCTTGGTTAGATGGAGATGCGAAGGAGAGAGAGGACCTAAGGACCATGCTCGGGGTCCCAGATTGGATAACTGGGTGGACAGTGGTACCTTTTGCTCATGTTGGAAATTCAGAAGAAGGTGCATGCAGACCTTGGCACCCACCTTCTCCACTGTGAGTCCTGTCATCCTCCTGGAGAACTTCAAAGCCAACCTCACGGGCTGGTCTAAACACTCCAGCCAATTGTTTTCTTGACCTCTTTGACTCCAGGGGCTTTCACTTGGACTCCATTTCGGCCATCTGCCCTCTCGACTATGCTTGTTCCCTTGTGTTTTCCAGAACTTCCCCACACCAGAAATCCCACAATGGGACGGCCCCCTTTCTGTCTGCCTCCAGGGTCCTGTCAGCACTCACTCTGGTGACTTGCACCACATGTGTGCTTCTGCCTTGGTAGGAGCAGCAAGCCTGCAGCCTGCCTTTCTTCTCTGTGTGGACAAGCTCCATCCTGTGTTACTGCTTTTCCCAAACAGCCCGAACACACGATCATGATCCCTGCTTACTTCTGCAGCCTCTTCTCTTGCCTCGGTCTTGTGTTTCGGCTTCCTTGTTCCAGGCAGAACAAAGGATTAGACATTTCGAAGATCCCACCCATTGAAGAAGCAATAATGATCAATAACAGATTTTCAGAAGAGAGAAAACTCTGCCAGGTTTAATATACATAGTATTTGTCAGGGAATCTCTGCATTTCAGAAATGGGGAAAATGGAAACAGGTGTTTTAGGATGGAAGGGTTAGGACATGTCGGGTTCTAAGGATGGTACCAACTACTTCTATCCTCAGGATGCTGCACATACTGGCTTCTCTCCCTGAAATAGAAATCTTGTTTCATTTATCTTCTTAGCAACACTCTAAGAGGGGTACTATCACCTCCGTTTTATAAAAGGGGAACTGTTTTAGAAACTTGAAGTTATTGTCTCTTAGAAGTTTATATAAATTAGAAAATCAAGTCTCAAACATAGGCTTTGTAACTTCAATTTCTATTTTCCTTTTATTCTGCCATTCCATGGCCTGATTAATCCCTACTTGTTCTCCAAGACTTGATCATAATACCTGTCTTGAAGGGCCCTCTCTGACCCCCTTTTCCAGGTATAGGCGGGATGCAGTGCCTCTCCTGTGCTTCCCCTAGACCCTGTACATCCCTCTGGTTTAGTGTTTTCCATTGTGTTTGGAATGACCAAGCACAGAGGTCAAGGATGTTTTAATTTTGTATCTTAAGATTACCTTGGGCTTGGCACATAGTAACCCTTCAAATAATATTGGTTTCCCTTCCCCAAAGCTGTTCAAGGCCCCCACTGTACATGACAGTTTTATCTGTTTCACAATCATTGGCTCAGAGCGGTAAAGAACCTGCCTGGCAATGCAGGAGATGTAGAAGTGAGTTTGATCCCTGGGTCACAGAAAACTCCCTGGAGAAGGAAATGGCAACCCACTCCAGTATTCTTGTCTGGGAAATCCAGTGGACAGAGGAGCCTGGCAGGCTATAGTCCATGGGGTCACAAAGGGTCGGACAGGAGTGAGTGACTAACAACAACAGCAGGATCACTAGAACTTCAGTTCAGTTCAGTTCAGTCGCTCAGTTGTGTCTGACTCTGCAACCCCATGCAGCACACCAGGCTTCCCTGTCTATCACCAACTCCCGGAGCTTGCTCAAACTCATGTCCGTCGAGTCAGTGAGGCCATCCAACCGTCTCATCCTCTGTCATCCCCTTCTCCTCCTGCTTTCAGTCTTTGCCAGCATAAGGGTCTTTTCCAATGAGCCAGTTCTTCGCATCAGGTGGCCAAAGTTATTGGAGTTTCAGTTTCAGCATCAGTCCTTCCAATGAATATTCAGGACTGATTTCATTGAGGATTGACTGATTTGATCTCCTTGCAGTTCAAGGGACTCTCAGGAGTCTTCTCCAACACCACAGTTCAAAAGCACTTCAGCGCTCAGTTTTCTTTATAGTCCAAATCTCTCATCCATACATGACTACTGGACAAGCCATAGCTTTGACTAGACAGACCTTTGTCAGCAAAGTAACGTCTCTACTTTTTAATATTCTGTTTAGGTTGGTCATAGATTTTCTTCCAAGGAGCAAGCGTCTTTTAATTTTGTGGCTGCAGTCTCTCACATTGTTTTCCCATGTATTTGCCTTGAAGAGATGGGACCAGATGCCATGATCTTAGTTTTTGAATGTTGAGTTTTAAGCCAACATTTTCACTCTCCTCTTTCACTTTCATCAAGAGGCTCTTTAGTTTTTCTCCACTTTCTGCCATAAGGGTGGTGCCATCTTCGTATCTGAGGTTATTGAACCACCCAAATGTTATTGTCCCTTTTGAAATCTTCAAATGCTCCTAAACCTATGTTTTCAGGAAGCCTTAAATATTCACCTTAGAAAGCTCTAATCAGCATTACAAAGTAAATGTTTGCTTTTCTGGCCATGCTACAAATGGAGGTTTTTATACCACACCTGAAAATCCTACCAGCTAGGGAGGCAACGAATTGTTGTCTAAATTGTTCGATATTTGGCCCTTTTCAAGAAGCCCATGAGTGAGTTGTACCGGTAGGAGCAAAGGCTTGATGATAGCAAAGTCTCCTGAGACTGAAGCTGTAATCGGGAAATGGAGTCAAAGAACTTTCTCCATGGATTTTGTCTGGCCACAGCCTCGCTTGAATGACTCACAGCTCTCTGCCTTTGGCCCAGGCCAGAGCTTTGCCTGCCTGTCCTGTTTTTGGAGTTTCTGGTGAAGCTCGCAGTGCGTCTTGTGGGAAGTGAGGTCATGGTTGCTTTGGCAGTTTGGGTGGCGTTTATCCCCTGGTAGCAGCTGAAATTTATCAGTAGGTTTAGCCTTTGCACTTTGAGAAACCAGCTATTATCTCACACACAATTTAGAATAATAAAAAAGCCCATGGCAGAAAAACGTGCAGTAATTAAAGATAAAGAACAAGTGAGGGAGAGTCCAGGGTTCCTGTTAACATTGGCCTCCAGAGCAGACCTCCTATCTGCGATCTGATGGGACCAGCAAGAAAGCTCCCCTTACATTCTCTCCCTCTCTTTCTGGTCTTAGCTTCCAGTCAAGAAAAATGTTAGAGTTCTGGGAGCAGAGAGAACAACGTTGCATCTTTAGTTAATGGTTTAGGTGTAGTTGCTTCCAAAAGTGACCTATCGAGGAACAGAGGCTTAGGGAGACCACATGGTCTTTATAGTAGTAGTTTCTAGTACTGACTAGAGGGACCTGAGGACTGATGGTCAATGATCCTACATGGAGGCTTCCGGCACCTGGTGGGGCATCTAGAATTCTGATTTGGTTCAGAGTCCAAGATTCTATGAACATATGCAGTATAAGAGCTTCCCAGGTGGCACAAGAGGTAAAGAACCCACTAGTCAATGCAGGGGTTGCTAGAGATGTGGGTTGGATCCCTGGGTTGGGAAGATCCCCTAGAGGAGGAAATGGCAACCCACTCTAGTACTCTTGCATGGAAAATCACATGAACAGAGGAACCTGGTGGGCTACGGTACATGGGCTCGCAAAGAGTTCAGTTCAGTTCAGTCGCTCAGTCGTGTCCGTCTCTCTGCGACCCCATGAATCACAGCACGCCAGGCCTCCCTGTCCATCACCAACTCCCGGAGTTCACTCAAACTCATGTCCACAGAGTTGGTGATGCCATCCAGCCATCTCATTCTCTGTCGTCCCCTTCTCCTCCCGCCCCCAACCTTTCCCAGCATCAGAGTCTTTTCCAGTGAGTCAACTCATCGCGAAGAGTTGGACACCACTAAAGTGACTGAGCATGCATACATGCATTATAAATACAGAGAAGCAGGCTTCTTCTGGAACACTTTCACCTGGATGGATCTCAAAGACTAAAAAGTATGTAACTGCACAAAAAAGTCACTGCAAATCTTACTTTAAATAACCAAAACAATGGAAAAGTATCACGATATTGTCATCTGAAATGATCTAAGATTAAATAACTGAACCACTGTATTATTGTTAACTAGAAACACAGAGGTGAAGATGTTGGATAATCTGATACTTTATGGTCATTCAACAGGCAAGTGTGAGAATTTTTATGCAAATATAGTACTTCTTCAAGAGACGTCTGAATCTAGAATAACATACTGTGGGATTTTGTGTATGTGGTTATAAACTCAGGGCATATGTAAGCCTTTATAGTTTTTAGGACTATTGTTAAAGTTACTGTTGAAAGTGACTGAAGGTACATCATACTAATAGATAAAGGAAAAAGCTTGGTATAAGATGTGGACCTTACAAATCATCCTGTTACTTGATGTTCTGAAAATGTGCTCTGAGTGAAAGGATCAAGACATCCTAAAGGGGCGTGTAGTTTCTTAGTGGTTGGATGGCACTCCCCTGCTGCCTCCACTTGGAGCTGGTCAGAGGTACAGGATGCAAGTTACTGACAGTGTCTGTGGACAGTGTCTAGTGGTGGCTAAAGTTCTGGAAGTGAAGTCAGGCAAAGTACGTTTAAATCTCATGTTTGCTTCTTGTTAGCTATGTAGCTTTGTTAATAGAGTTAATTCATCTCTCTAAACCCCAGTTATCTTGTGAGATTATTGCGAAAATTAGATATGTCTATGGGAGACCAATTCACTAAAAGCCTAACTTTCTCATTATCTACGAGGCCCTCTGGTTATCACATCCCTCTTTTTCTGGATTGATTTGAATTATTCACCCTTAAGGGGCTTCCCTGGTGGCTCAGACAGTAAGTAATCTGCCTGCAGTGCTGGAGACCTAGGTTCGATCCCTGGGTTGGGAAGATCCCCTGGAAAACGGAATGGCAACTCACTGCAGTATTCTTGCTTGGAGAATTCCATGGACAGAGGAGCCTGGTGGGCTACAGTCCATGGGGTTCCAAAGAGTCAGGCATGACTGAGCAACTAACAATGCATTCACCCTTAAAACACCCATCAATCTCTTTTCCCTCTCTCACTGTTCTCCTGGGCTGGAAATCCCCAATCCAGATGGACTCATCAAGTCATTGCTCAGGGTTTTATCCTAATCCTCTCACTGAATGGGTGGAGAAACTTATTCACACAAACCTCATACTTTCCCAATCTCATCTCCCTCAGCTTTGGGCATCATCTGACACATTTGGCTGCTCCTTTCTTTTAATTTCTTAACACCACTTCAAAATATACCCGAAAGTTCTTGATTTTAGTGTTTAAATTAAAGTTAGAGTTTTTTTTTCCTTTATGAAGGACTGTGATACAACTCTTCTTAGAAGCAGGACACAATGATCTTTGGAAGTTCCTTCAAATTTTGGAGAGAGGCTTTTTGACCCCATCTCCAATACTGGACTTGTAGTCTCATTGTAAATTCTTGAGTCTTAGCATTGTGGTTCCTGAGGATGTAGGACAATCCAGAGGCAAAGTGAGCAAACCCTATAACCATGCTTCAGCCTGAAGTTGACTGTCAGCTGACTCCTCTTCATCACATTTCAAAGGCTGAGACTTGAGGACAAAAGTGGATCGATTCCACCGGTGAATCGCAGGACTTCAGAGAGATTTATAAATACCTATTTGGTTTTCTCTCAGCTTCCAGCAAGGTCTAAGTGGGTGGGGGTGGGGCGGGGGACTGTCCAGTCTCTGGGGTGTTGACTGATAGGGAGCAGACGTGATTCATGAGCCCAGCATCTCTGTGAGAGAAACTCCTGGGGCCTTGGCAACTGCACCTTCACAAGGGCTCTTCCAGCACCCCTTCTGTCTGCAAATATCTGCTTTCATTCGGAGAGTTTCTTTTTTTCAGGGTCATGCACAGCTAATGTAACTTCTAGCTGGAGGAAAGAGTAGGAGGGCATTCATGTCTTTGCTGGTAATCCTGGAGGAAAATGAACCCATCTTCAAAAATGAATTACTCACAATGTGAATTCATTGAGTAAATAATGGCTGGATGATATTAGGAAGAGTTACTCATATACCGTAATAGACACTCACTGCCATCTGGCTTCTTCATGCCCACACGCTCCCCACTCTAAATGAGGTTAATGGGAATTAATACATATGTATTAGGGGGAGGAGAGGTCCTGGGGACATAGCTAACTATCAGTACAGTGCTCTTCCCTAGGTAGACAGCAAGGGTGCTTGGGGAAAAATAAATTACATATAGACTCGTTAATATCTTGCTAATTAAGCTTCTTGAATAGGACACTTCTGAGAAAAGTACTGGCATCGAAGAAGTTCAAATAGTTGCCTTTTCCAGCGCTATTTCACAGTGTAATTTTTTCCCATGTGGTCCTTCCTACAGGTAGACAGTAGAAACATTTTTTTTTAACTTACAAATAAAATTCTTTGCAATCGTGTCTGCAGGAATAGCAGTCATTGAGTAGGAAAATCGGTCATCACACGGGGTGATGCTTGATAAAGGATGTCTCTAAAATGTGTGATAGGCGTGACCAAGCCGTGCATTTCCACCCTCCCACTAGGAGCAAAATACTGGAGCAGATATTCTATCTCTCTTATTCGCATTGGGGCTATCGCCAGTCCGTGCTCTTAATTATTTCTATCATGCTCATATTGTGAAGGACATAACATACATTATGAGCACTAGACAGCGTTTCGCCTTGGCTTCTGTCACTGTGTTCTATCAACCCCCTCTATAAACAAACTCTCTCATACAAAGGCCTGCATGATTATCCTGATGAATTGATTTTGTTCAGATCCTGTGTACATATTAGAGCAATGTTTTATCACTCTATAGATATATACACACACTCAATACTCACTGGTGTTAAAATAAATATTGTGACTTTGTGGAGAGAATGGCCTCATTGCATCAGATGGTCCTTATCAGCCACACAGATAGGAGCACGCCAGCGGGTAGCTTGGTTGTCGTGCTGTTTGGGGTGCGTCCCCTTCTCATGCAACCTAGGAAAGGGCTCTGTTCTTCATCAGATCAGATGGCCTAAGTCTGTGTAAGAGGGTCTCGGTCTGTGTCCATGGAGAAATCTGAAGGTGTTTGGTCTATTCAGTCCATCTAGTTTGACTCAAGTTCTTACTCTATTGATCAGTAGTCCCTGACCAGTTAGCAGTGTGTCCTGAGTACCGTGGGAAATATTAAATAAAAATAATCCTTTTAAAGAATGTAAGTATGAATGGTTGAAGACTGAGATTGTTACTTTTTAAAATAGCTTTCCTGAAATATAATTCACATATCATCCAAGTCATCCAGGTAAGGGTACAAGTCAATGCTTCTTGGTGCATTCAGAGTTGTGCAACTATCATGACAATCAACTTCAAAATGTTTTATTATCCATAACATAGACCAAATGGCAGCCGATCCCCTCCTCCTAAATCACCCCTGGTGGCTCAGTGTTAATGAACACCCCTGCTAATGCAGGAGACACAGGTTTGATCCCTGAGTTGGGAAGATCCCTTGGAGAAGGAAACGGCAACCCACTCCAGTATTCATGCCTGGTGAATGCCATGGACAGAGGAATCTGGCGGGCTACAGCCCATGGGGTCGTGAAAGAGTCAGACACAACTTAGCGACTAAACAACAACAAATCGCCCCTCTCCAGGCAATCACTAATTTACTTTTGTCTCCATGGACTTGCCTGATCTGGATCATCCATATAGATAGAATCATACAATATGCAGTCTTCACGGTTATTTTCCCCACACTGGGCAAAACGTAGTCAAGGTTTATCCATGATGTGGCATGCATTTCATGGCCTTTCATTTTATTACTTTTTGCAATAGAATAATATCCACATACGTTTTCATTTGTCTTGAAGGCTATAAGTATATAATTGCTGGTCATTCAACATTTAATCTTTTGAGGAGCTTCAGACTGCTTTCCAAAGTGACTGCACCATTTTTCATCACCATTAGCAATATACAAGGGTTTCAGTTTCTCCACAACTTTTTCAACACGTGTTATTATCTGTCTTTTTTATTATAGCTCTCAAAGTGGGTGTGAAGTGTTATCTCATAGTGACTTTGATTTGTATTTTCTTGATGACTAATATTTTCATGCGCTTATTGGCCATTTGTCTGTCTTCTTCGAAGAAATGCCTCTTCATATCCATTGCCAATTTTAAAATTGGGTCATTTTCTTTTTATTATTGAGTTGTAAGAGTCCTTTATGATTCTAGATGCAAGCCCCTTATCAGATACATGATTTACAAATACATCCTCCCATTTTGTAGATTGTCTTTTTGCTTTCTGAATGATCTTCATTGAAGCACAAGATTTTTAATTTTTGTGAAGTCTAATTTACCTAGTTTTTGTTTAGTCATTGTGCTTTTGGTATCATAAGGCTTTGCCTAGCTTCAAGTAATGAAGATTTCACTGTTGTTGTTTAATTTAAGTTGTATCTGATTCTTGGCCACCCCAAGGACTGCTGTAGCCTGCCAGGCTCCTCTGTCCATGGAATTTCCCAGGCAAGAATACTGGAGTGGGTTGCCATTTCCTTCTCCAGGGGATCTTTCCAACCTAGGGATCGAACCTGCGTCTCCTGTGTTGGCAGGCAGATTCCTTACCACTAAGCCACCAGATTTATTCCTATGTTAAAGTCTTCTGTTCCTTGTTGATATTCTTTCTAGTTATTTTATTATTAAAAATAAGCCATCAGTTCAGTTCAGTCACTCAGTCGTGTCCGACTCTTTGCGACCCCATGAATCATAGCACGCCAGGCCTCCCTGTCCATCACCAACTCCCGGAGTTCACTCAAACTCACATCCATCGAGTCGGTAATGCCATCCAGCCATCTCATTCTCTGTCGTCCCCTTCTCCTCCCGCCCCCAATCCCTCACAGCATCAGAGTCTTTTCCAGTGAGTCAATTCTTCGCATGAGGTGGCCAAAGATTGGAGTTTCAGCTTTAGCATCAGTCCTTCCAATGAACACCCAGGATTGATCTCCTTTAGAATGGACTGGTTGGATTTCCTTGCAGTCCAAGGGACTCTCAAGAGTCTTCTCCAACACCACAGTTCAAAAGCATCAATTCTTCGGCAATCAGCTTTCTTCACAGTCCAACTCTCACATCCATACATGACCACGGGAAAAACCATAGCCTTGACTAGATGGACCTTTGTTGGCAAAGTAATGTCTCTGCTTTTTAATATATTATCTAGGTTGCTACTTTTGAATTATATCTCCTTGGAATTCGGTTTTTGCTTCTTCTATTTTGGGATTCTGTTGTGAGACAGATGGTAGATCTATTGTCTATTATATACCTGAGACATATATGTTCATATATTTAAAAGGACAACATGCACTAGCTTGTTCATAGAAGCAGTACTTGTAACAGCTTCAAACTAAAAATAATCCGAATGCCCATCGACAGCAGAAAGGATAAGCATTCCTTATTATATGCATACAATGGGGCATTATATTTCAATGAAAATGAACTGCATACAAGCACACACAATACTATGCCTGAATCTCATGAACATAATAGTGACTTAAAGACACCAACACAGAACAGTACGTATGTGTGAGTCTCTGTAGATAAGGGATAAAACCAGATAATGTTTACCTCTGCTCAGCCAAGGCAGTGGTTACCCTCAGACAAGGGAGAGTTCCCCTTCCTCTCTAAGTTTACCTCAGTTAGTGGAAAGGTCTGGAGTGCTGGTGTTAAGAGTTTTTTGATTTGGGTGTTGGTAAGGTCCATCTTGGAGAAGGCAATGGAAAATCCAGTACTCTTGCCTGGAAAATCCCATGGACTGAGGAGCCTGGTAGGCTGCAGTCCATGGGGTCGCGAAGAGTCGGACACGACTGAGCGCCTTCACTTTCACTTTTCTCTTTCATGCATTGGAGAAGGAAATGGCAACCCACTCCAGTGTTCTTGGCTGGAGAATCCCAGGGACGGGGGAGCCTGGTGGGGTTGCACAGAGTCGGACACGACTGAAGTGACTTAGCAGCAGCAGCAGCAGCAGCAGCAGCAAGGTCCGTCTAGTCAAAGCTATGGTTTTTCCAGTGGTCATGTATGGATGTTAGAGTTGGACTATGAAGAAAGCTGATCACCGAAGAATTGATGCTTTTGAACTGTGATGTTGGAGAAGACTCTTGAGAGTCCCTTGGACTGCAAGGAGATCCAACCAGTCCATTCTAAAGGAGATCAATCCTGGGTGTTCATTGGAAGGACTGATGCTAAAGCTGAAACTGCAATACTTTGGCCACCTCATGCAAAGAGTTGACTCACTGAAAAAGACTCTGATGCTGGGAGGGATTGGGGGTGGGAGGAGAAGGGGACGACAGAGAATGAGATGGCTGGATGGCATCACTGACTCAATGGATGTGAGTTTGAGTGAACTCCGGGAGTTGGTGATGGACAGGGAGGCCTGGCGTGCTGATTCATGGGGTCACAAAGAGTTGGACACGACTGAGCAACTGAACTGAACTGAAAAAGACATTTTAAAGGATTATGACTTGAATAATATATGGAATGCTTTGTATATTTTAAAAGCTAGCATATCTGAAACCTGACAAAGATGACACAAAATTTTTTGACTAAACTCACTTATGCATACAGACACAAAGCAAATAAAACACTAGCAAATTTAATCTATTATTATATTAAAAGCATAATGATCTAGGAAGCTATGAATGATTCAATATTAGGAAATCTAAAAAACATCATTGATCACATCAATAGGTCAAAGGAGACAAATGTTATGTTCATCTTGACAATGTCAAAAGGCATTTAACAAAATTCAGTACCCATTTCTGATAAAAAGTTAAATAAATTGCATATAGAATACTCCCGCCACATGATTAAAAATTTATCTCAAAGCAGTAGCTTACATCATGCTTAAAAGCAAAACACAAGAGCAGGGTTTTCCAAATTTATTTTGTCAAGGAATCTTATTTAAATAACAATATGTTGAAGGGCTACCAGTAGGAATGCCTAGCATATTTATAATACAATGTGAAGATGGAACTTTTCTTGTTGACTCAGACTTTCAGCTAACGCCCCCAAATCTGAGGATAAATACAAGAATTGTTGATTACCTCCACATGCTATACCTCTCAAAAAGTGTTAATCACTCAATCGTGTCTGACTCTTTGCAACCCCATGGACTGTAGCCTGCCAGGCTCCTCTGTTCATGGGATTCACTAGGTAAGAATACTGGAGTGGGTTGCTATTTCCTTCTCAAGGTGATTTCCCTGATCCAGGGATTGAACCTGGGTGTCTCGAACTGCAGGCAGATTCTTTACCGTCTGAGCCACCAGGGAGGCTGCACCCCTTGGAAGGTGCTAAATTGTCTATGCAGAATGGGCTAAGAACTGTGACATCTTCTGTCACATTAGCCTACTCCCTTCTAGGCTGTAAAAGAGGAGACAAAGAATTCATTGTAGTTGAAGAGCCCTGTGTTGACTATTATTTTTGGAATGGCCAGTAGGCCATGTGTCTCTCCCATGGGGGAAGTGAGGAGGGTTTTCAAGTCAAGAGGCAGGGTTTCAAGAATATAATTTGAAAAGCTTGGCTTGGGTTCCCTTATTAGAGAGAGACAGGAACCAGTGAGTTCCCCACAGGCCAAATTGAACCAAGCTGGATTGTATCATCTTGAAAAAGACCCTGGTCAAGGTGACTCCAAAGGAGAGAGAAATCATCTGAAGTCTTTAGAAAGACTGTCTCATCACAAGGAGTTGACTGTATGTAAAGGACATTCATTCCATCTTCCAACTGCACCAGCCACGGAAGACTTTCCATTCCTTTAGCTGTCTTCTCTTCTCCTACCCTCCCCTAGACGCCCGTGCTCAACCCCGGAGGGGTTTAAAATGTGTGTGTGTGCTCAGTTGTGTTCTACTCTTTGCCACACTACGAACTGTAGCCTGCCAGGCTCCTCTGTCCATGGGATTTTCCAGGTGAGCATACAGGAGTGGGTTGACATTTCCTCCTCCAGGGGCTCTTCCCAACATAGGGACTGAACCCGTGTCTCCTACCCTAGCAGGCAAATTCTTTACTGTTGAGCCACTGGGGAAGCTTGTGGGGTTTAAAATAGCAGCTTGCAGATAGATAAGATGGTGGAGCCAGATATCAGAAGAGAAGATGGCCAAAGATTCCTACCCCCACTGCAGGATGCTAAGCCACCAGAGAAAGGGAGATTTTTACTCAAATGACAAAATGGAGACATGCAATTGTTATACAGGACTGAACTTTCATTATCTGAAAAGGACCAGGTAAGCTATGAACATGATTGATATTTAAGCTAAGAGTGGAGAAAAACAAGTCAAAGAACAGGCTTGAAAAGCATGTGGTGAAAAACAATAAGGCTGCCTTTTCTTAATGTCTTAGGAATTTTAGCTCATTCAATAAATTCAATGCATATACATGTACACATGTATGCATTTACAAATGCATACTTCTTGCAAGATATAATCAAAAAGTTGACCTGTATGCATTTTTAAAACATTAAAATAGAACTGAAATCAGCAATAAAATTCAGGGAAACAAATTTTAGTTGTTAACTAAGCACAAAATACTACTTGGATGCAGAACCAGTGGATATGGAAGACAAACCATGGGGCATGGATTTGAGGTTCCTGTGGGTCTGGAACTGATCCCTCGAGGACACCTAAGGGACCACTGCAAATCAAAATAAATTAAAGATATATTTTATTTTCCATTTTGTGCTATCCAGTAAGACACAGTAAAATACAAAACAACTGTTTTTGTGTTGAGTTTGCATCCACTTTGCTTGAAGTCTGTAGCTACTGCCCCCTCACATACAACACAGCATTACCTCTACTCCTTTATTTTGTTCCATTGTAATATTATGTATTACATGGAAACTCTATTTTTCACGGGTCCCATACAAGGAAAGAGCTCATTAATAGTCAGATTATCTTCCAAAATCCTAAGGCTTAGCGGCATTCAATGGAGGCGCTAGAGAATGTTCCATTGCACAACACACACTGAGCATCCAGCATATCCTATTTACAGTGGAAGGAAATCCAAAGGACAAATAACTTTCATTGTCCTTTGTGTGTGTGTGTGCTTAGTCGCTTAGTCGTGGCCGACTCTTTGCAACCCCTGGACTGTAGCCCGCCAGGCTCCTCTGTTCATGGGAATTCCCAGGCAAGAATACTGGAGTGGGTTGCCATTTCCTTCTCCAGGGGATCTTTCCGACCCTGTGATCAAACTTGCTTATCCTGCATTGCAGGCAGATTCTTTACCACTGGCACCACCTGGGAAGCTCTTTTACTACCTGATATTTATTTTTTCAAGTTGAGTATTTTTTCTTCTTGGAGAGTTTTCATCTGTGTTTTTAGAAACTACAGGATGAGATAGATAATCTCGTCTTTGAAGTTTTCTGACTTTGGGTCTGTTTGTTTAAGATGATTTCAAATCCATGACTGCTTTGCTTTTATTGCTGTGTTCCTTCTTTGATTCATGCCGAACTTCAGTGTATAAAGAGAATTACAGCTAATATTTGTTAATCGCTAAGTGTCAGATGCTGGGCTGAATCTCTTACAAATATAATTTAATTTAATGCTTAAACTTCACAGGAGACACCATTATTAACCATGAATGAGGAAGCAGGGGAACAGTAATTCGTCCAGGCAAACTCCATCAATATTTTATATAATCTCCAGTAACAAGCAAACCAAAAAATACGGGACTTCCCTGGTGGTCCAGTGGTTAAGAATCCATCTTGCAATGCAGGGGACACAAGTTCGATCCTTGGTCCGGGAACTAAGATCCCACATGCAGCAGAGCAACTAAGCCCATGCTGTAACTATTGAGCTGCGTGACCTTGAGCCCACAAGCCACGACTAAAAAGTCTAAGTGCTACAAGGAAAGATCCCACGTGATGCAAGGAGATCTCGAGTGCTGCAACTAAGACCCAACATAGCCATATACTAACAAGTAAATAAATAATTTGTGTAGAATTACATAATAATAATAATATTAAAAATAAACAATAACTTAAGTGAATGTTTATAACATGATCAGTGATTATTATATAGACAACAAGATGGTGGTAAATGAGGCACCTGTGTCTCCCACATTGTAAGCAGACGCTTTACCATCTGAGCCACCAGGGAAGTCAAATGAGGCTCATGTATCAAATATAAAGAGTAAAGGTTATTCACATATTTATTTAGACATTGGGTACTTTCCCACGCAACTTCCCAGTTTTCTGAGATATCCACAGAGTTTTAAAAAAATTTTATTTTATTTTATTGTGGTAAGAACACTTAACATAAGATTTATGCAGGTGGGTTTTAAAGCATGTGATTCAGCATTGTTACCTACAGGCACAGTGTTATACAGCAAATCTCTAGAATTTATTCATTTTGCATAACTGAAACTTCATGCTCAATGGAATAGGGGCTTTTCATTTTCCCTTCCCCTCAGCCCCTAGTACCACCATTCTATTCTTTGCATCAATGAATCTGACTACTTTAAATACCTCGTATAATAAGTGAAATTGTGTGGTACTTGTCCTTCTGTGACCTGCTTATTTCCTTTAACATAATGGTTTCAAGATTCATCAATATTTTCATATAGCAGGATGTCTTCCTTTTGAAGGCTGAATAACATTCCAGTTATTCTACAGATATATACAAATGTTTTTTAATCTACTTTTTTGTCCATGGACATTTAAGTTGTTTCTATATCCTGGCTACTGCGAATAGTGTTGCAGTAAACATAGGGCTGCTAATATATCTTCAAGATCCTGATGTCAATTCTTTTAGAACAGTGATGCCATGACATCACTAGGGTTGACTGGAAGCTCCTAGGGCAAATGTGGCATGTGGACCACTAAAGAGGGTCTGATTGCTGGTAGAGTTTACAAAAATGTTGTTATCATCTGTAGTAGGAATTGAAATGTTCCAGTGCCTATCAAATCAGTGGCCCATTGACTTTCTTTCAAAATCTTTGTTGTGGTTGTTCAGTCGCTATGTTGTGTCCAACTTGCTGCGATCCCATGGACTGCAGCATGCCAGGCTTTTCTGTCCTTCACCACCTCTCAGCATTTGCTCATACTCACGTCCATTGAGAGAGTGATTTCATCTGACTATCTCATCCTCTGTTGCCCCCTTCTCCTCCTACCCTCAATCTTTCGCAGCATCACGGTCTTTTCCAATGAGTCAGCTCTTTGCATCAGGTAGCCAAAGTATTGGAGCTTCAGCTTCAATATCAGTCTTCTAATGAATATTCAGGGTTGATTTCCTTTAGGATTAACTGGTTTGATCTCCTGTTATCCAAGGGATTCTCAGGAGTCTTCTCCAGTACCACAATTTGAAAGCATCAATTCTTTGGTGCTCAGCCTTCCTTATGGTCCAACTCTCACATTCATACATGACTACAGGAAAAACCATAGCTTTGACTATATAGACTTTTCTGGGTAAAGTGATGTCTCTGCTTTTTAATATGCTGTCTAGGCAACACACTCCAGTGTTCTTGCCTGGAGAATCCCAGGGACGGCGGAGCCTGGTGGGCGGCCGTCTATGGGGTCGCACAGAGTCGGACACGGCTGACGCGACTTAGCAGCAGCAACAGCAGCAGGTTTGTCATAGCTTTTCTTCCAAGGAGCAAGCATCTTTTAACTTCATGACTGCAGTCAGAATCTTGGTATATACCAAACCCTTTTCCCATGAGAAGGTCTTTGCTTGTGTTGGTCTCACCACCTGAAATGCTACTTCACCAAGTCTGAGTCTGGCTAACTAATCCTACAAGTTTCAGCTTGTTTAGATTTGGTTCCCTGTGAAACATTCCCAGAGCCTCCAGAACGCTAATTCATGACTCTTATCACAAATACAATTTCATCCTTATTTGTGCAATTATATTAGTTTTCTCTTTTTTGCTACAATACGCTCCGTGAGGACAGCAGCCATTTTCTGTCTTATTTAATATAATTTACTTTTTAATAGCCAACACCTGTGACAAGCAACTATGGAGCATGCAATAAATATTTTTATAGATTAAACCGATGGGAGCCATAATCACTTTTCTTGAGTTCCTGAAAATTTCAGGCCAAGCCTTAGATTTGTCCACTCTCTTCCAAAAGAAACAGCCACTGTGGTAAGATATTTGGATTAATAACATCATTTAATGTTTTAGTTTGCATAGCATTTCTCCTCCATCAGTGTGTTTGCAACAAAATCTTCTTATAATGGTTTCCAGAAGGCCAGCATTTTTCAAATGTGGGGATTAAGTCTGATGGATTGTAAACTACTCTCCAAAGTTAGTTAGAACTTCATGATTTTTGTCTTTGAAATTAACAGCATTGAACTCATTCTCAGTCAATTTGAAAGCCCATCCCCTCCCTCTGGACAGCCAGCTACAGATTACTCACTTGGTTTGAAGAAATCTAATGAGCTGTGATGTGGAAGGTAAGTAAAAACAAACTGCATGCCTAACTGAAAACACTTATTTTATAAAAGGTTAAGATTCAGTGGCTTAAAAATATTGCCTATATGGAGAACTGGCATGTGAAGGGTTTTTCCCCCATGTAAATAGTTGTGCAGGAAAAGATTGAGAGCGGAGGAGAAGGGGGCGACAGAGGATAAAATGGTTGGATGGCATCACTGATTCAATGGACATGAGTTTGAGCAAACTCCAGGAGATGGTGAAAGACAGAGAAGCCTGGTATGCTGCAGTCCATGGGACTGCAAAGAGTCGAGCACAACTTAGCAACTGAACAACAACAAAATAGTTGTAAAGACAAGAAACATACTATTTTGATTAATAAAGCAACAAGACTTACGAATACCAGAGGGTTAGAGTGAGCAACTGGGCTGAGGGTTTTCTGAGAAGAGGAACTTCTAGTGCTAAAACGGAAAGAGTTCCCTAGAAAGCCAGGATGGTTGGTCACCCTAGAAGGGAGCACCAACTCAGAACCTGACCCTTGGGTTTTAGTTTCAGCCCTATCTGTGTGGGGGTTCCCACCCTGGGCAACTTTATGGAATTGTCTTTCCTTATCTGTAAAATGAAGCAATTAAAGAATGACTGATGGGCCCGTCAGCTCTGAATGAATGGTGTTCAAGATTCTAGGAAACGAAGAAGACAAACAGTGCAGCGATAGTGGAGGCGCAGAAACTACTGAGAGATAACAGTCTGCTAAGACTTGTAAGCTTTGGTGGCCTTAGAACTTCACACTGGCACACAGAAGAGTTTGGGGGAAGCGGAGAACTCTGTCCAGAGAGCTGACAGAGTGTGGAAGCCTCCACACACATTTGCTCACTTAATTGACTTATTCCTCAAAACAAGTCAACGGCTTTGGTGGTTGTAATGTTGTGATTTATAATAAGAAATGCATAGTTGGTTTCAGTCCATGTTCCAGGCACAGAGATCCTAAAACCATTGGGATTTCTTCTGTGATGAAGTAGGAAAGCTATCTTTTGTTATGTTAATAAAGTGATTCTTGGAAAGTCTATCAGTAAAGGGGGTGGGGGCTAGTTGCCAGGGCAACCTGCCCCATTCCTGGAGGATTGGAACTTTCAGTCCCACTCCAGGCCTCCACAGACCAGAGATGGGCTGGAGGTTGAATCCATCACCAGTGGCCAACGATTTCATTGCTCATGTCCACGTACTGAACCGGGCTCAGAGAGCTTCTGGAGTGGTGAACACATGGAGATTTTGGTAGAGGAACCCACTGGGAGATGGTGGAAGCTTTGTGCCCCTTCACATACCTTGCCCTGAGTCACATCCTTTCATAATAAGCAGGTGCATGCATGTTAAGTCATTCTGTCGTGTATGACTCTTTGCAACCTTATGGACTGTAGCCTGCCGGGCTCTTCTGCCCATGGTATTGTCCAGGCAATACTGGAATGGGTTGCCATTCAGGAGATCCAGGGGCTCTTCTCAACCCAGGGATCAAACCGGCATCTCTTACGTCTCCTGCATTTTGGTTTCTTTACCACTAGTGCCACCTGGGAAATAAGCTGGTAAAGGTTAAATTCTGTGTTCTGTCTGAGTTCTGTGAGCTCCTCTGCTGCTGCTAAGTCACTTCAGTCGTGTCCAACTCTGTGTGACCCCATGAGCAAATTAATCAAACCCAAGGATGGGGTCATAGGAACCTCTGATTGAGAGCCAGTAGGTCAGAAGCACAGGTGACAACATGGACTTGCCATTGACATCTGAAGAGGAGTCTTGTTAGAACTGAACCCTTAACCTGGGGGATCCGATGCCGTCTCCAGGTCCACAGGCTGACAGCTGAGCGGGATTGTAGGACCCTCCACTGGCATGGGAGAATTGTTTGGTGGTGTGAAAAAGCATGCATTCGAACTGGTGAAAATGAAGTGATATTCTAACAACTCTCATTTTATAGGTGAGGCTGTGAAGGAAAAGAGGTTAATTAAGAGATTGCTTGGGAGGTCTCCCAACGGTTGAGCCAGAAACTACAGACCGTATCAGCCCCACCCTCAGCCAGACTTGCCTAAACAGCCAGGGACCCCGTCCAAAAAGGCGGGGAGAGCAGAAGTCCCAGGTGGCGCAGGTTCCTTTGGTGTCGATTCACTACAACCACTGTCCTCACAAAGCCACCAGGAGCTGCCCAGGGGCAAGTGATCCTGCACTAGATTTCAGATAAGAAGAGCCCCAGCCTCAGGCCCTGCCTGTTTGAGAGCATGTGCTCTCCGGCAGAAGTTGTTGTTTAGTCACTCAGTCGAGTCCAACTCTTTGCAGGCCCATGGACTGCAGCACGCCAGACTTCCCTGTCCTTCACCATCTCCCAGAGTCTGTTCAAACTCATGTCCATCGAGTAAGTGACACCATCCAACCATCTCATGCTCTGTCACCCACTTCTCCCCCTGCCTTCAGTCTTTCCCAGCATCAGGGCCTTTTCCAATGAGTTGGTTCTTCACATCAGGTAGCCAAAGTACTGGCCCTGGGGAGAATATGAAATGCCAAAGAACATTGAAGATGGTCAGAATTTCACACGGAGCTTGGACATTTTTGATACAGAGTGTGGCCTCACAGTCAGGCCCTTGCAGAGGAACGGGGGCCAGGAGCAGGCTGTCATCCCCAAGCCTGGAGCCGCACTCAGAAATTCCATCCCATCCCCCACCCCGGGGGTGGGGAGAAGGCTCACCCCAGAAAAATGCAGAGCAGGAGAGGGAAGACCAGAGGAGGAAAGGCACAAAGGTTAGTCCCATTGGCGGGGAGAAGATAAGGTTGTGGGTGGAGGAGGAGAAAGGTAATGTCAGCCAAAGGCAATAAACAGGCCTTCCACCGTGCCTCGGAGCAGCGCTGGGGAGGCCAAAGAAATAAACCCATTAATAAAGGAGAAGGGAAGGAAGTGACTGCTTCAAGAATGTCTGGGGCACTCAACTATTTTTAAAATAACTTGAGCTAGAGAAGGAGAGAGGCCCTGCGGAAGGAGCCGGGTCCAGCCCCCAGAGACGATGGTCCGTGAGGAGGGCGGAGCTCCCAACGCCAAGGAGCTGGGGGTTTCCAGTTAGATGGGGAGATACAAAAAGCTGCCATCTTGAGGGAAAAAACCCTCCAAAGCCGGTTATTTTCCCAGGAGGAGAACACCATGGCCGCCTCGAATGGCTTGAGATACTCAGGTCTGAGTCCCGGTCTAGCTCTGAGACCTCAGGCCATTTTCGTAGACTCTCTCCATTTGGGAGTTTCCTGATCTATGGCAGGAAGCTGAGAACAGAACTACCTTCCTCTGCTGCAATTACCTTTCTGCTGGGCTAATACCTGAGCATACAAAACCAAGAGACCCTGATGCTGGGAAAGATTGAAGGCAGGAGAAGGGGATGACAGAGTGAGATTGTTGGATGACATCATCGACTCAGTGGTCATGAATTTGAGCCAAATCTGGGAGATAGTGAAGGACAGGGAAGCCTGGCTGTCTACAGTCCGTGGGGTGCAAAGAGTTGGACACAACTGAATGACTGAACAACAATACAAAGCAATGATCAATAAAGGCAGCGATTTGCATTGATCTGTAGGTCCACAATCTCTTCCCCATACATCCCCAATCCAAAACCACTGAAAACCAAAGGTAACCATGATCTGATCTAAAGCTATGACAGAGCTAACCTGGCCTGATGTTTTTATTTCACATTTACCCCACTTAGTGGGAATATTCATATATTCACCTGCAGAAATATTAATGTGTCTGATTAGGGGGTGCTCTCCCAGACACCAAAGTGAGATGTTACATACTACATAGTATATGCATGTTTCTCCTCTGAAATTGAAAAAAATCTTCAGTCATGTTGGTTCAAAGAGCTTCAGAGAAGATCTTATGAATCCATATCATGGTGACTCTCATGTTCATTTCCCCCATTAGGCGAAGCACAGCTCTGGCTTGGAATCCGAACCTTAAAGTCCAAGGAGAAGTTCAGCCTCCAAACAGGTTCCCACAAAATTCTGTTAGGCCTTGGCTCCACCAGCCCTGCTCAAGAAAATGGCAAAGGGGAGCCTAATTGATTAGCTGTTAATGTTGTTGTGTAATAGACTTGATCTCCAAGTTGCAAAAACCCAGTTGAATGAAGTAAAAATGTAAAGTGATCATTGTGACTGAAGTGTTAAGCTCAGAAAATATATGAATTTCATGGGAAGAAGTTTCCAGTAGTCAGAATGACATGAACGCTCATGAAATTTTTTTTAAAAAGAAGTGTTACTTTTATTTAACATTAAGTTCTTTGTCTATTGTGATTTAATTTTGGATCTATCAACTTCAGCCAGGATTTTAAGCAGAAGGACATAATAAGTAAGCAGCAAGCCTCTGTGTCTCGTGCTTTCAAAGAACAAAGAGAAACGAAGATCCATGTGCCAAGTGGAAATCTGGGTGTCCAGGTGATGGGAAGGGGTACACTAGCCAGGAGGTCAGGATTTGAGGAGTAAGATGGGTGAGGATGGTGAGGGAGAGATAAGAGTGTGTTACCATGGCATTGGGCAGGCGTCACTAGTAAAGAAGGATGAGCGCCATCTTGCCTGGAGCTTCTCACATGAGTGAGTGAATGAGGACGTGTGTCTTGTGTATCACGTACACACCTTACCATTCCACATTGTCTCCTCCACCAAGTCTCTCTCCTCTTCCGGATGAACACCCTGGAATATCCACATTTCCACCAGCCATACTGAAGTAAAAAATGCCCTTTCGGCAACCATGATGTGTCTTGGGCCTAGGACAGGGCTTAGGTAACCACCACCAAAGTTCACCTTAATACATCACTGTTTCTTTACCAGGTGGCTTCCCAGATGGCTCAGCGTTAAAGAATCCACCTACAAGTGTAGCAGATGCAAGAGTCTTGGCTCTGATCCCTGGGTCGGGGAAGATCCCCTGGAGGAGGAAATGGCAACTCACTCTAGTATTCTTGCCTGGAGAATCCCATGGACAGAGGACCCTGGTGGGCTACAGTCCTTGGGGTCACCCAGAGTTGGACATTGACTGAGCCACCGAGCATGCATGCATGCTTCTTTCCAGGTTGATAAGGAAGCCAGATTGCACAGTGGTTAGGAATGTGGCCTAGAAGTCCCTGTGCTGGAGCAGGAATCCTGACCCTTTATGAGCATGGTCAAGTTACTTCATATCCTTCCATTCAGTTTCTCCTTCTGTAAAATGGGGACTAGCCACCACACCTTACTCACAGGGAGTTTTGTGAGGATTAACTGAGACAATTCCTGCCAAAGCTGACCATGGGGGCTGGCACATAATTTTTCCATCTGTGGACTCAGTGTCCTCTGCTTGTGGCAAATCGGGGGCTCTCAACCACGCCAGGCAGCCTGTCTTGCACAGACATCCCAATCTCTGTGAAGATAATGGAGACCTAAATAAAAATGGCATGCTGATGTCTCCCTAGCCAAGAGCTGTTAAGCGGGGGATTCGTTATTTTTTTAATCATGTGAAGCCCTCAGTCCCCAAGTGTCTCAGCTAAATAGTCCCGCTGCTCCCTCCTTTCCCACTCATAGCAGACTCACTCCTGGCTCCCTTTTCTCTTCTCAACCCGCTTGTCAGTTGTGATAGTGTCCAGGACAATCTCAGCTGTGCGGTTTTGCTTTGAGGAGACTAACAGGATGGGACCCGGATTGAGTTTACAGGCAACATGGCGGCACCAGGCCTAAGATGCCTGCCTTGTCGGGGGCTCTTGCAAAACTTCCAAGTTTTATCGGCAGAGAGGCTTCTGGGAATCTCTTCTCCAACTTCAGATAAGACATTCTGGAAGAGAGACCATTCGAACGATACCTTTAGAATTTGAAAAATGTTCCAATGCCTTTCTCCTTCTTCTGATTTATGTTAGAGACATTTCTTCACTTGCCGGAGCAGTCTCCTTTATTTTATGCCCCAGTGCAGTTGCGTCATCAGAAACGGGAAGGGAGGGGCAACAAGAGGACTTGGAGCACAGCTGCGGATGGGGCCAGCACCACCTCGATCTTTGGCCTTGTCCTCCAAAGGCTGGGCAAGACATAGGCAAGGCATTTCTTACCAAATCCTGATCTGAAAAGAGTATGGGCATTACTTCAGTAAAATAAACACTAAGGATTTAAAAACAGGAGATGAGAATTAGAAGATAGGAGAGAACAGGTCAGTGGGACGCATGTTGTATATTTAGACAAAAGAAGAAATGTCTTTCACACTTGCTAGAATGTCATCCAGAGATCATTGTAACGTTTGTTGAGCACTCCCTGTGCGAGGCACAGTGGCAAGCAATTTACGACATAATTCTATTGTGAGTCCTGTGACATGGGAATGACGGCTGTTTTGACCTGCCTCGGGAAGAAGAGAAAACTGAGGTTTGGAGAGGTTTAAGAGGTTCCTAAGTGGTGGGGCCAGGATTTAAGTTTAAGACTGTCTGTTGCCAAAGCCGGCAATTGCTACGTGCCTTTCTTAGTCATCACAGTTTTCTTAGGATTTACTGCTTCAGTCACAGTACAACATCAGCATTGAATGTAGAAAAATAACCAGATTTTCTCCCTTCTTTTAACTTATCTCCTATTTCCTGATGACTTCTTTTTGCAGTTGTATTCATTTAGTCATTTATTTATTCAACCACTCACTTATTTGGCTCTCTCTCTCACACAGATTACTATTATAATCACTGTCCTTCGAAAATTCATAGTGAAGTCTGTTCAGTTTTCTATGAGGAGCAGATTCATACATTTTACCGGAAGATAAGAGCCAACAGAAATAGAGGGGAAAATGCAGTTTAGAGAAAAAAGTAAGAGAAGATATCTTACTACTATGAAAACCTGCTCGATAAAATTCTATTTACTGATGACCATTTGACCACATCCTGTTGTTTGTAGGCTGCACAGGAGTTTTTATGAAGAAAAGGAGAAGGTTCTCTGTGCTCTGTGTTCACCTTCCATTTCTGAAAAACAAGGGAGTCAGAGTGTTTGGTGACATAAAGATCTTCTGAAATAGCACAAATACTGCTCGTGTGTGTTTTCTGAGAGAGGGCAGAACTGGGTTAGCGTGTTGCTTGACTGAGGTCTGTGATAACTGTCTACAGATATTTAAAGGGTGTAAATGAAGACTTTATTGCTTTAAAATGTCTTAGTACTAACTTAGTTTACTAAAGATGTAGAAGAGTCTGGTGAGGCATTTCTGAACCCAAGATCCCTATACACTTTGTACTGGGGTCCCGGGGGCTCTAACCAGGCCAGAGAGAGGCCCCTGGGCACTGGGTGTGAACAGACTTTGAAGATGGAATCAAAGTGAGGGGGAGATGAAGTTGCAGAAGACTGTGTTCCATGCAATGGCCTCCTCAAATCATGAAATAGTTTACATGGGAGGCGATTCCAAAATAGTGGAAAGCACTCATTAACTCCACTGAGGAGAGAGGAAAAACTGAGGCACTGCCAACTGTAGGAAGAATTTAGAGGGAGGGACTCCATCTCAGGGAAGCGGAGGGTCAACTGTCCAGCCTGCAGAGAACCAGAGACACGTTTCATCTCCATCTGCCATGACCGTCACCTTTCTGCTATGTCTCTTTGGAACTTCTGTAGAATCATGGGATGAGGGCGAAGTAAAGGCTCTCAAAGAAGTTAAGTTCCTTTTTGGCAACTCTAGTGAGAAGCTTGCTGGCTTAATTTGGAGCCATTAATTATCATGAAGTAGTTAAGGTTAAAGTTTCCTGGAACTCTTATGGATATCATTTATTCTAGATACAGGTCCCACGTTTTTATGAATAATTGGATTTTGGAGAAACATGCACACTGATGTGGGGTAGGAGGAGGATGTTTTGCACAACAAAATGGAAACACGTGGAAAGGAATCGTATTGAATGTTATCTGTAGTCCAAGATGAAGGCCAGTTGTACGGAGCTTAGTTTTTTAATGACCTGTAAATGCCCTTGGAGAGTCAGTGAATTGATGAAGCCTTTTGACCGGAGTAAAGTCACATAATTAAAAGACTATTCATAGCAGACCCAGCCAACTACAGGGCATTCAGAGTAGACCAACCCTCCAACCCTGCACTGCCCACCCCAAAAAAAGACAATCCTCTGGAGCAGATGGCATGGAGATGATGAAAACCTCCCTAAGACTTACGTAAGAGGTGGCTAATGATTTCTTTACAAATATTGAATAGTGTAAGTCCTAAACAAGAGCAAAATGTCTTAGTTTCATCCAAACACTATAAATGAAGTTAAATGGGAACATACGGTTATTTAACATTTCTATAGGACTGTTTGTTTGCCAAAAGATTTATAATCACTTGTTCCTTAATATTCATAACATCCCTCTAAAGCACAATTTCCCATTCTGGGACTTTGAGGCTGTGGGGATGGTGGAAGAATTCCAAGAGGGTCATGGGGATTGGAGCTGTAGTATTTCAAACAGCTGTCTGGTGGCGATAGAAAATTGCGGGCTGGAGGAGGGAGGTATGAGGCTCCCAGCATTGTGAGTTCCCTGGGCAAGTCTCCCCCTGAGCCCTGGGCCCCTTCTCCGGATCAGGCCTGCTTCCCTCCGGGATCTTAGACTCCTCCCACTCTCCTCTCCTCAGAACCACCAGCTCTTGCTTGAGTCTCTAGAGAACACGGCATAGAAGACCAGTGTTTAAATCCCGGCTTCGGACCTTGCTCACTGGATGACTCTGTCAGGTTTCTTGCCCTCTCGGAGCCTTAAGCAATACATTTGCGAAATGTTGGATAATCATGCAGCCTGTGCAGAGCTGTTAGAAGGAATGAATAAGAGGAATCATGCAGGGACTTCCCTGGGGGTCCAGTGGTTAAGACTCTGCCCTTCTAATGCGGGAGTTGCAGTCTCCATCCCTGGTCAGGAACTAAGATCCCACATGTTGTGGGGCCAAAAAACCAAAACATAAAATGGAAATCTTATTGTAACAAATTCAATAAAAAATTTTTAAAAAAAGAGGAATCGTAAGACTTCAAAAAAAAAAAAAAAGGAATCATTCATCATTTGTCTTTTTGTGACAGGTTTATTTCACTTAGCATAATATCCTCCAGGTTCATCCATGTTGGTACATATTGCAGAATTATCTTCTGTTTTATAAAGGCTACTTATCATTCCATTGCATGTATAGACACATTGTCTTTATCCACTCATCTATCAGTGGACATTTGGACTTCCCCTGTGGCTCAGCGGTGAAGAATCCACCTACAATGCAGGAGACACAGGTTTGATCCCCAGGTTGGGAAGATCCCCTGAAGGAGGGCATGGCAACCCACTCCTGTGTTCTTGCCTGGAGAATCCCATGGACAGAGGAGCCTGGCAGGCTACAGTCCATAGGGTCGCAAAGAGGCAGACACACTGAAGTGACTTAGCATGTACGCATTGATGGGCATTTAAATGTTCCACATCTTCGTTCCTATGAATAGTCCCCCAATGAACATGTGAAGTTGTGAAGTTGCTCAGTCGTGTCTGACTCTTCGCAACCCCATGACTGCAGCCTACCACGCTCCTCCATCCATGGGATTTTCCAGGCAAAATTACTGGAGTGGGGTGCCATTGCCTTCTCCCAATGAACATGGGAGTGTTCATTTGAGGTTCATTTGAACATCTATTTGAGATCCTGATTTCAGTTATTTTAGACAAATACACAGAAGCAGGATAGCTGGATAATATTTTAGTTATATTTTTAATTTTTTTGAGGAATTTCTATACAGTTTTCCACAGTGGCTGCACCAATTTACATTCCCACCAATAGGGCACAATGATTCTTTTTTTCAACATCTTCACCAATGCTTGTTTTGTGTTGTCTTTTTGATCATAACCATTCTGACAGAGGTGATTTTGATTTGCATTTTCCTGATGATTAGTGATGGTGAACATCGTTTCATGTGTCTGAGTTGCCCATCTCTATGTCTTCCTTGGGAACATATCTGGTCAGGTTCTCTGTCCATTTTTAATTAGATTGTTTGTGTTTCTGATATTGAGTTGTGTGAGTTCTTTATGTATGTTGGATATTAATCCCTTATTGGAGATACCATTTGCGAATATCTTCTGTCGTTCCATAGGCTGCTATTTTGTTTTGTCAATGGTTTCCTTTGTTGTGCAAAAGCTTTTTAGTTTGTTGTAGTCTCATGTGTTTATTTTTGCCTTTGTTGCTCTTGCTTGAAGTGTTCTCCTACTTTTATTTCTGAAAATCCTAGCTTTAGCAGAGACTGATGTCTTTTATTTTCCAGGATAATCTATCTTCCCAGACAACATAATTAAAATAACATTATATATATATGTGTGTGTGTGTGCGTGTGTGTGTGTGTGTGTATCTTATCTATATATGTATATATTTTAAGGATAGTAGGTGACTTCTTGGCTTAAACAGAGAACGTATGCCTTCAGATGTGTTGGGCATTCCATCAGGACCTTGCCCTTCACAGAAGCTATCTCATTTTGGAAATTACTTCACACTTTCCTATGTTCCATGTCCTAGTCTTTAAGCTGAATTGAAGAAGGAGGTTTGGGTCACAGAATTCAGTAATGGTGGTGGGGCTTCCCTGGTGGTTCTTGGTTAGTAATCCACCTTGCAATTCGGGCAGCGCTGGTCTGATCCCTGGTTGGCGAAGATCTCAGATGCTGAGGAGCAGCTAAGCCCCTGTGCCACAACTACTGGGCTCTAGAGCCTTCGAGCTACAACTGCTGAGCTCACGTGCCTAAAGCCTGTGCTCTACAATAGGAGAGGTCGCCACAATGAGAAGACTGAACGCTGCAACTAGAGAGTAGCCCCTGCTCTCCTCAACTGGAGAGGGCTCATGCACTGCAACAAAGGCCTAGCACAGCCAAAAATAAAAATCAACAAATAAAAATTTTAAAAATAATGACGGTGATGATGGGGACTGCCAGCTTAACTGTAGCTCTTTATTTTGGAGCATCATTATTCTAAAGGGCAATGTGATATGACCAGAGTTCCAGAAAACTGAGCAATCGGATGACTCAAATACTCAGGAATAATGAAAAAGTCATCATTTAGTGTGTTGGTGAGTCAGAGGAAGGAGAAGATGTCCTTGTGTGCAGCCTTGCTGCTGCCAGTCTCTACAGGAGGAGAAACTAAAAGCGATGACTGAGAATTGTCTCTCATTCATAAAACCTTATGTTTAAGGGGAGTTCCTGTTACCTACGATTATAGCCTTGGCCTTCCCCCAATTTAAATTTCTTGCAAATAGCTGATTCAGAAAGCCATCCTTCACTTAAGATGAGTAATCAGAAAGGAGGTAGCACAGTACCTATACATGAAAAAAGGGTAAAAGAAACAAGGAAAACAAATGGGTAAGAGTTGAAAAAAAATCATGAGAAAAATAGTGCCACATAATAGATGAAATTTGTGACTCAATATACTGTCATGAATTTCATAAGAAAAAAACAATGCTTTAGTGAGGCAATAATTTTTAAAATGTAGTAGTTCAAAAAGCAAAGCAAAAACAAAATAAAAGACAAGAATATAATAATTTAGAAAATATTTAGCAAGACAACAAGAGACAAAACAAATACTGGCAGAACTTAGCAAAGAAGATGGTTAGAAATAAAGACCACACTGGAAGAGCATTGGAATGAAGAGATTAATTCAGCTTGGAGTATACAAAGTGCTCACAGGATGGGAGTGAGGAAAATGAATGAAATTAAATGGAAATGAACGAAGATTTATAAAGGATAAGCAGGAAAGCTTACAGATATGAAGGACAAATAGTAGATAAAATATACTTGCAAAAACACAGAAAGGGCAGAAATAATAAATAAAATGTTAACACTTTTCATGTATAAATGATTGAATAATTCAGATTGAAAGGGGCTACTCTGTTATAAAAAAAAATTAATCCTTAGTCCAGAATGACGAACTTTGAGACATATCCTAGAGAAGCTATTGGACTTTAAAGATATTAATACAAAAGAATCCTGGGCTTTCTGATAGTAACCTCAAATCATCTGTAAAGAGACTTGAACAAAATTCAAGCTGTTAGATTTCATCATAACACTCTGATGAGCTAGAATGGATTTGTCTACAACGCATTATCAATGAATTTTATACCCAGCAAGTCATTTCCAAGTCAAAAAGCAGAAGACAAACATGCTGAATATACAATAACTGAGAAAAATTTAAGTCCCATGTATGATACTTTGGTTCCTTTTTAGTGTGACTTTCGGTGCTAATCACTATCACCTAATGCAATTAATAGAGTAAATATACTTGAAATGTATAGAACTATACCATGAGAATATCCTTTACTAAGTACTCTTTGAGTAGTCAAAAGATTGACTATGTATACAAGGCCATGATGAAAACTTCAATAAATTCCCAAAATTAGACTAACTAAAACCTTCTCTGATCAAAAAGCAATTATTTAAAAATTAATAATAAAATTAGGAAAACAAGAAAAACCCTTCTACCTGGAAATGCTGAAACACTCTTTCTTATATAACTCTATCATCAGGGATATTTGTTGTTGTTGTTATTTAGTCACTAAGTCATCATCAACTCTTTGCAACCCCATGGACTGTAGCCCACAGGGCTCCTTCTGTCTATAGGATTTCCCAGGCAAGAATACTGGAGTGGGTTGCCATTTCCTTCTCCAGGGGATCTTCCCAACCCAGGGATCGAACCCATGTCTCCTCCATTGGCAGGTGGGTTCTTTACCACTGAAACATCATCAGGGATATATCTGAATAATATTTTTTTAAAATGAAAATAGTTAAGTTAGCGTATAGCAGAACCTACAGGATAGAACTAAAGCAGAACTCAGTAAAATTTAAAGGTTTATTATTTATATTAATATGTTGAAAATGAACAAGTGCCTAGGCATATTTAACCAAAAAGTAAAACTTTAACAAAAAACATAAATTATATAGAAGAAGACAACTTTAAAATGCTATTGAGAAATAAAATATTTCAAGAAACAGAAGGGCATATCATATTCTTAAACAGGAAAATTAAAAACAAAACTTTCAATTCTCCCTTACAAAAATTGTGTAAATGGAATGTGACGCCAATAAAGATAAGGATTATTTCAAAACTAAATAAGCTGCTGCTGCTTCTAATTCTTGTAAGAAAATTCAACAGGTATTATTCCATTTCTGGTAAGAGTGCATGCATGCATGCTCAGTCGTTAAATCACGTCCAACTCTTTGCTACCCCACGGACTGTAGTCCTCCAGACTCCTCTGTCCTTGGGATTCTCCAGGCGAGAATACTGGAGTGGGTTGCCATTTCCTCTTCCAGGGGATCTTCCCAAGCCAGGGAACAAACCTGTGTCTCTGGCGTCTCCTGCATTGGCAGACAGATTCTTTACCACTTAGCCACCGGGAAGCCCTCTGGTAACAGCAGACTTTGTTATTTAGGTTAACCTTTCCATGGAAAATGAATGAAAGATTAAATAAAATATTGAATAAGATTCTTCTTAAAAGCACTGGAATACTGACCAATAACAGGGAACTACTAAGTGATTGCTTCCCAGGTGGCTCTAGTGGTAAAAACCCGCCTGTCAATTCCGGAGACACAAGAGACACAGGTTTAATCCCTGGGTCAGGAAAATCCCCTGAAGGAGGACATGACAACCCACTCCAATATTCTTGCCTAGAGAATCCCATGAACAGAGGAGCCTGGCAGGCTACTTGTGCAAAAAAATATAATAAAATATAAAATGGACAAAAGCTCTACAACCTTTCACCAAAAACCAAAATAACCAATATAAAACTGGCTTCTAACCATATGAAATGCTTATTTCATTCTTAAAAATAGAAATGCAAATTTAAACTAGAATGTAATACTACTTCCACTATTGGGTTGACAAAGATGAAATGATTTGAGTATGTTGTGTTGACAAGGATATAAGCACCTTACCAGTAAGACAGTAACTTGGTACAGTCTTCGTGGAGGGCAATTGGTTCTCTGTACCAGATTTTTAAATCACATGCTCTTTGACCCAGCAACTTCACTTCTAGGAATTTATCTTACAGATACAGTCACAAATATACGAAGTAGAGTTCTCAGGAATATTCATTAGAACATTGTGAAAACAAAAGCTTGGAAAAACTTAAATCTTTATCTTATCTTTGGGAAACCTAAGAGCCTGTGCCAACTGTTTTCTTTTTCTTTTCCCCCTTGTGTCTCTTACCACCTGTGTCCACATTCCCTGGCACACATACTCCTCAGGTCCCTTGTACATGGGAGAACCTTATGAGGATCCCTTCTAGCTCATTGATTAATTTTATAAACAGTCCCAGGAGACAGCTCAGATTTCCAAATTTATAGAAGACTTGAAGACTAGAGAGGAAGAATCATTTTAACAACAGAGAGTTATCAGTTTGATAACAGAAGACAGCAAAAGTATGAAAAAAACATCAAAAGGAAGCCACCTTCCCTGACCCTATCTGTAACCTCCATACACAGTTCAGTAGTGTGCTCAGATGCTTAGTCGTGTCTAACTCTGCGACCGCATGGACTGTAGCCTGCCAGGCTCCTCTGTCCATGGGATTTCCCAGGCAAGAATACTGGAGTGAGTTGCCATTTCCTCCTCCAGGGGATCTTCCCAACCCAGGGATTGAACCTGTATCAATTAAGTTACCTGCATTAGCAGGTAGATTCTTTACCACTAGCGCTACCTGGGAAGCCCAATAGCTTTCTCCTTTGGACTTCCCTGGTGGTACAGCTGATAAAGAATCCGCCTGCGATGCGGGAGACCTGGGTTCGATCCTGGGTTGGGAAGATCCCCTGAAGGAGAAAATGGTAACCCACTCCAGTATTCTTGCCTGGGAAATCCCATAGACAGAGGAGCCTGGCAGGCTTAAGTCTACTGGGTCACAAGAGTCAGAGTCAGACATGACTTAGTGACTAAACCCATGAATATGAACAGGGGACAAGGAAAATATAGAAGCAACATGCTCAGATCAATGATTCTACTAGCTCACGGGCAGCTTCATCCTGCAGCTTGTCTGCGGGTCACTGTCATTTGATATAACATTGATATGGCGGCCCTGGGGCCCCCCCAGCTAATCCCACACCAGGGTCTTCTGAATACTGCAAGTAGAGATGGAGTCGAGCAAGCTGGTTTGTTAGGACAACCAGCCCCAGGGTCTGGGAGTCATGACACACAGGACTAGCAACAGAAATGACTCATCCACGGAGGCCTGTGGAGAGAGAGAAGACTAAAAATAACATTTCCCCTGAAGGGTGGAGCTAGAGGCTGGTGTTATGTCATGCTGGCTGCTGTTTCTGAAAACTCCCCACGGTGGAAACGGAGAATGGAGTCATGGCTGCCGGTGCCCAGCCCTGGGGCAGAGACACAAACCTAGAGGCGGTTCCGGGCAGGTCCTGAGCTCAGGAGAGCTGTGGAGGTGGCCAGGAGGGTGGGGATATCAGGCCACGAAGGACTTATCATCTCTTACTTCTTCCCAGAAGCCAATGCCGAACACCCTAGAAGCCCTACATCTTTCACTAAAGACTTTGATCCTCGATAAATCAGAAGGATGACACATAGGCTGCTATTAATAAAACATTCAGAGGTCGTTGGAGTTTACAAGGATACTCGGTCTTTGTTGTCTTTTGCTTTCTCTTCTCTTCCTCCTGCTGTTCCTTACGCTCCAGGGGGCAAGGACCTTGTTTGTCCTGTTTCCAGTTTCATCCTCTGTGTCTAGCACAGAGTAGGAGCTAAATAAATATTTGCTTTAGGAAAAATGGAAGGAATGCATGCAGCTCAGCCCTCTTAGCTTGCAGACAAGGAAACTGGGCAGGGAGAAAGAACTTGCCCAGGGCCACGCAGTCAGTAAGCCACCACGGGAGTAAAACCCTGCCTGGACTCCTCACCCAGTGCGTCCTCCATTCCAAGCTATCAGTAGGACTTGGCCTGACTACAACCTGATTCGTTGAGGGTGAGGGATATGGAACCTGAGGTCACAGGTCACCGGACTGGGGAAGACTGCAAGAAGAGGGCGGAGAGGGTACTGAGACAGTGAACTTGGGAAGGAGGTGACACTGAGGGCTGCCTCCCAAAGCCCCAAGGGCACAGAGGAGTCCCTTTCTGAGCCAGCTGTGTTTTCCTAGATTCATTTTTAATAAAACTTTGGAGAAAGCCGTAGTTCCTGGAGCAGCCGGGGCTGATGGCTTATCATTGGCCCCAGACCACGTGGTCTTGACTGTATGAGGACAGTTCTATAGTCGTTAACACTGATGGCATGTGTGCTTTTTTGTGTTTGGGAGTTTTTTTTCTTTTAATAATCAGACAATAGTTTACATCTGTGTGTTGGCAAGGAGCCATAAAGAAGAGCATCCAAACAAAGAGGAGAAAAGCCAGACTGGCAAGTGGGCTGGGAAAGAAAACCCAGATTCTCCGCCTTGGGTCCCCATGGATGAAGGATTTAAAGTTCACCGTGGGGGAAGGAGAGACAAGGAAAGGGAGGGGACTTTGAGAATTACCAGGGGATACAAAAATGGTCACTTCTGAAGCCAGTTTGCATTTAGTCTCACGTTGTCGTGCGGTCTTAAGAAGTCTCTCGAGTGGAAGCCTCCTGAGACGTCGGGGCAGTAGTGGGAGCAGCAGGCAGAGGCTTGGGGCTACAGAGGGGAGCAAAGGCAGCCACTTCTGGGGCCGCCCAGCCTGTGCCCCACCTCTGCCCCAGCCCTCCCCCAATCCCCAGAGCCACTGGAGGAAGGAGGGAGCAGAGCCCTACCTGACTTGGTGTCCAGGTCCCAGAATAGATGGATTCTATTTCTGTTTCCAGCCGACGGGGTGAGGCATTGACTCTGGGTCCTTAGAGACTGGGCAAGTCTGGGGGCAGCTCTGGACTTTGCTCAGGCTGGGTTTGATGCTGGGTATGAGAACAGCACGGGCTTCCCTGGTGGCTCAGATGGTAAAGAATCTGCCTGCAGTGCGAGAGACCTGGCTTTGATCCCTGGGTCAAGAAGATCCCCTGGAGAAGGGAATGGCAACCCACTCCAATACTCTTGCATGGAGAATCTTGCAGAAGAGTCTGGCAGGCTTCTATATTGTTGCAAAGAGTTAGACATGACAGAGTGACTTTATTGTTTATGAGAACAACACGTGCATGGGTGCTAAGTCGCTTCAGTTGTGTCAGACTCTTTGTGACCCTATGGACTGTAGCCCACCAAACTTCTCTGTCCATGGGATTCTCTAGGCAAGAAAACTGGAGTGAGTTGCCATTCCCTTCTCCAGGGTATCTTCCCGACCCATATGAATCCAGGTCTCCTGCATTGACAGGAGGGTTCTTTATCACTAGTACCACCTGGGAAACCCAGATTGGGTTATAGGTTTCAAGCCACTCCAGTCTGCATTTGGGGACCCAGAATTAATAAGGATTTGAAAATATCTGCTTCTTTGATCAAGCTTATGAATGGAAACACCCACAGGGATCGATGTGTCTGCAGCTTGCGGCTAGAGTGGGTTTTGGAAACTGATGCTCAGGCAGCTTGTTAAGATGTCCACTTAGACGTAGTAAAGCTCTACCAGCTGAAGTCAGATGAGGCTGCTTAAGGGATATTCACGAGATGGAAATAGTTTATTGTTACTGTTCTTACATTTTCATTTTAAAAATTAACATTCTTCTAATTGGCAAGGGCATTACTTGAAGGAGGCTGAGAGGCATATTTATTTTGAATTTGGGTTGTAAAGCATTGACACTCAGCAGAACTCCCACATACCCTTCAAGGAGAAAGAGTTTGTGTGTTTTTCAAGCATTTTTTTTTTAGTATAAGAACATATTCCAAACATATAACAAATAAAGATACACTCAATTGTACCAGGACGGTCAATGACAATAATGACTGAGAAAGAATAAAGGAACCTGGGGCTACGGGGGGTGGGGGGTGGGGGGTGGAAATAAGACAATCCTGACAGCTACTCAGATGGCAACCCATATAAATTAGTCAGATTCCTTATCAGAGATTTGCATGTTAAAACCACTTGATATAACCCAGCAGGAAATTGAACAAGTGATTCTATGTCCAGACTTGGAAACAAAAATAACCGTTCAGGGCCTACACACATTAGTTTGTTCAAACTTGCGCTGCTGATAAAAGTCTTTTTGGCCAGAGCTGTGGTGTGCAGTTATGAGACTGGAGGGCTTGGCGGGTGATTGACACCGAAACAATGGCAAATGCTTCATGCAGGAAAACATGTTTGATGAAAGTTTCAGCTGGTCCCTGACAGCCACTGAGATGATGCAGAGGAGAGACTGCCTGTGATTTAGCATCCTTCACAATGACGGAGAAAGATAACTTAATCCATCAACTCTACAAAGCATGTTTGCGTGCTCAGTCGCTAAGCCACGTCGGACTCATGGACCCCATGGACTGTAGCCCGCCAGGCTCCTCTGTCCGTGGGATTCTCCAGGCAAGAATGCTGGAGTGGGTTGTCATTTCCTTCTCCAGGGGATCTTCCTGACCTAGGGGTTGAACCAGTGTCTCCTGCATCTCCTGCATTGGCAGGTGGATTCTTTACCACTGAGCCACGTGGGAAGCCCACAAAGCATGTTTAGCCTCTTAATGGGGCTTACCGTCAACTTACATCCAACGTACATACTCGTGTCCACACTCACACACAGATACTTCACATCCTCCTTTTACACTTATATTCATTCCAGCGTTTCTTAGTATTTCCCCAAGAATAAGAACAGTTTTGACATTTCAGACTTGTAACGTTAGGGACAAGCAGACATCTGCCTGTCCGACCCTTGGGGCCAAGACCCCGCGCTTCCCCCTGGCAGCCCCAGACGACTTTCCTAGCCTCCTCTCCCTGGCCTCCGAGAGCTCTCTCACATACCACATCCATGTTCTATTTATATGTTTCTTTGTCCTGAACAAGATTTTGGCCCCATTGTGTGGGAGCAACACCAGAAAAGAAAAACAAAATCCATCCACTGAGAGAAAATGGATATTGTGGGAGCTTGGAGAAATTGACATACTTTGCTCATTCCATTTGCTGGTGATGTCAGGGCCAAAGAATATTCCTCTTAGAAAAAAATCACACACTCATTAAAAATGCTGGGGCTCACCAGCTCTGTCCGTCAAGCAGTCAAGCAGATTGTCATGCAGAGAAGAAGGAGAAATGTAAATACTCCCCTGCCTGCCCCCACCCCCTTCCATTTCCCTCGTCAGCCCCCTAAAGAACCTAACAAATTAGTCCAGACTCCATTTGGATGGAATTAAGGGCCTGTCTGCAGAAGGGTGAGGGGCATTAATGGAGGGGGTTAGGGGGAGGATAGGAGGAGGAGTGGGAAGTGGGAATGCGGCGCTTGAGTCTGGGTGACCGGCTCCGGCATTTTATGGAGACAGAGAAGGGTCGGCTGACACTTTACAGATTGGGTGTCATGTCCAGGGAATTTGGCATTTCTGCCACAGGGCTCCGGCTGCCCTGCTAACTGCCTTCTCTCTCCCTGCTGGTAAAAGTGCAGGAGAAAAGGGTTAAATAAATGTTTGTGATATGATAAGGTGCTTGTTTATTCAAGGAATGACAGATTATTGGCTCCGAAGGCAGCCCTGAAAAATAGTACAAAGGAACTGGCTCTCCCCTACTGGATGATGTGATTTCCTCCTAAGATCCTGCTCTTTCCTAGGAACGATTTGCTCTGGGAATGAAGAAAGATGGCTTTCCTGCCGTGGGAGACGGACAGCCATGGGTGCAGAGGCTTGGAGCCCCAGGAGCCAGCAGGGAACTGGGACGGCTTGTCTTGGGACTTGTCCCTGCCCTCCAGCAGACCCAGCATCCTGGGGGCCTTGCCACCCGCCTTTCTTCTGAGCCTGGGAGAAGGATTGGCTGGCTCAGGAGGGGAACTTCTTCCCCAGGAAGTCCTGTGTGCAAGGTCTCCCTCTGGAGCCGGACTGCTGTGTTCATCCCATGGCCATCCTGACTCTGTGAATGCGTGGTCCCTGCACCTTGGTGTACTTCCCTGCAAGCACACCCTCCACCCTCCACCCCTTGAGCTTGCTCTTGTTGGGCTCCAGTAAGCTCACAGCTGGTCCTGGAGGAGAATTCAACTCCAGATGCCCCAACAATGAGACATTCCCCTAACGTCTGTGTGATTTTCTTGGGGGAGGAAACACCAGTGACGGCCAACCCTGAAAATCACAGGCAGGCCTGGCCAGGGGCCCGGGAGGCAGAGTCCTCTAGGGCTGCCTGAGCCCGGGCAAGCCCTCGGTGGGCTGTGCGCTCGCACTCGGCGCTGCTCAGTCTGGTCCTGCTTCCAGACACCCCAAGCTGGCTGCAGAGAAAGTGTTCTGGGCCTCCCCAGCCTTCCACCAGAACCCTCCCCCGCCCTCCTCACCCTGCCCCTGGCATGCTCCGGAGAGCTTGTTCGCATAGTTGCTGAGTAGAAGGGTCCGGACAAGATGTTTGGCATAGTTCTCATTTGAAAAGGACTCATTGCCAAAGTCAAACACCAAGGGAAAAAAAAAAAGCTGTGATTGAACTGCTGTTTTTCCAGGATCCTGGGAACTACTGTGTGATTTTCACAATAGTCCGCCACCTTATCAGCCAAGGTGCTTGTCTGTGAGACACACGGCACCAGCCTGGGGAACCCAGTGCCCTTCGGACACGATGACTAAGGCTGACTGCAGGGGCGTTATCAAGCATCCATGTTCGGGCTATTTTTATGATTGCATTCAGTACTAATAGGGCTTGTTGAGTGTACACAGCCATGCGCTCATTCTTGAACTCCACGAGATAAGATTCCTGTCCCAGGGAGCTTACTGCCTGACTTTTGCAAAAACCAGATGGCAGAAAATGGTTTCCCTCTGCCCATCAGCAATGATTGAGGGGGTGGAGATGAGAAGGGGTGCAGTCAATTCATAACTCTCCCAGGGTGGGACCTCTGCTTTGGCATTTATCCCACGTGACGTTTTAATCGCGATCTGTCTTTCCCCATCATCTGCTACTCCATAAGCTCCATCCCCTGGGGGCTCTGAGAATTCCAGCTAATTAGAATATCAGCTTAATTAAAGCATTGTTAGATACTAAAGATGCCTCCCACCCAGATGCACACTTTATTACATGTATACTGTTGTTGTTTTTCAGTTGCTAAGTCGGGTCTGACTCTGCAACCACATGAACTGCAGCACACCAGGGTTCCCTGTCCTTCACCATCTCCCGGGGTTTGCTTACACTCATGTCCATTGAGTTGGTGATGCTATCTCACCATCTCATCCTCTGCTGCCATCATCTCCTCTTGCCTTCAATCTTTCCCAGCATCAGGGTCTTTTCCAATGAGTCGGCTCTTTGCATCAGGTGGGCTTCAGCTTCAGCATCAGTCCTTCCAATGAGTATTCAGTGTATATGTAAATGTGTGTTAGTCAATCGGTCATGTCCGACACTTTGCGACACCATGGACTGTAGTCTGCTAGGCTCCCCTGTCCATGGGATTTCCCAAGCAAGAATATTGGAGTGGGTTGCCACTCCCTTCCCCAGGGAATCTTTCTGACCCAGGGATCAAACCTAGGTCTCCTGCATTGTAGGCAGATTCTTTACCCTCTGAGCCACCAGGGAAGCCAGTATATGTATATACACACTCACAAATACATCATGGATTCCAAAACTAGCTGCAAATGTTTTCTGGTCTGCAGTGGGGACATCAGAACACATAGATTTGACCCATCGTTGTCAATCTTGTCTGAATTACATGCTGTGATGCTAGATTAAGGAGGACCAGCTGGGACATTGTTTCAATTGCATCTTGAGTACATTCTCTCTGAGTCTGCCCCAAGCTGTGAAGTTTAGCAGAACACTGGCATCTGGCTACCTGGACCCACACACCAGTACCATTGTGCCCAGAACTTCCCTGCTGAGACCTTGTGTTTCAGGATAGTCCCCTAACTCATCAAGGCATGAGTTTTCTTGAAGAACAAAAATCCCTTTTATGTCAACGTAGTAACAGCCTTATCAAGAGTGCATTCCCTAGTTGAGCCCCAGGAATGAAGCAAGTGTGTGTTACTCGGCACATGCTTTGTCTTCAGCTAGAAGCCAACCCCAAGACTGGCATTTGAGTGGGAGGAGGTGATTTAGGAGGAGGGAAAAGTCCATAACAGGGCAGAACCTGGTCACCTCCTCCAACCAAGTCTCCATGATTTGGGCTCAAGATGCCTTTTTCTAGGAACAGGTCTCTTCTCTACTGCAAATGATTTGATGACATCATGGTGACCTTCACTTCTGATCTCTTCCAGATGATTCCATGGTTCTGGAACCCAGAGCCCCTTCCTTCCTCAGATGGTACCCATTCCCTGGGTTTCCTGCTGTTTGACCATAGATCAGAGTTGCTGCAGGCAGGCCTCACTAGGCTGGGTCAGGACCAGGGTACTCTGCAGATCCCCTCAGAGGCCCCCCCCGCAGAGTCTTTTCCATTATTGAAAAAGGAGGGGACTCATTCCTCTACTCCAGGGTTTTGAATCTATACTTATTGACATTCTGGACTGGAATATTCTTTGTGGCAGCGGTTGTCCAATGCTTTGTAAGATGTTTAGCAGCGTCTCTGGCTTCTACTGGGCTTCCCTGGTGACTCAGACAGTAAGGAATCCACCTGCAATGCAGAGACCCTTGGACAGCAAGGAGATCAAATCAGTCAATCCTAAAGAAAATCAACCCTGAATATTCATTGGAAGGACTGATGCTTAAGCTGAAGTTCCAATACTTTGGCCACCAAACGAGAAGAGCTGAGTCATTGGAAAAGACCCTGATGCTAGGAAAGATGGAGGCAGGAGAAGAGGGCAACAGAGGATGAGCTGGTTGGATGGCATCATTGATTCAATGGACATGAATCTGAGCAAACTCTGGGAGATAGTGAAGGACAGGGAAGCCTGGTGTTTGCAGTCCATGGGATCACAAAGAATCGGACACAGCTTAGCAACAAAACAAACAACAATTGGCCTCTACTTACTGGATGCCACCTGCACCCCTTCCAATCATGACAAAATTAGATATTACCACATGTCTTGTGGGGTTTCTAATCATCCCTGATGGAGACCCACTGGTTTAGTCCAAGCCTAGTGAGGGGTTAGCAAACCATGATCTTTGGGTGAAATCTACCTTAAAGTCCGTGAAATCTGCCTTAAGGATTCTGTAGGAATGGTACTTACAAATGTAAAGAATTGTTAATTAAAAAAAAAAAGTCAAACAAGGAAAAGCAGGTGACAGAGACTATATTTGGCCCACAAAGTCAAAACTATTTACTATGTGGATTTTTTTTTTTAAAGTTGCCAACTCCAGTTCTAGAATGAAAGAAAACATCTTTGCAGTAATGAGTGGGTGAATACCTAGCAGGTAACAATACATTTTTCTTCTAAATTCATACAGTATGTCAGAGAGAAAGATTTACCATCTTTTCCCCTGGAGGAACTGTGACCCTCTGTGGCAATTGCTTCATAAAGAGATCAAGTTTTTAAACACTACATGCTATGTGCTTTTTACCACTCAGGCCATGGAAAATGAGTCTTAGTATAAAAGTTAAAGTAACTCTAAGTGCTTTTAAAGAACCTAAAATTTCGGAGGCTTAACACAAGAGAAGTTTATTCCTTGTTCGGATACAGTTTAATTGCCTATTATTTAAGTACCTAGTCTGAGGGACAGAGAAGGCAATGGCACCCCACTCCAGTACTCTTGCCTGGAAAATCCCATGGATGAGGAGCCTGGTAGGCTGCAGTCCATGGGGTCGCTAAGAATCAGACACGACTGAGCAACTTCACTTTCTCTTTTCCTTTCATGCATTGGAGAAGGAAATGGCAACCCACTCCAGTGTTCTTGCCTGGAGAATCCCAGGGACGGGGAAGCCTGGTGGTCTGCCGTCTATGGGGTCGCACAGAGTTGGACACGACTGAAGTGACTTAGCAGCAGCAGCAGCAGCATTCTGAGGGAAGCTCTGCTATATTTAATGTGTATCTTCTAAAGTTATCGTGGATGTTGGCATCCCTTCGGAAGATGGAAGAAAAGAGAGAATGGTGAGATATTCATGGGAGGTTTCTATGAACCAGGCTAGGAAGAGATGGTCTTTATGTCCATTCCCAAGTCATTGGTCAGAACTCGGTCACATGATCACACCTAGCTGCAAGGAAGGCTGGGTAATGTAGTTTAGCTCTGGGACCTGGAAGACATGGGGATGGGTTCTGTGAACACAAAGCAGAGTGTTCCTTTGCTTTGCCACCAGAGGAAATCTTGGCTAAGATTGGAAATTGGTTCCTCAGTGATGACAGAGACTTGATGCTAAGAAGAAAGCTAATATCTGAAAGCTGCTCTCAGAACAAATAAAAACTTGATTGCTTGTAATGTCATATAGAACTGCCCAGGCTTGAAGGACACAAAAGACACTACTCTCGCCATCCACTCCCCATCTCTGAGTCCAGAGCAAACCAATCCTCTGGATACTAGGTGCTTCTCAAATAAATGCATAAGTTGGGCGAATTTCAGGATTTTGTGAGCTCACACACATCATCTAGGGACACGGGAGAACAGCAGTAAAACTAGGAATCTGGTTCTATAGGGATTCACCACATTCTAATCACAAAAGATTTTGATCCTTAGGCAGACCGTCTTTTCACAGGATACGAAAGGGCTGTCTTGTGAAGAACCTGGGAGAGTAGTTTGATCCTCTTAGACTCCACTGTTTGAGCAAGGTTATAGAAAACCTCTGTGACGTCCAACACTGCTTCTGCTGAGATAAGCAAAAATAAGTGGCACAAATGGTTCACTTGTGTGGAGACAAACGGGTAGACATAATTTAAATTCAACATGGCAGGGGCTATAAGATTATTCTGCGTGGAAACTAATCTGTGGAGTCCAGAGTTTCTAGAGAAGGGGGCATTCTCTTGGAAGCTGAATCATGAAGGATTGGGTATGTAAGGAAAATTGGCTTCCAGGGGAGGAGGAAGAAAAGCAGAGGAGGGTGCTCAACAAAAAAAGAACAGAGCATGAATAAAGCCTGGAAGAACTGAAGAGCCAGAGGGAGTTTGATGTTGCCAAAGAGAGAAACGAGGAGTCAGAGAACAAACAAGGGTCACAAAAGGTCTCATAACTCATGCTAGGGAACCTGTCTTTTATCCCATGGGCAATGGCATAGTCACCAAATGGATATATTTTTCCCCAAGAGTAGCATCGTATGTTTTGGATACTTCATTTTCCCCTTTTATGTTAGGATTGTCCCAGTATTGTCTTCTGAGGAAAGCGATTTTCTCACACTTTCAAGTGATGAAACTAACACATATACATTCTAGAAACTTTGGAAAGTGTGCCAAAGCATAGTCAATAATAGGAAAAAAATTACAAAAAACCTCTTCTTGCAGAGTTAACTATTAACAACTTTTGGGAACACATTCTTCCCGTCTCTTTTTTTCTATCCATATTTCAAACTAGTGGAGATTACCAGTATATGGTAAATTGTTGATGCTCTCTGTTTTAATTTACTTCATATCCATTTCCCTTAATTCCGAAAACGGAGCCAATTAGAAGCTTCCTGACTGATCACCCTTCTGCTCCTCTCCCCTCCCAACCTCCATTTTATTTTTAACACAGAATAATTCTCTCAAAATGTACAGAAAACTATAAATAACAATGAGGAAAAAAGTTATGTATTCACTCACAACCTAGAGCCCCGCTGTTAACACTTTGGTGTATTGTTTCCCAGTCTTTTTTCTGTGAATATTTAAAAGTCACTTAGGTTACATGAAATGCGGAGCTTCCCAGGTGGTACTAGTGGTTACGGACCCACCTGCCAATGCAGAAGGCATAAGAGATGTGGGGTCTGATCCCTGGGTTGGAAAGCTCTCCTGGAGGAGGGCACAGCAACCCACTCCAGTATTCTTGCCTGGAGAATCCCATGGACAGAGAAGCCTGGCGGGCTGCCATCCAAGGGGTCGCAAAGAGTCAGACACGATTGAAGCGACTTAGCACACATGCATATGGAATATAGTAATTTTTTTCATTTTCTTTTAGCATAAGCCCAAGTTTTAACAGGAAATCAATTGTATAAACTAATGTTTACATAGTGTTTCCTAAAGCTTTTGCCTTTCATACAATCCTCCAAAATAATCTAGATTCCCCCTCTTCTTCCTCTGGCCCTGAGTCAAGAAAGGCCATCCCAGACCATGGACTTGGTCTGAATTGTTTAAATCCACTGTAAAATTGTATTTTAATTGTATTTTGGGGTTATGTTTACAGCTTGTAAAAGAGATAGCATCTTTAATATGAAACTTTCTGTTACATTTGCTGTAAGGATGTTATTGAGGTCTTGTCCACTACATCATGCAATATCTCCCTTAAGAGGCCTCGAGAGAAACATTCCTCTCATAGTTTATTGCTAAAAAATGTCTTGCTTCTCTTTAACAGAGAGTATGAGTTTTTAGGAAACATTGACAATGCAAATCAGGTCACTCAATGTATTCTCTTCTTTTTATTGGCTACTAAGAGATTAGAGTTGAAGTTCTAGTGTATGAACAAGTCTATACTACATGGCATTGTACAGTATGTGGATCAATATGCATTTTTTTAAATAAAAAGTTTATTATAGGCAATTTTGGTCCACATAGTAAATGATACCAGTAGTATAACTTTCAAAATCACCATTTTAAATAGCAAAAGACCAAGAAAAAAACTTTGAGTCAATTGATTATTTTTCAAAATATTGTCAATGTCCATTATCCTCAGTTCTGTTATTATAGTGAAACATACAAATGCAGAAAACTACTTAATTTAACATATGGTCATGCTTCAGATGCTAGCTCCTGTGTAGAACTTTATGGCATGCATTTGTGTCTGAAATTTTTATTTTGCTTTGTCTGATTCTATTCTTACTTTCCCCTGACCCCCTGATATATACATACACACATATATTTATACACGCACACACACACATACACAAACAGGTATACCTCAGAGATTATTGCAGATTTGGTTCCAGACCACTGTAATAAAGTAAATATCACAATAAAGCAAGTCATACTAATTTTTGGTTTCCCAGTGCATGTAAAAGCTATGCTTATTGGGTGTTCATTGGAAGGACTGATGCTAAAGCTGAAACTCCAATACTTTGGCCACCTCATGCGAAGAGTTGACTCACTGGAAAAGACTCTGATGCTGGGAGGGATTGGGGGCAGGAGGAGAAGGGGAAGACAGAGAATGAGATGGCTGGATGGCATCATTGACTCGATGGACATGAGTTTGAGTGAACTCCGGGAGTTGGTGATGGACAGGGAGGCCTGGCGTGCTGTGATTCATGGGGTCGCAAAGAGTCGGACACGACTGAACGACTGAACTGAACTGAACTGATACTATACTATAGTCTATCAGATGTACAGTAGCAATAAACATTAAAAATGTACATATCTTAATTTTAAAATACTGCAAAAAATGCTAAAACAAATACAACAGTAACACCAAGGGTCACGGAGCACACATCATCATAACAAATATAGTAACAATGAAAAAGATTGAAATATTGGAAGAATTACAAAAATGTGACACAGAAACACCAAAGTGAGCAAATATTGGAAAAATGGCACCGCAGACTTCCTTGATGCTCAGTTGCCATGGACTTTCGATTTGTAAAAAACACAGTATTGGCAAAGTACAATAAAGTGAAATGCAACAAAATGAGGTGTGCCTGTTCTTACATATCTACATTTACATAAGGAATCTATTCATGTACATATTTCCACAGCACACTATCTCTTATGATATAGTAACTTTTACAACATTTTTGGAAGGAAAAAAATCTTGATAAGCATATTGTCATGTAGATGATAATGTGGGACCATTCTGGGGACAGATACTCCAGTTGGAGAAGTCTGGCAAAGTGACTACTTGAGCTGGGGCCATGGATGTTCATGTGGAGAGAAGGATATAGAATTGAGGTTAGTAAGGCAGAAATATCTCAACTGACTAGTTGGGATGGAAAGAGAAATGACCTCAAGGGCTCTGGCTCAGACTGTAGGGTTACCAATTGGGGCAGGGAGTGGTTTGGGAGGAAATGTGAAGCATTCATTTCTGAGCCCATTGATTTGAAGGAAACTGTCTAGGACAGCCAGACAAATCTTCACCACTCCATTAGTTTCCATGTATGTTCATTTGCTCTTATTATTTTTCTCTTCCTGGAATACAGCCACTTTTGCTTCTAATACTGACCACACACTTCAGCCATCATTCTGAGCCCAGTTGAGTTTCTATGCTTCTAGGAATCATCTTTGCCTACTGTCTTCTGACTTTCAATAGCTCTTATTATCAGTATCACATTTACAGCAAAGGCTGGAAGCACCTCATATTGTTACTTTATTTGTCCAATCTCTTATTTCACAGGTGAATTCTATCTACTTACTTATTCAGTGAATATTTAGTGTGACCCATCTGTACATCTGAGGCTTCCCAGGAGGGACAGTGATAAAGAATCCTCCTGCCAATGCAGGAGACTCTGGATTCGATCCCTGGATCAGAAAGATGCCCTGGAAAAGGAAATGGCAACCCACTCCAGCGTTCTTGCCTGGGAAATCCCATGAATAGAGGAGCCTGGCAGGCTATAGTCCAGGGGGGTTTGCAAAGAGTCGGACACAACTGAGTGACTGAGCACATCCACACGTTTGTGCCAGGTGATGGGCACACAGTTGACTCAGGTGTGGTCCTTGCCCTCAGACAGTTGGCCATTGGTCAGAAAAGGAGACAACACAGCATCAACAAGTCACTCTAGGCCTCTTGAAGTCACATGAGATCCACTCTGCTTTTTACTGTTCCTCATGTTGGCTTGCTCATGCTACATGCAGAACCAAACTTTAACAAACTGCATATCAATCAGAAGATTATTGGTTCAAGCTTGCAGAAGAGAAGCACCATAGCAAACCTTGCTGGATGAAATTTGATGTCTTTCTGGACCACCAAAATTCTCTTCTTATACAATGTGAGTCATGATAGCAAATAATGCAAACTGTCCCTCAAATGTGACTTTCATCTGCTTGGCTATGTTAAGGTCTGACCCTGCTATGCTCACATCCCAAAAAGGCAAAATCTTATCTGGAGCTCTGACAAGACGGCAATTTTGTGCTCTCGCAGGGTGGACTTGATTTTTAACAGCAGCCAAGAGGAATTCCAGTCACGGCAGTAAAGATCCTTTCCGTTCAGATTCATGAGACATGAGAAGTGACTTACTGGCAGAGCAGAAAGGAGTGAGCTGAGAGTTGGAAAGAGTTATCTTCAAACTTTGGATCAGCCCTTAACTAACTGCTTTGACTTGGCCAAGCTGCTCCCTGCTTCACTGCCCTAATTCATAAAAGAAGGTGACTTGAAAGGTGGTATTTCAGAACCTTTCATGTTCTTCATCTGTTTCCTTTTGTGTGATTACAAAAAATATATATAAACTTCCTGATAGGTACTCAGAGTGAGTTCTCTTGTGCAGCCATTAGTCAATGGGCAGATCTAGATGTAGAAACTACCAGCTTTAGAAGTTAGGCAATATTCGTATGTGTTGTTGAAAAGAGTTGTCTTGGAGAAAATTTTCCATCCACTGCCAGAGGATGATGGATCAAAAAAGGTTGGCTTCGAAGCTAGGCTGAGGTGGGGTCCTGAAGTGTCCCTGCTTCTAGGTTGTTGCCCTGGAGAGTGAGGGTGGATCTGTGAATCGTCTACTGGGTGCAATGGAGGAAGCTCTAGGCTTGGACTCGCTATTGATGGGGCTCTGGACAAAGCTGAGATCTCTCTAGATCTCAGTCTTTTTCCTTTAAAAATATGGGTTCCTTTTCAGTTTCTCATCTAATTCTAACATTTTATAATTTCTTATGAACTGTGAGTGCACACGTGGGTATGTGTGTGGCTTGCTGGAAATGTTTTATATAAATTTGCAAACTCTTTCAATTTTCATAGAGATAATGCCTGACAATTGAAAGCAAAGGACTTCTCGGCTTTCCTTAGTGCACCATAGAGTCATGAAGAGCAATAGGCTTTGAAGGCTCAGAAACGTGGATCCAAATTCTGCCATAGGCCCCTCTTACTGAGCAAGTCACTTCTGATTCACAAAGTTCATGTTTGTCCTCCAAAAATTTTACATTTTGTATCACCAATGTATGTTTTTGTTGTGCCAAGTGACTGGTACAGATGTTGGCACAAACCATCTTTGATAGATGTTAACTCATATTGTAATGTCTACGGACTTAATGAAGACATTTGAGCTTGCTGATGAGATGACTAATGGATGAACAGTGAAGTCATCTGGGGGTTTATTCTGAGAAAGAATGAGTTAACAACTTCTCAATGAAGGAGGAAAAACAAATGCATAAACTCGATCGGCTCGGTTTCTTTGTTTATAAAATCGAGGGGTGCACCAGATGATTTTTAAGGCTTCTCTCTATGAGTCTATAATTTTGGCTCATAAAGTGGGTCTGGATGTAATTATAAAGCAACTCAAGAAGATAAATTCCAAAATGGGGTTTTAAGTATAGTGGCATCATAGCAATAAATTAAAATATGACTACTTTAGGGGACAACATTCATTGGGATGTATAAGTCAGGTTATTTTAATAATATGGGTTGAATGTTCACTTCACTATATTCCAGTGCATTGGTAACATTTTGTGGCTCCACCTCAGATATATGGGAAAAACAGGAAAATAAAGTAGAAAGAGATGGAGACAGTGTGAGGTGGAAGTTTGGGACGGGAGTGAAGTGATTGGGGCAGGTTGGTTCTGTCTTCTTCTGGCTGGGCAGTGACTTGCTTTTATAGCGTATCTTACTTTACACAATACACATATTCCTAAAAGTTGCTTAGAAGCACTTGCAAATTGAATAATGTCTTAAATGTAACATAGCCATGTTCTACTGAAAACACTTCCATGATAAGACTTTTTGTAAAGAGATGTTATTCTGTAATTCTAAATCTATATTGGATCTGTTTAAAGGAATTCAACTCTGAATCTTTTCCTGGAGAGGAAAAGTGATGTCAGGCTACCCTGATGAAGTCCTGGTGTGGGAACAGCTTGTCTGGCCTCCTGGGCTCTCTGGGGAAAGTAGATGGAGAGAGAGAATAGACATATATTCCAGAACTGGACTTTGAATGGGCCTTTGGCCAAACTTGGCCCAACTTCTCAACATGAGAGGGAGCGCTAACCAAAACTGAATACTGACTTCAAGCCAACTTGCTTCGGACACATTGTCCTTTGCCCGGTGAGCCCAGAGCCCTTTCCCTGAGGTACTTACCCAGCCAGAGGAAAGGAAATGCCTGGACAACCAGCTTTGCTCTTTCCGCTTCTACTGCCTGGTTCCAGCTTTTGTGAAGTTCTTACAATTAGGGTGGGGGTGATGGGGGGAATGACTGGCAAGTGGAAGGAGAGGCAGTAGGGCCACCCATGAAGATGCAGGGCTTAGAGAAAGCCAGGAAAAAGTCAGGAGGGAGTCATTGGGGAGAAGAAAATCTGAACAAACTTGGGGACTAAGGGAAAAAATGAGGAACGGGTTCAGGGAAACTACATGGACATGATGGAAAAGAAGGAGGAAGGGAAGAATCTCAGGATGAAAAGTGAGCTGAGAAGACATAGAGGAGGTTGGAGCAAGTCAAGAGCAACTCCAGGTGCTAATCTAGACCCTAAACTCAAACCTGCTTGATTAAAAAAAGAAAAAAATGTCTTATGATTAACCCTTCAATGTGAAGCCCAGTGTGTAGGAATTTCCTTTGCTTCTTAGTACACTTCTTTATATACTTCTGAAATGATAAGGAATTTAGCCATGACAGCTGATTTTCCAGAAGGATTCATGGTAGAATTTCTAACTCTGCAGAAGCTGCACTTGCAGGAATTATAACAGGAATGGCTAAAATGTTGGTGGGAGTTAAAGAGGAGGAGGCTGACTATTTTAGCTTGGGTTTTAGGTTGGAGTTTAATCTGAAATCACTGGTTTTGTTTCAGTAGTGGTGCGTGTGAAGCTGCTTCAGTCGTGTCCTACTCTTTGCAAGCTGTAGCCCCCCAGGCTCCTCTGTTCATTGGATTTTCCAGGTAAGAATACTGGAGTGGGTGGCCATGACCTCCTTCAGGGGATCTTCCTCACCCAGGGATCGAAACTGAGTCTCTTACAACTCTTACATTGGCAGGCGTGTTCTTTACCACTAATGCCACCTGGGAAACCCAGTTTCAATATAAACATAAGCAATTTCAGAACCATGTTACCAGGATACCTAGGTTCTGCATCCAACATGCTGTGTCTTGGAAGAACACAAAGACACATGACTGACTCATGGATAATTCCAATGTCCACTTTGCTACATTCATAGCAATGTGACAGAATAAGATGGTTTGTATGGATCTTAGTTCTTTTTGTAGTGCCTGTCTTGCTGGAGGTAGACTTGTCAGACAGAGGAAACAAAGAAGAGCTGAATCAAGTGGTTTAAGCAACCCACACTTTATGGAAACCACCTCTGGGAGATAACCAAAGGTTAGAGTCAATATACTCAACTGCGAAGTCACAGGACCAACCAATTGGATTCAACAATGAACATAAACAGCCCCTATCAGTCCTAGAGATAACATTCCCATAGCAGCTGATCCTTCTTCACACAGTTGTTTACATACTTGGCACTAGGTACCTAATCACTTGCTATGGTTTGTTCAATATCTGTCTTCCTCTCCAGACTGTCAGCCTATTGAGGGGTTTTCCCTAAATCCTCAATATATCTCTGCAATCAGACTATGAATATCACACTAGTGACAAAGGAAGGAAAGCCCTCACCTCGTTGTATTGTGGCTAACTTAAAGAGTAGCACCAAGTCATGGAAAAGTCCCTGAAATCAGGGCAGCAGCGGGGCTTATGCCCCAACTCTTGTTGGCATGAGTTGTGTGACTTTGGTCAGGTCACTTTCCCCTCTCTGTCTCTGACTCCTTTGCTAGAAAATAGCAGGACTGGATTGGATGACTTCTCAGGTCAATTCCAGCTTGAACGGTCTGTAATCAACTTGCTTGTAAAGTGGACAGGAGAGGTTTGTTTGTGACCAGAACAAAACATTGTTCTTATTGTCCATTTGCTAAGTCATGGCCCAACATTTTTGTGACCATGGACTGTAGCCCACCAGTCTCCTCTGTCCATGGAATTCCCCAGGCAATGATACTGGAGTGGGTTGCCATTTCCTCCACCAGAGAATCTTCCTGACCCAGGGATCGAATCCATGTCTCCTGTGTCTTCTGCATTTCAGGGAGATTCTTTACCTGATGAGCCACCAAGAAAACCCAAACAAAATATTAGGATCTGATAAAAACTTCCAAATACCACTTAGAGAAAAAGTGGGAACAAGATTCTCTATGAAATGTGCTTGGATAGCATGCCGCAAATGTTCCTTTTGTGAGAGAGGAAGGCCATAGGATATGATGACTTGCTCTGACATCAAGCTTCCCGGGCAGCTCTGGCCAAACTCAAGATACCTATCACTCATGTTCAAGGTCCACTTCCTACTGACTTGTCACTGTTGAATTATGATTGAGCTGAAGTCCAAAAGGGGAAATATTTTGCAATCTAAAGTTGGACCCTGGAGCTATACGATCATAATGACTGATATAGGTTTTCCCAGAAACATTCAAGGCCAAACTGAGGAGCCCTCACATTTCTCAGTGCTATTCTGTGAGTTTACTCTGCTAGTGGTGCTGTGGTGCTGTGAACATTTTCCCCAACAAGCAAGTGAAAACATTTCCTTTTGCCTCTTCTTGAACCATTTCTTTTCTCTAATTATATATGAAATTATGGTGTCTCAAAGAGCTGGACACGACTGAACAATAACAACAACTTTTAAACAAGGCTTTTTTCATAGCTCAGTTTAAAAAACACTTGAGAAATAAGGTCATATTTGTCTTCACAGGAAGAGTCATCTGTGTATTGAGCCAGAAGATAATAAGCCCAGAGCTTCCTGAATCTCAACACAGATGCAGTTTTGCCTGTTGCTGAGTTTTAAAGCTCCCACAACCCTCAGAGAGTTTTTCTTCATGGCAGGGTTGGCACACTTACAATCATGTACCCAAACACCTACAATAATGGTGATTATAACAGAATGTGTTCAAAGATGCCTGGATGGACATTCAAAAGCCCCAGTTCTTCCACCAGTTGGTGTAGGAGCCTGAGCAAGTTCCTGCCTCTCTGAGCCTCAGTTTTTTCTGAGGCTGTGGACTATTTAGCTGGGCCTCCAGAGCTCTGGGTTCTACAGAGAGCCTCTGAGGTCCAGATGGGATGTGGGTGAGAGGAGAAGAACCAAGAGAGAGATGGGGCCCTGGGCTTCTATAGCTGAAGCTCTATTCCTGTCCTTTATAAATGTTCAAAGTCTGCCAGAAGTTCCACCGAGGAAAGGACTCTGCTGCTTACAAAGAGTTTGAAAAGCACAGGATGTGATGGCCTCTAAACACATTCTCAGATCTAAAACGTATCTTCTGAGTTCATGTTCATATACACTTGTGAAATTCAGATACATGTACACTTATACACATACCCTCCACAGTGCAAGAGACAAAATTGCACAATATAGCTTGGCTCATGTTGAAAAAGAATCCTGTATCATTTTCTTTTTTTGCCCTATCGTCCTCCAAAGGCAGCCCCAGTTGCCGCTGGCAGCTGGGGAAGCACTGCCTATCACCGAGTCACTTGCTACTGAAAACTGAGTTGGTTACAGGTGGAACTTTAACTTTCTAAGAGACACTTAGAGCTTATCTGTCTGTCCCTTAACTTTATGCATGAGACTGGTTCCAAATAGGAAAAGAAGTACGTCAAAGCTGTATATTGTCACCTTGCTTATTTAACTTATATGCAGAGTACATCATGAGGAACGCTGGGCTGGAAGAAGCACAAGCTGGAATCAAGATTGCTGGGGAAATATCAATAACCTCAGATATGCAGATGACACCACCGTTATGGCAGAAAGTGAAGAGGAACTCAAAAGCCTCTTGATGAAAGTGAAAGAGGAGAGTGAAAAGGTTGGCTTGAAGCTCAATATTAAAAAAACAAAGATGATGGCATCTGGTCCCATCACTTCATGGGAAATAGATGGAAAAACAGTGGAAACAGTGTCAGACTTTATTTTTGGGGGCTCCAAAATCACTGCGGATGCTGACTGCAGCCATGAAATTACTCCTTGGGAGGAAAGTTATGACCAACCTAGATAGTATATTAAAAAGCAGAGACATTACATTGCCAACCAAGGTCCGTCTAGTTAAGGCTATGGTTTTTCCTGTGGTCATGTATGGATGTGAGAGTTGGACTGTGAAGAAGGCTGATCGCCGAAGAATTGATGCTTTTGAACTGTGGTGTTGGAGAAGACTCTTGAGAGTCCCTTGGACTGCAAAGAGATCCAACCAGTCCATTCTAAGGGAGATCAATCCTGGATGTTCACTGGAAGGGCTGATGCTGAAGCTGAAACTCCAACACTTTGGCCACCTCATGCGACGAGTTGACTCACTGGAAAAGACTCTGATGCTGGGAAGGATTGGGGGCAGGAGGAGAAGGGGACGACAGAGAATGAGATGGCTGGATGGCATCACCGACTCGATGGACATGAGTTTGAGTGAACTCTGGGAGTTGGTGATGGACAGGGAGGCCTGGCGTGCTGTGATTCATGGGGTCGCAAAGAGTCGGACACGACTGAGCGACTGAACTGAACTGAGTGACTAGTATGAGATCATGTGACCAGTTGGTGGCAGAGCTGCTGTTACAGACCAAGTCTCTAAGCCCAAATTCGGAGCCCTTCCCAGCACCCCATACTCTTGGAAAGGAATGGGACTACAAATGGGATGTTTGGATTTCCTGTTGTTGTTGTTGTTCGGTCGTTCAGTCATGTCTGACTCTTTGCAGTCCCATGAACTGCAGCACTACAGGCTTCCCCGTCCTTCACTATCCCTCGGAGTTTGCTCAAACTTGTGTCCGTTGAGTCAATGATACCATCCAACCATCTCATCCTCTGTCATCCCTTTCTCCTCCTGGCCTCCATCTTTCCCAGCATCAGGGTCTTTTCCAATGACATCCTGTACTGATAAGTAAAATATTCCCCATCCATCTCTGTGGTATGGGTTGATCTTTAGATCTACTAAGACCTTAAAAAAAAAATAGAAAAAAAATTGCATATTCACACACACACACACACACAGGCTCTTTGCCAAGGGGAGATACTTCAAAGCTTCAAAGGGTTTATCTGAAGAAGACTTTGAATAGAGTACAATGTTTTATGAGTTCTCCTAATCCCTAGTAAACGTGACTTGCTGGGTAAGCAGAAACATTTTTAATGATGGCTAGAGAGCTTTAGACACAGATCTGTGACTAGAGATGGGTTTCCTGGGAACTTTAGTCTTCTGAATCACAAGCCTGGGGAAGGAATTTGTATCTGGTTCTGAACTAATGAATTTAGAGAGCCCAAGGCTTTTCACTATGAAGATTTGTGGCCAATTACTCTTTCTTCATTCCTATCAACCACTACTCCTATCACCACTAACTTTCTCCTCCTCTGTCTCCACCACTGAGAGCATCCTTCCAGCTCATTTTAGCCTCACAGTATCCCTGGGAGGGATGTCATCTACGAGTCCAGAACCACCTTCTCACAGTGAGAGGTGGGTGGTGAGCCAGCACCTGAGGAGGGTTCAGTATAGTTTGTTGAGTTCAAACCAGGAGGATGTCCCACATCTGGAGAAGTCAAGGGGAGGCAGGTCAAGGGATGGGACATTAGAGGTCTAGAGAGAGAAAGGTCCAAGTCCATGTGATTCAAGATTCAGGGGAGGAGACGGACAGCAATCTGAGAGCCCAGAAACTGAGGGGCTGTGAAGGCAGCAAAGCCAGAGGTCAGTGTCGAGGCTCTCCCCAGCCTCGCTCTGTCGCTGCCCCAGCCTCTCCTGCTTCTGAGGCCTCTGGACAAATTCAGCTCAGGCAGCAGCTTCCAAAAGGTTTGAAGTATAAAAATTTGTCCGGTCATTTGGAGCTTGCACCCAGTGGGTAGAATGAGCAAAGTGGGGCCTTTTCGGGGCAGGCAAGATTTCAGGCTCTAGGCTACAGATTGAAGAACTGTGGCTTTCCAAGGTCTCTTTCAGGATGCACTTTGGTTTCTTAAACTCACCCTCTCTTTGTAGCAGCTCTATATTGGAAGAGCTCATGTCTTTTCCTCAGTCTCATGCCTCTCTTGACAATTAAAACTTATTTTCAGGAGGTGTTTTTTAATGTTTTTTATCTATTTCTTTATTTTTGGCTGTGCTGGGTCCATTGCTGCACTGACTTTTCTCTAGTGTGGCTAGTAGGGGCTACCCACTAGTTGCAGTGCTCGAGCTTCTCACTGTGGGGGCTTCTCTTGCTGTTGAGCATGGGCTCTAGGGCACACGGGCTTCAGTAATTGTAGCACATTGGCTCAGTAGTTTCAGCTCCTGGACTCTAGAGTTCAGGCTCAGTAGTTGTGACACGTGGGCTTGGTTGCCCCATGACGTGTGGGATCTTTCTGGATCAGAGATCGAACCCATGTCTCCTACACTGGCAGGCAGATTCTTTACTACTGAGCCACCAGGGAAGCCCAAGATTGGAGTTTTAATTGCTAATTGATTACTGTGTAGATTGAGGGCACCTCAATCATGGCTTAACTAAACCTATCAAAGAGCAGAGGGTAAGAGACGGTAACAAATACAGAAAGCGAAGCCAAGTGAAGTGGAATTGCTGTGGCCTTTACCTTCCACAACAAAGGAAACAAAACAGGAATTGGAAAAAGTCAAGGTTAGGATGGGCACAGCCTCTTCCAAGGTGAAATCTGTATTAAATTGCTGGATGGTGGAATGAAAATTCAGGAAGGAGACAGACACACTTTAAAAAATATAGTAAGTTCCAAAACTTATTTATGAAGGATATCTGATTTTTGTAGCAGAAATTTAAAAGGAGGATCAGAAAAATTACAACACTCTTCTGCTGCTGCTGCTAAGTCACTTCAGTCGTGTCCAACTCTGTGCGATCCCATAGACGGAAGCCCACCAGGCTCCCCTGTCCCTGGGATTCTCCAGGCAAGAACACTGGAGTGGGTTGCCATTTCCTTCTCCAATGTGTGAAAGTGAAAAGGGAAAGTGAAGTCGCTCAGTTGTGTCTGACCCTTAGCGACCCCACGGACTGCAGCCTACCAGGCTCCTCCATCCATGGGATTTTCTAGGCAAGAGTACTGGAGTGGCTTGCCATTGCCTTCTCCGCCCAACACTCTTCTACCTGAAGTGAAAATAACTTGTGTCCTTTCTTCCAAACTCATAGGTATGGCCTTTACTCCATAAAATGGAGTGGAAGAAAAATAGCCATGACTCATATCCCATGCTGAAAGCTCAAAGACTTTCATGGCAAGAAGAGGTTGTGAAAAGACCCATGGCATAAGAATAAAAAGCAGGCTTACTCTGAGAATAAGAAGGGAGGCAGGGACTGTGGAGGGGAATAGAGAAAAGAAAACATTAAGAGAAAGTAGAAGGAATCCACATAGAACTCTTCTAACAACCAAGGAGCATTCATGTAAGGACACCCTTAAAGGCAGTAAAACCTCCACACTTAGATACAAAGCAAGAAGAATAATGATGTAGAGACTGCATCCAGGTTTCCACTCATCCCCACAACTCTCTAAAGTCTAACATTGAGAACATCCTTGAAGTTCTGAGTTTGTGACCCCTTGGACCAGCCACTCACATTATAACTAGACAATACGTAAGGCACTTTCATTATGGGTCTTAGAGAGGCCTTGGGAAAGTATCCTTCTTATTAAGACAGGAATCCAGAGAGATTTGGTAGATATGCTATAATGAAGTTCATGCACTAAACATATGCTCCAAGATTGCCTACTTGTTCTGCAGTCATGTGGTTTTATTTTGGGTTTGGAAGTGGAAACAGTGATATTATGTCAATTCTATTAGGTATTGATTACTGTGTAGCAAATTTTAAAATGTGATCTAACTCTGTACTGTCTACAAGAAACTCACTTTAAATATAATGATATAGTCATGTTGAAAGTAAAGGAATGAAATAAGATATATCATGCAAACGTTAATTGAAGGAAAATAGAAGTGGCTAAATTAGTATCAGACAAAATAGACTCCAGAACAAAGAACTTGACCAGAGATAGAGAGGGACATTATGCAAGGATGAAAGAGTCAGTTTGTCACGAAGACATAGCAATCCTAAGTTTGTGTGCACCAAATAACAGAGCTGTAAAATATGTGAAGCTAAAACCAATAAAGCAAAAAGGAGAAATGGACAAATCTACAACTATAGTTGCAGACTTCAACACTTTTTTCTCTCTCAACAATTGATAGAACAACTAGACAGAAAATTAGCAAGACTATAAAGGAAGTCAACGACACCACCAACCAACAGGATCTAATTGACCTTAATGGAGTTCCACCCAGCAGTAAAATATATACTCTATTCAAGTCTGTAAGTAACAAATAAACCATTCCTTGGAAATAAATTAAAACAAAAAAAAATTTTTTAAGTTGAAATTATAACAGGGAGGCCTGGTGTGCTGTGATTCATGGGGTCGCAAAGAGTCAGACACGACTGAGCGACTGAACTGAACTGAACTGAACTGATGTTCTCTGACCACAATGGAATCAAGTTATTAATTAGTAATAGGTAACAGGAAAATCTCCAAACACTTGGGAATTAAACAACACTAATATGAATAGCCTTAAATAATCCATGGGTCAAAGAGAAAGTTTCAAGACAAATTAAAAAATATATTCAGTTGAGTGAAAGCACAAATGAAACATCATAGAATTTTGTGGGACATTTCCAAAGCATCTGAGAGTAAAATTTATAGCACTAACTATATCACTAGAAAAGGAGATAGATATCAAATCAATAATCTAAATTATAGATTTAGATTATAAATAACCTAAATAATTTATATAGACAGGTTTCTGTATATATAGGCTATATATTCTATAGAATCTATATATGCAATAATCTAAAATACAGATTTCTGTATATTTTTTATCCTGTGACTTTACTAAATTTAGAAAAATAGAACTAATGAATAAATTTAGTAAAGTCACAGGGTAAAAAATAAATATACATAAATCTGTAGTATTTCTATACACAAATAGCAAACTATTAGCGAAATTAAGAAAAAAATCCCATTTACAAGTGCATCAAAAAGAATAAAATACCTAAGAATAAATTTAACCAGGGAGGTAAAAGACCTTACAGGGAAAACTATAAGATGCTGAGGAAAGAAACTGAAGACACAAATAAATAGAAAGATATGCTATGCTTATGGATTGGGAGGATTAATATTATCAGAATTTGCATACTACATAGAGCAATCTGCCAATTTGATGTAATTTCTATAAAAATTCTAATGGCTTATATCACAGAACTAGGACAAATAATTTAAACATTTGTATGGAAACACAAAAGACTCCGAGTAGCCAAAACAACCTTGAGAAAGAAGAATAAAGAGTAAAGTGGGAGGCATAACGTTCCCTGTACTCTAAAGGAATAGTAATCAAAACAATATGGTACTGGTACTAAAACAGACACACAGATCAATGGAACATAATTGACAGTCCAGAAATAAACCTACACATTATAAGCAACTAATTTATGACAAAGGAGCAAAGAACAGACAATGGAGAAAGAACAATCTCTTTAAGAAATAGTGGTAGGAAAACAGGAGAGCCCCGTGCAGAAGAATGGAGTTAGATCACTATCTTACTCCATATACAAAAGTTAACTCAAAATGGGTTGAAGACTTCAATGTGAGACCTAAAGTCATAAAATTTATATTGAGGGCAAAGGAACTAGGAGAGCTAAAATAATTTTGAAAAAGAAGAATAAAGCAGGAGATTTCAGTCTGCTCTATTTCGAGACTTATTACATAGTTAAACGAATAAGGGCTTCCCTGGTAGTTTAGGGAAGTTTAAGGAACTACTTTACCTGGTAAAGAATCCGCCTGCAATGCAGGAGACCCTGTTTCAATCCCTGGATTGAGTAGATCCCCTGGAGAGGGGATAGGCTACCCACTCCAGTTTTCTTGGCTTCCCTGGTGGTTCAGATAGTAAGGAATCCTCCTGCAATGTGGGATACCTGGATTTGATCCCTGGATTGGGAATGACTATCCACTCCGCGATTCTTGCCTGGAGAATTCCATGGACAGAGGTGCCTGGCAGGCTACAGTCCATGGGGTCGAAAAGAGTCAGACATGATTGAGCAACTTTCACTTTAATAAAGACTATGGCTTTGGTGGAGGAATAGTCACATAGATTAATGGAACAGAACAGAGAACCCCAAAATTAATCCCCACAAATGTGCCCAACAATTTTTGACAAAGGTGCAAAAGCAGTTGGAGAAAAGATATTTTTTCAACAAATGGTGCTGAAACAATTGGATGTCAATAGGCAAAAGAATTAACTTTGACCTAAGTCTTCACTTTCCTTCAAGATTAACACAATTTTGACCATAGGCTTAAAAGCAAAACATAGATCTACAAACTCAGGAAAAAAGATAGGAGCAGCTCTAGGGGATGCAGGGCTAGGCAGAGTTCTTAGACTTGACACCAAAAATATGATCCATACAAGAAAAAATTGATAAGTTAGAGAATATTGAAATATAAAAATTTTGCTCTGTAAAAAACTCTTTACAGAGGATGAAAAAACTAGCAACACATTGGAAGAAAATATTTGCAAACCACATATCTGAGAAAGAACTAGTATTTAGAAAATACTTTAAAAGTCTCAAAACTCAGTAATTAAAAAAAAAAAATCAAACAAACCTAGCTAATAAATGGGTGAAACATGTAGAGAGACATTTCATAGAAAAGGATATACAAATGGCATTTATAAAAGAGATATTGAACCACAATGACATATCACTAATATACCGATCAGCATGGATAAAATTTTTAAAAAGTGAAACACCAAATACTTATGAGAATGCAGAGTATGGGGATCACTCATTCATTGTTGGTGGAAATGTAAAATGATACAGTCACTCTGGAAAATAGATCGACAGTTAAAAAAGGAAGAAAGAAAGAAGCATAACACCCAGCAATTGCCCTCCTGAGCCTTTGTCCCAGAGAAATAAATGCTTATGTCCGCACAAAAACCTGTACATGAATGTTTAGAGCAACTTTATTTGTAATAGCCCAAAACTGGAAATAACCCAGATGCTCCTCAGTGAGTGAATTGTTAAACCATTAAATCCATACCATAGAATGTTTCTCATTAATGAAAGGAACAAACTATTGACACATACAACAACCTCTATGAGTCTCTAAAAAATTATGCTGAGTGAAAAAAGCCAGCCCCAAAGTTTACATACCTTTCTATTCCATTTATATAGCATTCCTAAAATAACCAAATTATAGAAATGGGGCACAGATTAATTACTTCCAGGGGTTAAAGAGGGGATGAGGACAGAAGGGAAATAAGTACAGGTACAAAAGGGCAGCCGAAGGGATACTTTGGTGACATTTTCAGTATCTTGAATGAATCTACCAATATCCCAATTGTAACATTGTACTGTGAACTTCACATGTGGCTCGGTGGTAAAGAATCTGCCTGCCGATGCGGGAGATGCCAGAGACATGGGTTTGATCCCTGAGTCGGGAAGACTCCCTGGAGAAGGAAATGGCAACCCACTCCACTATTGTCTGGGAAATCCCATGGACAGAGGAGCCTGACAAGCTACCATCCATGGGGTCACAAAAAGTCAGACGTAACTTGAGTGACTGAACACAACACAAGTTTTACTACAAACTTCCAAGATGTTACCAGGAAGAGAAACTTTGGTAAAAGGTACAAGGGACCTCTGTATTATTTCTTACTGTTGTGTGTGAATTTGCAATTATCTCAAAATAAAAGGTTTATGAAAAATAAGTCAGTTCCATTTATAATAGTCCCCCAAATCATAAAATGCTTAAAAATAAATTTAGTGAAAGGCAGGAAAGACTTCTACACTCAGTTCAGTTCACCAAATGTTACTTAGAGAAATTAAACAAGACCTAAATAAGTGGAGAAATACATCATGTTTGTGGATAAGAAGACTTAATATTGTTAAGATATCAATTCTTCTGATTCTAAAATGTTATCAGTTCTGTCACTCAGTCGTGTCTGACTCTTTGCAACCCCATGAACTGCAGCACACCAGACTTTCCTGTCTACAACCAACTCCCGGAGCTTGCTCAAACTCATGTCCATCAAGTCAGAGATGCTCTCCAACCATATCATCCTCTGTCATCCCCTTCTTCTCCTGCCTTCAGTCTTTCCCAGCATCAGGGTCTTTCCTAACGAGTCAGTTCTTCGCATCAGGTGGCCAACGTACTGGAGCTTCAGCTTCAGCATCATCCTTCCAATGAATATTCAGGACCAATTTCCTTTATGATTGACTGGTTTGACATCCTTGCAGTCCAAGGGACTCTCAAGAGTCTTCTCCAACACCACAGTTCAAAAGCATCAATTCTTCGGCTCTCAGCTTTCTTTATGGTCCAACTCTCACATCCATACATGACTACTGGAAAAACCATAGCTTTAACTACTTGGACCTTAGTCAGCAAAGTAATGTCTCTGCTTTTCAGTATGTTATCTACGTTTATCATAGCTTTTCTTCCAAGGAGCAAGTGTATTTTAATTTCATGGCTAAAATGTATACAGAAATTCAAAGAAACAGAATAGCCAAAACAATTTTGGAAAAAAACAACAGGAATATTTGAAGACTGATTTCAAGTCTTATTATAAAACTCATATAATGAACACAATGTACCATTTGTGCTAATAGCAGTCCAAAAGTGGATCCATACATATATGGTCAATTGACTTCTGAAAAATGTACCTATGTAACTCAATGGAAAGAGAGAAAATTAATGGAAATGTACATCTTGATGGGATGGTGTTTGTTACATGGTGCTGCTGCTGCTAAGTCGCTTCAGTCATGTCTGACTCTGTGCAACCCCATAGATGGCAGCCCACTAGGCTCACCCATCCCTGGGATTCTCCAGGCAAGAACACTGGAGTGGGTTGCCATTTCCTTCTCCAATGTGTGAAAGTGAAAAGTGAAGTCACTCAGTCGTGCCTGACTCTTAGTGACCCCATGGACTGCAGCCTACAAGGCTCCTCCGTCCATGGGATTTTCTAGGCAAGAGTACTGGAGTGGCTTGCCATTGCCTTCTCCGTACATGGTGCTAGTTACATGTTTTGACAAATTCGTCAAAACCCATTGAATGGTATACTTAAAGTGGATGGAACTGATTGAATGTAAATCATTGTATGCATATGACTATGGGCCCCAATCTGACATCATACAGAAAAATTAATCTGAAATGTACCATCTACCTAAATATAAATGCCAAACTATAAAACTTCTAGAAAAAAAATTAACAAGAGGAAATCTTTACAACTTTGGTGCTGGCAGATATTTTGAGTTATAGAAATCACTAATCCTAAAGGAAAAAAGCCAATAAATTTGAAATTCCCCCAATTTTTCTCCTCTTAAATCAATAGTTTGTAATGTTGGCAGCACATTTGAATCATTTGGAGAATGTAAAAAATAAAATGACACAAAAACAAAAATAAAACACCTATTCCAGATTTAATTGAATCATAATGTTTTCCTGAGAGTTGTTGATTTAAAGTATGCCTTGGACTTTATTTGCAAAACATAATCACAAACATATTTGAGGTATAGCTGATGTGTCCTTACATCTATAACATGTTATATACTTTTCTATTTGTATGTAAGTGCATAAATGGAGATAGCATATTGCATTTACATACATTTATTTATTCAATTTGCATCCTTGATTATGTATCAGGGTCTGTGTTAGATGTGTGGTTACTCAAAGAACAGACAATCCCTGACCAGAATTACATGGGAGTCAGAATTACAGGTGGGATAAAAGTTGTGTGAATACATGGAGTAAAGAGAGGACAGAAAGGGATCGATTCCTCCTGGTGTGGGTGCCAAGGAGAGCAATCAGAAGAAAGGGTTTCATTGGAATCACTTTTGAAAGATGGTGAACTGTGGTCAGTTGTCTAGAGACAACTAGATTGACCACACTTTTTGCACACATACAGGCAGTCTATGTGTTTTTCAATATCCCAAGCAGCATCTCTACCTGGTAGTAGAGGAGCTTAAGGGAGAAAACCCACTGAACTTTCAGATTAACTTCAGATCTCTTATCTCGGAAAGTCCTGGGAGGGAAGAAGAACATTTTCCAACCGCCTTTTCTGTATTATCCCTCTATTCCCTTTTGCAGCTGGTGAACCCCAACAGTCATGGATTTTTCCAAATCTAGTGAAGTCAGGCAGAGAAGGTAATGGCATCCTACTCCAGTACTCTTGCCTGGAAAATCCTATGGATGGAGGAGCCTGGTAGGCTGCAGTCCATGGGGTCGTGAAGAGTTGGACATGACTGAGAGACTTCATTTTCATGCATTAGAGAAGGAAATGGCAACCCACTCCAGTGTTCTTGCCTGGAGGATCCCAGGGACAGGGGAGCCTGGTGGGCTGCCGTCTAGGGGTCACACAGAGTCAGACATGACTGAAGCGACTTAGCAGCAACAGCAGCAGCAGTGAAGTCAGGACAGAATTTCTGATAAATGGCCACTTAAGTTCCTTATTAACCTTTTCCTCTGAGTTCTAGCTCTTATCTTCTGACTTGTTTCCTATCAGCTTTTATCAAGATTATTAGCCAGGTTAGTTGGAATATACTATTTCATACTGTGTCTATATCTTTTTTTATTTTTTGCTTTTAGAGAATAGGAATCTGTTATATGACTCCTCCAGGCTTCCCCAGTGGCTCAAAGGTGAAAGAATCCATCTGCAATACGGAAGAGTTGGGTTTGATCCCTGGATTGGGAAGATCCCTTGAAGAAAGAAATAACAACCCACTCCAGTTTTCTTGCCTGGAAAATCTTTTGCACAGAGGAACCTGGTGGGTTACAGTTCCTGGAATCGCAGAGTCAGACATGACTGAGCAACTAAACAACAACAATCAACTTCTCCATCTCCCCGGAAATACAGATAACCAGAAGGGGGCTCATTTAGCTTTTGTGTTGCTATCAGTATATTTGGGTATCCCATAGATAAACTGATTTCAGGACATGGGGGCAATTGATGGGAGGAAACTATCTCTGCAAAGAGTGAATTCTGTACAAACAGCAACAATGAAGGGAGAAAATGATATCCATGGATAGTCATTCATACCCTCAGGGCAAGATATATATCTGTTTACCCACTGAATTAACCAAATAAACACACGCGTGTGACAAAGCTCCTTCCTTCTCCCTGTGCCTGAGGAGAAACGAGGGCTGTGATCCATCTCTGAGGACTCCAGTCACTCCTGAGAAACACGCCCACATCGTGTTTACACACCATGGCCTTCCCACTGCTTCACCAAATGCTTCCTGGCCTTCCTTCAGTGAGCCAGTCGGGCTCCCAGAAAATTCTTCATTCTTTCCCGACCGTGCTTCCCCAGACAGATGTTCTATATCAAGAACACTAAGTCCTGCCCTGAAGTCCGAGCCAGCAAAAACTCACGAGTGGCCCTTGCTTTTGAGAGATGATGTCATGTATTGTGGAGATGCAGGCTACCATCTCCCCCCAAAGGCGGAAGACGGCGTGGACTCCCCGGGGGTGGGTGGGCCCTCCTTCTCTCTCATGACAAATGGCTACAGTGTGGAAACCAGTCTAAGAGAAGGTCTCTTGTCTCCCAGCATCCCCAGCAGTGGATCCACAGCTCTGTAACTAACTTTTCAGTTCCCAACACCCTCTGCTTGCTGGACATTCTTCTCCTTAGGAGAGTGCAACAGGGTGAGCAGGGCTCCCAGAATCTGGGCCCCACTATCTGGGCAGACACAGGGTCTCCTGTGTCTACAGGGTCCTCTGATAAGTTGGAAGACACGTAAGAACCCAGCTGTCTGGGGGGAAGTGCTCTGAGCAACATAAAGTCCCAAAGCTGAGCACTCTAGCTGACAGGGCTGGTCCCAAGGGCCTCACTTACTCTGTGTGCACTCACACATTCATTTACACCAGCATCACAGTGAGCTCTCCGATTTCTGAGCCCACAGGCAACAGAAGTCCTCAATTCTCAGGGGATCTTAGAGCCACAGGGACAGGCCTAGTGACATTGCCTAGAACACAGTACACAGGCATAGCAGATGCTTGTGTGTGCGTCTATGCTAAGTCACTTCAGTTGTGTCTGACTATTTGTAACCCCATGGACTGTAGCCCACAGGCTCCTCTGTCCATGGGATTCTCCAGGCAAGAAGACTGGAATGCTTGCCATTTCCTCCTTCAGGGGATCTTCCTGACCCAGGGGTCGAATCTGCCTCTCTTATGTGTCCTGCATTGGCACTACCACTAGTGCCACCTGCGAAGCCCAGACAATTAATACAGACATTGTTCATAGACTGAGTTATCAGGTTAAATGCTGGTTAGAAAGGCTACTGCTATTTCTAAAGCAGTTTACCTTGTTTATTTAACTTATGTGCAGAGTACATCATGAGAAATGCTGGACTGGATGAAGCACAAGCTGGAATCAAGATTGCCGGGAGAAATATCAATAACCTCAGATATGCAAATGACACCATCCTTACGGCACAAAGTGAAAAAGAACTAAAGAGCCTCTTGATGAAAGTGAAATAGGAGAATGAAAATGTTGACTTAAAACTCAACATTCAGAAAACTAAGTTCATGGCATCTAGTCCCATCACTTCATGGCAAATAGATGGGGAAACAATGGAAACAGTGACAGACTTTATTTTTGGGGGCTCCAAAATCATTGCAGATGGTGACTGCAGCCATGAAATTAAAAGATGCTTGCTCTTTGGAAGAAAAGTTATGACCAACCTAGACAGCTTATTAAAAAGCAGAGACATTACTTTGCCAACAAAGGTCTGTATAGTCAAGGCTATGGTTTTTCCAGTGGTCATGTATAGATGTGAAAGTTGGACTTTAAAAAAAAACAACTGAGCACCGAATAATTGATGCTTTTGAACTGTGGTGTTTGAGAAGGCTCTTGAGAGTCCCTTGGACTGCAAGGAGATCCAACCAGTCCATCCTAAAGAAACTCAGTCCTGAATATTCATTGGAAGGACTGATGCTGGAGCTGAAACTCCAATACTTTGGCCACCTGACTCATCTGAAAAGACCCTGATGCTGGGAAAGATTGAAGGCAGGAGGAGAAGGGGATGACAGAAGATGAGATGGTTGGATGGCATCACCAACTTGATGGACATGAGTTTGAGTAAGCTCCAGGAGTTGGTGATGGACAGGGAGGACTGGAGTGCTGCAGTCCATGGGGTCACAAAGAGTCAGACACGACTGAGCGGCTGAACTGAACTGAACTGAGAAAAGCTACTGAAGAATGAGAGCATGCAATTTATTTTTAAATTATTTATGTTCAGAAACATTTCAATTTGTAAAAAGTCTTGTGCCAAAAAAAAGGTCAATTTCAATAGATGGAAATACACTTCTCTAGAACACCTCATTTCCTCTCAGTTCTAGATGATGAAAATATTATTTTAAACAATAATGCATAATTGAAATAAAACTCCAGGCCCTGGGCCACAGCATTGGCTCACAGTCCTCTAAATAATCAGAAAGATAGAGTTTACATATATATAAATTCCATGTATTTTACCTTTTTGGTGGTCATCTCAATAAGAAATCTGAATTCATTGGGATGGTTCCATTATGGAGTCAGACATGCTGAAGGACACATGACTTAGGATGACTGGTTTCCTCTGCTATAGAAAGGACACAGCATTGCTTATCACACAGAAAGGTATTAGAGCAACACAATTAAAACCCTTTGGATTAAGTCCCATTAAATTTGAATATGGATACACTCTCTGGTGACGTAACCTTTGTATTATTAATAAAAGAAAAGGCTTAAGAAATCAAGAACCATATAAACCACATTGTTTGGAGGAGGAATGTGAAAATATCCAAGCAAATAAACTGTCTATAAGCCACATCAAACATTAGAAAAGCATTTATTTGCATATAGATAAACTATATGACTGCCTCTGCCTAGAACCATTTTTTCCACTTTCTTCCTTTTTTCTAGCTTTTAAGTACACTTTAAGTTGTGCCTTAACTGACACGCCCCACGGGAAGCTGACCCCTAGACCAAGTGACTCATTCCTATTATATATTCTTAGACCAGCGGACGTCCTCCATTATTTTAATTGCTTGTTTATTATTGGTCTTTCATGCCTGGCAGTGAGTTCCACAGTAGCAGTGATGTCCTTAGCACTTATCATGATCCCTGGCACACTGCCCAAAGGTATTTATTAAGTGAATGTGTGAATGAATAAGTGGTATACTAATTTCAAATAATAGGTCCCTCCTCATGCGACGAGTTGACTCACTGGAAAAGACTCTGATGCTGGGAAGGATTGGGGGCTGGAGGAGAAGGGGGCGACAGAGAATGAGATGGCTGGATGGCATCAACGACTTGATGGACATGTGTTTGAGTGAACTCCGGGAGTTGGTGATGGACAGGGAGGCCTGGCGTGCTGTGATTCATGGGGTCGCGGAGAGTCGGACACGAGTAAGCGACTGAACTGAACTGAACTGAAGAAACTTCTTCTGAAGAAGTTACTGCTACTGCTAAGTCACTTCAGTCGTGTCCGACTCTGTGTGACCCCATAGACGGAAGCCCAACAGGGTCTCCCGTCCCTGGGATTCTCCAGGCAAGAACACTGGAGTGGGTTGCCATTTCCTTCTCCAAGAAGAAGTTACTAAATAGGTGAAATATTCATTTCTTTAACCTTTTTCTAGCTTTCTTTCCGGAGAAGGCAATGGCACCCCACTCCAGTACTCTTGCCTGGAAAATCCTATGGACGGCCGAGCCTGGAAGGCTGCAGTCCATGGGGTCGCTGAGGGTCGGACATGACTGAGCGATTTCACTTTTACTTTTCACTTTCATGCATTGGAGAAGGAAATGGCAACCCACTCCAGTGTTCTTGCCTGGAGAATCCCAGGGACGGGGGAGCCTGGTGGGCTGCCATCTATGGGGTCGCACAGAGTCGGACACCACTGAAGCAACTTAGCAGCAGCTTTCTTTCAGTGATTATTTATTAAATGCTTACTTTATATCAAGCTCTATTAGGTGATAAAGTAGACACATTTCTTGGCCCAATACAACTCCTCGCATCCCGTGCAGGTGCCTACAGAACCCCCATAATGCTTTGCAACACTTACCTATTAACATATTGGTCTTCATAACTAGGCCGTACACACTTAGAACTCAAAGTCAGATCTTGGTTGTCTTACATCACCATAGCCTTGCACAGTAAGACAGAGTAAGTACTTCATAATTATGTGTAGAGTGGTGAACAAAATATTTTAAATGATACAGATTTTTGAAAATCAACTTGCAAAAATGAGTTGAGTCCCTTAAAATACATATACCCCATCATTGCAAAGTTGTCTAAATCATTCAAATTTATACAAAAATATCAGCCTAAAAATATTCATTATTTATAATGACAAAACTGGGAACCAGCTACATGGCCATCTGCAGAGAGAAGGGCAAAGAGTCTCTATGATACATGTCTACATGCTGGGATACTGTCCATTCATTCAAATGACTCTAAGAACGAGTATAGGAAATTGATTATGAAATCATATTAAACTGAAAAAATAAGTATGAAAACTGTATTTTAAGTGCTGCATTTATTTGTTGTTGTTTTTTAAATTAACTCCTAATCAAAGCTTTAGGAAACAAAATAGCTGAATGAAAATATACCAAAATTTCATGCATTTTGTAAATGACCAATAGGTATTTTGTTCTAACTTACTTAAGTGTAAGTAATTTCCACATTTTCTTAAATCAGTATTTTCTCATTTTATAACAAATAATATTACTAAAGACTTCCATTTCCAGCCGTCATGGAATAACAAGAAACAAATTTTCCCTTCCAAGTTAAACTACTATAAAACTAGACAAAACATGAAATAACCACTTTAGGTAACCCACATTAGGTAGCTTAGGAGGATAATCCTTAGACAAGATAAACGTATGAGGTTATCCCTATGAATGTCCTAGCTCACTGCCTGTAGAGAATTTCAAGGTTACAGCACAGAGAGGCAGAACCTACACATAGCCTGGAGGGCGTCCTGAGTTGAGAAAGCAGAGTTTTTAAGGCTCACCCACTTTGCAGCATGTATCGATATTTTGCTCCTTATTGCCAATTAATACTCTACTCTATGGATACATCATATTTCATTTATTCATCAGTTGATGACCGTTTTATATGCTTCAACTTCGGGGCTATTATTAATAATGTACAAATTTCTGAGCAAACATGTTTTCAGTTCTTTGGATGTATATCTATGAGTGGAATTGCAAAATGGTAACTATAAGTTCAACATTTTGACGGGAAAGTTTCCACCAGCAGATAATAAGAGCTCCAAGTTTTCACATCCTTATGAACGTTTGTTGTCACCTGTCATTTATTTTAGGCATCCTAATTCTGTGAAGTAATATATCATTGTGGCTTTTGGTTTGCATCTCCTTAATGGTTAATGATGTTAAGCATTTTTTCATGGGTTTATGGCCATTTGTATATATTTTTTGGTGAAATGTCTATTCAAATCCTTTGCCCATCTTTAAATTTGATTTATTCATCTTTTTATTTGTATGTTTTGTTGAAAAGACTAGTCTTTGTCTATGGAATGTTCTTCCAATGTTTTTCAGAGATAAAAACTGAAACTGTTCTTACCTACAGCCAGCTCTCCATGCAGGGGCACTCTTTTCTTTTTTAATTTTTAAAATTTATTTTTAATTTAAGGATAATTGCTTTCCAGTATTGTGTTGGTCTCTGCCAAATATCAACATGAATCAGCCATAGGTATACATATGTCCCTGCCCTCTTGAACTTCCCTCCCACTTCCCACCCCATCCCACTCCTCTAGATTGTCATACAGTCTCCATAATTTAAAAAAATTTATTTTTCATTTATTTATTTTGACAACACCACATGGCATGTGGGATCTTAAGTTCCCCTACTGGGGATCAAACCTGTGCCCCTTGCAGTAGAAGTGCTGAATCTTAACCACTGGATCACCAGGGAAGTCCCAATGTGTCTTCATTTTATGTACCAGGCTGCTAAGGCCTGAAGAAACCAGTTATACATTGCAGAGATAACTGGAAATGTCACCATCACTGGAATGCTATTCCAGTATCTTGCATCATGCATCCAATGCTATGTGACCTTGAACGTGTTTGTCCCTCAACACTTGAGTTTCTTATTGCAAAATACAATTCTTACTAGAGATAAGAAGAGCCAGAAATTGTACTTGTGGCCTCTTTACACATTGTCATATGCTTGCTAAGCTAATTAAAAAAAAACTATACTGTGATTTGGAGGTTTCTTTACACTCTCTTGACAGCTTTAGAATCAGCTCTCCTCTATCTTCTCCATTCTTGTCTGTCTTTTTTAAGGGTAGGAATTTAAAAACTCTAGCAGGCTTAGAGAAATGAAATGTAGTCCTGATATCTTCTGTAATTGACATATATTCTGTTCAGGAAGAAAATCGCTCCTTGTCCTTCAAATTTGGGAAGAAATTTTTCAACGAGTTGACCAACATTCTCCCTTCTCCCACAAGTGAGGACACATTAGATGTTCACCTCCAAGTAGACCTGCATCCATGCCCCTCAGATCTGATGTGGGTTAGTTATCTAAAAAACCAGGTAGCAGAGGCTGCTGGGGAGATCAGAAAGCCACATTGAAGCAAGATATGAAAACTGTTCTCTGTACATTAGGTTCTGTGTACATTAGGTTCTGTGTCAGAATTGTGGTGGATACCTTGACCTCCATGGGTTGAAAGCAGAGAGGGTCCCATGCCTAATTTGTCAAATCCATTGATTTAATAGATAGTGCCACTGTAAATCCATGAATGGCCAACTAGTTCTCCATTAAACAGACATGTGCAAAGATTCATAAATTGCTGCAAGATTCTCTGTAACAAATCTGTTTGATCCTTTGGAGGGCAAAACTTAAGTGCTACAGTAATGAAACATTTATGATTTTCCTAGAAAATCTTTAAATAACAACAGTTCTGAATGTCCTTCTTTTCCTCAAGATTTCAGAGCAAACTCTTTTGTACAGATAAAGTGTAAATCTGTATTCTCTCTTAACACTTGCTAAAATTCTTCCTTCATAGACATTCCCACTAGAAAAATGTCAACAAAAACTGATTCCTCTACAAGTTTTTAGATAATCCATCCAAGTAGCACGTAAGCCTCAGGTCTCCCTGGGGCGGGGGGTGGGAAATGATAATGACTGTAATAAAATTTTCCAATTGCAGTGCTGGAGAAGATGCACGAGACTCCCTTGGACAGTAAGGAGATCAAACTAGCCAATCTTAAAGGAAATCAGCCCTGAATAATCATTGAAAGGACTGATGCTGAAGCTGAAGGGCCAATATTTTGGACACCTGATTCGAAGAGCCAACTCACTGGAAAAGACCTTGATGCTATGAAAGAATGAAGGCAAGAGGAGAAAATAAAAAAGAGGATGAGGTGGTTGGATGACATCATCAACTCAATGGACGAGAGTTTGAGCAAAGCCTGGAAGATAAGGACAGGGAAGCCTGGCATGCTGCAGTCCATGGAGTTGCAAAGAGTTAGACATGACTTAGCAACTGAACAACAAGGATAAAATTTTAAAGAAAGGAGTCAAAGTAAAAAACAATCCCAAGAATTCAGAATTCACAACATTGAGAGTATTTGAAATTTTTATGTGAATAGCTATCTAGTTCCCTTAAAAATAAACATATTGTTCTTTTTAATTACTTCAAGAACATTATGAGAATGGTCAACCTTTTAGAACTCCTTTAGAGTCTGAATTTTTTTTTCAAAAAAAAAAAAACTGTTTTCTTCTAATTAGAAACTCTAAATTTTAAATATGGGTAAAGGGTAAGTTTCTCAAATGACTAATTCTAGTATAAATTTTGAAATTATTCATTTAATTGCCACTACACTTAATTCCAATTCTATTTCTTAAAACATAATGTACATTGCTCTACAAAAATTGTTCTCTGCAATGAGCACATTATCTGTGGAATCATTAAGAAGCGAAAACCTCACAGGATAGGTGTTATTATTCTCATTTTACAAAGAGACTCTGAAAAATTGTGTCATTTTCAAGGGTCCACAGTTGACATTTTAACCGAGGTCATTGGCTTTGAATGCAACCATACATGACAAGGGTGAAACATTATTTGCAACCAATATTGGTTTAAATCAGCAATGGCAAGATTAACAACTTTGGCGTTGATAGCTTTGGTGTAGTTGACATTAATGTCAATAATAAATAAAGAGAATGTTGATTTTGAAGGAAGCCTGAAACTTCGAAGGCAATAAAGACTTTGGCATGGAGGAGGGCTCCTTTCTGAAGGACACATTTAGAAGAGGCATGTAGTTAGTTGATATCCTGAGTCGTTGCCAGGACAATCACATACTCAGGGGTATATGAGTGAGGATCCTTTTCTCCCAGCAGCCAGGGCTCAGATATCCCAGATTCTGATTATTTCTGTCCTTGATGTTACAGCCTCTGGGGTCCAGCCTGGAAATAGCTCCTCAATTACCCATTTACAGAAGGCTCTAGTGTAGCACACTTGACATGTCCAGATCTCATGTTATCTTCCCTTTGATCTATAACAGTGTTTGAGCTTTGTCAAAACACAGCAGTCAGTGGGGACAGATGTTTTTAGGCTACTATAAAAGCCAAGCTAATTAAGTCATTCAATCCTTCATAAAAATCACCCATGATGCTAATTTGGTCTTCGCTTGGCTGAATAAAAAAAAACCAAGAGGAATTCTGATACAACTAGGAAGCTACATCCAATCTCTAAATACCTAGCACCCCTTCCCCTTTCTGTATTTCCACTTTTAAAATATGCCTTAGAGATTGGGGAGCTTTTAGATCAAAGTATACAAAAGAACCATTAACTATTTCTCAGTGTTGATTATACTCAACATGAGCCTGAAAGTATACAGCAAACTCCAGAGCAGAGGTGGCCCCTTACGCAGACTTTGTCTAGAGAATTCTAACTCATCCCTCAGGATTCTGATCCTAGTTCTGCCTCATCACTTAGCCACTCTGAGCTCAATTTTTTTCCCCTGTTAAATGAAGGAATTGGATGAAAAAATAGAACTCTAGATCATTTCCCACTTCCAGATTCTACGATTTCCAAATGATTACTGGGAAAACAGATTCCTGCTTTTACTGAAGCTCTCATGCTATCACTTATGCCCAAGTGGAGATTGAGTGTGTTTAAATTCAGGGGAGTAGAAGGTAAGGAAGGGGACCAGGAAGGTGAGAATAAAGTTCAAGGTCAATCAAAGCCCAGGCTGTGGTTTCCTGTCTGTCCTGGAAATGGGGTTTTCCCAAGCTTCAGAGCCAGAGTCTTACTTGTTCCCCTATTAAGGATAACAATCAACATAATTAACAATGGGTGTGTACCACACAATCCAAAAGTCCAAAGGTATTTGGCAACAAAAGTTTCATAAAGGAACTGTTGGCTCCCCTTTGTCTGTGGTTAGGTACAGATGAAAAATAGAAAAGTCAATTAAAATGATCTGAGAAACTCTCCATCACTTTTTTTTAAAGAATGAAAATAATCCCCAGCTACACAATGCATTTGAAGACACTAACTAGTAGCTGTTAGTATTTGCAGATATTTACTGGGCCCTGTGAGATGAGATGGTTGTTTACAGAACCTCCTTATTCCAGAGGGGTTTGGGCTACCTAAGCAACTTAACTGTTGGCAAAGGATGTGCTTTTTGATCACACGAAAGAGCAGGCCCTCCAGTGTCTCCCATGAGGTACTGTGTGGGAGGGAAACTCAGTCTTGGCCAAAGCACTGTCCCACGGTGAAGGGCCTGCCATGACCTCGAGAAGAATGAGTCAAATGGCATCAACTCCATGAGAACAGCTATATTTATAACAGAAATCAGATGACTGAAAAAGACATGGCTTGAGTTGGGAGCCAGGGTACCATGAATTCATGCTGAGTGCCTACTATGTGCCAGAAGTATTCCCTGGGACTAGGAAACAAGGTGGGAACAAGGCCAAAGGGTCCCAGCCCTTAATGGAACTTAGGAGGCAGAGTTTTAAGCGACTAGGCCCAAGCTATGCTTTCCTGGCTGTGCAGATATCAAGATTTCACAAAGTTTCAGAGATGCTGGGTCTAAAATCATGACAAGCTAAATGATGGAGAAGTACAAGATGAAAAGGAAGACACGTTGGTTAGTTTTCAACGGCATATGATCTGAGACAACATCCATTTTTCAGGACCTCAGACGGATTCATAGAAGCCTCAAGGTTAAAAATAGGAATAAGTGTGGCTACTTTCTCGGTCTCAATGATATAATAAGGACCAGGTAAATGCCATATATTTTCTCATGTTAAACAGGGGTCAGACACTGGGTTCTCCACTTTGGAAAGGCTGATGATTCATAAACTTTTAGAGTGTTGGGAGGGTGGAGTTTGGATATAGAACATGCTATCATTTACCAAAACAGAAAGACTCAGTGAGATGAAGTATCACTGATTTGTCTTAGTATCAAACTCTGAGAGTAGCCTCATTTGCTTTGCCCTCCTCTGTCATTTCGGTTTTTTGGCCAGACGTGGTGTCACTGGGGCTTGACTATGGGGATTGTGTAATTTTACTAATGTCAAGAGAGTTCTGTAACCTACTGTGTAAAAAAGTTACATGCAAATGTTCAAATTCCCACTAAATATGGATTTTCTTGGACAACTAACAAAGCAACTCAGTAGACTAAGCAAAGAGTTAGTTTTAAGAGATCTAAAAATAGTGGCTACCAGCATCTTTGTAATCATCTTTGTTAATTGATGATTAATAACAAATTGAAAGGACAAATTCATTTGTGGGGTATTTATTAATACCTATACAAATCTATTCATCAACATAAATCCCAGTTTCCCATTTTTCTTTCTTCAACATGTTTTCATGATGGGGAAAATAAAAAATTAGAAAAATATGAAAATATTTAAGGTGTTCTTACATTTAACAGTAAATTCTTACCAAAACTTAACTAGAATAAAAAAGAATTGGGAAATCATGTAATATTCCAACTGTTTGAGTGTATAAGGAATAAAGTGGGAGGGAGATAAAATAAATGGTAAGGAAGAGTGTATGACTCATATTATTAATAAAAATAGTTGTCCTTTGAACCAAAAATTTTCTAATGCCTAAAATAAGTCATTGTCTAAGGAAGTTTAATAGGGTCAAAAACTTTTCTATGCCTTTTAAATTATCAACAGATATCTTGGACTTCTTTTGAAGAAATAAGTTGCTTTCTTTTTTTTAATGGTTTAAAAGTTTTCATTGAATTCCATCCCACATAACACTTAACTTTTTGACTTGTGTTCATTTAAAGATATTTCAGATTTTACTAACTAATGGTGATGGAGAGGTAGGTAGTGGAAAATATAAAGGTGGAGGATTCATTGCCTTTGTCTCCTTAAGTCTGTAGGTAGGTCCCACTGAGACCCCTGAGAATGCTGGTTCATTAGAGTCCCTCTTTTCCTGGTCATTGTGTGCCACTTGGCTCAATCGGGATTTTTTTTAAGGGAAGTGGAAGAGAAACACCAATATTTCATATGTGCTGAATTAGCACGCATTCATGCTCAGTCGCTTCACTTGTGTCCAACTCTTTACGATCCCATCCGTGGACCACTAGGCCCCACTCCTCTATACAGGGATCCCAGCAAGAATACTGGAGTCGGTTGCCATTTCCTTCTCCAGGGGATCTTCCCAACCCAGAGATCGAACCTGTGTCTCCTGCAGCTCCTGCATTGGCAGGCAGATTCTTTACCACTGAGTCACCAGGCTTCCTGTGTTGAATTAGAGGTAGGGTTTTTATAGATAAAGAGCTGGGCAAAGGAGGAGTGTGCATTTCAGCAAGGAAACCATATGAAAAACCGTGGGTACAGGGTCAGAACAAAGGAGCAGCTCCCTTAGCATAGTTTGGCTGGTGCACGCATGAAATGATGGCAGACAAGGAGGGGAAGGATATAGCCTGGGGCCAGTCACTAAGGCCCCTACCTCAGTTAAATGATATGACCTCAGACATGCCTGTAGCATTCAGCTGATTCATCTATAAAACTGTAAATCTGGAATCCACTTCTAATATTTTTTCCAACTACTACATTTTCAAATGCCAGATTACAACCTCTGATACTGTTACCATGAAGAGCCTTGTGGGACTTGAGATATAAATTCAAAAGTCATTCATACAGAGCTGACATTTGAAGCAGAGGTTGGTAAATTTACCAAAGGAAAATATGCAGAGAGAAGGTGAGAGGACCAAGAGTAAAATTCTGGGTCATACCCATGGTCTGTGGAAAGAAGAGGAACCGCCTAGGAAGTGAAAGCATTATATGGAGAGGAAGGAGGAGAATCAGGATGGGCCCCTCCTAACTGGGTCATCTGTCACCAGAAACCAAATGGAAGAAGTACAGAGGACACTGGATTTGGCACCTAAGACATGACTGCTGATCTTTAAGGGAGCACAGCAATAAACATGACTAAGGAAAACCAGTCCACAGACCTGGGCCACACTGAGAAAGAAGACGTAAGAGGAGCTCCAGGGCACTGGGTCTTCCAGTAAACAGTATTCCAGGTAATATGCCTCATGTCCAGAAGTAGGTAAGTTTGGCAAGATCAAGAAATCCAGGTAAAGGGACTTCCCCAGCAGTCCAGTAGTTAAGACTTCACCTTCCAATGTAGGGGATTCGGGTTTGATCTCTGATCAGGGAGCCAAGATCCCACATGACTCGCAGCCAAAAAACCAAAATATAAAAAACAGAAGCAGTTCTGTAACAGATTCAATAAAGACTAAACATGGTCCACACAAAATAACATAAAGCTTAAAAAAGAAGAAATCTAGGTAAAAAGAACCAAAGCTCCTTGGAAGAACTGAACCAGCTTGCTCATCATTTAGGCATACTTCACACCGCTAGAGTCAGCTGGACCAAGGAGAGGCTGGACTCTGCCCATCTCAGGATCCATTTCTCACCTCTCGTGGAGAAGTGAGTTCACAGCGATGAGGCCTGATTTAGAAAAACCCTGAGTGTATCTCAGCCAGTGATTGGTGGCCCAGTATTTTCTTCAGAAGCAGGGAAAACAGAAAGAAAACTAGGAAAAAATGGAAATGATGGAGAGGAAGGGACATTGAGGAAGAAGCAGGATTGAGACGGGCTCTTTGCAGTGATCCTGAATCCTTGGGTGACCATCCCCCTAGAGAGATGAAGAGGTGGAGCCATGATGGGGAGCAAGTCCCCCTGGAAGGGATCCGTGCTTTCCTCCCCATGTCGTTCAGACCCAATAACAAACGTATATCAGATAACACACAGGTTGAAGGCTGTGCTGTTGGAAGCAGACCCAGGCCTTTGGGAATCCCCATGAACCAAGGCTTGAAAAACATTCTCTTCCTTAGCACCTGTAACACTCTGCCAGTATGCCTGTTTCTCTTAAAGCCATAGGCATCTGTTTTCCACTTGGCCCCTTGGAGACAGAGAGAGGATTACAGCATAGGATGTTTTCCCTGATTTCCTGCTACATGCTGTTTTAAGTTTCTGCAACGGCTCTTGCAATCTTTCCTCCAAATGGCGAATCTACGTATGGCCAGCGCCACCCCCCACCTTGGGTTGATGGCTGGGGCACAGACTTACAATGGGAGTTTTTTAAAGGATGGAATGTTCTTTCATCAGTATTGTTTCATCTGCTATTTTTGAAAAACATGTTTTGTTTCAGATTTCAAGCCCACTCTTCTGGTACAAGAGAACTGATCTAAAAGGCTCTCTCTGAAGATCTGGAATTGTGTCCGGCCTCAGAGTCACTGTCTGGATCATCATCTGGGTCATCACTGACCTCAGTTCTGTGGCCCGTGGGACAAACACTGAGGACTGGAGCCAGAAGGCGTGGGTTTGAGGACTGGCTCTGCCTAGAGCTGTAAGATTTGGGACAAGATGCTTAAGAACAAAATAAAAAAACAAAAAAACCCTCCAAGTCTCAGTTTCCTTCTCTGTAAAATGGGGGATTAAAAGCTAATCTACATACTTTACAGGATTATTGAAGATTACTAAAAACCTCTGTGAAGCATTTGCATTAACCTAAAACACTCTGCAATTGTAAGGATTTTATAGAACTAGAGGGAGAGCTCTGGGGCATATGGGATCAGACTAAATCTTGACATCAACTGGACAGGTGAGTCTGAAACAGTGGCTTATAAAAGAAACCTTTCAACAGAGTTTGTGTACTAAGTTGCTTCAGTCTTGTCCAACTTTTTGTGACCCCATGGACTGCATTCGGGCTCCTCTGTCTTAGGGGTTCTCCAGGTAAGAATACTGCAGTGGGCTGCCTCCTCCAGGGGATGTTCCCAATTAAGAGATTGAACTGGCATCTCTTATGTTTCCTGCCTTGGCAGGCAGGTTATTTACCATTAGCGCCAACAGGGAAGACCCAATCGAGCTTGAGTCCTTGTTATTTATCTCTTGAGTTCTTGTTATTTATCTCTTTGTGCTACAAGTGCTAGAAAGAAATAAACTGAAGTTTCCACTCAAGCCATTTTTCAATTAGCTGCCAGGGTCCCCTTAGGTCAGGAAACCAAGACTTAGAAAGTCGTCTGTTTTTCAGTGACTTGTCCCAAATCTCACAGCTGGCCAATGTAAGCATCAGGATTCACTTCTGAAATGAAGGCATGCACCAATAGGTAGCTGGAGGTTCTATTTTCATAATGATCTAAAGTAAAGAGTGTGCCTTTTCCATAAAGGAAAATGAGGGTGCTTCTGAGTCAGTGCCTGGTAGCAGGACTCAGACCCTGAGGTTTCGGCCACCATGCAAGCTCCTGGCAGAGCCACCCTCAGAGAGGAGCAATTCTGATCAGAGAAACCTGAGTGGGGACCTGGGTAGGAGGGCTGCCTGTGGATGTGTCACTGAGGGCAAGGAACCTTTCAGTCGCCTTCTAGCTCAGCCCTTTCAGCAGCCTGGGTCAAGGTCCTCGGCAGAGAGAGACTGTAATAACTCAAGTCATGAGTCAACACAGGGAGAATGCAGAGCTCTGTGAGAAACAGACAGGGCAAGTATGTAAAAAAATTCTATCGCTGCGGGGAAAAGTGTCCCATGGCTGACCGAGACCACCACGACCATGCTGGTGACCAGGTCAGTGCCAGTCAGGCCCAAGTGGGTGACGTCACAATGCGTGACACACAGCCCAGGTTGGGAATGTCCTGGGCCCCCGTTGATGACGTGGCCCTTCCATGACTCTCTTACTCACTCGCTTCCTTCCATTAAAGGAAGGACACAAGTTGCACTATGCTATTATTGCACACAAATTTTTTCCTCTCCTGTCATTCCTCTGCTCCATCCAGGGCCTGTGTTTGAGTCAAAAGTTTAGACTTTAACTTCAGATTGAGATTTTTCTCCTTATTTAACTGCTGTAAATGTGCGCCCTGCTTTTTCACGAGCTACACCGGGTACCAGCAGATGGGTACCCAGCAATGGGTACTGCTTGGCCAGCAGACAGAATTGTGTCTGACTGCTGGGCCTGACTTTCGCCATCTCTGTGACTTAAGAATGTCATTTTATGTCTATGTTGTCAGATGAGAAAAAGGAGAACGCAAAGGCTATGGAGTCATTGAAGGGACCATATGTAATGAGTCAGGCCAGGCTGTGTACATGCCCACTACAGGACAGCTGCTGTTAGTAACAAATAGCAAGATGCTTCCATTAAAAACAGGATAGAGAATGACTCTTCAACCAAATCTCAAGGGACAGTAACTTTTTTTGGCGAATAATGCCTAACTGTATAAGAATTGTCATAGGATCAGCTGTCCATTCTCTCTCTCTCTCAAGTGAAAGTCACTCAGTCCTGTTTGACTCTTTGGGACCCCATGGACTATACAGTTCATGGAATTCTCCAGGCCAGAATACTGGAGTGGGTAGCCATTCCCTTCTCTAGGGGATCTTCTTGACCCAGGGATTGAACCCAGTTCTCCAGCATTGCAGGCGGATTCTTTACCAGCTGAGCCACAAGGGAAGCCCAAAGCACCTGAAATTTCTGCCACAACCACAATTGGGTCCTCTGTTACCTTTTCCAAAACCCTTTTTCTTTAAATTTGAATTTCTCATTATCATTTATGACCCTACTCTTTTATAACATCTGCCAAAGACTCCTTAACATTTCCCTATCTTTGCAGTATAGCTGTTTTTTGGTTGTTGCTTTCAGGGAAATTCACATTTTCCTATTGAAAAACCACAAACTTTGCCAGACACAGATAAACAAATCAGATTCCCATTCATGTTCTGCTTTCCAGGGATGCGGTGAGAATTAGTTAGATGAAGTCTGCAAGAGCTTGCTCTTGGAGAAATATGATCTGTTAATATCACACTTCACAGAACACTGTTTTCACAGAAGGCAAGTGACCGTGACCATGCACCTGTTTCAAATCGGCCCAGCTCGGCCGTGGGGACACGCCTGACAGACTCTGTCCCCTGTAGTAGGCGAACTCCCTAGGCCCTCACGATTTCACTCACCAGTAGTTGTTTCTGATTAGCAATGCCGCCAGTTAGCAGCAAAATCCCCAAACGTGACTCTAACAGAATCCTAAGACACTCACTCAGATTTCCTCATCCACTCTGTTCCCTGGCTGTTTTCCTCTCCCATCATTCTGTGATAGGCAGAGGTTTCCTTGTCCTTTGAGCAAACAGACTGGTTCTACGGTGGAATTTATAGCACCCTTGAATTTATTCCTAATTCTTGTAATGTTTCTTTGGTCTTGATTACCAATAACTGCTAAAGAACTGAATGACCTTAATTCCAAATCCAATTCATAAATATGGAATTTTGCTGTAGTGAGAAACTGGATCAGATAGTATCAGTGGCAGCTATTAAAACACTGAAGGCTTGGAGTCGACATGTACACACTGCTATGTTTAAAACGGATAACCAACAAGGACCTACTGTACAGCACAGGGGACTCTGCTCGATGTTTTGTGGCAGCCTGGACGAGTGGGGGCTTTGGGGGAGAATGGATATTTGTATATGTACGATTGAGTCCCTTAGTGGCACACCTGAAATTATCACAACGTTGGCAATCAGCTATACTCCAATATAAAATAGAAATAAGAGACACAGGTGTATAGAACAGTCTTTGGGACTCTGTGGGAGAGGGTGAGGGTGGGATGATTTGGGAGAATGGCATTGAAACATGTATATTATCATATGTGAAACGAATCACCAGTTCAGGTTCGACTCATGATACAGGATGCTCAGGGCTGGTGCATGGGGATGACCCAGAGGGAGGATATGGGGAGGAGGGAGGTGGGAGAGGGGTTCAAGAAGGGGAACACAGGTACACCGGGGGCGGATTCATGTCAATGTATGTAATTAGCCTCCAATAAAAAAAAAAAGAAAAATACTCAAAAAAAAAAAAAAAGAAAAAAAAGAAGTAACTTCAATATGTGGACAAGACTAGTCTTTTACTGTTCTGTTAGCGGCATGTGTTCAGGGAAAGTTACACAGTGTTGGCCACGCTTTTCATTATATAACAGGACGTTTTTTCCTTGTCTTCTCCTTTGTGGGCTATGTACATACCACTCCAGGCTGAGAGGAAACACCTTCCAGAGACTAGTAGTGAACGGAATACAGGAGATTAGGTCAACACAGACAGTCAAAAAGACCATCTTCCTGGTCAAATACCGCCCTTTCCTTCTAAGTAAAAACATGGTACAATTAGCTTAGTTAAGTCTATGGGAAGGAAAGCCTTGCTGGCCTTGAAGGCAGGATCTGAGAAGCTGCTGCCGCCCCAAACTTGTGAGCCTGGAGACTTCCATCCCACACATGGGGCTGGATAGTGCTTTCCTCTCCTGAAAAATGAGGTTTCTGTTCAAGTTCCTGGATATTATATTGGTTACTCCCTTTCCTCTTTTTTTCCCCTGCACTTTCAATCTCCTTCCTGACATGGCAAGTAATAACAATATATCATTTTTTAATGTTAGTTTTGTTCTTCTTTTGGAGGAGATGAGGACAGGAGGGGGCCATAAATGATGTCACTCACCAATCTCATAGGTGACCATCTCCCCAAATCCAGGAACCATGCCATTCTCGGAGTTGTTTCCAAAGAACTTTGCTTTATCTCGTTACCTCTATAATAAGCCTCCCTGATTTATTTTACTTTTGGGAAATTTGAACTCTGGTGGTATGACTCTAAGGAAAACATTTTCTGTTTGTTTTCTTTGTTTGTTTTTATTCCACTCCTGCTATAAAGTCTCTTTGCAGGTCATTGTGTTTCAGAAGGAAAACCCAAGCTCTTGTCTAGTGGTCCTTCTCTTTGTTCCTGTAGAGTGGAGGCACTGGGAAGGTTCCTGATGCCATCCAGGGACACCACTGACCTGGCACCAGCTCCCTGCAGTGGGCACAGAATGACAACAGAAAGGCTGTGGCTGGACCTGGGATGCTGAGGGTAGCTAGTACAGCAAGCCCTCCAAAAAGGTTTCCAGTAGGATCCTTTATCTCCAGAACAGATTAAGCTTTACTTCAAAGCATGGCAATTCTAGCCAAGCTTTTCTCAATAAAGCGATCAGAGCTGGCAGAAGAAATCCTATTCTCTCAATGCTATGGGAAATGTGATTCTCAGTATAGTGAGGTAGGAGGAAGTCATTTTCCAAACTGCACATGGCCTCACCCACCCACGATCATCACCCCAAGAAGAAATGCCACCGAAGGGAGTGTGCTACATATGTGATGGTGAGGAGGTTTAAAAAAGTGTTGGGAATCAGTAGAATCAGTTGCAGAGTGTGTGTGTGTGTGTATGTGTGTGTTTGGCCCATGAGAAAAATTATTCCCAGCCCTCAGAATTTCCTAAAGTATGAACAATGTTAAGAGATCCAACTTTTGATTTGGATTTGAGATTTTAAATTTAAAGTGACATATTAATGAAAGCAATGTGTGGTATTCACTCAAATCATAGTTTTATTCAGAGTAGTGCAAGAGTCAGTCACGGGCAAGTCAGGAGAGCACTCAGGACTCTGAAAGAAAAGGGGATCAACAATCAAAATGGGGGAGAAACAAAAAGACACGACTGACAAACAGGATTATTTATGAGGCAGAGAATATTATTTGGTGCGTGTGTGGCCTCAGTCACGTCCGACTCTTTGTGACCCCATGAACTGTAGCCCACCAGGCTCCTCTGTCCACAGGATTTTCCAGATAAGAATACTGGAGTGGGTTGCCATTTCCTTCTCCAGGGGATCTTCCTGATCCAGGGATTGAACTCATGTCTCCTTTGTCTCCTACACTGGCAGGCAGATTCTTTACCACTGAGCCACCTATACTATTTGGGGGAAGTATTAAAACCTCTGATAAGTCATAGATTCTATGAAGGCACCATGGTTGCATGCACTCTGCTCATGGGTGCTGGAGGAAGTGCAGTGTGGAGAAGGTACTGGAGCCCCTTGTGGCACTGGGCCAGGGGAGTCTCCTGGGATCCTGTGCACCTGGTCACTGGGCATACTTCTCTCCTGGCAACTGAATGTCAAGCCATTTAATGGTATAGTGGCACTTGATAATATTTGGATGTATCTAAGTTGCATTTTTTCATGCATGTCAATTCAAGTGAATCAAGAACCACAAGGAATGGGCCAAACATTTTAATGAGTTTCAATAATACTTGTTTTAGAAGGATTCACATTCTTCTATTTATAATTTTTCTCTGAGGACTCTAAAGGGTCACACGTATTTTTTAAATAAAGGTGAGAATACATTCCTGAGAAAAACAGAAAAGTTGTAGTACAAATGTGAAGCATTCCCTGAAACCTAGGAGCAAGGGATTGTGAAGATTCCAAAGAAGCTTTTGGGGACCTACCATTTCTTGAAAGTTTGTGCCAGAGTCAATGTTGTTGGGTAAATGAATGAATGAACAATCCTACTGAGTACTTACTAATATTTTCATGTTACAAATGAGGAAATGAGCCTTGGGGAGGTAGGAAGAAGTCAACTCACCTGATAAATGTTGGAAATATAATTCAAACCCAAATCATTCCAATTCTAACTCATGCAAGGAAGGAGAGATTCAAAACAGAACACTGGGACCCATCACACAACATAAAACCCCTCCACCTTGGGTCAGCTGACCAAGTTAGCTTTTATTTTTCGCCTTGGCATCCCTCAATTCCCCCCCCAGTGAGTGCCAATCTCCCCATTCATTTTCTCACATTACTCATCTCTTCCACCCACAAAATTCTGGTTGAAATTAGTCTTCATGCTTAAGAGCTTCTAATGACATCGAGAACTGGGAATAAATGTTCTGATCTCTTTTAAAAGCCCAGACAGAAACGAATATTGGCCCCAGTGGTCAAAACCCAGACAACTCCAGTTTTGATGGGACAGTTCCCAAAAAGTTCAGATGCTTCCCAAACATTGGGCGGTCTCCTGCTTTTCCGGAGGGAACATGCTTGGTGGATGATACACCAAGTTTGAAACACATGGAGAATGGCCTCCGTGGGGACTCTTGGGTCTTCTGAGAGGTTAAGTCCCATTTGCAATCAGGCTGCCATGGCATTTCTCCTCTGGAGAAACACAGGCCAGCTTTGTCACGTCAAAAATAAAATCTCAACCACACAGAATGCACTGGAAGTTATATTAGGAGAAGTCATCAGACTTCTGTTCATAATCTTCATTTATTAAGCACCTACCTTCTGCCAAACATTTTCCAAGATGCTTCACCTATGTTATTTCATTTAACATTTTCAACTAACCTGCAAGTTGGTGGTGGTTGTTGTTTAGTCACTAAGTTGTATCTGACTCTTTGAGACTGCACGGACCCTAGCCTGCCAGGATCTTCTCCCCCTTGGAATTTCCCAGACAAGAATACTGAACTGGGTTGCCATTTCCTCCTCCAGGGGATCTTCTCTACCCAGGGATTGAAGCTGAGTCACCTGCATTGGCAGGTGGATTCTTTACCACTGAGGCACGTGGGAAGCCCTATGGTAGGTTGTTATCTCCATTTAAATGAGGAAATAGAAGCCCAGATTAAGCAAGACATCCAGTGTCACATGACTTGTAAGTGACAGTTGGGGTTTGAACTGACTCTGTCCATCTCCAAAACCTGTGCACTTCACCACTCCACGATGTTTCCCAGCCAGCCCAGAAGGACATGAACAATGATTAGATTTGTGGGTAGATGTGTAGCCTAGCCTTATTTCCTTTTGACTGCAACCTTGCCTGGTCCATTCTGGAAGCAGAGGTGGAAGCAGTGGAGCTGGCCAGCACCTCTGGGTCTCACGTGGCCCACGTGAGCGACAGGGCTAGACAGCAGAGGCCACTGGCTTCAGGCCAAGTGACAGGAATTAATGGGCTCCATGGAAACACAAACCAACTGGCTGGAATTTTTGAGAAAGAACTTGACAAGATAGACTAAGAAATTCATGGCTGACTTTGGAAATCAGAAATAAATCAGGAAAGAAAAAAATCAACATGTAAGCCAATTCCATAAATACTAGAATCTCCTAGAATCATGAAAAGTCCCCATAACTTGGGCCTGACTGAAACTGTGGTCCCTTCACTGTAGTAATTTAAACTCAACTATTTATGTTGGCTTCTGTCCTCAGTGACTTGTTCTAATCAAAATGCTTTGATGAGATGTACAAGGAATAGAAATATGATTGAGAAGCCAGAGAGTAATTTCTTGGTTTAAAATAATTGTGAACATAAACTTTCATCTTTGGCCATGTTATAAGGGCTATCTTTGACTCACCAGGACAAAGAATTTTAAGATCTTATTTGGAAAAGCATCCTTGGATTTAAAGTGAGTGTAAACGCACCCTAACACCTTACAGAGCATATTCCCACCAAGATGCCTCTTGTCCTGTCTATAAATCATACATATTTGACATCTAAAACTTCATTTCTTGGAGGCTCCTATAACAATCCATGGCTAATACAAAGCTAAGTTTTACTTCATGCTGCCTTTGAATAATATTTATGGAACTTGAGCTCTTGCTTTTCCTATAAGCAAGCCAACGTGTTTCTCTCCTGCTCTGTGTGCCTCTATTGATCTATATAAGTTATCAGCTTCATCTCCCAGTACTGTGCTTACTTCAGCTTGATACTATCTTCTTTAAGCCAATGGTAACAGGAAATAATAAGTGTTAATACTTATTAAAATACTGCCATATGTCAAATATTCTCTAGCAGAACTGGATTCAAAATCTGGCCAAGCTATTTGACCACCTGTAAGACGGTGGACAACTTACTTTCCTCTCAAATCATCAGTTTTCTTATCTACAGATTGGTGATGATAACACATTGGTTTGTGCAGAGGCGTCAATGAGATGACATAGGTTGTATTAGTTTGCTTGGGCTGCCATAGCAAATACCACAGACTGGGTGGCTTAAACAACAAAAATGTATTTTCTCACAATTCTGGAGGCCAGACATCCTTGAGCAAGGTGTCAGGCAGAGGGGGTTCCTTCAAGGCCTCTCTCCTTGCTGGCAGAGGTTTGTTTTTCCCCAAATCTTCACATGGCTTTCCCTGTGTATGTCTGTGTCCTAATCTCTTCTTTGTAGAAGGAGACCAGGCAGGTTGGATTAGAGGCCTTCCCCAAACAACCTCATTTTAACTTAATCCTTTTTTTGTACAGATTCTGTCTCCAAATACAGTCATGTTCAGAGATAGTAGAAGTTAGAATTTCAGCATATGAATTTTGCATTCTAAGTCATTACAGTCCTGTCTGACTCTTTGCGACCCGATAGACTATAGCCCATCAGGCTCCCCTGTCCATGGGATTCTCCAAACAAGAATACTGAAGTGGGTACCACTTCCTTCTGCAGGGGATCTTCCCCACCTAGGGATCAAACCTGTGTCTCTTACGTCTCCTGCACTGGCAGGAGGATTATTTACCACTAGTGCCACCAGGTTAGGGAAATGCAATTTAGCCCATAAGTGCAAGACCTAGAACTTGACAACTTTCAATAAATGTTGGTTCCCGTCTCCCCACTTCCAAGTTCTGGTGTAAAGAAGACACAGGGGATATAGCATCGGCTCTTTGAGTGGATTTCTCAGGTTCCTTGACAAAGACACTAAAATGAGATGTCCATCACTGCTCCTCTAAACGTCTTCGGTTTAGGGCTTTCCTGGTAGTTCAGACTCCACCTTGTAATGCAGAGGATACCAGTTTGACCCCTGATCCAGGAAGACCCTCCATGCCGCAGAGCAACTAAGCCTGTATGCCACAACTACTGAAGCCCATGTGCCCTAGAGCCAGTGCTCTGCAGCAAGAGAAGCCCTGCTTGCCACAGTAAAGCCCCGGCAAGCCAAAAATAAATAAGTATGTCTTCAGCTTCAAAACAGAGGCAAACTAGGCTTCACTTCTCAAAAAGTGTGTGTCAAGGTACAAAGAGGAGGTTTTTAACTTTAGAGCTCTCAGCTGTCTTGGATTTAATTCCTGGGTAAAGGCAACAATAAACTGCAATAATGATGACAGTAATGATGATGTGACAAGGGTAGTAATAGACGCTCTCATTCACTGAGGACATAAGCATAGGAAGCCCTTCCAATGCATCCTCCCATTTGATTTATTACAGCAACTTCTGCAAACGGGTAGCTGTGTGTGTGGTCTTTCAAATAAACTGGTTTGGTTTTTTGTTTGTTTTTTGTTTTTAAGGAGAAGACACTGAGAATTTCTTCATGTAAGAAAGGACAAAATCTGTGTTGATTTCATGAGAAGACTTACCAGTCCATGATCATTGCCACTCTAAGTATAGATTTTTAAATTAGTTAATTTTTAATGTATTTACTTTTAATTGAAGGATAATTGCTTTATGGTACTGTGCTGGTTTCTGCCATACATCAACATGAATCAGCCATAGGTATATGTATGTCCCCTCCCTCTCGAAAAACCCTCCCACCTATACCCCTTCCCACCCCTCTAGGTTATTACAGAACGCCGGTTTGAGTTCACTGAGCCATACAGGAAATTTCCACTGGCTATCTCTTTTACATATGGTAGTGTATGTTTCCATGCTAGTCTCTCCATTTGTCTCATCCTTTCCTTTCTCCCCGCTGCCCGTGTCCCTAAGTCTGTTCTCTAGTTCTCTGTCTCCATTGCTGCCCTGAAAATAGGTCCTATATGCACCATTTTAAAGTCTTTATTGAATTTGTCACATTATTGCTTCTGTTTTATGTTTGTTTTTTTTTGCCCACGAGGCATGTGGGATCTTTGCTCCCTGACCAGGGACCAAACCTACACCCTGTGCATTGGAAGGTGAAGTCTTAAGTCACTGGACCACCAGGGAAGTCCCTCAAATTGTAGTTCTGCCAATATTTAAGGACAAATGAATCAGGTCTGGATTGATTAGAGAACGCTGACTGGAATCCTGCTGTCTTTGGAAACTGGAGCACCTTCTGGAGCACAGGGATTCCTTGATTGGTATTGACTGACTTGAAGAGCTGGAGGCAGCTTGCTAATGAGTCCATCTCTACCCAACACATTGCTCTACATGCCATGAAGATAAATGAGTATCTGTCTAATGAAAGATGCACCACCCCACTGGACTCTGAATGACTCTCTGCTTTCAGGATCAGCATGGCTAACGGCTCTGATGGGCTCAATGATCAAGCAGCTCAGTCTGTGCCTTCCTCATGGACACTGAAGGGGTCCCCGAGAACAGACTGCTGTGGAAGGAAGGGGAGCGCTCCTTGGGCCCTTTGTCATGAAACATATCCACAAAACAACTGTTGGGAAAGAAGAAAAACCCAATGTTGAATTTTCAACTTATTGCTGAAGGGCACTCCTACATCCACCTCCCAAGAGAGACAGACGCGGCGGCTGCCATGACAGTGCTGGAAACACGCATATTGAAATGCTGCGAGTCACAGAACATCTAGGCCAGGCTGGATTCTGTTGTGCCTATTTCTGTCAGAAGAGATAGATTGCCCTATTCTCATTCAGCTCAGTGCAACCACCCGTCAACAAGGCTCACTGCCTTTGGTAACTCTTTCAGCTTGAACAAAGGCGCAGGGCAGAGAGACGCGTGCAGGGTGCCCACAGAGAACTGCTTTCCGTCAGCTCACTTTCTGGACATGCTCAGGCCGGCGGTCAGGGCTCCGAGTTTCTGGCCTGTGGTCAACCCCATTGAGCAGCAGCCTTGGCTGGGTCACACACAGCATTTTTTTCTGTCTGCAGGATGACCTGGTTAGCAAAGGACAAATAGTAGAGTTCCCAAAAAATAATTAAGCCTTTGGACCCCTTTGTGCAAACACAGATCTGTGTGAGGTTTTCTGGAGCGAATGCTGTAGGCTGCATTCCAGAGGCCAAGAGGCAAAACACCACGGCAGTCTGTCACCCGTGGTCTCTCCATAAATAGCACCATGCTTTTCTGAAGCAATGAGCCAGTGCGTCAAGCAGACCCGTTTATGGTACCAACTGGATGGTGGCTTTAACTAACCAACATACAGATGACAAAGACAGCATTGGGCTGGACAGAGGGCAAGTTTGGTCAAACCTCAGTATATTGGACAAATCACTAATTACTTTGGGCCTTGGTCTTCTCAGCTCTCTTGTTAGGCTAATAACTTTTCCAAAAGGTTATGCACGTTAACACATTCACTGAGAACCTGCCCTGTGTGATGTTGTTGTTTAGTCACTAAGTCATGTCTGACTCTCTGTGACCCCAGGGACTGTAGCCCGCCAGGCTCCTCTGTCCATGGGATTTCCCAGGCAAGAATACTAGAGGGGGTTGCCATTTCCTTCCCCGGGGGATCTTCCTGACCTATGCTAAAGGTTGGTGGTGAGCATTAAAGAAAACAGTGTCAGTGAAGGCCCAGAGGAGCAGCTGCCTCCTAAAATGCTCTCCATAAATGTTGGTTGACCATGTGGAGGAACTGGGAAAAAGGAAGCCTTGGGTTCTTTGAAACCCAAGGATATTTATTCAGATTTCCGAATTTTTATATTAAAATATAAAAAATAAAACATTAAAAATTGCTTTCTTCTATGGGAATAATGGGAGTTTCCTGATGGCTCACTCAGTAGAAAAGAATCCGCCTGCCAACGCAGGAGACGTGGGTTCAATCCCTGGGTTGGCAAGATTCCCGGAGGAGGAAATGGCAATCCACTCCAGTATTCTTGCCTGGAGAATCCCAAGGACAGAAGAGACTGGCAGGCTACAGTCCATGGGGTCGTAAGAGTCATGGCTTAGCGACTAAACAACAGCAATAGGAATAATGACAATCACGTCCCTGAAAACAGAGGACGAAGAGCTCTGTTTCAGTTTATGAGGCCTTGACTGAGCTGTTTCATATGCGAATACATTCCCAGAAGAACCCATGGCTTTGGATTTAGGTTTGATTACATAAAGTGTTCTTGCCTGGAGAATCCCAGGGATGGGGGAGCCTGGTGGGCTTCCGTCTATGGGGTCACGCAGAGTTGGACACGACTGAAGTGACTTAGCAGCAGCAGCAGCACATAAAGAGTGGAGAGGAAAGGTGTCGAGGGCCAGGGGAAAGTTAAAGAAAGGAGCAAGTTAATATTGCAAGGTAAAGCCTAGGAGCGTTCCTGGGAGCAAACTAACAGACGTGTTTATCCGATGAGAGGCCTTAGTGATTTCAGCAGTTGGCTGAAGGAAGGGGAAAATTGAGTTAGCATTATTTACGCTCCCAAGTTCAACTCCAGCTTCTAAGAAAACAGACAACTGGTAACACCATTCTTGGTGTCTACAACCCCCAGGGTCAAGTACTGTCTGGAATCACCCAACAGGATTGCAAATCAAGCCTGGAAATGCCTGCCCTTAAGTTTATTCTCGAATGCATGCTCCATGCAGAAATGAATTTTTCCCGATCTAATTTTAAGAAAATCCAAACTTAAGAAGAGACACTCAATGCTTTAGATAATCCTCTACCTTTTTCTCAAAAGAAGCATTTTTGTGGCAGAGTCTAGCCAACAGTACTCATCACACCTATCTCAAGTCCAGCGTTGAAAAGGAACTTTTTTTCTTTAACAGAAAAATAGAAATCCTTTTAAATGACCATTTACCCTCGAGTTGCCTTTTTCTCGTGACTTCTTTTGGCATTACCCCACTCCCCTGAAGGGTTAACAAAGATGATGTCTCCAAGTTAAATCAGTGCTTCAGGACACCTCCTGGGTGGGGACCAGAGATGACCAGAGAAAGCCAGCATCACTCTTCCAACGCCTGGCAAGCACCTCCCCCCAGGCCAGGCCCACCCACGCTAAAATAAAGAATTAGCCAGCGCTCTGGGCAAGTCATAGATACATCCCTTCTTCTAGTAATATATGTCCTAGAAGTCAAAGGGTAGAGATTGAGTGGAGACAGCAGGAGAGAGGGTGAGGCGCAGATGAGGCAGGACAAGCAAGGCAAACCAGAGCATTCGATGCAACTAGCTAGCGAAGCAGAGAAGCCAACGGCACCCACTCCAGTACTCTTCCCTAGAGAATCCCGTGGATAGAAGAGCCTGGTAGGCTGCAGTCCATGGGGTGGCTAAGGGTCGGACACGACTGAGCGACTTCACTTTCACTTTTCACTTGCACGCATTGGAGAAGGAAATGGCAACCCACTCCAGTGTTCTTACCTGGAGAACCCCAGGGACAGGGGTGCGTGGGGGCTTCCGTCTATGGGGTCACACAGAGTCGGACACAACTGAAGTGACTTAGCAGCAGCAGCAGCAGCTAGAAGACCCTCCAAATGCTGGCATGTCGATCAAGCCAAGACTGATGTTCAGGATGCGTCCAATTTTAGCCCAGGAGAAATAAATCAAATGGAGGGCAAAAGGCTTAAGGAGTGTAAAAAAAAAAAGAAGAGTATTATTTCAAGCACGTGATGTTGTTCACATCCAAAATTTCTAGGTTGAACACAATGAGGAACTAATGTGGGGCAAAAAAAAAGCAGCCGGGTCCAGCAGCTGTCTCCATCCTCCCATTACCACCCAGCTGGTGGGCAAGGGGACACTCTAGCCTTGCAGCTCTTGATGCCTGGGGAATGCGGGGTTGCGAGGGTCATTTCTGACTTGTATACCCTTTAATTAAAAGAGAACATGACCTTTCCTCTGATGATGACAGTGATGACAGTAAAACATCTCAAAAGAGGGCAGGGCTATGCACAGGTGGCACAGTGGTAAAGAACCTGCCTGCCACGCAGGAGACCCAGGAGAGGGGAGTTCAGTCCCCGGTCGGGAAGATCCCCTGGAGAAGGAAGTGGCAACCCACTCCAGTATCCTTGTCTGGAAAAATCCCATGGACAGAGGAGCCTGGCAAGCTACAGTTTGTGGGGCTGCAAAGAGTTGGACACGATTGAGTGACTAAGCGCGCACGCACACACACACACAGGCTTATATATTATTCAAGCTCTGTGGAAAGCAAGAGGGCTTGGAACAGTAAAATCTTGTTTGCTCACGCGGCTTAGAGTAACTGAAGTGGGGAAAAGCTCAGAAAATAATTGATTAGATGCCAATTCACATAGTTCACTTAGTCTGCTTTTTATTATCAGTATTTCTTTAAAAGGCTAATAGATCCTGTTCTTGACAAGCATGAAGCCAGAAGGTGGGCTCCTATCCAGTGTTTTCATTTTTCAGCTCTCAAGAGGCAATGATTAGATTTTAATATTGAATGCACAAACCACACTCACTGTGTGAACTCTCTAAGAGGGCTCTCCACCTAAGGATAAAAAAAAAGCAAAGAAGTCTTATTGGAAGGATTGCAAAAGGAAGGGGGAGGAGCCCTTTGGGTCTCTTTGGGTCACCTGATTAGGGATGAGTTGATTTTCTTATAACCACTCTAAATCTGCCTTCCCTGTGGGGAGGGAAACCTGAGAAGGCTGGACTTCAGTGATTTAATTCTGCGTCGATGAATAGCCAAACCTGGGGAGCAGAGAGGAGCAGGCCAGAGTCAACCACCAAAAGAGCATTTGCAAATTGAGCAAAGTTCTGTGAATCTTAGGTAAGAGCTGTGAGCAGAGTTTTTTCTTCCACATCTCTTAAAACAATAACTGAACTTAGGAAAACATGCCAATCAACGGATGCTCTTTGCCGATGACACCATCTGAAACTGAGCTACAAGGAGCCCAACAAGAATGAAATATGCTTCCAGTCATGAGTTCACGATGATGCTTTTCAGAGACATCACCCTGTCCAGTAAGCACTGAACACATTGTATTCATTACAACACCGTCAAGATCAAATTGCCACACATTGCATCTGTGTCCACCGTGGAAGCAGCCTCACCACCGACTAAATGTGCAGCCCTCTCTCCTTCACAACAGGATTAATGAGTGAGTCTCTACCTACTTCACTTACTGGCCAATGGATCAGACCAGAAATGATCTTTTCTCCAAGGAAAAAGACACGCAAGGGCATGGTGGTCTGAAGGCTAATCTCCGGGGTTAGTTCCTGAGGTAATCCCAGTTTCACCTGCTGGCAGAATCTCCCCATGAGGTGCTGGAGGGGCTGACTGATCTGAGCTCCTTTCCAATGTTTGCTTGGTTAGATTAAAAAAACACCTTTTAGTAGGTACAGAAGAGTATTCAGAGCATAGCCTCCAGTAAAACTAATGTGTAGAAATGGGAACATAGAGGAGCCCAGTCCAAATATGAAAAAGGCGATATGCAAATTAGTCTGATACTTCGAGGGCATTCAACATTCCCTATTGGTGCCATTTTGCACGAAGTGTGAGCCCAAAGTACCCCATGGGAGCCGTGAGCAACAGGTGAAAACACTCAAGCCTAGGGAAGGTGATAGGTGAGGTGTGGCTTGCAAACTCATCTTCCCCTTCTGTTAGGAGTGAGACGCCACAAACAGCTTTCCCCGGAGTATCTCACAAATATATTACTTTTTTTTTTAAAGGGAGGTTAAATATGTTTGAACCTTGGCACATTTGTTACTATAACCATAGCACAGTCACTGTGAAACCCAAACATTATTGTGCTTTGTTATTCTGCTTTGTCTACTGTGTTTTCCCATGGCTCTTAATACAGAAGTGCTCAGCCAGGTTCTCACCCTTTGTCTGCCCCTCAGTGGGAGGCATAGTTGTGAAGGCTGATGTATAGTTTGGAAAGGCAGCCATCACACATTTATGTGGAGTTTAAAGAGTTGGCACCATCCTGCCAACTACTAGTATTCTATATCCAAAAGGCAACATTAGTTTTTCTAATTTAGACCCTTTTCTAGGAGGGTTCGTCCGCTTCCTCCGTGGTGTGTGTTGTCTTCTCATACTCTTGGCTGACTTATCTTCACCCCCTGGACCCCTGGGAACACACTCCCAGCTGGGTGGAGTGGCTTCTAAGAGCTGCCAGATTCAAATTGATTTTGTCCTTCACAGAAAAGTAGTTAAAATGTTCCAGTGCAGTTCCTCTGAGAGGACTAGAACCTCTCAAGTTATCTCCTGCTAGTTTATCAAAAACTCCTGGGTGGACATTGAATACCATTAACAGGGCCAAAAATAGATTGGCTTTTAAAAAAATAGGAATTGTGCATATTTATTCTTGAGGCCAAATAAAAGTCCACTATTCTCTTTTTGGACATTTTGATTAGATGATGGTGATGATGATGATGATGTGTGTGTGTGAGAGAGAGAGAGAGGCAGAGACAAAGCCCACCCCAGAGAGTGAGGTCTTGCCCTGGTCTAATGGGAAGTCCATTCTGTAGACTATTTTTCAACAAGGAGTAGTGTGAATCCCTGAGAATTCACTAGTCTCTTTCAATTTTTATCATTTCACCGTTCCTTTCAGAAGTGACTTTCTAAGAGAACCTTGTTTAAGCCCCAGAGTAAGTTAACATACTGGGAGACACATTCAAGACCTCTATGCCTTTTGTTTGTAACTTCCTTGTGTGTTTTATGTCTCCCAGACCAGATAAACAAGGGGTGTTCACTAATTAGAGTCAGAAACCTCTCAACCCAAAATGTCTGGAGAGTCCTGTGTTCTGTTAGTTCTAATATACTCGCATCAGCCATAAGGGATGGCTAATAGTGCAAGACAATAAAATCCCTTCATGTTTTCTGTTTTAGGGAAATCCTGCATGGTTGTACTAGGGTCATAAAAAATTACTAATGTGTTTTCTCATGGCGCTGGGCCATAACATAAGGCCTTGTGCGATGGTATTGTGTGCAGCCTGTAATCACAAACAAATGTATCTACCAGCAGATGAGATGTTATATGAGAAAGTGCGAGAGGTTAGAGCTTGAGCCTTGGTGTCAGCTATGGAGCAGGTCCCTCCACAGTCAAAGACCCCTGAGGCCATGCAAATGAAAATGACAGTGCCTGGGAGGAGGCGAGGAGGAGGGAATGCCAAGAGGGATGAGGTCACCACAATGAGCATCCAGCTCCCTTCTGAATGGGAAATAAGAAAAGGCTCAACTCCGGGGCTATCTGGACATAAAAAAAGATGGAATTTGAGGGTCAGGTTGATGGAGATGAGGGAATCCCAAGAGGAGAAGACAGGTGCACCAGTGAATGTCCCATGCATGCGGCAGCCAAATACAGAGCTTCTGCAAGTGAAAGGAGTGTCTGCTTCTGCCATCACTTGTGGATGTGTCCAATGTCATGTTACTGCACGAGAGGGCAAGTGATCAATGTAATGCCAAGGTTCATCATCCACTGTATGTCCAGCTCAGAGAGATGTTCTGGGATGCTTTCAGAGATCAAGTATCATTGGGATCATTCTGTCCAGAGGAAAGGAAATTCCCATAAAGACACAAATGTGTTTTACCTTAGCCTTTGAAAAGGAGTTTTTGAGCTGTGAATGGTGACGCTACTCCAAGGGTGGTCCTGTGACAAATAGAAGTGTTTTCCAGAAATCTCAGACGTGGAAAAGAAAAGAAAATCCCACAAGGGTAATATAATCAGATTACTCAGAAACAGTTCCTTTACCCAGAAACAGTGGTGTGGAATAGAAATACGCAGGTTAAAAATCCTGGCTCCATGATTCTCAGATTTTGACCAAACCCTCTCTGAATTAATGCTCTCCAAATCTTTCTTTCCACCTCTGAAAACAAGGAGAGAAATAGCCGCCTTAATGGTTGTTGTAAAAATAAATCTCCCACTTTAATCAGTGCCTTTTTGCCAACAACTTCCTGGTCTTTTCTTTCCTGCCCAAAAGTCTTTACTGAGTTTCACATTCATACACTCTCTCCCGTCTCCCACAGGCTCTTCAAAACCAAATGTTCCAAACTGAAATGATCATCTTTCTTCCCACTAACCTCACAGAGCTATTTTCTCCTCAGTTAAAGATGTCATCATGTGTTGCCAAAAACCTTAGACGTCTCTCTAATTTCTCCTGTTCCATCACCACTCTCAAATAAAAAAGATCTCGAAATCCCATCCTTTGATTCCAGCTTTTAGCCATCACCATCCCTAGTTTGAGTGCCTCCATTTCACACTTAGATCATTGTAAATGCTTCCGGTCCCTGCTGCTGCTGCTGCTGCTGAGTCACTTCAGTCGTGTCCGACTCTGTGTGACCCCATAGATGGAAGCCCACCAGGCTCCCCCATCCCTGGGATTCTCCAGGCAAGAACACTGGAGTGGGTTGCCATTTCCTTCTCCGGTCCCTAATGTTGGCCTATTCTCCACACTCCATCTGTCTTTGGAAAGAGGAGGTCTGCTTGGTTCACTCCCCTTTCTAACTGGCTACTCACTACCCTCAGGATATCTCCTCCCCCGCCCAGCCAGGATTGCATCTTTTCTTAGCACCCAAGCATCATCCTCACTCTTCATAGATATCCTGACACTATGAGTTCTCTCTGCAGTGAGTTGTGTTGACTTTCACTCATCTCTGGGCTTTCACAGAGGTTGTTCTCTCTGCCTGGAATCTGCTCCCCTCTCCCTGGCTCCCCCTCTCCTATCTGACTAATCACTACTCATCCCTCAGATCTAACTTAGATACCTCTTATGGGAGCCTTCCCTGTGCCCACAGGGTTGGCTATGTGCCTGTCTCATGTGCTGACGCAGTACTTTGTAATCTCCCTAACAGAGGCGCGTGGATCTCACCATACTGGACTTTCCTGTACCAGTGAATTTCCTCCACTAGACTGTGGACTCTTTGAGGACATGGTATCTTGAGTGATATATATCAGGCCACTCAGTAACTGTGTATACAGGACGGAAGGGCGAAAAGAAGGGAGGTGGGGAGAGAGGAGGTAGCAAAGAAGAAAGGAAGGAAGGCTGGATGGATGGATGGGAGGAAGGTAGGAAGGAAGGAAATAATTTGACATGTTAAGCACCTAGTTCAGAATTAGTCACACAGCAATAAACATAAGTCTTCACTCCTTATTGATAAATCATACTATTTACTTTTCCTAACCAGGCCCTATCATTACTTTTTTCACATTTAGCAAAGTGGTGAAGTCTCGTCACACCTAGATAGGCTAAATCTCTACAGTCCGCCAAATGTCCCTGAAACCCAACATCAGTTTCAGAAGCCTCTAGATTGAAGTTTTTGTTTGTCTGATAAGGTCTTTATTCTCCTTCACTTTTTGGTAGCAGTGGGTAGGGGTAAATGTGGGGGAAGGGAAACAGTCTATAATCTTTTTATAAAACCTCAGTCTTTTGGGCATCTCTTGTGGCTCAGCTGGTAAAGAATCCACCTGCAATGTGGGAGACCTGGGCTCAATCCCTGGGTTGTGAAGATGCCCTGGAGAAAGGAACGGCTACCCACTACAACATTCTGGCCTGGAGAACTCGATGGACTGTACAGTCCATGGGGTTGCAAAGAGTCAGACAGAACTGAGCGATTTTCACTTTCTTTCTTTTAGTTGGCCTGTGTCCCTGAGCTGTAACCTATACCTGTTTCTTAGCTATTTTCTCTTCCCTCTTAGATGAAACAGGGAGACTAGAGGTGGGGACATGGTGTGGTGGTGAGGGGCAGCCTATGAAAATCAAGTGTAAGCTAAACTGTCTATTTGGGGGCTTATTTTATATTGTGTGCTCTTACAAGCAGTATTGGGACTATAGGTGTTGAAAAGAGTGAAAAGGACAAGGCTTTCTGGAAACTTAACTTTGCCAAAAGACTAGATGTTTGGATTGCCTCAAACAGAATCTGGAGAAAGGGCATAGCATAGACGTGATCTATGGTGATGTTAACTGGCCCTTGTTTCCTCAGAGAGTTAAAAAAATGAAAAGAGAAGTCTTGGACTAGGAGACAAAATGCAGGTGAAATTGGTAAGGAAGGCTTGGATAATTAAAGGACTGAGATAGAACGAATGAGTCAACTAGTCAGAAACTACAAGCTATATAAATCATGGTCAGTGAGCCAAGCTACATCAAAGTACTATGAGTGACTGTGTGCATTATCATAGCAGAAACTGGCTTGTGTGTGTGACCAGTAAAAACCATTTCATTAGAGTACATCATCAGGCTTATATATTACCAGTACGTCCTGGCTATTTTTCTGCCTTGGGGATTTGAGATTTGACATACAGAATAAGGATAGAATTGAGAACTTCCCCAAAGCAGAACATACCAGATAGTTAAATGTTGTATTTTGAAGCATTTTGGTACCTAAATAAGCAATTAATAAACCTAGTTTACACCTTCATCTATCTCTAAGTCCCATTCCATTCCTACCCTCACTACTCATTCTTCCTTTTTGATTAACCTGAATTTGGTGATAATAAAATTCTTAACCATCCCCATTTGCTTAAGATCAAGAGCAGGAAAAAAAAATGGCTCCATGGTTTTTCAAATAATTTATTTTTAATTTTATTTTTCTTTTATTTATTTTTAAAGTATTTATTTATCTCTGTCTGTGTCTGGCATGTGGGATCCTAGCTCCCCTACCAGGGATCAAACTGCATCCCATGCCTTAGAAGGCATATTCTTAACCACTGAACCACCAGAAAGTCCCATAATATGCTTTTTATAACTAAAAAATTCTACTTCAGTCTCATTGTCTCATAGTTATCTCTGATATACAGACCAACTCTAAGATTTCTCCATGTTTTAGTAAGATAGTTTCACTCTTTAAAATGGAGCTGACTATTCTATAGTGAAGAAACCATATGATAGAGGGAGAACAGAGCCAAGTAAATGGGAAGGGACAGCTGTCTCATTACACAAGGACACGCTGTATACATTAAATAAGCATCTGATGTACAAGGGAGTCAAAGTGAAATAGAGCAAATCAATTCAGCTTCTTGTTCTCTGGAGTACAGAGAGTACTACTCTCTGGAGTAGTATAAGAGGTTATGTGGTCATGGAGACAATTTCATCAAAAGCCTTGGGTTTGAGCTTCACTTGAGGCTTGCATCATGGCCTTGGAGTAAGATCTGACCATTCAAAAATATTTATCAACATTTTTATGTCTGTCTACTATGTGGCAGACATTGTTCTAAGCACCAGGCATATAGCAATTAAAAAGAAGGCAGACAAAAATTTCTCTGTCCACATGCAGTCTACATTTTGTGGACAGAATTGAGAGCATCAACAAACAAGTAAAACAGTATCTCAAATGATGATATGTACGATGGGGAACAATTGAAAAGAAAGGGAAGAGGGTTCTGGGATGGGGAATGTGATTGCAGTTTTAAGTTGGGTGGGGAAGCCTTCTCTGATTAAGGGATGCTTGAGCAAGACCTGAAGGAGGTGTGGGAGTCAGTCCTGTGGCTCCATGAAGGGAGAGTATCGCAGGCAAGTTGAACAGTTAATATAAAATTTTCAAGTTAGGAGCATTCCTGGAAGGTCTGAGAAACAGACAGCAGTCATGTGACTGGAGAGGTATTAGAGGGAAAAGAATAGAAGGAGAAAAAAACAAAGTAGTTGTAGGCACCAGGTCACAGAAGGTCTTGTAAAGCATTGCAAAGAGTCTGCCTTTTACCCTGAGTAAGATGAGAGGACTATTGGAGAGTTTTGAGCACAGAGATGAATTATTTTAAAAGCCCACTCTGCTGTGTTAGGGGCTTCCCTGGTGGCTCAGGTGGTAAAGAATCTTCCTGCAACGCAGGAGACCTGGATTTGATCCCTGGGTCAAGAAGACCCCCTGGAGAAGGGAATGACTACCCACTCCAGTACTCTTGCCTGGAGAATTCTGTGGACTGAGGAGCCTGGGGGCCTACAGTCCATGGGCTCACAAAGAGTCTGACACAGCCGAGCAACGAGCACCTACATGGCACCTGCTGTGTTATGGGTAGACTTTAGAGGCACATGGAAGAGAAAACTACTGCTGTCATCCAGGAAGGAATCATGGGAGCTTGGCTAGGGTGGAAGTAGAAGGCATCGTATTCTGGATACATTTCAAAGAAAAAGTCGACAGAATTTCCTGACAGAGAGGATGGGGAATGTGAGAAGAAAGAGGAGCCAAAGATGACCCCAAGCTATTAGCCTGAGCAACTAGAAGGAAGGAGTTGCTGTTTCTTGAGGTGGGAAAAACTGAATTACAGAAAAATCTGGAGGAATGATTATGAGCTTGGTTTAACCTCCAATGTTAGGAGGTTGGGAAGATGATGAAGAACCAGCAATGGAACAGCCAGTGTGGCAGTAGGAAAACAGAGAGGTTGTGGGGCCTAAAGGTTTAGTAAAGGAAGTGATTTAAGGAGGAGGGATTGATCAACCACGTGAGCTGTTCAGATAATTCCAGTAAAATGAGGACCAAGAACAGATCTGTGGATTTAGAGGACATTTAGGTGACGCTGACAATCCCAGGACCCATGATCATGCAGGGTAATATTTTAATCAAGACAAAAATATAAGCTGTGTATAATTCCAGGCTGAGAAATGAGGAAATGGGATCAACGTCAAGCATTTAAAGTCTGTTTGGCAAGTTTCTCTGAACGGTGATGGTGTGACTTGGATCCCATCTCATCTCCTGGCATAACCAATGCTCAGGAATTATGGTTCAAGTTTGTTAGTGAGTTCAGGCATGGGGTCCGTGCCCCCATCATGGGACCTTGAACCACTGCCTAAATGACTTCGATTTTCTCACTGTGAAAACAAATAATAATGGCCAGCACTAAACTAAAATCTCTAAGCCTGAAAATTGCTACTCTGAGGGAACAATGCTGGCACTGGATTTTCTGAAAAGGAAAGCCACATTCCACAACTACCTTTAAGCCTGGGGAAATGGAAATTTTAAAAAATAGAGATAAAAAAACCTGCCAACCCAAATGCAAAGGGTGGATTAGGTGGCTTTTGCATAACTAGTGAAGTTCTGAGAAGAATGGACATTCCTCACTAGCATAATCACCTGCTGCCATTTGGAATTCAGGAAGTGTTTTACAGTGAATGAACAAATGACATGAATCAACAAGCAAGATTCATTAGTTGCTGTTCAGTAGCTTTCACTGACTAATCTAACCACACACTAATCATTATTTCGTGTTCTTTTGACCCTACCAACTTCACTGTAAGTTCCTTGAGGACTTATCGTGACATTTATTTTTTTATAGTCATTACTGCATTTAGTTCAGTGTTAGAACTACCACTTAATGGATTAATCAGTGTTCTCCAGAGAAATAGAACTAATCGGACATGTACATATATATATATGTTTATACGTACATTTATTGTTCAATCGTGTCTGTCTCTTTGCAACCCCACGGACTGCAGCACGCCAGGCTTTCCTGTCCTTCACCATCTCCCGGAGCTTGCTCAAACTCATGTCCATTGAGTCGGTGATGCCATCCAACCATCTCATCCTCTGTCGTCCCCTTCTCCTCCCACCTTGCAGAGAGAGAGATTTATTATAGGAACTGGTTTACATGATGATGGAGGCTAGGAGGCTACATGCTCTGCCCTTTGCAAGCTGAAGAACCAGGAAAGCTGCTGGTATATTGGTATAATTAGAATGCAGTCCCAAGGTCTGTGAATCAAGAACATCAATGTTTGAGGGCGGAAGAGAGAGAGAGAATTTGCCCTTCCTCTGCCTTTTGGTTTTGTTGGTGTTCATTGAATTGGTTGATGCCTGCTTGCACTGGGCAGAGGGATAATCTTTCTTCACTCAGTCTGTCGATTCAAATGCCAACCTCTTCCAGATACATTTTTGCAGACAAATCCAGAAATAATGTTTTAGCCACTATCTGGATGGCCCTCAGTCCAGTCAAGTTGACACATAAAATAAAATTAACCATCACAATATACTAATTTACAGAGTAAAAATACTTTTAAAGAAATCACACTAACTCAAGACAAGAAAAAAATTTAATTTAAATCTTCAAGACAAAGAGATAAGAGAAACAATTCAAATAAGCCTTACCAAGCTCAGATTATTATGGTTTGTAAGATTAAATAAATTGGAGCCATATTTGTCATACATTCCTCTGATGTTTTGGTATCGAAGGCCCTTATCAGAAGGCTTCCAACCATTAATCACAAGCCATTATTTTCTGCTGCCAATCACTGGCTTCTGGTGTCCCCAGAGCTACAAATTTATCCTTCCAAGAATGCTCTGTAACTTGTGTGTGATGTTTTTTGCCAGGGAAGCTGACTCTTTTCTTGGTTGCACAAATTTTAGGGTATCCCAGTGAGATCCTATGACTTTAGCCCCCTGCACGCGCGCACGAACACACACACACACACACACACACACATTTCTTTATGTGTTCTCTGTAGGAGAACTTAGCTAGCGCTCTCTTGCTTGCTTCAATTCAGTTCAGTCGCTCAGTCGTATCCAACTCTCTGCGACCCCATGAATCACAGCACGCCAGGCCTCCCTGTCCATCACCAACTCCCGGAGTTCACTCAAACTCATGTCCACAGAGTTGGTGATGCCATCCAGCCATCTCATTCTCTGTCTTCCCCGTCTTCTCCCACCCCCAACCTTTCCCAACATCAGAGTATTTTCCAGTGAGTCAACTCATCACATGAGGTGGCCAAAGTATTGCAGTTTCAGCTTTAGCATCAGTCCTTCCAATGAACACCCAGGATTGATCTCCTTTAGGATGGACTGGTTGGATCTCCTTGCAGTCCAAGGGACTCTCAAGAGTCTTCTCCAGCACCACAGTTCAAAAGCATCAATTCTTCGGCGATCAGCCTACTTCACAGTCCAACTCACATCCATACATGACCACAGGAAAAACCATAGCCTTGACTAGACGGACCTTGGTTGGCAAAGTAATGTCTCTGCTTTTTAATATACTATCTAGGTTGGTCATAACTTTCCTTCCAAGGAGTAAGCGTCCTTTAATTTCATGGCTGCAATCAGCATCCGCAGTGATTTTGCTTGCTTACCCCCAAATGGGCACATTTACATCATTGCTTATATCAGTAACAAGAAACAGAGAATGTTTGAAGGTAGTCAATCCTAATCAAAGACTGTTCAGCTCACTCAATTTATTCACATTCAAGGTGTGAGGTTATTATTCCTAGATAGTCAGCAATGACATTGGTAAAAAGAAGGTTACCTTGGAAAAGCAAAATGTTAAAACACTAAACTAAATTGTAATTTGTGATATTCTCCGAATTAGTAAAGCAAACATTGTGAGCTTTAAAACAATGGAGATGTGTATTCGGAAGTAGAATGTTGGCCTTTTCTGTTTTCCCCTCCGCTGTGCTATTGGTAACATGATACTTGAGGTTGTAGCAGAACTTCCAAAATAAACTTGATCTTTAAAGTTTTACAACAAGGATGGGTGAACCTCACAAAGTTCAGACATTCTGTTCAAATGAAGAATTAATGTTCTTGTGCCAGTTTTCTTTACCTCTGAGTTACTGAGCTGAAGTTTTCACAACAAGGGCAATTTCTTGACTATTTCATGCTAGTGATAAGAAATTATACAAAAAAGAACAGATTTTCTCAACAGCCAGTCATCCATTCAATAATAATTCATTGTAGTTTCTACTGTGTTTCCTGTGCCTGGATTAAAATGTTGAAAATAAGGAATAGGATGACAGATTTGCAAAGTGAGCCATGGGGCCCAGGTTCAGTTCCCAGTCAGGGAATTGGATCCTGTATGTCACAAAAGATCCCTCATGCTACAACGAAGACCTGTCACAAACAAATAAATAAAAATAAACATTAAAAAAGAAACCAGGAGGAATTTTCTATTCTTATCCTTTGCAATTATAGCAAAAACAAAAACAAAAAAAATAAGATGTCACAAAAATAAAACGTCACTAATGTAATTAATAAAATAAAAACAAATGTCACTAAAAGATGTTTTCATAATAATCAATCAAATCCTAAAAGCTCAAAAGGCCAGATATCAAAACTATAGATTTGTTTTTGTAAACATCTATAATGGTAAAGAACCTGCCTGCCAATGCAGGAACTTAAGAAACATGGGTTTGATCCCTGGGTTGAGAAAGGATCCAAATCCATATCACTACTCTGCCTCTAGGGTGAAATCTCCAGCTATGTATAGAGTTTCCTCCTATTTTACTAAATTTTTTGAAAGTTAAATTTTAATTTAAAAGCATAATTTGTACTGAGGTTAAATCTTAATATTGCCTCATATCAGTGAGCATGCATATAGTCGCTTTAAATATCAGTCTCCTCAGGTATAAAAAGGGAGAAATAATGCCAGCTTCTTAGACTTGCTGTAAGAATTAAATAGAATAATTCATGCGAAGCATAGAGCCCAATAAGTGCTTAGTAGAATATGGCTTTAATTATTGACAATAAAAATAAAATATATCCATTTTGGAAAATGCACCCAAGTATAAAACAGGAAATAGCAATCACCCATAAATCTACTATTCCAATATAATCACTGTACCATTATGACATATTTTCTGGCTTTCTAAATAAGGCTACACAATGCATTTTCTTGTTGTGAAAATTTTCAAACACATACAAAAATCAAAAGATAAATACAATGAATACCTACGTGACTTCTACTTAGGTTTAATAATTATGAATACTTTGCCATATTTGTTTTATTTATCTATATATGTGTGTATGTGTATAGTTTCACATATATATACACATGTATCTTTTTGCAGAAACATTTTTAAAGTAAATTGCATTAATTATGGTATCTCAACCCTAAATATTTCAATATGCATCCCCTATAAATAATATTCTCCCACAGAATTGCTATACCAATACCACAATAGAATACTAGTGATTATTCCCCAATGTCATTTAATTTTCAGTTCATATTCAAATTTTAATTGACCCCAAATGACTTTTTGCTGGATTTTTTTCCCGGGAAACCAACTCAAATCTTGTGTTTAGTTACGTGTCTTTTATTCCAGATCATTCTTCTCACTAATTTTCCATCATTCTAAGCATACTTTTTAATGATGCATACATTCTATTGTAGACATGTGCACAGCCAGCCTCTGGGGTTTAGGCATATTAACTGTTTCTTTTTTCTCTATTACAAATCCTATTAAGATACATCTTGAGTGCTGAGTGCTAAGTAGCTTCAGTCGTGTCTGACTGTTTGTGACCCTATAGAAACTGTAGCCAGCCAAGCTCCTCTGTCCATGGGATTCTCCAGACAAGAATACTGGAATGGGTTGCCATGCCCTCCTCCAGAGGATCTTCAAGACCCAGGGATCAAACCCGCATCCCCTGCGTCTCCTACACTGTATGTGGATTCTTTACTGCTGATCCACTGGGGAAGCCCCAAGATGAATATCTTAGTTCATCTTTTTTTTTTTCCATCCTTTTTATTACTTTGGAATATCTGCTGCTGCTGCTGCTGCTGCTAAGTCACCTCAGTCGTGTCCGACTCTGTGTGACCCCATAGATGGAAGCCCACCAGGCTCCCCCGTCCCTGGGATTCTCCAGGCAAGAACACTGGAGTGGGTTGCCATTTCCTTCTCCTTGGAATATCTACTTCTCTTAAAAAGATATAAACATATTTAAGACTCTCCTTACATATTATCATATTGCTTTCCAGAAAGCTTTTATCCACTGTTATCCATCCTTCCCCAAAGGATTTGAGTATGCCTAGATAACTGGGGTTCTCAACACCTCCTCATCCTCTGGGTCCTGATTTAAATGTCACCTTTAGGGGACATGTCATGGTCATCTACACTGGGTTCTCTCCCTTGTCGTGCTTCTATACCACGTCTTTCCTAGGACTGCTTAGTTATCTGACTCCTCCTTTGGAGGAACAAAAAAATTTCTATTTGAAAAGGCCACCATTTGTGAAACCAGAAGCTCTGTGAAATTGATTTATGGCTTTTTGTATTGTGCTGATTTTCATGAGATTTTAGCACAAAATTTCTGGTTCTTTTAATTTTTGCCAACAGGCTACGCATAAAGTATTACCATATGTACATTAAATATTGCCATTACTATAAAACCAATGAAAATTTACCCAGAAGTGAAGATTTTGAAAACTCTTATTTTAAAATAAAAATAAACCAAATAATCAATATTAGGTGAGTGGTTAAGTAAGTGAGGCAAATCTAAGTACAGTCTATAGATGTTAAAAATTATATTCACAAAGAGTTATAACAACATGGGGAAAATACTTGTTAAATATGTGTATTTAATTGTTATGGGTAAAATAACCATTCAGTTCAGTTCAGTTCAGTTCAGTCGCTCAGTCGTGTCCGACTCTCCACGACCCCATGAATCACAGCACCCCAGGCCTCCTTGTCCATCACCAACTCCCGGAGTTCACTCAAACTCATGTCCACAGAGTCGGTGATGCCATCCAGCCATCTCATTCTCTGTCGTCCCCTTCTCCTCCTGCCCCCAACCTTTCCCAGCATCAGAGTCTTTTCCAATGAGTCAACTCGTCGCATGAGGTGGCCAAAGTATTGCAGTTTCAGCTTTAGCATCAGTCCTTCCAATGAACACCCAGGATTGATCTCCTTTAGAATGGACTGCTTGGATCTCCTTGCAGTCCAAGGGACTCTCAAGAGTCTTCTCCAGCACCACAGTTCAAAAGCATCAATTCTTCAGCGATCAGCTTTCTTCACAGTCCAACTCTCACATCCATACATGACCACGGGAAAAACCATAGCCTTGACTAGATGGACCTTTGTTAGCAAAGTAATGTCTCTGCTTTTTAATATACTATCAAGGTTGGTCATAACTTTCCTTTCAAGGAGTAAGCGTCTTTTAATTTCATGGCTGCAATCAGCATCTGCAGTGATTTTGGAGCCCAAAAAAATAAAGTCTGACACTGCTTCCACTGTTTTTCCATCTATTTCCCATGAAGTGATGGGGCCAGATGCCATGATCTTTGTTTTCTGAATGTTGAGCTTCAAGCCAACCTTTTCACTCTCCTCTTTCACTTTCATCAAGAGGCTTTTGAGTTCCTCTTCACTTTCTGCCATAAGGGTAGTGTCATCTGCATATCTGAGGTTATTGATATTTCTCCCAGCAATCTTGATTCCAGCTTGTGCTTCTTCCAGCCCAGCGTTCCTCATGATGTACTCTGCATATAAGTTAAATAAGCAGGGTGACAATATACAGCCTTGACGTACTCCTCTTCCTATTTGGAACCAGTCTGTTGTTCCATGTACAGTTCTGACTGTTGCTTCCTGACCTGAATACAGGTTTCTCAAGAGGCAGGTCAGGTGGTCTGGTATTCCCATCTCTTTCAGAATTTTCCACAGTTTATTGTGATCCACACAGTCAAAGGCTTTGGCATAGTCAATGAAGCAGAAGTAGATGTTTTTCTGGAACTCTCTTGCTTTCTCCATGATCCAGCGGATGTTGGCAATTTGATCTCTGGTGCCTCTGCCTTTTCTAAAACCTGCTTGAACATCTGGGAGTTCACGGTTCACATTTTGCTGAAGCCTGGCTTGGAGAATTTTGAGCATGACTTTACTGGCATGTGAGATGAGTGCAACTGTGCAGTAGTTTGAGCATTCTTTGGCATTGCCTTTCTTTGGGATTGGAATCAAGACTGACCTTTTCCAGTCCTGTGGCCACTGCTGAGTTTTCCAAATCTGCTGGCATATTGAGTGCAGCACTTTCACAGCATCATCTTTCAAGATTTGAAATAGCTCAACTGGAATTACATCACCTCCACTAGCTTTGTTCGTAGTGATGCTTTCTAAGGCCCGCTTGACTTCACATTCCAAGATGTCTGGCTCTAGGTCAGTGATCACGTTATCGTGACTATCTTGGTCGTGAAGATCTCTTTTGTACAGTTCTTCTGTGTATTCTTGCCACCTCTTCTTAATATCTTCTGCTTCTGTTAGGTCCATACCATTTCTGTCCTTTATCGAGCCCATCTTTGCATGAAAAGTTCCCTTGGAATCTCTAATTTTCTTGAAGAGATCTTTTGTTTTTCCTATTCTGTTGTTTTCCTCTATTTCTTTGCACTGATCGCTGAGGAAGGCTTTCTTATCTCTCCTTGCTATTCTTTGGAACTCTGCATTCAGATGCTTATATCTTTCCTTTTCTCCTTTGCTTTTCGCTTCTCTTCTTTTCACAGCTATTTGTAAGGCCTCCTCAGACAGCCATTTTGCTTTTTTGCATTTCTTTTCCATGGGGATGGTCTTGGTCCCTGTCTCCTGTACAATGTCACGAACCTCCGTCCAGAGTTCATCAGGCACTCTATCTATCCGATCTAGTCCCTTAAATCTATTTCTCACTTCCACTGTATAATCATAAGGGATTTGATTGAGGTCATATCTGAATGGTCTAGCAGTTTTCCCTACTTTCTTCAATTTAAGTCTGAGTTCGGCAATAAGGAGTTCATGATCTGAGCCACAGTCAGCTCCTGGTCTTGTTTTTGCTAACTGTATACAGCTTCTCCATCTTTGGCTGCAAAGAATATAATCAATCTGATTTCGGTGTTGACCATCTGGTGATGTCCATGTGTAGAGTCTTCTCTTGTGTTGTTGGAAGAGGGTGTTTGCTATGACCAGTGCGTTCTCTTGACAAAACTCTATTAGCTTTTGCCCTGCTTCATTCCGTGCTCCAAGGCCAAATTTGCCTGTTACCCCAGGTGTTTCTTGACTTCCTACTTTTGCATTCCAGTCCCCTATGATGAAAAGGACATCTTTTTTGGGTGTTAGTTCTAAAAGGTCTTGTAGGTCTTCATAGAACCGTTCAACTTCAGCTTCTTCAGCATTACTGGTTGGGGCATAGGCCTGGATTACTGTAATATTGAATGGCTTGCCTTGGAAATGAACAGAAATCATTCTGTCGTTTTTAAGATTGCATCCAAGTACTGCATTTCGGACTCTTTTGTTGACCATGATGGCTACTCCATTTCTTCTAAGGGATTCCTGCCCACAGTAGTAGATATAATGGTCATCTGAGTTAAATTCACCCATTCCAGTCCATTTTAATTCACTGATTCCCAGGATGTCGATGTTCACTCTTGCCATCTCCTGTTTGACCACTTCCAATTTGCCTTGATTCATGGACCTAACATTCCAGGTTCCTATGCATTATTGCTCTTTATAGCACTGGACCTTGCTTCTATCACCGGTCACATCCACAACTGGGTATTGGTTTTGCTTTTGCTCCATCCCTTCATTCCTTCTAGAGTTACTTCTCCACTGAGCTCCAGTAGCATACTGGGCACCTACCGACCTGGGGAATTCCTCATTCAGTATCCTATCATTTTGCCCTTTGATACTGTTCATGGGGTTCTCAAGGCAAGTATACTGAAGTGGTTTGCCATTCCCTTCTCCAGTGGACCACATTCGGCTGTGGTCCATGTGATCAGATCAGCTAGTTTTCTGTGATTATGATTTCAGTGTATCTGCCCTCTGATGCCCCCTCGCAATACCTACCGTCTTATTTGGGTTTCTCTTACCTTGCACGTGGGATATCTCTTCACAGCTGCTCCAAGAAAGCGCAGCCGCTGCACCATTAGAATATAAATAACCATTAGAAAATCAAAATGCTAAATATAGCACAAAAAGACCAGCAAGATATAGTTAATGCTGCAGCTATGGGTGATAAAAATTTCTTTTCTTTAAGAATTTTCTTTCTTTCTGACCACAGCACAACAATGAAAGAAGGGCTTTGGAAAAAACATTATTTAAACATCTATAATTCCTACTTACCAAAGCATAAAAGAGGAAGGGAGTTTTCACTCATGGTAACTTCTAAACTTTCCCATCTGAATTTTGCAGCATGAACTTAATGTTAATACTACTTCAATATCTAAAGAATCTAGCAAAAAGAAGCCAATCAGCTAACCAACAAATAAATATTTAGGGATTCTCCATTTCTTTCTGAAGATTTGCAGCCATATTCTATTACAACAGTATTTATAATTATTCCATTTTTTAAAATCTGTAGTCCCTTGACAAATGTTATCAACACCTCCACTCAAACTGATGGAATGTGCCTCAGTAGGCAAACACACAACAAATGCCAGGTTATTTCACTGTCTTCATCTTGAGGAGTAATTAAAGAGCATTTGCTAAGCATTACTTGAAGCTGTTATACTTGTTATATAAAGAAGCTTGCACAGTAGACTTGGCCTTGAATTCTAGAACCTTAAAGCTAATGATCTGTGATCAACAGACTCATCTTTTGTTGAATTCCATGACAACCCCCTGGACCTAAAGCCTAAGGAATTTACAGCTTTCCAGGGGAACATGATATTTTCTTTGACAGTTTCACATAGCTTTATCCCAGAGCCAGACAAAGAGCTGAGGTTTCATCTTCACTCGCCTTTCCAAGGATCAAGCTCTTTGATGGGAGGAGATCACTGGGAATCCACCCCTAGGCCTGGAGGTGTTAGAGGCAGAAACCAGACATACAAATCCTGCTCACTTTGGGCTGCTGGGAAAATACCTACCCGTCAATACCCCAATCTACCAATCTCATGTTGCCCGTCCGGCTCCAATGTCAGCACAAATGCTGACTCCTCACCCTCTGTGTGTCTGGGAGGAGAGGAATGGGAAGATGAGAGGTATGGAGAAAAGTCAGCTAGCCAGTGACGTCTTCCCAGCATGCTAGCAGACCTTGTTAGGCTCTGGACTGGTTTTCAAAAGATTCTATTACTGCTCCTGCCTGGCACCCAGACACCTACCATTTTTAAGCATTCCTTTCTCACCCTCAATCTTACAAGGTAGAATCTTTGTTTTTCTCACAGCTCCACATCAACACTCCTTTTGAGCAAAACTTTCACAAGCCATAGATAGTCCTAGCGCCAATGTATCATGGCTAGTTTCTGTAGTCAAAGGGAGACAAAGAAAGGAAACTTTATAGAAATAGGTGCTGTGGAAAGGAAACAGACACAATAAATGATAGCCAGTGTGCACATTAAGTGACCTAAAGGCTTAGCATCCTAAAAGATTTCTTGAGGTGTCATGTGTAGATTTTTGAGAAGAGGAGGCATTTTCTAATTGGGAGTCCAGAACTGAGGGACTCTCTAAAACAGACAGAGTCAAATAGAGCAGTCAGGCTGGCACATGGCAAAATGGGGTGAAATATCTAGCCATGTATCTAAAATACCTTCTCCGAATGGAGACATGACTTGTAGAATATACATGAATATGAAGCAACCAGGCACAGCCCACATGTGTTGGAGCTCCTCCATCAGGGAATACAGTATGTTGTTTCTGTTCAGTCACTCAGTCTTTGCGACGCCATGGACTGCAGCTTCCATCTCCTCCGTTCATGGGATTTCCCAGGCAACAACACTGGAATAGGTTGCCATTTCCTACTGTAGGAGATCATCTCAACCCAGAGATCAGACTTGTGTCTCCCACAATTCTCCTGCATTGGAGGCAGATTCTTTACCACTGAGCCACTTGGGAAGCCGAAGAACTGAAAGATGTTCAGTGTGGATAGAATGGGAGGGGGAGGTGGTAAAGGTTATTAGTAGCATATTAATAAAAGACATATGCCAGCAAATCTGGAAAACTCTGCAGTGGCCACAGGACTGGAAAAGGTCAGCCTTCATCCCAATCCCAAAGAAAGGGAATGCCAAAGAATGTTCAGACTACCACACAATTGCACTCATCTCACACGCTAGTAAAGTAATGCTCAAAATTCTCCAAGCCAGGCTTCAATAGTACGTGAACCATGAACTTCAAGATGTTCAAGCTGGATTTAGAAAAGGCAGAGGAACAAGAGATCTAATTGCCAACATCCAATGAATCATCGAAAAAGCAAGAGAGTTCCAGAAAAACATCTATTTCTGCTTTATTGGCTACACCAAAGCCTTTGACTGTGTGGATCACAACGAACTGTGGAAAATTCTTCAAGAGATGGGCATACCAGACCACCTGACCTGACTCTTGAGAAATCTGTATGCAGGTCAGGAAGCAACAGTTAGAACTGGACATGGAACAACAGACTGGTTCCAAATAGGGAAAAGAGTATGTCAAGACTGCATATTGTCATCTTGCTTTTTTAACTTATATGCAGAGTACATCATGAGAAACGCTGGGCAGGATGAAGCACAAGCTGGAATCAAGATTGCTGAGAGAAATATCAATAACCTCAGATATGCAGATGACACTACCATTAAGGCAGAAAGTGAAGAAGAACTAAAGAGCCTCTTGATGAAAGAGGGTGAGTGAAAAAGTTGGCTTAAAACTCTACATTCAGAAAACTAAGATCATGGCATCTGGTCCCATCACTTCATGGCAAATAGATGGGGATACAATGGAAGCAGTGAGAGATTTTATTTTGGGGGTGTTCAAAATCACTGCAGATGGTGACTGCAGCCATGAGATTAAAATACGCTTACTCCTTAGAAGAAAAGCTATGACCAACCTAGACAGCTTATTAAAAAGTAGAGACATTACTTTGCCAACAAAGGTCCATCTAGTCAAAGCTACAGTTTTTCCAGTAGTCATGTATGGATGTGAGAGTTGGACTATAAAGAAAGCTGAGCATGGAAGAATTGATGCTTTTGAACTGTGGTGTTGGAGAAGACTCCAAGAGTCCCTTGGACTGCAAGGAGATCCAACCCATCCATCCTAAAGGAAATTAGTTCTCAATATTCACTGGAAGGACAGATGCTGAAGCTGAAACTCCAATACTGTGGCCACCTGATGAGAACTGACTTATTTGAAAAGACCCTGATGCTGGTAAAGATTGAAGGCGGGAGGAGAAGGGGACAACAGAGGATGAGATGGTTGAATGGCATCACCGACTCACTGGATATAAGCTTGAGTAAACTCTGGGAGTTGGTGATGGACAGGGAGGCCTGACATGCTGCAGTCCATGGGGTTGCAAAGAGTTGGACACAACTGAGCGACTGAACTAAACTGAACTGAAAAAGAGGTAAGCAGGACAAGTTTGTGAAGGGCCTCATAGGTCCTTTTGACAAGTTGAAAGTCATTTAAGGGTTTAAGCAGAGCTTTTGGACAATTAGGGGGCTTCCCTGGTAGCCCATATGGTAAAAAAACAAATCTGCCTGCAATGCAGGAGATCCAAGTTTGATCCCTGGATCAGGAAGATTCCCCTGCCAAAGGACATGGCAATCCACTCCAGTATTCTTGCCCAAAGAATTCCACGGATAGAGGAGCCTGGTGGGCTACAGTCCATGGGGTCACAAAGAGTCGGACACAACTGAGCAACTAATACTTCACTTTATTGAACAATCAGATTCATGCTCTAGGAAAATCATTGAAACACTGAGAATGGATTAAAAGCAGGCAAAAGTAGAGGCAGAAAAACCAGTTACAGTATCCTAGTGAAGGATGACAGTGGCCCTGAAGACTCGGGGACATATATGGATTTGGGAGCTATTTAGGAGGGAGAATCGATAGGTCTTGGTGGCTGACTAAGGATCTGGGGTGAGGGGAACAATGAAGGAGAGAGAAGAGCTTAGGATGGCGGCCAGATTTTGGCTGAGGCATCAGGCATGAATGGGTGATAGCACCCCGCCAACAGGAGAGTCCAGGAGAGACACTATAGGGATGATAATAACGAATTCAGGTCTTGGTGGGTTGAGTTAAAAATGTGTTTGGAAAATCTCCGTCAATCCTTTCCTAGGTAGTTGGATATACAGCTCTGAAGATCTGTGTTTTACTTACAAAGTTGGGAGTGATTCATACATGAATGATAAATGAAGCTGTAGGTACACCAGGGGTGAGGGAATGTTATCTAGTAAGGAGAGACAGGAGGGCGCATGCGTGTTTGAATACTCTGGTCATTTTTGGCAGCTTAGCATAAATTCATTTAACAACATTTCCCTAAGAGCTGGAGGGAAGCAGTATGTCACATAGGGCTTAAGGATGACAGAGGGGCAATTGCCAAAGTGGGGAAGAGAAATAACCCTCAGAGTGGCCTTCATTACTAAGCACTTTCCACGTACCAGGCCCCGTGCTGAGAGCTTTGTACACATTGCTCTTCCGAATTTAATTCTTACAAAACTCTTATGTTAGAATAATCTCCATTTCATAATAATAACAGAAGCAAAACTTGGAGAGGTTAAGTAACTATATCTGGTGTTGAATATGGTAACTGCTAACTGCACTGGGTATTAAGAACTTGAAATGTGTGATTGAGAGTTTTAAAGGTAATTTAAATTCAATTTTATTTAATTCAAATTAATTTAAAATTAAAAATCTAATACTGAATTCAGTTATTGGGAAACATTTTAGTATGTTAGGAACAACTTGAATATGTGAATCCACTTTTCCCACTGCAAGTTTTATGAAATCTGAATACAGATCAAGTACTTTCAATGGAAAACTAGTATCTAAATTGAGATGTGTTAGCATAAAGCACAAACTGGATTTCAAAGGCTTAGGGTAACCAAAAGAATACCTCATTAATCATTTTGTATATTGATTATGTGTGGAAAGCATATTTTGGATATACTGAGTTAAATAACAGTATTAAAGTTGATTTCCCCTGTTTCTATCTTCCTACTGTTTCTTGCCTTCCCTATTCCAAAGCCGTAAATCACCTAAGAGGCTCGCACAAGATTTCCCCTAAAAGTGACATGGGTTATATGCCCGGGAAGCAAGGTCACAAGGACTTGATGTTTTAAGGAGCTGAGCTGCAACAGAAGTGGACGCGCACGTGCGTCCCGCCTCAGTTGCACCGAACCTCACCCTGTGCCTGCGACCAGCCGGCTTTCCTGTTTGCCTTTCTGCTCTGTTTTCTCTGAGCCCCGAAGCGCCAGGGGCTGTGATGTCACTGTATAAACACAGGGAAGGGTGGGGGCGCAAGCTGCCCTGGAGAGGACCGGGCCGAGGAGGAGGATGGGGGCGGGGATGGGAGATTTTCAAAGGTGGCCGGGGATTTGGAGCGCGTGGGAGCCGCAGGGGGACCGCAGGGAAGATAAAGAAACCTAATGGGACCGCCAGTCCCGGCGGGGACGACCCGGACGGGGCTGCGAGACAAGGGGGTTTGGGAAAAATACGGGACGCCTCGAGCTAATTCCCCTGATTAAAAATGCATTCGTTTGGAGGTGTCAGGGACACGCAGCTGTTTTCAAGGAAAAGTCTGGCTCCGAAAGGTCCTCCCCGGCCGGGCCGCCTGGCGGCTCCATCTCTCGGAGTGGATGTCAGCAACCCCCACCCGGGCCCCGCCGCCGACGCTCGTCCTCTGGCTGACAGGGCCCTGGCCAGTGTCCTGCTGCCGAGGGTCGTGGTAATTTACATCCTCTCTGTGTACATTAACTTATCTGCAGCCGCACTGGCTGCGCTCCTTCAGTCAGCCTGTCTCCTGTGCAGCCTGGGAGACTTCCCCCACCGACGGCTGGGGGCTGCCTGTCCTGGGGCGGGGGGTGGGGAGCCGGGCCCGCCGGGTCCCTGCGCCCCGGGCAACAACAAACGCCTCTGGAGGGGGCGCCCCCGCCGCCTGGTCCCCGACCTGGGACGCCGGGCGGCGCTGCGCCGGGCGCGAGGGGCCGGGATGCAAGCGCAACACTTGGTGGCTAATTCAGGCCTCATGACTCACGCGCAGGCTCCTCTTCAATGACAGCCCGGACAGTTCCTGGTTATTTGTAGCCCCCCACCCCCACCCCGCGGCTTTCCTTTGGATGTAATTACGCAGTCATTTGAGGGTCATTTCATACCCGTTATAGGTTTCCCTGTTTTAATCATGTTTTCAATTCCAGGAGGGAGGGGGGCGCAACAGGGAGTGGAAGGGGAGGTTGGGAAGGAGGCTCGGAGGGCAAGAGGGTAATCGTCTCTGAGAACGTGTGCACTTTCCATAACTCTTTCCATGACAGGCCCCAGTGTGGAGGTTCCTCGCATGCCGCCCCCAGAGTTCTGGTTCGCGGCGCGCAGGCCAGATCCTCCTTCCTCCAGGACACGAATGGTCTGCCCCCGAGAAGAGGTCTGGCCGGGCTGGAGTCAGATGTTGGATTTTCTCCTTTCCCCTCTGGCACCACACTAATCATTCTCTTTAATCACTGTAGCTTTTTAATGAGGCCAAGTAGGTATTTATGGAGCCGTCTACTCTAAACGCTAATGCTTGATAAGTCATTTATAACTTATCGGTGGGCTTTGCATGGGCCAAACCCAGAAGAGAGGAAGTGAGAGTGAAATAGAGTCTGCAGTTGCTAGGAAAAAATTGCAACAGTATCTTCAGGTCCTAGATGGTCCCAAGACCTTGGGGGGAAATGTTCAATCCATCAGGCTGTAGGAATAAGGAACAACCAGTCTGTCCCAATTTGGGGGAAACTTCCCTGGCTGTCATTCTTGATTTTCTTCCCTTTCTCCTTTGGCTGGTTCGTGTATCTCTGGATATTATTTTGAAGCTTCCATTCTAAGGCCAATTCTACAAAGTTCTTCAGAGGATCCTGGCGCCATTACATTTGGAGGGTGCACAGATGCAAAATTAAAGGACTGGGAAGAAATAAAGGACAGAAACCAGATTTCCTGTCATTGCAAAAGTAGGTGCCACATGCTCCAAATTTCCATACATGTTAAAGCTGGAATATGTAGCAGCAGCAGGAATGTAGTTGCCTTCAAAAGAGATTAGGAGAGAAAACCCTTTCTAGGGAGGGGGAAGAGGAGTGGTGAGGGAGAAAACAAGACAGGACCCTATAGACGCGGAGAGAAAACTGCATCGGTCCATCAACATATTAGTATTTAATATGCATTAAGGAGACTTTGTAAAGTTCTCAGCCATAAAAAAAGGACCAAGTGTTGCTATATACTACAACATGATGAACCTTTGAAAACGTTATGCTAAGTGATAGAAGCCAGCTACAAAACAAACACACTGTATGATTCCATTTATGTAACATGTCCAGAATAAGAAAACCTATAGAGATGGGAAGTAAACTAGTGGTTGCCTTAAAGGTGGGTGAAGTAGAAAGAAGGGAGGAATAAGTATTGATACTTAAAAGAGTATCGAGTTTCTCTTGGGGGTGCTGAAAATGTTCTAGAATTGATTGTAGTGGTGGATGAACAACTCTGAATATATTAAAAATCATTGAATTATAAGCTTTAAATGAGTGAATTATATCCCAAGAAAGCTATTATTTAAAAAAAAAAAAGGTGCAATTAAAAATTCTCTTTCTGGAGCTTCCCTGGTGGCTCAGCGACAAAGAATTTGCTTGCCAATGAGGGAGACACAGGTTCAATCCCTGATCCAGGATGATCCCATATGCTGCAGAGCAACTGAGCCCATGTGCCACCACTATTGAGCCTGTGCTCTAGAGTCCAGGAGCCACAACTGTTCAATCCACGTGCCACTTACTGAAGCCCACACTCCCTAGTGCCTGTGCTGAAGAACAAGAGAAGCCACTACAATGAAAAGCCCACACACTGCAACTGAAGGCAGCCTCTGCTTAACCGCAACTAGATAAAAAGTCCACGCAGCAGTGAAGACTCAGCACAACCCAAAAAAAAAAAAAAGATTATTTTACTAAGTGCACTGCTGATCTCTCAATAACAGTGAAGCCAGCAGGTAATGTCCATCAGAGGAGGAACTTTGTCTTATTTTCCACTTGGCCCCTAATGCCTGAAACAGTGCTCCTTATTGAAAGCACTGGACAAATACTTGCTGAAAGAGAATTTGCAAAATAACCAGACTGGCCTAATTCAGATGTGTGCCACGCTCATCCTACCATCTTGTCTCTGCATCTTCTATCTAGCTTTCCAATACACCTATTATTATTATCATTCTAATACAGCTAGAAACAATAGCTAATACGCAAAATTTTATCTGTCTGTGCCAGGCACTATACATATATTTGTCTTTAATCCTTATAAAACCCAGCAATGTAAACCCACTGAACCTAGGTCTGTCTGGCTCTAGTCTACAATAAACACTGCTTCCTAAAAACACTAACCACAGAGGCAAGGAGGAGCATTGATGAACAGGCATAAATACTCCGCCAAAGTCACAGATAATAGGAAACCAATGTGGTTTCTGTTTAAACTGAAAGAAGTGTCAAAGCATCATAAACACATCACTTAATTGATGATGAATTTTCTTATTTAAAATTATGGTGGATTATGTCACCAACAAATGTACTTATCATGTACATAGCCCTGAGTGAAGCTCTGGGAAGAGCTTTAAAAGCAGTTAACATAGGAGCTTATACTCCAGCCTGCTATAAAGGCCACCATTCTGTCTCCTTTTTTAAAGAGTACTCAGTCGTTTGTCTGAGTAGTATACAGAAGACTTGGACACACATAATCTGAAAAGTCCTAGAAACATTTTTTGTGGAATGTGAAGGACAAGGCCCTGAGCTCTGTGAAGAACTGCTTAAAGGCTCCCTGAGCATGGCTGGAGAGGAACACAACTAAGAATATATCTGAACACAAGTATTCGAAAGCAACTGTGGTGTCTGCCGTGGGCTTGAGCCTGCTGCCTGGGTGTCCATTAAATGGTTACTGTTTCTCAAATCGGTAATCCAGAATTCCACTCCTACATACCACTAAGACTCCGACTCTCTAACTTATCTCACACATTGTAGTGTAGTATGATACCAGCTAGAAAAGGACAAAACCTTCTAATCAAAGATTCTCCTGTTTTAAGAATTTTTACTCTAAGGTTTATAATATGTAGCCCACATTTTACAGTTGAAAAAAACCAAGTAACCTCTGAAACTGCTTACTGAAACTGTCACAAAGATCCATAACACTATCAAGAAAAGATCCCCAATAATGGCCAGCAAGAGCTCCTCCCAACTGTTAGGTACCACTCCCATCTAAGTTGATGAGAGGTGACCCTGCTTAAAAACAAACAAAACAAAAAACTATCCCCCTTTTTTTTTTAAGCTAAGTCTGAAAAAAAAACTATCAAATTTTCTTAGCTAAGTCCAACCCAGCTCATAAATGTGAGGGAAAAACACAGTTCCTCTGCTCTCCTCCATTCTAGAGAGATGGAGATTCTAGAAGTGAAAGTGCAACCACTTAGGCTGATGCCCTTCAAGAAACTACTCAGGACTTTGGAATGTGCCTAGGTACCAGGTCGTAGGAATAGCCATCCATCCCTAAGCATATGTGGTTGTCACCCTCTAGTGGATGATCTATGATAACAGTTGGCAGCCTCCTGTGGGGCATGAGAGCAAATGTCATCCACGACCAGTCTATCTCCGAGAGGTAGATGACCGATAAGCTTGCAACAGGACTATTCCATCTTGGATGCGTATCTCTCAGGAATGTGGATGGCCACGGACTGCTTATTTAGTCTGAAATTCCTTGCTTCTGAGTCCACTGTTTGTTTCCTACCGGTATTGTGGCATTTTTGAGAACAATATGTATTCCCCCTTAAGACAGACTTCTCCTACAATTGAGATAGTTTTAGGCAATTCATTCCCAGATGTTGTGTGCCTCCAGACTGGCCTCGAAAGCTCTCTTGGTGTGCAGACCTACTGAGGATGCCCAACTATTTAGCTGGTAACATGGAGCTTGCCAATTAAATGCTGCTCCTGAGCTGAAATATCTGATCTGCTTAGGGAAGCTGTGGACCAATAAATATTGCTGATGCTAAAACTGAAACTCCAATACTTTGGCCACCTCATGTGACAAGTTGACTCACTGGAAAAAAGACTCTGATGCTGGGAGGGATTGGGGGTGGGAGGAGAAGGGGACAACAGAGAATGAGATGGATGGATGGCATCACCGATTCGATGGACATGAGTTTGAGTGAACTCCGGGAGTTGGTGATGGACAGGGAGGCCTGGCGTTCTGTGATTCATGGGGTTGCAGAGAGTCGGACACGACTGAGCGACTGAACTGAACTGAACTGATAAGGAGGCTAATGTAGGGGTCTGAATATAACACTCTAAAAATGAAGTATGAGATGCAGACATAAAGAACAGACTTATGGACATGGGCCGGGGTAGGAAGGAGAGGGTGAGACGAATGGAGAGAGCAGCCTGGAAGCACACACACTAGCATGAGTAAAATAGATAGCCAACGGAAATTTGCTGTATGACTTTGGGGACTCTGAGGCTCTGTAACAACCTAGAGGGGTTGGAAAAGGGTGGGAAATGGGAGGGAGGTTCAAGAGGAAGGCGACATATGTATACGTATGGCTAATTCGTGTTAATGTATGGCAGAAATGAAACCAATGTTGTAAAGCAATTATCCTTCGACTAAAAATAAATGTTAAAACATGAAGTACAGCTTTGAATGTATTCATATAAAATATAATAGCATGATTTTCCTGCTTCCATCTTATCAGGTACCTGAGAATTGCACTTTTAAATCTGGATGAGGATTGGACTTTTATGTCGTGGACAGTTTCTAGGAGGGAAGGATGACGGGTGCAGGAAATACTCTACATTCTCAAAACGCTGCATTGTTGGTGCTTGCAAGGGAGAGGAGTAGAATATTTCAAGTTGAGGATAACCTTGGTTCTCACTCTGAGGTCAAATAACAAGCGTATTGTAGAAATTATGCCCCTCCTCTCATCTTACCCACTTGATACATGAGGAAACAGGCTTGGCCAGGCTAGGTAATGTCAGCTAATTACAAAGCTGTAGCCCACAAGAGAGCCCTCTGCACCATCCAGGCTCCCGCTCTTCCCCTTACATCACTGTCATCTCTCAGGTAGAATTTTCTTACTGCTTGTGAGGAAATCAGTTTCTTAGCCTTGTTCATAGTAGTATTGTTTGGTTAGAAAGTGTTTTTATGGTAGCAAAATATATATAACGCAAAATTTACCATTTTAACCATTTTTAAGCACACGGCTTAGGGGTATTAAATGCATTCACATTTTTGTGCAACCATCACGACCATCCATCTCCAGAACTTTTCTATCTTTGCAAACAGAAACTCTGCACCCACTAAACAATGGTTCCCCGTCCCTCTCTGCCCTCGGCCCCTGGCAAGCACCTTTTGCTTTCCATGCCCATGAGTCCGACTGCTCCAGGTTTCTCATGTAAATGGAATCACACTGTATTTGTTCTTTTCCGACAGGCTTGTTTCATATAGCATAATATGTTCAATGCTCATCCATGTTGTAGCATCTGTCAGAATTTTCTTCTTTCTCAAGGTTAAATAATATTCCATTGTAAGTATATAACACATTTTGCTTATCTGTCAGTGAGCATTCATAGGAAATATATTTTAAATGACCAAGAGAAACAAATACAAGTCCTCTTTAAGAAGTGAAAGGAAGAAGATTCTTTTGCAAGAAGCTTGAAACTACACATTTTTAAAAGATTCCTGAAGATGGTTAGAGTAATTAAAAGTCGTTTAATAATTCCACGTACACTTGTTTTAAGTAAGAAGTACAGGATTTGATTTTCTTATCCTTATAGTCTCTGCCATCCACTCCCATGTTATCCCAATATTTCACAGGGTCACATGTAAATTCTCAATAATTGTGTGTTAAATTTCCAAGTCAAGAATGGGAAATATTGAACATGGTTTATGTTATCTTAGTTTGTCTTTAATGTTTCTATTGCTAATTCCACAGGAGGATGCAAAGTTTCCTGACAAAAATCTAGTAAAACTTCTATTTCTATTATTCACATTTTGTTAATTAACTCCTTTTCCCTCAACCAAATATCGCCAGACAAAACAGATATATGCCTGGAAGGAAGTCACTCCCAAAGGGCTGAAAGTGCTGACTCTGACCTACTGGAGAGGCAAACACAAAGGCAGTCACACATATCAGCACAGAAAAAGAGCTTGGAGTAAAATGTCAGAGTAAGAAGAACCTAGTTACATCTGACAGTGGATTTTCTCCCCAAATTACCTCAAATGGGTCGGTCCCTAAGTATCACAAATTGTCATGATTTACCAAAAAAAAAAAAACTTCTATGAAATCCTATACATCTGAATACCTTCAAGTAACCCCCTTCACAATAAAGTTACACAGATCAAGGAAATCTACCCACTGAGAGCCATGTGCAGTAACAATCATTTCCCCCTTAGTATTAGTCCTTGGATTCTTCAATAATGGATGATCTATGTCCACGAAAAATGGTTCATTAAGTATACTAAAGTTGATGTAGGAAAAAAAGTTTAATCTATATTTCAAACACTCCCAGTGTAATGTTACATAATTAACTACTTTGGTTCATTAAAATGTTATTTATATATAAATAAAGCAGAATTCTCCTTCCTTTAAATGGTTACAGGCACTCTATAAATTTTTGCCTTTAAAAAGATCTTGTATAACCTAATAAATGCACTATTTTAAAAAGAAAAGCCCAGAGTCCAAAGTGAAAAATTAAAATCCTAAGCTAGAATGAAATAATGTTTAATCTGAAATAAACTTTCCAGATTGTCTAAACTAGGGTTGACAAGTATATGGGGGTAAGGATACACACTTTCCTAGTTTCTGTTCAAGGCAGGCATAACTAATCAAACTCAGCAATTTCTAGCTGAGCCCAGACATACCTAGTCTTATTATTCTTCCAGAGCTCTGCAGCCTCTATTATTCACTCAGAGTTGGCTTATGTAAAGAGACTATTTGCCATCCTTGGTAGAACACCCAAGGAGCTCTTCAATTTACATATACATGGAGGCTGAAAATCACAAAATGACCAAAGTCTTGACCAATGTCACTGAGCTGAGAAATGAAAGTCAGCATTATAAGACTGATTATCTGTGCATGACTTGGATCAGATTCATAGTCAGAGTATATAGCACTCACCTGATTGCGATCAAATCCTTGAATTCCCAAGCTTAGTAATTATGATGCTCTTGAAAGAGTTTATATTACCAACTTTATAATTTCCATTGTGAAAGAAGTGAAATAGGGGGGAAAAAGGAATCTTGTGACTTATGACTATGTACAAGTTCCTTTATTTTTCACAAAACGGAATTTTTTCCCTCTTTACTCATGATTTAAAGGATAATGTTAAAGGTTTTACTGCACATGAAATTATGATTAGGCTATGGCTGCAAAGTAAATGCAATGCCCTTGTAAACAGAGAATAGACTCTACGGAGACTGGGACAAACAAGTTCTTTTTTTTTTTTCGTTTCAACTGAAAATTTTGCAGATCTTTATTTGATACATTTAATGCACAAGGTTGAATTACCTAGAACATTGTAAAGAGGTATACTTAAGTCAAAGAATTTGATCAATACATATTATTTTCTTTTCTTTTTTTTTAAATTATTTTATTTTATTTATTTTTTTGTGACTTTCTCAAAATTTATTTATTTATTTTTTTATAATTTTTTTTTTCTTTACAGTTAAAAGTATTTTTATTAAAAAAGCACAAATGCAAAGAAATGAACAGAGGAAAAATTATGCGTCGAACCTGAACCCTGTATAAGAGACTGCAAAAGAGACATAGGCATTTAGAACAGTCTTTGGGACTCTGTGGGAGAGGGTGAAGGTGGAATGATTGGGGAGAATGGAATTGTAGCATGTATATTATCATAAGTGACCAGTCCAAACAAGTTCTTTTGAATGAAATTTTTTGCAACAACAAAAATCACAATATACCACAACACCTGCAGCTTAAACAGATATTTACCTTCGTATTAAAATGATGATGATCAGCAGTGTCTTTCAGACATGATAGAAATGAACTTATTTACAAAGCAGAAACAGACTCATAGACTTAGAGAATGAACTTAGGGTTGTGAGGTGGTGGGGGAGGATGGGAGGAAGGGATAGTTAGGGAGTTTGGGATGGACATGTACACACTGCTATATGTAAAATGGATAACCAACAAGGACCTACTGGATAGCACAGGGAACTCTGTTTAATATCATGTGGAAGGCTTGATGGGAGGGGAGTTTGGGGGAGAATGGATACATGTACATGCATGGCTGAGTCCCCTTTGCTGTCCACCTGAAACTATCACAACATTGTTAATTGGCTGTACTTCAATACAAAACAAAAAAATTTAATGCAAACAAATAAAGCCTTCATTTTAAAAAAAGAAGTGTCTTTTGGATTTGATAATGTCTTACCTACCCTACCCATTAAGACAGCATGGTTATTCAGTGTTAAGTTTGATACAGAGTATCTATCACTCTGCTCAACTCATGACAGAAAACAAAGCAGAAATTATATGCTTGGAAGTAAAAATCTCCAGAAAGAAGAAAAAAGAGAAATCACTGTTTTTTGTTTGCTTGTTTGTTTACAGGGCAGTGGTAACTTTAATTGTTATTATTATTTTTTAGTTTATTTTTCATTGGAGGATAATTGCTTTACAATGTTGTGTTGGTTTCTGCCATACATCAACATGAATCAGTCATAGGTGTACATATGTCCCCTCCCTCTGGAACCTCCCTCCCCACTCCCACCCCAACCCATCACTCTAGGTCTTCACAGAGCAGCAGGCTGAGCTCCATGCGCGATACAGCTGTTTCCCACTAGCTAGCTATTTTACATACGGTAATGTACATATTTCAATGCTATAGATGGAGAAACAGTGAAAACAGTGTCAGACTTTATTTTGGGGGGCTCCAAAATCACTGCAGATGCTGATTGCAGCCATGAAATTAAAAGACACTTATTCTTTGGAAGGAAAGTTATGACCAACCTAGATAGCATATTAAAAAACAGAGACATTACTTTGCCAACAAAGGTCCATCTAGTCAAGGCTGTGGATTTTCTAGTGGTTATGTATGGATGTGAGAGTTGGACTGTGAAGAAAGCTGATCGCCGAAGAATTAATGCTTTTGAACTGTGGTGTTGGAGAAGACTCTTGAGAGTCCCTTGGACTGCAAGGAGATCCAACCAGTCCATTCTAAAGGAGATCAGTCCCGGGTTTTCATTGGAAGGACTGATGCTAAAGCTGAAACTCCAATACTTTGGCCACCTCATGCGAAGAGTTGACTCACTGGAAAAGACTGATGCTGAAGGGATTGGGGGCAGGAAGAGAAGGGGACGACAGAGAATGAGATGGCTGGATGGCATCACCGACTCGATGGACATGAGTTTGAGTGAACTCTGGGAGTTGGTGATGGACAGGGAGGCCTGGCATGCTGTGATTCATGGGGTCGCAAAGAGTCAGACACGACTGAGCGACTGAACTGAACTGAACTGAACTCTCTCAGTTCATCCCACCCTCTCCTTTCCCTGGTGTGTCCACAATGTCTGTTCTCTCTGTCTGAGTCTCTATTCCTGCCCTGAAAACAGATTCATCGGTACTATTTTTATAAATTCCGTATATATGCATTATAACACACTCTTGTTTGATAATCACTCACCTAAGATCAAAGTCTACATACTGACACATGCTTTTTCTAAATTTTTTTTCCTCAAACATACTTTTTTGTTTTCCTCTTTGGATACTTTTATTAATATAATATACACATATTCTTTTAAAAATCAAATTGTGCTTTAAAAAGAAAGAAAAATGAAACAGTTTTACGTTGCTAACAGCAAACAAAATTCTAACAGCTCAGGAAAATTGATAACTCAGTACTCCTAGGGTTCACAGAGGCTCTGAATATGGCCCAATAAACTGCTTTGAAGCCATTTTTGTTATGGGATCAGGGACAGCTCAGTTTTTTTCACAGCAAACATCTATGCTGTCATCAACAGTACAGGTTGGTCTTTAAATGATCCAGCAGTTGCTGGAGTATGAGGGAGATAGGATCTTAATAAAAGCATGAAAGTTGGAGCTAATATTCCAGAATATGGAGATGTATTGACAAGGGGATGTGCATTATATATAAATAGTCCTTTCTCATTTGACCTCATAAGGAATAGACCCTGTTCGGTGAAAATCAATATAGATTAATGTTGGTCTTCCTTAATTAGTTCTTACACAAAATATCCACAAACAGAAAAGGTTCTAAGGAGAGTGAAAAGCAAATACAGACAGTCCCCACTGAAGTGTGTTCTGTGCCTTTGTCCAAAAACATCAACCCATTACTAAGGGTGCTTGTGTGAGTGCTCAGTCTTGTCCAAGTTTTCACAACCCCATAAACTATATAGCCCACCAGGCTCCTCTGTCCATGGGATTTCCCAGACAGAATATTGGAGTCAGTTGCCATTTCCTCTTCAGGGGATCTTCCTGACTCAGGGACAGAACCCGTGTCTCCCACATCTTCTGCATTAGCAAGTGGATTCTTTACCACCGATCCACCTGGGAAGCCAACTAAGGGTATATCTTGGTTAAGAAATATTTTTCCCTTGAGAAGGCAAAAACTGTTGCATTCTTTTCTAATTATAAAATACATCCTTTTTTTTACAAAAATTAGAAATATATAACATACGGAAAACAATAATCACCTATAATTCTCCCACCCTGAGATTTTTTAAACAACTGAGATTGTGCTGAACTTACTTTTATATTTTGCTTATTTTTATGAATTCAAAGCATTATATCATGAGCCTTATCCCGTGTTATAAAAATGGTTCACAAACATGACATTTAGTGAATGTTTAATAGCTTATCATACGAATGAACCATATTTTATATACTATTTCCATATTGGGGAAGGGTGTTTTTAATAGTCCTAATTTTTCAATATCATGAGTAATGCAGTGATGAGCATCTTATAATTTTTTTTTCATATTTCATATTATTTTATTGAAATACATTTAGTTCGGTTCAGTCACTCAGTCAAGTCCAACTCTTTGCAACCCCATGGACTGCAGCACACAAGGCTTCTCTGTCCATCACCAACTCCCGGAGCCTGCTCAAACTCAAGTCCATCGTGTCGGTGATGCCATCCAGCCATCTCATCCTCTGTTGTCCCCTTCTCCTCCTGCCCTCAATATTTCCCAACATCTGGGTCTCTTCAAATGAGTCAGTTCTTCTCATCAGGTGGGCAAAGTACTGGCATTTCAGCTTCAGCATCAGTCCTCCCAATGAATATTCAGGACTGATCTCCTTTAGGATTGATGGGCTGAATGTCCTTGCAGTCCAAGGGACTCTCAAGAGTCTTCTCCAACACCACAGTTCAAAAACATCAAATCTTTGGTGCTCAGCTTTCTTTATGGTCCAACTCTCATATCCATACATGACTACTGGAAAAACCATAGCCTTGACTAGATGGACCTTTGTTGGCAAAGTAATGTCTCTGCTTTTTAATATGCTGTCTTGGTTGGTCATAGTTTTCTTCTAAGGAGCAAGTGTCTTTTAATTTCATGGCTGCAGTCACCATCTGCAGTGATTTTGGAGCCCCCCAAAATAAAGTCTCTCACTGTTTCCATTGTTTCCCTATCTATTTGCCATGAAGTGATGGGACTAGACACCATGGTCTGAGTTTTTTAAATGTTGAGTTTTAAGCCAACTTTTTCACTTTCATCAAGAGGCTCTTTAGTTCTTCTTCACTTTCTGCCATAAGGGTGGTGTCATCTGCATATCTGAGGTTATTTCTCCCGGCAATCTTCCAGCCTGTGCTTCATCCAGTAATGAAATACATTACTAGAATTGAAATTATTAGGGAAAAGGTAATGAACATTTTTAAGGTGCTTCCATTTTAAACAGCTTCTTCAGAAGTTTTTTCTACTCTAACTTGTTTACATTCCCAGATGCACTTTATTTAAATTTTTCACATTCTAGGAAAAAGCTCTTTAGAATTTTTATTGGGATAATGTTAAAACCATAAATTCAAATGGGAAGAATTGACATTTTTACAATTTTCAGAGAATTGATATGTATGCCCATTTACTCAAATCTTTTATATCTCAAAAAACTTTTGTAGTTTTTTCATATTGTTTCCATGGATTTCTTGTACTTTAAGGTTTTTTTGATATTATAAACATAATTTTGTCATTGTGTTATTTAACTAGAGGTTGCTGGGATACAAAATATAGTTACTAATTTTAGAAATATGTATCTTCTAACCAGTTTATTTAACTCTTATTATTACAAGCTTATAGCTGGTGTGTATATGTTAACATGTAGTCATTCCAACTGAAATTATTACATTTTGACTTCTTTTCTTACCAATAGTTCTACCCTGTTTTGAGTTCTTATCTCTTCCATTGGCCACAAAAGTTAAGTAGTAATGGTGATGTGTGTGCTGTGACTGAAGCTCAGTCACTTCAGTCGTGTCCGACTCTTTGAGACCACATGGACTGTAACCTGCCAGGTTCCTCTGTTCATGGGATTCTCCAGGTAAGATGACATATTTCATATATTCTTAAGAAGAATGACAATAACTTCATAGATTATAAGGCCAAATATGATTTTTGTTGTTAAGTTTAATGCTGGAATAGAGAGCTTTGTGGAAACCACGACAAACAGGAGAAGGCTCCTTCTGAATGGAGCATACAGGAGATGCTCAAGCTTAAGACTATTATACCCAGTTAAAATGTGGACCTACCACTAACAGAGCTGCCACTTTTTTCACACTGCAAATCCTAACCTTGATCCTAAATTTTTTTTTCACATAAGGGAAAACATGATTTTTATTTGAAATCTCTCAATTATAAAATATTTATAACTAAAATCATTTCCCCAAATTACAGAGGCCAAAACAAAAACATTTACAACAATGGCCCATATTCAGCCTATTTGCAAACTCAGGTTTCAGATAAATATTCTTAACCATATTAAGGAAGGATCAATTTAATCCAGATCTTCCAGAGTTTTGGTTTGTAGAAGTAGATGTTATATTTCATCGTATGTCACATTTTTACATTTGTATTTTACTCATTGAATCCATCATCTTCCTAATATTAATAAAGTTGCATGTTGGGGTCAGTATACAATAGTATAGAGTTGAATTTTGTTGGGGGATTTTTATATTTATAATCAAATTGCAATTCTTTTTAAACTTTTTTTTTAAGATTTGGTTTTGGTTTTGGCATACATAAATTTCATAAAGTGATTTGAAGATTTATGATTTTCTGAAATACATAGCATTGAAATCTTCTGTGTCTTGACAGTTTGAAGAAGCTTCACCAGAAAAACTGCCTAGCATCAAGCTTTTTGAATTATTTCTTTAGTACATTTCTCATTTTCCCCCACAGTTATTAGTCTACTTATTATTGAGCTAATTTTGGCTGCTTTTACTTTCCTTGAAATGTGTGTTATTCAATTTTAATATCAAAGAATTTTACCTAAAGTTCTGTTACAATTTTATCACCTCTTCTGTATTTGTTGTTATATATTCTATCTTTCTTTTAGTGCCTTTCGGGTAGTTGTTCTTCGAATCAATTTTTTAGGGTTTTTTTCCCCCATAGTGCTATCTTCTTTACAAAATCATCTTCTATATTTTTTCTGTTGAAGTTTTGTTTTTTTTTAATTCAGTAGTTCCTGATCTCAGCATCATTGCTCTATCCTTCCTTCTTCCTTAAGGTGCGAAAAGTGTTAGTCACTCAATTGCATCTGATTCTTTGTGACTCCATGGACTGTAGCCCCCCAGGCTCCTCTGTCCAGGGAATTCTCCAGGCAAGAATACTGGAGCGGGTAGCCATTCTCTTCTTCAGGGGATCAATCTCCAGGGATCGAACTTGGGTCTCTTTTGTTGCAGGCAGATTCTTTACTGTCTGAACCAGCAGGGAAGCCCAAGGTTTGGCTATACATTGCTGAATTGCCCTTCAGAGGTGCTGGGATAAACTCCCATCAGCAAAACACAAGCTTATTCATTCCTTCTCACCTTACTAACACTGAGTATTAATTTCTACCATTTCAGTGGGGAGAACGTTTTCATTTACATTTCTTTGACTACAAGTTGAAATAAGTATTTTTATATATTTAGGGGCTATATTTCTTCTTTTGTGAATTATTTACCTACACTGTTTGCCAGTTTTTCTAGTAGGCTGTACATCTTTTTTCTGATTTGTACTTTATTTTTGTTAAGGATATTATATCTGTTAGTCATATATGTTTCACATATTTATTTTCAGTTTATTCTTTGCTTTTTTCAATGTTAATTTATTTAATGTATAAATTCAGCCTATCATAAAGTTAAATATTTTCCAGCATTTGGTTCTTTTCCATTTGTGTTTAGGAAAGCCATTCTCATTCCAATATCAGATAAGAAAGTGACTTATGTATTTTCTACTTCCTTTAAGATTTTTTAAAATTTAATAAGTCAGCTGTATATGTGTGATGGGATAAAAGTACTGGGTTGGCCAAAAAAGTTCATTTGGGGTTTTCCAAATGCTGTTACAGAAAACCCAAAAGAACTTTTTGGCCAACCCAATAGGTATATAATTTTGATTTTATTTTTCCCCAAGCATTTAACAGTTGTCCCAGATTCATTTTCACATACTGTTGTCATTTTCTTCATACAAATTTTGGAGGCATTTAAAAAAAAAATCAAATGCTAAGACTTGTAAATACTATGATCTGTTTCAAGGCTTTTAAGACTCACTAGTTTCAATCCATCATGACATGATTCAAATGTTTAGATCTATATAATGTGTTTTTATTTGGTATAAATATGAATCCTTGCTATTTAGCTTTGAATTTTTCCTGGCTTATCAATAACTTGGTAAAGGCAGAAATCAACTTCATTCTCTGTATCTTGCTTTACTTGTAAAACAGTGTGCAGGCACTATTAAAGCCTATAGACATAGGCTTTAATTGGCAACAAAGTTAATTCTTCTGTACCATGTACCCCATCTTCCTAGACTTAATTATTTATTAGAAAAATTAACCATCTTGGGCAAGGGACACTGGTAATGCTCTATTTTTACACCTGGTTGTGAATGAAACTGTGTTCATTTATGAGCCAAAGCACCAAAGACTTGTGCACTTTGCTGCAGGTATTTTATTTTTCAAGATAAAGTTTATCTCTTTTTTTAAAAAAAAAAGAAAGAAAGAGAACCCTGGAACCCCCGGTGCTCTGGATAAGACCACCCCTTTCCTCCTTGGTGCCTCTCCCCAGACCACCACCACTACCACCAGCAGAGGCCGGGGGCAGGAAGGTCCAGAACTGGCTTCTGGTGGCAAGGCTCCCAGCCCTCTGTGCCCACCCTCCCTATGACTCTCAGAGCCTTGCCAACACCATGTGACAAAGGACCAATAGGAATCATTTTATTATGCTTTCATCTGTGTTTGCATTCATCACAAGAGACACAAGACGCCTGAACCATCACTCATCCCCTATACTTGAACCCTCCCTATGCCTTTTTTTCCCCCGATAACCATATCTCATCCTCCAGATTTTGAAACCTTTTCACTGTTGCCCTTTGGACTGAAATGGAAAGCCAGTTTTCCAGCAAAATCTTCAAGTTTGTAGGCTCATGCCCGAAAGTACTTGCAGCTTCTGGCTTTCACAGAACTGGCTCTTCTCCCGAGGACACACTGTGCCTGCGGCCCTTGGGAGGGCAGGTTTCCCCTGCCACCTTCTCCTGTGAGGCCTGTGGTGGGGGAAAGGGATTCCCCGGCTCTGAGCACCGTTTCCTAACCACCTTTCACCTGTCTTTCTTAAAACTCCCAGCCTGGACTTTCAGTTTTCAGACTCAGACCCGCACCCTCCTCATCGCTGCCTTCACCTGCTACCCCCAGGCCACTCCTCTCATTTCCTGATGGTTTTGTTTTGCCCCACTGTCACTCTCCCCAGTGCTCCTGTCATCATCCTTAATGTTTCAAGATCCACAAGGATGATTCTTCCGGGATCTTGGCCAATTTGTTCTTCTACCTCTTCTCATCCAGGAATCACCTCCCGTCCTCAGCCCTTCACCCGCATGCCAACACCCCAGGCTTTACAATTACCCCAATCACACCACCTCTCTGGCCACACCCCCAACCTTCCTGGCTCTCTCTCTCTTCTGATTTCAATACTTTTGCATCCTTTCCCTCTGAGACCCGCACAATACTGTCAGCGTCGTGACTGTTCATCTCATTTTTTCTTCTCAGCTTTAGTGAGATTTAGTTGACATATAGCATTGTGTAAGTTTCAGGTACACAATGTGTTGATTTGATACATTTATATATTGCAAAATGATTCCCACCATAGCGTTAGCTAACACCTGCATCCCATCATCTCTCTCATCTTCTTCCTTCCTGTTCTGTGCTGTGCTCAATCACTTCAGTCATGTCTGACTCTTTGCGATGCTATGGACTGTACACCATCAAGCTCTGCTGTCCATGAAACTTTTCTGGCAAGAATACTGGAGTGGGTCGCCCTTTCCTCCTCTAGAAGATCTTCCCAACCCAGGGATCGAACTCACGTCTTCTGCATCTCCTGCATTGCAGGTGGATTCTTTCCCCTGAGCCATTGGGGAAGACCTCTTCCTAACCTAGCTCAAATTCTGTGATCAGTAATTATAACCACTCTTTTACATGCACCTAGACTCTGGTCCTTCTCTCATTTTGTGGTATTAAGCTCCCTACTGAAACCAGAATATTTAGCAAGGAAGAAAGGAGATACGGATTTAACATCAATGAGGTTGAGTAAAAGCCCTGTAGACCTGAGTCTGAGCTGGAAGTACTTATATAAACTCATGATAAGGTTAATCTTTGAAACACCCACATGCATGCATTTCCCAGCTCTATCTACCAAACAGGGCTACAAATGATGGCCACACAATAGCAGTAAGCACCCTTAATATCCAGACTGTAGTCTCTAAAACTAATTTCCCACTAAAAGTAACCAAAGCTTCTTGGGAAAATGTCCATTTTTGGATCTGCAGCAGGAAATGCACAAGATAAGCCTGGAGCATCTTTTTGTACAAGAAAGTAAAAAGTTATCAGTGATTTTTATCATGTCTAAAGAGTGCAAGAGCCAAAGTCAATGGATTGCCAATGGCTAAAGATAGAATGATTTGAACCTCAATAAAGATAATAACTTCAATGGGCTAAAGCACATCAAACATGTTTAAAAACCATGTATTCATCATGATACAAAACAAAAGAGAACATTTCTTGCTGGTTGCCCTTGATAGATGTTAAGATATTAGTGTTTTGAAAACTAATAAATGGAGAGAATGACGTACTTATTCTTCCTTTCTCATAAGAATGCACCTCAAGTTATTGTACCTCAGTATACATACAAATAGTTGATGAGGAAAATACCTCTGTTTAGAAGCCACCCAATCTAACAAATGGAGAAAACTGATCTAAGTAGAATATCACTATTTGCAAGCCTTGATGAATCAATAGACACAGAAGATAACAATCAGTGCCTTCTAAAACCACAAAAAGAAAACCAGATATTATACAGTCTTCCTTCCCAAAAATCCAACTTGAATTTAATCACATCTCTAGAGATAATCACCAATTTATAGGAAATGCAGAGGAATAAAGGAATATGATAACTCCATGGGGAGCCAACCAGCAAAATCCAAAGTATGGGAATCTCAACAAGAAAAATGGTCCAATTTCTTCAACAAAAGATGTGCAAGGTAAAAAACAGCTAGAGGACAACCCTATACATTAAAATAAACTTGAAACATTTCAGACAATAGTGATATATGGATTTTATTTGGAATCTAACTCAAGAAATATCTTGAAGATATTAAATTATTGTAAAATATTTGAGATACAAAATTTTTATAGTAGGATTTTTTTTCAAGTTACTATCTTTTAGAGATACATACTTAAATATTTACAGGTGAAATGGCATGAAATCTTGGATTTGCTTCACAATAATCCAGGTAGGGAGGATGGAAGGAGGGGGTTGGATGGAATAAAATTGGCCATAAGTTGAAAATTACTGAAACGAGGTGATGAGCACAAGGAGCTTCACAGTCCTATTTTCTCTAATTTTGATGTGTTTGAAATTTTCTATCATAAAATGCCTTAAATAGTCATAATGGAAGAAAAGATTCTCTTTACAGTAGAAACAAAAATATAAAACAAAAAATAAGTAATAAGTATATGAAAATAAAACTTTAAAACATTACTGAAAGAGAGTAGAAGAATTTAACAAATGAAAAAGTGTACCATTGGGAGGTAAGCCTCATTACATATAGATGATTTTTCCTAATCCTTCTCCAAAACACAGCTAAGCTACAGCAGCTAAGTCGCTTCAGTCGTGTCCGACTCTGTGTGACCCCATAGACGGCAGCCCACCAGGCTCCGCCATCCCTGGGATTCTCCAGGCAAGAACACTGGAGTGGGTTGCCATTTCCTTCTCCAATGTGTGAAAGTGAAAAGTGAAAGTGAAGTTGCTCAGTCGTGTCCGACTCTTAGCGACCCCATGGACTGCAGCCCACCAGGCTCCTCCATCCATGGGATTTTCCAGGCAAGAGTACTGCCAGGCTGAGAATAAAAGGTAATCCCAATAAAATACAGAAGTATTCTTCTAAGCCAATAAGCTTCATATGGAAACAAGTAAATATACGTGAGAATCCAAAAATAATCAGGAAAGGAGGGATAATAGTGAGGGGATAAACCCTGCTGCTGCTGCTGCTAAGTCACTTCAGTCGTGTCCGACTCTGTGTGACCCCATAGACGGCAGCCCACCAGGCTCCCCCGTCCCTGGGATTCTCCAGGCAAGAACACTGGAGTGGGTTGCCATTTCCTTCTCCAATGTGTGAAAGTGAAAAGTGAAAGTGAAGTCGCTCAGTCATGTCCGACCCATAGCGACCCCATGGACTGCAGCCTACCAGGCTCCTCCTAGTAGATACTAAATCATGTGATACAACTGCAAAGACAGATCAGTGAAAGGAAAAAAAAATTTAAAAATAAACATAAAAATACAAGGTAAATCACATAACTTGGGTAGCAGGTTAAATCTGTAAAGAAAATGTGGATTATTTAATAATGGCATTGAGTTACTGAGTAATCATCTGAAAAGAAAATTAAACTTGGACACATACCACTAAAACTCTAAAGCATGATACAAAACCCAAAAGCCATGAAAGAAAAGATTCATAAATTAGCACATATAAAGTAGCAAACACAACAACAAAATCTTAAATTAAACTTGGACACATACCACTACTGATGCAGAGAAAGTAAATGGAGACGAGAAGGTGGGGTGGGAAGGAGCCCATATTTATTGAAAGTCTAGAGCACTATGTTAGGCAAAAGACATATCCCCCACCCACCTTGCTCTTGTTCAGTCTTATGAGAATCTGATTATCGTCCCCATTTTACATAAGGTAGGGTGATCAGAAATATGTTGCCACAGATCATTCCAACTAGTCCATGCAGGACCAGTAGGGGAAGCCAGTACAGTTGACCAATTCTTACTATACAATGCTACCTATTGAGAAGAAAAAGAAACTGCAAACCATGCCTTCCAATCTGGTTTGTTTTGTTTTTTTTCACTTATGAGCATGCACAGTTAAAAAAAAAAACTGAAGAGGAGAAAGATCCATGTTTCTAACAAAATATTGGTGGATTTGAATAATGAACTTTCTATTTGTTGCTCTATAACTATCAACAAGGAAGACTTATACGGACTCATGCATTACTACATCTGGGGTGGAAGGGCAAGTTTCAAATATTGGCTTTTAACTAGAATGAAGGATTTGCTGTGTTTTTTAACTGGCCACATCTTTGGTGAGAAAGAGTGATATGACATCACAGAGGTTCAGATTTTGAATCTCTGCAGGAGAAATGGGGGAGGATGAGAGAACGAGAGATGACATCAAGAAACGGTAGGAGGCGGGGAAGTGGTTTCTCTTGAGTTCTTCCTTGGAAGCCTGTAAGGAAGTGGGGGGTTTAATATGTCAAAAAGAAATAAAGTACAGATGAAGACTGGAGCCTGAGGTAGTGGAGGTGGCATGAGGAACTCCATCTATCTGCTATTTCTTTCCCCTTTTCGGAGGGAGGAGAATTTACATCTTCATGAATTTTTAATCTAGAGGATATTCATGTAAAACAGAGATCATACGCTCATAAAACAATATAGTCTCTTCAGGGAAAGGATGTGTCTGGTCAAGCTGTCAGAAACCACCAAAAGTCTCTCAGCATGCGCCCCTTCGCTGTTCTGGAAGCCATGTCAGTTCTTTGAAGCAAAATGTATTTTTCTGGGCACGACACCAAAGAGTGATGTAAACCTCAGAGCCTGAAAAATTGGATCCCAGTTCTAGCTTTTTCTCAGAAAACTTTGTCTATTAGAACAACTTTTAGAAGATGCAGAGGAAGAGACTTTTATTGGCTGGGATAATGATCAACAGAGTTAGGATGTTAGAGAAAAACCAAGTTGAGGAAGAGTTAATTTGATGCTTGAAACGCTTTGATGATAACAATTTTCCTCAATATTTTTTTATGATTCTGAATCATAAATACCTAGAAATAGATCCTGCAGGACTGAAGTGCAAAGAATTCTGGGAAAAACAGATTTTATGGGAAATTGCTGGTGTTTTCAACTGCATCTGTACATGAAAATGGTGATTTTTTAAAGTTCTTACTGTCCCTGGCACTAATGTTGGGGGTGGTGGTTTATAAAGAAGAACGAAACAAATCTGCTCGTAAAGAACATATAATGTTGTAAAATACATATAATCAAATAACACTACAAGATAATATAAAATAAGAGCACATGAATAGTGTAAATGAGTAGATTACCGTAGTATGTAAATCCATGTGCCACTTGGAGCAAAGAGAGAAGAGAAACATCAGTCATTATGTCATTCCATGTAAAATTCTACCCTGAACCAACAGAAATTGGGGAGAGAGGCTCAGTTCTTGTTGCTTCTTCTGATGCCTTTGATGTTGGGAGCAAGATATATCATAGAAAACAGATTTCTATAGCTCTTCCAGAAAGACTTTCCTAATAATATGGAAGATGTCTCAAAATACAGTAAACTCAGAGGATAGGCCGCACATCAGAAAAATAAATCTATTAAAACTAATGAATGAATGATAGTTTCTTTTTGTTAAATTTACAATAAGAGAAAAAATAAATAAAATGAACTAAAACTTTGAGGATTAAAGACAGAAGGCCCAAACAAAGTCTTGTCTGACTCTTTGCGACCCCATGGGCTGCAGCATGCCAGGCTTCCCTGTCCTTCACTATTTCCCAGAGTTCTCTCAAACTCACGTCCATTGAGTCGACGATGTCATCCAGCCATCTCATCCTCTGTCACCCCCTTCTCATCCTGCCCTCAATCTTTCCCAGCATCAGGGTCTTTTCCAGTTAGTCGGCTCTTTGTATCAGGTGGCTAAAGTATTGGAGCTTCAATTTTAGCATCAGTCCTTCCAGTGAATATTCAGGACTGATTTCCTTTAGGATTGACTAGTTTGATCTCCTAGCAGTCTAAGGGACTCTCAAGAGTCTTCTCCAGCACCACAGCTTGAAAGCACCAATTTTTCAGTGCTCAGCCTTCTTTATGGTCCAACTCTCACTTCTGTACATGACTACTTTGACTATATGGACCTTTGTTGGCAAAGAGATGTCTTTGTGTTTTAATGTACTGTCTAGGTTTGTCATAACTTTCCTTCCAAGGAGCAAGCATTTTTAAATTTTATGGCTGCAGTCACCATCTGCAGTGATTTTGGAGCCCAAGAAAATAAAATCCTTCATCACTGGGTGCTTCAAAACTCAATATAGTCATGAATAAAGATCATTTCTTATTTTCTGAATAAATTATCTCTTCATCCTCACCAAATATTCAAGAAACCTTCTTTCTACTCTAAAATAATATTAAAGTATTTAATATTTTTAAAATATTAGATGTGTTCACTCAGATGAAAGGGAGAGTAAAGATTCTTCCACTTTCAGACATCTTTCAAATCCATCCACTTTTCATCACCTTTGGGTTGTTTGTCTACTTATTATTGAATTTTAAGTTTTTTATGTAGTCTGAATACAATTCCTTTGGCAGCTAAATATATACATTATACATAGTGAATATTTTCTCACAGTCTTTAAACTTTTATATTCTTGACAATGTTTCCAAAAAGTAGAAGTTTTAATTTTCTCTAATGGTTCATGCTTTTTGAAATCTTTGGCCACCTGAAAGTTATAAAGATTTTCATCTATTTTTTCCAAAATTTTGTAATTTTTATATGCAAAAACTATAGTTTTTGTTAATTGGGACTGCATTAATTGGATCATATTGCAGAGAAGATATCCTAAAAATACCGAGCCTCCCTACTCAAGAACATGGTTTATCTGTTAAATTTATTTAGATCTTCTCTATTTTCTCCACCTGCAATGTGGGAGCCCTGAGTTCAGTCCCTGGGTTGGGAAGATCCCCTGGAGAAGGGAAAAGCTACCCATGGTCCAGTATTCTGTCCTGGAGAATTCCATGGACTACAGTCGATAGAGTCCCAAAGAGTTGGACAGGACTGAGTAACTTTCCCTTTCACTTTCTATCTTCTCCCAGCAATGTTTTATGTTTTTCATTGTAAAGATTCTATACTTATTTTGTAAAGTTTATTCCTAAGTATTTTATACTTTTTGATGCTCTTTCAAATGATACTTTTAATTTCTATTTACAGTTGTTCATTGCTGGTGTGTAAAAAGTACAGTTGATTTTTGAATATTGAGTGCATTCTACAAATTTGATAAATTCATTTATTTGTTCTGTAACTTTTGTTGACTCTATTTTTTCAAACATAATCATATTATTTGCAAATAAAAAGAGAATTCTTTCTTTCTTTCCAGTTTATGTGCCTTCTGTTTCTTTTTATTTTTTGCCCTTTTGCAGTGACTAGACTCTCTAGCATAATCTTGAGTATAAGTAGTAAGAGTGGGCATCCTTGCCCAAAACTACCAAGATATCATTTTGTTTTTCCAAATTAATCAAGATGTCAGTTGTACGTTCTTCATAGATAGTCGAACTGTTTCAGGTTGAGAGAGTTCCCTTCTATTCCTAGCTTGCTGAGAGTTTTATCCCAAATGGGCATGGCATCATTTTATACCTTATTGGATTCTATATTGCTAATATATTTTAAGTATTTTTATAATCATGTCTATGTGGTATATGGGTCTTTAGTTTTCCCATTTCTGTAATATGCTTATCTGATTTTGGTAGAAGAGTAAATCTGTCCTCAAAAATTATTTTCATAGTGTTTCCTTCTTTTTTCTGAATTAGTTTGTATAGAATTGGTGTTTCTTCTTTAAATTTGAATACAATACACTAGGAGAAACATTTGGGTTGAGATTGTATGTGTGTGTGTGTGTGTGTGTGTGTTTGAAAGTTTTCTATTATTAATTCAGTTTTGTTAATACATATAGGGCTCTTCAAATTTTCTATTTCTTGAGTCAGTTTTTATAAACTGTCTTTCAAAGAATTTTTTCTTTTCATCCAAGTTTTTCAGTTTATTGACAGATTTTTCAAAATATATGCTTATTATTTTTTAATACCTATAAGATCTATAGAGATGTCCTTTTTTCATTGTAGTCAGTCTACTTAGCATTTTAATTTTATCGGTTTTTCAAATTACCAGCTTTTAGCTTCATTTTTTTTTCTCTACTACTTTTCTATTTTTTAATTCTGTTGCTTTCTATTGCCTTTCTTCTACTTACTTCAGGTTTAATTGCTTTTGTTCTTCTAAGTTCTAAAGACAGAAGCATGTGCATTGGTATACTCTTTTTCATAATTTATAACATATAATATTATATCTTATATTTTCCTTTATACTCTGGAGCATATTTGTAATACTTACTTGAATATCTTTGCTAAATCTATTTTATTTGTTATTTCTATGTCTGTTTCTATTTACTTCTTTTTCCTGGCTACGGGTCACATTTTTCACTTCTTTATAAGTCTAGCAATTGCTGAATGGTTGCTGGACATTTTGAATATGTACTGAGTGCTGGATTTTGCATTGTTTTTAGGATTGTTTGACTTTCTGGTAGAGGGTTATTTATAAAGCGGTCTAGTTTTTTGAGGCTTATTTTTAAATTCTTTTATGGTAGATATAAGTAAAGTACTTTATCTGGAGTGAATTTAGCCCCATTTCCTAGGTACCACTATTCTGGGGTCTCCATTAAATGCTTCAAGAATTTAATAAGGTCTCTCCTCCTGGTTGAAAGGAATTAGAATAATTCATAACACTGTTTGAGCAAATTACTTGTACCACAGTTCTCCAGTAATAATGCTTTCCTTGAGATTTACCCTTTCTTGACCTCATGGATTTTACCCTATACATGTGTATACTGATGTTCAGCCAAAGTTCAAGGGAACGTCTATGCATATTTCTGGGACTCTTCTGAATAACTCCCTCCGCTGTGATTCATGGGGTCGCGGAGAGTCAGACACGACTGAGCGACTGAACTGAACTGAACTGAACTGATTGCATACTCTGCCCTCAAAATTCTAAATGCTTCAGCTTGCTGGAATTTTGAAAGACTGCTGAGCTCTATTTGAGTTCATGCTTCCTACACCTAAGACTGGAAATCACCTCCAGACAGAATACTTTAATGATGACAGGCCTTATATCATCTGTTTTCCTTTTCTCCGTGATTGCAATCCTGTGCTGCCTGTTGTGAAACATCTGAAAATAGTTGTTTCCTATATTTTGTCCATTTTTCTCATTGTTTACAGGGAAAGGATAAGTCTAGACTCTATTCATTCCTTATGGCTGAAACATAAGTCTTCTCCCTCCACTTTTGACATTTGCCTCTCATTCTTTATGCTGTCACCAGAGTGATTCTCTCAACACAAATCTGATCATATTAGCCCCCAAATGCAATGAGGGCTGATAGCTCTACACAATCTTATCCCTCCCACTCCTCCAGCACCATTTTTCACTATTCCTCAATTTCCACTTTATGTTCCAGCATTATTAAAATACGTCCAGTGTTCTTCAAACATGCTGTGATCTCTCTCTCTCACATCTGGACCATTGCAAATATTCTTCTCTCAATTTAGGATATTTGCCTTGCACTCAGAAATTCACTAGGAGTTTTGCTGGTGGCTCAAATGGTAAAGAATTTGCTTGCAATACAGAAGACCCAGATTTGATACCTGGATTGGGAAGATTCCCTGGAGAAGGGAATGGCTACCCACTCCAGTATTCTTGCCTGGAGAATCCCATGGACAGAGGAGACTGGCAAGCTATAGTCCATGGGGTCGCAAAGAGTCATACACGATTGAGTGACTGACACTTTCACATATTCATTATCCCTCCATAACTAATTTATACATCCCTTTTCCAGAGAGATCTCCCATAAAATTTAGAGTTTGTTTTATACCTGCCTGACACTCTCATCATACCCTGTATTGTCTTAACAATAACCCTCATCATTATAATTATTTAATATTGTCCTCTCCATTAGACTGTTAAATCCAAATGAAAGCTCAGCATTTCTCTCACCAAACCTGCTAAAACTCCTGTGCCTTGCACAGCAGCTGGAAGAGTAGATCTCAACAAATACTTGATGAAGAAATGAATGAAAACTTAAGGTAATTAATCAAAGAACTGACAGAGGGAGGTAGAGAGGCAAAGGGAGGAAGGAAACAAACAAATAAACAAACCCTAATGTTCAAAAAGCCAGAAGGATCTAAAGGACAGCGTGTTTCCATTTCGTTGACACCACAGGTCAAATTTTCCAGATGTCATTTAATTCCTCACTTTTGTTTTGCCTTTGTTGACAGAGGCACTAAAAATAAAAATGGTACATTTGATACCTTTCTCTTTGCAAACCGAGGAGACTCAGAGTAAATGTTTTTCCATAATGGAGTTTTCAGAAGCAATCACAGTGAACAAAGTTTCACAATAATGAGTGCAGCGTCTGATGATTCTATTACTCTGTCTTGGGTAATTCCATGGTAGAGAGAGATCCATTATGGCTCGACCTGGGCTTTATCACCACTGTTGTTTTAGTGTCAAGGTAAAAGAATGCCTACAGACCTGATATGATATTTATCATCTTAATTAAGTGTCATGTGAACAAACAGAATTAGGCTGTGGCAATCAAAGATCTGGGAAAGAATGTGTAGAAGGATTGAAAGATTGTGCGTTTCATACAAGGCAATGATGCAAAGGTTGTAACATTTTCATTCAAAAGTCATGGATCTGTTGCCTGAAATGGAGAAATGGCTTGCTAATTTGTCATCACTCAGTCTTTATTATTTATCACTTTTTCAAAAAATAAAAGGAAATGACATGTTTTCTAACAAAGTGATATGCTTTAGTGACCTGTTTAGAATCTTCAAAAAAGACAGGCATTTCCAAACGAAAGCTTAGATCTCCTTGTGAGACTTTCTTTAGGTGGTAAGGAATTCATTTATTCATCAAAGGTTCAGTGGCATCATAATATATTAGGTATAACTAGAAGTATTTGTGCAGACCATTTGGTAAAATCTCCCATGTGAGAATCAGAAAGTGGTTTTTCAAGAGCATCCACTATTTGAGTATCATTCCTCCCTCTGCAGTGTGACCTCCTTTGACTTCCAGCCCATTCACCCTTTTGTCCTTTCTCCTTCCATCAGTCCCTCTGTGTCTCATTTGTTCTCACCGGTAACCCAAACTCTCCGAGCAGGCATTGCAGCATAGCTCTAACTAGCAAATTGGGTCACCTTTATACTCCTGACTTGCCCACCATTCCAACACCCCAGCTTTGAGTTGGCCTCATGTCCTCAAAGTCCTTTTGGGCTTTTCTCCGGCAATCATCTCCTCTCCAGCTAACTTCTTCACGTGGACCGTTCCACTGACACACAGCAGCAAGTCACCCAACTCTGAGGACTCAACGTGCTCTCTGCCTTCAGGGGGCTCCCAGTGCTGCTCGTTGGTTCTTAAACTCATCTCATACTGATTCTCTGTTACACTCCACACTCACAACATCTTCAAATCTTGGGGTTTTGTAAATACTTAGAACTCTAGGGTCCAGAAAATCCAAATCCTTTATTTTACAAATAAGGAAAAGGAAAAAAGTCTAAGATAGGAAGTTTCACAGTTAATGATAAAGGTCTGACAGTAATTCATAAAAGGGGAAACCCAAATTCCTTACTCTGATTCGCCTGCGCCCTGACCTTTCAAGTCATGGGTTTTCATTTCAACACCTATTGCACCAACAATAAAAAAAGCCATCCAGTAAAAACTCCCTTAACTTTCCCAATCTCTACCCCAATATCATTGAGTGGAAAGACTACAGGCCTTGGTACCAGAAAGAGCAGGAGTCAGTCTCAGCTCCCTCATTTACTATCCGTGTGACAGCGGGAAAGTTACTAATCCCATTTTGACCAGACTGTCTTCACAGCAACAACAGACAGGAAATCTACCCTATAGGGTTTTTGTGATGGTTAGGCTTCCCGTGTGTAAAACAATAAGCATAATGGCTGACAAGGAATTGGTCAATAATGAAAGTTACTTTCACTTTGCTGTTTAGCATACTCTTCTCTCTGCTTCCAAAGCGGTCCTTATTTTCACCCACTTGCTTCCAATCTTCTCAGAAGATGCGGTTTTCATCTTCCTTTTCAAAATGAATCCCTCTTCCTTAAAGTGAGAGTCTGTTTTTGTCCCCTCGCTCTGGGCTCTGAGCCATTAGCTCTCTGTTCTCTCCAGCATCTTATACTCCTCCTCCTCTGGGGACTCCCTTGCAGCTGGCTTTTCACCTGAACACAGCTCCCCTGGCCTTGAACACACCTTCAGGGGAAAGGTTGCAGGAGAGTGGGGGTCAGGGAGGCAATAAGCAGAAGGTTCTGACCATGACGGGTATTTGACAACTCTTCAAGGGAATTTTGATGTGCTTCCTTCCAGCCACACTGGAGAAAAGAAAGAAAAAAAAGAAAGTGAAGTCACTCAGTTGTGTCCGAATCTTTGCGACCCCATGGACTGTAGCCTACCAGGCTCCTCTGTCCATGGAATTTTCCAGGCAAGAGTACTGGAGTGGGTTGCCATTTCCTTCTCGAGAGGATCTTCCCGACCCAGGGATCAAACCTGCGTCTCCCGCATTGCAGGCAGACTCTTTACCATCTGAGCCACCAGGGAAGCCCTACATTGGAGAGATTTCACCTTAAGGATAGAAGAATTCTAGATTCCTTGTTCCAGTTACTACCAATTTCAGGGAGGGGGGAGTAGGAGTGGGTAACAGACTTTCCTATGCCATTGTATGATAACTCATTCACTCTTTAACACTGAGATGGCTTGTTAAAACAGATTTCTGAGTCTCAACTCTAAATTTCTGATTAAGTTTGGATTAGGGATAAGAATGTTATTTCCAGCAACTTCTCAGGTGATATTGATGTCCTTGTCCAGAGACACACAAGAACTACTGCTCCAAAAGTGAGTGGTCTGTGAACCAGCAGCATCTCACCTAGGAGGGGTCACCAATGCAAGATCCAGTCTCCACCCCAGACCTACTGACCCAGAATCTGCATTTTACTAAAACCCATATGACTCACATGTACGTTACAGTCTGAGAAGCCCTGCTCCAGATCAGTGGCTCTCAATACAGTATAAACGTTAAAATCACTGGGAAGTAATTTTTAAATACTGAAACCTGGACCCCACCCTTAAGAGTCTGATTTAGTTGGACTAGGGTAGGCCCTCAAACATCAGTATTTTCAAATACCTGGGAATCTTGTTAAAGTGCAGATTTGGACTAAGTAGTTCTGAGGTCAGGCATTTCCAGAAAGCTCTGAGGTGATGCTGCTGTTATGGTCTGGGGATCACATGTTAAGTAGCAATCCACTCCGGAAAGAGCCGTTAATGCTCTCCTCGGCTCCAGATTTAACCATTCTTTTTCACCCTCATCCATCTTCATCTCTCTTCAGCTATTATCCACTCTTCCTGCTTTAAAACACTAGTTCTCAGCATTGACCACAAATCGCCATCATCTGGAGAGCTTTTAAAAGTACTGATTCTTGGGTCCCACCCTCAGGGATTCTGATGTAATTAGCATGGGGTGTAGCCTGGAGACTGGAATGTCTACATCTCCCCAGATGATCCTAGCGGGAGCAAAGTTTAAGAAGCTCTGGTTTAAAAGCAGTTTGCCGTACTCCTGAGATACAGCAGTATTCTATATTCTCTCCTACTTCTCAGACACTTCTTAGTATCCATCACTTGCTGCTTTTTCTATCACTCTGGTAGTTTTATCCATCACGACTATAAATATATGTCTGTATCTGAAAACTTGACAGATTCCCCTAACATGCCTCTCTTGACTTTCACATATGGAGGAAAAGTCCATTCATTCTCACAGTCACCAGGACACATAGAAAAGTCTAGACACTTAACAGCTCGATTCTTCTCTCTGCTGCTCTGTCCTGTCCAGCCAGGGCCAGGCTGTTTCCTCTCCTCCCCTTCAGTGTGTCTGCTCCATGGCTTTTCAATTACATTTCTACTCACAGCTGATTTCAGATTTCTTAAGTTTTTTTTGTAGCTACTAAAATAGCCTCCAAAATGTCTCCGCTTCTCACCTCTCTCCCTGACCCAGTTTACACACCTACACCACGGAGCCGACTCCTTACCCCATCTCCATGGCATTTATTAATATCCCACTGAAGTATTAATAGCATTCTCAGGGTTCCACCATGGGAATATTGCAATGAATCATTTTCCAAAATAATATTCACACACACACACATGCCCAGCCCACTTTATCTGGTGCATTTCTTTTCTTCATAGCATTTGTCATCTTCTAACTACATGATTTGTTCGTTATGTTCATTGTTAAGTATCTGGCTCCCACTATTAGAGTTTAAGCTACATGAAGAGATTTTTGTGTCTTTTGTTCTTTGATTTGTCTCAGGAACCTAGAAGAGCACCTGCCACTCAATCACTATTGGTTGAATGAATTAATACATTTCAACCATAGTTAGCAATGCAAATATTAGTTACTTACTCATAAACTAGGTAACTCCTGCTATCCAAGTTAGGAGCTCCCTGGCAGAATTCTGTCAAGACTGTCTCCTCCTTGGGGTCAATTCGGGGTTTCAGGAGGTAGGAGGGTACACAGAAGAAGAGCAGAAAAGGTCAGGGAGGAAAGGAGAAGAGAGGGGTAAAGAGCAGTCGTCACACAAGACTGTTCCTGTATTGATTTCTGCCGTTCTTTATGTGGCTTGTCCCATCTGAATGTGTTTGTAAGATGTGTAAATGCCTGGTCTGATCACTCTTCAGCCCTTCCACAAGGGCAGAGAGTTACAGGAGACAAGGTAGACAAGCTAACCTTGTGACTAGCTGGTGGAGGGGGGAGGCTCCACAGGCAAAAGTGGCTTCTCCTGGCCCTCCCAGCACCAAGGACTCGCGGCACGCAATCTTTCTTCTCTGAGATTAACCTGGCGGAGAGCCACAGTAAACACTCAATCTCCCTTACAGGGAGGAAAGATTAAATATCTGATTAAAATTTTTGGCTGCTAATTTATTGAACTTGGATGGATGAACCGTTTGGGAGTCACATGACCTTCCCTGTGTGTCTGCTGTTGTTGTTCGGCAGAGAGGGGTCAGGGCTCCGCGAGGGCGTGCGGGGGCGCTAGGCCGAGGGGCCATCTTTGAACACTCGGGGGCCAGTTCTTTCCCAGTTAGGTCGGGAATGTCCACGTCAATCGTGGCAGTTTCTGTTTCGACCTCTCTCTCTCTCTGTTCTGGGCAGCTTTGTGGATTTGGTTCATCTCAGCTCTCCCCCGCCTATTGTTCTGAGCTGCCCAGAGAAATGATGTCATGGGCGGCTTAAAAGTATACAGGAAGTCTTCAAAGCCGAATGACTTCAATATACTTTATTCCGTGGGCTCTGGCTGCTGTTCTGTCCATGGAAAGCACACCCCGCAGACCTGGGGGAGGCAGCCATAGGATTAGAGCCTCTCCCTTCTCCCACCAGCCAGTCCATTCTCTCCCCAACCCACATGGCCAGGGTGCCCTCCCCTCACCTCCACCCCAGGGCCTTGGACAGAAGCCAGTGCCAGAGGAGGGAAGGGAAGCCAGAGGAATAGGAGGTCAGAGGGAGTTTCCTCAGAAAAACAGGGGCACAGGGCTCTCAGGAGAACCAAGGTCAACTTCACCGGCCCTGGGGTGGTACAGTCTGTCGGTTTAGCAGAGCTGCCAGCCACTGCAAGGTCCCCAGAGAGGGCAAAGTGACAACAACCACAGGGGACTTCTCTCCACTTGCAAATGGCAGTGACAGCACTGCATTGAGACTGCTGCCCAGTGATTTGGAGTAGAGTTAACAGGAGGCAGTTTGTAACAGGATAATAACAAAAATATGTTCAGGCTTTATGGTTTCCCCAGCAGGCCTTCCCATATATGCCTGTGTGAAAGTGAAAAGTGAAAGCGTTAGTCACTCAGTCCTGTCTGACTCTTTGAGACCCCATGGAATGTAGCCTGTCAGGCTCCTCTGTCCATGGAATTCTCCAGGCAAGAATACTGGAGTGGGCTGCCATTTCTTTCTCCAGAGGCTCTTCCCGACTCAGGGATCAAACCCAGGTCTCTGGCATTGCAGGTAGATTCTTTACCATCTGAGCTACCAGAGAAGCTCTTTCCTATATGAGTTCATCACAGAAACCTTGTGAGGTATTCAGTTCAGTTCAGTTCAGTCACCCAGTCATGTCTGACTCTGCAACCCGGGGACTGCAGCACGCCAGGCTTCCCTGTCCATCAACAACTCCCAGAGCTTGTTCAAACTCACGTCCAGCGAGTTAGTGATGCCATCCAACTATCTCATCCTCTATTGTCCCCTTCTCCTCACGCCTTCAGGCTTTCCCAGCATCAGGGTCTTTTCCAATGAGTCAGTTCTTCGTATCAGGTGGCCAAATGTATTAGTCCCATTTTAACAATGGGGCTCAGTAGCAAAAAGTGGAGGACTTTTTTTTTCTTATTCAAGGTCACCAGCTGTCAAGGGTGGAACTGGGACTCTAGTCCCAACGCCATGAACTTCCCAGCCCTCTACTCTGAGCTCAGACTGGGGTCATTGCTTGCTTTCCTTATTGCTAGTCTTCATAGCAATCGCCCAAAATTAGTTTTTGTTCGGCTATCTAGTTTGTAGTACAGCTCCATTTTAAAGAACTACTACAGCATTCCTTTGCCCCCCATAAATGGCACAGAATTTGTGCCTGGCCCTGGTGCCTTTTCCCATCTGCATCTGCTCAACCTTCCATGACTTTGGAGATAACTAATTTCACATGTCCACAGACTGGCCCTGCAATGGAGCTGGGCATTGCCTGGCCATTATTACATAAACTGGGGACACTGTAGCTCGGCGGTATTGGTATTTCCAAAACCAGGCACATGACTTTCTTAAGGCATTTTCCATTTTCCAAACACATAAGGTATGAGGTCTTAACTGAGGTCCATAGACAGAATTTAGATGATCTATTGAAAACTACGTTTTTGTTTTCATTCCCTTTCATTGAAATTTAGTATTTCTCCCAATTATGAATGTAGGCAACATACTATATTAGTATTACAGTGTCTGTGACTTTGTCACCAATATAAATCACAACTTTTTCAAATCAGATGATTGTAACAAACATCTCAAATGCCCTTTATGCTCATCATTATTTGGAATTATGGTAATTATTAAGCCTGCTATTAAGTCTTGTTATTTATTATAATTAATGAAGCATATACATTTTACTATCACAAATTTAACTTTTAGGCATTTTGATTGTGCAGGCTCCTACCTGCAGAGAAAAAAACCCTAGCCCTCTTTCAAAATCCTTACCTCCACCTGGCCCTAATTATTTTTTGAAATCCCTACAAATATTTCTGACTCTATTTCCAGGTAATTGGCTTCCTTTGTAACCCCGAGTATAATATTCTATTCATTTAAAAACATGATTCCGGGGCTTTCCTGCTGGCTCAGTGGTAAAGAATCCGCCTGCCAATGCAGAAGAATGGGGAGGAAGATGCCACACGCCGTGGAGCAACTCTGCCCGTGTGCCACAACTGTGGAGCCTGTGCTCTAGAGGCTGGGAGTCACAGCTACTGAAGCCCATATGACCTAGATCCCATGCTCCACGACAAGAGAAGCCACCACAATGAGGGATCCACGCACTGCAACTAGAGAGTAGCCCCCACTGTCCACAACTAGAGGAAAAAGCCCATGCAGCAGTGAATCCCCAGCATAGCCAATAAATAAATAAAACTATTGAAAAGAAAAAAACATGATTCTGATAAGGAGCCCCTAGGCTTCACCAGGCCACTGAAGGGGTTCATGCACCAGCCATTTTGCTGCTGTTGAAGAGCTGAGGGGATAAAGTTTTGGTCACCTGACCTGGGTCTTCCCACCACCTGCTGGGACTTCAGTCGAGGCAGGCGGAGCATGAAGGTCAACAAGCCAAGGGCATATCTGGGGAGGAACTGAGGAGATCTGGGGAGCTGGGCTCAGGGACACCCGGCAGGGCTGGTGCCTCGGCTGATTCACCCTGCCACGCTCCCCTCAGGAACCTCACACCTCATCCGCGCATGCACTAGTGTCTCTTCTCACTAGCTTCACAACACTCCCCAGGGCTGCTTCATGGCTCCATGGCTACACTACTCACCTCCAAGGCTTTGTCTCTGGCTATCTCGTCAACCTGAGAGAGCAAGCAGGGTCAGGACAAGCTGCTCCATGGATCGTCATCGAGCCTGACTTCACAGCACATTTAAGTGACAACTGTCTACCACTCTACAGAACTGGCAGCTGACTTGAGCACCTCTCCATGAATCTCAACTGGGAAATAGTCAAGCCAGGTGTGGAGGGATCTGGGTAGGCACAGCTATTAGGGACTTTTGCCCAACCTACCTGGCTAAAGTAGTATGATTCTACAAGATGCTAACATTTACTCGCTATACACCAGCCATACTATTCTAGATTCTCATTGCCCATCTGCTAGAGTAACTCCAGGGCTCCCTGGTTGATGCAGACATAACATTAATGACCAACTCTATGGGCTCATGGCCCCCATCTGCATACAAGGAATCCATCCCCTTTCAGTTCAGTTCAGTTCAGTTCAGTCGCTCAGTCATATCTGACTCTTTGCGACCCCATGAATCACAGCACGCCAGGCCTCCCTGTCCATCACCAACTCCTGGAGTTCACTCAAACTCATGTCCATAGAGTCAGTGATGCCATCCAGCCATCTCATTCTCTGTCGTCCCCGTCTCCTCCCACCCCCAATCCCTCCCAGCATCAGAGTCTTTTCCAGTGAGTCAACTCATCACATGAGGTGGCCAAAGTATTGGAGTTTCAGCTTTAGCATCAGTCCTTCCAATGAACACCCAGGATTGATCTTTAGAATGGACAAGATCCTTTTCTCTATTCAGCCTTATTTGTTGAAGTCCCTGGGGATGTTTCAGACATTCTTGTGAATCAATGTAGACTGAATCTTGACTGCCACCCCTGCAGCTGGACACAAGGACCCAGGCCTCCTCTGATCGAGAACCGACTCTTGGGTATGCATCTCAATCATCAGGCCACTTGGCTACTCAGTGAATTGAAACTGTTAGTCACTCAGTCGTGTCCGACGCTTTGTGACCCCAAGGACTGTAGCCCACCAGGCTGTTCTGTCCATGGGGTTCTCCAGGGAAGAATACTGGAGTGGGTTGCCATTACCTTCTCCAGAGGATCTTCACAACCAAAGGCTACTCAGTACTTGGCTGTAAAATGAGAAGAACAGCATCTCCACCCCCAGGCTCCCTCTGCTAGAAGGCAGCATGGCAGGGCAGCCTAGGCTGAGAGGCACTGGGAGGCTGGCTCAAATAGTATTTCTTGAGCGTCATCTGATCCTTCAGGGATGTCTGAAGCTAGGAAGACTCTTCAGAGACTTCCAGAATTGAGGCAAAGTGCCTTGACTGTCTATAAACTTTATGTTATAGGAGAGCTTAGTTGGCCTTCTTGTTGGAACATGGCTGTTTTCCTTAAGGTGTAAATTCTGAAGTGATTCAACCAACCGAGGATCCTTCATATTGAATCTGAGTATGTGAAATAGATATCTCACGTAGATAGCCCTTCCAACTCCAAAATGTACAGAGCCCTCCAGAGCAGTGGGGTCAGGACAGTTTCTAGAAAAACCAAGCTGGTCATGGTCATGGTTAGAACTGCACCTTCTTTCGAACTGCTGCTTTATTTGCCTTTGCTGAATTAGATTCACCGTGTCTGACACTCCTTCCCTTCTGCTGAATCGTCTCTTAGACGCATTCAAAGACACTCCCTTGCAATCTTACCTCAACTGTCCTGCCCTGCCCTCCCCATTTTCTCCCCCAGACAAACCTGCAAACATCAAGACCTGTTTTAAGGACCTATTTCAACTTCTATTATTGGGAATGTCCTCGGCCCCAAGAAAAATACAAGGCACAGTCGTCTGGAGGGTAAAGGAAATCAACCCTGAATATTCATTGAAAGAACTGGTGCTGAAGCTGAAGCTCCAGTCCATTGGCCACCTGATGCAAAGAGCTGACTCATCGGAAAAGACCCTGATGCTGGGAAAGATTGAAGGCAGGAGGAGAAGGAGGCAACAGAGGTTGAGATGGTTGGATGGCATCACTGGCTTTATGGACATGAGCTTGCTCCTCGAGCAAGTTCCAGGAGATAGTGAAGGACAGGGAAGTCTGGCAGCTGCAGTCCATGGGGTTGCAGAGAATGGGACGTCACTTAGCAACTAAATAACAACAGAGGGCAAAAGATTACCCAATTCCACAACCCAGATCTATCTACATGTGTTAGAATTGGTTTCTTTCTGCAGATGCCCTTGAGAAAGCTAAGTTATATAAGCTAGTGAGAGGTCTCTTGCTCTAGCTTTCAGGACTTCCAGTACAATCCTGGCATGACGATAAGTGGAAAGAATTAGGACTTTGAAATTAGAGTGAGCTCAGCTCCAGCAGCAGGTTTGACACTTATTAACTATAAGACTTGGGTAAGATCTCCCTGAACCCACTTTCTTATACCCAAATATGGGTATAAATAGTCATACTTGCTTTGAGGGTTGTTTTGAGGATTAAATGGACTATCTAATATATAGCACCCAATATGATGCTTTGCACATAGTTGGCAGTTGATACATCTTAATTCTTACTTCAGATATTACAGTTTTTCACTTGTGCTTAGGTGTACCAGTTGGACATACACATTAAGGGGAGGTTTCTGGAACTGTGCAACAAGTTTATGAATTAGAAAAATATTTCTTTGCTATTCACTAAATCCTAAAAAAAAGAAATATAAGCAACATGAAATTGTTTACATTGCACAGTAATAAAAGATATATTACTGACTAATCTGCAGAGTAAAATTAAAATTATATCTTTTGATAAAAGTATGAAATAAAAAGAATTTTTTAAAAAGAAATAAAAAGAACAAAAAATCAGGGAAGAAAATTCACATTATTTATGTAACTGCATTTGCCATGAAATATACCAATTTTTTCCCCTGTATTCTCTAATGGTCATGTTATAATGAAAATGCTGAGGCTCTCTAGATTAGATCACTAGAAAATAACAAATGTCGTTCTTTCCTCTTCTTTCACATTCCTATGTGTGTCTAAAACTCAAATTTAATTGTCCACTTTCTACATAAACCTAATCCCATGCCCCCGTCGTTCTGCGCCTCACAGTCATTATTTCAGATATAAAGCACCCTGGCTTACTCGGAGGTATGAGTATGGGCTGTTCTTCCTTGGGTTCCTGAGACTAGCAGAGTTCCCAAGCCTGTGTACCAGGAGAATCCCCAGGGCTGTACACTGAAGGTTTCGAGATCTGCTTTACCTGTCACTGTTGCTTCTCTTCTAGTAACTTCCAAGACACCTTTCATTGTGACCTGCTTTGATTGGAAGCCACTGGAAATTCTGAGCAATGTTCTACTTAAATCCAGCACAACCTCACTTCTAACAGAAATGGGGAGAAAGAGTGGGCGGGAAGAGTGATAGAAAGGTGGAATCTCCCTCCTGTGGCTCCACATGATTTGATTCTGTGACTTTCAAAGTCTGGAAAAGAAAAAAAACGGATTGATTAAAAAACAACCAGGGGCCAAAATACTTCTGGTTTCCTTTTATTGTACTTCTGGGAACCAACCAATTATGTTCAGAACTCCAAGTTATTGGTGGGTTGGTGGTTGTTTTTTTTTTTTTCATAATGATCCAGGAAACTTGATGAGCTTTCTGGGTTGCTCATTTTCGCATTTTTGTCTAATTTTTGTCACCCAATCATAAAGGAATAGAAAAGATTCATCCTAAAAGAAAGAAAGCCAGTCAGTGACCACGGCTGCCAGATAAAAAAGCAAAACAAACAAACACAAAGGAGTGAATTCTCACACATCACTGCTGGGCCCATTTCCAGAAGAGAACCTGAAAGGTGAGAGGCAGAGGGAGGCTGGAGACCCTGCTCTGCACAGGCTTTAGTATTTAACCTCAAGTGGCTAAAGTATGTCTGTGCTTGACTCAGCTGAAAGGACGTTGAGGTATTAAACAAGGTCTGTGTAACCCTTAAATAAATAGAGAAAGGAGCCAAGACTTGGTGTAGTCATAATACCTTACATTTCTACAGCATTCGATAGTGTTCAAAGCATCTTATAAACATTCTATATTTTGCTTGATTCACATAGGTTAGCTCCATTGCTCACAATTTGGGGCTGAAAAGGTAGCCTAAAAACTATTAGAGACATACTTTGGAGACCACCCCTCCCGCAAAAGAGAAACTTTCCCACTAGTGCTACAGGTTCAGAAAAGTCTACCTTCATCCTTCTAAAATACATGCACAAGACTTCCCTGGCAGCCCAGGGGTTAAAACTTTGCCTTCCAATGCAGGGAGTGTGGGTTTGATCCCTGGTCAGGGAACTAAGGGCTTCCCAGGTGGCACTAGTGGTAAAGAACCCTCCTGCCAATGCAGGAGACATGAGACTAGGGTTTGATCCCTGAGCCAGGAAGATCCCCTGGAGGAGGGCAAGGCAACCCACTCCAGTATTCTTGCCTTGAGAATCCCACGGACAGAGGAGCCTGGCAGGATATACTCCATAGGGTGGTGAAAAGTCAGACATGACTGAAGCGACGGAGCACGCACGGGGAGCTAAGATCCCATATGCCTGGGGCCAAAAACTTAAAACAGAAAGCAGAAACAACATAGTAAAAAAATTCAGTAAAGACTCCTTTTTTGGAAAAAAAAAAGTTATCCACATCAAAAAAAAAAAATCTTAAAAAAAATAAAACACATCCACAAAAGTATTGAAAAGTAATTATTCTTCTAACTTTTTTTATTCTAATGCTTTTGTAAGTCAAAACTTGAAGAATACTTCCCAAGATCCACTAAAAAGCACTTCTCCTTTCTGGTGTTCTATGAAATTTGGGAACCTCACATAAAACTAACAGGTAAGATAAGGGGAATAACACAGACCCACATGTTTATAATTTATCTCATTTACCAGCAAACTGAAAACTAAATTTCATCTTCTGGAATACTTAGTGTTTACCACTTAGATACCTGCTAACTATTTCTGTGATTTAGGAAAAAACAAAAAGGTGTTTTGTTCTATAATGTGGTAGTGCCCAGGTGGCACTAGTGATCAAGAACCTGCCGCCCAACGCAGGAGACATAAGAGATGCTGGTTCAGTCCCTGGGTTGCAAAGATCCTCTGCAGAAGGAAATGGCAACCCACTCCAGTATTCTTGCCTAGAGAATCCCATGGACAGAGGAGCCTGGTGGGCTACTGTCCATAGGGTCACAAGGATTTGGACACAACTGAAGAGACTTAGCACGTGCATACAGTTGCAACAAATTTTTAATTTTTTTTGGAAATTCATGTGATATAAATCTTCAATAAACAGTGATAACAGAGAGCAACGAAGGTTTCCAAAACAGTACTATTTTATAAATAAAGGTATAAATTGATAGGCACAAAAATTCAAACAAAAATGAGAGCTTTCTACCAACTCACAGTAATTTTGTGGTTTTCTTTTCTCATCTACAAGAGGTGGTAAGGTGGAAAAGCTCTCTTGAGAGTCTAAGGACAGGAACCTAGCCTTCCTGTGCTTGCAACTTTAGGTAATACATGTAACCTCTGGATAATGCTTCTCAACTAAGGAATAAAAACACATCATCTATTTGAAAGCAAGGAATTGGATCAATTAGCTTATAGTCCTTTTATTTCTTAAGATCCACAGCATTTGCATCAAAACAGTTAACTCTAGAAGCAATCGTGTAGATTAATTCAAACCCAAACCACAAAAATGTGTCTAAAATTTTTTTTTAACAGTCCAACCTCATCTTGCCGTCATGCTTGGGAGAGAAGTGAAGTCAGTCCCACTCTTTCTGTCTGGCTCTCTTAAGCTGCTGTTCATCCTAAAAATGTAACCCAAGCGCCCACTGTGGTGGAGGAGCGAAGATGAAAGCTTGCTGCTTTGTGACTAATATAAAAAGAAGACTGGTCACTGATCTTAGAGGAATTTTCATTTCTAAGTGCATATTTTTTTAACTCCTCCTTTGGCTTTATGGCATTTATGTTTCCTAGGTTACCATAAACTGAACTCACACAGACATTTTTATGTGCGCCTTCTTCACATGTTGGGGTGAAGCGCTGTGCCATCTTAGGTTCCTAACTAGCCTCCCAGCTCCCTGAGGTATAAACATCTGCTCCCTCCCCATCCCTCTGTCCACCATGATGCTCAACTCAGTGCCTTGCCTGCAGCTGAGACGTAGAAAAGGCTGAACTGAACTGACCTGACTTCATTATTCAGCTGACTGTCTAGCTTTAGCTCCATATTTCTTAGTTCTAGTTGGGAGCCAAAGCATTGAGAAGATTTTACTAACAACTAAAAATAATACTAAAACTATCTTCTAGCTTAGAAGAGATTATGTCTATCTCAAATTAAGAACAGATGAGAAATATTAAAATGTCCATTAGAATACTGTAAAATGCTCTGATTCTTTATTTCTGGCATGAGTCAGGGATCCCATTTGGAGATCCTCTGTGTCTTCAAATTTATATAAGAAGGGCTTCCATAGCAAAGCATCAGAGTCCTTCTCCAAATTCAAAATATCCAGGAAAGTTGTTCATTCATATTTGTATTTATATTTTTTTTTCCAAAATCACTTTTAATAACATAGACTCATTCTTAATAAAGCTCTGACTTGGGGATTTTGGATACTTTCTGAAGTAGAAGGTGGAGGAAAAATATGGAAGGTGTAATTTTCCCTGAAAATAAGGAAAGTGATGCCCACAGAAGAGGAGCCTTAACTCAGTATATTGACTGTAGGGTGCTGCTGCTGCTGCTGCGTCACTTCAGTCGTGTCCGACTCTGTGTGACCCCACAGACAGAAGCCCACCAGGGTCCCCCGTCCCTGGGATTCTCCAGGCAAGAACACTGGAGTGGGTTGCCATTTCCTTCTCCAATGTGTGAAAGTGAAAAGTGAAAGTGAAGTCGCTCAGTCGTGTCCGACCCTTAGCGACCCCACGGACTGCAGCCTACCAGGCTCCTCCATCCATGGGATTTTCTAGGCAAGAGTACTGGAGTGGCTTGCCATTGCCTTCTCCGCTGTAGGGTTCTAGTGGCTGGTTTTTCACCTAATTACATTCTCAGTAAAGGGATGCTGGTCAATTTTGCCGTAACATCTTCCTCAACTTTGATAGACTCTCCAGTACTGTTTGGATGCGTCAGAGGAAAAATGATTTGCTTTTTTACAGAATCACTCTCCTGGGATTCATGCACTGCAGTGAGAAAGCCCAAGTTCTGCATATAAAACACGAGAGCTCCCTCTACGTGGTTACCTGCAAAAGTGCCCTCCAGCTGGTAGCCCTCTGCTGGGATCTAGATGGAAGCCCACAAAGAAGAGCAAAACAAAAGGAAGCTCTGTTGACTTCTTTTCATGAGTACAAAACAGGGTGGGAATGAGACGGTTGAACTCCCCCATTTGCCCAGCAGAGGAGAAGAGTGATGAAAGAGAAGGGATTGCGTAAGAGAATGCAATGTGTATAAGCAGATTATCGCTTGCATTCGGTGTGAAGGTCTCCGTAATAACAATGACCGATTTAGTTTACTTCAAGCTGTTCATATCCTTGGGGTTTTGCTTTGTCTCGTTTTTTTTTTTGTTGTTGTTGTTGTTTTGTTTTGTTTTAAGATGGGAAAGGAACGGATGCCACGAAGAGGAGGGAGGAATTATAACACAGTCACTAGAAAAGACTCTGATGCTGGGAGCGATTGGGGGCAGGAGGAGACGGGGAAGACAGAGAATGAGGTGGCTGGATGGCATCACCGACTCCATGGACATGAGTTTGAGTGAACTCCGGGAGTTGGTGATGGACAGGGAGGCCTGGCGTGCTGTGGTTCATGGGGTCGCTAAGAGTCGGACACGACTGAGCGACTGAACTGAACTGAACTGAACTGACAGAGCCAGCCGGGCTTCCAGCTCCATGACAGAGGCCCAGCCCACCACATTCCTCCAGGCGGGATCGACTGGCCAGATGAAGAGCTTTAAGGTCATCAGAGGAAGTAGAAATGAGGAGCTGCCTGAATGTGTGTTGATTGGTGCATTGCAGAGCACGGATGAACCATAAAACTCAAAGGGAAAGGGCAGAGCAGATGAGGAATCATATTCCTGAAGCAACCACACGCTTTGAGAACTGCGAAATGTCATTGGCAGGTAGCCCATTCCTTTCAAGAAAATGTCAAGTATGTGGGCTGCAGGCAAAGGGGACCCACTGCAAACATGGCCCAATAACTCAAACGAGAGAGAGGCTTCGTGTTTACCTTTCAGAGACGCTGGGTCACCCTGCCTTACACTGAAAGAAGGAAATGTCTCTAACACCTTAAAATTTTGAGTGCATACCACATACCACAAAACTTGACTATGGCTGATAATGGGCACGGAAGTCACGGAAAGTTAACCAGCTCAGCAAAGGCATTCGTGTGGGTGATGATGTGTTCTGGTGACTTGAATTGATGCCCCGTCCCCAGACATCAGAGTGTATTCCTCTATCTAAAAGGTAAATTTACTAATAGAATCAGACTCTCTTTTTTTTTTAACCTTCAAATCCAAAATGAAAAGTGGGTGAGAACTTTCTGGGATGCCCCACACCTCCTTCCCACCTACACAGAGACAACCTGAAGTGCTAACAGTTTTTAAAGACTTCAGTCAGATTCTCCTAGAAAAATAACAGGTGGGATTCTAAAACAAGAGATGGGATTCTAAAATGGTTGATGCCGTAATCTTCTATAGCACTCTGTATTGGGAGGAGGGAGAAAGAAAATGAAAAGATTAAAAAGTGAATAGACTGGCAAATAGCTGAATAAAATCTGGGATAGCCATAGAGTTGGACGTTATTCAGCAATCTAAACAGGAATTAAATACTAATGCATGCTACAACTCCAGGAGATAGTGAAGGAAGGGAAGCCTGGTATGCTGCAGTCTATGACATCACAAAGAGTCAGACATGACTTCGTGGCTGAACAACAACAAATGCCAAGTGAGAGAAGCCAATGAAAAAGAAAGAAACATATTGTATGATTCTGATGCTGCTGCTGCTAAATCGCTTCAGTCGTGTCCGATTCTGTGCAACCGCATAGACGGCAGCCCACCAGACTCCCCCACCCCTGGGATTCTCCAGGCAAGAACACTGGAGTGGGTTGCCATTTCCTTCTCCAATGCATGAAAGTGAAAAGTGAAAGTGAAGTCACTCAGTCGTGTCTGACTCTTAGCGATCCCATGAACTTCAGCCCACCAGGCTTCACTGTCCATGGGATTCTCCAGGCAAGAGTACTGGAGTGGGGTGCCATCGCCTTCTCCGTTGTATACTTTAGATGGGTGAATTTTATGATATGTAAATGATAACAGTTGTTTGTTTTTTAAGTAAATGGATAATTCGGTAGAAGCAGTCACTAATCTGATTTTATAAGATTTTAAGAAAAGAAAGAAGATTTTAAAAAATGAACATACATAACTACCGCCTAAACTTCCTTGGAAAGGTCTACACCTAATATAACTAATAATAACACTTTTCTTCTTAACTGAAATACTTCACCCGCTCCACCCAGAGTTATTTGTGCACGTATTTCTCATCCCCCTGACTGTGAGGTCTTCGAAGAGAGTATCCCTTTTGCATTTATTTTCTATCATCCTCAGTGTCATGCTCAGTAGCTTTCAGAGTAGACACTTCATGAATATTTTCTGATTCAGAAACATAATCTTTAGAAGTAAGAGCTTGAATGGGACGGGAGAAGAGATGAAGCATTCGAAGAAGTTAGATGGTATATGGACAGACTTTGCTTTTTAGAAAACCAACTTCCAAATAAAGGTTTACTCAAGAGAAAACAGCTTTAGGGAGAACCCAAGTCCTTGAGGGATGGAAGAGAAGTCTAGGTAAAAATGAAATACCAGAAACAAAAATTTTTCAGTTAATACATCACAGTATTTCCTTTATGTATGTATTTTTCCTGTGTACCACTACCACTGTTAGCACACACACACAAACATCCACATCCACACATACATTCACGCACAAGAGTAGAAGGCAGTGGTGAGTGGAGGGACAATCTTTAATTGATCAATGTTTATCAATATATAAAACTCAGTCCTCTGTGCCTGCAATGTCACACTTCACTGCAATGACAACTCAGCTGGAACATGCTCTTCTGTGTCATAAAGCACACCTCTGGAACCAAAACCATCAACTAGAATGGTCAACCAAGTGTTTCCGCTAGTCACATTTTTTGTCTAATCTCTTGGACAAAGCTGTGTTAAGACCTTAAGATTCAGGAGTTATTCCAAGGAATAGAGTCCAAGCAGCTACCCATGTTGGCAGCAGTGTTTAGAACAAAGGCTCACTTATCAAAATGACCAAGTAAATATCTGTTATATTTAAATTTGAAAAGGAAAGGAAGGAAGGCTTTGACATTTTTTTCTAGTCCGCAAAAAGGGAGGAAGGAAGAAAGGAAGGAAAGGAAAAAGGAAAGAAGACAACAACCCTTGAAAACAGAAAAGACACTAATTAAATGGGTAGAAAAACAGCATCAATTCAATTTTACAGTTAATTTGTATGGGAAGCTGGAAAAGCTAAGGGATAACAACTATTGTCACATTTTTAAAAATTGTTATGAAGAAACATTCAATAATTATTCTAACTCTTCAGAGAACAGAGAAACAAAGAAAATGCACTTAAGTTGTGAGAAAAAGAAACTTCAATTAGCCACAAAGCAAGCTTGTCCACAAGGATAACTCACACGTTCCTAAGAGAGCTCACACACCATTCATCCCCACGGATGTCTGAGAAGGCAATTACTATTGCTCTCAGCTGGAGTAAATATAGACCTGTCCAAGGCAAGAGGCTGAACCAGGAACCACTTCTGCTCCCTTCCTGATCTCTGATTTTATTCGATTTTCCTATTGCTTATCTTCTAAATGTGCTTGTAATAACCTGCCCTCTTGCTAGTACCTTCTTGTAAATGAGATGCCTATCTAGGTTTATCCCAGCTAAATAAACTGAATTCAATAAAACCCATCCTGGGTTATCCTCCAAGAGAGTTATTACTTCACTAACATGCTACTGTTGCTACCGTTACCTAATGCTTTAACTTCTCCTTTAGGCTTGAGTTATGCTACGTCGTTGTATATCTAAGATAAGAGGCTGTCTGGAGTCTGTTCAATGTTATCGCATAATACACAGTGACTTTTTTATTGAAGGCACTCTGAGAGTACCTCTGCACCGATGCAGATTTTACTGAAACTAATTCAGAGACTCTGTGTGTGTGTATGTACATGCATGTGTATACAAATTCATATATACATATATGTTAAAGAATATACATGTATTTTAAAAGATAAACGTTGAACTGAAAAAAGTCATGATGTTACTCTTACTGCATGCTCAGTTGCTCAGTTGTGTCCGACTCTTTGTGATCTCACGGACTGTAGCCCATCAGGCTTCTTTGTCCATGGAATAGCCCAAAGAAGAATACTGGAGTGGGTTGCCATTTCCTCCTCCAGGGGAATCTTCCCAACCCAGGGATTGAACCCACATCTCTAGTGTCTCCTGCACTGGCAGGCGGATTCTTTACTACTAGCACCACCTGGTACGCTCATTACTCTTCACAGTTAGCTAATCATCAGCATTGATCTCTCAGACCAGTACATCCTGTGTTTAATCTAATTTAAAGCTTAAAGTGGTGACCCTAGTCTCTTAAGTACATACCAGCACACTGGGAGTTTGCTGTCTCGCCATGCTGATCAACCCAACCTCTGCCCAGTTTCTGCCACCTCAGATCCCTGAAGGTACAGCAATTTTTGGCCATAAGGTCCCCAGACGGCTAGGCCTTCTTGAGTTAAAAATGGGCTGTTGTGATAGATTGTCCATGTTTCTAAAGTCCTAATGGCAATTTTACATCTCTTACAAGGTTACAATTAGCAAACAATCTGCTTTCTTTGATTTTGAGTTTTACTAAGTCCTCATATAATCCTGATTGCTTCATACCTATTGAAACCTCTGGTTAGCACGGGACATGATTTTTATGAATCAATTATTGGGGGAAATTAATTAGTCCTTAAAACTATAGTTTGATAGAAAAATATTTGAAAACATGGGACTCTGAAAAATTATGTAATTCCCCTGATTACAATGGAGGCATACCTAGACATCTGATGAAATAGAAGTCCAACTAAAAATAAAAAGGAGTAAAAATACATGCCAAACTGCTTCTACTTCCTGCCCTATGACTCAGGGCCCAAATTCAACATGAATTTGAAAAATTCTATAACAATTTCTTTGTTACATAGACCAAGAATTCTGAGGCAGCTAGAGAAATATTCTACATCTTTTTCTGTTGCCCATCTCCTTACATGCATTCAGAGGCCACAACTTCCAGGAAAAAATGTGCAATAAGTAGGTAGAAGGGTAGCATTGGCACTTTTGTGCTTCCAACCGGGGACAAAGATAGCAAAACTTTCTCTTTTTGCTGTGTGGAGCCTGTGAGTTTTTGTGTACTCCCTTACTCCTAAGTAATGAGGAAACAGATATATAGATAGATAGATCGATCTATATATATGCCTAGAAAATTCCATGGATGGAGGAGCCTGGTAGGCTGCAGTCTGTGGGGTCGCTAAGGGTCGGACACGACTGAGCAACTTCACTTTCACTTTTCACTTTCACACATTGGAGAAGGAAATGGCAACCCACTCCAGTGTTCTTGCCTGGAGAATCCCAGGGACGGGGGAGCCTGGTGGGCTTCCGCCTATGGGGTCACACAGAGTCGGACACGACTGAAGTGACTTGGCAGCAGCAGATCGATCTATATATGTGATATATATTACATCTTTCTTATCTTTCATCTGTTGAAGACACTAAGTTGTTTCCACATCTTGACTATTGTAAGATATGAATATCAGTTCAGTTCAGTTCAGTTCAGTCGCTCAGTCGTGTCCGACTCTTTGCGACCCCATGAATCACAGCATGCCAGGCCTCCCTGTCCATCACCAACTCCCGGAGTTCACTCAAACTCATGTCCATGGAGTCGGTGATGCCATCCAGCCATCTCATTCTCTGTCATCCCCGTCTCCTCCTGCCCCCAATCCTTCCCAGCATCAGAGTCTTTTCCAGTGAGTCAACTTGTCGCATGAGGTGGCCAGAGTATTGGAGTTTCAGCTTTAGCATCAGTCCTTCCAATGAACACCCAGGATTGATCTTAGCTATAAGAATGAAATCCTGCCGTTTTCTTCAATGTGAATGGACCTAGAGAGTATTATGCCTAGTGAAATAAGTCTAACAGAGAAATACAAACACAGTATATCATTTACTTGTGGATTCATAAAAAACTATGTATATAGCAAAACAGAAACAGACTCACAGATACAGAAAATGAACTAGTGGTTATTAGTGGAAAGAAGGAAGAGTGCAGGGGCAAGACAGGGGTGTGGGATTAAGAGATACCAACGACTAGTATAAAATAGATAACAAAAAGCATATGTTGTACGGCACAGGGAATTATAGCCATTATTTTATAATAATTTTTAATGGAGTACAATCTATAAAAATACTGAATCATCTGAAACTAATAGAATATTGTAAATAAACTATACTTCCATTTAAAAAAACCAAGACTATATATATCTACAATAGTCTATCTTTCTCCTCATGAGCTTTAGAAATCATTTTTGATGACTGGAAAGAAAAATTATGACACTATATGACTTTTAAGATAATTAAACGTGGGCAAAGTGAAGAAACCTAAATTAAAATAAGATTTCCACATTTCATTTGAAGTTGTAAAATGTTACTAGAATGTGATGTCACAAATGCATATTGTAATACGCAGAGCAACCACTAAGAAAATTAAACTAAGAGATATACTCAAAAACATTAAAAATAATTTAAAATGGTATTCTGAAAATATGTGCAAATAATACATAGAAGACAAACAGAGAGAAGAGAGGATTTAAAAACAAGGAAATAAACAGAAAACAGGTAACAAATGGCAGACTTCAGTCTTAACATACCAATAATTACCTTAGATATAAATGATCTAATTATACCACTTAAAAGGTAAAGAGTGAATATAATTAAACATGCAGTTACCACAGGACCCAGCACTTGGGCAGGACTACACACTTGGGCATTTATCCCAGAAAAGTGAAAACTTGTGTTCATACAAACCTGTACACAAATGTTCATCATAGCTTTTTTTAATAGCCAAAAACTAAAAACAACCCAGGTGATCTTCAATGGGTGAATGGTCCGAGAAACTGTGGTATATCCATACTATGGAATACTACTTAGTTAATAAAAGAAACAAACTATTGACACACATGACAGCCTAGATAACTTGCAAGGAAATTATGCTAAGTTAAAAAAGCCAATCCCCCCAAATTGTACACTGTATGATTTCATTTATATAACATTCTCAAATTGAAAAACTATAGAAACAGCAAAAAATACACGACTTTTATGTAATAACCAAAAATGTAAATACTGAGTGATAGAGAAAATTAAGATATTAATTTTTCAGTTTTGATAATGTCTCTATGGTTATTTTAAAAGTTCTGACATTTAAGGATACATATTGAAATATTTATGAATTAAATATGGTATCTTGGATTTGTTTCAAAATAATATAGGGAGTGGATGGGAGAGTGAAAAGTCTAGAATTCACCATGGATTCATGGTCGTTGGGGCAAGATATGGGTATGTGTTCATTATATTGTTCTGCCTACCTTTGTATGTGTTCAAGCCACCATTATATAATTATTAAATAGTAAAAACACTTGGAAAATAGTTATTAAAAGTCCCTGAGTGTAGGGACTTCCCTGGTGGTCCAGTGGTAAAACTCTGTGCTCCCAATGCAGGGGCCCTGGTTCGATCCCAGGTCAAGGAATATATCCCACATGTCACAACTAAGAGTTTGCATGCTGAGACTAAAGATCTGCATGCTACAACTAAGACCCAACGAAGCCAGATAAATACATAAATATTTTTAAAACAAAACAATGTAGATTTATATTATTTTAAATAAACATACAACATATAAACGTAATAATTGTTAGTCGCCCAGTCGTGCCTATCTCTTTGCGACCCCATGGACTGCAGCCCACTAGGCTCTTCTGTTCATGAGATTTTCCAGGCAAGGATACTAGCGTGGGTTGCCATCTCTTTCTCCAGGGGATCTTCCCAACCCAGGGAGCAAACCCAGGCCTCCTGAACTGCAGGCAGATTCTTTACCGACTAAGGTACAAGGGAAGCCTTATAAACGTAATATGTTTTATCTGAAACCTATGGTAAAAATAACAAAGACCAAAAACCATGGAGTGGTAAGGAGGAAGTTAAATTGCATTAAAGAATTTGTTTTAAATAGAGATAACTCGAAAGATACCTCTTAATTCTGACTGTCAGAACATATTATTACAAATAATAAACCAAGAAAAATTGGTAAACCTTACTACTCTAGAACTAAAATCACAAGAAAGCACCACAGTAAGAGGTTTTCATAGGAAATTTGAACCAGAGTTTTAAAAAACAGGTAACTCTTGTATTACTTAAACTTATTCAGAATATATAAAAAGAAGGTGCATGAGTTATCCATTGTTGCTTAAGATGCTGCCTCAAAACTTAGTAATTGCGAACAACAAACTTTATTATCTCAAAGTTTCTGATGGTCAGAAACCTAGGAGTAGCTTACCTGGATGGTTCTGGGTCAGGATATCTCACCAGGCTATACTCAAGATGTTGGCAAGGGCTGTAGTCACCTTGAGGTTCAGCTGGAGGGGGATCTATTACCAAGCTAATTCACATGACTTTTGGTGGACACCAGAAGATCTACTTCCAAGTTCACTCATGATGGCTTCTCCATGGGATTGCCTCATGACATAGCAGCTGAATTCTCCCAACATGAGAACCTGAGAGAGTCTACAACATGGAAGATGCATTATTTTAAGAATCTAATCTTGGAAATAACTTTCCATGGCTACTGCCATGTCTGATTCAATAGAAATAAGTCTATAAATTCAATCCACATTCAAGAAATGGAGATTGCACAGGAGCAAGAATACCAGGAAGTGTGGTCATCTTAGAATTTGCCTACCATAGAAGGCAATCCATTAAATTCAATTTATTAGATTGACACCAAAACTGAAAAGAACAACATAAGAAAATTTTGGATTTTCATTCTAAAGGAGATCAATTCTGGGTGTTCATTGGAAGGACTGATGCTAAAGCTGAAACTCCAATACTTTGGCCACCTCATGCGACGAGTTGACTCACTGGAAAAGACTCTGATGCTGGGAAGGATTGGGGGAGGGAGGAGACGGGGACTACAGAGAATGAGATGGCTGGATGGCATCACTGACTCTGTGGACATGAGTTTGAGTGAACTCCGGGAGCTGGTGATAGACAGGGAGGCCTGGCGTGCTGTGATTCATGGAGTCGCAAAGAGTCGGACACGAGAGAGCGACTGAACTGAACTGAACTGACTGAAAATATTTTAGACAGAATCCATAGCATATTAAAAGAATATGCCTGGGATAGAACCTGCATGCTGAATTTACTAATTAAGAAATGAGAAACCAGAACTATAAAGGTGGCATAGAAATAAAAGAAATTATTCTTAAGTAAGTTTTTAAAACTTTGAACAGAGTTACAGATTTTGCCATTTGTTATAAACTGGTATATGTAATTTAACCAGAACCATGAGAAAGTTGGTATTGTGTGAATTCTGAGGCACTTTCGACATGTTATAGGAGTGATGTGGACTTTCTTGAGTTTTACACATTCATAAGTGAATGGTCTGTATCTCGTGCCTTTGTTGGCTTTCTGTGAGCTGTAGTTTCTGGGAAATGAGCAGCTCTCATATCTGTAACTCTTGTAATCCAGTCATTCGTGTGCCTCCTTCATGAGGATTTAGTACGGCTGTGGTGCTGTTATCCCTCTGATAGGAACTCTAACTCAGTGTAAGGCCCCAAAGATCTGTTACTTATTTTTATTTTATATTGTACCATATTTTATTTATAGTGTTGTGTTTGTTTCAGGTGTATAGCAAAGTGATAAAGTCATATATATATATGTATATATATATGAATTAACAAAAGCAGTTCCCGTCTTTTGATGGGGAGTTCGTGGTTTATAATATAAATGGCATTATTTTGAGAGAGGGATAACTTAGGTAAGGCATTGGGTTTTTTTTCTTTTTGCAGCTTGAGGCAGTTGTAAAATAATGTAGCTCTTTGCAACTGTATATTCTATAGTATTTTTTTCATTTGGTGATATTTTAACTGTTAATGTTTATGGCATTGTGCTTTGTACCATGTATTACATTTTATAAGAATAAATAAATAAATAAAAGAATAGTATACCATGGTCGACTGACAAATATCCTAGAAATTCAAGTAAGATTTCATATTAGAAAGTATATCAATAAAAACCACCATATTAATACAATAAAAAATAATTTGATCATTTTGCATATGCTTAAAAAATTGATATAATTAAACACCTGTTGTTGATGAAAACAAACTGCCCAACAACATAGTAATGCAAGGTTTGTAATTAGGGTAGGCTAAATTGCCTTTGACTGTGTGGATCACAATAAACTGTGGAAAATTCTGAAAGAGATGGGAATACCAGACCACCTGACCTGCCTCTTGAGAAACCTGTATGCAGGTCAGGAAGCAACAATCAGAACTGGACATGGAACAACAGACTGGTTCCAAATAGGAAAAGGAGTACGTCAAGGCTGTATATTATCACCTTGCTTATTTAACTTATATGCAGAGTACATCATGAGGAACGCTGGGCTGGAAGAAGCACAAGCTGGGATCAAGATTGCCGGGAGAAATATCAATAACCTCAGATATGCAGATGACACCACCCTTATGGCAGAAAGTGAAGAGGAACTCAAAGACCTCTTGATGAAAGTGAAAGAGGAGAGTGAAAAGGTTGGCTTGAAGCTCAACATTCAGAAAACAAAGATCATGGCATCTGGTCCCATCACTTCATGGGAAATAGATGGAAAAACAGTGGAAACAGTGTCAGACTTTATTTTTTGGGCTCCAAAATCACTGCAGATGCTGATTGCAGCCATGAAATTAAAAGGTGCTTATTCCTTGGAAGGAAAGTTATGACCAACCTTGATAGTATATTAAAAAGCAGAGACATTACTTTGCCAACCAAGGTCCATCTAGTCAAGGCTATGGTTTTTCCCGTGGTCATGTATGGATGTGAGAGTTGGACTGTGAAGAAAGCTGATCACCGAAGAATTGATGCTTTTGAACTGTGGTGTTGGAGAAGACTCTTGAGAGTCCCTTGGACTGCAAGGAGATCCAAGCAGTCCATTCTAAAGGAGATCAATCCTGGGTGTTCATTGGAAGGACTGATGCTAAAGCTGAAACTGCAATACTTTGGCCACCTCATGTGACGAGTTGACTCACTGGAAGAGACTCTGATGCTGGGAAAGTTTGGGGGCAGGAGGAGATGGGGACGACGGAGAATGAGATGGCTGGATGGCATCACTGACTCTGTGGACATGAGTTTGAGTGAACTCCGGGAGTTGGTGATGGACAGGGAGGCCTGGCGTGCTGTGATTCATGGGGTCGCGGAGAGTCGTACACAACTGAGTGACTGAAGAAGAAGAAGAAATTGCTATAACAAATGTATCCAAATGATAATGCCTATATTACAATAAAAACTTACTTATAATTTATGTAAGTAATAGCATATGATGGATGTTCTTGATCTGCTTCTCCACACCACTACTAATTGAGAGGAAAAGTAAGTTATGAGCAGTTATTAGTTGCTGTTAGAAAAATACAGAAATTAAGTGACGTTGCAATTTACAAAATTAATATGCAAAAATCTGTCATGTTTTTATACACTAATAACAAACTATCAGAAAGAGAAATTTTTTAAAAATCTCATTTACAATCCCCTCAAAAAGAATAAAATACCAGGAAATAAATTTAACCAAGGATCTGAAAGACCTGTACACTGCAAATTAGACATTAATGAAAAATACTGAAGACACTAACAAATGGAAAGATATTCCATGCTTATGGATTGGAAGTATTAATATTAATAAAATGCCCAAACTCCTCCAAACTATGTAAAGATTCAATGAAATTCTTATGAAAATTTCAAAGGCATTTTTCATTGAAATAGAACAAACAATCCTAAAATATGTGTAGAACCACTGAAGACCCCAAATATTCCAAGCAATCTTAAGAAAGAACAAAGGTGGAAACATCACGCTCCCTGGTTTCTAACTATAATAATCAAAACAGTATGGCATTGGTGTAAAAACAGACAAATAGATTAGTGAAACATGGAAACACAGTGGAATCTTATTCAGCCATAAAAATGAAGGCCATCTTGCCATTTGTGACAAAAGATGGACCTTAAGGGTATTTTGCTAAGTGAAGTAAGTCAGACTGAGAAAAACAAATACGTATCATCTCACTTCTACTTCTAAACAAAAATAAAACAAACTCACAGATACAAAGAAGCTATTGGTAGCTGCCAGAGTGGGGAGGAAGTGGGAAGGGGGGATAAAAATGGCTGAAGGGGGTCAAAAGGTACAAACTTTTAGTTTCAAAATAAGTTAAGTCATAGGGATATAATGTACAGCATGGTGACTATAGTTAATAATACTATATTGTGTTTGAAAGTGGCTAAAAGAGCAACTCTTAAAAGTTGTCCTCCCAAGAAAAAAATTTGTAACTAATGTATGGTGACAGATGTTGACTAGACAAAATTGTTTTTTTTTTTAAGTTATAGGGCAGGGGTTAAACTAGTTCTGCCTGATATTAGAACATTAAAATTGCGCATGTATTCATTTCCTATTGCTTCTGTAAAGAATTATCACAAACTGAAACAACACACATTTGTTATATTTCTGGAGGTCAGAAGTCTGAAGTGGACCTTCCTGGATTAAAATCAAGATGGGGGCAGGCTGTGTTCTTCTCTAGAGGTTCTAGGGAGAATTCATTTCCTTAGCTTTTCTACCTTCTTAAGGTCATCACTTTCCTTGGCTCCTGGTCCCCTGCTTCTATCTTCAAAGCCAACAATGTTGCATTTCTCTAGCCATTTTTCTGTAGTCATACTTATCTCTTACTCAGAACAGAGATGGAAGAGTTTCTCTAATTTTAAAGACACTTGTGATTGGATTTTGCCCATTCAGATGATCTAAGAAAAATCTCAAGGTCCTTACCATTTTCATGTTAGCTAAATCCCTTTTATGGTGACATACTAATAGGTACCAGGGTACAGGATGTGGATGTCTGGGAGACAGCATTATTTTGCCTACCATAGTGTAATTCTAGGGCTTCCCTGGTAGCTCAGAGGTAAAAGAATCTGCCTGCAATGGAGGAGACACAGGTTCAGTTCCTGGCAGGAAGATCCCCTGGAGAGGGCACAGCAACCCACTCTGGTATCCCTGCCTGAAAATCCCCATGGATAGGGGGGCCTGGCGGGCTACAGTCCATGGGGTCACAAAGAGTTGGACATGACTGAAATGACTGAGCATGAGTTTAACTCTAATTCATGTATAAACAGAGAAATAAAGTGTGATAGAAAATATCACAGTAATATTCTAGAAAGGCTGATAGTAAACTACAATAGACATAAGGGGTTATTTTGTTATTATAAATGTCAGTTTGAATCAGTGGGGAAATGATTGCTTATTCAATATTTATTATTGAGATAACCGAATTACAATTGGAAATTAGTTAAATTGGATACCAACCTCATATACCACAATAAAATTAATTCCAGATGGATCAAAGATTCAAATGTAAAAAGAGTTAAACCATAAAAACTAATACAAACTATGGAAAAAATCTTTATATTCTTATATTTTTATCATCAAAAGTTGATTATAACGGCACATCTGATACTGTTATTGTTATAACTCATCCTTTAGGCATATCAAGTGTAAGCCAGCAAAATTTGTGTGGGTAGCTCCCTCTCTTCTTTCCACCTTTCCCTAGCAAATATTCTGGGAACTGAGGCATTTTTTTCCTGAATTAAGTTTGCTTCACTGTGACATCATTCCTTCTTCCTTTACCCGATACTCCCAACTTGACCCATAACCCAAACTACATTCTTTTCCCATTGGAACTTAGTTTTCCCCCCAAATGGTATTTTAACCACACAAAAGGAGCCTTCAAACTAAAGACTAATTTTCAAAATTCCTTAAACATTATTGCAAAATTATTTGGCAAAGTGTCTGAGAATGATTGTAGACTGTTAGCCTACCTGCCTTAGTTTTCAGAGATGCTGTATAGTACGAATAATTGGAAAGAGAGACTTCCTGCAGTAGGCACGTTTTGTTTTCAAAACCTATTTTCTAGAATGATTGTTGATGCCTTGGTATCTATTCTTTTCCTTTGCTTATTAGATATCCTGCTTTAGAATATGACTCAGCAAAGTAGTTCAGCTGAAGTCTGTCTTTCACCCTTGATCTGGTTCATCTTCGAATCTTCATCTACCAGGAAATGTAATTAATTGTTAAAATCAAAGTCCTGGAACTCAGGTCAAGAAAAACACACTTCCTGCAGATTGTAGGCTTTATACCAGGGTAACCCATGCATTTTGTTTTTTGGCTTTATTTTTTGTATCATTCACATTCAGTTCAGTTCAGTCGCTCTCTCGTGTCCGACTCTTTGCGACCCCATGAATCACAGCACGCCAGGCCTCCCTGTCCATCACCAGCTCCCGGAGTTCACTCAAACTCATGTCCATAGAGTCGGTGATGCCATCCAGCCATCTCATTCTCTGTCGTCCCCTTCTTCTCCCGCCCCCAATCCTTCCCAGCATCAGAGTCTTTTCCAGTGAGTCAACTCGTCGCATGAGGTGGCCAAAGTATCGGAGTTTCAGCTTTAGCATCAGTCCTTCCAATGAACACCCAGGATTGATCTCCTCCAGAATGGACTGGTTGGATCTCCTTGCAGTCCAAGGGACTCTCAAGAGTCTTCTCCAGCACCACAGTTCAAAAACATCAATTCTTCATTAGACAACTTTTTTTTTTTGGTAACTGTCAAGCAAGTGACACTCGTTGCCTGTCACCAGGAGTAGGAGTCCAAACACTTCTGCCAACTGCATCTTGGTATCAGAGTCACTATGGAACACCTCATTACTCACACAGAGAAGAGCAGAACAAGGTCGGTCAGCTTTGGTATGGGCATTTGTCCCCCATGGCCAGAGGACCCCTGCAGACAGCCACCATAGAGTGATTGACCTACAGGTACTCCTCCTGTGCCTAGAATGAAGGATTCTGCCCCCTCTCCACAGAGACAATCATAGTAGTGGTGCCATCTGACACATGCTTAAACATGGCATCACCGACTCAATGGACATGAGTTTGAGCAAGATTCAGGAGGTGGTAATGGACAGGGAAGCCTGGTGTGCTACAGTCCATGGGGTCATAAAGACTCAGGCACAACTGAGCAACTGAACTGAACTGAACAGAATAAAGGTCCAAAACAGGGAAGGATATTCTGACACAAGGGAACAAGCCCAGCACAGGCTGTGAGGATTCCTTATGTCTTGGTAAAGAAGAGTTCCAGGCCTAAGGCTCATTTTTAAGTTGCCAAATAGGAGTCAAAAGACTGCATGCATGAGGCTACCTTTCCCAGCAGTGACCCTGTCACCGGTGATGACTTCATCCTTCTCTGGGAATGGTCCCATCCACAGACCATGTCTATTCATAAGGCTCTGCTCTTCTCGCTGTAGGCATAAGTTGATAGCTGATCTAAGATGCATAAGTAGTACATACAGTAAAAAGGAAACCTGACTGCAGTATTGAGAGAGAATTTCATACAAAAGGTAGATTTTAGCTGAATCTGTACTTAGGGAAGGAGGCGGACAGAGGGAACGGTGGGATAAGAGAGACTAGAGTGAGCAAAGATCTAGTGAAGAAAAAGTTCAATGAGCTGTTTACAGAAACAATGAGTAAATCAGTAAGAGCAATCATACAGGAGAAATCTGTATGATGAAATAAGGGAATTAAATTAAAAAAAAATAGGCCCATCTTGTCCTGTTGAGAAACGAGAGTTAAGTGCTCATACTTTACTTACACTGGAGAAGAGCTGAAAGGGTATCTGTGTATATGGAGAACTGTCAATTAAAAGACCTCAAAAAGCAAAACAAAACAAAAAAAAGAATAAGAAAAGAAAAAGAGAAAAATAGGCCCACCTTATATATAATTTTGACTATTAGGCTAATGAATTCACCTATTATAGAGAATAGAAAATTATTTTAACAATTCAGATTGGCAAAGAATAAGTATTGTAGGACTATTAGTAGCCTTGAGCTGGGTAAATTGAAAGGCAAATAAGTTAAAAGTAAGAAGTAAATCGTCTGTATCTCATGCCTTTGTTGGTTTTCTGTTAGCTGTAGTTTCTGGGAAGTGAGCAGCTGTCATTCCTGTAACTCTTGTAATTCAGTCATTCGTGTGCCTCCTTCATGAGGATTCAGTACGGCTGTGGTGCTGTTATCCCTCTGATTAGAACTCTACCTCTGTGTAAAGCCCCAAAGGTCTGTTACTTATTTTTATTTTATATTGTACTATATTTCATTTACAGTGTTCTGTTTCAGGTATATAGCAAAGTGATATAGTCATATATATATATAATTCATATATATATATATATATGAATTAACAAAAGCAGTTCCCGTCTTTTGACGGGGTGCTCATGGTTTATAACATAAATGGCATTACTTTGAGAGAGGGATAACTTAGGTATGGCATTGGGGTTTTTTTCTTTTTGCAGCTTGAGGCAGTTGTAAAATAACTTAATGTAGCTTTTTACAACTGTGTATTCTATAGTATTTTTTCATTTGGTGAAATTTTAACTGTTAATGTTTTTGGCATTGTGCTTTGTACCATTTATTAAATAAAAATTTTTTTAAAAAGTAAGAAATCATGATGTGTACTAGGTCTTTATTGTGATAATAGTAGAAATTAGAAGATCTACATGAGAACTTGACTGGGGATATCTCATTGACCCTCACTGTCTCTTTGACTTTAGTGAACAAACAGAAGCATTTCTCTTATCACATTGAAGAAACTATGCATTTGATTTCAGACTGAAAAGAGAATTAGAAGTAACAATATAGGTAATCTTTAGCATATGTTTTTAGTGCTTTTCTCACTTTTCTTTTTTGAGGGGAAAGCCCTTGCTGGTATTTTGGGTGTTATTTCTGTTGTTTAGGTGGGGAATTGTTGCAGTTTTCACTTTGTCAATTCCATTGGCCAAGAAACAATGTATTGCATTTCACCTGATGCCTTCCATATTTGTATAGATCCCAAACCCCATAGTTTTGCAATGAGCCAAAAATATGCCATATGTGCATGCTAAAGGTCATTCCCTTGAAATGCCTCATACTAAATGGAATTTTATTTCTTGCCAAAAATATTGTGGGCGTCTGTCACAACGTTTATCTTCCTTCCATCAACAGCAGCAGCGGCAGCAGCATCATAATACTTCACGTTCAAACTTGGATGACATCAGCAACTCTCTAGCATGCTTCTATGGATTTTCACCATATGCCTGGAAACTCAAGGCCACTGTTTCCACATCCCCCATCTCTTTGTCATCACAGATCAAGATTCACTTTCCTTGGAAACTCTGCCTGGTTAACCCTGCCTGCGAGCAAAAACACTGACTTAACCCTCATTGACTTAACAGTAAAATTTTATACTTGCAAATGTCTATTTCTTTTGCATTGGTTAGTTTCTGTCTTCTCCATTAGGTCACAAACTCATTACGAGCTGTGAGTGTTCAAAAACTGTCTCCTGACTGACCAGCTCCTATTCTTTGATAATATATTAATTTATCTTATTCTCATAACTTTTTTTTCTTGCATTACCTTCATGGATTAATGTAATCACAACACCTCCTGGCATTCTGAAAACACTGGAAAGCACTAACAATGCTGAGGAAATGATTACTTTTTAAACATTTATTTTCTCTGTTCTCATGCTATAGTCCCCAAAGCAGATGTAATTTTCTTACTGCTGATATTGCCAATCATGAAAACGCTGGTATACCACAATATTGCTTCTCTTTTTATGTTTTGGTTTTTCGGTCATGAGGCATGTAGGATCTTAGCTCTTTGACCAGGGATCAAGACCACCTCCTCTGCTTTGGAAGGTGAAGCTCTAACCATTGGACCAGCAGAGAAGTCCCCAAATGCCCGTGTCTATGCCAAGAGAACTTGTTAAAAGGAAGAATACATCTTGCCCACTTCTCTCATTGCTTTGAGGAAGGATTTTTTTCCAAGTACTTCTGGTTTCTTGGCATATCCCTTACTTTTCATGGTGGATATAGAGTGAGTTACACAATTTGATGACTTTGGGAGAGGAATTAGACATGTACAAATCAGCGTCTTTTTTTTTTTTTTTTCATTCTTTTCCTCTGGGAGCCAGAAATCCTTCTCTATGCCAGATAATTTAGAGGACAGCCTACAGAGGAGCAGCAGTGGCCTGGGGCTGGCTAGATCACTCTTTCCAAGTATTAAGTATTAGCATTAAGCCGCCCTTTTAAGGCTCAGTGATAAAGAATCCGCCTGCAATGCAGGAAATGCAGGTTTGATCCCTCGGTCAGGAAGATTTCCCAGAGAAGGAAATGGCTACCCACTCCAGTATTCTTGCCTGAAAAACCCCACGGACAGAGGAGCCTGGTGAGCTACAGTCCAACGTATTGCGAAGAGTCAGACACAAATGAGCAACTAACAAGCAAGTTTCTGATATCTAGACTTTCAGTTTCCATCTTACTTATTCTTTGTCATAAGAGTAGTCAGGGAAGGAGTGTGTGTGTTTATATACACACCCTCCAACCTCGAAGTGCTAGCAGACATTTGGCTGGGATTTGCAGACATTAGTAAGTTCTCCAGGCAATGCTGCTGTTTGATTGTGGGCATGGCAGACATCCATTTCCTCCCTGAAAGCCTATGCTAGGGTTCACATTCACCATGGCCACTGTGATCCCCTACACTTCTGTCTCCGATAAGCTTCCAAGTTCCTCTCATTCTCATTCAACTTTCATGCGGCCTAAAGCAGCAAACCAATCTCAAGGAACATGTGGCATCCCATAATGATCCATCAATGCCTTCCTTCATCAAGGCAGAGCCATTTCCCAGCCCGCCAGATCCCATGTCCCTTTTCAAATAACAACCCAGCACACAATGTGATCTTACCGTGATATTTATCTCCTGCTTTCACTAAGAACAGTCTAATTTATGTCCATTAAATTACATTTTTTGTAGACTTTTCTTTTTTTTTAAGGAGCTCCCAGCAAGTGGGATTATCACAGTGGAGTGGTTTTTATGCCTCAAAGGAGTCTTCTAGTCTAACTCTAAGAGGACACTTTGGAACTTCTTTGTATGTTGACAATATCTCTACCAATCCAGAGATCAGAAACGGAAAGACTTTTCTAATAAACTGGTTTGATCCCTGGGTTGGGAATATTCCCTGTGGCAGGAAATGGCAACCCACTCCAATATTCTTGCCTGGAAAATTCCAGGGACAATGGAGTCTGGTGGGCTACTGGCCATGGGGTCACAAAGAGTTGGACAATACTGAGCACGCACAACAGAGCCTAATTTAAATTATATAAGAGTATGACCAACATCAGTCTCAGTATGGAACATTACAAGCTCAGTGCCTTACTTCCGAGTGACCTAAACAGTTTTAAAATCAAGTGGGGAAAGCAGACACACGTGAAAGCCTCCTTTCACCAGTTCTTTCCTTGCATTTCCCACCCATACCCACCTAGTGTCCAGACCTTTTTTATTCTATGCCCAGATCTGGCTGCTGTGTATGGAAATAAAATCTCCCAACTTTTACTCACTAAGACCAATTGAGCTTATTATATGATCTCAGCTCTTGTTCCAAGAAAACCAAGATCAATCTCAAAAAGCAGTCTTCTGAACTTGGCAGACACTTGTGTGGGAAAGTCTTTAAACAAAAACAAATTTGTCGATGTACTGGGACAAGAAACTCAGAGAACAGATAAAATGTTCCATGAGCCAACTCTGCCCTCAGCTTCAGCATTCATACTTTTCTCCGCCAACAGTCCCTGTTCCACTCTATAGATGAAGCCAGCTCATCAGCTTATCATGATTAGGTCAAATGCCTTTACCAAAAGACCAGAGGAATACCAAGACTATCATAAAGAGAATCTCCAACTGCAGAAATCCCAGGCTGTTGTACATAAAGAAAACATCTAACCAGCAAAAGGAATGAAGAAAGGTATTGACAGCAAATGATACAGTGGGATGGTTCCTGTGCTTCCAGTCTACTTCAAACAATTAATTTCCCCTGGTCACACTTCCCTCTCTCCAAAGGTACATAGAGAGGGTTCCTTCTTCTGTCTTTGTTACAGCGAATGACAACCTAACAAAACTTACTCAGTTCTGCTTCAAAATAGAAGTACAAATAAAGATTAGGGTTCCCCAAGGAAGGAAATTGCTTTTCCTTTCCCAAGCAACAAGTGAAGGAGACAGGGAGACGGGAGTTCTGGAGAATATCAAAATAGCTGCAGTTTCCTGGGCAAAGGAAAACTGTATTGTCGGGATAGCCCCATGCTAGGGAAAGAGATACTGTTAAGAAAACTGATCTTTATAAAGGACCAAAGCAGTCAGAAACCAGAGTAAACCCTATTATACTCAATGGAAAACACTGGAGGCTCTTGGCAACCTAGTGGATTAATTTATTCTTCAGAACATAATGGAGACCTCTGGAATTTGTACCTATGTGCCTCTTTTCCCTCTGTGGTTTCTTGGAGAATCAGAGCTTAATAATGGCACATGGGAGCCAGAACAGAAGATGAAAGTAGGTCATATAAATCCCAAGCACAGTGCTATATATTTTCTGTGCCTTGAATTTTCTTGGGTGGTTTTTCTCAAGAGTTAATAAGAGTAAAACCCAACAAATAGCCACTAAGATGCTCATACTTGCTTGCCACCTGCCCTACATTCTGAGCAAGACAGTTCTTTTCTCCCTCAGAAGTCCCTCTTTCTATTGATGGAAATCAATAATAAAAATTAATATCAAGTCCAAAGTCACTCTATCCAAAAAGAAAACTTTATTTCCCAGGGGGCTTAAGTGCTAAATACCAGTTCTAAGATTCACAATTCTGATCAGTGTGTAGCTAATAGAATAGATTTGTCTTCTCAATGGGCTTCTCTGGTAGCTCAGCTGATAAAGAAATCTGCCTGCAATGCAGGAGACCCCAGTTTGATTCCTGGGTAGGGAAGATCCCCTGGAGAAGAAATAGGTTACCCATGCTAGTATTCTTGGGCTTCCCTGGTGGCTCAAATGGTAAAGAATCTTCCTGCAATGCAGGAGACCTGGGTTTGATCCCCGGGTTGGGAAGATCCCCTGGAAGAGAGCATGGCAACACATTCCAGTATTCTTGCCTAGAGAATCCCTATGGACAGAGGAGCCTGACCAGGTGCAGTCCATGGGGTTGCAAATTGTTGAACACGACTGAGTAACTAACCACAGCAGAGCACAGAAACTAACCCAACATTTGGGGCTTCCCTGGTGGCTTGGAAGGTACAGAATTTGCCTGCAGTGCAGGAGACCTGGGTTTGAACCCTGGGTTGGGAAGATCCCCTGGAGAAGGGATCTTCTAAATATTAATGTCTGTGTTTAAAGCAAGAATAGGTCCAGGAACTTCCCTGGTAGTCCAGTGACTAGGACTCTGTGCTCCCAACACAGAGAGGCTAGTGTCCACCTTTGGTCAGGGAACTAGATCCCACATCCTGAAGTGAAGACATCCATGTGCCACAACTAACACTGGACCCAGCCAAATAAATAAATATTTTTAAAAATGGGATTTCACATTAAAAAAAAAAAAAGAATAGGTCCAACCAATAGTGGAAGGATTAGAATATGCAATTTAATGTCCCGTCAATATCAGCCAGGGCCATTATGTCAGTGCTACAAAGAAATGACGTTAACTAATTAGGTGTCACCATTAATGCAAGTCCTGATGTGATGACATGCATCATTGTTGTCCTAATGATTCATGCCATTCCTCTGAGTCAAGACACAAAGCTATTGTCCACTCATGCCTGATAAAATTAGGAGAACCCAAAAGACTGATATTATTTCCCAGGTTCTCAGATAACAGAAATACTCTTTGTTTCCTGTGAATAAACGAGTCTCTCCAAAGAAAAACTCATCTAGTGTAATTTGTTCCCTTGTGTCTTTTCACAAAATAGGGTCTAAATGCACCCTGTGGAGCTTGCAGCCCAGAACTTGCATTTTCATAATAGCATGCTTCAGTTCATTGACAACAACAAATTGTTAATTGTGGAATAATTTCTCTTGTATTTTATAGAATTCAAACATTATAGTTAATAATAATGTGTCAATATTGGTTCATAATGTAACAAATGTACCTCACTAACGCACCATACTAAAATAGAGAGAGACAGAAATGATGGGGGACGAGAGGGCATTTATTGGAACCCTCTCTACTTTGTGGGCTTCCCTGGTGGCTCAGAAGTTAAAGCGTCTGCCTCCAATGCTGGAGACCCAGGTTCGATCCCTGGGTTGGGAAGATCCCTGGAGTAGGAAATGGCAACCCACTCCAGTACTCTTGCCTGGAGAATCCCACGGACAGAGGAGCTTGGTAGGCTAGTGTCGCAAAGAGTCGGAGACGACTGAGTGACTTCACTTTCACTTTCTCTACTTTGTGTCTACATTTTTCTATAAATCTAAAACTATTCTAAAAATTAAAGCCTATTTTTTAAATAGGCAATTATCTGAACAGATGACTCATTTAAAAAGATATACAGATAGTAAGTAAGTATATCAACAGATATTCAACATCATTTGTCATTGGGGAGTTGCAAATTAAAACAATAATCATTTACCACACATATACCTATTTTTTGTTTGTTTGTTTTTTTGTTCAGTGGCTCAGTCGTGTCTGACTCTCCACGACCCCATGAATCACAGCACGCCAGGCCTCCCTGTCCATCACCAACTCCCGGAGTTCACTTAAACTCACGTCCACAGAGTCGGTGATGCCATCCAGCCATCTCATTCTCGGTTGTCCCCTCCTTCTCCCACCCCCAACCTTTCCCAGCATCAGAGTCTTTTCCAGTGAGTCAACTCGTCGCATGAGGTGGCCAAAGTATTGCAGTTTCAGCTTTAGCATCAGTCCTTCCAATGAACACCCAGGATCGATCTCCCTTAGAATGGACTGGTTGGATCTCCTTGCGGTACAAGGGACTCTCAAGAGTCTTCTCCAGCACCACAGTTCAAAAGCATCATTTCTTCGGCGATCAGCTTTCTTCACAGTCCAACTCTCACATCCATACATGAAATCCAGATAGTTGAAAATGCCAATTCTAGAGAAAATGTAGAGCACCAGAAACACTCATATTCATTGCTAGAGAAATGTAAAATGGCATAACCAGTTAGGAAGACAATTTGGTTACTGATTACGAAGGTAAGTATTATCTTATCATTCAGAGATCTTCCTCCTTGGTTTTTACTGAACTTATTTAAAAACTTTTGTCCACACAAAAACCTGCATTTGAATGCTTACAGTAACTTTATTCATAGTTGCCCAAACTGGAAGTCACCAAGATATCCTTCAGTGGGTCAATGAGTTAATAAGCTAGTACATCCACACAATGTAATATTATTCATTGATAAAAAGGAATGAGATACCAAGTTGCAAAAGGTATTGATGAACCTTATACATTCGTAAGTGAAAGAAGGCCGTTTGAAAAAGGCTATATATTTTATAAATCCAATTATATGACATTCTGAAAAAGATAAAACTATGAAAACAGTAAAAAAAAAAAAAGAATCCCTTGTTGCTGTCAGGTTACAACATCAGGCGTTTCCTGGAAAATCTGAAACTGGCTCTAGCCTGACTAGAGAGCAGATGAATAGTACATCTGACCAGAGACAGCTCATTCTCCCCTGGTCATTCCCCTGTTACAGGAATTTTATGACAAAATTATATACAATAGAATAAACATTAATTACTCATGTATTAAGTTGAAGTTTTCTGGATCACAATTAGAAACTTGGCAGAAGAACATGTCTTACAACTTCTCTGCTTCTAGATTTGATTCCTTATACTAGAACTGAAATACTCAGAGCTGAAATAACTAAAATGAAGAAAAGTCATTTAAAAGAAAATACATAAAGGATATTGTCAATTAGGATCATAAAATATAAATTATACAGGTAAATACTGTATGGTTTAAGATTAATATCATGGCTTTGGGCTTTAACTCTTAAGGCTAACAATTTTTTTGCTAGATATTTCCAAAATATAAATTAGTCAGATAATATATGATGATTGTATTTATATTCTATGAGAGTGAGAGTATTCATGGATATGGAAAAAATCTCTTCCCTTTCCAAGAAGATAATTTTATGTATTTAAAGAAAAGTTTCAGGTAATGGACAAAGTTCCAGAGTTAAAATGTAAATGTGGACAACTTACGATTTTAAATGGGTCAATTCAGTTCAGTTCAGTTCAGTCGCTCAGTCGTGTCCGACTCTCCACGACCCCATGAATCACAGCATGCCAGGCCTCCCTTTCCATCACCAATTCCCGGAGTTCACTCAAACTCATGTCCACAGAGTCGGTGATACCATCCAGCCATCTCATTCTCTATCATCCCCTTCTCCTCCCGCCCCCAACCTTTCCCAGCATCAGAGTCTTTTCCAGTGAGTCAACTCGTCGCATGAGGTGGCCAAAGTATTGCAGTTTCAGCTTTAGCATCAGTCCTTCCAATGAACACTCAGGATTGATCTCCTTTAGGATGGACTGGTTGGATCTCCTTGCAGTCCAAGGGACTCTCAAGAGTCTTCTCCAACACCACAGTTCAAAAGCATCAATTCTTCGGCGATCAGCTTTCTTCACAGTCCAACTCTCACATCTATACATGACCACAGGAAAAACCATAGCCTTGACTAGATGGACCTTGGTTGGCAAAGTAATGTCTCTGCTTTTTAATATACTATCAAGGTTGGTCATAACGTTCCTTCCAAGGAGTAAGCGTCTTTTAATTTCATGGCTACAATCAGCATCCGCAGTGATTTTGGAGCCCAAAAAAATAAAGTCTGACACTGTTTCCACTGTTTTTCCATCTATTTCCCATGAAGTGATGGGACCAGATGCCATGATCTTTGTTTTCTGAATGTTGAGCTTCAAGCCAACCTTTTCACTCTCCTCTTTCACTTTCAGCACCTAATTAGGTCTTTCCCAGTTTCTCATAAAAATAACTTTGAAGACAATCCTAGTTTAAGGAAATATCCTGTGGAAGTACAAAATTACTCAAAGATAAATGTATAAAGATATTCACTGGTGTGTTGTTTAAAAATAATTAGAAGTTACCTAAATATTCATCAAAAACCACATATTAAAATTAGCTATGTAATACCAAAGAATGGATTAATTTGTGGCTTTTATAAATGTCGAAATCAGTATATATTGACCTGAGAAAAATGCTCATTACATAACAGAATTTTCAAAATGTTGGAATAGAATCTATAGTATGTTCCCTTTTAAAAATTAATAATCACAAATATGTATATACTGTGATAAACCAAAGAAAAATTCTAAATATTTGCCAAAATTATAGTGTACTTTCACTTTATTTTTTACTTATTCATTTATTTTTAACAGCTCTATGAGATAAAACTTGCATGCCATAAAACCTACCCATCTAAAGTGCATCATCCAATCACTTTCTATATTTGTGAAGTTGAGTAAAAATCACCTTAATCTAATTTTAGAACACTTTGTCACCCCCTCAAAAAAAGCCTCATACCCATTAGCAGTCACCCCCTGTTTCCCCTCTCCCAACTGACCTGCTGCTGCTGCTAAGTCACTTCAGTCGTGTCCGACTCTGTGTGACCCCATAGACAGAAGCCCACCAGGCTCCCCCGTCCCTGGGACTCTCCAGGCAAGAACACTGGAGTGGGTTGCCATTTCCTTCTCCAATGTGTGAAAGTGAAAAGTGAAAGTGAAGTCGCTCAGTCGTGTCTGACCCTTAGCGACCCCATGGACTACAGCCTACCAGGCTCCTCCATCCATGGGATTTTCTAGGCAAGAGTACTGGAGTGGCTTGCCATTGCCTTCTCCGCCCAACTGACCTATGCAAACACTAATACACATGTTTTTATGTATGTATGTATGTATGTATCCATCTCTATGGATTTGTGTATTCTGGACATTTCATAAATATGGAATCATACATTTTTTTGTATCTGTTCTTTTCATTTTGAATAATGTTTTCAAGGTTCATCCATGTTGTCACATGTATCAATACTTTATTCCTCTTCCATTGTATGGATATATCACATTTTGCTTACCCATTTGTGAGTTAATGAACATTTAAGTTGTTTCTACTTTTTGGTCTTTATGAATAATGCTGTTATGAACATTTGAGCTCATTTTTGTATCGATTTCATTACTTTGGGATAGATAACCAGGAATGGAATTGCTCGGTCATATAGTTACTCTATGCCTAAATTTAGAGGAATGACCAAGTTGTTAACCATGGCAGCTACTATGAGAATTTTACAGCAGTGTATGAGGATTCCAATTCCTCTATTACTTGTCTACACTGTTATTGTTCGTCTTTTTTTTTTTATCATGACCATCCTCGTGAATATAAAGTGGTATCTCACACTTTTATTTCCATGTCTCTAGTGACATTAAGTATTTTTTCATGGGCCTATTGGCCATTTGTGTATCTCTGGAGAAATGTACATCAAAATAATTTTCCCATTTTTAATTAGGTTGCCCTTTATTGATAATTTTGTGATAGCTTTTTCATATATTCTAGATACAGAATATATATGATTTGCAGATATTTTCTCCAGTTCTGTGCATTCTTTTCACTTTTTTTTTGATGGTGTTCCTCTGCAGTACAAATATTTTTAAATTCTATTAAGTTCCGATTAAGCTTTACTTTTCTTTTCCCACTTGTGTTTTTAGTGTCGTAACTAAGAAATCATTGCACAATCCAAAGTTATAAAGACTTCCTAATGTGTTTTCCTCTAAAAGTGGTGTGTTTTACCTAATACCTTCAGGTATCTAATTAATTGCTGTTTGCAGTGTAAGATGGGAGTCCAACTTTCTTCTTTCACATGGGAATATCCAGTTGTTGCAGCACCACTTGTTAAAAAGACTGCTCTTTTCGCAGTGAATAGTCAGCACTCTTGTGAAAAATCAGTTGATCACAAATTTAAAGCTTTATTCCTAGACTCTATATTTCTATCTTCATGCCAGTACTATACTGTCTTGATTCTGTAGCCTTGTAAAAAGTTTTAAAATCAGGAAGAATGAGTCCTCCCATTTTGCTATTCATTTTTAAGATTGTTTGGCTATTCAAGTTCCATTGCATTTCCATATGCATTTTAAGATCAGCTTGTCAATTTCTGGCCCCCCAAAGACCACTGGAATTTTGATGAGGATTGCATTTAAATTATAAATTTAAATGTTCCGATGTAGAAAGTTAATTCTACCAAGTCAACTATGTGAAGATACTATTTAATATTTCAACAGGAAAATGTGTGCTCTGATCTAAACCAAGATAGATAAACCTCAGAAACCTCAGCTTCAACCTTGACAATTGCCCAAGCACTTGACTCTAGGCACTCCTGCTTTTTGAACTGGAACTTCATTTCAGTCTTACTGGTTCGACCTACTCTCAACAGAGGACTTGCCTCACTTCTTTAGTTCTTCTTGTTTTGTTTTACACAGTATTTATCTCTGCACCTCTGCACCTAGCTTAAGGAGGAATTGAATTGATGCTGATTTAGAGAGTGATACTTTGGCCACCTCATGCGACAAGTTGACTCACTGGAAAAGACCCTGATGCTGGGAGGGATCGGGGGCAGAAGGAGAAGGGGATGACAGAGGATGGGATGGCTGGATGGCATCACCGACTTGATGGACATGAGTTTGGGTAAACTCTGGGAGTTAGTGATGGACAGGGAGGCCTGGCATGCTGCGATTCATGGGATCGCAAAGAGTGAGACATGACTGAGCAACTGAACTGAACTGGACTGAAGGATGGGAAGGAAATCTCAGTGAAGGAAGAAATCCTGGCCACCTGCTCCAGGGCTCGCCTCACCAAAGTAGCAGTTTTCCTTTCAATTTTTTAGTGTATTTTTCTCTTTAGGAAAATACTGATACAACAGCTTCTCATCTGCAGGATCATTTGAACAGTCTTGGGGATGCAAACAAGCCAGGGAGGCCCCTTCATCAGACAGAATCAGGGAAACCCTGCAGGTTGCCAAATCATACTTTAGCTCTAATAACCCCCGAGCAGCATAAGAGCTCAGATAGAAAATGCCTTCCTGGTGCCATTAAGAGATTTTTAAGAAATAACCTAAATGTCTATCAATGGCTGAATGGATAAGGAAGATGTGATGTGTATATACAGTGGAACATCGTTCAGTCGTTATAAAAAAAAAAGAACTGACAACATGGATGGAACTTGAGGACACAATGCTAAGTGGAATAAACCAGAGAAAACTAAACACTTCATGGTATCACTTAAATATGGATTCTTCTTTTTAAGTCCAACTTTTTAATAGAAAAGTTGTTACCAGGGTTTGTGAGGAAGGGAAAAACAGGGGAGGAAAGAGCACAGATTTTCAGCTATAAGATGAATAGGTTCTGAGGATCTGATGTACAACATGGTGACTACTGTTCATAACATTGCCTCATATAATTGAAATTTACTAAGAAAATAGAACTTAAGTGTTCTCACCAAAATATGTGTGTGGTGACGAATGTGTTAATTAGCTGGATGGGCGGAATCCTTTCACAATGTGTGCCTATATCAAATCATCACAAAGTACACCTTAAATATCTCACAATTTTATTTGTCAGTATAAAAAGCTGGCCAAAATAAAAAGAAGTTTCTATTAGTGTGGAAGGAAGCAATGGAGTGAGAGAAGCACACTCTCGCCCTGGAGTGTTTCCTTGAAAAGTACCCATTGCTCCCAGAGCAGGGGATACTCTATGACTGTAGGAGACTATTTTTTAACAGGGCTGTCTTCTACATGAGAGAAAATCCAGATGCCAGACAGCCCCCTGACACCAGAAGATCTGTGTCACCATCGCTACGTGGAAGGGCGCAGCCAAGCCCTGGAAGATGGCCTGGTTGGGGTCAGGCACCAGCCGGAGAAAGGAGCTTCAGCTTGTACATCGCAGCTTCTGTGAGGACCTGCACGTGTAAACCCAGGGCACTGACCTCAGAACTCTCCTGGGAAAAGCAGGAATTGCAGGGGCCCAAGCACAAAGATCACGTGAGTACAGTTGCAGCCCTGTTGAGAAGATGCTAGAGACTAAAAGGCTTCATTCCTTTAGAACAATGAACCACTCCTCTAATCTTATCTGTGCCCCCAAAGTGTGATCGCTGGGTCCTTGATTCATACAAGAAAGGGGAACGGTTTTGGAGAGCAAGCCGCCTTGGCCCTGAGAATCATTTCTTACTTGTGCAGTCAAGGACGGTTTATTATGGGTCTGTTTAGTGTCACAGTCAAGGGAGGGGAGGCATAAAACGCTGATCCAAGAAGCCATCTTGCTCTGCGGAGTGATGAAGTACATTTTTGTGTGCTGAGGCACTCTTATGGGTTAGCTTTCTGCGCAGAGCGAGCCCAAGGAGGCAGGTACAGGAACAGAAGGGTTCGCTGAGAGATTATTAGCAAAACCAGAGGCTTATCTGGCTCTGTGTCTCGGGGGAGACACACAAAGAGAGAATCAATCCACTTCAAGAAGAAGAAAGGGATGGCGCCTTATCCCTAATTTGATATATCACTCATATGGTGGGTGGGAAAGTTCTTTCAAGTCCTTTTGGCCTGGGCAGTAAATTATTCAAGTTTCTGTTTTGTAGCGGTCATTGAGCTGTGAGTCATACGGTGACTCACAGAGTCATCATCGATGTATGTTTTGGGGTGCTCCCTGGGTTCTTGGGTTCACACTGATAAGGAGAGTCAGCCTTTGTTGTGACTGAATCTTTTTCCGAGTTACGTGTCTTCTGTGTTTTCTTAGCTGTCACGGCCATCCTGATGGTGTCACGGCACCCAGAATGACAGAAATGTAAAACACTCTCTGAAACTACACAGACAAGGACATTATGCCTTTGGGGAATTTTAAAATGCACACCCACATGTCGGACTCACTAACTGTATTTGTAAAATCATTTTTATTTTTATCTTACTTTAGCCACTGACACTTTTTTTACGAAAAGTCCACTAATTCTGAGGTAGCTACGTGACCTCAGACACACCTCTTAACTCCAAGGGCCTCAGTTTCCCCCATTGACTGTCTTTTCCTTTGATTCTATAGAAACATGGCATTGGCTTTCAAATGACATCTAGAAAGTACCAGAAGACACATATCTCTTTCAAAGGGCCATGGCTTCCTCAACCCAGGTTATGCCCACTGAGGGTTTCTCTACGAGCAGCTGACTGTTTAAGTTGGGTTTATAAGAGAGTCACACAATATGCCGGCGCTAGCAAGAAATGGACAACTGGAAACATACAGCCCCACTCAAATACAATCATCCATTCAACAAACATTTATCCAACACTGACTACTGACTTTCTTCCAACAAATTTCTTTTTCTTACATTTAGGAAAATTGGTTACTATTGCCCATTGAAAGGAGAAGGAAATGGCAACCCACTCCAGTGTTCTTGCCTGGAGAATCCCAGGGACGAGGGAGCCTGGTGGGCTTCCGTCTATGGGGTCACACAGAGTCGGACACGACTGAAGTGACTTAGCAGCATCAGCAGCAGCAGCCCATTGAAAAAGCCCTGCCTGGCACACCTACTGTTACTTACCCAATGTCAAGTCCCCTATTATCCTTTCCAGGGTTTCCCTGGTGGCTCAGCAGTGGAGAATCTGCCTGCCCATGTAGGAGACACAAGTTCAATCCCTGGGTTGGGAATATCCCCTGGAGAAGAAAATGGCAACCAACTCCAGTATTATTGCCCAGGAAATCACGTGGACAGAGGAATCTGGCAAGCTATAGTCCGTGGGGTCACAAAGTATTGGACACAACTTAGTGACTAAACAACAACATCCTTTCTACTTAAATCCAGATATTTGAAGAGTCAGCCATGTGCTCAGCTCCAGGGAAGCTACTCATATTCTGACCCATTTAGTATGTCCACATGACACAGATCTGGCTAGTAAATTTTAATCAGAAGTCTGCTAATATATTGTCTTAGATAATTTTGTGTGTTTTCTCATATTCTTTCAGTGTCCCCTGTGGCCCCCTGCCCCAGACCCTCAGCCACACCATACTGTGTGAGGTTCTACTGTCTGAATCCTGCATCCAGTCTCTGGGTCCTCCTCTACTTTCAAGCTTGGAGGAAGGATGTTTTAGGATATGACACTAGTTTCCCTAATAGCTGTTGAAAAGACCAGTTAACAAAACCCAGAAATGTGAAGAAGTTAACTCCAAGGAGAGAGCTTAAACCCATAAGAGACAGGAAATGGGAGAAAACCAGAAGAGAAATTCCCTTTCCATTCCTTCATCTACTGAACTATCCTAGGGCATGGATTTTCTGTGTTGCCTCTCTGGCACCATCTTCCATGGCCAAGAGGGGAGAGTTGTTCAGACAACAGTTGTGTCTCTCAATGCTCTGTGCAGAGACATAGTGACAGGCCTCCATCTTTTATAAAAGGAAATGGAGGGCAGGCAGGACATCACTTTCAGAGAAGCACCAAAAGACTATACCTTATTCCATACAAATTTAACAGATATAATCTACCAGATTGACAGGAAGTCCATTATCATATTCTCAGGGTTCTTCATCTCACCTGAACTGTCCCAGAGCCATGTCCTGAGGAGAAGTCCGCCATTTTTCATAAATTTTCAACCAGGTCCACAAGGACCCTAACTTTCCCCATTGTCCTACTCCTTTGTAGTATGTATAAAACGTTTTGTTGTGTTCTGAAAAGAGGTAAATGCTCAGACTGTCTCCATCTATTTGCTGTTCTGGTTTAGTAAAGGCATATTTCCCACGAAAAGGCAAAATGTTGTCAGTTACTTCATTATGTAGGACTAGAGCTGCAAACGAAATCCATCCTGATGCCTTCCTTCAGTTCAGTTCAGTTCAGTTCAGTTCAGTCGCACAGTCGTGTCTGACTCTTTGTGACCCCATGAATCACAGCACGCCAGGCCTCCCTGTCCATCACCAACTCCCGGAGTTCACTCAAACTCATGTCCATCGAGTTGGTGATGCCATCCAGTCATCTCATTCTCTGTCGTTCCCGTCTCCTCCTGCCCCAATCCCTCCCAGCATCAGAGTCTTTTCCAGTGAGTCAACTTTTCACATGAGGTGGCCAAAGTATTGGAGTTTCAGCTTTAGCATAAGTCCTTCCAATGAACACCCAGGACTGATCTCCTCTAGAATGGACTGGTTGGATCTCCTTTCAGTCCAAGGGACTCTCAATAATCTTCTCCAACACCACAGTTCAAAAGCATCAATTCTTCGGCTATCAGCCTTCTTCACAGTCCAACTCTCACATCCATACATGACCTTCCTTGGTAAATAACAACTTTTTTGGAAATGGTCATACCCATTTATATATTATTTATGGTTACTTTAGGGGCTTCTCTGGTGGTTCAGATGGTGAAGATTCTGCGTGCAATGCAGGAGACCCAGGTTTGAACCCTGGATTCGGAAGATCTCCTGGAGAAGGAAATGGCAACCCACACAGAGGAGCATGGCAAGCTACAGTTCATGGGGTCACAAAGAGTCAGGCACAACTGAGCAGCTAACACTTTCACTTTCATGGTTACTTTAACTGTCCAACAATTTAAACAGTTGTAACAGAGATGGAAAAACAGTGGAAACAGTGTCAGACTTTGTTTTTTTGGGCTCCAAAATCACTGCGGATGCTGATTGCAGCCATGAAATTAAAAGACGCTTGCTCCTTGGAAGGAAAGTTATGACCAACCTTGATAGTATATTAAAAAGCAGAGACATTACTTTGCCAACCAAGGTCCGTCTAGTCAAGGCAATGGTTTTTCCCGTGGTCATGTATGGATGTGAGAGTTGCACTGTGAAGAAAGCTGATCGCCGAAGAATCGATGCTTTTGAACTGTGGTGTTGGAGAAGACTCTTGAGAGTCCCTTATACTGCAAGGAGATCCAACCAGTCCATTCTAAAGGAGATCAATCCTGGATGTTCATTGGAAGGACTGATGCTAAAGCTGAAACTGCAATACTTTGGCCACCTCATGCGACGAGTTGACTCACTGGAAAAGACTCTGATGCTGGGAAAGGTTGGGGGCGGGAGGAGAAGGGGACAACGGAGAATGAGATGGCTGGATGGCATCACCGACTCTGTGGACATGAGTTTGAGTGTACTCCGGGAGTTGGTGATGGACAGGGAGGCCTGGCGTGCTGTGATTCATGGGGTCGCGGAGAGTCGGACATGACTGAGCGACTGAACTGAACTGAACAGAGACTATACACCCCCACAAAGTCTAAGACATTCATTACCTGGTCCTTTACAGAAGAAGCAAAAGTCATGCCCTGATCTAGGATATAAGTTATCCCAAGGAAGTTAATCCCTTCTTCCTAACCAATTACAGGTCATTCAAAATTTTACCAGGCCAGAGATGCTTGGCAAGATTCTTCCATCTCACTGACTCAAGTGTAATGGAGTCTTAACCTTTCTAGTTGCCCCTCCATTACAGAACTTGACCACATTCTCAGTAACCAAACCTCCTCCCTTGGAATCTAAACAAGACTGCTGCTGCTGCTGCTAAGTCGCTTCAGTTGTGTCTGAATCTTAGTGACCCCATGGACCACAGCCTACCGGGCTCCTCCATCCATGGGATTTTCCAGGCAAGAGTACTGGAGTGGGTTGCCATTGCCTTTTCCACTAAACAGGACTGGATCTACTTAAAATGAGTTCTCCAACAGCCTCCCATTCTGGGCCAATATAATTGTCATAAACCTTCTTACTTATCTGGGCAGGCTCTTGGCATTCTGACTCAACTCTATGGAAATTATGGGAGATCAATAGCTTACTAACCTCCCCTTCTTGAACCAGGGGCATAAGCCTACCTATCTTCTCAATAATCACAGCAGCTAGACCAGTAGAGACATCTGCCAACTTGGTTTTAGGGTATGCTTTAAATGTGATGGTCCTTCATGCTGCACAGTCTTTCTACTTACTGAAATACACACTTCTTGGCAAATAGGCCTGCTGCATATGAAATCCTATTTTCTCCCTCGTATATTTCTAGGTGTCATTGCAGCACTGTAAAATTCTGTTATTTTTCTTCCACTACCTAAAACAGGAAATCCAAGACTGTTTAACATCTGTTCATAAACCATCTATGCCATACACAGATTTATTAGAAACTCCTTTAGAAAACCCAGATTCAAGATTGTTTGCTAATGGGTCATATCTTAACACTGATACAGCAAAATATTAGGTGAAACCATCACTTCTTACCAGAAGCAAAGTCTCCTCAGATGGAAAAGCATGGTGCACTCACTAGAGCTTGAAAGCTAGCTAGAAACAAAGGGAAACTTTCCACTGACAGTAGCTATGCTTTCAGATAGTGCATAACTCTGGAAAACTTTATAAATAAGAGTTCTTAACCCTCAACTGGAACCCAATCCAGAATGATTAACAAATTAAACAGCTTCTGTGTGCTCTAATGCTTCTGAAGGAGATGGCTATATAAAGGTAGGGGCTCATAGAAAAAGAGATAAGATGGAGACCAAGGTAAATCCCTGCTACTCTTTATACCAGACAACATCACCACTAAGACTTCAGCCTTAATGCTGAACTGAGAGACTAAATCTTGGGGAGGAGGGTGTTCAAAGAGGCTTTTTATAGAATACCAGTCATTGCATCCAGAGTCAGAAGAGGATACTGGGAGAAATCCAGCAATGAACTGCACAAAGATAATCTCTGGCACTCTGAGAATGGCTGCATAGAAGTAGCAGGCCACCTTAAATGGAAACTTGCAGAAATTGTACATGTTGTAGTTCAGAAAATGCAGGGGAGAATTCAACCATGTCACTACATCCTCAGAATTCCTTGCCTGTAAGGTTCATGAAATCTGGCAGGTGCTGGATCAGAATAGAGCAGCTTTAGATATAACACTGGCCTCATGAAGGTAAATGTGTACTATTTTAGGGGGAAAATGTTAGATCTCTATAGACCTCTCTAGAATCTGTAATATTTCAAAATAATTAGAAAGCAGATAATCATAAAGGTAGCTAATCTGGCTAATTATCTAGTTTCCTGGGCACTTCAGATTGGGGCTAGACTCTCTTCTCTTTGTTTAACTTGGGTGCCCTTGGTTCCTGGCTGAGAAGTGCTCCATATTGCAATGTTTAGAGGTGTGATTGTCAGGTCTTAAATGCTGCTATATAACAATTATCAAATGATTATTCTATGTGTCTTGTGACGTCCATTACATGATCCATCAAAAAGAACAAGAAAATCCACAGGCATGATGAGTAAAACAACAATTCCCAGACTGGTCCAATGCCTTGATACCGATGGTCTACCTTTTAGATTAGACTGAACAGTGACCACAAAGTGAGACAGTGAGAAGCAGCAGTTTGCGGCCACACAGCTTACTGTCTACATCAGCATAAGTTCACTGTTCCCCAGTATTCTTCAGGGCTTCCCAGGTAGCTCAGTGGTAAAGAATCCGCCTGCCAATGCAGGAGACGCAGGTGGGTCCAGTCTCCAGGTTGGGAAGATCCCCTGGAGAAGGAAATTGTTACTTGCTGCAGTATTCTTGCCTGGAAAATCCCATGGACAGAGGAGCCTGGTGGGCTACAGTCCATGGGGTCACAAAAGAGTCAGACACGACTTAGTGACTAAACAACAGTAGTCATTAACATGGCTTTAATATTTTGAGAGACTCTTGCTAACCAAGGTCCGTCTAGTCAAGGCAATGGTTTTTCCAGTGGTCATGTATGGATGTGAGAGTTGCACTGTGAAGAAAGCTGATCGCTGAAGAATTGATGCTTTTGAACTGTGGTGTTGGAGAAGATTCTTGAGAGTCCCTTGGACTGCAAGGAGATCCAACCATTCCATCCTAAAGGAGATCAGTCCTGGGTGTTCATTGGAAGGACTGATGCTAAAGCTGAAACTGCAATACTTTGGCCACCTCATGCGACGAGTTGACTCACTGGAAAAGACTCTGATGCTGGGAGGGATTGGGGGTGGGAGGAGACGGGGACGACAGAGAATGAGATGGCTGGATGGCATCACCGACTCGATGGACATGAGTTTGAGTGAACTCCGGGAGTTGGTGATGGACAGGGAGGCCTGGCGTGCTGTGATTCATGGGGTCGCAAAGAGTCGGACATGACTGAGTGACTGAACTGAACTGAACTGAACTTGCCTAGGAAGATAAATGTTGCAAATAAACTGTATTGTTCATTTAAGAACATCCCCTGTTGTTGTTCAGTTGATAAGTTGCATCCGACTCTTTGAGACCCCATGGATTGTAGCATGCCAGGCTTCCCTGTCCTTCACCATTTCCCAGAGTTTGCTCAAACTCATGTACATTGATTTGGTGCCGCCATCCAACCATCTCATTCTCTGTTGCCCCTTTCTCCTCCTGCCCTCAATCTTTCCCAGCATCAGGGTCTTTTCCAATAAGTCAGCCGAAATCACTTAAATTAATATCAGATGGTTCAATTCATCAATAGGTAGCATCAAGCAGTAGTTTATCTCTAAGATTCACTGAATCTCCAGCTATAAAATCCTTGCTTTATTACATTTTCTGGTTCTAGATTATTATATCATGATCCCTACCGAACCCTAATCAAGCTCTGAGACTGAAAAACCTGCATTTAACTAGACTTCAAAACCTCATAAATATCCCCCACTTTGCCCTCTGAGGGCAGTCCACTCTGAGCTGCCACTTAAGACTCTCGCAAGATCGTGTTCTCCCTTACTGCAACAGGAATAAACTGTTTTGTTTTGGTGCTATTTTTGAGAAGTCATGGTTTAACAAGGGTCACTTAGGGAAGGTGCTTGGTTTTAGTATATAGAAATGACAGCAAACAGTATAAGAACCACCCACAGCGCAATGTAGACCTATGGATTGAGGAGCCCTCTTATTTGCTTTCATCAAAATCCTAATTGCAGTGACAGATTCTATTTTCTTCCCTGCTGACTCAGGTGGTAAAGAATCTGCCTGTAATGCAGGAGACCCAGGTTCAGTCCCTGGGTTGGGAGGATCCCCTGGAGAAGGGAATGGCTACCCATTCCAGTATTCTTACCTGGAGAATTCCATGGACAGAGGAGCCTGGTGAGCTACAGTCCACGGAGTCTCAAAGAGTCAGACATGACTGAGCAGTTGACACTTTTACTTTTATCAAAATCCAAACTGAAGTGACAGATTTTATTTTCTTGGGCTCCAGAATCATTGCAGACAGTGACCACAGCCATGAAATTAAAAGACACTGGTTCTTTGAAAGGTAATCTATGACAAACCTAGATAACCTATTAAAAAGGAAAGACATCACTTTACCAACAAAGGTCTGTATAGTCAAAGCTATGTTTTTTCCAGTAGTCATGTATGGATGTGAGAGTCAGACCATAAAAAAGGCTGAGTGCTGAAGAACTGATGCTCTCAAACTGTGGTGCTGGAGAAGACTCTTCAGAGCCCCTGAGCCTGCAAGGATATCGAACAAGTCAATCCTAAAGGAAATCAACCCTGAATAATCATTGGAAGGACTGATGTTGAAGCTGAAGCTCCAATACTTTGGCCACCTGATGTGAAGACCCAACTCATTGAAAAGACCCGGATGCTGGGAAAGATTGAAGGCAGGAGGAGAAAGGCACGACAGAGGATGAGATGGTTGGATGGCATCAGCAACTCAGTGGACATGAATTTGAGCAAGCACCAGGAGATAGTGGAGGACAAAGGACCTGTCATGCTACAGTCCATGGGATCGCAAAGAACTGGACACGACTTAGTGACTGGACAACAGCAACAAACTATTGTAAACATCTGGAATGGCACTGAGTCCAAGGAACAGGCTAAGTATTTCTACCCACAGACCATGGGGGAACCAGGCTTCAGAAGCAGTGAAGTAGACGGTCATTAAAATGTATGCCTTTCTAGAAGGATAAGGACCAGAATGTTCACTGGAATTTTAAACCTTACTCTGTGTTCATTTAAATGCTAGAAACTTGGAATCTTGTTTTGAAGCTAGGTTTAGGGCAATTCCGGAAGAGGCCCAAGAGAACTCTCACCGGTAAATCTTTCATAGGATAAATTCTTTCATCTCTCTGTGCCTAGGTTTTCCCTTGGGAAACCAAAGTGTAAATGGCAGTTACTTGCTCTCGTCTCTTCATTGTTAACGCACTTGCTTCTTTGGCTTTGCCCCCCTGTCCTTTATTTCCCCTTTTTTCTCTCCCCTCCTTTTTTTTCCCTAATTTGTCGTATTTTCTTCATCGTTTATTACAGAACCATGTCTTCAGGGAAACCAGTTATTAAGGTCAAAGAATTGAAAATTGAAACAGAAAATTTTAATTTTCTAATAAGAACTTGTTTGATCTAACATGAATAAGCCATTTGCTCTCTGCCTTTGTTGCAATAGATGTAAACTCAGGTAAAGAAATCAGCATTATCTCTAAATGTTTCACATTCTCCAGCTGACTTTCAAGTATTGAGAGGTTGATTATCCAACATTTTTGCTTTGACCCTTGAGGGAAAAACTGCTCTAATATAAGAAAAAGAATACTGGCCAAGCCCGATAAATCCTGGCTTTCAGTTATTACCTCTCTGCCCTTGGGCAAGCCACAGAACCACTGTGAAGCCCAGTTTCCTCAGTGCTCATAAAAGGTGGTCTGCCCCACCATGTGGGTGTGAACGGCCAACAAGACAAGGCCTGTAAAGACTTGGATGCACAAATGGTAGCCGCTGCTATAATCACAATGTAATAAATATTTATGGATTGGTGTTGGCTTCCTCATTGTAAAAAAAGAAAGGAGACTGGGAAATCATAAAACTGAACTTCCAGGACCATTGCAAAGTTTAAGAAAGTGTTTTGTAAACTAACAACTTACGATTTCAAACTAGGCTTGGCATTCCTTCTCTTCTGTGTATCTAAAGATTTTTTTGTAGTTTATTAGTAGCTTCAACAGAGAAGGCAATGGCAATCCACTCCAGTACTCTTGCCTGGAAAATCCCAAGGACATGGACGGAGGAGCCTGGTAGGCTGCAGTCCATGGGGACACAACTGAGCGACTTCACTTTCACTTTTCACTTTCATGCATTGGAGAAGGAAATGGCAACCCACTCCAGTATTCTTGCCTGGAGAATCCCAGGGACAGAGGAGCCTAGTGGACTGCCGTCTATGGGGTCGCACAGAGTCAGACATGACTGATGTGATGCAGCAGCAGCTTCATAGACAGTGAACTTCAAATAAAGCAGCATTTATCATAAGTAATACGAGAAATGGTGATGGACAGGGAGGCCTGGCGTGCTGTGATTCATGGGGTCCCGGAGAGTCGGACACGACTGAGCGACTGAACTGAACTGAACTGAACTGAATACGAGAAAGAGTTGTATCAACAGCTTAAAATGAGGTTTGAGCTGTCTACAAATGTGCCTCCTCATGGCGTGCCTCACTCCACCATTTTAAGTGAAAATGGATATTTCTTTGCATTCCTTTCATAACACCTTGCCTCCCAGTAAGGTATTATGTGCTTAATCCCTCAGTCTTGTCTGACTCTTTGAGACAATTTGGACTGTAGCGCGAGGCTTCTCTGTCCATGGGATTTTCTCAGCAAGAATACTGGAGTGGGTCGCCATTTTCCTCCTCCAGGGGATAAAAACAGGGAGGTTTTGGGATCAGGCAAATCTAAATTCAATTTGTGATGCTACCTTAAAACATTTTTAGTATCTACTCTATTAGAGGGAAAAATGAATTAATAACTTTTGTAAAGTGCTCAGTAGCTGAAAGATTGACTTCTTTCCATCCAAAGGACCTACAACTGAAAGTACCCTTAGTGAGCACCACTGTTTCGTGAATCTTGATACCACACACCTCAAGTTTTAATCACATTTAACAGTTCTACTTTCAAATTCTTCCACTAAACAGCAAATTATTCAACCTCTTCTATAAAATGGAGGTAATAATAGAACCTAGCTCACAGCGTAAGTAGAACAGACGAGAAAGTGCATGTACATGCTTAACCTGATGTCTAGCACATAATAAATTTTAGCTAATAAAACTATAATAATAGTAATAGCAGTAACATGTCAGATATAGTCTAATTCTCCCCTTAACAAACTCTTAAATAGGTCAGTGGCAAAGCTATACGGGTAGTTTGCCATTTTTCCTTCTTAGGTTTCCTTGGCCCTATTTCTCTGCCTCTCTTCCCAGGGCAGGTCTGTTTCAGTTCAGCCGCTGGCTGGAACATCTGGCAGGGTGCCCGCCCTTGACACTTGCTCTTTGTAGAGCCAACAGGGTGGGGAGCTGGGGGTTTGATCATCTTCACCACTGAGACATTGGAATCTGTTGAGTTAAACATTGCCCTACTGTTACCATCCCCTCCCTCGCCTTCTCCCTCCCCATGAATGAATCTGGAAGGAATGAACCTGAAGTCTATCTGAACAGCTATAAAACCTTTATGGTACGTGGGCTGCTCCTCGGGGAGTAGGGCATTCGCCTCCCTGTTCGTTCTCGGAGTAAACATAACGCGTCAGCATTTTCCCTAACACGGGGTCAATGTCTGAGGGAGCGGTGCTCTCCGTGCCTGGCACCTGCTGGTGTGGAGGGGCCCGCTGGCAGCAATGCACCGCAATCAGCTTTGATGACAGCACTAAGCAGAGCTCAGTGCCTTTGAATTCGCCAAGTAATATTTATCCTCTGATAGTACCTCTGCAAGGCTCCACTTGTTCTCCATCTTCTAAACTTCCAGAGTTCTGTAAGAATATATTTTATATTCTCACGTAAGGCAATAATATATAATAGAATATGTACATGTGTATTACAATGTATTTTATGGTACCCATATAGCCAACATTAATTTGCACTGCTTCTTTTAAAGATTTTTTTTTTTTTGACATGGACCACTTTTAAAGTTTTTGTTACAATATTGCTTCCGTTCTACGGTTTGATTTTTTGGCCAATCAGGTATATGGGATCTTAACTCCCCAGCCAGGATCAAACCTACACCCTCTACATTGGAAAGCAAAGTTTTAACCACTGGACCACCAGGGAAGTCCCCGTACTAATTTTTCTAAGTGATCTTTGTGAGAAAAAAAACAAAGAGGAACTTATCTCTCTCGGAGGTGCATTCTAATTCTTGATTCAGGCTTTGGAGTTGCCCTGCTATCCTGTTTGATGTCATCCATGAAATGCTAGCTCCATGATGGCAACAGTCAGTCTATGATTTATTACAGGTGCCATCTTTGAAGGATCTATGGCACCATACCATAACTGCTGACTGTTGACCTGAAACTTTTCCATTTCCAATAGCAGGTCTCTAACCCTTTCTGAAACTATGGAAGGGACAAAGAAGAGCATAACTCATTTTACTGGAGGTCGCCATTATTTTTCCTTTTCTGTGACTCTATCCTGTGCCAATCAGTCATGTTTTATCCCTAATAAGTACTTTTTCTCCAGTCAGTTCTCCAAAGGCCTTTCTGTCCATGTAGGCAACTATTCTCACCTCTATGGCACGTTCTTGTAACTTATTTGGATTCTGTTGTAGAATATCAATTAGACCATATCCTGGGTAGAAGGACTGTTCATTGCTTACAAGCATCAGGCCACCAAAGCTGGTGACATCCAGCAAGCAGCTGGCCATCATGATGGACACATTCCAATGATGGAAATTTGGGAGCTCAGTTTGGAGTGCTGGTACCATTTTACTACCAAAGATTATGGCATTGAGGAATTCTGCCCCTTAACGGTGGTCACCTAACTACTCTAGGGAGTTGGTGATGGACAGAGAGGCCTGGAGTGCTGTGATTCATGGGGTCACAAAGAGTCAGACAAGACTGAGCGACTGAACTGAACTGAACTGCTCTAGAAGCAGTGCCACAGTCTGAACAAAAATGAGGACACAAGAGAGGATCTCAGAAAAGTATCAAAACTGTAGGAAGAGGAGGAAATAGAAACACCCTTGGTTGGCAAAGGTAACAATTACTCTGAACATTTTTTATCAAAAAACAAAAATTTAAAAGAATTCAATGCTCATTTACAATCTAGAGTTTGATTTATGATAGATTTGATTACAATTCCTTTCTGAGATGCAAGATAACTGATCTGGGTACGAGTTTAGTCATGAACTATTTTCAGTGAATAATCCAAACCAGGACCTATGAGTATATTTCCTCTGAGGTGTGACTTCATTGTAAACCTTAATCCAATCTGTAGAGTCAAATTTTAAACATTTATACTTCCGTTGTGAACAACAACTGTGAAGTGGGAAAAACAGTCCTATTTTTGTGTCTTGTTATCTTTTTAAATTTTCATTTTGAGTACACAGTACTTTGTATTATTTGTTTTTTCTAAACATGTAATCATCATGTAAAGTTAATAATACATTGAAAAGTACAAATAAAATTTACCCATAATCCCACCATCCCGATAGAACTGATAAAATTTTGCTATCTTTTCCATGTATAAATACACATAAGTATTCTTTTAAATTTGGAGCATATTCATATTTTGGGGAAATACGCCTTTTTCATTTAAAACTATGTTAAAGATATTTCCCACTTAATGAATATTCTTCTAAAACATAATTTTAAATATCTATAAGATATTTGATTATATTAACATAGTGTCTTGCTACATTCTGTTTCTCTGACACACTATTTGTGTGCCTCTAATGGCATCTGGTCACATCACTTCATGGGAAAAAGATGGTGAAACAGTGGAAACGGTGTCAGACTTTATTTTTCTGGGCTCCAAAATCACTGCAGATGGTGATTGTAGTCATGAAATTAAAAGACGCTTACTCCTTGGAAGAAAAGTTATGATCAACCTAGACAGCATATTAAAAAGCAGAGATATTACTTTGCCAACAAAGGTCCATCTAGTCAAGGCTATGGTTTTTCCAGTGGTCATGTATGGATGTGAGAGTTGGACTGTGAAGAAAGCTGAGCACCGAAGAATTGATGCTTTTGAATTGTGGTGTTGCAGAAGACTCTTGAGAGTCCCTTGGACTGCAAGGAGATCCAACCAGTCCATCCTAAAGGAGACCAGTCCTAGGTGTTCACTGGGAGGACTGATGCTAAAGCTGAAACTCCAATACTTTGGCCACCTCATGCGAAGAGTTGACTTACTGGAAAAGATTCTGATGCTGGAACAGATTGGGAGCAGGAGGAAAAGAGGACAACAGAGGATGAGATGGCTGGATGGCATCACTGACTCAATGCACATGAGTTTGGGTGAACTCCAGGAGTTGGTGATGGAGAGGGAGGCCTGGCGTGCTGCGATTCATGGGGTCACAAAGAGTCAGACAGGGCTGAGTGACTGAACTGAACTGAAAGGTTACAATTTTTTAGATTGTCAAGACTATGTATCTATGCTATGCTAAATTGCTTCAGTGGTGTCCAACTGTTTGCGACCCTATAGACTATAGCCCACCAGGTTCCTCTGTCCATGAGATGCTCCAGGCAAGAATCCTGGAGTGGGTTGCCATGCCCTCCTCCAGGAATTTACCAATCTAGTATGTTCCAAATCTCTAAATACAAAAGTTCCAACACCAAGAATAAAATTACCTTCTACACACTGCCGCTTCCAAAATCTGCCAGGGTATCCTCATGTATACACATGTACTCTGCCTTCTTTGCCCACACACAGAGTGAACTAAGATTGGAACCCCACCCCTTGTGCCACGTATCCCACCCTCTCGGGACTTCTCAGGGACTTCACTCTTACAACCATCACGTCTCTCTCTAGCATCAACAGTTTTTCTCCCTCCTATGATCACCTTCAAACATATTGTAATGCCTCTCTTCTTTTTTTTTTGCTGCACAGCAAGGGGGATCTTATTTAACCAACAAGGGATCGAACCCACAGCCCCTGTTGTTGGAAGTACACAGTCTTAACCACCAGGAAAATTGCATATCTCTCAAAACTCTGTCCCTTGAGCCTTCAGTCCAAGCTCCAGCTTCCACCTCACTCCTCTCTACCCCATTCACTGCTTCCAACTCCACTCCTCCCGAGCGCTCTAGAACAGAGAACCAGGCTTCAGTCCCCCCACACCAAAATGCCCCTGTCAGTCACCAGTGACCTCCTGGTTACCTAGTCCAGTGATCCTTGCTCATTCTTTATCTTAATCCCTGAGTAGCACATTCCACAGTTGATCACTGTCTCCTTCCGGAATCAGTTTCTTCATTTAACTTCCAGGACACAACATTCTCCTTACCTCCCTGTCAGCTCCTATTCAGTCTCCTTTGCTGGTTCCTCCCAACTTCCTGATCTCTAAACACTGAAGGGCAGCAGGAAGCAGGTCTCTTCCTTTCTCCATCTATACTCACTCCCAAGGTCAGCGATTTTCAACCCTGGTTTATGTTAGAATAGCTTGGAGAGCTTTTAAAAACTCCCAGTGCTGGGGCTGAGCCCCAACCTTATAATCTAAGATCACAGTTGATCTAGGATGAGGCCCAGTCATCCACACATGTTTTAAGCTCTCACAGTGATTCTCATGTACCGTCAAGGTTAAGAACTATTGGCCTGGGCCCTATGTGATCTCATCCAGCCTCATGGATTTAAATAACATCAGTACAATGGAAATTCCAAAATAATCATTAATCATATCCATATGATATATAAATATATACACAGAGAGATTATATACATAAAAGATGCTTTCTCCTTGGAAGGAAAGCTATGAAAAACCTAGATAGTGTATTAAAAAGCAAAGACAAAAACCTCTGTCACTCTGATGACAAAGATCCATAGAGTCAAAGCTATGGTTTTTCTAATAGCCATGTATGAAGGTGAGAGTCAGACCATAAAGAAGGCTGAGTGCCAAAGGACTGATGCTTTTGAATTAGACTGCAAGGAGATCAAATAAGTCAGTCCTAAAGGACATCAACTCTGAATATTCATTAGAAAGACTGACGGTGAAGCTGAAGCTCCAGTACTTTGGCCACCTGATGCAAAAAGCCAACTCATTGGAAAAGACACTGATGCTAGAAAAGATTGAGGCCAGAAGGAGAAGCAGGCAACAGAGGATGAGATGGTTGGATGGCATCACTGACTCAATAGACATGAGTTTGCACAAACTCCAGGAGATAATGAAGGACAATGAAGCCTGGTGTGATACAGTCCATGGGGTCACAAAGAGTTGGACACGACTGAGCTACTGAACAATAAAAGGGATATATGCACCAAAGTTTGATGAAAAGAGGAATTTCAAAGACAGTAAAACCAATAACTAAGCCTAGAGTCAAATGAAAAATGGGAAGCACCTTTCCCCATAATTAAACCATATCCTGACTTCCATGTCACACTAATATCTTCATTATATTGTATTCTTAATACTCCCTTCAGGGCCTTTTATTGTTCCCATTAACAGATAGGAAAATCAAGGCAGAGACCAAGTGGAGAGAACTGCAGAAACATTAACAAAGAAGTACAATTTTGAGGTGGCTTATGGTCGTGATTAACTATACAGATGATACAAGAAGGGAATCCCTTCCAGGGCCCCAAACAAGCTCTTGTCTAACACTTGGACATGAACTGTCCAAGGAGACACATACTGACAAAGCAAGAGATTTGACTGTGAAGGGGCTTCCTTTGTGGCTCAACTGGTAATGAATCACCTGCAATGCAGGAGACCTGGGTTTGATCCCTGGGTTTGAAAGATCCCCTGGAAAAGGGCAAGTCTACCCACAGGATTCTGGCCTGGAGAATTCCACGGACCGTATAGTCCATGGGATCGCAAAGAGTCGGACATGACTGAGCGACTTTCACTTGCTCTGGTAGAAGGCAGGAGGGTAAGGGAACCCAGGAGGACTGCTTTGCCATGTGGTTCGCAGTCTCGGATTTTATGGTGATCGGATTAGTTTCCAGGTTTTCTCTGGCCAATCATTTGACTCGTGGTCCTTCCTGGTGGCACACACATTGCTCAGCTGAGATGGATGCCAGCAAGAAGGATTCTGGGAGGTGATAGGACACGCGGCATCTCCTTTTGACCTTTCCTGAACTCTTCCGGCTGGTGGTGGCTTGTTAGTTCTGTGTTCCTTACTAGGACCTGCTGTCGTAAAATAACTCACGCAAATGGTTGCTATGATACCTGGCCAGGGTGGGTGGTTTCAGTCAGCATGTTTCTTTCTCCTAACACAGAGACAGTTACTGAAGGAGAGAAAAGCAGGAGGCATTTCATGTCTAATAATCTGACTTTCATCTCCAGTTGCTTTAGGTATTTAGTATGTGTGAAGGAGAAGGACGATGCTAGAAAACATATTAAGCTGGCCTATAGGCACAGATCTGAGAATTGGGGGGATTTTTTTTTTAAACCATTCCCATTCTGTTCATTTGCTGTAAGCAGCAAATCTGGCTCCCAGCCCGACCTCTATAAGGGAAAATTAACATGATAACCGGTTGCACTTCTTCCTTTCCCCAAAGACTCGTCCTTAACTTCCTTTGGCTAAATCACAAAGTATGTTTTCCATTTTCAGTTAAAATAGAAGGGGGTGGGAGGTGGCAGAGAAAGAAAGAGAGAAAGAAAAAGAGGTAGTTTCTTTTAACCATCCCCCCCCCACCAACTAAAAGAAAAAAGAAGCACTCAACTTAAGAAAACAAACTTAAGCAATAGTCATTTTTCAGTTTGTCTATAAAAGTAGAATAATTTACTTTTTATTCCAGAAAAAAAGTTTTTGTTTCTTTAAACAGGACTTGAAATAGTTTCAAAGTGTTGGGAAATCAGTGCACGAATCAAAGACATATCCAAGGAATCCTGTAAATTTCAGCGAAATCTTGTTTGCCACAGATTTGGAGCGTGTTTCCTCTGTCCTTTTGAACTTGTTTCTGTTCTGCTGCTCTTGCAAAATATCCTTATACATACTTTAAAACCTCTAACAGGGCAGATCTCTTCATAGCTCACTTGCAAATCATTTGGTCACTAGGTGGGGACTTGCATGTGAGTGGTGAAGGGAGGTGAATAATCTTCATAGCATCCTCATTCCTTTTTTCCCCCAAATCCTGTAAAGAGCCTTGCAGACCCAGAGATAGTGGCCTAATTGTAAGGAGATCCAAATCTGACATAAGCTCCTGGAATCGCTCGTGCCAAAATACAGAATATAGGTGGGCACAGATCTCATTGGCCTTCAAATCTCATCGGTCTTTATGATTTAAGTAGCACTAGCGACTGTGAGTGCAATGGAAATAGGTAAGTAGGAGACCAAGGGAGGGGATGGGACTATAGGAAATAGATCCTGTTTTGACTTTGATTTCTAGTTTAATATGAAGGCCTTGGAGTTTGTAATTATACAGTCCCAGGCTGATGGCTAATATCCTGGCCACCCAAGAAGACATCTTAAAAACATAATAAAATATGTTACCAAAAGGCCTGATAAGATTTGGTAGTGTATGCACACACTTGTGAGGCTAGACAGCTCAGTTCCTAATATCAAGAATACCCTTAACTCATCCGGAGACATGTCAACACTACTTAAGAAGGTCCTCAGGGCCTCATCCTGAATTCAAGATCTTTTTCTGTCTTTGAAATCCAAAAGGGGAGCTAATGTCACTTATCTAGAAAATATATGGCTAACAGTTAAACCTGAGCATGATGTCAACTCAAGTATTCAGCTTGAGGCACAGAAAAAGTCATTTGGAGAGAAACACACCTGGAAGCTCTTCTGTTCAGCCTCTCTTCAATCCATTAGGTGTCTTCTGAGTTGAACAATACACGGTTCCAAGCATATGGACTTCTCCACACCACAACCTAATGTTGACAAAGGACCTCACAGACAAAACGTAGGTAACCACCTCTTGCTGAAGTGAAATACGAGGAGCTCCATATGGCCCTCAAAGTTCTGAGCTCTTAGTACAACAGTCCAAGCATCATAAAGCCTTCTGGCCTCCTGCTAGCACTGTCCATTAAGTCATCATCAGCAGGCCTTTTCAGCAAGGAATGAGGATTCTTCCTTTAGTGAATTTAGGTGTGCCAGAACTGTCTGCACATAGGACTTAGTAGGTCACAAATCACCACTGAGTCCAGGCAAGGGCAAAACCCAGTCAACTGAAGGACATCACTGAAGTTCACTAACGTGAGACTCCCTCCCCAGGGTTGTGGACCAGGTGTTTTCCTGAGCATTACATTTATGAGAGTTCCACACACAGACACCTTAGGCAAACTGTAAGCATATTTGAAGTTTACCCTCCCTTGACTGTCATCCTTCTTTTGATTCTATGGCTCCTCAGCAAAAATGACACCAGGTTTTTCTGAATTCATGCATATTGCTGTCTACATGCTCTCCAATCCCTGAGCAGGTTTGTTATGCCTCCTCTACGGACAGGGACTATGTCATCATTTCCTCCTAAAAAGAACCACCCAGGGACAGGTTGCATCTACAGCAGGTATTTAAACATTCTTTCTGGGCAGGAGAAGGAAGGAATGAATGATGAGGTGCGTGGGACAGTGAATGACCAGACCCACCTTCTCTTCCTCTCTAACAGTAAGTCTTACCTATCTGCTATGGATTTCCTTGATTTAAAGGCTTATCGCACATCTTTTTGTCTTTAGGGAGTCAAAGCAAATTCTACAACTTCTTTGTCCTCGTATTCTTTCTGTTCACCTCACCTTCCCAATCTTACTTGGTAGTCGGGGCTCATGGTTTTCCCCTCACCATGTTGTCACCCCACGTGGGAAGAGCGTGACCTGTCTTTCCCAGGGACCCTGAGCCATACTCACAGGGAAGCCCCTTTCACAGCTCCTCTCTTCATGGCAGCCTCCTTTGCCCGTGTTCTGGATGCACTTTGAGTCTCCCACACCTGAATTAACTTGCCCTGGATATCTGCACATATCATTATGTTAACATGACCCTTAAAACTCCACCCAAACCAACAAAGATAATCTCCCAGTCACTGCTATACAAAAACACCTCCCAAAAGTGTAAAGCTGGATTTCAAACCAGGGGATAGAATTGCACACAGTCGGAAAAGGAAAGGAATGTTCAAAGGCATTGAGACAATAATAGAGCCTGTGTCCAGAAAAGAACATCACTTATATTGTTACCTGTCTTTGGGGTTCTATGTCATTTTTCAAATTTTTAGTAATAATGCAACTTCTATGACAGAAAAGAAATGTAATTAAATGCCGCTCAAAATATCAACTAACCAACAGGATTAATTTTTTCTAAATTCTCATATGTGCCACAAACGATCAAGTACCTGGGTTGAAGGAATTTATAAAGGTCTTAGTAATACTCTCAGGTCATAGATCTGCTCATGGAAGCTAAAGAAAAGAGATGATAGAAACTGGAGTCCTTTCCATTTAACTTTACTCACCCTTTGCAAAGGATCTTCTCGTTCTTTAGTAGGCTCATCATACTGCTTGATACCCTTCCCCCATGGTCTACTTTCTTAAAAATAACTACAGCTGATGACGAGCTTCTGTGACTGGGACACGCAGTGGTCACAGCTAGAGAACTAGCTGAGCTGAGTGTAAGATCTGGCTGTGACACTGGACGTGTGTGTGACCAGGACAAATGGTAAGCTCCCTGAGTGTTAGTTTCCTCATTTGTAAGGAGAAGCTCTATGAGGTTATTGGGAAGAGTGGGTGAAGTATGTGAAACACTTCGTAGGCTATTTGTAAAGCTAATACTGACTATTTATTGAATGCTTAGTATGTGACAGTCTCTGTGCTCAGAAGTTCACACGCCTCGTCTAATGTCAGCTAATCTAACATCAGCACTGCTACTTGGGAAAGTCCTTGACGCTCATCCCAAAATCAAGATCCTTTGCCCTCTGAAATCTGAATGGGAAGCTATTGCGTTTACCTCAAAAACATATGAGGTCTAGTTAAGCCTCCATTTTGCAGAAAAAGAAACTGGGCCTGAGATAACTTATTTATTTTCCAAGGTCATACAGTTAGCGTGTTGCAAAACCCTGGATTAAACCAGGTCTATCTGATCTCAAGCTTTTAACTACTATCTGATTTTTTTCTTATCAAATTCCTTTAACATCTCCAAAGTACCAATGTCATGAAAAGTATTATTTTCCTTTTTCAGAGTAATTGTGATGAATAGAAATGGTAATGTACATTAAAACACTTCGTAAACTATAAAAAGCCAAACGACAGTAGGTTACTTCAGTCAAACACCATTCTCCAGAATAAAAGGGTGGCTATGTTGGGGCTTCCCTGGTGGCTCAGAGGTTAAAGCGTCTGCCCCCAATGCGGGAGACCCGGGTTCAATCCCTGGGTCGGGAAGATCCCCTGGAGAAGGAAATGGTAACCCACTCCAGTATTCTTGCCTGGAGAATCCCATGGACGGAGAAGCCTGGTAGGATACAGTCCACGGGGTCGCAAAGAGTCGGACACGACTGAGCAACAGAACGAACGAATGTTGTTTATAGGATTTATTGTTAAAGCAAGTATATTGAGTCAATAGCATTCATTTCTGTTTATAAAAAGCATAAAAGCTACCAGGGAAACTGCCTATTAAGATGTGAGTCATGGATTACTTCATACTTTGTATAATAAAGTTACATTTTTTTAAATCTAGAATTTCCTGCAACTGGCAATTACAGTGCTGCAAGGCCTAAGATACCTCTGTCCCCAGGAGGACTTGAGTATCCTTAAAACCCCTCTCTCCACGAGCTCTCCTGGCTCCAAGCACTGACTACCTTTAAACTAAGGCCTAAGTACTCCCCCTGCCCAGGCTTCCCAGGTGGCTCAACGGGTAAAGAGCCTGCCTGCCAGTTAAGGAGACCCAGCAGACGTGGGTTCAATCCCCGGGTCTGGAAGATCCCTGGAGTAGGAAATGGCAACCCATTCCAGTACTCTTGCCTGAAGAATTCCACGGACAGAAGAGCCTGATGGGCGACAGTCCATAGGGTCACAAGAGTCGAACGCAGCTGAGCACAAGTACTCCCCAAAACAAACAAAAAGTAATGTAGCTTTATCCATTAATTTTACATTTCAAAGTCCTTCATCATCTAATACTCATAGGAGTACTGAGTTTATTAGGGAAAGGAGCTTTGCTGCTGCTGCTAAGTCACTTCAGTCGTGTCCGACTCTGTGTGACCCCATAGACGGAAGCCCACCAGGCTCCCCGTCCCTGGGATTCTCCAGGCAAGAACACTGGAGTGGGTTGCCATTTCCTTCTCCAATGTGTGAAAGTGAAAAGTGAAAGTGAAGTTGCTCAGTCGTGTCCGACCCTTAGCAACCCCACGGACTGCAGCCTACCAGGCTCCTCCATCCATGGGATTTTCTAGGCAAGAGTACTGGAGTGGCTTGCCATTGCCTTCTCCAAAGGAGCTTTGGCTTCATTTTATAAGAAGGAAATGACCGTTCAGAGAGGATAAAGCATCCATCGACAGTCTTAGAGGTTGAAGGTCCTGTAGCTGAGACTTGAATTCACTGTGTTACACTCCCAGGTATTTACCCGCTCTGGTTTGATTCCATCTTGGTTGCTGTGGTACTTCTCCCAGAAGTATCTGTGTCTATTTGGTGCCATTCAATTCAACAGAAAACTTATTGGTATCAATTTTGTGCCATTTTGTAGGTGCTGGGAACTAAATGAGAAAAAGACACAATTTCTACACCCAAATAACTTCTAGCCTAAAGAGGGACAGACACACCTAGCCATGACCGTAGCACAGTAAACTAGAGGATTGCTTTCAACCTTCCCTAACTGTGGATAAAAGGCTTTATGGCAGCTAAAGGAGTTTTACATATAGCTGGCAGCTGAGGAGTTCTTTGGTGACGGAGTGGTCACCAAAGGGGAGCCCCTTGGTTGTGTAACGGTGTCTGGCAGGGATCAAGATAGATGGACTGACATCCGCCTCTCAGTTTGCCCATATTCCCTCTGGAAGGACAAGCCCACCCTCTGTGACTGCTGGTGGCCTGATTCTGGCAAATGCTCCATCTGCCCCTTCCAACCGCAACCCTCTACCAACATGACTCTGAGTCTACCAAATCCCTCCCTCTAATCCTGGACTCCAGCGTGATCTCTCAACCCTTCTCCCCTTTCCGCACACAGGGAAACCTGACCCTTGTCCTAGAAATCCCAACAGAACCAGCACATCAGGGCCTTGCTTTTTCCCCGGAGAATCCACAGCACAGGACCAATTCTGGTGGGAAAACCCTAAATGGTGACTGAAAGCATCTCAGATGTGAGAATTTGGCAAGGGATAGGGGAACAGGGGACCCCAGGAATTGACCATAGTCGACACACACATCTGTGCTGTTTTTCTTGGTTTTTTTGGCCTGCTCTTTATGGTTTGCAGGATCCTAGTTCCCCAACCAGGGATCGAATCAGTGACCATGCCATTGAAAGCACTGAGTCTTAACCACTGGACCACCAGGGAATTCCTATACATTTTTATATGCATAAGTGTATATGGTGTGAACACAGGAAAGTGCCTGGCTCAGCTCTCCTTCTGCAGAGAGCATAGCTTACTGATTGACACTTAGATCCATTGCCACAGTCAAACCTAGACCATGCTTACAGCAGGCTGCTCCCAGCCGATGGCCAAGAAGTGGGGAACTAGTGCAGGCCTGTTCCTGTGAGAGTCAGGACCCCTCTAGTAGGTACCTTGGGCTTCACAACCCCACCCCCAACCCTGCCTGCCTGGCAAAAGCTTTCTTGAAACTGCTGTGCAGTCAGGGATTCTTCCCATTCAATCCTCTGTCTTCACAGCTAGAAAGATGAACTTGATTTATAGTGTCAACCTTCTTGCAGTATTATAGGTACTGGGTGCTAAGTGACATTCATGTACATGACTTATCTCCATAGAGCACCTACATGGTAACAAAACTCAAAATAACTTAGAGGGAAGTAAGCTATAGATTTATCTATCACTACATTTACTAACTCTAGATCATTACCAGACAGAGTCCACTAGCTTTTGATGGAAATAGTACAAACTACAAGCCATTACACGCTATAGTAGGTCATGTACAGATGGGAGAGTTGGATCATAAATTAGGCTGAGCGCCAAAGAATTGATGCTTTTGAACTGCGGTGCTGGAGAAGACTCTTGAGAGCCCCTTAGACTACAAGGAGATCAAACCAATCAATCCTAAAGGAAATCAACCCTGAATATTCATTAGAAAAACTGATGCGAAACTGAAGCTCCAATATTTCAGCCACCTGATTTGAAGAGCTGACTCACTGAAAAAGACCCTGATGCTGGAAAAGGTTGAGGGAAAAAGAAGGAGGTGACAGAGGATGAGATGGTTGAATGGTATCATCAACTCACTGGACATAAGTCTGAGCAAACTCCCAGAGGTAGTGAAGGACAGGGAAGCCTGGCGTGCTGCAGTCCATGGGGTCACAAAGAGTCAGACACAACTTAGCAACTAAGCAATACCAACAACACAAGTTATATGCAATTCCAGAGTGCCAATTGTTACCTTCTTCCTTTTTCTCCTTATTAAAAAAGCATGATGGAATAAAAGTGAGGAAGGAATGAAGAATTACAAGAATAACCTTAAACCTTGAATTTGATTTAATTAACTTTAAAAAGTAACTATAGTGACTTCCCTGGTGGTCCAGTGGTTAAGACTTCACCTTCCAGTGCAAGAGATGCGGGTTCCATCCCTGGTCAGGGCACTAAGATCCTACATGCCTCATGGCCAAAAAATCAAAACATAAAACAGGATCAATACTATAATAAATTCAATAAAGACTTTAAAATGGTACACATCAAAAAAAAACTTTTACAAGTAGTAATTGTTATTTGTACAGATAATTAACGTAAATATATAAACATGTGTATAAATATTTAATCATTACATTGATACTTTATTATTAGAGGAAAGTTACTTAATAAGATCAGGACATTTGATATAAAGCAGAAATGGGGAGGCCTGGGCTGCCTTCTAAGACCTTTTGTTTACTACCTGACATTGTCTTTTTTTATGTCTGCTCTGAACAAAACTGTAAAAGTAGATGAAACATAATTTTGATGTCTCCCACGTCTTATATTTGGAGTCGCCCTCAACCTCTGAACCTTGACTCCTGACTCCCAGGACTTCGACAGTACAACCCTGCAGCACCGCCCCCTCCTTACAGCTTTTCTTTCCCCAAGAGAATTTACCAAGGACTCTTCTGCTTCCTAGGACTCTGTTCTCTATACTGTGAATATGATCACTACTGGATCAATGGATTATTTCTCCTCTGGGCACAAAATGCATTTTAACATGCACTTTCCAGAGTGTGTCTGAGTCCACAGGAAGCAGCGGATGTCTTTGGATGGGTCCAGCCTGAAATCTCATGTTACAGTACTTTTCCTATAGAGTTTGGTAGAGTTTGCTTTGTAGCACTTTGTCCCTTCCCTTATTAGGCCTTTAATGTCATAATGGTCTAGTCCCTGAGAAATGTTTAACTTCAAACACGCACATACCCAGAATCTGGTAGAATCCACATTTGTGTTCTTTACTTCTGACTCAGGACACCCACCGTAACCCATACAGAATTTCACTAGCACGTGGAGTGGGTCCTCTGTCTTATTCAGCTCATTCTACCAGCTGCTCAAACTTCTTTAATTTGCAGGGGGCAATCACTCTGTCACCATGTCATCATCCTTTAGGGAGTTCTCCCTTCTCCAGACTCTCTCTTATCTTCCACTACAGGAGCCTCTTGGTCTCTTAAAATTCTCCCCCCACCCTGGGAATCCTTTCTTCACTGTGATCTTCAGAATGGGGTTGTCAGTCATTTCCTTCCATCTGATTTTACTTTTTTCTAGATGGTTCCAGGTAAGACTACCACTCACGGTAAAGAATCTGCCTGCTAATGCAGGAGACCCAGGTTCGATCCCTGGGTCAGGAAGATCACCTGGAGAAGGGCAGGGCAACCCACTCCAGTATTCTTGCTTGGAGAATTCCAAGGACAGAGGAGTCTGGTGGACTACAGTCCACGGGGTCACAAAGAGTTGGATACAATTGAGCAACTAACATAAACACACACATGACAACAGAGGAAGAAATGGAAAACCAATCCTGTTAGAGGTAAATATCTTCAAGTCAATCACACTTTTACATCGCCAGACAGAGAATAATTCCCCCTGTGTTTTTACACTAAACAAAGTCTTTGTCTCCTTCCCCAGCTGAAGTTGCTCTAATCTGATATGTACCTAACTTCAGAAGAGCGGTGGACATGGTGGCCCTTGCTTTCTAGGAGAAAGAGGGGGAAAATCTATATTGCCACAATTCTTTCCTTGATTTTGCAAATACTACTGATCACTTACGCCAAGCAGTAGAACTAAGGAGTAAGTAAGTCAGACTTGGTTCCACCCTTCTGGAGCTTCTGATTCAGATTCTAGAGCTGGACAGGTTTTAAAAGACTTCCGAAGTCCCTGCTTCCCAAACTATTGACCAAAGATCATTAATATTCGAGGCAATGTTAACTGCTGTGTCTTGGGTGCAGTGAAGGGAAGAAAAATGTTCAATGGTTAAATTATAATAACTTTGAAATGACAGGTTAGACAAGGCTAAGCCAGTTTCCTCAGTCCAGACCTTCAATATGCTAACATACATGTGACTCTCTAAGGGGCACGGGGAGAGGATGAGATACAAAATAATAATTTGCATCCTCTAATTTATTTCAACACAAATTCTTTTTGAAGTGTATCGCTAACATCGACTGTTGACAAAACATATTCCTGTAAAGCTTCCCAGACCCAAGTCCCAATTCTTCCTTCTACATGTGGGGAAACTGAGGTGGCCAAGAATGGTGAAGGGCAGAGCCAAGACTGGATCTCCTTCTTATCATTCCCGCGATCTTCTGAGCATTCCATACTGCTGTTTCTACTGTCTTCTCTCTTCTTTGCATCCCTCCTTGCTCTCAGATAATGGTTATGGTACTTACCTTTTCAGCTACTCGCTGCATTTTCTTTCCTCTGTTGTTTCCGTTCCGTTCCGTCGCTCAGTCGTGTCCGACTCTTTGCGACCCCATGGACTGTAGCCTACCAGGCTTCTCCGTCCATGGGATTCTCCAGGCAAGAATAGTGGAGTGGGTTACCGTTTCCTTCTCCAGGGGATCTTCCCGACCCAGAGATCGAACCCAGGTCTCCCGCATTGGAGGCAGACGCTTTAACCTCTGAGTCACCTAAGCTCTTACATGGGAAGGACCAGCTATTCAGACAATGAAATAACGGACAATTTGTGCTCAGTAGATATTTGTAACCAAAAGATGATGACGGCTTCCCGATGCACCTCTCCTCCAGCCTTATACAGACCTTCCTTCTATAGCAACCATCCCTGTTCCAACCGAGAATCATGAGCCATCTTGTTTGTAATAACAATAATAATGCCTCTGAAATGGATTAGTCTTGGTATACTGCTTTAGACATTTCATTAACGAATTTTTAACTGATTTTGCCTACTTGCACAAGAGGTTGCATAATTATTCATACACATGATTTGCACATGATTAAGTGCTTGCTTATTTAACTTATATGCAGAGTACATCATGAGGAACGCTGGGCTGGAAGAAGCACAAGCTGGAATCAAGATTGCCGGGAGAAATATCAATAACCTCAGATATGCAGATGACACTACCCTTATGGCAGAAAGTGAAGAGGAACTCAAAAGCCTCTTGATGAAAGTGAAAGAGGAGAGTGAAAAGGTTGGCTTGAAGCTCAACATTCAGAAAACAAAGATCATGGCATCTGGTCCCATCACTTCATGGGAAATAGATGGAAAAACAGTGGAAACAGTGTCAGACTTTGTTTTTTTGGGCTCCAAAATCACTGCAGATGCTGATTGCATCCATGAAATTAAAAGACGCTTGCTCCTTGGAAGGAAAGTTATGACCAACCTTGATAGTATATTAAAAAGCAGAGACATTACTTTGCCAACCAAGGTCCGTCTAGTCAAGGCAATGGTTTTTCCCGTGGTCATGTATGGATGTGAGAGTTGGACTGTGAAGAAGGCTGATCGCCGAAGAATCGATGCTTTTGAACTGTGGTGTTGGAGAAAACTCTTGAGAGTCCCTTATACTGCAAGGAGATCCAACCAGTCCATTCTAAAGGAGATCAATCCTGGATGTTCATTGGAGGGACTGATGCTAAAGTTGAAACTGCAATACTTTGGCCACCTCATGCGACGAGTTGACTCACTGGAAAAGACTCTGATGCTGGGAAAGGTTGGGGGCGGGAGGAGAAGGGGACGACAGAGAATGAGATGGCTGGATGGCATCACCGACTCTGTGGACATGAGTTTGAGTGTACTCCGGGAGTTGGTGATGGACAGGGAGGCCTGGCGTGCTGTGATTCATGGGGTCGCGGAGAGTCGGACGCGACTGAGCGACTGAACTGAACTGAAGTGCTAGACGGAATATACAGAATATCCAGCCCCTGTGTGGGAAAGACTTGAATGTGAGAATATGGGAGAGGTTGTATGTGAGAATATTTGTGCAAGTACTTGGACTTATGTGAGTATGTGTTTAATTACAAAATCTACCTAACTAAAAGCTAGGTCATATGGATATACTTTTAGATTTTGGAAACTTAAGGTGTGAGGACTCTCACTGCTGCTGCTGCTGCTAAGTCGCATCAGTCGTGTCCGACTGTGTGCGACCCCATAGACGGCAGCCCACCAGGCTCCGCTGTCCCTGGGATTCTCCAGGCAACTGGAGTGGGTCGCCATTGCCTTGCTTGGAGTACTCTCACTATCTCAGTTTAAGAGACCCATCACCCTAATAAGCACGTAAGGGCTGCTATGCTGCCACCTTGTGGTAAGTATGCATAAGTGAAAGTGAAAGTGTCATTCGCTCAGTCCTGTCTGACTCTGCCACTTAATAGATAGATTATAGCCTGCCAGGCCCCTCTGCCCACTGAAATCTCCAGGCAAGAATTCAGGAATGGGTTGCCATTCCCTTCTCCAGGGATCTTCCTGACCCAGGTATCGAACCCGCATCTCTTGCTTCTTCTGCTTTGGCTGGCAGATTCTTAACTGTCTGAAGCGAAGCGAAGCGAAGTCGCTCAGTCGTGTCCGACTCTTTGCGACCCCATGGACTATAGCCTACCAGGCGTTTCCGTCCATTACTGTCTGAGCCACCAGATAAACTCATGTACACATCCATGAGCCAATTAAATTAATACAGCTGACCCTTTTTCTGAGTACATTGTTACATGATGACCCTAAGGAGGAAAATACTTGTATGAAAGCATTACTCAGGAAAATGAAATATTTTACCATTAATTAAGTGGTAATAACCATTAATTAATATTATCATATTGATATATTATTTGGGCCTTTAAAGCAAGTTTTGCTTAATAGTCAAACAGCAAATCATCGCCCCTGAGCATTTACTGTATGTGTGACCCACTCTGTGGAGGAATTTCCAAACTTCTCGTGGATAAACATAGGAACACATGTCAGTGAGGTACGAAGCAAGCTCTAGTGGTTTATGTAAGAAGGTGTAGCCTCAGAAAGCTGCTTTAGTTGTTGGATCTCTGTACATTACCAGCTGCGAGAACAATGCTATTCTGGTCCACGGGGATCTGGTAGGTTGGCATCTGCCAGCAAACATCCTACTTGTATGTGGTCTGATGGGCCTCGTGTAAGAGCGAAATACCGAGGGCTGAGCTGTCCTGCTAAGGAAAGACAGCTAAGCTCTCCCGCTTACTGACAACCAGTCCCATTCCCACAGCTTCCCCAGTGGCTCAGCAGGTAAAAAACCTGCCTGACAATGCAGGAGACACGAGTTCAACTCCTGGGTCGGGAAGACCCCCTGGAGAAGGAAATGGCAACCCACTCCAGTATTCTTGCCTGGGAAATCCCATCGACAGAGGAGTCTGGCGGGCTCCAGACCACAGGGTGGCAAAGAGTCGGACACGACTGAGTGACTGAGCACTTCCCTTCCCGTAAGGCAAGCAAGCGACCCAAACCAGATCAAGATAACATTCGCTCCTTCATTCTTCCCTTTAACCAATAATTATTAATTCCACCAATAATTATCTACCATGTGCCAGGCCCTTGCTAGCTGGAGGAAATACGATGCTGAGAAATGGTCTAGTGGTGACCCACAGCCTCTGCTCTCATGGATTTCACAGAGCACCGACTAAACTTGGACAAGGTGAGGGTCGACAGTTCCACGGGATCGTTTCTCATGTGCTGTCACTCATGCCTTCCAACCTACCCTTGGGAGAACTAGTGTCACATTCTGAGAGAGAAAGGAACAATGACAGTTCAAAGGAGCTAGCTAAATAGGAATTCTGACACTCAAGAGGCCGTGAGAAACTCCGAGAAGAGACCATCCATGTTAGCAGATCATAGCTGTGGGTTTATTCCACCTGACAGGTGTTTGCTGAGTTTGTACTATAAGCAGAGCTGTGTGCTGGTCGATACAGACCAAACCCAGCCAATGCCTCAAGTAGCTCAATTTTCATTGCAGAACAAGGTACACATGAAAAATTAATTAACCTGAGGATCATAAAGCAGTTTGAAATAAAATGTTAAAGGACTGGTACAGGCAGTAAGGGACTAAAGGGAGAAAGTGCCGTGAAGGAGGCAGCAAATCTGTCATGAGTTGGACCTTAAAGAGGAACAGGGGTTGGCCAAGTGGAGAGAAAGGGATGGAAGTGAAAGAAAGCCATGCTAGGTGACAGAAACTGCAGGGAGCAGTGGGAATGGGATGTGACTGGAAATGTACACTGAAGACCACGGAAGGAATTGGAGACTCATGGCACCTGATAATAAGTCCATTTTCTGAGTATAAACAGAAATGTACAACATTCAAAGAGTGAGTTCTAGCCTGAGAGTTTCTCCTATGTACCCTCCTAGCCTTATTAGCAGATCTAGCCAGTCAGGTGGGCAGAAAAGTGGATCTATCCACCTTTAAGGTCACCAAACAATAAGGTCACCCAACTAGAGCCAGAAGTGGGTAGACAAAAGGCAAAGACCTTTTGCTGTTAAGTCGCCCAGCTCCTTTCCCCATCAAGGTGTCTGGTCTTGAGTTCAGAGAAGAGCCTGTATTTTGGCTCCAGGAATCAAATTCCAGGAAAGGTGTCATATCAGAAAGGGGAGTGACAGCTTCTGGGAGAAATGCTTAGAGTAGAAAATCTAGGCGTACAGCTCAGCTGAGGCATGCCCAGATCTCTAGTTGGGAGAGAGCTGAGGAAGGAACCACGAGGTTCCCGGGGCACTCCCACTGCAGAGGCACCTAGAAAGTCAGCTCGTCGGCATCACCTTCCCTGTCTGCTGGGGACATCTCCTGAGTTCCTGCCACCTCACCATCCAGTAACCTGCCCATCAGCTAGCTTCCCTGGGTTCTTTCCTTGTTGAATCACATGAGGTGAAGTCATATTCCTTTACACTCTATTACTGACTATCTGCGTTTTGAGAATTCAGACTTAAGAAAGTGTTTAGGAGTCTATGAACCCTTACCCTTGACATATGGTCAATTACAACTTTATGATGTAGGACAAGGATCTGCCAACTGCAGCGCGCAGGCAAAATCTGCCCTCCCATCTGTTTCTGTGAATCAGGCTTGGCAGGAACACAGCCATGCGCGTTATGTTGTGTATTGTCTATGGATGTTTACAGAGGCTTCTACACTACAACAGCAGAGTTGAGCGGTTGTGACAGAGACCCGGTGGCCTGCAAGCCTAAAATATTTTTAACCTGGGCCTTTACCAAAGAAATTACTCACCCCTGGCCTAAAATAAACATACTTGATGATTGTAAGACAGGTTCAGACTGTCTGGTCAGACTACTGGTCAAGGTCTTATAATTGCTCAGAATCTCAGTTTATCACCTCAAAAATGCTTAAGGCCTGCCTTGTCCATCTGACAACACTTCAGTGAGGAGCAACTGAAATGACACATATTTATAAACATTAAATGTAGGGCCCCAGAGCTCCAGAGTCCCTCGCCTTTCCATTGCAGCTCTGCTGCTGTTCTAAGACACCTTCCTCCCTCCCCAGGTAGACTGAGCTCCCTCTTGCTGCTGGCTGGATTTCTTACCTTGGTTGGATTCTCCTCCCCTCTATGACTGCTGCCTCCAAAGGGCCTCCAAATACGCATTTACACTCTGCCAACCTCTCCTGCCCTTTGGTATTTCTGTCACCAAAACAAATTCAAAGGAAGGAAACTCCGGCATTCATCAGTGGGTGACTAAGCTTTAGAAGGGAGAAACCCAAATGAAGATAGTGAAGACTGCTGTGGCTAAATCTGAGAATGAGTAGGAGATATGCACAGATGTTTAAAGCATAATGAGAAGACTTTGAAGACAGTGGGCAGGAGTTTATACCTGATTCAATAAATGGGGGGGAAGTCCCCAGATGATTAACAGAGCTAAAGCAGCAGGTGCAGGGCAGGCTCTTAGCTATGGTGGGAAGGCTCCCTAGGGGCTGTCATTCTGTAGGGGGGTTCTTCCCAGGCTCCCTTTGACACTGGGACCAGGCCTCAAGGTACCATTCACGGACTCCCCACCCCTCACCTTCTGGTTCCCTCAATGATTAAGAGCCTGGCTCTGGGCCTGACAGTAAGCTGTAACCTCCAACTCAAAGGAAGCTCAGCAAGAGTGACCTTGGTAAATTCACTCTGCAGAGCACCGGGGATGTCAGCAAGCATCCCTCAGAGATTTATGGCCCTGAACCTAGTCTCCTGTTACTTAGCAATTCTGCTGAATTTTCCATTGAGCAATAAGAGCGGGATAACAGCCCAGCCGCCCAAGGTTAGCAGCCTTCTGAAGTCCACCCAGTGCCACACAGCTTCTTCCTAATGGTATACAGGGGAGATTTATTGGGATGTTTTTGCAGACCAGGAAATTGCTCCATGATTTTGTCATTGACAAAGGGGCAAACGTCACTGCCCAGTTTCTGTTGGACTTTCTCCACCTCATTAACTCTTAAACCGGAAATGATGAAAATAGGCTGATTTCTTGTTCAGTTATCAGGTTGGAGGGAAACCCAAACAATATTCTAATTTCATTGTTTTCACTTCAGGGATTATTGATGGCAATTTTAGGGTACAGCTTATATTTTGATTTCCACTTGGTTTCCTGTTCTTGTGGGATTCATTTGAATTGTTACTTGGTTGGACATTCAACATTTCTCTCATTGTGTTGGTTCTAAACTAGAACCAAGGGAGGGAACACTACAGTGTCAGAAGTAATTTTATTTCTACCATCTTTACAGATACATCAAAAACATGCATGCATATTCAGTCATATCTGACTCTTTGCCACTGCGTGAACTATAGCCTGCCAGGCTCCTCTGTCCATGGAAATTTCCAAGCAAGAATACTGGAGTGGGTTGCCATTTCCTTCTCCAGGGGATCTCCCCAAGCTAGGGTTCAAACCCGGGTCTTCTACATCTTCTGCATTGGCAGGCAGATTCCTTACCACTGCGCCACCAGGGAAGCCCAGATATGTCAAAGTGAGTGACCAAAATAGGTTTTTCTTCAGAGAAGAGAAATCTGCAGCTGTGCTATCAATTCAAATTTCCATAGAGTATCTGTCATCTACCTACCCTTCCTTAGTCAAGGAATGTCCACGCCAGGCACATTTATCCTAATACTGTTTATGCCTGCTCTGACTTTAAAAAACAGTCAAAAAAGAGCATGAAGTAATAACAGTAACAGATAGGCTTTACCATTTTGGTAATAATTGAACTGAATGCCCATACTGCTGCTGCTAAGTCACTTCAGTCGTGTCCGACTCTGTGCGACCCCCTAGACGGCAGCCCACCAGGCTCCCCCGTCCCTGGGATTCTCCAGGCAAGAATGCCCATGACGGCATTCATATCTGCCACATTCTCTCCATGACACCAGTTGGGACCCGTGATACAGGGCAAGGTAAGGCCGTCAAAGGGAGGTAGTCAAAGGTGACTTTCTGAACTGGGAGATTAGGAGAATAGTGGGGCCACCACTGGTGGAAGATTGAGAGGTTGGAAAGGTATGCCATTTTTAGTGCTCTCTGGTGTTCCTCTTTGTTAGCCATCTTCCCTAAATGCCACCCGAAAAATATGAACACTTTTCTGTAATAGCATTCAGTATGGCATTTCTGCACCCACTGAACCCAGGGTGTACAGAGCAAAGGAAGTATTCCCAAATTTGTGAAAGAGCTCTGGGTTACAGGAGATGGGGTGGGGGGCGGCGGAGGATGGGATTCAGCTACAGATGTACAGGTCCCGGAAGCTGCTCTGAGTCACTTATTCTTCCAGTGGTATTTTCTTTCTGCCAAAGAAAGTATATGAATAACAACCTAGTTTCTTACCTTGGTTTAAGAATTAGAAAGGAGACAGCTTTGGAAAGCCCCTTACAAGCTCTAATGTGTAACGATACCCTTCATCCCTCCTCATTCTAAAGGAAGTTAAAAAGAAAGTAAAACTATCATAGAATATTTTGCACGGAAAAGCGAAAACAACGTCCTCTCTAACAACTACCAGTTAGTAATGGAACCAAACTATCAATATTGGGTCTCGACACAAAAAGCCTTCTCAAGAAAGCAGCCTGTCTGGCCAGAGACCGCCTCCCACTGTCCTCCCCCAACCCCACTGTCCTCCTCCCACTACTGTCCTCCCCCCACTGTCCTCCCCAGACCTCGGTTTGAGCACAGCCCCCCGCCTCCCTCCCTCACACACACATTCTCTGTGGTCAGAGTCTGTCTCTGAAGTTCCACTCCCTTCCTTTTCCCGAGTCGCAGTTACAGGAACTATTGCAAGATTAACTCTCTTGTATTACATTTCATTCAACAGAATAGCAACTCAAGGCTTTGGGCTCCTGGAACAAGACAAAAAGATCTTCTGCAAAATATTAAGTTCCTTGGACAGAATCTTTTAAAACAATTTCATGTCGGTGATAAGTGTCAGATCAGCAGCCACAGAGTCTGAGTTTATGTTTATTCATCTAGTAGGTAACGACTCACAATACTGTACAAATAGCCCACCGATTTACAAGACTAGGATAAGGTAAATTCCTTGTAAATTCCATGCAAAAAAAGTAATTTCTTACTCAATCTCATATTGGAATCTTTGCATAATGTGGTGCTTTCTAAGTACTTTCACATGAATGATGTCATTTATTCTTGTGAATGTTGAAAATAGTAGTGATAATGATGAAGATGTACAAACACCCCCACTTAATCTGCTTTAGCCAAGAGTATTTATATCTTTTCTTTTTAATTAATAGACTTTACTCTGATCAATTTTAGGGTGACAGAAAAATTGAGTTGTTTGCATCCTTTTATTTTTTTAGAGCAGTTTTTCTTCTTAGAATCTAAGGTGTATTTTACTGTGATGAAAGTAACTTATTATCCAGAGTGAAGACAATGTGTATAAGACAGTCCTGGAGGAGGACATGGCAACCCACTCCAGTATTCTTGCCTGGAGAATCCCATGGACAGAGGAGCCTGGCCTGCTGCAGCCCATCAGGTTGCAAAGAGTCCAACCCGACTGAAGCAACTTAGCACTCTACACGCGTGCATATAAGACAGTAAGCGTGGACCCTGTAACCAGACCCTAACTCCACCCTTATCAGCTCTATGATCTTGGGTGAGTGAATTCCTTATCCTCCCTGAGCCTCAGTTTTCTCATCTCTAAAATTCAAATACCAATAAAAAGCATTATACAGAGGACTATGAGAATTAAATGAAACAGCAAAGATAAGTATCTAGCACATGGTAGAGCACAAAATAGATGCTCAAGAAAAGTTTGTTTAGTTTCAAAATCACATTGCCCCATTGGAGGCTGAGACCTTACTGGATCAAAGCCCACTGCCTACACCTCTGAGATTCTGCTCTTGTGAGTGAATTTACTGTGCCTGCAGACTTTTACATTAGACTAAAAAGGAAGAAAAAGGCTTCCTTGGTGGCTCAGAGGTTAAAGTGTCTACCTGCAATGCGGGAGACCTGGGTTCAATCCCTGGGTTGGGAAGATCCCCTGGAGAAGGAAATGGCAACCCCACTCCAGTATTCTTGCCTGGAGAATCCCATGGATGGAGGGAGGAGCCTATTGGCTACAGTCCACGGGGTCTCAAAGAGTCGGCCACAACTGCGACTTCATATATATATATAAAGGAAGGAAAGGTTTCGGTGACCTGCATCTGGCTTTCCACCCAACCTTGTTAGCCTGGTTTTTTGATCTGTTCTGAAGATGGGATTAGAGGGGAAAGCCAGAAGAAAATTGAGAGACGGCCTCTGAACTAGGGTAGGGCTATGCCTGGCAGAGAAGAGTAGTAAAGGCAACAGCAGAGCAGTCCAGCTGAGTATGGGATGTGCCCAAGTCAGTCACCTAGAGCAATGGTACTCGGGCTTTCAGGAACCAGAATCGGGTTTCACAGGAGACAATTTTTCCACGGACCGGGGCAGGGGTTTCGGGATAATTCAAGCTCATTACATCTATTATACACTTTATTTCTATTTTGTGGCAATCTCAGGATATTCCACCTGGACTTTAGGGTTAGGGTTCATGCGCCTATGAGAATTTAATGCTGCCATCAATCTGACAGGACGCAGAGCTCAGGCGGGAATGCAAGTGATGGGGAGTGGCTGTATATACAGATGTATATTCACTCCCTGGCCCGCCACTCACCTCCCACTGTGCAGCCTAGTTCCTAGTACTGGTCCTTGACCCAGAGATTGGGGACCCCTGACCTAGAGACCCCCCAGAGGGTGCCACATCCAGATGCACTGATGCAATCTAGTAAAATGCAAGACAGCCCAAGAAACTGCCAGGAATGCCTATGGGAGCCTTGCTGGGCCTAACAGGAGTCAAGTGTAAAATATTTTGAGCAGCAGAATCCAGGTGTTAATGCTGAATACCTCATTTGTACTCATAGGCTATGGAACCTGAGGACATTCAGGTTGCGTCCTCAGCAGTGTCATGGATAAGTGGCTGCAAGTCAGTCAGCCAACTCTGAAAGTGTTTTTCTGCTCTGGACTGGAAAAAAAGGAATAAGAACTTTGGAGGCATGCATGTGAGTGTGTGTTGAAGGGAGAATGATGAGCTAAGAATACAGAAAAGAAAATGAAAAGAGTAAAGATTTATTTGCTAACCAAGAGGGCATTCACAAATATTTCTCCCACATCTCATCCAGAAAGATTTCAAGGCCAGGAAAATAAAAGCACCTGTCAGATATCAACTGATTAAAGTCCCAGGGAAAACCAGCAAATGTCTTCATTTTCTTATTCAAGGACTCTTTTATAATCAAACATAAGAGGAGAAAGTTTTGAGTAGGTGCCTGAGTTATAAGACATATGAAATGTTTGACATGTGGCTTAGTTCTACAAAGAGAAACTTCCAAATAATTTATAATGTAATTTTTTTTCCAGATTTCCCCTTTGGAGGAGTCTAGAAATCTTATAAACAACTATAAGGACTACAATTTTTTAAATGTTAAGAAGAAAAGGTTTCCCCTTACACTAATTAATACAATTATGTATCTGTGACTTCAGACTTAAAAAGGCAATGACTTAAGTCAACTATTTTTGGATCTTCCAGTCTCATTCCCTGTGAGTAATACTTTCGTTGAACCAACACAACTCTCTGAGCTGGAAACAAGTCTTCCAGCTAAGACAGGCAGTTCAGCAGCTAACTTCCTTCAGGTTCTTTCTTTCAGAGGCAAGTCCTAACGTATCCTTTAAAGATGGTATCACCAGTACCCTAGAACTTTTTCCTGATGAGTCACCTTTCATTAAAGAAGCTGTGTGTGGACAGTTTCTCACAAAGAAATGAAAGAAAAAAAAAAGTGAAAGGTTTAGCTCCAAAGTCCCTTAAAGGAATGATTTGATGGTCTTTGGAAGTGACCACCATTTTCCATGTTCCCTTCTTATTTAATATATCGAGACTTGAAGCCAACCATGTTAAAAAAAAAAAAAGTGTTTCCATCTATCTCAAAGTGATGTAGTTCAACAGTTGGTACCAATTGACAAAAAGAAAATAACATGTCTTCAGGGAAAAATATGGAGAAACCATACTTCTGAATATGAATTTCCATCTTTACCCCTCTGTCTTTGTGAATAGATTACCTTAACCCAAGGCTAGAAATGGTTTGGTTATCAGTGTGAACAGCTGCCTTGAACTCCTAAAGTGATGGTTGAAATTATGCTTAGAGTTGAATCTTCAAAAGTTGTCAGATAGTGAATGGTTCATATTATGCTTTTCTCATTTATATGTATATACATATAAATGAGCATATATATATATGCTGTGTGCTCAAATGCTCAGTCGTGTCTGATTCTTTTGACCCTATGGACTATAGCCTGCCAGGCTCCTCTGTCCATGGGATTCTCCTGACAAGAATAATGAAATGGGTTGTCATTTCATCCTCCAGGGGATCTTCCTGACCTAGGAATCAAACTTGCATCTCTTATATCTCCTGCATTGGCAGGCAGATTCTTTACCACTAGCTCTGTTATATATATATAACCTTTGTAATTCTTTCATGTACAGTAAGCAGCAAGGTATTATTCGATTTCAGTAAATTCATTAAAATGGCAAAATTTGAGATTAAAAAATACAGATAAAATCATTGAAATATTTGGTAACACTCTGAACTACCTGAAGGCACATTGGCATTTAAGTTTAGATTTCTTTTTACTATACCTGTTGAAGTTAGTCCTCTGCAGGAAAAAAAACAGTATTTATTGCTCTTTGCTAAAGCTATGTTCATTTTTGTGTGGGTTTTAGTGAGAACTGGGGAAATTCTTCTTGACTGAATCATAAATAGAGCTAACAAAGTAGTCATAAGTTTCAAAAGTTAATGTAAAAATCCTGAAAAAACCATATTGTTTAATACAAGTTTTTTAAAAGCATGTAATACTAACCCTTATTTAACTTATATGCAGAGTACATCATGAGGAACGCTGGGCTGGAAGAAGCACAAGCTGGAATCAAGATTGCCGGGAGAAATAGCAATAACCTCAGATATGCAGATGATACCACCCTTATGGCAGAAAGTGAAGAGGAACTCAAAGGCCTCTTGATGAAAGTGAAAGAGGAGAGTGAAAAGGTTGGCTTGAAGCTCAACATTCAGAAAACAAAGATCATGGCATCTGGTCCCATCACTTCATGGGAAATAGATGGGAAACAGTGGAAACAGTGTCAGACTTTATTTTTTTGGGCTCCAAAATCACTGCAGATGCTGATTGTAGCCAGGAAATTAAAAGATGCTTACTCCTTGGAAGGAAAGTTATGACCAACCTAGATAGCATATTAAAAAGCAGAGACATTACTTTGCCAACTAAGGTCCGTCTAGTCAAGGCTATGGTTTTTCCCATGGTCATGTATGGATGTGAGAGTTGGACTGTGAAGAAAGCTGATCGCTGAAGAATTGACACTTTTGAACTGTGGTGCTGGAGAAGACTCTTGAGAGTCCCTTGGACTGCAAGGAGATCCAACCAGTCCATTCTAAAGGAAATCAATCCTGGGTTTTCATTGGAAGGACTGATGCTAAAGCTGAAACTCCAATACTTTGGCTACCTCATGCAACGAGTTGACTCACTGGAAAAGACTCTGATGCTGGGAGGGATTAGGGGTGGGAGGAGACAGGGACGACAGAGAATGAGATGGCTGGATGACATCACCAACTCAATGGACATGAGTTTGAGTGAACTCTGGGAGTTGGTGATGGACAGGGAGGCCTGGCGTGCTGTGATTCATGGGGTCGCAAAGAGTCAGACATGACTGAGCAACTGAACTGAACTGAACTGAATACTAACCCTTGCAAAATATATGTTTAATTGAAATAACAATCTGTACAAGATGATGGGATGGAAGTGATTTTTCTTTCCATGATAGTAGGTCAAATTCTGTTGGATCATCAACTGATATTTTACAAGCAAAACAAAGGCACACTCAAGAATAGGTCCATCCTCTTGGGAGATTGGGATTGACACATCTGCACTATTGATGCTCTGTTTAAAATAAACGGCTGATGAGAACTGCAGCCATGGAATTAAAAAACACTTGCTCCTTGGAAGAAAAGCTATGACCAACCTAGACAGCATGTTAAAAAGCAGAGACATTACTTTGCCAACAAAGGTCCATCTAGTCAAGGCTATGGTTTTTCCAGTAGTCATATATGGATGTGAGAGTTGGACTATAAAGAAAGCTGAGTGCTGAAGAATCGATGCTTTTGAACTGTGGTGTTGGAGAAGACTCTTGAGAGTCTCTTGGACTGCAAGGAGATCAAACCAGTCAATCCTAAAGGAAATCAGTCCTGAATGTTCATTGGAAGGACTGATGCTGAAGTTGAAATTCCAATACTTTGGTCACCTGATGAGAAGAACTGACTCATTTGAAAAGACCCTGATGCTGGGAAAGATTGAAGGCAGGAGTAGAAGGGGATGACAGAGGATGAGATGGTTGGATGGCATCACCAACTCAATGGACATGAGTTTGAGCAAGCTCCGGGAGTTGGTGATGGACGGGGAAGCCTGGTGTGCTGCACACCGTGGGGTTACAAAGAGTCGGACACGACTGAGCGACTGAACTGAACTGAACTGAATGAGCAACTACTGTGTAACACAGGGAACTCTACTCAAAGCTCTGTGGTGACCTCAGTGGGCACCTGGCATGCTGTGATTCATGGGGTTACAAAGAGTCGGACACGACTGAGCGACTGAACTGAACTGAACTGATGGCTAATTCATTTTGCTGTACAGTAGAAACAAACACAACATTGCAAAGCAACTATACTCCAATACAGTTGGCCATCTTCTTGGGCTCTTAGGACTCAGTTGAGCATCTGCTATCAGTCACATGGAGGTCAGTAGCCTCAATAGCTGCCACCTGCTCCCTGTGCTTGACTCCCCTAAGGACACGTCACCTCTTGAATTGGCAACAATTCTGTGCGTGGGTAAAATACTACCAGGGCCTCCCATTTTAACCAAGAAGCAGCACTCTTCCAGTCCTCTGTTAGTCCTTCAAGGATCACTCCTTCCATCTAAGTCTAGTCCCTGCACCTACTTTGCCCCCCATCTCATGCTCCTCTGCCTACCTTCCTGAGAATCCCATGTCATCTGTCACTCCCTCACTCTGGGGTTTAAACTTCCCTGTCTTCACCAGTATCTTCTTTTCTTATGAACATTTAAATCATACTTGAGTCTCTTCCACCTTACAAAATCCCTCTCTTCAACTGCTATACTCTCTTCTACTTCTTTTCAAAGCTGTGGAATAAATAAATGAATGAATCTCCAACCCCGTCACTCCCCAAACCTGCAACTCATCATTTACGTAAATGGCACTCCCATTTATCCAGCTGCACAGTGTACCCAGAAACCCAGGGCTGGCTTGGACTCTGTACAATTATTCTCACCTCACATTAAACCATCGCTCAGCCTTCCAGTCATCCCCTGAAAATCATCTTCCTCTCCTACCTCCTGTCACACAATTATTTCCTACTCATCCTTCAGGTTCCAGCCTAAACATCATTTTTACAGGCTATGTCTGTTATGTTTCCTTTTAAATTTCCAGCTAGGCCTAATATGTGTCTGGCCCATACTAAGGGTTCATCAGACTTATTTGTTGAATCAATAAATGGCATTTCTCAGAAATGCCACATTAGGTTCCCCTGCTGTCTGTTGTTACGGCACCCCATAAATTTCACATAGCACTCATCTCGCTTTTCGATAATTACTTCTTTTAATGTCCTTCTTCACCACTAGATTATAAGCTTCCTGAAAAAAGAGACCTGCATAAAGGTGGGAATAAGCAAAGGAAGGTCCTAAAACACAGAGACGACCGGCCTGACTATGGGAGTAGTCGTGCTGGTAAAATAGGAAGTCAGTTGAATGAGTTGGGGGCAGGAACTTAAATACAGGTGGATGGATCCAGAGAAGGGGACTTTGACTTCATTCCACTTTTAAATACTAAAGGGAAAGAGAGAATATAATAAAATAAGCTTGGTATATTTGGTCTCATACTTCTATATAGTACATTGCCACACCAGTTAGTTGGGCTTCGTTATTAAATCACTAAAATTCAGCAAACACATTACTGACTTTTTAACTTACCAATTTCACACACTTCTAGTTTCAAGCTTATATATTCTCATAGATGCCAGAATTTCAGTCCTATAGCTCTAATAATCACTTGATTAATTTACACATGGCTTAATTACTAATTTAGAAAAATATCTACCTAATCTATGAAAGGTTGGGGGCGGGAGGAGAAGGGGAAGACAGAGAATGAGATGGCTGGATGGCATCACCGACTCTGTGGACATGAGTTTGAGTGAACTCCGGGAGTTGGTGATGGACAGGGAGGCCTGGCGTGCTGTGATTCATGGGGTCGCGGAGAGTCGGACACGACTGAGCGACTGAACTGAACTGAACTGAATCTATGTAGACAGATAGACATTTGTATATATGCCTAGACACAAAAACGTCTATTTTATAAAAGAAGAAACTGATACAGCAGAATATTTTATCTCATGATCATATAATTCATGAATGGTAGAGCCAGGATTTGAGGTCTATGTGACTTCAAAATCCATAAAAGATATAAATTCAGAGTGAAAAATATTTGTATGAAGAATTGTGATAAAAATGAACACAAATTGAGATTATTTTCACCCAGTAATAAGTACTTATAGTAGCTCATGGCAACAATGGAAATGTCTACCACGATGATCTATCAAATACTCTTTGACCTTTTGGTATACATAAATGACAGCCATTATCTTCAGCTTAAACTCATATCCTCCTTTCATCAACAACAATCCCCACCCAAGCCCAGTCAGCTTTATTATATTCTGAATATTTATCTCTCCAGCTTGAAGATAAACTTAAAAATAAGATTGTGCCTTCGTCTCTTTACTGTGACCCACAGCAGTCTTGGGTTGCTGAATGAATAAATAATGACTCAGGATGAAGAGAAAACAGAAACAATCTCTATCTTTAAAACAGCAATTGTCCATCCAGGTAATTCCCACTGCAGGAAGCCTCGCAGAAGGTACACAATGACAACCTACATAGCAAGACTGTAAGAGAAAGAACTATTAATATTAATACGCTAAATATTTATCCATCAATAATTGATTGGCTATGCAAACTACAATGGGCAATATGGCTTTGAGAAAAGAATGATGTACTCACATAGGAAAACATTACAAAATGTTGAATGAAAAAAAGTTGTAACAGAAAAAAAATAAACAAGCTCTTCTACCCACTTCCATTTCCAGCACTGACAATCAATAACCAATCATAGCCTTGGATAACCTGGATTCCAGAAATATATCATCAAAGCAGTGTACATACACATTGAGAACCCTGACTCTGCATTGTATTATAATTTTGGTGAATATTAAGTACAAATGTATCAATCAGTTCGATTCAACTCTCAAGTGGATTATAGTAATTATCTATGATGCATAATCACATAAAACTGAGATTATCAACAGCTAGGGCCTATCCCATTAAATGAGGAATATTGGATTTCTGCTGCTGCTGCTGCTGCTGCTAAGTCGCTTCAGTTGTGTCCAATTCTGTGCCACCCCATAGACGGCAGCCCACCAAGCTCCCCCGTCCCTGGGATTCTCCAGGCAAGAACACTGGAGTGGGTTGCCATTTCCTTCTCCAATGCATGAAAGTGAAAAGTGAAAGTGAAGTTGCTCAGTCGTGTCTGACTCTTTGCACCCCCATGGACTGTAGCCCACCAGGCTCCTCCGTCCATGGGATTTCCCAGGCAAGCGTACTGGAGTGGGGTGCCATTGCCTTCTCCATTGGATTTCTAGGACTATTCAAAGTCCTGATGCTACATCACTGTGGAGACATGACAGTACTTTTGTCAAATATGACACAAATTCTCAAGTCTGATAAGATATTTGACTTTCTAAGGCGAAAGCCCAATAAATTATTATTTACAGGCATTTCCATCAGTTATTCTTTACTTTTAAAATTAAATTACATTATTATTTTATAGCTTTGAAGGCACATACATGTTGCCACTAGTGTTATGATCATCATTCCATTAGAGAGCAACCCAGGGAACTCTTGGTTCTAACCTGTTTAACTGGCTGAGCTATTTAATCTCCCATTAGAGACTTTTAGTCCATTGCAAATATTATTTAAGCTATCATTTTGAGGAAGAATAAAATAAGAAGCATTAATTAATGGCTTTGATGGACTCAAAGCAATAAATAAGAGTTTTGATGTTCTAACAAACTAAAATTAAAACAGCAGCCACCATATAAAGAAGATAGAAACTGAAGAATATTAGTAATTATCTTGTACCTACTATTCTGTCAGCCTCCTGCCCTCCCCCTTCACTGGACAACTTCTTTTCTGTCTAGACTCAGCATAAGCAACCCTTTTTCCTCCTCCTCTGAGTTTCTCCTGAATTAATCCCCCTTGTTATATGCTCCCTCTATTTTCCCATCATAAGATTCATCATGCTTTGTTATAATTACATTTTTAAAATCTGACTTTGCTGCTAGCTTATAAGACCCTTGAGGACAGGGTTCACGCCTGTCTTGTTTATCACTCTGTACCCAACACCTAGCACAGTGCCTGACCCATGGGAGGTGTGTGATACATGTCCATTAAATTGAAATGAAGCTGATTTCATTGCTACAAATTGTTGCATGATTCGGCGTTTGGATCTTAGTGAAACCTGTTAGATTTACTTCCTATTACTTGTAGGAAATTCATGTCTATGGGCAAGGAATCACATACAAAGATTTTTCAGAACAGCAATATCATAGGCAAAAATAAGAAAATGGATAATTAAATTAGACAGGGAGGCCTGGCGTGCTGTGATTCATGGGGTCTCAAAGAGTTGGACATGACTGAGCGACTGAACTGAACTGAACTGATAGTCATACTAGAGATATTTCAAAGTCTCCATAAGATTATATTTCTGAAGTGTTTCTGAATGACATGGGGAAATCCTCATTTTATGATGTTAAATAATAATAAAACTGATATTTATCTAGTGTTATGAGCCAGCCATTCTAATAGTTTCATATACATTAACTAATTTAATCCTCACAATAAATCTATAAGACCCCAAGTGATTTATACATTCATGGAAGTTTGAGAAGTCCTGACCATTCTCCTCACTGAAGAAAAAATGAAGACCAGAAGAGTTAACATCCTTTTCACAACAAGATCACACTGCTGGGAGGGTGATAGGGTGGGGGAGGAGGGACAAGAACAGAAGAGTTGGATTCAAATCCAAGACGCTTGAAACTCAGACCAGTGTTCTTTCTGTTATAACAACTGTAAAGCTTTGAACTTGATGGATCTTTATTTTTCCTCCCTTCTCCCACCTCCAAATGGTTTTCACCCCACGGAGTACCTAAAACTTGATAATGCAGAAATGTTGTGTCATTCCCTAAGGAAATTTAAAGTTGGCAGAGGGAGGCTTAGAAATTAAGTGCCTGAAAGCCAGTAACTGGCCCCAGAGATCTCCAAGGACTGCTGTCCAGTCCAAGATTCCATGACATTTGCACCACAGCCTTGAATGGAAACCAGAATGCTGGGATCCGACGCAGTGAGAATTTATTTCGTAGTTATCAAAGCAAACCAAAGGTTATCAGCGGGTTGGACATTTAAAGATTAAGTACAGCTGATCGCACTCAGCTCTTATGCAGGTAGCTTAACTTCAGTGGGTCTGGTCTCTCTCTGAAGGGAAAATGGAGGTGTTTATGAGCCTGTATCATAATGGGTTCCAGGTGACCCAGGCTAGGCGGCTGAGTCAGGCCCTCTCTTCTTTGATTTACATGGCAGGATCCAGGCCATCCCTAAATTGAAAAGATAGAGTAATGAGCAAATGCAGAAAAAGAAAAGGGGTGGGGGGAAGAGCTGAGGGAAAACGTGGAGTGCTTTTCCAAGTCCAAAGTGAGCTATGGCTGCCCTCTCTGCCTCAGAAGGTATGATCATAAATTACTAGCTAATGTTTAGCACTGGGCTCTGGCTCATGATATATTACAGAAGACAAGATGCCTCCAAGCAGAAAACACTGTAATTGGGGAGCAATAACATCTGTGTCAGTCATGGGACTGCAGTTAAAGTGAACTGAGAAGTTACAGGCTGGGCTGCACACACAAAGTAATAATATGCACATCTTTTAGCTAAAAAGATATGTCATCAAGATATGGGCCTCTTTAAATTCCTTGGTGTCATGAGAGCCTGAAGAGTTTCAGTAAGACCCCCAAGTTTCTGTTTTAACATTAGCTCTATGTTAGCCAACACCTCCAGGGAATTACAGTTTAGAAGGCAAAGGAGTCAAGGAAGTCAGAGTATGGGCTCCGTTTTCTGGGGCGTGGATTCTAGATCCTTTGAGATGCTTTGCTACCTTGAGCAGCTCGCCTAATCTCTCTGAGCTGCCTAATGCGGCAAGGTCAAAGGATATAGGTGAGTCTCAAGCTCAGATCTTCTGACTATAAATCGTGTCATTTTCCCAGTGCATTTCTGTTATGACATTGATGTCCTCGCACATCAGTTACACACGACATCCACACCACAGCCTTGAATAGAAACCAGAATGCCAGGATCCCACACAGTGAGAATTTTTTCCATAGTAATCAAATTTATTCCATATTATGAAATTACAGTTATCACATTAATTACAGAAATCTGGGGGTCCTACTGAGACTCTTCAGGCTCTCAAGACACCAACGAATTTAAAGAGGCCCATCTCCAATTGCTTCTCGGCCTTTTGGCTAAGATCAAGTATAGTATCTGTTCTTATCAGTTTAAAGAGGCCCATCTCTTGATCAGGGCTTTCCTGGTGGCTCAGCTGGTAAAGAGTCCACCTGCAATGCCAGAGACCTGGGTTCGATCCCTAGATTGGGAAGATCACCTGGAGAAGGGAATGGCTACCCACTTCAGTATTCTGGCCTGGAGAATTCCATGAACTGTATAGTCCACGGGGTCGCAAAGAGTTGGCCACAACCGAGTGACTTTCACTTTTCATCTCTTGATGACATATCTCTGTAACTAAAAAATGTGCATATTATTACTTTGTGTATGCACCCCAGCCCAGTAATTGCACATTGTCATTAAGTAATTACAATACCATGAGTAGATTCTGGGACCAAAATGTGTGCTTTTGTTCCTGGATAGATCAAATAAAAGAGAATTGCTTTCTTGTAACCTTCCATTTAAAATTTTTTCCAGTTCTATGATAATTGCTGAAAAGTCAAACCATCCAGAAGGGTTCAGGAAGAGATGGCCAGTTGAGAGTAGTCTAGAGAAATCTAAATTGTGTTAAAATTTTGCCTTGTTGGCCAGACTCTGAGGTCCCCTTAACTCTGATCATGGATGATCCAGGGGCTCACTACTGAGCCCAAAGTCCCCCTGTGACTTCAAAACCCTCTTTCTTCATAAGGTGGTCAGGACTGTCCCAGTTTGACGCTTAAATTCCCATATCCTGAGACTGAGACCCAGGCAAAGGAGAACCACTGTACTTCTGACCACCTTGCTCTGTCTCTCTGGCCCTTGTCCAAACCAGCACAGTGCTCTTAACTGCATCTCTCCACCCACGGGAAAGACAATCCACGCTGTGAAAAGTCCTTGTCACCTACAGTGAATCTTGAGTCAACCTCTGGAAGCTTTCATCTCACTTTCATTCCCACCTGAATGCTTGGGTACCTGACAAACACCTGGGCTTGTTTCTCTATCTGGTCCTCTTAGAGAAATGCCTCAGGTGGACCATCTGCTGGGATGCACCACCAGACATTGCTTTTCAAGTCCACCAGCTCCGCTCTCCACATCAGGGCCAGTTTTGTCACTGAAAGAACAAGTGAAAGTGTCAGTCACTCAGTCCTGTCTGACTCTTTGTGACCCCATGGACTGTAGCCCACCAGGCTCCTCTGTCTATGGATTCTCCAAGCAAGAATACTGGAGTGGGTTGTCATGCCCTCCTTCAAGGGATCTTCCTGACCCAGGGATTGAATCTAGGTCTCCTGTGTTGTAGGCAGAGTCTTTACTGTCTAAGCCTCCAGGGAAGCCCATTTATCAAGGTGGGGTGCTGCTGAGTTACCTTTACCTTTGCTGCTGCCTGAAAAGCAAAAATGTTAGTCTCTCAGTCATATCCGCCTCTTTGCGACTCCATGGTCTGTAGCCCACCAGGCCCCTCTGACCATGGCATTCTCCAGGCAAAAATACCAGAATGGGTAGCCACTCCTGTCTCCAGAGGATCTTGTCAACCTGGGGCTTGAAGCCAGGTCTCCTGCATTGCAGGCAGATTCTTTACCCTTTGGGCCACCAGAGAAGCCTGTTACTGCTGCCTAGTCCCAGCCAATGTATGGCATGATCCAGCACCAAAGCTACAATGTGGATTTCTCAACACCAGATGAGTATATCAGCTTGGTGTCTACACCAGAATTCTTTAAAATCTGGTTGTTGTAGACATGAGCTTTTCAAAGGCTCCAATACACTATGTTTTAAAACTTATTTGTTTTATTGTTTGCTGACAAGTGTTGCTTTTGTCCGTATTGAATATCTGCCTCATGTAATATATAAAAATTCCTTTACTTTTTAACAACAAATAATTCTTATTATGAAAAAAAACTTTTAGCATGACTTATTTCAAGAGCCAAGAGATTATAAAGTATGGTAGATTGGAAAGTCTAATTTTTGTTTCTCATTGGACTGAAGTTTGGTGGTTTAAACTATTCTAGGGTTATGTTTTACACTTTTTATATAAGGTAATGCTGTAAATGGATGGATCGATATAGAATGGATGGATCTAGACTTAGCACAGAGCTCCAAACACTATGTTCAAAATAAGGGTTTTTTTTCTTTCACTCCCCGAAGTTAGAAACAGTCCTGACAATTCTTAATGTGTTTTTTGTTTTAATTAACTTATATCTTTTCTTATACAAAAAGGACCTGAAGCAGCCTTCTGGAAAGATGGACAATGTCCTCAGGCTCTTTCTTGGATCATCTAACAATGCTAGCCTTGTGGAAAAGTTGAAGAGAAATATGTTAAGCTGTTCCCTATTAAGAAAGTGTTTAAAATGGTCTGAGGGACTTCTTCGTGGTCCTGTGGCTAAAACTCCCACTCCCAACACAGGAGGCCTGGTCGATCACTGATCACAGAACTAGACCCCACGTACCACAAGTAACACCTGGGCAGCCAAATAAATAAATAATTTTTTAATAAAATGCTTTGAAATTCTGATACTTACAACCATATGGCTGCCACAAGCACTAGAATAGATTTCCAACAATGGCAGAAACTTTTGGTTCTCCGCTCTAAATGTATTCTCCCCTTCTCCCTTTCTAACAGAATGTCAGCTTTCTTCTAGGCATTCTGTCATTTTCTCTTGCTGTTAAGGGTGACCAACGAGATGAAAGTGGAAGTTTGTATAAGGAACTTACTCAGCTGAGAGGAGCAACCCTTGACCTCTTCCTGCTTTCTCCACACAACAAGGATGAAAGAGAGGAAATGTGAATCAGTCCAGAAGAGCAGAAAGAACCACACTAACCCTGGACCACCTCTCTCAGAACTTTTTCCAAATGATACAAATAAAGCTTTATCTTGTTTTAAGCCATTATTTGGAATTGGTTACATGTAGCCAAACTCAGTCCTAACTGGGAAGCTATTTCCACCTTCTTTTCCCCCTCCAGCCTCTTTTATGCTACTTTTTGTCTCCCCATGCCCATCATTTCAGGTTACTTTTATTCACCTACAAGGATAAGTGAATGAGTCAATCCCACACGATTATTTGTGCCATTCCTACAGCTCACACAACAGGTTTAACTCAGGAGGAAAATACAGAAATATGACTCAAAAACCTTTAGGAAAAAAATACCCGAGGGACTCCGAAAAGACCACCGAGCAGCGAAGAGACTTCCTTCTAAGGACCACCGTGAACATGTATTTGGAGAGGTTTATTTCAGGGAAGGTGTGAAATCACGCAGAGATAGGAAACACCGATGAAATTCTAAAGAGAAGGGAATATGTTAGAAAATATTGAACGCTGTTTTAGCTCTGCTTCTATGGCACCGAGCATTGCATTCATCATTATCAATATGTGTGTGGGTACACTCAGTCATGTCTGACTCTTTGCTACTCCACAGACTGTAGCCCGCCAGGCTCCTCTGCCCATGGAATTTTCCAGTCAAGATTATTGGAGTGGGTTGCCATTTCCTTCTCCAGGAGATCTTCCCAACCCAGGGATTGAACCCACAGCTCTTACGTCTCCTGCATTGGCAGGTGGATTCTTTACTACTAGCACAACCTGGGCAGCCCATAATTATTAATAATAATTACAGCTGATAGTTATTAAACACTTAGAATGATACTAAGCATTTTCTTCATGTCCATATGTATTAATACCCATGCTGACCCCATGAGGCTAATATTATTAGTAACTTTATTTTCCATATAAAGAAACAAAGGCTTGGAAAGGAAAAGGAACTTCTTTCAAATCAAAAAGCACATGAGATGTGCAACAGGAGTTGGAATCCAGGCCTTTCTGGCTCCCAAGCCCAGATTCTGCACTCTTAATCATAATACTGTCCTGTTTCCACTTTATCTGATGATTTGACAAGATACTTCGTTCGGTTCTTTCACGTACGCATACACACAGACAAGCATACACACACCAAATATATATGCATATACATATATCTAACTCCTGAAGTAGGAAAAGAGAGTATCTAACTTCACAGACAAGAAGGATTGAACACATGTTAACTGAATTGGAGCCCCACTTCCCAACATCCTGCACTTAAGCTCTGCAGATGAAAGGATTCTCTGTCTGGATTCAGCTCCCTTCTGAAAACTGCTAAAAGCACAATACAAAACACCAGATTTTTATCAGGCTTGTTGTTATTCTGAGCTCTGCTTTCTGATGTCCAGAAAGCAGGGCATCCTAGGAGAGTGTTAGAAATGAAGGGGGTTGAGGGAGAAGAATTCAAGTTTAACCTTGAGCTACCTGAGCATTACATGCTTAACTTCTCTACCAATTTGCTCTTACCATGAGAACCTTTCTGTTTTTAGGTCTCTTAAAACCACAGCTGGATCTGGCAAACCCACCCACACAGGTTCACCTCGCATTGTGACTTAGCTGTAGCATCCCCTGAGAACATCCACAAAATCTGGATGGCACTTAGCTTCTGTGGACCCGTGGACAGGCACCACGACGGTATAACACGGTGAAGAGCTCCCTCTGAAGATCGCTGAATCACAGGAAAAGCACAGTCCAAGCAGGAAAAACGTGCCTTGCACTTTTCCACAGAATTCACCTATTGCGACTGGGGGTGGTTAGGTTTCTATGAATAGGGCACCCAAGGAGAATAGCTAATAACAGACTGATCCAGAATTGAGAAAGAATAGCATGGCATCTTGCCCCAGTCATGAATAGATGACATAACAAAGAGGGAGGAAAAAGAAACAAGGAACTCAGGAGTAATGGGGAGACCGGAGCACACCAGCCAGGCGTCTGGTGAGCACGGAGCGTGGGAACTTTTCCTTGCCTCTGAGACACATATTGTTGTCCAACAATGGCACGGCGGCTGACGTTGCAAAGCCTCCATTTCAGCAGAGAAACCAGCAGAGGTGTTCTGCTCCTCCTCTCCCCTTTGGGAAATCCTGGGAATTGCCAGCCAGCTTGCCGTATTGTTAAAGATGTGAAATAACAACATCTAGCAGACTCTGTGTTTATAACGGGCAGAGAATGGGATCAGTAGAGTTCTCAGGGCCTCATGACAACGTCATGCAGTAAAACTCTCTCTAAACTAGGACACTTGAAGAGTGCCGGGGAGCCCCAGCTCAGACACCAACTTAACAAGAGACTTTGGCGAATAACACCACCTCTCTGACCCAAGTGTCCTCACCTGCAAGGCAAGAAGGTTATATTGCCAGATTAATGCATCTTGTCATTCAACAATATTTGTTGAGCTAGAGATGCCTAAGAACTATGAAGAAAAAAAATCATTATAAAAGAAAAGAGAGCAGTAAGGAAGTTGGCACACTGAAATAAGGTGATCAGAAGGCTGCTCTGAGAGGAGAGATTGAGCAGAAACTAGTAAGATGAGAAGGAGTCAGGTGAAGATCTGGGGGAAAAAGGTCCCTGGCAGAAGGAACAGCCACGTGTAGCCATAAAATAGGACATGCTTTGCATAGATGAGGTACATCAAGGGGACCAAGAAGATGGAGGAGAGAGAACAAGAGAAAAGGCGCTTGCAGAGGACTTGGGGAGATAAGTCGGAGCCAGCTGGTATAAATTTTAGAATCTGATTTTAAGTTTAATGTGTCATACAAAATCCCTGTGTGCGTGCTAAGTCGCTTCAGTTGTGTTTGACTCTTTGTGACCCTATGGACCATAGCCCAACAGGCTCCTCTGTCCATGGGCTTCTCCAGGCAAGAATATTGGAGTGGGTGGCCATTTCCTCCTCCAGGCAATCTTCCTGACCCAGGAATCAAACCTATGTCTCTTACATCTCCTGCATTGGTTTCAGTTTCAGTTCAGTCGCTCAGTCATGTTCAACTCTTTGCAACCCCATGGACTGCAGCACGCCAGGCCTCCCTGTCCATCACCAACTCCCGGAGCTTATTCAAACTCATGTCCATTGGATCGGTGACACCACCCAACCATCTCATCCTCTGTTGTCCCCTTCTCCTCTTGCCTTCAATTTTTCCCAGCATCAGGGTCTTTTCTAATAAGTCGGTTCTTCTCATCAGGTGGCCAAAGTATTGGAGTTTCAGCTTCAGTATTAGTCCTTCCAAATGAATATTCAGGACTGATTTCCTTTAGGATGGACTGGTTAGATCTCCTTGCTGTCCAAGGGACTCTCAAGCGTCTTCTCCAACACAACAGTTCAAAAGCACCAATTCTTTGACACTCAGCTTTCTTTATAGTCCAACTTTCACATCCATACATGGCTACTGGAAAAACCATAGCTTTGACTAGACAGACCTTTGTTGGCAAAGTGATGTCTCTGCTTTCTAATAAGCTTTCTAGGTTGGTCATAGTTTTTCTTCCAATGAGCAGTCAGTCAGTTCAGTCAGTTCAGTCGCTCAGTCGTGTCCGACTCTCCGCGACCCCATGAATCACAGCACACCAGGCCTCCCTGTCCATCACCAACTCCCAGAGTTCACTCAAACTCATGTCCATCGAGTCAGTGATGCCATCCAGCCATCTCATTCTCTGTCGTCCCTGTCTTCTCCTGCCCCCAATCCTTCCCAGCATCAGAGTCTTTTCCAGTGAGTCAACTCGTCGCATGAGGTGGTCAAATCTTTTAATTTTGTGGCTGCAGTCACCATCTGCAGTGATTTTGGAGCCCCCCAAAAAAGTCTGTCACTGTTTCCACTGTTTCCCCATCTATTTCCCATGAAGTGATGGGACCAGATGCCATGATCTTAGTTTTCTGAATGTTGAGTTTTAAGCCAACTTTTTCACTCTCCTCTTTCACTTTCATCAAGAGAAATTCTTTTGTTCTTCTTTGCTTTCTGCCATAATGGTGGTGTCATCTGCATATCTGAGGTTATTGATATTTCTTCCCTGCATTGGTAGGTGGGTTCTTTACCACGAGAGCCACCTGGAAAGCCAAAATCCCTGGAGAGTATTTATTGAGCAGAGAGGTATCCTGAACTTTGCTAAAAGATCACTCTGGCTGATGAAAGTAGGTCAATCACTTATTCATTCAATAATAATTTACTGAGCATCAATATCCACCAGGCTTTGTTGCAAGTACGGGGGTACATCAGTGAATTTCCTCTGATAGAGATTATATTCCAAGAGAAGACCACTTGGAAAATGATATTGTGGTCTACTGAAAATGGCAGTGGCTTGGAAAAAGGCAGTAGTAATGGGAGAAGTAAAGACTAGTCAAGACTTTCCTAGCAGTCCAGTGGTTAAGACTCCGAGCTTCTACAGAAGGGGGTGCAGGTTTGATCCCTGGTCAGGGAACTAAGATCCCACATAACTCATGGCCAAAAAACAAACAAACACAAAAGGTTAATCAGATTCCATATTTGTTTTGAAGGCAGGGTCAAAATGATTTGTTGATAAATGGATGTGGAGTCTAAGAAAATAATTAATAGATAACCACCCCTCTGACTGCCTCTCTTTCCCGGTTTTTGTTTTTAATCCAAGCTGATTCCTGATGCCTCCTTCTCATCATTCTAATTTCTACTCAAATATAACCTCTTTGAAGAGGCCTTTTGTGACAACTTTAGCTTAAAATGCAAAGTTAACTCCTTGTTCTCTTCCCTTTTACTATTGCTGTGCCGTTTACTGAAATGAGGAAGGTTTGGGAGGAGTATAGTTTTATTTGGAGTCCTGATTTGGAGGTGTTAAGTTTAAGATGCCTATTTAATACCCAGGGGAAGGTATATGTTGAGCTGGTTAGACATATAGCTTGCAGGTCAGGGGAAAGGTTGAGAGTGAACATATGAATTTGTGATAACAAAGAAAGACAAGCATATACTTAAGAGGACACAGTACTTTCTAGAGTATCTCCAAACTGAGAGATCAAGAAGCGGAAGAGTAGCTAGTGAGACTGACAAAGAAGGTAAGCATGATGTCCCAGAAACCAGCTGAAGAAAGCGTTCCAGAAAGAAGAAAATATCAGCTGTCTCAGTTGTTTGGGAGTTGAGTAAATATTGGAAAAGAATGTATTGAATTTGACAACATGGAGGCCCCTGTTGACATTGATTGGTTTCAGTTGATTTATAGGGGATCCTAATCGAAATAGGTTAAAGAGAAAATGGGAGCCAAGGAATTAGAGACAGTTAGGTGGCATAATGGTAAAGAATCTGCCTGCTAATGCAGGAGACACAGATTTGATCCCTGGGTCAGGAAGATCCCCAGGAGAAGAAAATGGCAACACACTCCAGTATTCTTGCCTGGGAAATCCCATAGACAGAGGAAACTGGCAGGCTACAGTCCATGTGGTCACAAAGAGTCAGACACGCCTGAGCACCCATGCACGCACCTGTAAATTTACAGAACTGGATCATAAAAGGGAGTAGAAAAATGGGCAGCAACTAATAAGAGGAAAGAGTATATGTTAGTTTTTACAGTTAAAGCTGCAATTTGAAAAACCAACAGTAAAAAAGATTTTTTGACACAGTCATGAAAATTTGAATGAAGATTGATATAAAATGATACTAAGGAATTGTTATTAATTTTACTAAAAGTGATCATGGAATTGATATTGTGTTTTTTTTAATTTCATGTGAAGGGTATATTACTAAATAAAATAATATCTGGGATTTGCTATAAAATATGTAAGCAAGAAAAAGAAAGTCTGAGGGAGATAGATAAATAAAATTGCTGAATTGGGGTGATGGGTATATGGAGTCCATTATACTTTTCTCTGTGGACTTCCCCGGGGGCTCTGTAGTAAAAAATCCGCCTGCAGTGTAGGAGACACAGGTTCAGTCTTTGAGTTGGGAAGATCCGCTGGAGAAGGTCATGGCAGCTCACTCCAATATTCTTGCCTGCAGAATCCCATGGACAGAGGAGTCTGGCAGGCTACAGTCCATGGGATCACAAAGAGTCGGACACAACTGAAGCAACTGAGCACACACGCACAATACTCTTCTGTCTACTTTGTGGATGGGTCCAAAGATTTTAAAGTGGAGAAAGAAATGAGAACTAGTTATATTAGGGCAGTCTGCTACTGCCAGAATGGTCCAGGCACCTGCTAGGGTGGTGTCAGAGGCAACTGGGTGGGAAGTCAGGACTTCCAACACCTCCAGGGGACAGTAAGCCCTCTGTCTCCTTCATGTGTCAGAGGAGAGCATGCATATAGCAGTAACTAGACACCCTCTCCTTTCCAGCCAGTGTGATGTCAGCAAGATCTGGGGGAAGCCCGAGCCCATCTACCTCCAGCAATAACAGTGCCACCCCATTCTCAAGTGTCAGCTGAGGCTGAGTGGGGAATTGGACTTCCACCCAACTGGACAGAATCAAGGTACGATGCCCTTCCCTTCCCATTGTGGATTCAGAGGAGTCTTGCTCAAACAGAAGATTTAAATAAGATCCACAGTCTCATAACACAATATCCAAAGTGTCCCAGACACAAATGAAAGTACTTCATCATACCAAGAATCAGGGAAATCTCAGGTTGAATGAGAAAAGACAACCAATGGAGTTCAACACCAAGATGACAGAGATGTTGGAATTCCGACAAGAATTTTAAAGCGTCCATTATAAAAATGCTTCAGTAAGCAATTATGAGCACAACGGAAACAAATGAAAAAAATTTAAAGTCTCAAATAGTATATACAAACACAGCAGGTTGGAAAAGGAGCTTGCAGAAAATTATTATCTTCCACGTTGTTCATACTGAAAAACTGAGTCTTCCAGAGTCAGCAGACTTGACAAAGTTCTTGGTCCACAGCTGGCCCAGTGCATCAGCATCCCTGGAGTCCCAGCTGTTTAACACGTCACCTATTTCCCAAAACTCAAGCCACATTTCAGAAACTTCATTGCTGAAATTGCATCACTGAATGTTTTCCCAGCCTACTCCCTGGACAGAGGGTTTAAGATTTCAGAGTGCCACTTCAGTAAGAATGCTGTATCCAAAGTAATACTAGGTCCCCAAAATAAATAGCTCAGAGATTTCAAGATTTCTTCTGAAGTTTCATCCTGTTTCCTGAACCTTTAACTTAAAAACATGTATTAACACATTCCGGAAAGGTCAGTTAGAACACACTCCAGGGAGACCATCAGAAACAAATTGTGGTGTTCATGCTCTAATCGTTTCAGAAAACATTTGTATGCTTGCTATCAGCATGACACCCATGAGAAAAGGGGTAGAGAAAAAAGGAATAGAAAGAGCATAGCATACAAATCCTCAAAACTTGGTGTTTGTGGTATTTTGTCTACTTCCCAGCTGTGGCTCACAGTTCACAATGGATATGACATCTTAAAATCAAGGTACAAATAAGCTTATGTCTAAAATAAAGGGACGCCAAAGCCTTGACTGTGTGGATCCCAACAAACTGTGGAAAATACTTAAAGAGATGGGAATACCAGACCACCTGACCTGCCTACTGAGAAATCTGTATGCAGGTCAAGAAGCAACAGTTAGAACTGGACGTGGAACAACATACTGGTTCCAAATTGGGAAAGGAGTATGTCAAGGCTGTATATTGTCACCCTGCTTATTTAACTTATATGCAGAGTACGTCATGAGAAACCCTGGGCTGGAGGAAGCACAAACTGGAATCAAGATTGCCAGGAGAAATATCAATTACCTCATATACACAAATGACACCACCCCTATGGCAGAATGTGAAGAAGAACTAAAGAGTCTCTTGATGAAAGTAAAAAAGGAGAGTAAAAAAGTTGGCTTAAAATTCAACATTCAGAAAACGAATCATGGCATCCGGTCTCATCACTTCACGGCAAATAGATGGGGAAACAATGGAAACAGTGAGAGAATTTATTTTCTTGGGCTCCAAAATCACTGCAGATGGTGACTGCAACCAAGAAACTAAAAGACACTTACTCCTTGGAAGAAAAGCTATGACTAACCTGGACAGCATATTAGAAAGCAGAGACATTACTTTGCCAACAAAGGTCCATCTGTCAAAGCTATGGTTTTTCCAGTAGTCATGTATGGATGTGAAAGTTGGACTATAAAGAAAGCTGAGCACCAAAGAATTGCTTTTGAACTGTGGTGTTGGAGAACTCTTGAGAGTCCCTTGGACAGCAAGGAGATCCACCAGTCCATCCTAAAGGAAATCACTCCTGGGTGTTCACTGGAAGGACTGATGCTGAAGCTAAAACTCCAATACTTTGGCCACCTGATGAGAAGAACTTAGCTTAGCTTAAGTCACTCAATTGTGTCCGACTCTTTGTGACCCCATGGACTGGGGCTTACCAGGCTCCTACGTCCGTGGGATTCTCCAGGCAAGAGTACTGGAGTGGGTTGCCATTTCCTTCTCCAGGAGCTCTTCCCAACCCAGGGATCGAACCCGGGTCTCCCACATTGTAGGCAGACGCTTTACCACCTGAGCCACCAGGAGAAGAACTTACTCACTGGAAAAGACCCTGATGCTGGGAAAGACTGAGGGCGGGAGGAGAAGGGGATGACAGAGGATGAGATGATGGGATGGCATCACTGACTCGATGGACATAAGTTTGAGTGAACTCCGGGAGTTGGTGATGGACAGGGAAGCCTGACATTTTGTAATTTATGAGGTTGCAAAGAGTCAGACATGACTGAGCAACTGAACTGAACTGAAAATAAAGGGAAAAGGAATTAATATGTATTGAATACTTAAATGTTTACTATATGCCAGGCTCTATACCATACACCTTACTTGTTATCTTTTTATTCCTCAAAATAAATCATGAGGTAATATTATTATCACCGTGTTATAAATGAGAAGACTGAAATTCAAATAATCAAATGGCTTAATACTTCACACTGCAAAGTTATGGAACTGGATTTTGAATGCAGGACTGATGAATCCCTAAGCCAGTATGCCTCTACTATATCATGTAGTTTACAAATAGGTATCAGGTTCTCAGAAGGACATTCCAACTGTGGGCAACTCTAGGCCTCTCTTCCTCTCTTCCACTTAGGGAAGATTTTGTTTGGTTTTTTCCTTAAGTACCCATTCAAACCCCAATTTTAATGATTCTACCTGTAGAGAAAATGGGTTTGACTGAATATTCAGTAGGTAGACTATTCTAGTGTGTGTGCTAAGTCACCTCAGTTGTCTCCAACTCTTTGTGATCTTATGGACCACAACCTTCCTGGCTTCTCTGCCCACAAAATTTTCCAGGTGAGAATACTGGAATCAGGGTGCCATTTCCTACTTCAGGGGATCTTCCCAACCCAGGGATAGAACCCACGTCTCTTGAGTCTCCTGCATTGGCAGGTGGACTCTTTACTACTAGCACCACTTGGGAAGCCCTGAATCTTAATCATAACAAGTTCCACTCCTGAAACTTGACGATTCAGTTCCACTATGAGTTAAATGGTCTTATATGCAGCAGCCAACATACGGTCATGGAAGTGCCTAAGCCACCATGCATAACATCATTCCTATGGTAGAATGCACAACCAACCTGAATATCTATAAATGAAGAAGAGGGTGGTCAGGGAGAAGGCTGTCAGTATGGGACTGAGTGTCAAATGAGTCATCTGGGCAAGTGGACTGGTCGGTGATAGCTTCAGAAAAGACTGGATTTTACCTGGGCTCTGGAAGACAGGATTCCAATTGGCAGATGTTGGATAGTTTTTGCAGGTAGGGGTGATTATAAGCAAGGCTTCAAAATTGAGAAAGGGAAAACTTCACCTAGGGGTCCATGAAAAGAGTAGATTTTTCTCATTGGAGCTGAGGGTCTACTTTGGGGAATAGTGGTTTGGTGCCTGTATCAGTGAGGGTTCCATCAGCTGACAGAAACCACACCAATTATTTCAATAGAGAGAGAATTTAATACAAAGAACTGTTAACTAAGTTAACTGTTAACTGTACAAAGTTGTTAACTAAGGAAATAAGAGAACTCGAGGGTACCACTGAGGTAGTAACTGTGGAAACAGCCCTCACCTCTAGGCATGGGGGACAAAAAGAGATAATTAAAACGTAGAAACTTAGAGGAAGGGACCCACATGTCAGGACCCCAGTCTGAAGGGGCTCAAGGAGGCTGGTTCTCCAAGTGTGAGGAAAATGCCAAACTGGATTCAGTTGCTTCTACAAGGCACTGTGGCAGCAGAAGTGAAAAATAAGGCTGAAACTATACTCATAGGCGCCATGCACAAACAGGAAGCAAGAAAGGAAACAGCAAGTCCCTTCTCCCTTCCAACACTCCAGTCTCCTTCTAGTGCCCCCTACTGTCAGGGCCAACAGGAACCCAACTGGCTAAGCAGAAATGAAGCCCTCAGAGTCTCCCAGCCTCAAAGAGCTGAGTGCAGGGGGGGCACAAGCAGAGAAACAACTTCTTAAAAACCTCCAGGGCTGACTGACAGTGCCTTAAAGGCGAGGCTTGGAAATTTTAACTGTCTCCTAATAAAAGGGGGTTTCCCAGGTGGCAGTGATGGTAAAGAATCTGCCTGCCAATGCAGGAGACACGAGTTTGATCCCTAGGTTGGGAAGATTCCCTGGAAGAGGGCATGCCAATCCATTCCAGTATTCTTGCCTGAAGAATCCCATGGACATAGGAGCCTGGCAAGCTATCGTCTACAGGGTCACAAAGAGTCAGACACGACTGAAGCAACTTAGCACAGCACAAATGGTATAAATGACCAGTAAAAGTTGCCTTTAGGAAAGAAAAATGGAGGATAAGGAATCGAACTAAGAGAAAGACTTTGCACTGAATATATTTTCTACTTATTTTTTAACGATTCATATATTGCCTAAGTAAATTAATAAGAATTAATAGGAATTTTTTAAGGAATTAGACTATTCCATCAAGAAAATGTTGCCATTTTAATATTAGAATGTACCAAGAGAAATCAGTATCCTGATTCAATTCAATTTTCTTCCATTATACTATGGCCCTGCAGATGCATGCCTCAGGAGAGGGCTGGTTGGCTAACAGTGTATTATTTGTCTGCAGTTGTTTATAGATTAGGCAATGCTCAAAAGACCAGATCACTGGTGTTGAATTTTTAGGCACCAAAGTGAGTTTGGGGGAGTTATTTGGTGGAGAGGAACCTATGTCAGGAAAGGAAAACCCTCTTCTGCAGCTCTACCAAACTATTGTAACAGCTTTAAATTTAATTTAGATTTAAACCATTGCAAAAGCCTTAAATTTAACTTAAATTTAAGCTGGATCTGGTATCTTCCATCAGGTAGATCTAACCACAGTTAAACTGCCATTGCTCTCAACCTTCCTGAGCAGTCAATTGTAAACACTAGGGGCTTAGCCTCAACTCCTGCCCCTCCTGCATAAAATACTTATCAACACTTCTGGATGTCTCTCCCCAGCTCTATTCCCATCGCCATCACTCAATTATTCTATGAAATAAAGTGAAATTCGCTCAGTCGCGTCCAGCTCTTTCAACCCCGTGGACTATACAGTCCATGGAATTCTCCAGGCCAAAGTACTGTATTGGGTAGCCATTCCCTTCTCCAGAGGATCTTCCCAACCCAGGGATCGAACCCAGCTCTTCCACATTGCAGGAGGATTCTTTATTGGCTGAACCATGAGGGAAGCCCCAGTTATTCTATGGGGCACAGACAAATACCACCGAATCGGTGGTGTGGACGAATAGGACAGGTCAGAAAGATTGCTCACAGGTGATCCCTCCAAAGGTGAGGATTAGACTCAGCTACCTGACACGAGTTGAATGTTCTAATGCTTACCAGCCTGCTGAGAGGGCACATTGAAGACACTGTCAATCTGTGTCCCCCGCTGATATAGGTCCCACTTGGGGACACTAATGACTATAAACAATACTCCTTCCAGAGGCACCTGTGTATCCCCAGGACTGTACCAGTGATGACACTAGACACTCATCTGCATGCTCCCCAAGACCACAGCAACGCCATTCTATGCTTGGTCATATGCACCTTCAAGGATCTGAGGAACAACCAGTAGAACCACCAGATCATGTAGTCTTCAGACATCTGCAAGATTTCTCGGAAACACAATCACCTTCAGTTACTTGGGGAAAGTCTCCTGAAGGATAACGGACTCATTGTTTATTCTGTGGGTGTTTATCCCTCCAGATGGAGTCATTCAATTAGAAAAGTTCTTAAGAAATTTGTTCCTGACTTTAGCTGAAGACATCTGTGACACCAGGCATTCAAGTCAGCCTCGTCTCACTGGCCACAGGCCAAGGCAGAGCCTGTGCAATCCGAGTACACCCAGACTGCTCCTGGATTAACGCCTTGGGCCAAGTGGAAAGGTCAGTACAGAGACTTCAGGAGAAAGGCGCCTGCCTTTCTGAAGTAGACCCTGATGGTTCATAGAATTTGTTCAGTTGAGTCCAGGGCCCTGGGGAGCAGTCTGTACTGTAGGTTGGCTTCATCCTGCTGCTTGATAGTTAGAAGTCTTAATTAAATACTGTATGAAATTATTAAGGGCTTCCCAGGTGGCTCAGTGGGTAAAGAATCCTCCTGCAATGCAGAAGACCCGGTTTTGATCCCTGGTTCAGAAAGATCCTGGAAAAGGAAGTGGCAACCCATTCTAGTATCCCTGCCTGGAGAATCCCACGGACAGAGAAGCCTGGCAGGCTACAGTCCACAGGATCGCAAAGCATTGGACAAAACTGAGTAATTGAGCATGCATGCACAAAATTATTAAATGGAATCAGTTTCAGCCTTTGTTGGTCCTATTTATCAAGCCTCAGCCCTGACAATTACCTCTTTCCTCCTCCCCTGTGGCCTCCCTGATGTCACTGAGGGGTAAGACATCAAGGGACTTGATTAATGCCACACACACCTAAGCTATAAAAGCCGGGACATTAATACCCCTGGGGGCAAGACTTGACCAATGGGGGATGAGGCCTGGCAGAGAAATTCTTCTCAAATCCTCCTTAAGAAAACCTTAGGACATCTATCCATATAATATTTATCTATAAAAAAGTAATTAAACTTTACTCATATTGCCTGTTCAGATTAGCACTGGCTCCCCACACATGGCCTGACTGGTCACGTGTCACATACACACACCACAGGAGGCATCCCAGTGGATGAATGGGAACTTCACAAAGGAAAGAATCTTTCAGGGATCTCTCACTTGTTTGTTTGTCTTTCCTATATGGCCATGTTGGCTTTGGGCAGGTCAGATTTGGGTCTGAGTGAAGTGGAATAGCATAATGAAAATAGGCTTTGGATCGAACTGGGTTCAAATCCCAGCTCTTCCTCCTACCAGCTGTGTGACTTCAGACAAGAGGTTTAACCTCTCTGAGGTTCACTGTCCTCACTTACAAAAGGGGGCAATCTTGCCTACTTCAGGGTTGCTTTGAGGGGATAAATAAAATAATAATGTAAAACATTTGGTACAGCGCTTCTCTCCACATGGGTCTTCAGTAACAATGGCTGTGAGTAAAGAAAACAGCAACATTTGAGCTATTCAAGGACCCAGACATGGGGCAGTGTTAGATTTACATAAAAAATGACTTGTGTTTATCGCTGGGCCCTCATGGAGAATGTATACATAGAAAAACACAGAGGGGATCAAATGCGGACTTTTGTAGGTTGGCTATGGTTTTTTGTTTGTTTGCTTTTTAATGTTTTCTCTGTTTTCAGTTTTCCCCATGGAGACTTCCCTGTGTTGGTCCTTTGTGATTGCCTGTCGCACACAAAAAACTGTCACAGATGAGATGGCATCTCCTTTAGTTGGGAAGAGAACCTCACCAAATGCCAAGGCTTCCTAGGGAAGCTGTAATCTCATTGCCCACAGGCTGTCCAGGAGAGGTAGCAGAGTCACTAAGGATGTCCTAACCTATGTGGGCAGAGGTCTTGTGATGTCACTTTACTTATGCTAAGTCAGTTTTACACCAGGTGCAGGCTGTAAGAAAAAAAAAAAAGACTTTCGAAGGCAACACTACCCAGTCATGGGACTAATTTCAAGGGTCTAAAAAAGTTTTAAAATCTTTCTTGGAAAGCAAGGCTCCCACACATTCACCCTTGAGGTCTTTGAAAACTAGCAATGAAATGATTTTTCACTGATGAGTGCATTCCAAAGGATGGACAGAGACCTGTTTTGTTTCTCCTTTTTGAAATTATTTTTAAATACATAAACACATCAATGACCTATGCAAAATGAATTGGTGTCTGGATCTTTCTTGGAAGAGCCTTGGACTGAAAATCCAAAGCATGTGTGCTCTGAGGCAAAGATCTCAGAGTATTTATACACATGTCCTTGGCCACATTTAGCAGGGGGCAATGACAGGGGAAGGGAGAAGGGGTCCCTGTTCCAGGCTTCCTGAGACACCATCTCAAACCAGCCCCACAGTCGCGTTCTTGATTCTGAATAAAGGGGACCTCCTCAGGGTTCAAGGAAGAAGCCCTCTCTGTCTGAATCACATAGTGACAAGAGGTGGTGGAAGAGACTACAGAAACGAGCTCTACTGACAACTAGCCCAACAGAGAAATCTCATCCTCAGCAATGCCATCGAGGAGCATCTAGCCGGGGTCTGATTACATCCAGAAACTGGATGCTCATTGCCACTTAGGATGGACCATTTCCATATTTAAACAGTGACATGTTTCTGGAACCACTTTTGAAACTTGAGCCAAAGCCAGGCACTGAGCTATAACCCCAGCTTTCTAGGAAGCAAAGTTTTCCTCTACCATGGGGGTGTGGAGAAACACACTATGAAATCAGAGCGACCAATAATTCTGGTTTGCCTGGAACTGTCCTAGTTGCAGCACTGGAAGTCCTGTACCTTAGGAAACTCTAGGTGAAATATGACATAGGGCTAAAACCTCAGGCTTTCTAGTCATAAGGGACTTGATTAGAGTCCCAGGTTCACTGTTAAACCTGTTGCAGAGCTTTAGGCAAATGAGTTCTTCATTCTAAGCCTCAGTTTCATCACCTACAAAATGGGGATGATAATATCACGTCACAGAGTCTAAGAATTAAATAAGAACTATATAAGAAGAGTAATATATCAGAAAAGCTTAGTAGAGTGCCTTGCACATGGTGAGGGTTTATAAATGATAGCAAGTATGGCTACAATGAGTGTACTTTGACATATGTTGAACAAAATTTTCCTTCCTTCCAATTTCCAATCATATTTCTTTCATCCTGTAAAACATTGCAGAGCAAGTCTATTCCTCGTCCAAATGAAAGCCCTTTAAATATCTGAAGGCTGCAGGCTGCTCCATGCCACTTAGTCTCTACCCCCAACCCTGTACCATTCCAGTCTCTTCTTTTCCAGACTAAACATTCCCTTTGCCTTTGACCATTGCTCATGTGACATGATTTCCAGGGCTTTGGCCCTCTTGCTAACCTTCTTCTAGATCTATCTCTTTTAGAGTTCAGGCCAAGAACTGAGCACAGTTCCTTGATGTTGTCCACCCAGTGTGAGGACACTTGGACGATCACCTCGTTTCTTCTGGATGCTCTGTTTCCATCACATGGCCTCAGATCACATTAGCTTTTTGGCAGCCTTCACCCAGTTGGCTTATGTTAATCTGACAGTCAGCTAACACCCTTGGGCCTTTCTCTTGTAAGCTCTTAAGTGAGGTCTCCCTTGTTCTGGTTTCAGCTGATTCTTTAAGCACAAAAGCAAGAGGCTAAATTTGTCCCTATTAATTTTATCATGTTGATTTCAGTCTGTCCTTCCCAGTTATTAAGATGTTTATGGCTCTGTTGCCTGTCAGCCAACAAACTAGCTGTTTTTGTCAGTTTTGTGTCATCTTTAAATTTGATAAGAATGCTTCAACTAATTTATTTAAAATACTGAATTTGAGGCCAAGGAAAGACTCATTTAGAAGTTCTGTAAAGGTTAAGTCTGGTTAATATTAAAACTTCTACCATTTGTGCAGTAATTCCTACGAGTCAGGTTCTGAGTTAGATGATTATAAACATGATCTCATTTCACAACACACAATTCTTCAAGGTAAATATGAGCGTCCTCTTCTTACAAATGAGAAAACTGAGTCTCAGAAATGTCAAATGCCTTAGTCAGTGAAACAGCTAGTAAGTGTTACAGCTGCATTCTGCAACTATATTTGTCTAATAACAAAGTTGAAATTCTTTCTATAATGTCATGCTGCCTATGGGAAGGAGTTGTTAAGACTATTAAAAAAGTCTTTAAACCAAAGCTGTATTTGCAACCCCAAGGTTAGGCAAACCCCCATCACCTCCACCCCAGCTGCTTCACACCTCCCTGTAGTCTTCATCTCAGTGACCCACAGCCACGACTTAGGGGGTAAACCCTTCTGCTCACACTCCTCTGCTTTCACTAGGCCCCTGTCATTCCTCCCTCCATCCTCACCCTCGCTCCCTCCTTCCCACTCTATCTTTTAGCATCCCAATTAGTTTTCAAGAAACCCTAGCACATTTATACTCTTTTTACATGTTTACATTCCTTTTTACATTTTTACTGTTTCCCTAGTACATTACCCCTTAGCAACACCTGACATTAAACTAAAACCTAAGGGCAAGGCTTCCCCCATCGATGTCTCTCATAGAGATCTACTCATTAAATTGATGGTTCATTTACCAAGTACTCATTGAGAAAATGCCCTGTGCTGTGACAAGGGGGAAAAGTGGAAACAGTGGGAAAAAAAGTGGTCCCTGTCCTTATTGAGCTTATAATCTAGGGGAGGAATAGATATTAAACAACTACACAAGTAAGTAAGTACCTACTTACAAATATGTCTTACAAAGCAGAGGTTCAGTGTTTTATGAGAATATACGGTGCCAGCACATTTTCTAGTCAGGACAATAAGAATGGCCCCTCTCTTTTACCCCTGGCTGTGCCACGCAGCCTGTGGGATCTTAATTCCCTGACCAGGGACTGAACCCAGGCCCTTGGCAGTGAAATCACAGAGTCCTAACCTCTGGACTGCCAGGGAATTCCTGAAAGGACTCCTCTTTTAAAAGAAATATTTATTTTACTTGTTGAACGTCTATTACGTCTCAGATAGTAGTAGCACGTATTGTATATGGCATAATCTATAGGTAAGCAGCATTTAGAAAAGACAGTGGAAGAGAAGTAACCTTTATAATCCAGTGTGATACCTGACATGTAGAGATAAGCATGAAGGCATTTGAATAAGTGCTCAGAATCAGAAGTTCTCAGCCTCAGTTTGATGCATAAAAATTACTAAGCCAGAAAAAGGGACATTCCAGTCCATGGGAAGAGTGTAGGCAAAGCTTTGGAAGCAGTTATATCCTAACACATTTGGAGATCTGCAAGGAGTTGTTAAAGCAGTGAGTATGTTTCAGGGTAGGGATGATCTTGACCCATCTCACAGGCAATCCAAATCTTATAAGTAAAAAAAACATCTTCAAGAATAGATGGTGCTTCACAAATATAATGTTCAGTTACAGATAAATTATAATTACAATATTTGTGCCAGAAAAAGCTGTTTGTGACTATCTGAAAGAGATAGATGGTGCACACGCACACATCTGTCTGTGTATGTGTGTGTATACATGCAGAGGTGGATTGGAAGTTAAAACACACTAGATTGCAAAATTATTTTATAAGCAACACACAACAATTTGACTAGGAATTTGTTTGCTGTCCAGGTTATAATATCATAAAAAATGGCCAAAAATGTAGCTATGACACTGCATAAACAAAAGGAAAATAAAGTACAATGATCCCATTACTGATCACTCATACTGGCATGCATCTCATTAATTAGACATGTACGGATGTGAGAGTTGGACTCTGAAGAAAGCTGATCGCCGAAGAATTGATGCTTTTGAACTGTGGTGCTGGAGAAGACTCTTGAGAGTCCCTTGGACTGCAAGGAGATCCAACCAGTCCATTCTAAAGGAGATCAATCCTGGGTGTTCATTGGAAGGACTGATGCTAAAGCTGAAACTGCAATACTTTGGCCACCTCATGCGACGAGTTGACTCACTGGAAAAGACTCTGATGCTGGGAAAGGTTGGGGTCGGGAGGAGAAGGGGACGACAGAGAATGAGATGGCTGGATGGCATCACCGACTCTGTGGACATGAGTTTGGGTGAACTCCGGGAGTTGGTGATGGACAGGGAGACCTGGCGTGCTGTGATTCATGGGGTCGCGGAGAGTCGGACACGACTGAGCGACTGAACTGAACTGAACTGAAAGTATGTTTAAATATCCAACTGATGAAAGGAGTTGGTTTTTTTTTTAACTGTGACTGTCGGGCAGCAATTTGTCCTGCATGTGTTGCCTACAGTCATTAATCAGAAAGGAACTATTATTTCCTTATGGAATTCAGCTTCAGTTATTTTCCTCTTGAACTTACCTCGAATCTCTAACATGGAGAGACATGCTACACCTATTTTTAATTGGAAGATTCAGCTCATCCTTCAAATGTATCTCCTGAAGCTGAAATCTTTCTCTTTATTAGTCAGAAGGTACCAACTGAAGTTGAGTTTTCTCACATCTTTCACACATCTCTCTGTCACTGTTAAGGACTATGCAAATTAATTTTAAGGGGAGGGTTGAAAGACTGCATGTGGGGCTGTTTAAACAAAACCACATCTTTAGCCACAAATTAACTGAACCAGATGATCTAGAAACTCAACTTTGAAAAGCTTACTCTGCACTAAGGTTTTTGTTTGGTTTTGATTTTATTTATTAATTAAAATAACAATTGAGGTTTGGAGAAAGTGACCAGAGCCTCAAAGAAAATCTTGAGGTATCTTTTTAAAAGTCTTATATGCAAACAAATTATTTTACTTCTGAAAAACTGCCTTTAATTTCTGATTTCTTTTTTACATTAAGAAGCCATATCGTAAGGGGTATAAGTTACCGAGACATCGATCTTTTCCCCCACACCAGATTCACTATGTAATACTACTCTATCGTTTAGATTCATCACTCATTATTAGCAGAGTAAATAGAAAACTTATTTCATTACCGGACTGCAGTTTTAATTTTTACTTGCCCTCTGTCCTTAGTTCTGCTCTGCTAATACCAATGAATAAGGTACAAATATGGAAGTGATGCTCAACAAATTTGCAGATGATGAAAATCCAGAAAGGACAGCAAATATCACTGATAAAAGAATCAAGGCTCAGAAAGAGCACGAGAGACTTAAACAATGGCCCAAATATAACAAATAAAATTAGAATGAATGAGTACAAAATCCTATATTCGGGTTCAAAAATCAACTGTGCAAGTGACTACAAGTCTCTGTGTGGAAGAGATTTGAGAATTTTTTAATAATAAAATCAATATGTGTTGACAGTGTGATATGATTCCAAAAGAAATCTCATGGCTCTTTATGTTGCACTCATAAATATAGAATATCAAGAATGAGAAAGTAGATAGCTCAGTACTGAATTCAAGTCTGGGCACATATTAGAGTATGTTTGGGATATGTTTGGTTTAAAAAAAAAAGCCTGAATCCACATTCCAAGAGAATGTTTTCAGGGACTAGGTTATTTAACCTAAAGATAGGACTTGGGGAACCAACAGTATCATCAAATAGTTAAAAAAGGATTCTATGTGTTGATGTATGGCAGAAACCAACACAATATTGTAAAGCAATTATCCTTCAATTAAAATAAATAATTTTTTAAAAATGGTTCAACTTAGTGTGCATAGAACCATAGAGGAAGAACTAAGATTAATGAACCTACATTTTGGAAAAACAGATTTCAGTGCAAAGGAAAGAATTTTTCTAGTCAGACCAATAGTAAGGCAAGGATGGAAAGGGTTGCCTCTGAGTCCCCTGCTCTTCAGTGGAGGTGCTCAAGTTCAGGCTAGACAACCCCAGCTAGGAATATCAGCAAACATCACAGTGAAGACTCCAGCATTACGTGGATTACTGGACTGGACAGTCTATGATCCAGCCTTTTTGGACAAACTCAGCTATCACAAAGGGACTCTGGGCCCCTGTAAGGCACAAGATTTCTTTCAGCTGTCATAAAATACAGCCTTGAGTGTGGTAAAGCTGACAGAAAGCTAATATTTTAGTTGTTCTGCATGGGATCTTAGCCAAAAGGTCAAGAAGCAATATATTTTAGTAATGTGCAATGGCCTAAGAAAGAAAGGGACCATGATTTTATTATGTGGCCCTTCTTCCAACTGGGTGAGATCATCCTCATGTTTCCAAAAACATTGCCCAGACCTTGTGGGGACTGCAGGGTGAAGTAATGCCATACTTGGACCTTTCAGAAAAATGATGGGCTGACAACGAACCCAACTCAAGAGCCCTGAACACAAATCTAAGGACCTTTGAGTCAGAGCAAAGAATACAAAGACCCACAAAGATAGAAGCCTCAGAGACTAAATGGGGAATTTATCTACAAAGTTTTCAGACAAGGTATCTTTAATACTTGGATTTCCATCACGATGCAGTCAATAAAAGCAGCAAACCCACCATGATGTCCTGCTTGACTTTATATACCATATCCTCTAATGAGAGCTGGGATCTGGGGTGTGCTGTAAAACCTAGAATCCTCATTTCCTTAGTTTTGTTGGAGATTTGTTTCTTATTATGTGAAAATACTTCACCACCACCCACCTTCTCTCTCTTCTCAGAAAATCCCAGCCCCCGCTACTTGACACTGTGTTCATTCTCAGAACTGCAGAACTAATAGTCAGAAGCATGAAAACTTTGTCTCCCTCAAACCACAAAAGAAACAACTAGAAGAAAAGGAGAAGCAAATGGACTCTATACGTTAAAAACCTAAGCTCTTCTACCAGAAGGTGAGGAGGAAGGGGTTGCTATCTAGCCTAGTTAAGTGAGAGCTTTCTTATAGTCAGCTGTACCCAAGAAAACAGACTCATGAAAACAAAGGGTGGACTTGTGATAGCCAGAGACCAGAGAAAGGGAGAATAGGGAGTTACTGTATGAAAATTTCTGTCTTGCAATGTCAAAAGTTCTAGAGAGCTGCTCTACAACATTTGGACAATCATAAACGATACTGCGGCTGAGTGAGTGAAAGTTGCTCAGTCGTGTCTGGCTCTTTGTGACTCCACGGATAGTAGCCTGCCAGGCTCCTCTGTCCATGGGATTCTCCAGGCAAGAATACTGGAGTGGGTTGCCATTCCCTTCTCCAGGAGATCTTCTTGACTCAGGAATGGAACCTGGGTCTCCTGCATTAGAGGCAGATTCTTTACTGTCTGAGCCGCTGGAGAAGCCCAAACAATACTATACTGTACACTTACAATTTTGTTAAAAGGATCGATCTCATATTATATGCTGTTTGTCACAACAAGAAAAGATTTTTTAACCTCCAAAAGATAAGTTCAACCAGGTTGCAGATTATAAGATCAATGCAAAAATTCTTTTTTTGTGCATTTCTTTATAAAGCTATGAACATATATAAACCAAAATTAAAAATAGGATGGCATTTTAAATTGTGCCAAAGAAAATGAAACAAAACATGTACAGGATCTGTATGCTTTAATTATGTATAAAATGAAAGACATCAAAGAAGATTAGTATAATTGGAGAGTTCATAGGTTGGAAAATTCAAAGTAATAAGAGTGTCAGTTCTCCCCAAATTGATGTATAAGTTTAGCACAATTCATATCAAAATCTCAGCAGAGTCTCTTGTAGAGACAGACAAGTTTATTCTAAAATTTATATGGGCCTATATTAGCAAAGGACCTAGATTAGCCAAAACCAGGATAAAACTATCAAACATTGTGTACGTTGCTACTTGCACTTTTTTCACTTTTATAGCCACTTTTGTGTGACTACTTCACCTACATATGAAAGGTCAGGGAACTGATAAAACAAGATGCACCCACAAATCAACCATTGAACCCAAAAGATTTTATGACCTCTTACCAGAGTTGGACACGACTGAAGCGACTTAGCAGCAGCAGCAGCAGCAGCAACCATGTTTTAGTATTTTGTCTTTAGTTTAAGATCAAGAATAAGTCTAATTATGAAAAATTCACAACTGCTCACATATTCCAGAGGTCCTCATCTTCGAAGCTCTGACTCTACTGAGGATCAAAAATAGAATAGGTAGTTCCTTGTTTCCTCATAATCTTTGAAAAGTTTTCCAGTCATCCAATCCAGTCAACTAACTTTATTTTCTTTATTGCTTTGAAAAAAAGGATTATTTGTGCATAAAAATCAATCTGTAGCTATGAGACTTGTGACAACACAGTATTTGTCTCTTTTCCCAACTAGTCTTGATTTAGGATTTTTGATGTCTTTTGGGATTTTTTTTTTTTTTTTTTTGCCCTTACTGCATGACTTGCAGGGTCTTAGTTCCCCAACCAAGAATTGAACCTGGGACCACATCAGTGAAAGTGCCAAGTCTTAACCACTGGGCCACGAGGGATGGTCCCAGTTTTGGATTTTTTTCACCAAATAGGGGTTAAAAGCATGGAGTCTGAACACACACAGACTGGATTTGAATTCTCTTTATCCTGGTAACTGCATACCTACCTCTCTTGCGCCTCTGTTTTCTTATTTATAAAATGAAAATTAAATAACAGCCTCATAGGGTTGTTGAGGATTAAACAAATCAATATTTTCAAAGCACTTAGAATAGTGCCTGGCATATAATAAGTGCTATAAAATTGCTATTAATAGTTTTTACAGAGTCTGTCCCAATTGGTTTTCTCTTTATATTTCTCCTTATCCCTTATAAGTACCTCATTCCCACTCTCAAGCTTAACTTGGAAAGGATGAGATTTTTCTTCATTACATCAAAACAAAGTGTTATTGTTGGATCCCTCTTTAGGTGGAGACCACATGACTGCATCAAACCTTGTACTATTGTAACTTTCTGAAATGTGAAGCTGACTGGTGTGATGACTGTGGTCAGAGATAAACAGTACCAGGATTTGAACCTGACATACCTGCTGGGAAACTAATGAAAGCTGCAAAACCCAGAGCTCACCATGCCCAAGCAGTGAAAAACATTTCCCCTCCTTACCCACAAAGGAGCCCAGGGATTTCTCCCACTAACTAAGACACATGCTCCTCGACAAAAGAAGCCACCATGGTGAGAAGCCCACATGCCACAACTAGAGAGTAACCCCCTCTTGCCACAAGTAGAGAAAGCCCATGTGCAACAAGAAGACACAGAGCAGCCAAAAATAAATAATTATTTTTAATGGCACCAGATTCAGGAGGTTTGCAAGTTATTGCTAAATTCAAAGAACAATCATTCCCATGTTATTTTATTTCAGAGGATGGTGGGGGGAAAGGGTACAGAGGTCTTCCTAATTCATTTTATAATTCTATCATAATACTGATGGCAAAATTTGATAAAGCTATTCCAATAGGAAAACTAGCATGCTGATAATTAACAAAAATTAAAATCTGAAACCAGATATCAACAAGTCAAATCCAGTAATATGTTGAAATAATTATAAGTGAAGCTTATTCCAGCTAAGTGAAGCATATTCCAGAGAATCAAGATGTCCTGATTTTAAGAAACATATTAGTAAAATAATTACATTAAAAAATTAAAGGAGAAAACACATGGTTACAGAAGTACAGACCAGAAAAAATTTTGAGATATTGGAACAGATATTTCTGATCTTAAAAAACTCTATAAAATAATAATACTTTCTAAACATGAAAAAATAAATTAAACAAATCAATAAATATTGGGGGGAAAAGCAAAAATAATTATTTGCAGAGAATTTGGCGCATTCCTGGAATATACAGAAGACTATGGACCCTAATTAGAGAATTCAGTAAATTGGCTAGATAAAAGTTATAAATGGTGAAGAACAAAGAAGCCTGGTGTGCTGCAGTCCATTGGCTTGCAAACAGTGGGACATGACTGAGCGACTGAACAACAGCAACGAGATACAAATATGTAAATTTATTAAATTATTTCTATATTAGCACTTAGAAAACAAAATGGTGTGTGGGGGTGCTTAATAAGAAACTATGCAAAATAGTGACAAAACCTAGAAATACATTTAAGAATAAAGGTATAAGATCTACTGAAAATACATAATAAAGAAGAATCACATTATAATTCTAGGACACGAAGATGGAAAGAATTAACAGCATTAAAAAGTCTTATCCTCAAGTTAATGGACAAATTTAATGTAATATCAATTATAATCATACAGAATATAATTTTGTTTTTGGCATGAGGGTAGGGTAAGGTTGGAACTACATAAAATAATTCTCAAATTCACTCAGTTCAGTTCAGTTCAGTTCAGTCGCTCACTCGTGTCCAACTCTTTGCGACCCCATGAACCACAGCACGCCAGGCCTCCCTGACCATCACCAACTCCCGGAGTTCACTCAAACTCATGTCCATCGAGTCGGTGATGCCATCCAGCCACCTCATTCTCTGTCGTCCCTGTCTCCTCCCACCCCCAATCGCTCCCAGCATCAGAGTCTTTTCCAGTGAGTCAACTCCTCGCATGAGGTGGCCAAAGTATTGGAGTTTCAGCTTTAGCATCAGTCCTTCCAATGAACACCCAGGATTGATCTCCTTTAGAATGGACTGGTTGGATCTCCTTGCAGTCCAAGGGACTCTCAAGAGTCTTCTCCAGCACCACAGTTCAAAAGCATCAATTCTTCGGCGATCAGCTTTCTTCACAGTCCAACTCTCACATCCATACATGACCACGGGAAAAACCATAGCCTTGACTAGACAGACCTTGGCTGGCAAAGTAATGTCTCTGCTTTTTAATATGCTGTCTAGGTTGGTCATAACTTTCCTTCCAAGGAGTAAGCGTCTTTTAATTTCATGGCTGCAATCAGCATCTGCAGTGATTTTGGAGCCCAAAAAAATAAAGTCTGACACGGTTTCCACTGTTTCCCCATCTATTTGCCATGAAGTGATGGGACCAGATGCCATGATCTTTGTTTTCTGAATGTTGAGCTTCAAGCCAACTTTTTCACTTTCCTCTTTCACTTTCATCAAGAAGCTTTTGAGTTCCTCTTCACTTTCTGCCACAAGGGTGGTGTCATCTGCATATCTGAGGTTATTGATATTTCTCCCAGCAATCTTGATTCCAGCTGTTGCTTCTTCCAGCCCAGTGTTCCTCATGATGTACACTGCATAGAAGTTAAATAAGCAGGGTGACAATATACAACCTTGACGTACTCCTTTTCCTATTTGGAACCAGTCTGTTGTTCCATGTCCAGTGACATTTAGCATTTAATAAAAAACATCACTTCAGTTCAGTGGGTAAAGAAGTATTCTTTGAAAAAATATTGATGTTGGGACAAGCCGTATCCATGCAGAAGAAAATGTTGAATCCTAAAATAAATTTCAGGCAAAAGGAAGTAAATGAGGAAGAACTATATATTTTAAATGGTGAAACTTTTTTGTAACCCTGTGATGTAGATCTTACTAAGCAAGAAACTCAGAAGCCATAAAGAGAAAAAAGCATAGTAAAACCGACCAAATAAAAATCTAAAATTTCTCTATAGAAAATAAGCCTATAAACAATACAAAAACACAATATAAAGGAGACAATTGGTTAAAGTTGCTAATATAACCAGTTCATTTCTGGAGTGTTAGATGAATGGAAAGGAAAGCAATTAATCTCTATTTTATATTCTTTTAAGTGCTGAAAATTACGGGTAACATTAACTTTTTGAGGTTGCTCGGTAGTTTTCAAATAAAACTAAGAATAATTGCATTAGAAGCAGAAGCCAGATTATGATAGATTAAGGAAGTGAAGGGAATTGATAAAATAGAAGAAACTGATGACAGGAAAGCATTAGATAGGAAAATGAGGGAAGGTAATTTTTAGATTGTCGATATTTTTGCAACTAGAGGAGAAAGAGCCAGTAGAAGAGGGATACGAAAGATGGAAAAGAGGTAGAGAATGAGACCCAGGATACAGGAGGAATTACGTTAAAATAAGGGAGAGACTGCTTCCTATGGGGAGGGATAGGATCTCTCATAGACAAGGTTTAAGGAAGACAGTAATAGAACAAAGATAATGCCTTTCTGCTTATAGTCTCCACTTTCTCTTTGAAGAGGGAAAGACTATGAATATACAGCTGGCTGAGAATGAGACAAATGAAAAGGGATAGAATTTCTAAATAAAATACTACATTTTAAAATAGTTGCTGTTGAGGAAAAGAAAACAAGCTGATCAAGGACAAGAAAGGATTCCGAGCTTCGTGGAAGCTGGAGTTCATATTAATACCAGCCTGGCGGGTCATGTAGTGTTTTCCAGCTGTATTCCTACAGCAGAGAGCAGAACACAACACTGGAAGAAGGATTCACCTAAAGTGAAAGACTGACCGGGTAGATGGGATGAGCATGCAGAAGGGTGGAGGGAATTGAGGACATTGCAACGGTGATCAGCGAAATCCAAGCCTGGTGGAGAGTGAAATGAAGATAGGGGATAGGGGATAAACCAAGACAGTAGCTTCCAAACTTTACTGTGGACAGGGATTGCCTTCAGCGGAGCCCAAGCATGTACTCTGAAAAATACTAGTCTAGAAGAATAGAGAGGTACATAGAAGAGACTTGAGATCCCAAGAGTCAAAAATACAGAAGAGGGAGTAAGAATGTTCTAAAGGAAGTTTGGATGTGGCTTGACCTTGGTGCATATTCAGCAGAGGAAGGGAGTGTGAGTTTTCTGCAAATGCTGCTCCCACACATTAGATATTCTTCTCTGCTTTGACTTCTCCATTACAGAAGATAAAGATGCTATTTTCCCCTCCTTGTATTTAGTTAAGGGTTAACTGTCATACTGAGAAGCTCTAGTTTTTGTTTTAAAAAAAAAAATATTGCTTACTCTACTTGAGTTTGGTACCTGGTGAGATAACATACCCAGGAGATTTCCCAACCTAACAGTTTTCATCATCAGGAGGCAGGTGAAATACTGTCTGTTGTGGCTTTGTTTTTTTGAAATATGGTTAACAAATTGGAGCCTTGTTGTTGTTTTGTCACTCAGTCTTGTCCAATTCTTTTGTGACTCCTTGGCCTGTAGCCTGCAAAGTTCCTCTGTTCATGGGATCTCCCAGGCAAGAATACTGGAGGGGGTTTCCATCTCCTTCTCCAGGGGATCTTCCCAACCCAGGGATCAAACCCAGGTCTCCCGATTTGCAGGCAGATTCTTTACTGCTGAGCCACCAGGGAAGCCAAATTGGGACCTATAATGGCTAATTTAACCTGTCAATGTGACTGGGTTAAAGGATATCAGATATTAATAGCTAGTAAAATATTATTTCCGGGTATGTCTGAGAGTGTCTCTGAAAGAAATTAGCATTTGGATGGGTGTACTAAGTAAAGAAGACATTCTCACTGTTGCAGATGGGCATCATCTAATCCACTGAGAGCCTAAATGGAAGAAAAGGAGGAGGCAAGGCAAATTTGTTCTGTTTGAGCTGGAGCATCCATCTTCTCCTGCCCTCAGACATCAGTGCTCCAGGTTATCAGGCCTTTGGACTCAAATTGAGTTAAACCAACTTTCTTGGTTCTTCACCTTACAGATAGCAGATCGTGAGAATTCTCAGCCTCCATACCTTGTAAGCCAATTCCTGTAATAAATCTCTTACACAATCATTCCTCAGTATCTACAGGGTACTGATTCCAGAATGCACCTTGAATACCAAAATCCAAGGACGATCAAGTCCCATAGCTAGCCTTACGTATCTGAAGTTCCAAATCCACAGAATCAACCAGCCATACACCATATAGTATGTGCGTGTGTGTGTGCTAAGTCACTTCAGTCATGTCCAACTCTTCATGACCCTATGGGTTGTAGCCTGTCAGACTCCTCCAGAAGACTGGAGTGGGTTGCCATTTCCTTCTCCAGGGGATCTTCCCAACCCAGGAATCAAACCCATGTCTGCCTGCATCTCCTGCATTGCAGATGGATTCTTTCCACTGAGCCACCTGGGAAGCCCCACCATGTAGTACTGTAGAATGTATTTATGAAAAATAATTTGCATACAATTGGACTTGCACAGTTCAAACTCAAGTTGTTCAAGGGTCATATATATATATATATATGTATGTATATATACTATTGGTTCTGTTTCTCTGGAAAACCTTAATACATTAAGTAATAACTCTAATACTAAATTAAGTGTGGTAAGGAATATAAAGAAACGAATGTCACAATACAGTCTTCATGGTACTCAGAGTCAAGTTGCTCCAGCTCAAGAAACAGTCGGTGAAAGCTGCTGAACAGCATTTAATGAATCTTGTTCATTTAGTCATGCCATTTATTCATTCACTGTGAAACACTTCCTGAATACCAAATAATAGTGATTATGCTAGTGAGGAATGTCCATTCTTCTCAGAACCTTACTAATTATACAGAAACCACCTAATCCACTCTTTATATCTAGATTGGCAGTTTCTTTTTTTCTCTATTTTTTTTAACATTTCCATTTCCACAGGTTTAAAGGTAGTTGTGGAATGTGGCTTTCCTTTTTAGAAAATACAGTGCCAGCATTGTTCCCTCAGGGCAGCAATTCATGGGCTTTAAGATATTTGCCGTTGCGGGGGAGGCGGGGTGGTGGCGGGTTGTTGTTGTTTTTTAATTTATTTGACTGCACCTAGTCTTTTGGTTTTTCCAGTGGTCATGTATGGATGTGAGAGTTGGACTGTGAAGAAAACTGAGTGCTGAAGAATTGATGCTTTTGGACTGTGGTGTTGGAGAAGACTCTTGAGAGTCCCTTGGACTGCAAGGAGATACAACCAGTCTATTCTAAAGGAGATCAGTCCTGGGTGTTCATTGGAAGGACTGATGCTAAAGCTGAAACTCCAATACTTTGGCCACCTCATGCGACGAGTTGACTCACTGGAGAGACTCTGATGCTGGGAGGGATTGGGGGCAGGAGGAGACAGGGACAACAGAGAATGAGATGGCTGGATGGCATCACCAACTCTGTGGACATGAGTTTGAGTGAACTCCGGGAGTTGGTGACAGACAGGGAGGCCTGGCGTGCTGTGATTCATGGGGTCACAAAGAATCTGACATGACTGAGCGACTGAACTGAACTGAACTGAACTGAGTCTTAGTTTCAGCAGGCGGGATCTTTGATCTTCACTGAGGCATGTGAATTCTTAGTTGCAGCATGTGGGATCTAGTTCCCCAACCAGGGATTAAACCTGGGCCCTCTGCAATGGGAGTGCAAAGTCTTAACCATTGGACAACCAGAGAAGTCTTTCAGATATTAATTTAGTGTGACCATTATATTTGCTTTCATAATGAGAAATATATGTCATTTGGGCACTGGCTCAGGGTCACATGATGAGAGCATGGACCCCATTCCTGAATTCACTGACAAACTTGAACCATATTAATAAGCAGTGTTTGAGCCAGGAGACAAGATGGCGCCAAAGTCACACCATCACCATTCAAAGAACTTGCCAAACCTACTTCAATGTTTTTGTTGTTGTTAGCACAACACATTATGAATAAATAAAGGGCCAGAATATACCGCACCTAATTGCCCTCCAAACTACAGACAATGTTGTAGTTTGGCAACCCAAAAGGAATAAAGTTGAATCAAATAACAAGGGGAAAGCTTATCTCATTCATGTTAAACCTCCTCTAATGCCTCCATTATATGACTCACCACACAGAGAATCACTCTGTTTGTCTTCTGGTGGAAACTGGGGACTCTAAAATTTTATTTGATATTAACTTTTAAGAATAGACCTTCACTTAATGAAGCTATTACCTGTCTATAAAATTGGTGGATTAATAGACAATTTCCAAACCCTCATGTATTTTTGTTGTTGTTGTACAACATAGTAATTCAATATTTTCATACATTATACAACGATCACATTCATAAGTCTAGTTACCATCTGTCATCATGCAAAATTCAGTTCAGTTCAGTCGCTCAGTCGTGTCTGATTCTTTGTGACCCCATGAATCACAGCAGGCCAGGCTTCCCTGTCCATCACCAACTCCCGGAGTTCACTCAAACTCATGTCCACAGAGTCGGTGATGTCATACAGCCATCTCATTCTCTGTCGTCCCCTTCTCCTCCTGCCCCCAATCCCTCCCAGCATCAGAGTCTTTTCCAGTGAGTCAACTCCTCGCATGAGGTGGCCAAAGTATTGCAGTTTCAGCTTTAGCATCAGTCCTTCCAATGAACACCCAGGATCAAGCTCCTTTAGAATGGACTGGTTGGATCTCCTTGCAGTCCAAGGGACTCTCAAGAGTCTTCTCCAACACCACAGTTCAAAAGCATCAATTCTTTGGAGATCAGCTTTCTTCACAGTCCAACTCTCACATCCATACATGACCACTGGAAAAACCATAGCCTTGACTAGACAGACCTTGGTTGGCAAAGTAATGTCTCTGCTTTTTAATATGCTATCTAGGTTGGTCATAACTTTCTTTCCAAGGAGTAAGTGTCTTTTAATTTCATGGCTGCAATCAACATCTGCAGATGCCATGATCTTCATTTTCTGAATGTTGAGCTTCAAGCCAACCTTTTCACTCTCCGCTTTCACTTTCATCAAGAGGCTTTTGAGTTCCTCTTCACTTTCTGCCATAAGGGTGGTGTCATCTGCATATCTGAGGTTATTGATATTTCTCCCAGCAATCTTGATTCCAGCTTGTGCTTCTTCCATCCCAGCGTTCCTCATGATGTACTCTGTATAGAAGTTAAATGAGCAGAGTGACAACATACAGCCTTGACGTGCTCCTTTTCCTATTTGGAACCAGTCTGTTGTTCCATGTCCAGTTCTCACTGTTGCTTCCTGACCTGCATATAGGTTTTTCAAGAGGCAAGTCAGGTGGTCTGGTATTCCCATCTCTTTCAGAATTTTAGGGAAGCCCAAATTAACAATGGAGACAAAACCAAAGATGAAAGAGAAATCTGAAAGGTCCTCTGGCACCTACAGCTACAGCAAACATTAAACACAACCTAACTTACATCATTGGCTCCTCTGGTTCTCAGGTCATTCAGTCTGAACTGGATTACAGTTTCCCGGGCCTCCAGCTTGCAGATGGTTGACCTCTCCATAACTGCACGAGCTAATGCCTCATAAAAATCTTGTATGTCTATCTGTCTGTCTGCATGTGTGCTCGGTCACTTCAGTCACGTCTGACTCTTTGTAACCCCATGGACTATAGCACACTAGACTTCTCTGTCCATGGGATTCTCCAGGCAAGAATAATGAAGTGGGTTGCCATGCCCTCTTCCAGGGGATCTTCCTGATCGAGGGATTGAATCAATGTCTTTTAAGTCTCTGCATTGGCAGGCAGGTTCTTTGCCACTAGTGCCACCTGGGAAACCCATCTACCTATCCATCTATCTTCTACTAGTTCTGTTTCTCTGGAGAACCCAGACTAATACAGATCTTCTCATACTTTCAAGCAATGGTCATATTAAGAACAATCTATAGTACAGTATAAACCAGAATGTGCTAGAGTCTCTATATTAGTAGGAGGAAACTAAAATTTTCCCATAGCCTAAGTGAATTGCAAGAACCTTTTAAAGGTCTTCCCTGGTAGCTAGGCTGGTAAATAATCCGCCTGCAATGAAGGAGACCCTGATTCGATTTCTAGGTTGGGAAGATCTGCTGAAGAAGGGATAGGCTACCCACTCCAGTACTCTTGGGCTTCCCTGGTGGTTCAGCTGGTAAATAAGGTCTCCTACAAGGCAGGAGACCTGGGTTCAATCCCTGGATTGGGAAGATCCCCATGAGAAGGGAATGACTTACCCACTCCTATATTCTGGCCTGGGGAATTCCATGGACTGTATAATCCATGAGATCACAAAGAGTCGGACACAACTGAGTGACTTTCACTTTCACTTTTTGAAAGGTCTTCTGGTCTAATTCTTGCTTTCACTACCTCTTGATGCATCTAAATATTCACCATTGTTAAACAAAAGGTAAAAACATCAGCCCTCCCCCCCAACTTGATAAGCAGAAATTGAAATTATACCATTCCAAGGCATTGTAATTGGAGAAATGACAGCCCACCTGTCTAAGATAAAGCATTGTCATACTTCTGGAAATGAAAAGATAAAAATATTCTCTCTTTTCTTGAGGTATCTCCTCCCTCTAGTCTGTTTGGAGACGATTGCTTCCAAAGGTGAAGCATAGGGAGAAGGAGCAAATTAGACTATTGGAATAAAACTTTTCCTGCTAAGGAGAGTTGGCCTAATAAAATAATTCTCTCTAAAATGCAAATCAAGAGCAAAATGAGGTATCACCTCATACATTTCACTCAGGACCCACTAAGGAAAACAGAAACCATTCTAGGTTTTTCAATAAAGAAAATTTAAAATAAGGAATTGGTTACCTAGGTGGTGGAAGGATTGATTAAAACTAAGAGGGGTGGTGAAGCAACCCAGAGACTCGCCAGACCAGGAAGCCACTACCACACCAAGCAGAGGAGATGTCAACAGAACCCAGAAACCTCGGAAAAGAGGCAGCCCCTGCTGGAAACTGGAAAAACACTCTCAGAAACACAGAAAGAGAGAGAAAGAGAGATCCAGTTCTCCCTTCCTCCCTCCAGTCCCTCCTTCCAGAGCCTCCCATAGGACAGACTTAGTTGAAGAAGGTTAGTAAGGGAGCTAGAGAAATTGAGATTGCAAAAGGGTGAGGAATGAGCCTGAGAACAAAGGAAGATGTAGCAATGATCCTTGTAGATGAGTCTGCTGCTGCTGCTGCTAAGTCACTTCAGTCGTGTCCGACTCTGTGCGACCCCACAGACGGCAGCCCACCAGGCTCCCCCATCCCTGGGATTCTCCAGGCAAGAACACTGGAGTGGGTTGCCATTTCCTTCTCCAATGTGTGAAAGTGAAAAGTGAAAGTGAAGTCTCTCAGTCGTGTGCGACTACTAGCAACCCCATGGACTGAAGCCCACCAAGCTCCTCTGTCCATGGGATTTTCTAGGCCAGAGTACTGGAGTGGCTTGCCATTGCCTTCTCCGTGTAGATGAGTCTAATATGCATAATATGCATCTCATTGTCATACCAAAGCAAGCTTCCAGAAGCCCTACTTTTGCAAGAGAAATCCATAGGCACATGTACCTCTTGGAGACCAGACTGTCCCTAACCAAATTTGATTGTGCCTCTTCTAGTATCCCACCAGCTTGTATGTACTCAACTTGCAGTGTTGGCAAATCTTGACACGCATTCATTAGTGATGTTTAGGATGTAAATATTTTGTCACTTCATGTATATTATAAGCCTCTCTCACACCATATATTATTTCACTTACAAGATACATCCAAACCCTATACCCTCACTATGCCCTAGGTCTCTTGATTTCCATGCAGTCTAAACAACCTATGTGTTTAAAAGTAATCTGAGGATACATTTCAAGAGACAACCTTAAGGTAATTTTTCATGAAAGAAAATTATCCATGGCCAAATAAGTTTGGGGAAATTATATATTGTGCTTTCCTCTTAGAGATTTACAATGAAGTTCAGTTAAAGACTCAGCGAAGTTCTCCAGGGTTTCCCAAGTTAATCAAATTAACACACACAGAACACATTTGTGCTTATAATGCCTATTAATACCCCATGAATACACTGATAAACACTGATTCAGATCATGTCGTCACAACGTCAGTCTGAGCATCGGTAGCATTTATTGTTCAGGGCATTGTGTGAGGTACTGCTGGAGACATTGGGTTGTAAGATACAATCTATTCCCACAGATGATTATGATAAAGTTGAGCCAGAACATGTAAATAAAGAGATAAATAATAATTTAAGGCACCATGGTGTAAGTACCAAAAGGGCAAACAAACAGTGCAGCTACGGCACATAGGAGGCCGAATTGTTATAAGCTAAGTGTTCAGGGAAGGATCCAGAAGAACATGAGACTTGATCCTTGAGAGAAGATACATATACAGAGAGAGGCAACAATGCAGATGGCATATTTGGGGAAAATAAGACCAGTTAAGAGTCTGTACAAGTGGATGGATTCAGTGTAACATTCCTTGTTTCAATTTCTATAATAAGGATCTAGATCTTTATTATTCAGGCCAAAAGAGTTGTTGGAGTTCTTTGAGTGAAGAGAGAGCATTTCAGAAAAAAAGTGTGTTTACAGAAAGTTGTGCTCCCCTCAGCAATCAGAACAGAGGAGGCTTTCTTCTTGACCTCTGAGCTTAGGTTCCCCAAAACAGCAGAGCGCAAGACAAGGCCTGGCGTACAGGTATTTTTTAGGGGGATGTGATCCTGAAGACCCAGAGCTGGACACTGAAAAGAGTAGAGGAGGGAAGAGGGGAAGTCAATGCCATCAAGCCCCTCGCCATTGTGGGCAACTGAGGCTTGATCTGCCAGGAAGCTCTAAAAGAACCATGAAGAACGCATCTCAGAATTGTTCACCCAAAAGATTAAAAAGAGAAGTATATATCAATTCCCTTCCCCCTTCAAGGATTGCCCTCACATCAGAAGGTTTATATATGCTTCAGAATGCCCAAATGGGTTTCTGCAAGTAACTACTTACTGTAGATGGAGAAGCCCTGGACAGAAAGTGAGAAATACACAGTGAGGCTAAGGTACAGTGTGGTCCAGTAATACCTACATGCAACTGGTGACCCAACTATGGCTGAAGTTAAGAAGAGGGGTTAAAGAGGCTGTCTATGTAAGTGATATCTGATACACCCTCCAAAGGAAGATCAATCCAGTCCAAAACCTTATTTCCATGTTACTACCTGATTCCTTTTTCTTCAGTCTTTTTGCACCATGGTCCTTGCACATGTAATCAACTCCAGGGTTTTAGCACTGTTCTTCTTTCCTCCTTTCATTTCTCCTGTCATTCCAAAAAGAAAAAAAGGGGGGCAAAAGGAAACAAAAATTGCCAAATATTTTGCTTCAATTTATTTACACACCAAAAAAAAAAACACAGTTTTCAGATTTGTTTAATAAGGTACATTTGATGGTCAAAGACTACCAAAAGTTCCCAGGCAAAATGTGTATGCTCTGTGCATAAAAACTAACTGCCAGGGCTTCCTTGGTAAACCACCCGCCAATGCAGGAGACAGGCATTAGATCCCTGATTCAGGAAGATCCCACATGCTGAGGGGCAGCTACTGAGCCCATATGCCACAACTACTGAGTCTGTGTTCTAGACCCAGGAGCTGCAACTACTCAGCCCTTGTGCTAAAACTACCGAAGTCTGCATGCCCTAAAGCCTGTGCTCCACAATAAGAGAAGCCACCCCAATGAGAAGACCATGCAGCAAGAGAAAAGCCTGTGCAGCAAGGAAGACCCAGCATGGCCAAAAAAAATCAATATAATTAAAACACTAACTTCCAAAGTAAATCTTTCAATAAACTTTACGCTGCTAGGACAGTTCAGCACTTTCAATCAGAACAAGCAGTGAAGTCACTGCCTTGCCCATCACTCCAGGACAAGTCTGCCTCAGCAGAAGCCATACTAGAAGATGTGGTTCTTCAAAACTGCCAAAACCAGCAATATTCATCATCCATTCATTCAACAAATATTTGTTAAAGACCTACTATGATCCAGGTATTGTTCTAAGCTCTGGGAATAAAGTTTAATGAAATAGACTAAGTCTCTGTTCTTATGAAACTTACAAATTGATTCCAAGGGAAACACACAAATAAATATCTAATGAGTTGAGTGATAACATAAAGGATGAGGGAGGGCTTCCCTGGTGGTCCAGTGGTTAAGAATCCACTTGCCAATGCAGGGGACATGGTTTGATCCCTCATTTGGGAAGATCTCACATGTCACAGAGCAACCAAGTCTGTGCTCCACAAGACAAGCCACCGCAGTGAGAAGCCCACACACTACAACGAAGAGTAGCCCCCACACTCTGCAACTAGAGAAAGTCCTCGAGCAGTAACAAGGTCCCTGTGCAGCCAGAAATAAATAAATTAAAGAAGAAAGAAACTAAGGAGGGAAAACCAATATAAGAGAATAAAAGATTGCCAGATGAGGAATGAAAGGATGGGTATTATCCTTTTATATGTGTGTGTGTTTAATCACTCAGTCAGGTCCCCGACTCTTTGCGACCCCATGGACTACAGCCCTCCAGGCTCCTGTGTTCAAGGGGATTCTCCAGGCAAGGATACTGGAGTGGGTTGCCATGCCCTCTCCCAGGAGATCTTCCCAACCCAGGTATCTGCCACATTGTAGGCAGATTCTTTTCTGACTGAGCCACCAAGGAAGCCCATCCTTTTATACAGCACAGATTATAAAATGTGATATTTGTGCAGAGGCATGGAGGAAATGAGGATATAAGACATGTGGTTATGTGGGGAAGAAGCTACCAGACACAGGTAAAATACGTGCCAAGACCCTGAGGCAAAGTATGCTTGGCCTGTCCAGGGAAGAGTGACGAGGCCAGTGCAGCCCGAGTAGAGGGAGCAGGGAGAGTGTATATGAGGTATGACATATGGGGCCCTGGATAGTGTTACAAAACCAGCGTTAACGCTGACTGAACAGGAAGTCATGGAAGGATTTTGAGTAGGGGAGGTGCATACCAACTTCTGATTTTAAAGGATCGCTCTGGTTACAATAGAGAATAGACGTAGAGCACTGGGGTAGACAGAAGGGACCGGTTAGGGAGGGGGGCTAGAGATGATGTTGGCCCAGAGGAGGATGACAGCAGTGGGGCTCCCGAGAAATGGTCGGATTGGAATTATATTTCGAACATACTTACAGGATTGGCTGATAGATTGGATGTGCTGTATAAGAGAAAGTGCGGAGTCAAAAATGACTCCAAGGATTTGGACCCAAAAAACTAGAAGAATGAAACTGTCATTTGACAAAACAAGGAAGATTGTAGGCTTGGGGTTGGAGAAAATTAAAAGTTCACTTTAGGGCATGTCACACATATTTGTTAAACAAGTGGGGGTGTCAAATAGGTAGCTGAACACAGGTAGTCCTCTCCCTGCATGATTCGGAAACTTTGCACAAATTTCAGTTACCACAGTTCCATTAAATAACAGTAGTCCTCCAATCGGAGAAGGCAATGCAACCCACTCCAGTACTATTGCCTAGAAAATCCCATGGATGGAGGAGCCTGGTAGGCTGCAGTCCGTGGGGTCGCTAAGGGTCGGACACGACTGAGCGACTTCACTTTCACTTTTCACTTTCATGCATTGGAGAAGGAAATGGCAACCCACTCCAGTGTTCTTGCCTGGAGAATCCCAGGGACGGGGGAGCCTGGTGGGCTCCCGTCTATGGGGTCACACAGAGTCGGACACGACTGAAGTGACTTAGCAGCAGCAGCAGTCCTCCAATAATGCAGTGCAAATTCCAATTTGTTGTTGTTTAATCTCTAAGTCGTGTCCGACTCTTTTGCGACCCCGTGGACTGCAGCCCCACCGGGCTCCTCTCTCCATGGATTTCCCAGGGAAGAACACCAGAGTGGGTTGCCATTTCCTCCTCCAGGGGACCTTTCCGACCCAGGGACCGAATCCATGTCTCCTGCTTGACAGGTGGATTCTTTACCGCTGAGCAACCTGGGAAGCCCTCAGATTTCAGTTGCCATCAGTGTATTAACTACGTGTCACTGCATAAAGTACAGCTACCCTGCTTCCTTGGCCCACAAATCACCACACGTGTAACAGATGCGCGTTGTGATCAGCGACCAATCGTATCTCTTCTTTCAAAGTCTGTGATTGGTCACTGCACATCGGTGATTCACTTCCCACACAGACTGCAAAGAGTATTGTTGTGCCTCCTTATCTCCTAGTGATAAACCCATATGACATTCCACCAAAATGGTTTCTCAACAGAGGAAATTGGTCAACAAAGATGAGGAAAAAGTAGCAACTCTGAAAGTCAAATGTGAAGCAAGCATAAACAAAGTTGTAGAAGAAATCTTAATAGATGACCTCACAGCATCCCGCCACCGTCAAAGGACTCTCCACCGGCAGCCACAGGTGCCTAGTGAAGGCAAGTTTGCAGACACAAAGGAGGAAAGCAGTGGTAACGAAAAAGATGAAGGTGTCCCAGAGGAGGTGATACTGGCAAAAACCTTCACATCAGAGAAGCCCTTGGAGATATTTCACAACATTGAAAGAACAGAAGCTAAAATGTTGGAAGATGATTCATACTTAGAGAGGACTGTGATAATTTGCCAGGGCATAGGAAAGATGCTGGCTCTGTATCACATTAGACAACAAGAAGAAGGCAAGCACGGTTCAAACTACTCTTAGTAAGTATTTTACAAAGAAATAAAACATTAATTCTCAATGTTTCTAATATTTTAAATTAGTGTTGTTGTTATTCACGCAGTCCTATCTGACACTTTGTGACCCCATGTACTGCAGCATGCCAGGCTTTTCTGTTCTTCACCATCTCCCGGAGCTTGCTCAAACTCATGTCCATTGAGTTGGTGATGCCATCCAACCATCTCATCCTGTAGCCCTTCTCCTCCTGCCTTCAATCTTTCCCAGCATCAGGGTCTTTTCTAATGAGTCAGCTCTTCGCATCAGGTGGCCAAAGTGTTGGAGCTTCAGCTTCAGCATCAGTCCTTCCAATGAATATTCAGGATTGATTTCCTTTAGGATTGACTGGTTTGATCTCCTTGCCATCCAAGGGACTCTCAAGAGTCTTCTCCAACACCACAGTTCAGGAGGGAGGGGACGTGGGTATATCTATGGCTGATTCTTGTTGATGTATGACAGAAAACCACAAAGTTCTGTAAAGCAATTATCCTTCAATTAAAAAATTGAAGTGGCAAAAAAGCATCGATATTTTAAATTAGTGTACTAAACTACTCATTTTTACTTTTTAAATTTGTTTGTAATTGGATAGTTGTTCTAAAATGTTGTGTTGGTTTCTGCTGTACAACAGCGTGAATCAGCCATGAGTATATATAGGTCCTCTTTCCTGAGCCTGCCTCCCAGCTCCCCCCATCCCCCCTCCAGGTCATCACAGAGCACTGGGTTGAGCTCTCTGTGCCATACAGCAGCTTTTCGCTAGCTACCTATTTTACATATATGTAAAAACTAGTTTACAGATGTAAGTTTTTATTTTTTCATTTTCCTATTTGTTTATAACTGATGGTGCGAGCTTTTACTTTTTGACGACATTTTAAAGGTCCCAGAGAAAAACAATAATTTGTCTCGTTGATTATTAAGAAACCTTTGCACAGTCTCAGTATGCACGGTCATTTTAACAGGCCCACAGTGTGCAAAGTAAGGACTGCCTGTGTGTGTATTTGGAGTTCAGGAGAAGAGGCCCAGGCTGGAGACATAAGTTTGTGAATCATTACTGGATAGTTGATATTCCAGGATGAGATCACCTTGAGTGTGAGTGTAGATAAAGAAAAAGTCTAAGGACTAGACCCAGGGGAACTCCAATGATTAGAGTTTATGGAAAGGAGGAAGAATCTACAAAGAGAGCCAACAGGGAGTGCTGATCTACTACAACGAGAACCGAGAAAGAGGCGTCCCAAAGCCAACACAGGGTTTCAAGGAGAGAGCACTCAACTGTGCTGCTGGCAGGACAAGTGAGACCATACCGAGGAAACGATCACGGCGTTTGGTTGCCAAGATGAAGATGACTGACACCTTGACAGGAGCTGTTTTCAGTACAGTGATGGGATGCAAGTCTGGTTAGAGTGAGTTCAAGAGAGAATGGGAGGAGAGGAAATAGAATGGTGACCACAGACATCTCCTCTGAGGAGACTGTCTGTGGGGGGAGCTGGCATCGGCTGTGAGTCCAGAGAACTGTCTTCTCCAAAGCAGACACTATCACAGAACATTTGTAGGCTGGTTAACATAGTTAACTAGAGAACTGTTAGGAGGAGAGGCTGATGCCAAGAGAAGGAACAACTATTAAAACAATGCCCTTGAAAGAAGGTAATATCTTATACTCAAGTAGAGGACCTTACCTTACACAGGGACACGGCCTAGCAAGAGGGCCAGCCTCTGGACTTCTTCAGGACTCAGTTGCCTCACCTATAAAATGAGACTGGACTAGACCAGAGGTTCTCAAAGTGCAGTCTCCAGAACAGCCATATCAATATCACCTGACAATTTTGTTTAAAATGCAGGTTCCCAGGCCTATCAAAGACCTGCTGAATCAGAAATTCCATTTTGGAGTTAGGCCTAGCAATCCTGCTCTAACAAGCCCTTTGGGGGTTCTTATGCACCCTGAGGCTTAGAACCACTGGACTCGATGATTTTTAAACGACCTTCTGGCTCTGTCTTCTGTCAATCTTATACTTCAATAACCTATTCTAAAATAGGAATATACTTTAATACCTTCCAAAATCTATTAAGTTTTCATAATACTGAAGGCTGTTTTCAAGTGGAAGTCCAAGAACCCAAGCTGTTTTCTAATTTTTGTCAGCCCCCAAGAGCCAAATCAAACAATAATAACATTTATGCATCTTAAAATCATGGTTATTCCAATTTCCAACCCAACTTTTTCATAGTGGAGTATTCAACTTAACATTAAGGATATCAGTACAGATATATATCAGTAAAGTATACTTTTTAATGAAAAATCACTGGGAATTAAAAGCTATTGCCCTCGAGTCATTTGGCGTCGTTCTGTACTGCGTGAAGCACGTTATTCCCTAAGAGCCAAGCAGACAAGGAGAGACAGGTGACATTAACCCCGCCTCACACTGTTGTTCTTTGTGAGCTTGGGTCTCTCCAGTCACACACTTGGAGGAAATTCCATACAAACAGAGGAAGCCAGACTCTTTCTGGGAGAACTGAGTAGCTGACTTACTGCATTAGACATTGATGCCTGCTAAAGATAAAACCTGGGAAAAGACCTCAGGTCCTATTCTTCATTGTTGCTGCCTGGGCCAGTGTGTATGTCTCAACCACGCACATTTCCCTGGGTGGTGGGGGGCGGCCATCAGCCTGCAGCTGTGACAGGACTGCTGATGTTTACAGTAGGCAAGCTAACACTGCTTTCTGCCAAAGCATGTTGTTTCTTATTTTAAAGATGAGAACAATTCCTTCTCTCCCCCACTCCATTGTTATTTGGTTTACTAGGCTTGCAGGAGAAGGAAGCAGTAAATTACCAAAGCGAAGAAGTGTAAATCTCACCAGGGTGTGCTCCTCAGATTTGGATAAACCTTAGCATATGGATCTGATGTGGGGATACAGAAGACGGGTCCTCTCCGCTTTACGGTAAATCGGTTTGGGAAAGTGAAATGAAAGCCACTAGATACTGTGTCAGTGTCCGCACTTTTCTATTTCCGAATCAAACAGCTGTCCTAGTGCCTAGTTTGATGGCTCCAGAAAGCCAGCTGGTTAAGGAGCAGTGGGGACTCTGCTGGCCAAGAACTCTCAGTGCCAGCAAGCCCTCCCGGGAAGGTTTCCCAAAATCCTTTTCTTATTTAATTCTGTTAATTAAGATCACATTCTCCCATCAGTGTCTGTTAGTAATGATGCACTGGGGAGTGGAGGGAGAGGAGAACTACAATGTCTTCAATCACAAAAGAAAAAGAAAAGAAGATTTGCATGAAAGCACAAATTATTTTCAAACCACATCTATAGGAAGCCAGTATTAAGAAGAGGCCAGCAGGTGTATAAATGACTTACCTATCATCTGAATAAGTCATCTACCTCCTCTATTCAGCTATCCTTTCCTGAGTAGTATCAGTACCTGCCTGGCTTAGCCCCCGCCCCCTACTTCAGTGGGTCTCAGTCCTGGCTGGTACACTGGGGTCACCTGAAAGTGTCACTCACTCAGTCATGTCTGACTCTGGACTGTAGACCCGTGAACTGTAGCTCTCCAGGCTCCTCTGTCCGTGGAGTTCTTCAGGCAAGAATACTGGAGTGGGTTGCAATGCCCTCCTCCAGGGGATCTTCCCAACTCAAGGATCAAACCCAGGTCTTCCACATTGCAGGTGGATTCTTTACCATCTGAGACACCAGGCAAGCCCATTTAAAAGCATAATAAACACTAATAAGTTCAGGGTTGGAAAGTACTTTAAAGATGACTGTCTTACCATTAATCTGAATCACTATGAACCCCCCAATCAAGCAACCATCCAGTTTAGAAATGAATAATCCTTAACTCATTACCTTCTTAGTCAGTCCATTTCTTTCATCTTTGGTCAGCTCTAATCAACCCACCCCCCAAAATATTCATACATTGAAAAACTATTTCCCTGTATTTCTTTTATTTAGAAAGTTTTTTGTTTTGGGAAATTTTTGTAGAATGAAGAGATTATGGGATAGTTTATAGCAAGGACGCAGTGTTTCTGCATGTTTCAGTTCAGTTCAGTTCAGTTCAGTCGCTCAGTCGTGTCCAACTCTCTGCGACCCCATGAATCACAGCACGCCAGGCCTCCCTGTCCATCACCAACTCCCGGAGTACACTCAAACTCATGTCCACAGAGTCAGTGATGCCATCCAGCCATCTCATTCTCCGTCGTCCCCTTCTCCTCCCGCCCCCAACCTTTCCCAGCATCAGAGTCTTTTCCAGTGAGTCAACTGTTCGCGTGAGGTGGTCAAAGTATTGCAGTTTCAGCTTTAGCATCAGTCCTTCCAATGAACACCCAGGATTGATCTCCCTTAGAATGGACTGGTTGGATCTCCTTGCAGTCCAAGGGACTCTCAAGAGTCTTCTCCAGCACCACAGTTCAAAAGCATCCATTCTTTGGCGATCAGCTTTCTTCACAGTCCAACTCTCACATCCATACATGACCACGGGAAAAACCATAGCCTTGACTAGACGGACCTTTGTTGGCAAAGTAATGTCTCTGCTTTTTAATATATTATCAAGGTTGGTCATAACTTTCCTTCCAAGGAGTAAGCGTCTTTTAATTTCATGGCTGCAATCAGCATCTGCAGTGATTTTGGAGCCCAAAAAAATAAAGTCTGACACTGTTTCCACTGTTTTTCCATCTATTTCCCATGAAGTGATGGGACCAGATGCCATGATCTTTGTTTTCTGAATGTTGAGCTTCAAGCCAACCTTTTCACTCTCCTCTTTCACTTTCATCAAGAGGCTTTTGAGTTCCTCTTCACTGCATGTTTAACTTATTGCAAATACTAAAAATATTCAGTAGATGGCAGGGAGTCTACTGGCACTGTTATACACCCTAGAACATGAAATGCATTCCCTGCCTCAACATACCTGTAGCCTAACAACATACAAAATAAATCAGGGGTTAAACACTGTGTGATAAAATAGGGTAATACAGGACCACAGGAACTTATCAGAGGGAACTTAATCCAGTCTGGAGGATGACAATCCCCAAGAAGTGACATCAAAGCTGAGGCTGAAACATGTGTGCATGTGTGCTAAGCCCCTTCAGTCATGTCCAACTCTGTGTGATCCCATGGACTATAGTCTGCTTGGTTTTTCTGTGCATGGGATTCTCCAGGCAAGAATACTGGAGTGGGTTGCCATGCCCGTCTCCAGGGGATCTTCCTGACCCAGGGATCGAACCCAGGTCTCCTGCATTGCAGGCAGATTCTTTACTATCTGAGCCACTAAGTGAAAGTGAAAGTCACTCAGTCTTGTCCGACTCTGTGCAACCCCATGGACTATACAATCCATGGAATTCTCCAGGCCAGAATACAGAAGTGGGTAGCCTTTCCCTTCTCCAGGGGATCTTCCCAACCCAAGAATTGAACCCAGGTCTCCTGCATTGCAGGCGGATTCTTTATCAGCTGAGCCACAAGGGAAGCTGTAAATCAGTGTTGCCATTTTTTGCATAGTAGAAAATGGTTTTTATCTTTTCCCCAATACTATACTGAATCTCACTTAACCAGAGATAACGTTTTTTACCTCCAGTTTCAAAGCTGAAAATAGGCCAGTGCAAAAATGCAATCTCATATCTGACTTAACGGTTCTTTAGTGTGCTAGGACTGAGAGGAGGATGAAGGAAAAGGGCAAGCATCTCTTTAGCTAACTGGACACAATAATGGTTTTCTCAGCGTGTCTCTGGTGAACATGGACTTCTCTTGAGGCAGGCTCTCTTATGCACACGTGTATGAGTTCCTCAGAGGGCCCTACAAGTCCTCTCCACCACACAGTTCTCCACACGCCCATCCCTCCGCCCTCACCCAGTGGTACATCCCACGACCAGTGCCCCTTGCCCAAAGGTAGTCCTCCTGGCTAGGGTATTGGCAAGATGTCTTAACTACTTTTCATCGTGTCCACTCTAGTTTAAGGGACACAAAGTCAATATACAAAAAGCGCTCATATTTCGAAATACTAGGAATAAACAATTAAATCCAAAATTTATTAAACAATATCACTTAGAATATCCCCCAAAGAATTGAATACTGCGTTGTAAATCTAACAAGAATGTGCAGGTTCTGCATCCTGAAAACTACAAAATGGAAGTGAAATAAGACCTAAATAAATGGAGACACATACCATGTTCACAAATCAGAAGCCTCAATGCACGTAAAATTTTCCCCAAACTGATCTGCAGATTTAACACAATTATAAACAAAATCCCAGCAGAATTTTTTGTAGATAAATAGAAGCTGGATCCATAATTTATATGAAGAGGTAAAGGAACTATAAAAGCCAAAATAATTTTGAAAAAACAAGAGCAAAGTTGAAGAACTCATACCACTGATTGTAAAATTATGATAAACACGGTAATCAAGACACTATGTTAACGAAGAAAGGTTGCAGACATAAATCAATGGAGCAAAATAAAGAAGCATGCAAATATAATCAACTGATATTTTTTAAAGATACAAAGAAGATCAACAGAAAATGAATAGCTTTTCCTTGGAATCTTGAACACCTATATGCAAAAAATTAACTCCTGCCTAAACCCTACACTTCATACAACAATTAAATCAAAAGAGATTAAATAAATAAATTAAAACAGAAAACTATAAAATAAAACATTGAAGAAAGTCTTGATAACCTTAGGTGAGGCTCCTCTGTTCATGGGATTTTCCCAGCAAGAGTACTGGAGTGGGGTGCCATTTCCTTCTCTAGGGGATCTTCCCGACCCAGGGATCGAACCCGGGTCTCCCGCATTAAAGGCAGACGCTTTACCGTCTGAGCCACCAAGGAAGCCACAAAGAGTTCTAAAGCATGACACTGAACACATAGTTCATTTATAAAAATTAATAAATTGAACTTTACCAAAATTAAAATCTTTTCCTCTAAAGCTCCTCAAGAAATTAAACATAGAATTATCATATGACCCAACAATTTCACTCTGAAATATGTAGCCAAAAGAATTAAAAGCAAGCAAATACTTGTACAAGAAATACTTGTACACCCATGTTCATTGCTGCTTCTGCTGCTGCTGCTAAGTCACTTCAGTCGTGTCCGACTCTGTGCGACCCCATAGACGGTAGTCCAGAAGGCTCCCCCGTCCCTGAGATTCTCCAGGCAAGAACACTGGAGTGGGTTGCCATTTCCTTCTCCAATGCATGAAAGTGAAAAGTGAAAGTGAAGTCGCTCAGTTGTGTCTGACTCTTAGCAACCCCATGGACTGCAGCCTACCAGGCTCCTCCACCCATGGGATTCTCCAGGCAAGAGTACTGGAGTGGGTTGCCATTGCAGCATTATTCAAAACAGCCAAAGGTGAAAACAGCCCAAGTGACCATCAAATGAATGGATAAACAAAATGTGTTATACACATCCAATAGAATATTATTCAGCCTTAAAAAATGAAATTCTGATACATGCTACAACATGGATGAACCTTGAAAACATTACATTTCATGAAATAAGCCAGTTACAAATATGACATGATTCTGCTTATATGAGGTACCTAAAATAGACAAATTCATAGAGACAGAAAGTAAAATAAAAGTTATCAGAGGTTGGGAGTGGGAGGGAATGGGGAGTTACAGTTTGACAGGTACAGAATTTCTGTTTGGGCAGATGAAAACGTTTTGGAAATAGGTAATGGTGATGCTTGCACAACATTGTGACTGTAACAAGTCATGCACTTAATAATGGTTAAAATGACAAGTTATACATACACACATATATGAATTTACCTCCACACTTTTTAAAAAGAATTGGGGGGAAAATCCCCAATTGTGAAAAAAACAATTAGGAAAATGAAAAGACAAGCTATAGACTGGAGGAAATACTTGCAAATCACACATCCATTGAAGGATTGGTATCTAAAACACATTGCTGCTGCTAAGTCACTTCAGTCGTGTCCGACTCTGTGTGACCCCATAGACGGAAGCCCACCAGGTTCCTCCTTCCCTGGGATTCTCCAGGCAACACTGGAGTGGGTTGCCATTTCCTTAAGAACTCTTAAAACTTAACAGTCAAAAAAAACAATTTTTTAAAAATGGGCAAAAGAGTTCAATAGGTATTTCAGCCAAGAGGATATGGAATGACAAACAAGCACATGAAAAGATTCTCAATATCATTAACCATTGCTGCAAATTAAAACCGTGATATCACTGCACACTTACTAGGATTACTACAATAAAAAAAATCATGACAAACATCAAGTACTGGGTGGAAAAACTAGCACTCTCATATGTTACTGGTGGGAATTCAAAATTATAACAGCCACTCTAGAAAACAGTTTGGCAGTTCCTTGTCAAATTAAACATATAGGTATCTGCCGGGAGCCAGCGAGGGAAATCCTACCCATGGCAAAGGTCAATTGGGGAAGAGGCCTGACGGGCAAAGGCTAATCAGGGCTCGAGGAACCCCCTGGACTTACCTGAGCATCTACCCCAAAGAAAACTGGAGTCTGACTGCTTTACTATCTTACGCCTCTTACCAAGTCTAATACTTACAGGGGCTTCCCCCCAACCACCTTTCTCTGAAAACATTAATTCAGAGCTGTAGTTTAAAAGTTCTCCTCGGCTTAATAGGAGTGTTCCAATCCAAGCCCCTCTGATAGCTTTCTAACTTGCATGACAAGTTTGTCCGGGCTCTTACAACTATGAGTGTGACTGTTTATAGCCTCCCAGCCATGCAAGGACAGAAAGTCTGATATTCTAAAATACAGAAATCTGTTGAAGAAGTTAAAATCATTAGAATAGTACTAAAAGAGATTTCATTGTTGAATCAATGCTTGCTGCAAAGTTTCCTGTATCTGTTGTATCCTTGGAAATATATTAATCACATATAGAGAATATAAGTAGTAGCTTTTGATTTAACCACATCAGATCTTAAGTTAATAAATTCCTTTCTTGTAGCTCACTACACCTGTACCTTATAGGAATGTAACCTTGTCATGTGTATAGCACCTGACTTTAGGAAAATCAACTTAAAAGAATATAAGCCTTTTTCTAGCTAACTAACCTTTGTTAGGAGAGAGGGCCATAAACTGTTAGCAGGCCACCTGGCCAGAAGATGATGTAAACCACCCAAAACTTTTGTATATCACGAGACATACAAAAATGAGCCCTGATCCTGATAAGGGTCAAGATTGCTGACCCCGCGTGATTTTGGCGTGACTCTATACCTCTCTTTCTCTGTTTCTTATGCGCATAACTTAGGGTATAAAAGCAGCACTGGAAAATAAAGTTTTGGGCCTTGCTCACTGAAGCTTGGTCTCCCCGTGTCGTTCTTTCTCTTTTTCCATCCTTTTCTCTATTCTCCTTTTTCTGGTTGAGATCCTTGGAGCGCTGGGCCCTCTGAGTTTACTTATCTGCCTGGGCTTCTAAGACCCACTCGAGGGGGTGCCCTGGTGGGGTGCCTCCAGTGATTCGAGAGGGCGCCTGCGGCCTACGTAAACAGAGCAAGCCCCGTGCTGGGGTTTTATTGGTTTCCAGCGTAAACCAAGGAATCATCAGCCCCTGTCTCTCTCTCTTTCTCTCTAACGCCGACGCCGTTCATCCCGAGGATACCCTGGGCCTTATCGAGGCTGGACCCCGATAGGTATCATATGACCCATCAATGCCACTCATAAAAATTACAGTCACCCTACGTTCATGCATTGGAGAAGGAAATGGCAACCCACTCCAGTGTTCTTGCCTGGAGAATCCCAGGGAAGGGGGAGCCTGGTGGGCTGCTGTCTATGGGGTCGCACAGTCAGACACGACTGAAGCAACTTAGCAGCAGCAGCAAAACCTGTAAATAAATGTTTCCATGTGTGTGTGCTAAGTCACTTCAGTCGTGACAGACTATATGCAACACTATGGACTGTAGCCCAGGGGATCTTCCCAATCCAGAGACTGAACTTGCGTCTCCTGCATTGGCAGGCGGATTCTTTACTGCCAAGCCATCGGGGAAGCACTGGAATGGGAACAGAGATGGGTAAGCTGTTTTACTTCTTTCATCTACCGGTGGGGGTGGGGCAGGGGAACCTCTCTTTAGGTGTTTAGTTACAGGAGCAATTAATTGAGACTTTCAAAGTGAGTGTAAGTTATTTGAACTAAAACAGAAGATTACAGAGGTGAGTATATAATTAAATGCATTTAATTGTTACAGAAAATAGTAATGCACAGTAAAGTAAAGTAAAATGGAGTCGCTCAGTCGTGTCCGACTCTTTGTGACCCCATGGACTGTAATGGTATCTTAAAATAGCTTTACTATGTACCACATACAGTCTTTGTGTGTTTCTGAAACCCACACCTTAATCTGGCAGAGACTCTCATTGTCCACCAGAGGGAGACTCACGACTGTGCTTTCCCCTTGGGGTTGCTTCAGATTTAGTGAGTACTTCGGTCAGAATGTCCACATGTTGGTATAGAGTTAGGCAGTCTGAGATGCAGAAGAGATTTATGTTCTGGGATAAGATAAAAGGGTTCTGGGCTCCTTAAGTGTCCCGCTTTTCCTCTTGGCCTTAGGTGATTTCTCCTCCTGATCCTCTTAGGGTCTACAAAACTGAGCTGTTTGTCTTCCTTGGAAAGTAAAGCCCTTCAGATTCCTGACCCTGACCAAGCTGAACAAACTGCATAGTAGTACTGCCCACCACCCACCCGCTTGCCAAAGGAATGTGTCAGTTCCAGGGGGTAAGTACCAAATTTCAAGAGATCCTTACAGGGATTATAAATGCCTCGACAGGGTTGGAGTTCAAGGCAATCCAATCCTGAGCCATACCAGGGAATATGGTGGAGGATGGTTTCAGTCTTCTTTGGAAGGATTATTTTGCTAATTCACTCCGCAAACAGGAAGACTTTACCAGGACACAGGTATTATTTCATGCTTTAAAAGGGGGTCTCTAATAATAGGAAAGATCTAAATGAAAGTGTTAGTAGCTCAGTCATGCCAAACTCTATGCGACCCCCTGGACTGTAGCCCACCAGGCCCCTCTGTCCATGGGGATTCTCCAGGCAAGAATACTGGAGTGGGCTGCCATGCCCTCCTCCAGGGGAATTCCCTGACCGAGGAATGAAACGGGGGTCTCCTGCATTGCAAGCAGATTCTTTATCAGCTGAGCTGCCAAGGAAGCCCTGTCATTAGAAGCACGAAAAGGCTGTTCTAAATCACGACTCTGAATAGAATATGTTCTTTAGCGTAGTTTATTAATCAGATTCTAGGAAGTGTGTATACATCACCTTTTATCTGCAAAGGGAGATTCAAAACTAGAAAAGACTTCTTAACAAACATATTAAGGAATGTACCAGTACAACTCTAAGGTGCTGCTAGGTTTTTTGCTTCATCTTTCTTTTAAAATAAAGCAGACATATGGTGATGGTGGTGTTAGTCACTCAGTCCTGTCTGATTTTCGCCACCCCAAGGACTCTAGCCTGCCAGGCTCCTCTCTCCATGGGATTCTCCAGGCAAGAATACTGGAGTGGGTTGCTATTCCCTTCTCCAGGGGATCTTCCCAAACCAGGGGTCGAACCTGGGTCTCCTGCATTGCAGGCGGATTCTTTACCATCTGAGCCACCGTATGTGGTTGCACCATAGCCTTCTGTTCGTGATTAGCTAATTTCCCACATTAAACCCCCAAATCAGATCTTGAAAAATAAAAAAAACTTAGACTTCAGCTCACCCCCAAGAGGGGACAAACACTTTTGCATGACTTGGCTGTAAACTTATTTTTTTTAATGACTTTAAATCCCATCTTATTTGAATACCCAGGAATTTGGGGTCTTGGGGGTGGGGATAAAAGTCAGTCATAACAGAGGAGTGTTTTTCCCTTACTACTAGTTAAAGCAGACTGGTATGGGGAAGCAGAGAGTGGGGTTAGGAGTGCAGGCACTGGGTTCTGAAGCGGGAAAGAAGCCAGGTTCTTAGCATTCTTCTCCTCGGGCTCTAATTAGCTGAGGGAAGCAGTGAAAGATGACAAACAGGATGGGATTGCTTTAGTGAGATCCTCTTCAGCCATGGTTTATGATGCAAAGTGCTGCGATGCAAACACGGGGCTGGCTGGAACAGCCGGGGATTGCCATGGACCTCTGCACTGGTACCTGCAGAGCTCCGTCAGTAGAGACCCTGTGAGGTCGGCCAGCAGTCCTATATGAGTGGGAATTCATCTTTGGTTTCAGAGGACATAAAATGACCTGTTCCAGTAAAACCAAAACTTAGGGAGGGAAAACAAACCAACATAAAATGTAAACTTAGCTCCATCTGTTTCCGTCCTAGAGGAGCAGAGGTGATCAGAGTGACTGCAGAGACTCTGACACCTCACCCTCTTTTATTCCATCCGTGAGCAGACACAGAATTGCAAGATCTTTTAGAGCCGAAGGCTAATCACAGAAAGGGATCGTTTTCCATCTCTCAGTAACAAAATCTGTATAAGAAATCTGATGACATGTTCCTGGACTGACCGTGAAAAACATTTTCCCAAATAACATCATAAACTCTGGATTCTTTCTTTGGGACTAGCCCCAAATTCATTGGGGAAATCATCGTGCTAAATCAGTTCGGTTTGGGGGTGTGATACAATTTGCAAGGCTGTGTCATACAACCACATAGTTAGCATGGATGAAAATACTATTAATTAGAGATAAACATTTGTCCAAGAACTTGCTGTAATCAGATCTTGCGGGGATTTAGCTCGGTACTTTGCCAATTAGAATTTTTTAAAATAGATTTAATTGTGAAAGGGAGGCCCCTGTCTTACAAGGGGAGGTTCTTGCAACTTTTTCTTTCTAAGAAAAAATTTGCTCATTTTATCACACTTTCCTCTCTTCATTAAAAAATCCAATCTTGTAGGAAATAATAATCAATGAGATCGAATTTTTGGTATCATCTTTTAAAAAGACTTCCTAAAAGTTTCTGTTTATAAGTAGTTTAGACTTGATCCCCAAAATAATTATATTTAGGTCCTAAAACTAAAATATCTTATATACAGAATTCTTTTAGAAACTGTTTGACTAGATAATAAAAATGTAAAGCTCTCTGTGCATTTCTTTATAAAAAGTGGAAATTAAACATGATAAAATGATCTAGTTTCTTTGATATTAACTTTTTAATGACTTTTTAAATGACAAAATGGATTTATTTCAAAGCATATTTGTGCTTCCTAATGGCAAAGTTGTGAGATAAAGTCCCACAGGAATGAATTCTGGAAAACTCAATAACTACACTTTTATAAGTGCTACCTATACAGTTATATGTTACAGCTTTAAAATCATATTACACTTTACTGAAATGAATCGGATTTAATACAGTCATTTCCCCAGTATGCTCTGGACAAAGCTCAGAGAAACATGTGACCTAGTCAACGGAGCACAATTAGTAATTCAAGGTCGATCCAGGCCAGGAACACACGACTCGTCACTCAGGGCTCTTTCAGTCATCATGATGATTCCCTCCCCCACACCCCCTCAGCCTAGTCCACTGCCAGCCGAGCGTGGGCCTCACACCCTCCTCTCAGTGCTTAGACTGCACCTCCCTGGCCTGGCCTCTCTGATGCAGCTGCCCACATCCCACCTGGCTTCCCTCAGCTCACCCTTCTCTGATTATTCTTCCCTTGAAAGTGAAAGTCACTCAGTCATGTCCAACACTTTTCGACCCCATAGACTGTAGTCCATGGAATTCTCCAGACCAGAATACTGGAGTGGTAGCCGTTCCCTCCTCCAGGTAATCTTCCCAACCCAGGGATCGAACCCAGGTCTCCCACATTGCAGGCAGATTCTTTACCAGCTGACCTTGCCCTCTGCTAATAAGGCCATGCCAACATGTGTCTGACCTTTTTCTCCATCAAAAGGCACATCTCCTTCCCTCAGCCCCAGAGCTAGATACTCTGCCTACCAACAAAACAGTTAACTTGCCTAATAAATGGGTCTGTCTCTATCCTGAGGATGGGAGAGTTGGATGTGAGTAGGCATAAGAGAGTTGGACCATAAAGACAGCTGAGTGCTGAAGATACTTTTGAACTGTGGTACTGGAGAAGACTCTTGAGAGTCCCTTGGACTGCAAGGAGGTCAAATCAGTCAATCCTAAAGGAAGTCAACCCTGAAAATATTCATTTGAAGGATAGATGCTGAAGCTGACGCTGCAATAATTTGACTACTTCATGAAAAGAACCAACTCATTGGAAAAGACCTTGATGCTGGGAAAGATTGAAGGCAGGAGGAGAAGAGACAAAAGAGGTTCAAATGGTTGGATGGCATCATCAACTCAATGGACATGAGTTTGAGAAAACTCCGGGAGATGGTGAAGGGCAGAGGAGGGTGTGCTGCAGTCCATGGGGTACCAAAGAGCCAGACATGATTGAGTGACTGAACAGCACAACAATATCCTAAGGAAAGAAGATAAGAGTAGCTGTCTCCCCTCCTTAGGGGACAACTGTCCTGTTTCCAGAGACAGGAAAGAGGTTACAATGACACTGAGGCACCTCAAGTTGACTTGAATCTCCCTTAAGTCTAGGCCCATGGCCAGTTATGACCACTAACCATAGATCATGCAATCCCAGCATCCAACTCCCTCCCTACCCAAGATGACCTCTACCTTTGAGAATATGTGTTTCAGAACAGAAGGATTCTGGGATTTCCCTGGCAATCTAGTAGTTATGATTCTGCAGTGCAGGGGATGTGGGTGTAATACCTAGTCGGAGAACTAAGATCCCACATGACTCCAGGTGCGGCCAAAAAGAGAAGGGTTTAAAAAAAAAAAGATTCTGGCCTTTGGTTGGACTGAGATGAATGTAAAAATAGGGTTGGCAGTTTACAGAAAAAATGAAAAATAAGAATACTTTCTATATAGTGAGTACGTGCTATGGGCCAGACACTGCTGCTGCTGCTGCTGCTAAGTCACTTCAGTCATGTCCAACTCTGTGTGACCCCATAGACGGAAGCCCACCAGGCTCCCCCATCCCTGGGATTCTCCAGGCAAGAACACTGGAGTGGGTTGCCATTTCCTTCTCCAATGTGTGAAAGTGAAAGTGAAGTCGCTCAGTTGTGTCCGACCCTTGCTTAATTAATTAGCTAATTAATTATGCATGCATGCTCAGTTGTGTCTGACTCTTTGTGACCCCATGGACTGCAGCTCACCAGGCTCCTCTGTCCTTGGGATTTCCTAGGCAAGAATACTGGAGTAGATTGCCATGACTTCCTCCAGGGGATCTTCCTGTCCCAGGAATTAAACCCAGATTAAACACTGCATTGCAGGGAGATTCTTGACACTTTGAGCTACCAAGGAAGCCCTCCCCCATCCTAATTCCTTACTGAAGTTCTTATTCTTTCTCTTTAAAAGATCAATGTTAAAAATCCTTCATGTGGCACCAAGACTCCTTTGTTATTTGACCATCAGCCTCTTGAGACTCATTTTGTTCTGATCCCTTTCTGGAAACCCAGTATTGTGATCTTATTGACCATTCTGAAATAGCATGCTCCCTCTTAACTTCAGATCTCAAAATGTACCTCAGTTACTCTTAAATATATTTTGAATTAATTGGCTTCCCCGGTGGCTCAGAGGTTAAAGCGTCTGCCTCCAATGCGGGAGACCCCGGTTCGATCCCTGGGTTGGGAAGATCCCCTGGAGAAGGAAATGGTAACCCACTCCAGTATTCTTGCCTGGAGAATCCCATGGACGGAGAAGCCTGGTAGGCTACAGTCCACGGGGCCGCAGAGAGTCGGACACGACTGAGCGACGGAACGGAATTGGCTTCCCAGGTGGTTCAGCAGTAAAGAATCCACCTGTCAACCCTGGAGACACAGGAGATGCAGGTTCGATCCCTGGGTCAGGAAGATCCCTTGGAGAAGGAAATGGCAACCCGCTCCAGTATTCTTGCCTAGAGAATCCCAAGGACAGAGGATCCTGGCAGGCAACCATCCATGGGATCGCGAAGAGTCAGACACTACTGAGTGACTAACACTTCCACTTTCAAGGTATCAGAGCTGAAGATATAGATTTAGCTGTTCTCAGTTGTTCTCATAATCCTCACCAAGGAATCTATAAAAGTCAGCATTACCATTCGTACTTGACATTAGAAGCCCATAGAGCACATCTATTGATTTTATCTGCCAGAACCCTTTCCCTCTTCATCTACTAACAGCCTCCTCCTTCTTTTAGGAAACTGTCCTCCCCACCCCAGGCATGTGATTCAAGTGGAGCCAATGTGGAGTCCTATGCTCTCCAAGACCAGTGACCCAGGCTGGGTCATTATAGTAGCTCACATTTCTGGCCACCGCCTTAGGGTGACATGACCAGAAGAAGAGAACTTCTACCCCAGTTTCTCTTATTAAGTCAGCACATTATTACAGGCTTATGGCACAGGGACAGAACTCCAGGGAGAGGGAAACAAACAGGGGCCATGAGAAGAGAAGAGGGGAGTCTCACCCAGAATAAGAACTTGGTTCCTGTTGTGTTCCAGTACACCTCTGCCTTTCCAGTTATTTGTCGTTCAGCAGCTCAGTCACGTCTGAGTCTTTGCAACCCCATGGACTGCAGCACACCAGGCTTCCCTGTCCTTCACTATCTCCCTGAGTTGGCTCAGATTCATGTCCACTGAGTCAGTGAAGCCATCCAACCATTTCATCTCTGTCACCCCCTTCTCCTCTGCCCTCAGTCTTTCCCAACATCAAGGTCTTTTCCAGTGAGCTGGCTCTTTGCATCAAGTGGCCAAAATATTGGAGTTTCAGTCCTCCCAATGAATATTCAGGGTTGATTTCCTCAGGATTGACTGGTTTGATTTCCTTGCTGTCCAAGAGACTCTCAAGACTCTACTTCTAACTATTTCAGTGGTGAATCCCTCCCAGGATCCAAGCTAATTCTGACTCATATGAAAGCTGAGACTGAGGGAGGCTAGATGACTTGACCAAGGCAGGTGGTAGGCAGAACTCAGAATCAGACTCAGGATCTTCTGGCCACTACACCAGGCTGTAAAGTACAGGCTTCTAAGGTGATGCCCACTTTCTGGCTAGAGCAGAATCTCAGACTTGGTGGTTAAGTGAATAAAAAATTTTAAATGAGTCAAGAACCAGGTTCAAAATCAGAGGAGCTCAATTACTGCAAAATTAAGGAAGTCAGTTAATCTTTTTGAGCTCCATTATGAAAGGAAATATATAACGGGACCTCTATTATAAAAGGAAAATTGCACTGCTCAATTCATAGGTGTTTTTGTTTAAGGGGCCTAATACAAGTGAGAGCATTTTGAAAACAAAGAACCTATCCCCAGGTAAGGATTGCCAATCTCTATCAGCGATAGAAATGTGTATTAAATCCATTCTACCTCTGTTGCTTAAACTCACAATCATAGGAGTGGGAAATAAAAATCCAGAATGTTATCTCATCCACATTAATTTCCATCTGAATAAACAGTCATTTCTACTGAACATTTATGGAAACCCAGGCAGAACCTGGGTGCCCTGGAAAATACAAAATCTAGAGAAGTCTCTGAGAAAGTCAGGAAGCCCAGAGCAAAATTTGGCGTAGTACTTGGGAACAAGAAACCAAAGTGTGGTCTCCAAGTCCCCTGCAGAATTAACATGGCAGTTTGTCCAGAGTCTGAGCCTGTTCTGCATTGCCTTCCCCATTCCTCTCTCTCGTGGGGCACTTTGAGGACTGGGAAGATAATTCAACGTGCATGTCTTGGGGACAGAGCATGCTGTTCTGTAATTAGGCTTGATTCTGTTCATTGCAGGCACCACTTCATTTTGAAAACAGAACCCTGTCTTTTCCTTTGGGGTATATTTTATGACATCATAAGGATGTCACTGTTTTTCTTTGCTGCACAGGTGTACCATGCTGAGATAATAGGAGGTTCTTTGTCCTGGAAATGTACATATACATTGCATTTTGTCAAAATCGAATTACATCCAAAATGTAACAAGATCCCTGTAGACTTCATGTGGGAGGTGGCATTGTATATAGAAGAGAAGGGTAGAAGTCAGAAAATCAAGAGTCAAGCATTAGTCCAACCATCTCCTACTTGTGTGATTCTCAGCATCCATTTAACATCTTTGCCCGATAGGTTTTACATCTGTAAAATGAAAATAAAATGAGTATTTTACCTACCCTAAGGATTTTCATGAATGCCCTATGGCTTCCCTGGCCAGATGTTAAAGCATCTGCCTGCAATGCAGGAGCCCTGGGTTCGATCCCTGGGTCGGGAAGATCCCCTGGAGAAGGAAATGGCAACCCACTCCAGTATTCTTGCCTGGAGAATCCCATGGACGGAGGAGCCTGGTGGGCTACAGTCCACAGGGTTGCAAAGAGTCAGACACGACTGAGCGACTTCACTTTCACTTCACTTAGGATAATGAAGGATTGAACGCATGTCCTCTGGGATTTCAATCCCTATTCATAAAGATACAATTTCAAGAACTGGAAACAATGAGGAAAGAAAGGCAACGGATGTGAAAATGAAACCATCTCAAGATACAGGCATATTGCTGCACAAAGCCAGCACTCAGTAACTACTTCCTGATTAAACAAAAAGAAAATATAACTGCTTCAGATGCTGTTTACTATCCTGTGCACTGGAAATCACAAGTGGTCCTACACCCAGATGGCACTCACCTATTTTTACAACAAAGGGCATCCACAACCTATTAAAAAGTAACTCATTCTTATTATGAGAGGCCACAGTTGCAAAAATCCTTTGCATATCTTAAGTCATTCGTTCACTACTTGAGGAGTGAATACATATGTATACACACACACACACACACATATACATAAACTGCTTCAAGACAGTTCTCAGAATTCGATTCTCAAGATATCAGCATCAGAACCTACCCCAAGGTTACATTTTGAAAATGTACAATCCTGAATCCCAGTCCAGATGCAGTGAATTAGAAACTAAATAATTTGCATTTTAACAAATACACACACCCCCACACACACAACGAATTCTACCCTGAATTCTCAAGTTTGGGAGTTTAGATTCTAAATTCTAAAGTTTGGGGGTATTCAAATTTCTATAAAAAAGAAAAACTTTGTCTTTAGAAAAATCTGGCTCAGTAGAAATGCCTTTGGACTTTACATTGACTTTGATTTTGTGTCTCTACGCATGTGTGATTCACTGTGAAAGTGTCAGTCGCTCATTCGTGTCCGACTCTTTGTGACCCCATGGACTGTAGCCCACCAGGCTCCTCTGTCCATGGAATTCTCCGGACAAGGATACTGGAGTGGGTTGCCATTTCCTACTCCAATGTGATTCACTAGGTGGTGCTAATGATCTGATCTGAGCTGGGACACATTTTCCAGTAAGGAAAAAGGCTAACTAACCTCTGACTTTGCATAGCTGTTTTTATACATGTAAATTCAAAGAAGTAAGTCTCAATTATTAAAAACTGTACTTCTTGAAAATATAAAGGGAAACAATGCTTTAGGTAAAGAGTGATCATCGGCTTTTTCCTTTCCAAAATTATTTATGATTACCTACTTTGCCAAAGACAGAATTCAACTATAATTCTCCAGAAACTGTCATATAACTTTTATCTTCAAGAAAAGCTGAGCTTGAGTGAAATTTTCTAAACTGGAAAGTCACCAGTCCTGGAGGACTCACAATATGGAGAAACACTTTGTACAGCAAGGTAGAATTTACATTCCAGATCCAGGCATGTTGAAGCAAGAATTTAAGACTACAGCCAGCTGCAGGGGGAAAAACTTCCTCTGATGGTTCAAATCAACAAACGACTCAATCACCAAACTAAAAGGCTCCTTTACCACTCCATCTAATATGGAAATTTTAAGAAAGAGGAAAGTCTGGTCAGAGTTGATTGTTCAAAGACTAGCAGCTCACCAACTAGCATATAATCCAGTGCCAATGCGAAACATAAAGGAACATCCGTGTGAATCATACTTCCTCCAAATTGGATTAAAGGAGAAAATGGTTCTAATTTGTAAACGTTAAAAGCATTTCTCACCCTTAAATAATTTGCTGATTTGCACAACTAAACACACACATCAGGTTTTAAAGTCTTTGTCCTTTGTGGATGCCGGCACCAAGTCAGGCAGCATCCTGGCAATACCACACTGAGGTGCCCCTACAAAATGAGGTCAAAATAATCACTGTTCCAATTCTGAGCCCCACCTCTGCCTGGTGGAATTTCCACACCAGGTCTTTAGATCTCCATTATATAACTCATAAACTCTCTTCATGAATGGCTATACCCGGAACTTTGGCGCCTGGAGGAAAAAAATTTTTTTATATAAACTGGATTAAACTTAAGTACAGTAAGTCCCCTCCATATGAATGAGTTCCGTTCCAAGTGCGTGTTCATGAGTCCAATTTGTTCTTAAGGCCAACAAAGCTAGCCTAACTATCCAACTAACACGATCAGCTATATGGCACTGTACTGTACTAGGTTTATAATACTTTTCACACCAACAATACATAAAAAGCAGAACACAAAAAATAAAAGACATTTTTAATCTTATAGTACAGTACCTCAAAAGTACGGTAGAACAGCTGGTGCTTCTTAACAGTTCCAGCTACATCACCGCTGCTTTTACACTTGCTTCAATGCATCCTGGGCTGGAAATAAAGGTATTGTACTACTGTTCTCTACACAGTCCCGTACCGTGAAGTACACAAAAGCACGACCACTTGTAGAGGATGCATGCAGGTAACAATGTAAGCCCGACACGCGAACTAACTTACGTAATTGGACATTGAATTCACATTCGCATCTTTGAAAGTTCACAACTTGAAGGTTTGAATGCAGGGGACTTACTGTAAAGATACCCACTTCACCTCATAACTGGCAAAGTTCTCATTGTTATAAATAAAAGGAGAAATTAAATAAATATAAGCAGAAAATAAATACACAGTTATACAATTGATTGGGATTGTATTATATCTTGAGTGGGTTGTGGAGTCACTGTCTGTTATACTATTAAAAGTAAATTAAATAAATTAAAGAGCCATTTATGAAACAATGACAATAGTATTTTATAAATCAAAGACTATGATAAATTCAATTCTATTCAAATAAATAAAGTCAAAAGCAACATAACTTACTGCACACCCATGTGACTGTGTCTTGCCCTTTGCCCTACCCAATCTTCTGCTAGGTCTCAAATGATAACCTGGACAAAAATATTTCAGAATCAGGATAACTGGTTCTTCTACCTTGGTGGGAACACGAGTGGGGAAGAGTCATGCAATGGTTTTTACAATGCTTCGGGTCAGAGAAAGGGGACAGGAGCCTCCTTCCTGAGGAATGAAGTGTGTCTGGCTCAGAAAGAAACAAGATTGTCCCGGGAGAACACAAACATATTAAGCAAGGGTCCTAAAGAAGATCAAGGTTTCCCAGCATGCAGTCAGGACAGAAAACAACAGACACAGGACACCCTCCCTGCCAAAGATCCTCAACAGTCAGATCCCAGGATTGCAATGGAAAAATATAGGACTAAGTTACAGAGAGATCCAGCTCAGAACATGAAGAATATTTGTGGTTTTGCTCAAAGTTCACAAGCAAACAATTTCTATAAGAATCCTTGATGTTAAAGGTCTTCCTAAAACTAAAGAGCACATCTTAGTTCTTTCAGTAAGTACAGAATCCTAAGGACAAGTGAAAGCCTTTGATTCGTTATCTGGGGCATGCACCTATTTATCTGTTCTTGGGACTCATTAGGCATCAGGGTCACAGGAAGTAAAAGGGAACGGAAACATAAAAGTTAAACAGCAACAGACGGAATGGGCTCTGAAGGTGACTTTCATATCCCTGGTAATGTCACTGAAAGGAATTTGTGGGTCCCACTGCTTGCCGCTCAAAAACTAATCAACAGGCCAGGTTGGGAAAGTTTGCTTTATCTCAGAGGCCGGCAACTGGGGAAGGGGGAGGGTGCCAGACATCTGTTCAAAGGCCGACTCTCCACCTGCCCCCCACCCTGTCAAGCAGGGGGTAAGAGCTTTTATAGACAGAGTTGGGGTGGGCGGGGAGGGTGGTGGGACTTACATGCAGAAACAGCACAGTCATCTCTACCAGTCATCTTTGAATCGGTTGTTAGTAGTCTGACCAGCATCATCTTGGTTGTTTTAGGTACAGTTTATCTTCAGTTCCAGGGCCCATTTCTTCTCATTTCTTGCAGTCAATTCTCAGAATTATGGCAGCTCAAGTCCTGGGTACAGTCTGATCGTCATGTAGTTAACTTCTCCACCTGGGGTTTTGGTATCTATTAGACAGCTCACAGGATATGGCTCAGAATATTATCTATAGCCCTTGAGAAAGAACTAAGGTCCTTGACTATGCTTAATAACTACACTATTATTATTTAGTCTCCTTTGACTCCTTTCCTTTGTTTCAGCATTTCTTACTTCTCTGATTAGATTTATTCTTTGACTCAAGTTTTCCACGGGCAAAAGGCAGGCAGAGGACATGGTGAGGTGGGGGAGTGAGGCGGGGAGGGCACGGACAATATAGTCCTGCTCCATTTCAGTAAGAGCCTTCTCTACTGACAATTTCCTCACCCTCCTTAAGTATTTAAGATCATGTGTTATCAAAAAGTTAAGTATTTAAAATCTTGTGTGTCAAAAAGTTTACACAATTGGATATTCTCATTAAGGTGGGTTTTAGTTCACTTACATTTCCTATACTGTACTGGTCCTAAATGTGAAAGCCTGAAAGCACCCATCTTCATTACACTGTGTCCTGGGTCAGCAGCCTAACTGATACCCTCCCCACGACTCTAGAATGAGACAGATGCTGATGATGCCTCGGAGTGCAAAACAAAGGCATTAGTTTCTGAAAGTGTGTAACAAATGCTGGTAGGGACTTTCCACCCTGTCAACAAAATTCATCATGGAACTTCTTAGCCCAGTCAGTTATCAGGTTAAGCATAATTCTGTGATGACTTGTTAAAGGAAAACAAATAAGCTGGAGGCTATTCAAAGGTAGGGACTATGTTTTCAGCTTCTTTGTAATGCCTTAAAGTAACCTAACACAATGTGGAGCTGATGATGGTTGTTCCTTGATTAACAATTGGCTTTTGTTGATTTATCCCTCTTATGTACTTTTCAAACAAAGAGTAGGGCAGAGTAACAGGGGCTACATGAGCAACAGGATGTTCTTCACATACTTTTCTGAACCATCAGATTTACTCAAAGATCTAGAGGCATAAGACATGACATTTGTATTTTTTTTTAAAGTGCAAAAATTGGCATAAATTTTTAAGATAAAATATGAAAATCAAAGACAACACACATTTGCAGCTGGACGTTTGCAGACGTACTCTCAGACTCCAAGAGATGCATGTTCACTCTTTCTCTTTTGTTGAAAAGAAGGGGCAACACACTGCTTGATGTATGGTTAGCTACACACACATACACACACACAAAGACTTTGCTTTTCTGTCCCCCTCCCAAAAAAACTATAGATTTAACCCAGAAATTCTATTTTTAGGAACTTATCTTAATAAATAATGAAATAAGTGTGCAAATATATGTGAGTGCTGCTATTCACCTAGAATTGCTTTTATAAAAATGAGTCTATCCATCTATCATCCTAGATATCTTTAAATGCTTAAATGCACATAGATCAACTAGATAGAAAAATGATAGGTAAATAAGCAGATCAATTAAAGTTCATTAAAATAGAATCACAGTATATATGTTACATTTTCATAAAGAAGAATTAAATATAACCTCCACTGATTTTAAAAGAAGAAAAAAAGAAATGGAAGTACACTAAAATAATTGATAAACTTTAGCTAAATGTTTTTACCACAAAATCTATTGTTTCCTAAAATATCTCTAAGATTATAAAAAAATTATAAAGTACAAGCAGTTCATCATTAAATAGATACAGTATAAATTGACTCCTTTCTAAGCAAGAATAGAAAATTAGTAAGTTTCACTTCTTCCCACATCCTCATTATAGTTAGTTATTATTTTCATATTTTCAGAGTTTATAATGTTTACATTAGGTTCTACAGCACAATTCTTCTACTTGTTAAACCTTAGATTGATACCTAAATAGATCTGACAGTCACTGCCTGTTCTTTTATCTTTCCCATTCCTGAGTTCTATATTTTTAATTTATTCTTTGATTATCAGAATTTCATCAGTCTTTTGTTTTTTCAAAGAGGCTTCATGTGTTCTGTTTTCACTGAATTCTTGAATGTTTTAGGAATAACTTTCCATTACCTTTGTACATGAATGGCAATTTGAATTCTTGAGCGTTTAAGAATAACTTCCCATTATGTTTGGACATGAATGGTAATTTGGCTGGGTATTAATTTCTTGGATTGTGTTCTCTTCCTGTCATTGCCTTGTGACATTGAATCTTACTATATGAAATATACATATTCTGTATATACTCTATGGGAGTTTCCCCGAGGACTCACTGAGAAAGAATCCTCCCTCAATGCAGGACATGCAGGAGATGTGGGTTCAACCCCTGGGTCAGAAAGATACCCTAGAGGAGGAAATGGCAACCCACTCCTGTATTTCTGCCTGGAGAATCCCATGGACAGAGAAGACTGGTGGGCTACAGTCCATAGGGTTGCAAAGAGTCAGACATGACTGAGCAATTGAGCATGCATATACTCTGTGTGTATATTACATATTTTTATATTATATTATGGATACATAATATTGAAATAATATTCTCTGAGCTATTCATTGGCTTGTCTACTTTAAGAGCTCTGATTATCTTTCTGCTATACCAGTTTTGTCTCCTCTATATTATCTTCAAATTATTTTAATATATTTTTTGCTTTGATTCTGTTAAGCCTTTCCTTCACATCAGTAACTCAGTTTTAAGCCATGTGAAACCTGTCCATTACTCTTACGAGATAAATCAATTCCATATTGTATATGTCCTCTGTTTTTTTAGCTCTCTGACTTCCCTTTTCATTTTATTCTGCAGTTTGAAAGTTTATTATATGTATGTCATGTTCTTATTAAATCCTTCTATTTACAAAACACTCATGGAAACATTTTGTTTCTGTTCCCCTTAATTATACATTTTCTGCACGAGGTTCTTCCTCAGTCTTGTTATCCCATATATATATTACTTAAAATTTATTGATTTACTGGCTATGTTATGCTTACATAGCTGCCACTTTGTCTCTTTTCACGTTAATTAACATCAGAACATCTGCTTATATCTTCTGTTTGTATTAATGTGGATGAATTCTCTTTACTCTCTTTGCATCTCATCAAGAACTTGCTTCATTGGTTTTTAAGATGCTCATTCTGTATTTTAGCATCTCTAAAATTTGAGGACATCCTACAATTGGCAACTTTTTTTTTTTTTTCATTATTTTGTTTTCCCCTTCTGGGCTACAATGTAAGAATATCTATTACAAAACTCTACTTTCCTCAAACTTTCAACTTCAAAACCACCTTTCGTGGTCAGTAGATGACCACTTATCCTACTTCGTAAAGATAGTAAAACCCATCAGATGGAAAATCCCTCACCTTTCCATCACAAAACTCAAAACTTCAGAATTCTTCCCTCTGGCTCTTCCTGTCTAAGGCTATCCTTCCCTCTGTGTTCTGAATTCCACTTCCTCCAGCCTTCTTGGGAATCTCAGCATTTCACCAATCTCCTGTCACTCATGATTCTTCAAACTTTTCTTCTACTAATTTCTTCCCATCAAGACTAGATCATCCTTTAAAAATAAATAAATAACCGTCTTCACTGCCACATTCTTTTTTCTCCTTTAAAGCCAAATTACTTAAAGATCTGTCTAGACCTACAATCTCCATTTGCTCAACTCTGACTCATGCCTTAGCCATTTAATTTGTTTGTGATTTTACTGTTCCAGTAAAAACTGCTCTCAGCAGGTAACCAATGACTTCCTTGTTGCTGAACATCATGATCCTCAGTCTGACTTGTATTCACAACAGCATCTGTGGTAGCTGATCACTCCTTCATCTCAACACTCTTCCCTTAGCTCCCATTATGACACATCCTTCCAGTTTTCCTTTTCCCTCTGATTACTTCTCAATACTGTTTGCAGGATCTACTTCCTCTGCCTATCCCTAAAGTTTTCTGTTCTACAAGGATCGTGCTTAGAAATTTTTTTCACTCTACATCCTCTCAAGTATATGAACCCAGGCACTTCAAGGGTCCTATAGCATCTATAAGTTTCTAAATTAATAGCCTTATTAACAAATGTCTTTCCTGTATATCTAAATTTGTTGACTATATCAGTTTGTAATTTCCACAACCAACTCAAACTCATCAGGTTCAAAAGTGAACTCATAGTCTTCATTCCAAACCTGCTCCTCCTCTTCAGTTCTTGGATTCTCTTAAATGTCACCAACAAGTTGTTCAAGTCAGATTCTTGGGAATTATCTTTAACTCTGTGTTTTCCTTCTCTCACAGTTACTTACCAGGCCACCTGACTTAACATCTTAACTAAGTTCTCTAAGCTAATTCTCTTATCACTACTTTCACTGCCTATTTCAACTTACTATTTTCTATTTCCACTATTTCTACAATAGACTCCAACTTTCTTTCCAAAGTGGTTTTATTAAAACTCTAATCATACTACATTCTGTTCTCTATAAAATCTTTCAATAGCTGGTCATTGCCACTGGGATAAGCTCCAAACACCTGAACAAAGCATAAATGATCCTTCATGATTATGGTCTCTCCATACTTCTACAAACTCATGTTGTGTTCCTTACACTATATGCTCAGTCATGCTGATGGTTTACAGTTTACTCAAAATTGGTTCCCTTTCAGCTTTGTTCAGTTCAGTTCAGTTCAGTTGCTCAGTCGTGTCCGACTCTTTGCAACCCCATGAATCACAGCTCGCCAGGCTTCCCTGTCCATCACCAACTCCCGGAGTACACTCAAACTCATGCCAATAGAGTCGGTGATGCCATCCAGCCATCTCATTCTCTGTCATCCCCTTCTCCTCCTGCCCCCAACCTTTCCCAGCATCACAGTCTTTTCCAGTGAGTCAACTCGTCGCATGAGGTGGCCAAAGTATTGCAGTTTCAGCTTCAGCATCAGTCACTCCAATGAACATCCAGGATTGATCTCCTTTAGAATGGACTGGTTGGATCTCCTTGCAGTACAAGGGACTCTCAAGAGTCTTCTCCAACACCACAGTTCAAAAGCATCAATTCTTCGGCGATCAGCCTTCTTCACAGTCCAACTCTCACATCCATACATGACCACGGGAAAAACCATTGCCTTGACTAGACGGACCTTGGTTGGCAAAGTAATGTCTCTGCTTTTTAATATACTATCAAGGTTGGTCATAACTTTCCTTCCAAGGAGCAAGCGTCTTTTAATGTCATGGCTGCAATCAGCATCTGCAGTGATTTTGGAGCCCAAAAAAACAAAGTCTGACACTGTTTCCACTGTTTTTCCATCTATTTCCCATGAAGTGATGGGACCAGATGCCATGATCTTTGTTTTCTGAATGTTGAGCTTCAAACCAACCTTTTCACTCTCCTCTTTCACTTTCATCAAGAGGCTTTTGAGTTCCTCTTCACTTTCTGCCATAAGGGTAGTGTCATCTGCATATCTGAGGTTATTGATATTTCTCCCAGCAATCTTGATTCCAGCTTGTGCTTCTTCCAGCCCAGCGTTCCTCATGATGTACTCTGCATATAAGTTAAATAAGCAAGGTGACAATATACAACCTTGACGTACACCTTTTCCTATTTGTTAGTCCATATACTTCCATCACTCTTGTCCCTCCCCCTGGTCTGGCTAAATCCTAATTACCTTTCCATTCTCAAGTCCCTTCTTCAAATGAAACTTGCTTGCATTTCCAGGTTCAAGTTAGATATCCCCTTCCTAAATCTCTCATAGCATTCTGAACTTCCCTTACACATTGTACTATCATTTTATGAAAGCTGGTCTGTGAGTACCATGAAAGCAAGTATTAAACGAGGTTAAAATTTAGGTCTTGGTCCTAAATTTTCCTTATGTCATCTCCTTATTAACACAGTTGATCTCTTCTCATACAGGTAGCCTGTGTATACTATAAAATAAACTGGAACACTGAGAGAAAAAAAAAACTGGTAAAATCAGATAATAACCAATCTGGATCGTTTATGTTCTAAATGTTGGTTTTCATTCACTAGTATTTTTTCCAGCTGAAATCTTCAGACATAATCCTCCATGGAAGTAAAGAGTCACAATAAATGGATATAATACCAACACCACTAGTTGGTTTGAATGATTCAGTGAAGTAAAACTCAGTCATTTGGGGTTGTTTAATGAAATAACTGGGCTTCCCTGGTGGCTCAGAGGTTAAAGCGTCTGCCTCCGATGCAGGAGACCCGGGTTCGATCCCTGGGTCAGGAATATCCCCTGGAGAAGGAAACGGTAACCCACTCCAGTATTCTTGCCTGGAGAATCCCATGGACGGAGAAGCCTGGTAGGCTACAGTCCACGGGGTCGCAAAGAGTCGGACACGACTGAGCGACGGAACGGAATGAAATAACTGATTAAACAGATCACTTTTCAGGGGGTGTGTGTTAAGTTAACATGAACGCAGCACTGTTATCACATAAGGTCAAGTGCAGAAAGAATTCATTACTTTTAAGGAGTGAGCAATTTTCAACCACGAGGATAGATGATTATAAACACTTTTCCCCTTATAGTCTACCACCAGGCAATTTGAGTCATGGTGCTAAATTAATATCCGTATTAGTATACAATATTCAGCCCAGAATGGTATTTTGTGAAGCAGGACTCTTACCTATCTTGCTCACTGTTGTTTGTCTAGTGCCTACAATGTAAGCATTCAGAAAATATTTGTTGAATGAGTTAATGAAGAGATTGTCATCAGCTATATATCTAACTAGACAAAAGCATTTCATCTATAAAAGAATCTGAGCAGTCACATTTGATGTCACAAGCTCTCCCAATATAAAGACTGCTCAGTAATTTTAGAACTGAGAAAGTACTGCTGACCTCAGTACTGATTCGGGTTCAAGACAGCAGGTTCCAAACTTTAGCATGCATCAGAATCACCTGGAAGACTGATTAAAACACAAATTGCTGGTCCCCAGCCCTTGAGTTTTTGTTTAGTAGGTCTTGCTAAGGCCTGAGTATCTGCATTTCTAACAAGTTTCCAGACGAGGCTGATGCTGGTGGTACAGAGACCACATTTTGAAAATCACAAATTGAGCAAATCAGTTTATTTGGCCTTTTGTTTTGCTGACTGATATATTTTCTACAAAAATCATGTTTATACGGAGAAGGCAATGGCATCCCACTCCAGTACTCTTGCCTGGAAAACTCCATGGACGGAGGAGCCTGGTAGGCTGCAGAACATGGGGTCTCTAAGAGTCGGACCTGACTGAGTGACTTCACTTTCACTTTTCACTTTCACGCATTGGAGAAGGAAATGGCAACCCACTCCAGTGTTCTTGCCTGGAGAATCCCAGGGACGGGGGAGCCTGGTGGGCTTCCATCTATGGGGTCGCACAGAGTTGGACACGACTGAAGTGACTTAGCAGCAGCAGCAGCAACATGTTTATAAGCAATGGATTTCTTGTGCGTGTAAAACAAGATTACCAATTCTCTACAATTCTCATAGTCTCTATTATTCTGTATGGTATCCAATAGTAAATCTGTCGAGCTCAATTTGTATCTGTCAATTCAGTGGCAAGAAGAAATTTAGCAAGCGTGTCCTTGTTTTTGATACTACAAGACTATCCAAACATTTCCACTTTTAATTTGCTTTGCTGGGCATTATTTCTTAGATTGGTTTAATTTCCTTCCACATAAAAAGATACCATCCAGATAACTTTTGTCAGTAAAAGCGTTAGCAAACTATAGTTACTCTTCATCAAACTGAGGTATGGCAGGTGCTTTAATAGCAAATACCTCCAAACAGTAACAAGTCATAAGGACAAAATTTTGGCACACTGGTAAAATCTACATTTACGGTAATACTGTTAAAGTTTCAAGCTTCATCTTTGAAGCCTTGCCAGAGAGACAGATTTCTTTGTTAAGGATTTTTCAGGTGTCTCATAAAGGCTAAATATTACTCATCTTTTAGCAAAATCATAACCTCTTGCAGGTTTTGGAAATCTGAATCCATTCATACTTTTTTAACAAAAGAAGTGTTAAATAGAGGGTAGGATCCTTAGCTGCTCTAGTGGAAAGTTTAACAAGTAATTAAAGAACAAAGGCCTAGTAGGTTTGCTAGCCCACACCTTGCCCTGAAAGGTATCACATTTTTAGCAGCTTTATATATCTCAGTAGATGAATAAAATTGAGAATTGAACATTTAATCTGGTTATTCAATAGAACCTCTAAAATTGCTCACATTGGAGATGGGAGGAGAGATGGAGGGAATGCCTGAAGGACAGAAATCACTCCGCTTTGTCCTCAAAATATTACCTGTAAGGGCCACAGCTCTGCCTCAGCCATGCCAGCACCTGCTCGGGAGAGTCCTCCCCTCCCACCTGGGGCGAAGGCTCAGCAAGAAAAGATTTACTTCAAAGGCTGCCAAGGCTGAGTATCTACAGACTGGTTTGAGTTGCATATGCAGCAAGGAAGCAGGTTTGGGGCAAGTGCAAGCACCTGAAGATAGCACAGGAAGGCTTTTTGACAGCCCCTAGTTGGGGATTTTCTCAAAAAAGATTCGCAAGATGCCAAGTTAATCTTGAGGTTTCTTGCCTCACCTCCTTTTATGTCCCTCCCTGAGCATTCTTGTATAAACTTGTCCTCAGGATGTCTTTCTGACTCCTATAAACTCCCACCTCTGGGCAGACTTGGCACCTCTGCCTTACCCTGAGGCCCTTGAATTACTTGCCCATTTCCACATTTCTGTGTTTTAAAACCTTTCTTCCAGGCAGGAATGGAAGATACAGTCTCCTTTCTGAGTCAGGCAGAGAAAGCGGTCATTTCCAGGCCACCTGTTCTTTCACTCAGGCCACTGCCTCTGTGCCAGAGGACTCTCCTCCCCTCTGGAAATAAGAAAATGATCTATCTTGACAATTAATTAGGAAGGACTAAGTGAAGGACTCAGATTTTTGAAGAGCCAGCTCCCAGATCATTTTGATTCAGAGCGAAACCCTGAACTGAATCCGGAGGGAAAGTGGCTAGCACCCCATGCTGCAGGTTGCAACTCTCCAGGTGTTCCTGAGAGCATGCTCAATAGCTAAGTTGTGCCCAACTCTTTGCAGTCCCATGGACTGTAGTCCACCAGGCTCCTCTGTCCATGGGATTTCCCAGGCAAGAATACTGGAGTGGGTTGCCATTTCCTCCTCCAGGGGGTCTTCCTAATCCAGGGATCGAACCTGCATCTCCTGTGTCTCCTGCGTTGGCAGGCAGACTTTTTTTACCTCTGAGCCACCTGGGAAGCCCCTCCAGGTGCTACTGGCAACCAAAATACCTCAGTTTGCTTGGGATTCTGTGACAAAATACCGTAGACTTGGTGGCTTCAACAATATAAATTTATTTCTCCTTCTCTCTCTCTTTTTTTTTTTTGTAAAATGAATAGGCTGAGAATTTTCCAAACCTAGAAGTTCTAGTTCTGGAATTGTTTCACAATTTCTTTTTTCATTCATCTCTCTCTTCTTGCCTTTTGCTCTAAGCAGTTAGGAGGATCCAAGCCACTCTTTACACACTTAGAAATTTCCTCAGCTAAATATTTAGTGTCATTAATTGCAAGTTCTACTTCCACAAAACACTAGACTATGAACACAATTCAGCCAAGTTCTTTTCATAACATAGACTGCCTTTTCAGTAACATGTTATTCATTTCCATCTGACATCTCATCGGAATGGCCTTTGATTCCTTATTTCTACCAACTCGGAGTTCATGATTAGTTACATATCCTCTAAGAAGATGGAAGCTTTCTCTCTAGCTCTCCTTCTTTCTTTATGAGCTCTCACCAGAATTTCCCCTACAGCTGAGATTCCTGCATGTACCTCACAACTCCTCCGTCTCCATACCTCACCCATTTCCAAAGCCACTTCCACAGGGTTAGTTTTTGTTGCAGCAGCACCACCTCTTACCTTCTGCCCCACCTCTCCCTCCAGGCAAAGTCCCATTAACTAGATGAGGATTTCACACTTCTCTTTGTTCCTCTTTCCACAGCCCACAAATGACAAAGCTTCTCATTTACCACAGGAAATTGCACTTGTTCATTTTTTATCCAACCTAAAATATGATTCAGCCTTTATCTTAATTCTTTTAGGTTGAATTTTTGCTCATGTTAGCCTTATAGCCCGTCCCCCACCCGTTTTTTTTTTTTCCTCTTAATTAATTCTTCATTTCTTTTTCTGGGTCCTTTTTCTTTCTTGCCTCTTAAATATCTGTATTCCTCAGGTCTTTCCTTGGATCTTATGTCTTTTCACTCTAGAGATTAATGGTTCTTCCTTTGGGGGAGTTAAAAAAAAAATTAAAAATCACTCAGTCATGTCCAACCCTTTGTAGCCCGCCAGTTACTCAGTTCCTAGAATTCTCCAAGCAAGAATACTGGAGTAGGAAGCCATTCCCTTCTCCAGGGAATCTCTCCAACCCAAGAATCGAACCCCATGTCTCCCCACTGCAGACAGATTATTTACCATCTGAGCTACCAGGGAAGAGTTTTGGGGAGTTAAGAATAAGGGGGGGAAAAAGGTATGGGCGCCTCTTCAGACATATATTTAATTAAATATTTTTAAAAGCTTATTTGATGCAAAGAGCTGACTCATTGGAAGACTCTGATGCTGGGAAAGATTGAGGGCAGGAGGAGAAGGGGCTGACAGAGGATGAGATGGTTAGATGGCATCATCGACATGAGTTTGAGCAAACTCCAGGAGATGGTGAAAGACAGGGAAGCCTGGCATGCTGCAGTCCCTGGAGTCCCAAAGAATCAGATATGACTGAGTAACTGCACAACAAAAGCTTATTATATGTCAGCCATTGTCCTTGTTACTGAGGATGTAATAGAAAACAAAACACACAAGCTTCCTGTTCTCAGGAGGAAGACAGACAATAAGTAAATAAGTTTAAATATGCATATGATTTCAATTAGTGATAATTGCCATGAAGAAAAACAAAGCAAGGTAGGGAGAGTCATGGAGAAGAAAGACCTCTCTGATACAGATAATTGACCACATGTTATTTAAAGCCATGACTGTGGATGAGATCACCAAGGGAGGACAGCAAATAGAGAGGAGAAAGCTGAGGACTCAGCTCTGGGGTATTTCACCTTTTCAAATTCAATAAGAATTAGAAAGACTCTGTGAAGCAGACTGAGAAGGATGCAGTTAGTAAGAAAAGAAAAAGAAAAGAAAATATGAGGATCTGGAAGATAAAAAAAATAACAACAAAATGTTCCAAGAAAGAGGGAGTAATCAACTGTGTCAGATTATGCTGAGATGATGAGTAAGATTGGAGAAGGAATTCATAGGGCCTGGACTCCATCTTAGGCCTATTCATGCTGATCATGCTCAGCCACCTTTCCAATGGACTCTGAACTCTGTGTTTAGTGCCTATGAAAACGACAACAGAAGGATAAGACCCCCTCCAGACAGGGGAACCTTGAAGAGCATATCTAGGTTACTCATCACCTAAGAGAAAACATACACTAATCACCCCTTCCTCCCTACAGGCCGCAAATTTTTCTGTATCTATCGGAGTGTAACCTTGGGTTTATTGATTATTGGCTAATTGTTTGACTGTTTGAGCACATGAGGACATAGCACGTGAATGATTGGGTTACTGGGATTGTATTTTCCTTGGTTTATGTAAGTCTCAAGGAATTTGGAGTGGTGGGTTCAGACACGTACACATGGGGTATAAAAGATTTTCACAAATGCTGATCGGGGTCCTTGGCTAAGAGGAGACTCTGCCTTGGGCCCGCTGGTGTAATAAACTGCACTCCACTATCTGCATTGTCCTTCTGAGTGAGTTTGTTTCCGGGAACGCGTGACTACAACAAGATGAAGATTAAAAAGTGTCTATTGAGTTTGGCAAGAAAGAAATCTGCCAATCTGAAGATCGGATTAAGTGGAATCGGAGGACAAGATCCTGACTGGAGTGTGCTCCAGATAGAATGGGAGGTGACAGAGTGATTGTAGATGACTCTTCCCAAGAGAATCAAAATTTAAAAAGAACAGAGAAATAGAAGGAGGGAGTTATGGGATGGGAATGTAGGGTCACAAGAGACTTCTTTCAAATGGGACATATTATAGCGATGGGGATGGCTACAATGTGTAACAAGGAGGAAATTGATGATGTGAAAGAGAAAGGGAATGAGTGCATAAGCAGAATCCTTGAGTACAAGAGAGGGGACAAGATCCAGTGCACAGCTCTGGTTTGATGAGTACTGGGGCAGTTTACCTATTGCAATAGGAAGAGCAGCAGCGTGTGTGTACAGATGCAGAGTAACTGGTAGATTGGATGGGGAGAAGTTCTCTTATGATCGTTTTAGTTTTCTTAATTAATTAGATGCAAAGTCAATAGCTGAGTGTGAGGAGAGAAGAAGGGTTGTTAGAGGTTTGAGAAATAAGATTGCTGCTCTGCCACCGAAAGACCACTTAAAATAGGGTATCGTTTAACATGGGACCGATCAGCACAGCTGGATGTTTTCCTCCAGCTACATTTAGCTGAACTTCTGATTAGGAGGGCTTCACTGGTGGCTCAAATGGTAAAGAATCTGCCCGCAATGCAGGAGACCTGGGTTCAATCCCTGGGTTGGAAAGATCCCCTGGAGAAGGGATTGGATACTCCAGTATTCTTGCTTGGAGAATTCCATGGACTGTAACCCACCAGGCTCCTCTACATGCAGGCTACAGTCCATGTACAGGTCGGCTATAGTCCATGGGTTGCAAAAAGTTAGACATGACTAAGCGACTAACACTTTCCAGATTAAGAACCCCTGCTCTACACCCTCTCTCTGAGTGACTTCATCCAAATTCATAACTTGGCTAACAGTTATGTCCTGTGATTCCCAAATCTGTATCTTCAAGCTAACCCTCTTTTTGGAACTCCAAACTCAATGTCTACTAGATTTTTCAACTTAAAATCTCCCTGTACCTCTTAAACTCAGCATATCCAAAACAAAAAGAGCATGTTTAAAACCATCCCTATGGTCCTTGACTCTGCTAACAACCTACCAACCCTTCATCTAACACCTAAAGTAAGAAGCAAAAATCTTTGCACACTCCAGTCAAAGAATCTTGTAGCTCCTACCTTCTTCACATCACACACCTCTCTTCCCTCTAATTTCACTGCCACTTGCCGTATTCAGTCCTTTGTCACTGTTCACCTAAGTTCCTGCAACAGTCTCCTGTCTCTGATGTCAGTCTATCCCCACTTAACCCACCTTCTGCACAGCTTCCAGTCTTCTCTTTGGTAAATGCAAATCTCATTATCTTGCTCCCCTACTTAAAATATTTCAAAAGTTCTCTTTAGCTCAGAAAGTAAAATTCACTTCAAAGTCCAATGCTGGCTATCCTTTAGCCTAATAACCTACCAATCTAGCCATTCCAAACTACTTGCTATTTGCATATTGCATCATATGTACACCAGGGTGCTTCCCTGGTGGCTCAGATAGTAAAGAATCTGCCTGCAATTCAGGAGACCCAAGTTCAATCACTGGGTTGGGTAGATCCCCTAGAGAAGGAAATGGCAACCCACTACAGTATTCTTGCCTAGAGAAATCCATGGACAGTAGACTCTAGCTGGATATAATCCATAGGGTCACAAAGAGTCGGACATGACTGAGTGAATAGAAATATAATAGAAATAGAATATAAAACACACTTTCTTTTGAAAAATCTTTTCTTCACCTGCAATTGCTACTAGCTTCCAGACCTTCCTCTGAACACCATCTTGACATTTACTGCAGGTAAGCTTCATATGTACTCCCAAAGCACAGTGAGTGTGCTATACTTATACTCACTTATCACACTGACCTCAGTTGACACTACATCCCCTCCAGCTACTTCCTCATTTTTCTGCTTTCCTTTGAAGCAAACCCCATCAAAAATTATCATCAATACTTCACTGCCGCCTCTTTGTCTCCTCCCTTTATCTCTGGCACACGTTTAAATCAGTCTTTTCATTTTGACTCTTCTAGCAAAACAACTCTTTACAAAGTTATAAATGTCTTTGACATGGCTATAAACAATGGTCAATCCTTAGTCCTCATCTTACTGACCCATCACAGTTGCAGCATCTGATACAATTAATTACTCCTTCCTTCTTGAAAGACCTTCTTCTCTTGGCTTCCTGGCAGCATTTTCTTTTGCTTCTGCTGTCTCACTGGCAGCTATTACCCCATCCCCTTTGCCACTTGTCCTGATCATCTTAATCTCTAGAACTTGGAATGTTCTTTTCTATTTCCTCTCTAGGTGATATCATCACTTTTATAGCTTTAAACACCCACTCTAAGGATTACAGTGCCCAAATGTGTATCTTAACCTAAACCTTTACCCTGCACTCTAGAATACCCTACTTAACACATGCATTCAAATGTGTAATAGGCAGCTTCCCAAACTCTTTCAGCAATCCTTCCCTTTTTAGTAAATAGCAATTTCATTCTTCCAGTTGCTCAAGCCGAAAACCTTGGAGTCATCCTTGACTCCTGTCTTTCTCCCACACCTCACATTTACACCACCAGTAAATCTTGTACGGTCTGCCTTCAAAATATATTCACAGTCCAACCACATCTACTCATCAGCCTGGTCAGCCCGTTCTCTCTCACCTGGTTATGTAACAGCCTCCCACCTAGTCTCCCAGCTTCCAGCCTTCTCTCCCTTCACACAAGAGCCAGAGTGGTTCTTTGAAAACAAGTTGTATCATGTCTCTTCTCTGCTCAGAATCCCCAAATTATTGTCATATCAGAGGCAATATAATGGTTTACAAGACCCTGTATAATTTAGCCCCCCCGACTAACTCCCTAAACTCATCTCCAACAACCCTCCCCAACACTCTGTTGAAACTCCATCGATCCTGTCTCAGGCCCTGTACACCAGACGCTTCCTCTGCTTGCTATGTTCTTCCTTGAGGATAGCCACATGCACACCCCTCACTTTCTTCACACCTCTGCCATCCTCTCAGAGGGCTTGTCGGATTAATTTTCAATGATGCTTATCACTGTCTCTTAAGTTATTTGTTCATTGGTTTATCTTCTGTCTTACCCCATTATTGTTGTTCAGTCACTAAGTTGTGTCTGACTCTTTGCGACCCCAACACTGCCGTGCAATGAAACAGACACGTGCACCCATAAGTGTGTGTGAATTGTGTGTGCCTTTACACGGTTGTTGTTTTTTAGTCACTAAGTTGTGTCCAACTCTTTGTGACTCCATGGACGGCAGCACACCAGATGTCACTGTTCTCCACTGTCTGCTGGAGCTTGCTCAAACTCATGTCCATCGAGTCAGTGATGCCATCCAGCCATCTCATTGTCTGCCACCCTCTTCTCCTTTTGCCTCCAATTTTTCCCAGCATCAGGGTCTTTCCCAGTGAGTCGACTCTTTTCGTCAGGTGGCCAAATATTGGAGCTTCAGCTTCAATCTCAATACTTTGGCCACCTGATGGAAAGAGCTGACTCATTGGAAAAGACCGTGATGCTGGGAAAGATTGAAAGCAATGTACCTCTATCAGGACCTTATTTTATTCACTGCTGTATCCCCTGCACTAGTATCCCAAGCACTCAGCAGATGTTCCATAATAAATCAAATGGAATTAAATACTGGTTTACTTATGCACCTCCTCCCAACTAAAACTTATACTCTTTTAAAAGAAGGACGATGGGACTTCCCTGGCAGTCCAGTGATTGAGACTTCGCCTTCCAGTGTTGGGGGTGCAGGTTTGATCCCTGGTCAGGGAGCTAATATCCCACATGCCTCATGGCCAAAAAACCAAAACATAAAACTGAAGCAGTATTTTAACAAATCAATAAAATCTTTAAAATGGTCACATCAAAAATAATTAAAAGAAGGACAATATCAAATTGAACTTTAAATCCACTTGGCCTAGCACAGTTCAGTTCAGTTGTTCAGTCGTGTCTGGCTCTCTGTGACCCAATGGACTATAGCATGCCAGACTTCCCTGTCCATCATCAACTCCTGCAGCTTACTCAAACTTATGTCCATCGAGTTGCTGATGCCATCCAACCATCTCATCCTCTGTCATCCCCTTCTCCTCTCGCCTTCAATCTTTCCCAGCATCAGGGTCTTTTCAAATGAGTCAGCTCTTCGCATCCGGTGGCCAAAGTATTGGAGTTTCAGCTTAAACATCAGTCCTTCCAATGAACACTCAGGACTGATCTCCTTTAGGATGGACTGTTTGGATCTCCTTGCAGTCCAAGGGACTCTCAAGAGTCTTCTCCAACACCACAGTTCAAAAGCATCAATTCTTCGGCGATCAGCTTTCTTCACAGTCCAACTCTCACATCCATACATGAACACTGGAAAAACCATAGCCTTGACTAGACGGACCTTTGTTGGCAAAGTAATGTCTCTGCTTTTTAAATATGCTGTCTAGGTTGGTCATAACTTTCCTTCCAAGGAGTAAGTGTCTTTTAATTTCATGGCTGTAGTCACCATCTGCAGTGATTTTGGAGCCCCCAAAAATAAAGTCTGACACTGTTTCCCCTGTTTCCCCATCTATTTCCCACGAAGTGATGGGACCAGATGTCATGATCTTTGTTTTCTGAATGTTGAGCTTTAAGCCAACTTGTTCACTCTCCTCTTTCACTTTCATCAAGAGGCTTTTTAGTTCCTCTTCACTTTCTGCCATAAGGGTGTGTCATCTGCATATCTGAGGTTATTGATATTCCTCCCGGCAATCTTGATTCCAGTTTGTGCTTCTGCCAGCCCAACATTTCTCATGATGTACTCTGCATATAAGTTAAATAAGCAGGGTGACAATACAGCCTTAACGTACTCTTTTTCTTATTTGGAACCAGTCTGTTGTTCCATGTCCAGTTCTAACGGTTGCTTCCTGACCTGCATATAGGTTTCTCAAGAGGCAGGTCAGGTGGTCTGGTATTCCCGTCTCTTTCAGAATTTTCCACAGTTTATTGTGATCCACACAGTCAAAGGCTTTGGCATAGTCAATGAAGCAGAAATAGATATTTTTCTGGAACTCTCTTGCTTTTTTGATGATCCAGTGGATGTTGGCAATTTGATCTCTCGTTCCTCTGCCTTTTTGAAAACCAGCTTGAACATCTGGAAGTTCACAGTTCACATATTGCTGAAGCCTGGCTTGGAGAATTTTGAGCATGACTTTACTAGCATGTGAGATGAGTACAATTGTGCGGTAGTTTGAGCATTCTTTGTCATTCCTTTTCTTTGGGATTGGAATGAAAACTGACCTTTTCCAGTCCTATGGCCACTGCTGAGTTTTCCAAATTTGCTGGCATATTGAGTGCAGCACTTCACAGCATCATTTTTCAGGATTTGAAATAGCTCAACTGGAATTCCATCACCTCCACTAGCTTTGTTTGTAGTGATGCTTTCTAAGGCCCACTTGACTTCACATTCCAGGATGTCTGGCTCTGGGTGAGTGATCACACCATCGTGATTATTTGGGTCGTGAAGATCTTTTTGGTATAGTTCTTCTGTGTATTCTTGCCTGTTAGGTCCATACCATTTTTGTCCTTTATCAAGCCCATCTTTGCATGAAACGTTCCCTTGGTATGTCTCATTTTCTTGAAGAGATCTACAGCAAACATTAAACACAACCTAACTTACATCATTGGCTCCTCTGGTTCTCAGGTCGTTCAGTCTGAACTGGACTACAGTTTTCCAGGCCTCCAGCTTGCAGATGGTTGACCTCTCCATAAGTGCACGAGCTGCTGCTGCAATGCCTCATAAAAAAAATCTTCTTGTATGTCTGTCTGTTTGCATGTGTGCTCAGTCGCTTCAGTAATGATATTGAATGGTTTTCCTTGGAAACGAACAGAGTTCATTCTGTCATTTTTGAGATTGCATCCAAGTACTGCATTTTGAACACAATGCCAAGCTCAATGCCTAGCATTGCTTAGCACAATGCCTAGTAAAGGTCAATCTATTCATGAAAAAATAAGTTAATAAGTATACATCTCCATTGCAAGCATGAGGATGTCTAATAGCCCTAGGAAATGATGCTTAGCAAAAAGTTGACCCTGTCACTCAAGGGAGGTGGCAGGAGATTCAAGCTAACAAATGGAGCGCTGCATTTCTTTGGCCATAGTGATGGTCTCAGACGTGAATCTCCGTCAGAACCAAGACTTCTAAGACAAAGACAAGTGCTCTGTCTACTGGAACACAAGCTGAGAGGATGTCAGGTCTGCAGTCTCTGCCGCCAATTGCTGCCACATGAAATTTTAAACTAAAGACAACACCATGGAAGGTAGAACTGAGAAATACAGAAACCAAATCCTGAAGGCATTTCTTGAGCTCTGAATGCATATTACCTGAATATCTACTCCCTAGACTTTTAAATCGGAGAAGGCAATGGCAAGCCACTCCAGTACTCTTGCCTAGAAAACCGCATGGACAGAGAAGCCTGGTGGGCTGCAGTCCATGGGGTCGCTAAGGGTCGGACACGACTGAGCGACTCCACTTTCACTTTTCACTTTCACACATTGGAGAAGGAAATGGCAACCCACTCCAGTGTTCTTGCCTGGAGAATCCCAGGGACGGGGGAGCCTGGTGGGCTTCCGTCTACGGGGTCACACAGAGTCGGACATGACTGAAGTGACTTAGCAGCAGCAGCAGCAGACTTTTAAATTCTGTGAGTCAACACATTGTTTTTTGCTTAAACTGGTTTGAGTTAGATTTTCTGTCACTTGCTACAGAAAAAAAAAAAAAACTTGATTAATTTATAATCTTTAAAAATTAGATTCCCATGCCCTGATACAGAATCTTTATTTTAACAAGGTCCCCAGGTGTACCCAACAGATACGGAGTTGCAAGCAGCAAAACCCAGTCTAGAAGAACCAAAGCAAAAAGAATCTCTTAAAGACATTAAATATCTTACAAAATAAGTAGGAGGGCTGGAAAGCCAGGCTTGGGGCTATGTAGTGAAGAATGAGGTCCAAAATTATGCTGGCGAACTCACCCAGGAAAGCAGTCAGCGATGCTGCCAAAGAACACTAAACACTACGCTTGCACAACTGCCCCAGGAACTCAGTCTCGGGGCAACCATCGTCACCTCTAGCACTGCAGCCACTATAACCCTATATATTCAGTCTGATTGCAACTACTACTGCAAACCAATTTACTGCCACTGCTGAGCCAGAAGCTTGGTTTGGTACTACTGCTAACACTACTAGAAAGCCAGAAATATTTTTCTATAATCTGCTCTCCTTTGCATCACAGTACCCTCCACATTGCACTGGAATTTTCAAACCTTAGAAAAGAAAACAGCTCTTGCCTCATAATAATGTTCATACATCGGAGAAGACTCCAGTCTTGCATTCCACCCAATTCTGGTCTGAGACTAGCTCAACCAAAAGAAGTCTGCTACTTTCTTGCCAGTGAACAATACATGAAGGGGCCCATTCTTTGCTTGGGGGTCCAGAGTTTAATTTATGCCCCTGACATTGTTTCCCTGTTTCTCACACCAAAAGATATTATAAATATTTGTGCTCATACCAAGGATACTATTTTAATCAAACTGTTAGAACAATCCAGGCTTACAAGTAATTTTATTATTTTTTTCACCAAATTCTTCAGTGAACTTATAGGCCATATAACCTACTCATTCAAAGCCTTACATGTGGAGGATTAGAACCACCAGGAAAAAAAATTATTTTAGACACAGGTTTCAGGAATTTGACATAATATTTGTCACACCTGCCAAAAAGCTAGTAAAGAGAATTTTCTGTAATCTTAAAATAGAATTAAACATTAAAAATCTTTCTCTATAACTCATGCTGTCTTTTGCATGCGAATGGGAGATTTTCCTCTCTTTCCACACGAAATTGTTCCAGTCAAAATTGGCCCCATCTTTAATGATCCTTTCCTTTGCTCTGCTATCTGACTATGCTCCTACATGGTCTCTGACTGTGGAACTCTGGGAAAATGAGTTTGACCTCTTCATTAAACTCAGTATGAAGTGTGGCTGGCATACTCTCTGCTTCTTTCAACAAGCAACCTTTTACCCACTATAAGTTTTAACCCAGAAACATGATGAAAATTCTCAGGTGTTGGGTCTGATTCCAAATGAGAACTTTTCTAGTCCTCTTGCCGCAGCAAAATCTGATATCATGGTACCTGAACAGCTGACAAAGTTCCAACTGAGGAATCATTCCCCAGACATCCCTTCAGGCATGCAGCCCCACGTGCAAATAAATAACCTGCAGGCACGTCCTTAATCACTGATAACACCTTTGACTAAGGCTTCTGACTGCACCCTATACGTAGTTTGTATACTGCCACAATACCATTGGCAAGCCACCTTTCCCCTTTGACAGTGTATTTCAGTGGATCCCACACACAGCTAAGGCCCTGAGTCACTATCTCTCTGTTTTTCCATTGTATGACCTCAGGGAAAGGCTTTGCGCATGTTTGATGATGGAAATTTCACCTGCACGTTGGTTGGATCCCCTTGGAACACTGCTGGGAGGTATCCCCCTGAGCACTGAGCTTGTGCCAGCCTTTGTTTTGTTTTGTTTTTTCTCATTTTTGCTCCCTGACTTTTGGGCCTTTCCCCAACAGCCTGTTTGGTTCTGTTTAGGTTGTATTACCTCATGCACAATTGGATTTGTACAGTTCTTTGCTGGTAGCAAAAAACAAAATATAGGTCTCATATCCAAAGACTTGAATTTCCTTGAAAATCTACAGAAGGCTCTGGGTCATAAGCCTTGAATCTATTCTACAATGACACATTTCATGTCCTGCTTTAATCAAACTGCAGGATACATAAGATTTATCAAATAGTAGAAACAGGACTTCCCTGGTAATGCAGTAGTTAAGAATTTGCCTGCCAATGCAGCGGAGGGCCGGTTGGATCCCTAGTTTTGAAAGATCCACAGAGCTCGCTCACCCTTAGAACATGTGCTCTGAAACAAGAGAAGCCACCGTAGCGAGAAACCTGTGCACAGCAATGAGGACCCAGCACAGACAAAAATAAATAAATGTTAAAAAAAAAAAAATACTGAGAAGTAGAGTGGAAAATTATGAACTTTGGAGCTAGTCTAACTTCAACACTTTCACACTAGTTTTGTGGCCATGGGCAAATTACTTAAATTCAGCTTCCTTGTGTATGTAATGAGGCTAATAATACTGCACCTATATCATAATCTACTATGAGAATTAAATGACTTCCTGTGGTTAGCAGACATTTGGTCTTGTCCAAAACACCCATAAGACATTGGTCCATACCGAAAGGTCCTTGGTATTTAGTCCTATCAAAACCATTTGGCGTGAACCAAATATGGTCATGTATATTTTGGATAGAATCAAATTTCAAGGACTTCTTGGCATTCACCAAATGCCATATGGATGTTTTCCGTTCCGTTCTGTCGCTCAGTCGTGTCCGACTCTATGCGACCCCGTGGACTGTAGCCTACCAGGCTTCTCCTTCCATGGGATTCTCCAGGCAAGAATACTGGAGTGGGTTACCGTTTCCTTCTCCAGGGGATCTTCCCGACCCAGGGATCGAATCCGGGTCTCCCACATTGGAGGCAGACGCTTTAAACTCTGAGCCACCAGGGAAGCCCATGGATGTTTTAGACGGGACCAAATGTCCTGCAAGACTTTCTAGAAGTATAGACACTATAAGCGCTCAGGAAAGTTTCATTCCCAGCCCCTTTCTGACATAAGGGGATATGCCCATGTCTCAGTGTTCCCTCAGTTACTGAAACTGAATACCTTCTAATGAACAACTTTCCTTCTTCTGGACTAAAATGGTTTTGTAAGGAAAATTCTATTCCAAGTGCTGATATTTAGGAGGTAATGATTTGATTTGCTTTATGAGGCCTCCTTTAGGAGAAGGGAATTTTCTTTAAACACAGTTGCTTTGATATTTACTGGGTGTGGAGGGATAGGAGGAAAGAGAGAAAGGAAAATGATAAATGGGTTCATTTAGAGCGATGCAGATCAAAGTAACTCTTAACTCTTTGACTATAAACATAATGTAGCTCTTAAATCAAAGCTCCTCCCCCAAAAGCATCTCAGCTCTTTTACTGTCTTAACTCCTGACAGTCGGACCTCTATTAATATCTACCTCTTTTTATATCCACTAGGATGTCCCCCTTGTAACAAAAGTGTTATCATGACAGTTACCATTCCAAAAGCATTAAGCCTCCACAGGGAATTTGCTTTTTATGTTATTGTGATTTGGAGGGTTGTGTTGAGCTGTACTTCTTTGCAGGGCGGGTGGGAATAGGAAAAAGAAATTGTAGAAGAGAGATCCTCATGAGACAAAGCTATCTGAGAGCCAGAACTCTCTTAGAAAGCTAAGATGGTAAATTTTTTTCTTCTTTTTTAAAGTTTCTATTTACTTTTGGCTATGCTGGATCTTCACTCTTGCATATAGGCCTTCTTTAGTTGCAGTGAGCAGGGTTACTCTTCATTGTGGTGCACAGGTTTCTCATTGTGGCCACTTGTTGCAGAACATGGGCTCTAGGCACACAGGCTTCAGCAGCTGTGGCTCCTGAGCTCTAGAGTATGGGTTCAGTAGTAGTGGCGTATGGGCTGTGGGATCCTCTTAGACCAGGGATTGAACCTGTATCCCCTGCACTGGCAGGCAGATTTTAAACCATTGGTCCACCTGCAAAGTCCCCAGGGTGAGAATTCTTAAAGACAGTCTTTACAACCTCTTTTGACTTGGTTTCTCCAGTATTCTTCCTTGCTTACACCATTTAAATTGAATAATCAAGGAAAAGGAGTATGGTTCTCAACATTGCTCATTATTAGAGAAACGCAAATCAAAACTACAGTGAGGTGTCACCTCACACCAGTCAGAATGGTCATCATCCAAAATCTACAAACAGCAAATGCTGGAGAGGGTGTGGAGTAAGGAAACCATCTTGCACTGTTGGTAGGAATGTAAATGGATACAGCCACTATTGAGAACAGTATGGAGATTCCTTAAAAAGGAGGAATAAAACTACCATATGACCCAACAATCCCACTACTGGGCATATGCCCTGAGGAAACCATAACTGAAAAGACACATGTGCCCCAGTGTTCATTGCAGCACTATTTACAAGCTAGGACATGGATGCAACCTAGATGTCCATTGACAGATGAATGGATAAAAAAGTTCTGGTACATATATATAATAGAATATTACTCAGTCATAAAAAATAATGCATTAGAGTAAGTTCTAAAGCGGTTCAGTTCAGTTGCTCAGTCGTGTCTGACTCTTTGCGACCCCATGGACTACAGCATGCCAGACCACCCTGTCCATCACCAACTCCGGGAGTTTACTCATACTCATGTCCATTGAGTCGGTGATGCCATCCAACCATCTCATCCTCTGTCGTCCCCTTCTCCTCCCATCTTCAATCTTTCCCAGAATCAGGATCTTTTCAAATGAGTCAGTTCTTCACATCAGGTGGCCAAAGTATTGAAGTTTCAGCTTCAACAACAGTCCTTCCAATGAATATTCAGACCTGATTTCCTTCAGGATAGACTGGTTGGATCTCCTTGCAGTCCAAGAGACTCTCAAGAGTCTTCTCCAACACCACAGTTCAAAAACATCAATTCTTTGGTGCTCAGCTTTCTTTATGGTCCAGCTCTCACATTCATACATGACTACTGGAAAAACCATAGCCTTGACTAGACGGACCTTCGTTGATAAAGTAATGTCTCTACTTTTTAATATGCTGTCTAGGTTGGTCATAACTTTTCTTCCAAGGAGCAAGCATCTTTTAATTTCATGACTGCAGTCACCATCTGCAGTGATTTTGGAGCCCAAAAAAATAAAGTCAGCCACTGTTTCCATTGTTTCCCCATTTACTTGCCAGATGCCATGATCTTAGTTTTCTGAATGTCGAACTTTAAGCCAACTTTTTCACTCTCCTCTTTAACTTTCATCAAGACGCTCTTTAGTTCTTTAGTTCTTCTTCACTTTTTGCCATCAGTGTGGTGTCATCTGCATATCTGAGATTATTGATATTTCTCCTGGCAATCTTGACTCCAGCTTGTGCCTCTTCTAGCCCAGCATTTCTCATAATACACTCTGCATATAAGTTAAATAAGCAGGGTGACAATATGCAGCCTTCACGTACTCCTTTCCCTATTTGGAACCAGTCTGTTGTTCCATGTCCAGTTCTAATGGTTGCTTCCTGACCTGCATATAGTTTTCTCAGGAGGCAGGTCAGGTGGTCTGGTATTCCCATCACTTTCAGAATTTTCCACAGTTTGTGGTGATCCACACAGTCAAAGGCTTTGGCATAGCTAATAAAACAAAAATAGATATTTTTCTGGAACTCTCTTGCTTTTTCAATAATCCAACAGATGTTGGCAATTTTACCTTTTCTAAATCCAGCTTGAACATCTTGAAGTTCATGGTTCATGTACTGTTGAAGCCTGGCTTGGAGAATTTTGAGCATTACTTTACTAGCATGTGAGACGAGTGCAATTGTGCAGTAGTTTGAGCATTCTTTGGCATTGCCTTTCTTTGGGATTGGAATGAAAACTGATCTTTTCCAGTCCTGTGGCCACTGCTGAGTTTTCCAAATTTGCTGGCATATTGAGTGCAGCCCTTCAAAACATCATCTTTTAGGATTTGAAATAGCTCAACTGGAATTCCATCACCTCCATTGGCTTTCTTTGTAGTACTTCCTAAGGTCCACGTGACTTCACATTCCAGGATGTCTGGCTCTAGGTGAGTGAGCATACCATCATGATTATCTGGGTCGTGAAGATCTTTTTTGGACAGTTCTTCTGTTTATTCTTGCCACCCCTTAATATCTTCTGCTGCAGTTAGGTCCATACCATTTCTGTCTTTTATTGAGCCCATCTTTGCATGAAATACTCCCTTGGTATTTCTCATTTTCTTGAAGAGCTCTCTAGTCTTTCCCACTCTATTGTTTTCCTCTATTTCTTTGCACTGATCACTGAGGAAGTCTTTCTTATCTCTCTTTGCTATTCTTTAGAACTTTGCATTCATATGGGTGTATCTTTCCTTTTCTCCTTTGCTTTTCTCTTCTATTCTTTTCACAGCTATTTGTAAGGCCTCCTCAGACAGCCATTTTACCTTTTTGCATTTCTTTTTCTTGGGGATGGTCTTGATCCCTGTCTCCTGTATAATATCATGAACCTCTATCCATAGTTCATCAGGCACTCTATCAGATCTAATCCCTTGAATCTATTTCTCACTCCCACTATATAATCATAAGGGATTTGATTTAGGTCATACCTGAATGGTCTAGTGGTTTTCCCTACTTTCTTCAATTTAAGTCTAAATTTGGCAATAAAGAATTCATGATCTGAGCCATAGTCAGCTCCCGGTCTTGTTTTTGCTGACTGTATAAAGTTTGTCCATCTTTGGCTGCAAAGAATATAATCAATCTGATTTCAGTGTTGGCCGTCTGGTGATGTCCATGTGTAGAGTCTTCTCTTGTGTTGTTGGAAGTGGGTGTTTGCTATGACCAGTGCATTCTCTTGGCAAAACTCTATTAGCCTTTCCCCTGATGGTCGTGATGGTCTTGATCCCTGTCTCCTCTACGTGGGTTCTCTAATGAGGTGGATGAATCTAGAATCTATTATAAAGAGTGACGTAAGCCAGAAAGAGAAAAATATTATTTATTACCTCATGCGATGAGTTGACTCACTGGAAAAGACTCTGATGCTGGGAAAGGTTGGGGGCGGGAGGAGAAGGGGATGACAGAGAATGAGATGGCTGGATGGCATCACCAACTCGATGGACATGAGTTTGAGTGAACTCCGGGAGTTGGTGATGGACAGGGAGGCCTGGCGTGCTGTGATTCATGGGGTCGCAGAGAGTCGGACACGACTGAGCGACTGAACTGAACTAAACTGAACTGAACACATATATATGGAATCTAGAAAAATGGTAGTGATGAACCCATTTGCAGGGCAGCAGTGGAGACACAGACAGAGAGAACAGACTTGTGGACACACTGGAGGAAAGTGAGGGTGGGGCGAATTGAAAGAGTAGCATGGAAACATATACATTACCATATGTAAAATAGAGAGCCAGTGGGAATTTGCCGTGTGATGCAGGGAGCTCAAATTCTGTGCTCTGAGACAACCTAGAGGGGTGGGGTGGGATGGAGATTCAGGAGGGAGGGGACACCTATGGCTGATTCATGTTGACGAATGGTAGAAACCAACACAATGTTGTAAAGCAATTATCCTCCAAATAAAAATAATTCTTTTAAAAAGGCATATGAAAGAAAGCAAAAATGTTTTTCAATGCTCTGTCAGATCACAGAAAGGGCAGGAAAGTCTTAGTCATATCACACAAAAGAGAAGTAAGCTTCAAAAGTCACATATAGTCAGACTTCCTGGTGGTCCAGTAGTTAAGAATCCACCTGCCAATACAGGGGACCCAAGTTCAATTCCTGGTCTGGGAAGATTCTTCATGCCATGGAACAACTAAGCCTGTGTGCCACAAGAGAAGTCACTGCAATGGAAGTCCAAGCACTGCAACTAGAGACTAGTCCCTGCTCACCACAACTAGAGAAAGCCTGTGTGCAACAAAAACTAATAACTATTTTTAAATGCATATTAAAAGATCACATATAGTCTATCACCCTGTTACAGTTTAGAAATTCAAAACTTAATAGGGCTTATCAGCTTACTTCCATTTCCCAACTGCTGACTCTAGCACAAAGTTTCTGTTTTGATCCTAAGATTGCACAACTGTTTATTCATTAAGACTCATGAAATTTCTACAGCCCTAAACAGCAGTCACTGAAGTTGTAATCTCTCCTTTCTCTGCCTTATCTCCATTATAAATCCAAGGTGTCTTTGGAGATAGATAGGTACCAAGTTATCTGACTTAGCTTGGCTATACAGGCATCTGGAGGATTTCTCCTGATAATACAATAAGAACAAAGAAGTCTCAAGAGTACAATGGACGTTTGCAAAGGTATGCTTCATCACTCTTCATTTTTTCTACCCAAGATTTATCACTATTCCCAAAATACCAAAGGAGAGACAAAACAGAGATACCAACAGAAGGAATGAGCTTGCAGAAATATTTGGTAACATAATGATTTGTCAAGATAATAGGGGAAAAGCCCATAGTCCAGCACTATTAAAAGCTTACCTAAGAAGAGGCAGGCTGAAGATATCCAACGTAAGTCAAAGAAATGCTTTGGATTGCCAAGTAACAGAATCTTTCTTATCAATCTCATTGATGATTATCGAACTTTTTTGTGTGGTGTCAGACTGCAATAATGCCGCTGAAGAGGATAAAGAGAGAGAGAGAGAAAACACACACAGGCAACAGAAAAAAAGGGCAAATAGCTACTTAGATGTTAAAATCACTTGTACGATGCAAGAATCACGAAGCACTCTACCTGAAGCAGTTGCACAGTACTGCAGACTAGGGAGCAGGGCTTTGATTCAGTAGGTCCAAAATTCCTCAGTGATATTGGTAGTGTGACTATCGAGATGAGCTGAAACACTGTTATACCATGGCACATGTATCTGCAAAAAGGCATTAACGCATATCAGGTCCAGAAAGTTGCTCTGGAGCCAGAGAAAATGGAAATTCAGGGTTGGAATTTTCTAATCTAGGTCAGGTTTGTTATCCCACTGAAACATGATGTCAGCTATTTAGATACACTTATTAAGTTTGCCTTCTCCTTTAAAATTAAAAATGGAAAGTGGTCATCTAAATGATTTAAAATGACTATCCCAGAAGTACCTACTTAACCTATTTTTTCTCAGCTGTTTTCAACTATAAAACACAATATGTCTAACCCAGTGAAGACGAGAAATCATTTGTAGCTGGGTTATAATGTGCCACACTCCTCTCAGACTTCCTGTTGTGGGAGCATAAGGAAATCAACCCTGATTATTCATTGGAAGGACTGATGCTGAAGCTGAAGCTCCAGTACTTTTGCCACCTGATGTGAAGAGCCAACTCATTGGAAAAGATCTTTACGTTGGGAAAGACTGAGGGCAGGAGAAGAAGGGGGAGGATGAGATGGTTGGATGGTATCACTGACTCAGTGGACATGAGTTTGAGCAAGCTCTGGTAGATAGTGAAGGACAGGGAAGTCTAGTGTGCTGCAGACCATAGGGTCATAAAGAGTCGGATACGACTTTGTGACTGAACTACAACAACAAACTGACTGACAGCCCCTTCTGTTTCTCTGGATAGACCACTGCATTCGCCCTGAGGCCACACTTCCCATGGACAACTCCCGGTCAATAACAACAGCAGAGGCACTAAGCCAGGCCGATTTCCACACTACGCAAGACTCTGACTGATTTCAGGTCTCCCCATCAACCTGGCTGATCCTCTCGAGGCACTGCACTGCAGTCGAAGACATCTCCCACCCAATGCTCTGGCCTCGCTTCCCTTCTATCTGAAGCCTCTTTCTGCCTCCCACTGCTCCCGCCCCGCCCCAAATCTCTTTCACATCGAATCCCATCTCAGTATTTGCCTTGGGTGGATTCAAACTAACACAGGTGGTTCAGAGAGTTGTCTAAGAAAACAGCCAGAAGATGGGAATTTGGAACAGGCTCACTCCCCAAAACAGTAGATTAGGAGTGTATGATAGGGTACAGAAGGGTCACTGACACGAGGTGGGGACCCAGTTGCTAAAGATTTCTCCCGAGATGACCTGGGGAAATGCCCCAGTGAAAGACAAAGGTTGGTCGATACAGGTCCAATCGTTCAGGCTTTTGAAAGACAACAAAGTGTCTAAAAAGACAACAGAGTTAACTGGTAATTGCTCAATAGTATTGATGTCCTGCAGAGGGGCATTGAGAAATGAGGGCTATTGACAAGCAGTTAAAAAGGCCTTCTTGGTTGCTTTTACAAAGAGGCTCTTGTCTCTTACAACAGAAAAGAAGAAAGCCATAGACTGCAGATCTGATAATTAAAGTTGCAGAGATCTGGTGATCTTTGAACATCATCCAAGACAGTTCTGTTATCCTAAAGTAAGGTGCTCGCTAGGGAAAACTGGGACCCAAAAAAATGGGGTGGGAACACTTGGGCTTCCCTGGTGACTCAGTTGGTAAAGAATCTATCTGCAATGCAGGAGACTCAGGTTTGATTCCTTGGTCAGGAAGATCCCCTGGAGAAATAAATGGCAACTCACTTCAGTATTCCTACCTGGAAAATCCTATGGACAGAGGAGCCTAGAAGGTTACAGTCCATGGGTTCACAAGAGTCAGACATGACTTGGTGACTAAACCACCCACCACCACACTTGGATGGATGCTCCAAAGGTGTTGACTATGAAGATCCTGCTAAACCCTCAGAGTTTACAGAGATGACCAACCCATGCCTCATCAGAGGAAGAACTTCCAATTGTGTTGAAAAATGCTACAGAGGCCTGTCCTGACAAGGAAACAAATGGTCCCCCTCAGGATTCATCCTCTCCTCCACTCTTGGCTACCCAGCTAAGGACCTACCTGGCCTGATAAAAGAGGTTTTATCTTATTCTACACCAAAGAGGTTGCAAGAGTTAGCTAGCACATACAAGCAGCTGCCAGGGGAGTGACCATGGAACTGGATTTTAAGAGTCCTTGATGAAAGGGGCTGGAGTATAAGACTGGATTGGGTAAGGAAGAATCCATGGACGTAAAGGCACTTTTTCTTGGATATAAGATTTAAAACCTGGCAAGGATTCCAAAGTAGAGGAAAAACACGCAGCTAGATTGGCTCTGAGAAGTTTGATGGCAGCAATGGCCAACATTCAGCAAAGCAGAAATGTCTGAGTTGCTCTGACAGATGCTAGAGGGAAAAGTTAAGAGGCTAAGGGAAGTGTACTTGACCGAGATGAGGGTGAGGCAAGAGAGGTTACGGGGGCAAAATTTAAGGAGTGACTCACTCTTGGGGTATTGCAGGAGCAGGGTCCCTTTTCTCACTCTTGCCCTGATCCTGAAAGTGGGCCTGCTAGATGCACACATAAAGTAAGGCCAGAAGGCCTCCCAGAGGGCTTGTTCCACACGAGGACCCAGAAGACGTATCTTTCCCACAACCATTAGGAATTCGCTGAGAGGGAAACAGAATCACTAAGAAATTTGGAGGTGGCTCCTCTGTAGCCCATGGGGAATGGTTGGAGAGTCCGGCACAGAGGTGAGTTCATTAATGTTCATGAGATGGTAACAGTCCCCAAAATACAGAGGCCAAGCGACAGCGTTAAACTGCCAGAAGTCAGGAAGCTGCAATTACCATAATGACCTGCAAGATGAGAGCAGCCAAGAGGTCTGACCCACAGGGAGTTGTGGAGATAACTACTTGAGCACAGTTGCCCTAGGAACAAAACAGAAGGGCAGCCAGCAAGTGTACTACTCAACATCTTAAAAGGAAAAAAGGCAAGAATGAGAAAGAAAGAAGCCAGCATCAATACCTATAAAAAGTCACAGTCGTTTGCTCAGGTCACAGATCTGAGCAAATTTTCAGATCTAGAACTCCTTGACTAAATACTGAAGAAAGTATATACTGTATTGATTCCTATGAGACCCACTGGAGTAACCTACATTGAGCCTTTGACCTATGGGGTAAGAGCTCTCGTAGTGGGGAAAGCCAAGTGGAAATCTCTGAAACTATCCTTTCTCACAGCCAGGATGGTAAGATACCAACAACACTGAAGCCTGGAGATGATTTCAGAGATGAGTTTTGCCATTAATGACCTAAAGGAGGCAAAGAACATTGGAATATTCATGTGCTTAGTCACTTAGTTGTGTCCGATTCTTTGCGACCCCATGGACTATAGCCTTCCAGGCTCCTCTATCCATGGGATTTTCTAGGCAAGAATACTGGAGTGGGTTGCCATTTCCTTCTTCAGGGGATCTTCCCAACCCAGGGATCAAACCCGAGTCTCCTGTGTCTCCTGCATAGGCAGGCAGATTCTTTGCCTGCTGAGTCACTGGGGAAGCCCAGCAAAGAACATGGCTATCATCATATCTTTATATAATTCACAAGTCTAGCCCTTGCAAAAGCCATCTTGGAGAATGACTATAGGCCAAACTCAGTCAAAGAGTATCTTTGATCATGGCTATTGTGCCAGACATGGTACCACTGCTGCTGCTAAGTCACTTCAGTCGTGTCCAACTCTGTGTGACCCCACTGACGGCAGCCCACCAGGCTCCCCCGTCCCTGGGATTCTCCAGGCAAGAACACTGGAGTGGGTTGCCATTTCCTTCTCCAATGTGTGAAAGTAAAGTCGCTCAGTCGTGTCCAACCCTTAGCGACCCCACGGACTGCAGCCTACCAGCCTCCTCCATCCGTGGGATTTTCTAGGCAAGAGTACTGGAGTGGCTTGCCATTGCCTTCTCCATGGTACCACTAACCCTCTTCTAATTTTCCCCTCAGAAAGAAGTACCCAAGGGAAGCTGCCCCTCAGACTAATGTAAAGTTGATCTGTGTGGCATGAGGGTTAGACTGTGGCAGTCATGAAAACACTCTCTTAGGACTCTTGCTGTGGGAGCATAGTTCACTAATGGCTTCAGATCCTGTCTCTCTGAACCCATCACTACATTTTCCCCAAGGCCACACTCCCCATGGACTAATCTCAGCCAGTGCTGGAATACAGCAGAAGTACTGAGACAGGCCTATTCTAGAAGACTGCAATTCCAGGATGCCTCATCGAATTGGCCAAATATTTCTTGTCTTTGCACTGCAGTCTCAGATGCCTCTTTTGTCCTTTCCTCTCTTCTTCATGATCTGAAGACCTTCCCTGACTTTCTTGTTTTCACAGTATATCTGTTTCTCTTGTGTGTGTATGTGTGTTATTTGCTCAGTTGTGTCTGACTCTTTGTGACCCTCTGCACCGTAGCCCACCAGGCTCCTCTGTCCATGGCAAGACTGAGTGGTTTGCCATTCCCTTCTCTAGGGGAATCTTTCCGCCTCAGGGATTGAACCCAGGTCTCCTGCATTGCAGGCAGATTCTTTACCATCTGAGCCACCAGGGAAGTCCCTAATCTATTTCTTAGTGGACCTGAACTAGCACACCCTGAAAGTCTGAGCAAAAGGATCTGCATTTCCACTGGCAATGTCTTAAAAGACACAGAATCACAAGGTGATCAGAGACTTATTTCTTTATTTTTACTACAATAAAGGTAACCTGCTAGAGTCTGAAGATGGTTAAGAAAACAAACCTGGAACAAAAATGGCTTTGTATCTTAAAATTTGCATACAACATAGCCAGAGCACAAAGAGGAAGTCTCAGCCTCAGCGCCAAAGTAAATATGCATTGTACTCTCAGTGCCAGTCACACAAATGGGATCTGCCCGGAGCTGGTCCTACTTGTGTTCCTAACTTGTCTGAAAATGTTTAGAGATTGTCATTCCTGGATCAGCACTTTTAGTTTGGATCTTGGTGCCAACAGTACCTTTAATTTTGTGGTTTCCATTCATCTGTTATTGGCGTGGCTCTTGATGCATGCAACCTCACCTAGAAAATAATAAATGGGTTCCCACTTCTGGTGGAGTAAACTTGGATTAGAAGCCATAGTTTGGTGGACTCGGCTCAGATGAACCAGGTTCTGTCAGGTTTGTGGTTGATTTAATCTAAAATAAAGTGCAGTGGTCCATCCACTTTCCAGATAAGTCCAGGATTTTAAGAATGGTCCAAAGTTAATTTGGATCCATGAAAGGTGTGGTTTTTCTGGGAATCACCCAAAACTAGGGGATCCTAGAGTTATTCTTATCCTTGGTGATTAATGAACAAGTCATTCAGAGTCTTTCTGTCTACATTTCCTAATGGGTATAATAACCCCTCCCTTTGAGAAGGTTACGATGCTTTATATATTTGTATGGAAGGCCTTGAAATCCTCAGTTTGTTTAAGGGGGAAAAGTATGACAAAGCTGTATATTGTCACCTTGCTTATTTAACTTATATGCAGAATACATCTTGCAAAATGCTGAGTTGGAGAAATCACAAGCTAGAATCAAGATTGCCAGGAGAAATATCAACAACCTCAGATATGTGGGAGATACCACTCTAACAACAGAAAGTTAAGAGTAACTAAAGAGTCTCTTGATGAGGGTGAAAGAGGAGAGTGAAAAGCTGACCTGAAACTTGACATTAAAGCAACTAAGATTCTGGCATCCAGCCCCATCACTTCATGGCAAGTAGAAAGGGGAAAAGTGGAAGTAGTGACAGATTTTATTCTCTTGGACTCCGAAGTCACTGTGAATGGTGACTGTAGCCACAAAATTGAAAGATACTTGCTCATTGGATGGAAAACTATGACTAACCTAGATAGCATATTAAAAAGCAGAGACACCACTTTGCCAACAAAGGTCTGTGCAGTCAAAGCTATGGTTTTTCCAGTAGTTATGTGTGGATGTGCGAGCTGGATGATAAAAAAGGCCGAGCACCAAAGAATTGATGCTTTTATATTGTGGTGCTGAAGAAGACTCTTGAGAGTCCCTTGGACTGCAAAGAGCTCAGACAAGTCAATTCTAAAGGAAATCAATCCTGAATATTCACTGGAAGGACTGATGCTGAAGCTGAAGCTCCAGTACTCTGGCCACCTGATGCAAAGAGCCAACTCACTGGAAAAAACCTGATGCTTGGAAAGATTGAAGGCAGGAGAAGGGAGCGGCAGAGGATGAGATGGTTAGATAGCATCACCACCTCAATGGACACGGGTTTGAGCAAACTCTGGGAGACAGTTAAGGACAGGGGAGCCTGGCATGCTTCAGTTCATGGGGTTACAAAGAGTCAGACACGACTCAGCATCTGAGCAAAAACAGCAAAAAAAAAAAAAGTTCTCATATGCATAATTTTTAATTTAAAGACAAAGAATTTGATCAAACTTTGAGGTTTAGTTCATTAGGCTTTCTCAGCTTAATTGATCTTGTCTATGCTGAAGTCTCTATAATGAACATTTTATTGGCACATTTTATTTTATTTTGCAAGGGTGTGGACTGCACTTAGCATATCTTTGGCAGCCAAACCTAGCACCATGATGGATGTTTAATAAATGCACATCAACTTGTAGGAAACAATGTGACAAAGAAGTATTGACTAAGAATTCCAAGACCAGGGTCTAAGTTTCAGCTCTACTACTAATACACTGCAGAATCTTCCACAAATCGCTTGACTTTAATTTTCTCTTCTGAAAATGAGAACCTTGGTGTTAATCATCTCTAAAGTAAATTTCAAGATGTTTAAAAATAACCTATCACAATTTGTAAAGTTGTTATACCTTTATATTATTTAGTGAAGAGCCACTTTTTTAAAAAGAAGAAAAATGGAGACATTTATAAGTAAATACTCTCATATTTTATTTTTCTAAAAATCTGTACTGCTTTTTAGAAGACAGTGTAGTATAATTCAAAGAGTACTAGACCTGTGTTCTAAAAATGGATTTGCTACTAAATGTGTTGGGGAGTTTTGGTAACTCATTTACATTTGTAGGAGTCAGTTTATTATATGTAAAATTAGGATATTCAATTAGATTAATTCTAAAGACTCTATCTACTAAGGTCTCTCCCAGTCCTAACAATCTATAATTCTTCCGGGTGACATTTTAAAATGCCTTTTTTCTTTTATGATTACAATAGTAGTTTTAAAATATTGATTTTAAAATGTTCAAAGATTACAAAAATACATTAAGTAAAAAGTTGAGTCCATTGTAATGATGTTACTTAGAGATTAAGTGTTAAAACCTTGGTGTATAATCTCTCAAATTTTTCACTGATATATTCACACTGATGTATTATTATATAACCTATTATTTTACAAAATGACAGCATGTCATACATACTTTCGTGATACTTGCTTTTTTTTTTACTTTATAATATATAATGAACATCTTTCAACCACACATGCAGCTATATCTCATTCTTTTTCATGATTCATTTCCACTGAATGAATGTATCCAAGCTATTCACCTATCTCCTATTGATGAACATTTAACATGTTTTAAAATTTTTATAATGGGCATCTCAGATCATCTATAAACATCTTTTTTCATCTATCTTTGTACAACTTTGTAATTATTTACAAAACGTGGAATTTCTGGGCAAAATGGTACAATTTCATACATAGAGCCAAATTGCTCTCCAAGCCAGGTGTGAACAATTTATCCCCATAGACAATGTAAGAGATAAGAACACTAGGTGGTGCTAAGCAGGCTAACTCCAGCTACCATGTATTAATAGTAAGAACTGGGGAGGCTTATTATCTAGTCTGGGCTTTTGCCTCAAAATACTGTAAATCTAGATTAGTGCTGACATAAAGTATATACCCTTAATTCGAGTCTCATTGGTCCACCATCAGGTATATCACATGTGGTTCCACAAAGCAGAACTAGGGCCAATGTATGGAAATAATAGAAAAATTCTGATGCAAAAAAAAAAAAGAAAGAAAAAGCTTCCTAGCATCAGAATTTTCCCATAAAAAGATGCTCTGTTTCTTAACTAGTGAGTACCCAGTCACTATAGCATAACTGGTCATCAGCTGAAGGCTAGATGACCTTTTATGAAATAAGGAATAGCTCTGATAACTTCTAGAGCTTCCTTCAGATTCTAAGACTCAAGGACACACAGATTTTGAAGAATAAGAATTGGGGTTCAATCCTCCCACAGATACTTGCCTTCCTGGACTCTGCTTCATGTCTGAATAACAATTTTTATATTTTCTCTAATCTCCATATTTGAATACTTCATTAGGTTAACTTCTGTAAGTTTAGATTACTATGTCTTTCAGAGCTCAGGTTAAATATCTTTCTTTCCATTCAATTATACAATAGATATGTATATTGAGCCTGGCAGAGTACTAGCTGGGGATCTGACAGCGAAAAAAACAGACGATTCCTGCTATCATAGAATTTAAAGATTGTGCAAATACAGATATATAAACATAAGGCTATATTTGCAGGCAAATATAAATATATTTGCAAATACAGATATATTTTACTATATAATGAAACTTTTATTTGAACTGCCTATGAAATTAACTGGATACCTATCCAGTAAATCTAAAGATGTTCATTAAGAAAATCAGAAACATGTAACCAATATTTTAAACCATTTCTCATTGATTTTTTTTTCAGTAGACACAAAGCAAAACAGAAAACAGAGATAATTACCTGAACATTTGAGGTAAAGGTAAGAGCCGAAATAATTATCTAATCTAAAAATAAAGCGAACACAACACATTTGCTTTAGTTGTCTAGGAAACGGCATCCACATTCCCTTTTAACCTACAGTTCTTCACAGGCCCAAATGCTAAGATTAAAAATCTCTGAATACTCGAAGCACATGAACATTCTCTCTGGCCCCAAGCCCAACATCACATTTCCTCTAACAGAAACGATAGAAAAGGAGAAAGCGGTTCAGAGAATGGCTTGGGTTGAACTGTATGTGTTTATGAAGAAAAGTGCCAATGAAATCACCTATGTCAAGGGAAAAAAAAAACACCATAAAGAAATTTCCCAAAGACATCTCAGATCCAAACCTCACTCTTAGGTTAAAATATCATTATCTCAGGGCACATTCCTCTCCTCTCATGCATGCATGAGCACAATGCTTCCTGTTGAAAGCTCACTCTGAAAATAAAACGCAGTCCCATGGTAAGCCTAGCTTCCCATGAAGGCAGGACAGAGTCAACAAAATAATCCTCACTTTCTTTCAAAGGACCAAAATTTCTCAAAGGATTTATATTCCCTGAAAGGTCTAGATCTTACCTAAAATAAAGAAATATAACTTACAGCTCCACCAGTTAAACTTGGTCAAAAGTTTTTAAATCTCATTTTTAAAACACTCAGCAAGGAAATTTGTATAGCTCAGGAGCTTTAAATATATATATAGGTGAATTATTTCTTTATAAGATTTCCAACCTGACATTCAGGACAAACCATTACCTTTTACCATATAATCCCAATGTGTTTTTGATCATGTGTAACTAACTTGGGGCAAAGATAATTTCTCTTCTACAGCTTGGAAGTTAACCCACTTGATGTTCCATTTTCACTTAATACCCTCACTTCTTATCACCCTCAAAGAAAGTTCTGTTCACTGACACTGAAAGTACACTACTTTTTAGGTTGCAACAATTGAAACTGTCCATTTTGGACCTACTAAAAGAGCAGTTTCACGTGGTTCAACTCAAGTATTAAGTTCATTTTTCCAGACCCCCATTTCTTCATCTACAACCTAAGGATGTTTGACAAATTGAGCTGAAAGATGCTAGGTCTAATAATCTTATGATTCTAAGAGCTACAGGATCAAGTTCACACACATATACACAGGGAACATATGCATAGGTGTCATTTGCTACAGTAATTTTGCTACAGAAAGAAGCAAATAATTCATTAACAAGTATTTATTGAACACCTAGTTTGGGTAAAGCCCTAATATAGGCACTTTTATAATATGCTTCCCTGGTAGTGCTATTGGTCAAGAACCCACCTGCCAATGCAGAAGACCTGGGTTCTATCCCTGGGTCGGGAAGATCCCCTGGAGAATGGAATGGCAACCCACTCCAGTATTCTTGCCTAGAAAATCCCATAGACAGAGAACCTGGCAGTCTCCAGTCCATAGGGTCACAAAGAGTTGGACATGACTGAAGTGACTTCGCACGCATGATATGCAAATGATGGAATTTATTGGGCTATTTATGAGAAGAAAACTCTAAAATATTTTGAGGGCTTGAATTCCTTGAGCTTTAAACCAAATTTAACTTTGTGTATGTCGAACACTTGGTCATGCTTATCAATTTTAAGTGGAATACTTAACAATCACAATCATAATTTCCTTCCAATGCCCTCTGGAGGCTCTGAACTGAGTCTGTGAATGAGAAGGAAAAAGCTGAGCCACAAGAGTTTCATAACTTTTTTCAGGCACTCACTTCATTATAACAGATGATTTATGAAATTATAAATGTACCAGATTCTCCAGGGTATGTGCCCACTCCTATGAATAAGTGATAAACCACTAAAATGCATTAACTCTCTTAAGCAATCAATCCTTCATCCTGCAAACGCTGCCTGAGTGTTTATTATGTCAGGCCCTGGGCTTGGCTTTGAGATATGGAAATGAACAGCCTCCTCTCTTCAAGGAGTTCACGTTCTATTGAGTAAAACAGATCAGTAAACAAATATGGGGTTGGTCAGAAAATTCATTCAGGTTTTTGCATAAGATCATACAGAAAACCCAAACAAACTTTTGTCCAACCCAAATACTTCCACTAACTGTTGACAAGTACTTGTGCAAATTACTATAATGATATATAACATGGCAGGAGAGGGGCATTGGTGCACTTAACTCATGAAGAAGGCAACATCTAATTTGGAATTTGAAGATATAAATTCCATAGGTATGGGTGCAGGGAGTGGGGTAGGGAATGGATACTAGAGGCTAATAAAACAAGATGCACAAAATATGAAGACCTGGAAGAATATTTTTTATTCAGAGAAAGGTGGCAACCCCGATCGGGTACAGAGTGTGAGCAAAGATGTGAGAGGAAGTCAGATGGGTAAGGTAGACAGGACCAGCTGTTGAAGTCCTAAGGCCAGCTTAAGAATATGAACTGTCTGTATGTAATAGAAAACCACCGAGGAGCCTTTAAGTGGGAGAGTAGCATAATCGAATTAGAAAAATTTGAGAGATTCTTGAATGACAGTGTGGATGATAGTTTGAATGGACTAAGTTGGAGTCATCAAGATCAGCTAAAAGGCCATTCTAACAGTAAGGAAAAGAGAAAAAGGACTAAATTTAATAGAGTAAAATACTCTATAAACTACCACTGATAGCACCCAGAAACATAAAATCAATCATTCCTACATTTCATCTATTTTTAAATTGATCAATCTAAAATGTCAAAACATCTGGCCTGTTTTATTTTTTTAACAAATGGGCCAGTTTTGTGGCATAACATAAAGATGTTTATTTGTTCATTAATCGCTAAAATTTAGCCTAGGGAGACAAAAAGCAAGTTGTTAACTTACGGGAGTTTTTATGATAAAATGGATACCCAAAGAGAATCTGTTATAGGTAAGAAAAAATTCTAATATGGCATTTAAGTCCTCCTGCTTGAGTATCATGCTAACTCAACATATTAACTCAATTTTCTACATGGACATGAAATTGCAAGGATAACCTAATAGTTGTTGTTGTTGCTATGTAGTTGCTAAGTCATGTCTGACTCTTTGCAACCCTATGAACTGTAGCCCTCTGTCCATGGGATTTCCCAGAGAAGAACACTGGAGCAGGTTGCCATTTCCTTCTCCAGAGGATCTTCATGACCCAGGGATCAAGCCTGCATCTCCTACATTGGCAGGCAGATTTACTCAACCACTAGAGAAGCCCAATGAACTGAATAGAATTCTTCAAAGGAGACATGCCAATGGCTAACTATTATATGAAGAATGCTCAACATCACTAATCATCAAGGAAATGTAAATCATAACCACAATGAGATGTCACCTCACCTGTGTCAGAATGTGGCTATTAAAAAAAAAAGACTTGTATTGATGAGGACATGGAAAAATTGGATCCCTTATGTACTGTTGGTAGGAATGCAAAATGGTATAGCCACTACAGAAAAGAGGTATGGTGTTTCCTCAAAAAATTAAAATAGACCTACTGGACTTCCCTGGTATACAGTAGATAAGAATCTGCCTGCCGATGCAAGGGACACAGGTGTGATCCCTGGTCCGAGAAGATTCCACATGCTGCAGGGCAACTAAGCCCGTACGCCACAACGGCTGAGACTGCACGGGCTACAGCCCACATGCCGCAGCTACTGAGCCCATGCACTGCAACTGCTAAGCCTGTGAACCTAGAGCCTGTGCCCCACCACAGAGTAGGCGGCTAGAGAAAGCCCACACGCAGCAACGAAGACCCCATGCAATCAAAAATAAATAAATAAATAATTTAAAAAAATAGATCTACCATATGATCCAGCAGTCTCACTTCTGGATACTTGTTCCACGCAAAAATAGAATCCAGATCTCAGAGAGTTATTAGTCCTCCCACATTACTGCAGCATTTTTCATAGTTGTCAGGTAGAGGAAACAACCTAAATACGGATCAACACACGAACAGTAAAGAAAATGTGGTTATACAGACCATGGAATACTAGTCAATCTTCAAAAAGAAGGAGATTTTGCAATGCGTAACATGACTGAACCCCGAGGACATTGTGCTAAGTGAAATAAGCCAGGCAGAGAAATACAAATACTGTAGGATTTCACTTATTTGAACGTATAGAAATTCCCAAATTCATAGAGTCAAAGAATGGAATGCCAGTTTCCAGGGGCTGACTTCAGGAAGTAATGGGGAGTTATTCAACAGGCGTAAAGATGTCTGTTACGCAAGACAAAATCTAACGGTTTGCAGAACACCACTGTACCCATGAGGTCCCCCAGGTGGCGCTAGTGGTAAAGAACCCGTCTGCCAATATGGCGTGCTGTGACTCATGGGGTCGCCAAGAGTCGGACACGACTGAGCGACTGAATTGAACTGAACTGAGGCTGCAGTCCATGGGGTCGCTGAGGGTCGGACACAACTGAGTGACTTCACTTTCACTTTTCACTGTCATGCATTGGAGAGGGAAATGGCAACCCACTCCAGTGTTCTTGCCTGGAGAATCCCAGGGACGGGGGAGCCTGGTGGGCTGCCGTCTTTGGGGTCGCACAGAGTTGCACACGACTGAGGTGACTTAGCAGCAGCAAGAGACTCGAGTACGATCCCTGGGCTGGGAAGATCCCCTGGAGGAGGAAATGGCAACCCATTCCAGTGTTCTTGCCTAGAGAATCCCATGGACAGAGGAGCCTGGGGGGCTACAGTCCATAGGGTCGCAAAGAGTCAGACAGGACTGAAGCGACTTAGCACACCCACACTGTACCTATAGTCAATAATCATGTATTATACACTAAAATTTTCTTAACAGGGTAGATCTCATGTTAAGTGTTTTTACCACAACAAAATTTTTAAAAATTTTTAACAAGGGTATACTCTGACTTCTTTCAGCATATGTGAAAAAAGCTGTGTTTGAGATTTTCTTGGTGTTCAGTTCTGGTCTACCCAATTACCAATAATCAACTTGGGCTGTGTTCTCTCTCAGAGTTCTGTTCTTAAAGTTTTTCAAAGGATTAAAAGTGCAGTACTGCTTCCAGTAAACTCATAATTGTTTTTTCCATTTGCCTAATCATAAATAATCTAGTTCAATCACATGTGAAGTTTGTTGCCACAGACCCACTAGAGGTACTATTTTGCTTTCAGACATCAGAAGCATTCTTACTGATTTTTTTTTTTTTAATTTTCTTTTGCCAATGTTGTCTCCACTACCTCCTGCTGTTTTCTATTTCACCAGGTTGAAACATTACAATACATGCATGCTGAGCTGTGCTTCAGCTGTGTCTGACCCTTTGCAACCCTATGGACTATAGCCCACCAGGCTCCTCTGCCCATGGGATTCTCCAGACAAGAATACTGAAGTGGATTGACATGCCCTCCCCCAGGGGATCTTCCCAACCCAGGGATCAAACCCACATCTCTTATGTTTCCTGCATTGGCAGGCAAGTTCTTTACCACTAGTGCCACCTGGGAAGTCTGAAACACTACAACACACTCATTCAATTATATAAAGACAAAATTAGTATTTAGGAGAATAAAATAATAGAGTATCTTTTTGCTTGACTTGACAGCAACTTGAATGCCTCCCTGCGTGGCTGGACCATGTAATTGTGCCATTTAATGCACTAGCAACAATATAAAAGGTCCAAACGTGCTACAGACTAACCAGTTAAATGGCCAGAGACACAAATAAAGAACTATGTTTCAAAGAATTTTGTGCCACCACCTAATATTTTTAATCACTCCATGATGCTGAATCATTTAAAGATATTTCTCTTTTTATGTGCCTAGCTTTTTGAGCAACTGAATGCTCATTAAGGGCTTCGCTCAGATAGTAAAGAATCTACCTGCAATGCAGGAGACCCAGGTTCGATCCCTGGGTCAGGAAGATCCCTGGAGAAGGGAATGGCTACCCACAGAGAATACCATGAACAGAGGAGCCTGGCAGGGCTACAGTTCATGGGGTCGGAAAGAGTCAGACAAGACTGAGTGACTTTCACACATGCATACAATGCTTATTAAATCTTAATACCTCTATAGTCTTTCCAAAAAAAATGATAATTCCATGGAAGAAGCATAGGCAGTAGCTACTTCTCCCGAAAAGTATATGTCTTATATACAGAGTGCTAACTATCTGAGAGCAGAAACCACATCTTTGTTGATATATGCTATAGGGATAGGTATAATGCCTGGCAGATGGAGTTGCCAAAGATAGAAAGGAATATGGGTTATAAGCCTGGTCATTAAAGACACAAGAAGATAGACCATGCAGAGAGAGCTGGTAGAAGTAGATTTCATATCTCTCAAGGGACAATGCAATTGGCTAGAAGTGAGAAGTTGACTGTTTACCTACTGTCTTCAGAATACATGGTAAGGGGACTTCCCTAGTGGTCCAGTGACTAAGTTTCTTCACTCCCAATGTAGGAGACATGAGTTCAATCTCTGGTCAGAGAACTAGACCTCACAGGCCACAACTAAAGAACCGACATACTGCAATGAAGATCAAAGATGCTACATGCCACAATTAAGACCCAGTACAGCCAAATAAATTTTAAGAAAAGAAAGAATATACAGTAGGAAAAGAGTGGCTGCAAATGAATATAACTGGATTTCCAGGTAACAGAACAAAATTTATGATTCCATCTTAGCGTATTAACCTGATGATGATAGTTTAATAAAAACCTCTGTTTCTATAATTTTAGAAGTTAGAAATGCAGCACATTTTGACTTAGTATGGCATTCCTTATCCAATTAAACTTTGATGGATAGCACAAATTTTAAAAAGAATTTGTACAAACTTTTCCCAAAGCTCTTTCTCATTCCACATGTGAAAAACAAATATACTTTGAAATGGAGACACTAAATACATGTTGCATACTCCAGTAGATGTTTACAGAACTATAATCTTTTTAAAATGCTGAAAGGGGGAAGACAGACTTCCACGTCACTCAAATTGAAAGTAGGAAAGTGGTCACAGCAAGAATGAACATGGAAAGCCCACAAATAGCTATGAAGGTTGAGATCACAATTACCAATTTAGAGTTTTTAGAATGACCTAGGCACCTGATACACAGGTAGGAGGTAAGAGTTAAAGGGGCCATCTGTTTATAAGCAGAGTGATTCTCAAGAAAAAGAAAAATACACAGATTCCTCTTTGTGGAGCTAGTGAAGACATCTGCTCCTCTACCAACTCTACTTATTAGAGTCCAGTCATTTTATTTTTAGGATTTCCTCAGAACCTAGAATGGTGTTCTACCTTATAAATCCTCAATATAATGAATCAAGTTCATTACTGTGTAATCATATTATGTATATCTGTTGACTGATTCATTTTAAAGTATTCCAGTGGATTTTCTCCAAATTGCACAAAGAATATAATATAAAGTTTATAATTTACTGCCAGTTCTAAATATACTATGTCATTAATCTAAATATACTATGTGCATTAATCACCAACACCTTTGAATATAATGGGCACTCAACAGTCGTCTGAAGGATAAAGGATAAAGGAATAAGATTAGCTGAACTGTAACCCCTGATGAAATAGAGGAAAAAAACAGAATAGGAAAAACAAGAGATCTTTTCAAGAAAATTAGAGATATCAAGGGAACATTTCATGGAAAGATGGGCTCGATAAAGGACAGAAATGGTATGGACCTAACAGAAGCAGAAGATATTAAGAAGAGGTGGCAAGAATACACAGAAGAACTGTACAAAAAAGATCTTCACGACGAAGATAATCACGATGGTGTGATCACTCACCTGGAACCAGACATCTTGGAATGTGAAGTCAAGTGGGCCTTAGAGAGCATCACAACAAACAAAGCTAGTGGAGGTGATGGAATTCCAGTTGAGCTATTTCAAATCCTGAAAGATGATGCTGTGAAAGTGCTTCACTCAATATGCCAGCAAATTTGGAAAACTCAGCAGTGGCCACAGGACTGGAAAAGGTCAGTCTTCATTCCAATCCCAAAGAAAGGCAATGCCAAAGAATGCTCAAACTACCACACAATTGCACTCATCTCACATGCTAGTAAAGTCATGCCCAAAATTCTCCAAGCCAGGCTTCAGCAATATGTGAATCGTGAACTTCCAGATGTTCAAGCTGGTTTTAGAAAAGGCAGAGGCACCAGAGATCAAATTGCCAACATCTGCTGGATCATGGAGAAAGCAAGAGAGTTCCAGAAAAACATCTATTTCTGCTTCATTGACTATGCCAAAGCTTTTGACTGTGTGGATCACAATAAACTGTGGAAAATTCTGAAAGATGTGGGAATACCAGACCACCTGACCTGCCTCTTGAGAAACCTGTATGCAGGTCAGGAAGCAACAGTTAGAACTGGACATGGAACAACAGATTGGTTCCAAATAGGAAAAGGAGTACGTCAAGATTGTATATTGTCACCCTGCTTATTTAACTTATATGCAGAGTACATCATGAGGAACGCTGGGCTGGAAGAAGCAAAAGCTGGAATCAGATTGCTGGGAGAAATATTAATAACCTCAGATATGCAGATGACACCACCCTTATGGCAGAAAGTGAAGAGGAACTCAAAGGCCTCTTGATGGAAGTGAAAGAGGAGAGTGAAAAGGTTGGCTTGAAGCTCAACATTCAGAAAACAAATTTCATGACATCTGGTCTCATCGCTTCAAGGGAAATAGATGGGGAAACAGTGGAAACAGAGTCAGACTTTATTTTTGGGGGCTCCAAAATCACTGTGGATGCTGATTGCAGCCATGAAATTCAAGGACGCTTGCTCCTTGGAAGGAAAGTTATGACCAGCCTAGATAGCATATTAAAAAGCAGAGACATTACTTTGCCAATCAAGGTCCATCTAGTCAAGGCTATGGTTTTTCCCGTGGTCATGTATGGATGTGAGAGTTAGACTGTGAAGAAAGCTGATCGCCGAAGAATTGATGCTTTTGAACTGTGGTGCTGGAGAAGACTCTTGAGAGTCCCTTGGACTGCAAGGAAATCCAACCAGTCCATTCTAAAGGAGATCAATCCTGGGTGTTCATTGGAAGGACTTATGCTAAAGCTGAAACTCCAATACTTTGGCCACCTCATGCGACGAGTTGACTCACTGGAAAAGAGTCTGATGCTAGGAGGGATTGGGGGTAGGAGGAGACGGGGATGACTGAGAATGAGATGGCTGGATGGCATCACCGCCTTGATGGACATGAGTTTGAGTGAACTCCGGGAGTTGGTGATGGACAGGGAGACCTGGCGTGCTGTGATTCATGGGGTCGCAAAGAGTCGGACACGACTGAGCGACTGAACTGAACTGAACCCCTGATGAAGGAAAGGAATTGGCCCATTCTTTCTTGTGGATCCCTGCACCAAACTTTCAGAGCCAGCACGCCCACAGTGAAGGAACACCATCTGAACGAAGCCTCACAATTGCTCTCTTATTACCACTGGGCTTCTGGCACCCAGCGCGTCTTAGAGTTCTAGTGTTAAGGAATGCATTCTGAGCCTCTGCCCGCACAGGCATGTCACAGTGATGCTTCTAAACCAAACCGGAGCTCAGATTTGTTTCAAGTCTTCACTTGCTTTTGATGGAAGGTGTGCTGGCAGTTGTTGTCATCATTAGCCTTGTGGCAATACTTTTTCCCTTAAGTGTCTCATGTCTCATATGAAAGCTTAAAGCTTGTTAAACAGGGAGGGACTTTGGAATATGTGCCAATGTCAAACAGTAAAGTTTTTATTTTCTTCTGTTGTAACAACTTTAAAGGTCTGAATTTCCAAACCCCAGTTCCTAACACTACTCAGGATTTTAAGTTAGATGATGGAGTGAGAATAGGAAGGTCCCAATTCCTTTTCCTCCTTTTATGATCTTTATCTTAGAACTAGTAAATGAAAGATTTAGAGCCTGCTAGGCACTTGGGCGTGGAATCCGCCTGTAATCTTGGTGTTTATGGGATAAGTGAGCTGTCCACCCACGGTTCTGTTACCTAGAGAGTCAAGATATCTGAATTTATATGAACGACCCAATACTTCAATGGCAATAACATTTCCATAGGGCTTCTCTGGTGGCTCAGATGAAAAAGAATCTGTCTGTAAAACAGGAGACCCAGGTTCAAATCCTGGGGTTTCCCAAGTGGTGCTAGTGGTAAGGAATCTGCCTGCCAGTGCTAGGGCACACATGAGATGCGGGTTTGATCTCTGAGTTAGAAAGATCCCCAGGAAAAGGAAACGGCAAACTCCAATATTCTTGCCTGGAAAATGCCACGGACAGAGGAGCCTGGCAGACTATGGGATCATAAAGAGTCAGACATGACTGAGTGACTGAGTACAACATTCCCATGGCAGCTGACCCAAATGTCACATTTAGAAATCCACAATAACTAATGTTCCTTGAGCACTTACTGGCTTCCCTGGTGGCTCAATCAGTAAAAAATCCACCTTCAGTGCAGGAGACCCAGGTTCGACCACTGGGTCAGGAAGATCTCCTGGAGAAAGGATTGGCTATCCACTCCAATATTCTTGCCTGGAGAATTCCATGGACAGAGGGGCCTGGCGGGCTCTACTAGACTGTATATTCCTTGAAGGCCAGAACTATTATCTACTTCATCTTTGAATCCCCAACAATATCTGGAACAATGCCTCAAACATACAAACTTCCTTTAATAAAAGTTTACTGAGCAAAGGAAAGGCGTCAAGGTTCTGGAATGACTATGTTTCTCTCTCTGGAAGTCTTCAATTTTTTATTATTAGATGATAAATTTAACTTCTAAAACCATTACAGTCATTCATACTCTCAGACACACATACTTGTTTACCAAGTTTACCAGGATCTTTTCTTCTAATCCCAAAAGGTACAAGCCTATAAGGCCAAAAGCAGTAGCTACTTAATAGGTGAACTTCAATACCAAGTAACAAGTTGGGACAGGTAATTACGGATACAGAATCCATTTGCAATTGCAGGGGAAATTTCGGGAAGTAGAATGTATTTATCAGAGTTGGAATTTGGCCAGGATTCTAAGGAAAACACCAATTACTCTTTGATAATATAAAGTGGCATATAAACACTATTTAACTGAATTTCTGTCTAAGGTAAGAATTTCAGAGACCCACAGAAGGGACACATCATCCCCGAATAAATTCTTCCATTGAGAAAAGTTCTTTGTACTTTAATAGTAACCTCTTGAATCTAACAAAGAAAACTTGTCGGGTTAGTAGCAAAAATGAGTCCTAGTTAAAGGAGTTGAAGGATATAAGAGGTCTTTCCAGCAGTTTAATCTATCATGCACATTAAATTCATTTAAATTAGCTCCTTTCTGCAATGTCTCCATAGCCTCAGATATTTCAAAATAGAAAGACCCTAAGAGAGCTGATTTCTTTAGAATGGAAACTTGCCCAGACAACAATTCACTAAGATTGTTAGGTGTGATCTTGCTTGGTGTAAAAGTGAGGGAATATATTAAGTACAAGGCTTGCCTGACTATAGTCAGAATATCTTTACAAAGGACTTTTATTCCACCCTGAGAAGAAGAATATTTCAGATTTAGGAAGGCTTTTAGGAGGACACAATAATTCCAGAGGAAATAATCTGGGAAATAGGTGTGTGCTGTATCTGAGTTAGATAGGAAAGTAGACAATGTATCCATTAATCAGTTCTATCCGTTTTTGCTTCATGTGTTTCTAAGTCTGTTGTTAGGCATGTGAACATTTAGGATTGTTATGTCCCCTTGATAATTTTCCCTCTTAACTTTTTGAAATGACCCTCTTTATCCCTGGTGATATTCTTTTCTCTGAGATCTACTTTTTTTGATACTATTATAGAAACCACATGTCACTTTTAAATAGTGTTAGTATAGTATAGCTTTTTCATTCTTTCATTTTTAACCTTTTTTGTGTCTTTATATCTAAAGAAGACTTCTTATGGACCATTCACATTTAATAACACTACTAAATTGATTGCATTTAACTTTATTGTCTTGTTTTATTTTTACTTGGCCTACCTGCTCTTTGTACCCTTACTCATCTTTTTCTGCCTTTTATAATTTGGGGGATGAGTTTTATGATTACATTTTATCTCCTTGATGTTGCATTAGTTATAACTCTTTGTTCATGTGTCTGTGTGCATGTGTGTAGATGGTTATTTTAGGATTTACTTATCACAGTCTATTGTTGTTGTTTAATCACCAAGTCACATCTGACTCTGCAACCCCATGGACTGCAGCATGCCAGGCTTCCCTGCCCTTGACTATCTTCCGGAGTTTGCTCAAATTCATGTCCATTGAGTTGGTGATGCTATCCAATCATCTCATCTTCTACTGCCCAATTCTCCTTTTGCCTTCAATCTTTCCCAGCCTCAGAGTCTTTTCCAATGAGTTGGCTCTTCGCATTAGGTAACCAAAGTATTGGAACTTTAGCTTCAGCATCAGTCCTTCCAATGAATATACAGGGTTGATTTCCTTTAGGAAAAGTCTACCATCAAGTAATATTATATCACTTCATATTCAGTTCAGTTCAGTTCAGTCACTCAGTCGTGTCTGACTCTTTGCAACCCCATGAATCACAGCACGCCAGGCCTCCCTGTCCATCACCAACTCCCAGAGTTCACTCAAACTCATGTCCATCGAGTCAGTGATGCCACTTCATATTAGTATGTGACAACAATATACTTCTATTTCTCTTCTCCTGGTTTTTGTCCTATTGTTTTCATACATTTTATTTCTGCATATGTTATATGTTATATATATATATATATAGGTTATGCCCACAATATGTTCTTATTATGTCTGATTTAAATAACATTACATTTAATAACATATTTGGACTGCAAGGAGACTAAACCAGTCAATGCTAAAGGAAATCAGTCCTGAATATTCATTGGTAGGACTGATGCTGAAGTTGAAGCTCCAATACTTTGGCCACCTGATGCAAAGAACTGGCTCACTGGAAAAGACCCTGATGCTGGGAAAGATTGAAGGCAGGAGGAGAAGGGGATGACAGAGGCTGAGATGGTTGGATGGCATCACCGATTTGATGGACATGAGTTTGAGCAAGTTCTAGGAGTTGGTGATGGACTTGTTAGCCTGGTGTGCTGCAGTCCATGGAGTCGAAGAGTCAGACACAACTGAGCAACTGAACTGAACTGAACTGATGTCCACTTTAAACAGTCAGTTATTTCTTAAAGAGATTTTCTAATAATAAAAAAATGTCTTCTATATTTACTCAAATATTTACCATTTCCAGTGTTCCTCATTCCTTTGTGTAAATTCAGATTTCCAGTCAATATTTTCTCTTTAACATTTCCTAAAATGTAGGTCTGTTAGTGATTAATTATTTCAACTTTTATTTATCTGAAATATATTTTGCTTTCATTTCGGGAGAATATTTTCACTTGGTATAGAATTATAAGTTGACAGTTTCTTTTTTTTTCTGCTGCTCCACTATGTTCTGGCTTGCATTGTTCCAATTAGAAATCTTTTGTCATTGTCATAAGGACATAAAATGTCACTGACATTCATTATGTCCATTGTGTTTGCTTAGTTGCTCAATTGTGTCTGACTCTTTGCGACCCCATGGACTGTAGCCTGTCAGGCTCCTCTATCTGTGGAATTCTCCAGGCAAGAATAGTGGAGCGGGTTGACATTCCCTTCTCCAGGGGATCTTCCTGACCCAGGGATCCAATCAGAGTCTTTATGTCAATAAAGAATACCTTTTTTCTTCTGGACATATGTGTCTTTTTTCTTACTGGATGACTTTAGTATTTTTATCACTGGTTTAATATTTTCTTGTGCTTATAATTTGTTGACCTTCTTGAATCTCTAGGTTTATTATTCTCAGTTATTATTTTTTTATTCCTTCCTCTCATTCCTCTTCTTTGGAGACTCCAAGCACATAATATATGAAACTGCTTAAATTTTCCCTGTTTGCTGAATCACTGCTGACTTTTTTTCAGGCTTTTTTTCTACCTGTGTGCATGTTTCCCAAGACTCATTCCCACAAACTGGGGCTTAAAACAACAAAAATCTGTTCTTTTATAGTTCAGGAGGCCAGAAGTCCAAAATCAAGATGTTGGCATAGTTTATTTCCTCTGGGGAGTCTGAGGGAGAAACAGTCCTTTGCTTCTCTCCTCCCTCCTGGTGACTCCAGCAATTTTTGGCATTTCTTGGCCACAGATACATCACTGTGATCTCCACCTCGATCTTCATGTGGTCTACTTGCCTTCTCAGGACTTTCTTCATTTGTTTCCTTCTCTCAGGGATCACTGTGCCTCACTACCTGATGGTCATTGTCTGAAAACTACATTCTCAGAGACTTTGTTATTTCTTAGTTGTTTCAGCCAGGAGATTGAATAGAAAGAGAGTGTTCTGTTCTCCATCTTGAGCAGAGGAAGGTGTCTTCTGCTAATCTTAGGAAGAGTTGGCCTCTGTATCCTTGGGTTTGTCATCTGAGGATATGGAGAACCAACTATACTGGCCATTTTATATAAGGGACTTGAGATCCATGGATTTGGCTATTCATAAGGGTCCTAGTCAATGAAGCAGAAATAGATGTTTTTCTGGAACTCTCTTGCTTTCTCCATGATCCAGCAGATGTTGGCAATTTGATCTCTGGTGCCTCTGCCTTTTCTAAAACCTGCTTGAACATCTGGGATGAAAGTGAAAGAGGAGAGTGAAAAGGTTGGTTTGAAGCTCAACATTCAGAAAACAAAGATCATGGCATCTGGTCCCATCACTTCATGGGAAATATATGGAAAAAACAGTGGAAACAGTGTCAGACTTTGTTTTTTTGGGCTCCAAAATCACTGCAGATGCTGATTGCAGCCATGAAATTAAAAGACGCTTACTCCTTGGAAGGAAAGTTATGACCAATCTTGATAGTATATTAAAAAGCAGAGACATTACTTTGCCAACAAAGGTCTGTCTAGTCAAGGCTATGGTTTTTCCCGTGGTCATGTATGGATGTGAGAGTTGGACTGTGAAGAAAGCTGATCGCCGAAGAATTGATGATTTTGAACTGTGGTGTTGGAGAAGACTCTTGAGAGTCCCTTGGACTGCAAGGAGATCCAACCAGTCCATTCTAGAGGAGATCAATCCTGGGTGTTCATTGGAAGGAGTGATGCTAAAGCTGAAACTGCAATTCTTTGGCCACCTCATGCGACGAGTTGACTCACTGGAAAAGACTCTGATGCTGGGAAAGGTTGGGGGCGGGAGGAGAAGGGGACGACAGAGAATGAGATGGCTGGATGGCATCACTGACTCTGTGGACATGAGTTTGAGTGAACTCCGGGAGTTGGTGATGGACAGGGAGGCCTGGCGTGCTGTGATTCATGGGGTCGCGGAGAGTCGGACACAACTGAGCAACTGAACTGAACTGAAGGGTCCTAGAACCAATCTCCCTCAGATACCGAGGGAGGACTGTAGTATATAACTGGTGTAAATAAATACTCTCTCCATGAAATCTGGTATTTTTCCTGAAAATTACATGTATGTCTCACAAATTCAGTATCTCTTATATAATTAGATTGCTAAAGGAAAAATCAGCACTGTTTATAATGATAAATAATTTGGATTATAGACTTATTCCTCTTTTGAACAATCTAATTGCAAATCCAGGAGTTGGTGATGGACAGGGAGGCCTGGCGTGCTGTGATTCATGGGGTCGCAAAGAGTCGGACACGAATGAGCGACTGAACTGAACTGAATTGCAAATCATTGAGTTGTTAGAATGCAAACCAACAATTTTATTCTAGGGACTTTACTCTATGGAATCCAATATACATAACTTCTCAGTCCCTTTTAAAAGAGAGGGGCGGAGAAATTGGGTCCAAACAGTTATGTGTATTTTGTCTTTAAACTCTTCCATTTTGCAAAATTTTCATTAGTGGTTTGTTTAGTTTCTCAAAGGCCCATGTGTCAGGACAACATGAAATTTGATACTAATAAATTCTGTGATGTAGATATGAATTTCTGCTAAGGCACACTGGTAGCTACCGACAGCAAGACCTTTTAAAGTCTAGTAAATGACAGAAAATCTTCTCTAAGGGCATACCCTAAGCCCATCTCATCACAGTCTCTGTACTCTCCAAAACCCCACCCCTCTAAAGTGTCCACTGAAGTGATTTATAAGAAAGGAATGATATCATTTACTCTGATTTTCTTTTTAATTCACAACATTAGTTGAGTGGTTTACCCAATGAGAAAACTAGATGCTAAGTTTGAATATTACAGATTTCCTGTTGGAGTGTTCAGTCAAGGAATACAAGGAGCAAGATTCTAGGTGTAAGAAAGTTCTGAAAGATGAACAATTCGGCATTTAATTCTAGATGATGTAACCAGGCACCAGCAGGAGAGTCCTTACAACTCTACCCACGCACAGTAAGCCTCCAGAGTATCTGTCCCTGCAAGCCTGAACATTCCTTCAGCTTCCAGCTGCTTCAGGTAGTGAGACTGCTTTACTTGCCATGGCAGGATTCTGGGTATTTGAATGGATCCAACCATATATTATGCCCTGTTCACTAGGACTGGTCAGAGTAAAGATAGCGACAGAGCTTGCAATGCAAACCATCACTGAATACCCTGCTTCTTCACCCAGTTGGGAAAAGACTGTCAACTGGCACATGCAGCCTTTGCTAAGATTTGTGCAGTGAATGCTGAAAATGGAAATAGTGACATTCTGAGTCACCCTTATGTCAAATATTAGACATTTAATCCTTCAGGAAATAAATTTTTCACTAGAAATTACTTCTAATTCCAAAGTCAAGTCTCAACCCTGTAGAAAAAGTTTTCCTTCAAACCCAATATATTTCTACTTCTAGCAACACTTTCAGGTTATTCAGGGAAGACAGCCTATGACTTTTGTTACTATTTACATGTTTGGGCTTCCCTGGTAGCTCAGTAGTAAAGAAACCACCTGCAGTGCAGGAGGTACAGGAGACCTGAGTTCAATCCCTGGATCAGGAAGACCCCCTGGAGATGGGCATGGCAACCCACTTCCAGTATTCTTGCCTGGGGAATCCCATGGACAGTGAGCCTGGTGGGCTATAATCTGTAGGGTCACAAAGAATCAGACACAACTGAAGCAACTTAACATGCATACATGAGACGATATTTACCTACTGATGTGCTACAAAGGACATCTCCTGTTTGTTCTCAAGTAAAAACTTTCCAAAGAAAAATATTTTTCACTTTAGGTCTCTAGTTTTGAGTCAGTCTTTAGAGTTTGGTTGCCTGATAAAATTAGAAAAGCTATTCATATTAGCACCTGAAGTTAACCTCTCAACGTTTCCAATATAATTTTGAAGGTTTTGCATACTGGATCTAATTTGTTTCCTTATTTATTACATTTGATTAGAAATGGTGATACAGATGATACTATATTTCAGTCTTTGAGAGGGACATATTTGTTTAATACTGTAAGACCTGGGATTTAGCACCTTTCATCTAGAAAACAATACAAATAAAGCTATTATTAATAGTTATAATAACACTAACAATCAGATCCCATTTTTTATAGTGTTCATACTTACTTGGTCATCTTGAACAAATATGAATATGCTGGGCAAGCGCCAACTTTATAATTTATCAAATCTATTGCAAAATGAAAATGTGGATCCATTGTTTCAAAAATTCTTAAAATTTTACAACAGAGCATTAAGTCAAGCACAAGACCTTTTGAGGGTTTCCCAGGTGGCTCAGTGGTAAAGAATCCACCCGCCAATGCAGGAGACAGCTTTGATCCCTGCGTCAGGAAGATCCTCGGGAGAAGGAAATGGCAACCCACTCCAGTATTCTTGTCTTGGAAATCCCAAGGACAGAGGAAACTGGGAGGCTACAGTCCCCAGGGTCTCAAAAGGGTCAGACACAACTTGGCAACTGAACAATGACCCCAAAGACCTTTTGAGTGCAGGGCCCTCTGTGATGCGCCGTTCACACACACATTGAGCCAAACTCACCGCGAAGACCCATTCACATTCTTTTGCTAAATTTTTCATCAATTCAGGTGATAGACATCATTTTATGATGTCTTAATACCAATGCAAAGTTCATAGTCATTCTATTAAGGAAGAGGCAACATAGACGTTTGTGATAAGGAAATTAAAACATTTCTACATATTTTACAAATTAGATAATAATCATTATTTGATCATTGAGTTTAATGGTATTTGGGGTCAGACTATTCAAAATGGGTTTTAATGTTTAATCCATGGTCCCCAACTGTTAAACTGTTTTATGAGTCTTAGAATTCCTCCACCTGAAATCAGTTAATCAACATTGAAACCAGCTTTAATAATGGGAAGCAAAGGAGCTGAGGTGGAACAGGTGAGAGAAGGCAATGACCTGAAGACATTAGCATTTTGATTTCTCATGACTGCATACAGCAAAGACACTGTAACACCTCTTGTCTCAGTTTGGATGGCTACAGCAAAATATCATAGGCTGGGTAGCTTATCAAAACCAAACATTTATTTCTCACAGTTCTGGAAGCTGAAAGTACAAAATCAAGGTGCCGGCAGATTGGGTGTCCAGTGAGGAGGGCTGGTTCACAGAGGGCTGTCTTATCACTGTATCCTCACATGGCAGAGAGAGCCAGAGGGCTCCTGGGGTCACTTTTATGACAGCACTAATTCCATTCTGGGGACTTCACCATCATGACCTAATCACCCCCAAAGGGCCCACCTCCAGATACTCACACGTTGAGGATTTAGCTTTCAACAAATAAATTTTGCAGGGACACACATTCAGTCACAGGAATAGAACTGGGAAAATAAATGCCCAGAGCTCACCCTCCCTCCTCCTCAGATTTCCTGCTGGTACACCCCATGGACCAAGCTCAATAAGAGGCCCCAGGATAAGATAGCTTCACAGGTAGTCCAGTGGTTCTTCAACCTTAGCATGCATCGTAATGACCAGTAGGCATAGCTTGTTAAAACAGGTTGGTAGGTCCACCCAGAGTTTCTGATTCAACAGGTCTGTGTGAGGCCCGAAAATCTGCATTTCTCATAAGTTCCCAGGTAGTACTGAAGCTGCTGTTCCTCAGGCCACACTTGTAAAACCATTGATTTCATCTAAACAGGTCAACCTCTTTGGACAGAAGGCAGCATAGAGAAGGGTGGAGAGTGCAGTTGGAAGATATCCAGTACAGGAACAATGGAAGCAGGTTTGAAGACAACAGACTTGTCTGCTGTCAAGAAAGCAACTGCCTCTGATGGTAGTTCTTCGGTTTGCTTTCTTGTTTGTTTTGTTTTGCATGAACACTAAAAGATTTATTTTGTTGCCTTGGTGCAAGCAAACAGAAGCTTGAAATATTTTCAATATACCTCCCAAACAGCCCCTTTAAAGTCCTCAAACTTCAGACAATGACCAGTCTAGACTACCTCTCGTCAATCATAATTGGTGCCTGCAAAGAGGGTGTTGATGGGCAGAGCAATAAAGATCCTTGATTTTTCTTCATACCTGTGTTCAAGAGCCTAGGGTGCTCTTTGGAAAGGAAAATCTAGGAAATTGACAGCTTCAATGCTAAATCTGTGACAGATGCTTACAAATTTCCTGACTATAAGAAATCATTATTAGGTTTTTGGTGAGTGACATACTCAATCAAGACTTGTAACAAAATATAGGCTGAAGTGCACGGTCAGTTGTATATCAGTTGTAACACAGGCTTGGCCATTACTGGTCTTTACTGTGTTTTCATTAAGAGTCAACAAAGGGATTGTGCTAAAGACAATGGGACAGAAAACCTGAAAAAACTAAATAAAGACTATGGACTCCTTCCGATCAAAGCAGAAATAGGATATAAAAGTCAAATCTTACCCTGTAATAAGTAAACAAAGAAGAGTATGTCAGAGTAATGAATGACCTACTTGGAAATACTTTAAGGGTTTAATCTGTTTGATAGTAGAAAGCGTGCATCTATTTCCAACAGAGATCTCAAAACATCTATTTTAAATGAAAACTGAAAAGTTCTCAAAAGCATGACAAGTCATTTATTCCCTCAGAGGCTTAACACTAGTTTTAGTTATCTACTCAATAGGCACAGCATTTCTTCGTTTATTTTGTGTGGGATTCTAAAAATCTGGAAGATGTGCACAGTTTTCTTTCAACTTGACCTGGGGAGAAGCTGAAGAGATGTCAGAAACAGATTAGATTTAGCTCAGTTATTTAAATCAAAACCCTAGTTGCTGGACCACACCCCCTTTAGGGGATCCTGGAGTCATTTAGCTGGGAGCTCCACAGGGCATCCTATACTGTGGCCCCCTGCGATGGTGCACACACTTGAATTTTAGGAGAATAGATAGTTTTTGTAGGGGTCACAAAGAGTTGGATGCAACTGAGCATGAGGGTGGCCAAAAAAAAACAGCCTCCATGATCACCTGGGTAAATTCCTTATACCAAATATACATATTTATTCTTCTATTGGTTCTGTTTCTTTGGATAACCCTGATTAATATACCTGCTTCAGTGCCTAATCACATTTCCCAGAATGTTTTTCTTTTGTAGTCTTCCAGGCATTTTTCTACAAAAATTCAAAAATACAAATATAAATATTATTTGTATATAAATGAAACCAAACTCTGTACATTAATTTGCAAATTGTTTTTTCATTTAATGTATCTTGGAGATTTTGTGTAGTGGTATATATAGATCTAGCTTCTGAGTCTACATAAACGGTCTAGTCCTTTCAGTGAAAAGCTAGCCTTCTACCCCACCACCCTTGCTTGGAGACAAGGCATGCCCTCCCAACCTCTTCTCCCAAGATCAAACCCCTCTTTTCCTCATAACCATCACCAATAACTAAGGTCAAGCCTCAGTATAACCCAGAAAAGGAAGTGCCAGGCCTGCAAAAGAGGTGGGGAACTATAAGCTGAAGGAGTCAGAAGACCTAGCCACTATGTATCATTTCAGTTCAGTCGCTCAGTCGTGTCCGACTCTCCGCGACCCCATGAATCACAGCACGCCAGGCCTCCCTGTCCATCACCAACTCCCAGAGTACACTCAAACTCATATCCACAGAGTCGGTGATGCCATCCAGCCATCTCATTCTCCGTCGTCCCCTTCTCCTCCCGCCCCCAACCTTTCCCAGCAGCAGAGTCTTTTCCAGTGAGTCAACTCGTCGCATGAGGTGGCCAAAGTACTGCAGTTTCAGCTTTAGCATCAGTCCCTCCAATGAACATCCAGGATTGATCTCCTTTAGAATGGACTGGTTGGATCTCCTTGCAGTATATCAGTAGGAGCCAGGAAATCATGTGTAGGATTGAATTCTGAAGGAATGGATCGGTGGAAACAGACTGCCCCATGTCCATTTGTCCTAGGGGCTGTTTTAGCAGCTTGGCAAAAACTCAGGAGACAATGCCACCATGCTGACAGGATAACTCTTAGAGGCAGGAAAATCAATGGCCTACATTAAGTGAAGTGGAAATGTCAGAACTGTCTTGGAGCATGTTGTAAGAGGTGCCTGAAATACTCAAAGAAATAGTCAGGCCAGAATGAATATATCATGCAAAACCAGAAACTCAGAGCTAAATATGTTCCATGTGAGAGCCCAGAGGGGAACTTCTTTTCCAAAGTTGATGCGTGAAGCACCAGGGTTGACTATCCTCTATAGGCTAAAGCTGAGAGTAGAAGAGACAGTGTTACAGAACTAGTCCTAATGATGGCAAAAGGGATGCTGAGTTCAGTTCAGTTCAGTCACTCAGTCATGTCCAAATTTGTGACCCCATGGACTGCAGGATGCCAGGCTTCTCTTGCCATCACTAACTCCCAGAGCTTGCTCAGACTCATGTCCATAGAGTCAGTGATGCCATCCAACCATCTCATCTTCTGTCATCCCCTTCTCCTCCTGCCTTCAATCTTTCCCAGCATCAGGGTCTTTTCCAATGAGTCAGTTCTTCACATCAGGTGGCCAAAGTACTGGAGCTTCAGCATCAGTCCTACCAATGAACATTCAGGACTGATTTCCTTTACAATTGACTGGTTTTATCCCCTTGCAGTCCAAAGGACTCTCAAGAGTCTTCTCCAACACCACAGTTCAAAAGCATCAATTCTTCAGCACTCAGCTTTCTTTAGGGTCCAACTCACATACATGCATGACTACTAGAAAAACCATAGCTTTGACTAGACAGACCTTTGTCAGCAAAGTAATGTCTCTGCTTTTTAATACGCTATTTAGGTTGGTCATAGCTTTTCTTCCAAGGAGCAAGCATCTTTTAATTTCATGGTTGCAGTTACCATCTGATTTTGGAGACCCCAAAAATAAAGTCTGTCACTGTTTCCCCATCTATTTACCATGAAGTGATGGGACTGGATGCCATGATCTTAGTTTTTTGAATATTGAGTTTTAAGCCAGGCCCCCAAATTACAGAGGCCAACTGATGAAGCTAAGTTAGTAGAAGCAAGGTGGACACAGTTATCATAAGGAACAGCAAGTTCATTGTGGAAGTTGGCAGGTGGGGGGAGGTCTGAACCACAGAAATATATAATATTTTAATAGGGCACAGTACACTTGGGGCTAGATAAATGGGCAGGCAAGAAAAGTATTGCTTAATCTCAATGATGAAAAGAAATCAAAGATGGATGAAACAAGAGACTAACTACAGTGACTACACCATTAAAAAGATACAACCCCTTGGTTGGTTCTAATATCTGAGCCGGTTCTCAGAACCAGAACTCACTGATAAAAGGAGAAGCTAGGGTCCTAAGGATCCTAAAATACCACAGCAAGTATACACAGGAATGATTCTCTTGTTCTTTCCCAAAGACTAGAAACAATATAGGGTTTCTCTTAAAGCTCAGTTGGTAAAGAATCCGCCTGTAATGCAGGAGACCCTGCTTCAACTCCTAGGTTGGGAAGATCCACTGGAGAAGGGATAGGTAACCCCCTCCAGTATTCTTGGACTTCCCTTGTGGCTCAGCTGGTAAAGAATCTGCCCGCAATGCGGAAGACCTGGGCTCGATCCTTGGGTTGAGAAGATCCCCTGGAGAAGGGAAAGGCTACCCACTCCAGAATTCTGGCCTGGAGAATTCCGGCCTGGAGAATTCCGGCCTGGAGAATTCCATGGACTGTATAGTCCATGGGTCACAAAGAGTTGGACAGGACTGAGCAAATTTCACTTTCACTTTCAGAAGCAAAATAAATATTAATCAATATGGAACTAGCTGTGAAAAAGAATGAGGCATCTCTCTTTATATCTTTATGTAGAGATCTCCAGAAAATATCAGTAAATTAAAAACAAGGTGCAAATCACTGTATATACTATATATGTTAACTTTTATGTAAAAGGAAAGAATACTGAAATATACACACACTTGCTTTCATTTTCAACATGAATTAATGAAACGCTAAACTAAGGAGGAAAGTGTTATACTGCTCAGTCGTGTCCTGACTCTTCCTGACTCAGGAATCAAACCCGGGTCTCCCAAAATTGCAGGCAGATTCTTTATCATCTGAGGTGGCTCAGACGGTAAAGAACAGGAGACCCGAGTTCAGTCACTGGGTGGGGAAGATCCCCTGGAGTGGCTACCCACTCCAGCATTTTTGCCTGGAGAATCCCATGGACAGAGGAGCCTGGTGGGCTATAGTCCATGTGGTCGCAAAGAGTAGGACACAACTGAGTGACTAACACAAACTATGAACAAATATAAAAGATATTCTGGGGATGGACAGGGTTTGTTTGTTTGTTTCGCAATACAGGTCAAGCTTTATTGAAAGCTGCAGTATTAAACCAAATTCTTATTATAATAAACATGCTTTAAAAATTTTTTAATCTGAGCTCATCCACTCATCAGATTGCATAAAAAATTAAAATAGCATGAATTAGTGCATATTGGCGGAGAAGGCAATGGCAACCCACTCCAGTATTATTGCCTAGAAAATCCCATGGATGGAGGAGCCTGGTAGGCTGCAGTCCGTGGGGTCGCTAAGGGTCGGACACGACTGAGCGACTTCACTTTCACTTTTCACTTTCACACATTGGAGAAGGAAATGGCAACCCACTCCAGTGTTCTTGCCTGGAGAATCCCAGGGACGGGGGAGCCTGGTGGGCTTCCGTCTATGGGGTCGCACAGAGTCGGACACGACTAAAGTGACTTAGCAGCAGCAGCAGCAGCAGTGCATACTGGAATTGGCTCAGGACAGATATACATTCTTTAGTAATGAAAGGGCATGGGAACAGAATTTCTCTGTACTTTATTGTACAGCATCAAAAGGAAAAGGAGTCATTCTGAAGAGTTTTCACTGGACAAAGGACATTTTGAGCGTGAAAAACTAATATTGTCTCCAACCAATTAAAGTCCAACAAATACATATAAATCCATCATTTCATAATTAAACTAATTTTAAAAATATCATTTGTTACCATTAGAGGTTTGCTAAGGCACACAAACTTATTATTTGAAAAAAAACATGAATAAAAGGAAAGAACCAAGCACTTACCCTGCTTCCATACATAAATTCTATTTTAGAGAACCAGAAAATTGATAAGGGAAAGCTTTTCTTTACAGAAGTCCAGCTAATCCATCACCATTTTGGAACCCTAGTGAAATAATGGATGTAAGCAACAACCATCAACGGGTGCTAGCCTAAACCCTAGGTTAAAAGCTAATGGGAGTTTTCCAGTGGGTGGATCAGGCAAGCAGCACTAACAATGGGACAATTGTTAGTTATCTCCTGATGAGACGTAATAGGAAGCAAAAGACACCATCCAAGAAACATCCTGCCCCTGCCCAAGTCAAACCTGATTATAAACAAGTCTCTATAACTTAATACCAGTGTTTAGGAAGTGCAGGGTATAGAAGAACAAGTTAAATGACACCAGGAGGTAAAAATGTGCCAAATGCAGAAGATTCTATGGAGGAATGAACCAGTTGTCCGACTAATCAGAAAAGACAAAGAAGTAGGACGATTACAGATTAAAAGAAACTTGGGAAATATAACCACCTGACACAATATATAGACTTTGGATCTTGTTTTCCTACTGCTGCTGTAACAAATTAACAGAAATTTAGTGTTTTTAAAACAACACAAACTGATTAGATTGGGCTTCCCAGGTGACTCAGTGGTAAAGAATTTGCCTGCCAATGCAGGAGATGCAGTTTCAATCCCTGGGTCAGGAAGATCCCCTGGAGAAGGAAATGGCAACCCACTCCAGTATTCTTGCTTGGGAAATCCCATGGACAGAGGTGTCTAGCAGGCTACAGTCCATAGTGTCACAAAAGAGTTGGACATGATTTAGCGACTGAACAATAACAACAACCAATTATCTTATACATTTATTATCTTCTGAAGGTCAGAAGGCCAAACATGGGCCTCTCATGGTAAAAAATCAGTGTTGGGACTGTGTTCCTTCTGAAGACTTCAGCAGAGAACCAGTACTTTGCCTTTTCTAGCTTCTGAGGGCTGTCTACATTCTCTGCTCAGTGATCCCCTTCCAGCGATGACATCACCCCAACATTTACTTCTGCCATCATCCCCTTCTGTGACTCTGACCTCTTACCTCTCTCAATAAGGACCCTGTGATTACACTGAGCACCCAGATAATCCAGGGTAATGTTCTCAAGATTCTTAAGTTAATCATATCTACAAAGCCCCTACTGCCATGTAACACAGGTTCTGGGGTTTAGGATGTGGACATTTGATGGGGCAGGTGGGAATAAAAGAGCAGTATTCTGTCTACCACAGATTCTGATTCAAACAAAGAAACTGTTTAAAAAGACACTTTTCACAGAATTGGAAAATATGACCATAGGTCGGGTACCATATATTCAGTTCAGTTCAGTTCAGTTCGGTCGCTCAGTCGTGTCCGACTGTCCGCGACCCCATGAATCACAGCACGCCAGGCCTCCCTATCCATCACCAACTCCCGGAGTACACTCAAACTCATGTCCACAGAGTCGGTGATACCATATATAGGAACTGTTAATTCTTATGTATGATCATGGCATTTTGGTTATGATTTAGTGTAAACAATCTGTTGGAGATGCTTACTGAATTATTTATAAATGAGATAACATGATATCTGATATTTGCAATAAAATGCATTCTAAAAGAATAAGAAATAAGTGAAAACAGCAAAATGCAAAAAATTGTTAGAGTTGAACTTTGATAACATAGGATTCAGAATATTTTTCTCTCTACTATTGTATATATTTGAAAATGTCCACAATTTAAAAGGTGGTTTTTTTTTAATCAGAGATAATTTAATGCAGTTTAAAAGAAAAGGAATAGACAGAAAAAGGGAGAATTAAATGCTCCATTGAAGAGTTTTTGTCTATATATGTTTGCATACCAGTGTGAATATATGGTAGTATAAATTCTTAGGCACAGAACCGCATTTAAGATGTTGATAGCAGCCTCTTTACATGTATACTGAAGTTGAACAACTAAGCGAACAGAATGTGGATGAGCCAGGTTTCTCACTGTCGGAGATGAAAGAGGCAGATAAACAAGAAGGGAAGGATGGAATGAACCCTGTGGTGCTGGATCAGAGTCTGAGACATCAGTAGGAACTCATGTTTCAATTAATTTATATACAGAGAGATAGATACAGACCAATTACAAGTGTATGTGCATACATGGGTTAGTATGCATACATATTAATATATTACCCAGCTCAGTCTATTAAGAGGACCGGGAAACAATCACACTTCAGCAGCAAAGAGCGAATGCAAACCCACTTCTTGGTTTCCAAATACCATTTTCCAATAAAAGGAACTAGGGATCCTTGGGAAAATGGTTACTTCTACAGTGGAAGCAGGAAAAGAAAATAAAAGAGAAGTCTGGAGTACCTTGTAGTAACAGAAAGTAAGGAAGCTGACAAAAAACAAAAGACTGGGGAACGTCAAAGCAACACAGGAACCAACCTGAAAGAGGTCAAAGCTGGAACTATTTGAGCACCAAAATAAATAACCCATGTTGGACTATAATCCCAAACTATATAAATATGCATGAGTCACTACTAACATACATAAATGGTTACATAAACACAGTGAATGGGGACACAAGACAAATTGTACATATTGTGCATAAATTTTTCCTCAATGAAGTTGAAAAGGAAAAAGTAATCGCTGAGTCAATTTACTAGTAGTGTTTACAGTCTAAGTAAAATTCTTTAGACAGTTTGTGTAAATTATATATTCAAATATTAACCCCAGGATATTGGAAAAATAGACTTTACCTTTTTCTATCTCAAGGAGTTCAGAGTGCTATTCCCAATGTATCTAGTATGTAAAACTTTACTTAGCGGATATTAAATAGGAGTTTTTAAATCAGTCAGCTCAAGCAGAAATCAGGAACCTTTGCTCAAGCACAACTATAAAAAGAGAAATTCTGCTTGCATGTAGGTTCCATTCTATAGTCCATGTCAACACTGTAGCCACCATGTTACAGAGGACTGCTAGTAGTAACATGAATACCAAACTCTGGTCTAAAAGCTACAGGATTATCAATCCTAAAATTTCAACTAAAACTGATTTAGAAATTGTTAATTCCTCCAAAAACAGCTTTTTCACACAACTGAAGATATGTGCACTTATTTTTTAAATTGAAGTTGCAGCATCATAGAGAAAGTCTACAGACACAACAGAATAATGTGTTTCACAATTAAGTTCAGATCAGTTACATTTGGTAAATTGAACAAAGAGGCAATAATACATATCCCCCACTGTGGTACAGTCCTCTTTTTAACCAGCAAAGAATTGAGTACTTTGTATTAAAAACACTGGAATCAGAGTAAAGAGGCTAGCTGATTATTCACTATTTTTATATAGAGTTTCTAACATTTACAATGGAAGATGAAATTTTTATACCTTTAGACGTGAAAGGAATAGGGAATAATGAAATCGTAAAATACACCCTGTATTTACTGAAGTTCAGTTCAGTTCAGTTCAGTCGCTTAGTCGTGTCCGACTCTTTGCGACCCCATGAATCACAGCACGCCAGGCCTCCCTGTCCATCACCAACTCCCGGAGTTCACTCAAACTCATGTCCACAGAGTCGCTGATGTCATACAGCCATCTCATTCTCTGTCGTCCTCGTCTCCTCCCATCCCCAATCCCTCCTAGCATCAGACTCTTTTACAGTGAGTCAACTTGTCACATGAGGTGGCCAAAGTTTTGCAGTTTCAGCTTTAGCATCAGTCCTTCCAATGAACACCCAGGATCGATCTCCTCTAGAATGTACTGGTTGGGTATCCCTGCAGTTCAAGGGACTCTCAAGAGTCTTCTCCAGCACCACAGTTCAAAATCATCAATTCTTCAGCGATCAGCTTTCTTCACAGTCCAACTCTCACATCCATACATGACCACGGGAAAAACCATAGCCTTGACTAGACGGACCTTGGTTGGCAAAGTAATGTCTCTGCTTTTTAATATGCTATCTAGGTTGGTCATAACTTTCTTTCCAAGGAGTAAGCGTCTTTTAATTTCGTGGCTGCAATCAGCATCCACGGTGATTTTGGAGCCCAAAAAAATAAAGTCTGACACTGTTTCCACTGTTTCCCCATCTATTTCCCATGAAGTGATGGGACCAGATGCCATGATCTTCGTTTTCTGAATGTTGAGCTTCAAGCCAAACTTTTCACTCTCCTCTTTGACTTTTATCAAGAGGCTTTTTAGTTCCTCTTCACTTTCTGCCATAAGGGTGGTGTCATCTGCATATCTGAGGTTATTGATATTTCTCCCGGCAATTTTGATTCTAGCTGGTGCTTCTTCCAGCCCAGCGTTCCTCATGATGTACTCTACGTATAAGTTAAATAAGTAGGGTGACAATATACAACTTTACTGAAGTACACCTCGGTAAATGACAGAAAAGGGGGATTATGCAAAAAAAATCTAGAGATATGAATGAGAGTAAGAAACTGCTTGAACCTTCAAATTACACAGCTAGAAAATAGAAACTTTGATTAGCAATATCAGTTACTGTCTTTTGCACTGAAGGGATGAAGTCTTTAAGTAGTCCTGTCCTCCTTTTCTCCTTCTCAGCTATAGCTTGCCCAGTGATCTGATATGCATACCATCCTCATTCTCCAAGGAATAACATGAAAGTGATTGTTTGAAAATAAAATGAGGGTTTGAAACCTCATACTTCAGAAGACAGAATCAGTTACCTGCCATTTGATCCCAGTCTTCACTGTGTTAAGAATGTCAGTGTTTCACATGCCCTGCTCAGGAAAAAGAGTTGTTTCAGTACACGCTTCTGTGGTTTCATTCAGTTTGGTTACACCTCAGGGAGTTTAATTTCATGCAAAGCTTTCAGATAGTGCTTTCCAGTGATAGGAGCAAACACAGTATTATTAGGCAGCAGTTGGAAGTTTAGAAAAAAACGAAAGCAACCCAGAATGCTAATGCTTGATGAGAACTTTGGCCTTGTCCTGGAATTAGCCTTCAAGAACTGAGAAAGACGTGGAACGTCGGCAATTTCAGAGATAATAAAAATGTAAATATAATGGAATGAAAGACAAGCTGGTTGTATGTGGGGCTTATCTTACGGCCATAACGAGAAATGGCAATGAGAAGTGGATGTCAGAGATTTAACTTCACTGATTTCATGAGAGGCTTAAGAATCAGCCTGGCTGGAAAAAGAGAGGTAAAACACCTGCGCTACTAGTCCACACACGAACAATGCATTTATTTTCAAACAAAGAGCAGATAATGCTCAAGCTTTCGAAGGGGGGATCCATTCTTCAGAGAAAGTGTGGACACCTGAAAGAAACACAAGGAGCATTGTGTTTAGGAATGAAACATGTGATCTAGGGAAATGCCAGTTTATCCAAGCTTTGGCTGGGTTACTGCTTTGTTAAGAGAAGGGACATATTTTTGAAACAACTGTGATTAACTGAGGTTTAAGGTGCCTTCTTGTAATTACCTGTAATTTTCAAAGATTACATTGCAGCTTGTAAGCCTGGTTAAAGAACAAATCAGGTGATGTTTTCTTAAAAATACTTCATATGTGTTTATTGTCTAGAATTTATCCCCAAATACAGAGGAACTCTTACGTTTTGCTATTACTAATTTTATTAATACAGTAATTTTGTTGATTCAGTCTGGTTTTTCTCTCTGCCTTTGGTTTCTTAATATGGTCATATTGCCATCAGTTATTCCGTATTTCTGCAAGTTTATTAATCATGCTAAGTGACTAAAAGAATCATTCTACACGATTGTGATTTCAAGTAAGATAAGCTTTCACAATTTATCTTGAGTGAGTCTTTTTTAAATTTATTATTATTTTTTCCTGGCTGCGCTGGGTCTTCGCTGCTGCTTGCAGACTTTCATTGCGGCGAGTGGCAACTTCTCACTGTGGTGGCTTTGCTTGTTGCAAAGCACGAGCTACAGGGCATGCGGGCCTCAGTAGCTGTGGCACGCAGCTCAACAGCTGTAATGCACGGAGTTTAATCGCCCGGAAGCATATGGAATCTTCCCAGACCAGGGATCAAACCTGTGTCCCCTACAATGGCAGGCAGATTCTTAACCACTGGATCACCGGAGAAGTCCTAGTGGCTCTTCTTGCTCCATGATCTGCTTAATTCAAAGGATAACACCTGAGTGAATTTGTCTTATACATTCTGGAGCTCATAGACACAAGAACCTCTGAGTCACAACTTAACTCAAAGACTGAACACAGATTGCTAGCATTGTTTTTTAGATCTCATGCTATTTCTGAACAAAGGAGTGTTCTTCTGGGCTCTAGTCTTCATGCTGTGTGACTTCATGCAAGTTTGATACTTCACCACTCCTCCCTTCCTTTCTCCATCTGTAAAAATGGAGAGCCAACTATCATACAGGAGTATTCTTAGTATTATATTTTTATGGTTAGCACTTATAAAAGTTTACCAATTTATTTCACTCTTTTCTTCTGCATTCAATTTTCTTCTGACTGAAGTACATCGCTCAATGTTCTTCTGTCACCGATACATGTCCCATGGTACTGAAAGATCTCTGTTTTAACCTAGTCCTATTCTTGTTCCAAACCACCTGATATTTGTCAAAGATGTGTTTCAATTACAACTCTAAAGGAAACACAGTCAACTGCCCCGAACCAGTTCTAGCCTAACTTGCAAGAGCAGCCTCAGTGCAGAGGAATCCTAGAAATGTCCAAAAGTTGCCTTTGCTTCATTACCATGCTAAGATCTCTGCCCAAGGCCCTGTATCTTGCTAGGCTCAATATCTTCCTTGCACATTAGTACCATATGCAAGGGAGCCTGAGGGACTGCACGTGGCCCAGCTATTTCTGGAAATCTCTACTCTCTCCCTCAATTTCTTACGACACATCTGCCTTTTACCCCATAAAATTCCCCACTTTTCTCCCTTCTGGGAGAAAGGGGTCTTTAGAGCATTAGCTCTCCCTTCTCCATTCCTTGATCAATGAATAAAGCTTCTGCTCTGCTTTGCCAAACCTGGTCTTGTTCAATTGGCTCAACTGACACCAGGCAAGAGAAGGACCAGTTGGGGTCCACCTGATCTGTGACAGTTGATAACATTTTTAAAAATGATCTGTTACTATATATGATGATGGATGTTAACTAGACATTATGGCGATCATTTTGCAATATATACAAATATCAAATCACCATATTGTATACCTGAAGGTCATATAATGTTATATGTCAATTATACTCCAATTAAAAAAAAATAGCAGTACATGGTTCACAAAAGATGCTCAATAAAATATTTGCTGAATGAAAAAACTTAAATCTAATCAACAAACCTCTGCCAAGTTCTCATCAAGTATAGAATTGCTAATACTATGAGAAAAATAACTTGCTAGAGTTAACCTCACTCACTGAATAATACTTGCAGAGGACTGTCTAGAAAGAAATGTGATGGATGTCTAAGTCTCAACTTGATGTCAAAAATTTTTTTAATAAAAACAAGAGAGGTCTCTAATCAACAACCTGTTTACAACTTACTGAACTAGAAAAAAAACAAACTAAATCCAAAGCTAGAAGAATGAACAAAATAATAAAGATTAGAGCAAATATAAATAAAATCGAGACTAGAAACACAATACAGGAAATCAATGAAACTTGAAGTTGGTTCTTCAGAACAATCAACATGACTGACAATCTTTTAGCTAGATAGACTAAAATTCAATTAATAAAATGAGAAATGAAAATGAGGATATTATTACCAATTCCACAGAAATAAAAAAGATTATAAGAGAGTACTGTGAACAAATTCATAGCAGTATTATTCATGCTAAGACACAGAAGCAATCCAAATGTCCACTGACAGATGAAGAGGTAAGCAAAAGTGGATAAGTGTACAATGGAATGCTATTCAACCTAAAAGAGGAAGGAAATTCTGCAATATGCTACAACATGGATGAACTTTGGAGGCATTACACCAAGTGAAAAGAGCCAGTCACAAAAGGACAAATGCTCTATGATTTCACTTCCATGAGATACTTGGACAGCAAGCAAGGAAATGGGGATTTCAGTCATACAACCACAAGAGACTGAATTCTGCCACAGCCATATGAGCTTGAAAAAGGATCTCAGCTCTGGATGAACAGATAGTCCAGCCAATACCTGGATCTTTAAACTTGTAAGGCCTTGAGTAAAAGAACAAACAAGAGAATGTGGCCTATAGACAAGAACAAAACTAAACAGTCAATATAAATCAATTTTTTTTAATATAACTCAATTTTGAGATGGTCTAGGTGTTGGATTTAATGAAGATTTTCAGAAGCTATTATAAACATATTCAGTGATGTAGAGGAAAATATATTCAAAGGGAATATGGACTTAATATGTGAATATATAATAAATCTTAGAAGAAAACGTAAGCTATAAAAAAATAAAATCTATTTTTAGACATGGCACCAAAATCATGAGCAACAAAATATTAGACAAACTAGGAATAATAAAAAATAAAAAATGTTTGTGCTTCAAAGGACCCTATTAAGAAAATAAAAAGATCATCTGCAGAACAGCAAAGTATAGGATTTATGAACCACATATCACTTTTAAAGTTTTTTATTTTATGTTGGAATATGGTTGATTTACAGCTCTGCATTAGTTTCAGGTGTAGAGCAAAGTGATTCAGTTATTCATATACATCCATCTATTCTTTTCCTGTGTAAGTACAGAATATTGAGAATAGTTACCTGTACAAATCATGTATCTGATAAAGGATTTATATCTAGAATATATAAATGTCTTACAACTCAATAGTAATGACAAATATCCCAAGTAAAAAATGGGCAAGGATCAGAACAGAAGATAAACGAAAAACCAAGAAGCATTTAAAAAGATGCTCAATGTCGTTAGCCATCAGGCAAATGGAAATCAAAACCACAATGAGATATCACTACACATCCACTAGGATGACTTGAATCAAAAAGTCAAATAATTACTACAAGTGTTGGTGAGAATGTGGAGAAATCTGAACCCTCCCATGCTACTATAATGTACCTGCCTTGGAAAACATACTTCCTCAAAAGGGTAAACATAGAGTTAGCATATGACCTAGTAATTCCACTCCTAGGTTTCTACACAATAGAAATGAAAATATATATTCACCAAAAACTTGTCCACAAATGTTTTAGCAATATATTCTTAATAGCCAAAAGGTAGAAACAATTCAAATGTCCATCAGCAAACAAATGAGCACACAAAATGTGGTATATTTGTATCAGTTCAGTTCAGTCGCTCAGTCGTGTCCGACTCTCCGCGACCCCATGAATCACAGCACGCCAGGCCTCCCTGTCCATCACCAACTCCCGGAGTACACTCAAACTCATGTCCACAGAGTCGGTGATGCCATCCAGCCATCTCATTCTCCGTCGTCCCCTTCTCCTCCCGCCCCCAACCTTTCCCAGCATCAGAGTCTTTTCCAGTGAGTCAACTCGTCGCATGAGGTGGCCAAAGTATTGCAGTTTCAGCTTTAGCATCAGTCCCTCCAATGAACATCCAGGATTGATCTCCTTTAGAATGGACTGGTTGGATCTCCTTGCAGTATAAGGGACTCTCAAGAGTCTTCTCCAACACCACAGTTCAAAAGCATCGATTCTTCAGCGATCAGCTTTCTTCACAGTCCAACTCTCACATCCATACATGACCACGGGAAAAACCATTGCCTTGACTAGATGGACCTTGGTTGGCAAAGTAATGTCTCTGCTTTTTAATATACTATCAAGGTTGGTCATAACTTTCCTTCCAAGGAGCAAGCGTCTTTTAATTTCATGGCTGCAATCAGCATCTGCAGTGATTTTGGAGCCCAAAAAAATAAAGTCTGACACTGTTTCCACTGTTTTTCCATCTATTTCCCATGAAGGGATGGGAACAGATGCCATGATATTTGTATACTGGAATATTATTTGGCAATATAGAGGAATGAAGTTCTGATAAACACTGCACTATGGTCCGACCTTAAAAAAAGAAACAAAAAACCATTTTGTGTTTCAATTTATGTGAAATGTCCAGAACAGGCAAATCCATAGAGACAGAAAGTAACTTAACGGTCTAGGCCTTAGGGGGAGGGGTGCTAGGGGTGATAGTTAAAGGATACAGGACTTCTTTTTGAGGTTTCAAAAATGATTGTGGTGATTGATGCACATAGTTTTGGTGTCATATCTAAAATCGATTGAGAGACTTCCCTGGTGCACAATGGATAAGAATCTGCCTGGCAATGTAGGGGACACAGGTTTGATTCCTGGTCCTGAAAGATTCCACGTGCCTCGGAGCAGCTAGGCCCGGGGCTGCAACTACTGAAGCCCACACACCTACAGACTATTTTCTGTAACCAGAGAAGCCATCACAGTGAGAAGCCTGTGCACCACAATGAAGCGCAGCCCACTCTAGCCGCAACTAGAAAAAGCCTGTGCAAAGCAACGAAGGCCCAGCGCAGTCAAATATAAATAAATAAACAAAATTAAAATCCATTGAATTGTACACTTTAAATGAGTGAATTGCATTTTGTGAATTATTTCTCAATAAAGCTATTATTTTTTAATGGATTAAATAAAAAGTTCACAAAAGGAGTGTAACAGCAAAGTGGACATGACAATTGAAAGAGTCAGTGAACATAAAGACAAATCAATAGAAATTATACACTGAGAAGAACAAATATAAAAATGATGTAAATACACAAAGTGGTTGAAAGTGTAAGAATAGAAAAATATATGCTATGCAAATAGGAAATATAAGAAAGCTGGTATAGCTATATTAATGTTAAACAAAGTAAGATTCAAAGACTGTTCCAAGGGATAAAGTGGGAAATTTCCTGATGATAAAAGGACAGTTCAGGGGGACTTTCCTGGCTGTCCGGTGGTCAGGACTCTGCTCTCACCACTAAGGGCCCAGGTTTAATCACTGGTCAAGGAACTAAGATTTCACAAGCCATGTGGTGCAGCCAAAATAAAAGGACAATTTGTTAGGAAGACCTATCAATCTAAATAAGCACATACCTACTGAGAGCTTCAAAATTCATTAACAAAAATTAACAGAAATTAACAAAAAAATTTTTAAGAAATAGACAAATCCACAGTGTTGGACTTTTTTAATAACCTTCTCTCAGTAACTGATTAGACAAGTAGACAAAAAACACAAAAGGAAGTAACTGATAAATCATATTGACTTAATGTTGATAAACACTCTAGTCAATAACTACAGAATGCACATTTTACTCAAGAGTACATGGAAAGTACAGTAAGGTAAGATATATGAAAGTGAAAGTGAAGTCACTTAGTCATGTCCAACTCTGCGACCCCACAGACTGTAGCCTACCAGGCTCCTCTGTCCATGGGATTCTCCAGGCAAGAATACTGGAGTGGGTTGCCATTTCCTTCTCCAGGAGATCTGCCCAACCCAGGGATCGAACCCGGGTCTCCTGCATTGTAGGCAGACGCTTTACCATCTGAGCCACCAGGGAAGCTCAAGGTAAGATATACAGTAGGCTATAAATATATCCTCAACATTTTTCAAAAGTTTAAAATCTTACACAATTAAATTAGAAACTAACTATAATAAGATATCCAGGAGACCCACAAACATTTGTCAATTAAATAACACAACTTTATGTAATATTAAAGTCAAAGAAAAAATTCACAAGGTAAATTTAAAACATTTCTGGTGTGCTCTGTGACAGCCTTCTGCTGCTTTTTCCAGGGGCACGGAAAGACTAGAGACATGCTGATGAGGGTCTAATCTAAACTATCTTTGGCGTTCTTTTAAACAATCACAGACTCACGAAAAGTTGCAAAGGTAGAACATAGAAGTATCATCTACCCTCCACTCAATTCCCTCCGATAGTTTCATCTTAGTAACTGGATGTGTTAGTTGCTCAGTTGTGTCTGACTCTTTGCAACCCCATGAACTATAGCCTGCCAGGGTCCTCTGTCCATGGAATTCTCCAGGCAAGAATACTGGAGTGGGTAGCCACTCCCTTCTCCCGGGGATCTTCCCAACCCAGGGACTGAACCCTGGTCTCTTGCATTTCAGGCAAATTCTTTACTCTCTTAGCCTCCAGGGCATCCCCTAGTAACTAACTGTATATAGTTTCCCCAAACCAGGAAATCTCAAAATCAAGATAGTGACATTGTCTCATGTATATATTCTTGTGTGTACATTTGATCACATATATATTCATAGGGCCATCACCACGTTAATAACTGAACCATCACCCACAAATAAGTGTCTTGTGCTACCCCTCTCCCACCATCCCTAAACCACTAATTTGTTATCTCTGTCTCACAATTTTGTCATTTCCAGAATTTTATACCGCTGAAATTCTATAGTATGTGGCCTTTTAAGACTGATGTTTTTTCACTCAGCATAATGCACTTGAAATCCATCCAAGCTATTGTATGTGTCAATAATTCATTCTTTTTTATTGCTAGGTAGTATTCCCTGGTATGGATACACCACCATTTGCTAACTCATCACCTACTGTAGGACATTTTGATTGGTTGGAGCTCTTACAGATAAAGCCACTGTGAACATTTATGTAAAGTTTTTTGTGTGAACAAAAGCTTTCATTTCTCTGGGATAAATGCCAGGAGTGTGTCTGCTGGGTTACATGTTAAATATATGTTTAGCTGGGTAAACACAAGGTGGATATTGAGCTGGACAAGATTTGGACAGGCAAGTAGCAAGGAAAAGCGTTTTGAGCGTATAGTGTTGTATGTACTCTATCATTAAGAAATTTTAAGGAGAAAAAAGGAAAAGAACAAAGAAATTTTAAGGAATGCAGCTTCTTAGTAAAAACTGTATAACCAGAGTAAAAGATCAGGAGATATGAAGGACAGGCCACACAAATTTCACATAAAAAACCCCCTTGAAAAGATCCTTTATTAATCTATTTCTCCCAAAACTCACTCCCTCTAGTAATTGCCATATCTTTTCAAGCTCTACTCCTTCTCTTATTCTCTGCAGCCCTTACACATCAGTCTCTCTTCTCCTTTATAAAAAGGAGAGTGTTACTTCTCTGCTGCTGCTGCTAAGTTGCTTCAGTCGTGTCCAACTCTGTGCGACCCCAGAGATGGCAGCCCACCAGGCTCCCCCGTCCCTGGGATTCTCCAGGCAAGAACACTGGAGTGGGTTGCCATTTCCTTCTCCAATGCATGAAAGTGAAAAGAGAAAGTGAAGTCGCTCGGTCGTGTCCGACTCTTCATGACCCCATGGACTGCAGCCTACCAGGCCCCTCCGTCCATGGGATTTTCCAGGCAAGAGTACTGGAGTGGGTTGCCATTGTCTTCTCCATATTTCCATCTATACGTGCCTAATTAAGTGCATTTATGGATTACTAAACATAACCCTCAAATGATGGCTTTTAAGGGCAAAGGATCAGTGGAGAAATAACTCTAGAAGGAATAAAGGGATGGAGCAAAAGCAAAACCAATACCCAGTTGTGGATGTGACTGGTGATAGAAGCAAGGTCCGGTGCTGTAAAGAGCAATATTGCATAGGAACCTGGAATGTTAGGTCCATGAATCAAGGCAAATTGGTAGTGGTCAAACAGGAGATGGCAAGAGTGAACATAGACATTCTAGGAATCAGTGAATTAAAATGGACTGGAATGGGTGAATTTAACTCGGATGACCATATTATCTACTACTACTGTGGGCAGGAATCCCTTAGAAAAAATGGAGTAGCCATCATGGTCAACAAAAGAGTTCGAAATGCAGTACTTGGATGCAATCTTAAAAACGACAGAATGATTTCTGTTCATTTCCAAGGCAAACCATTCAATATTACAGTAATCCAGGCCTATATCCCAACCAGTAACGCTGAAGAAGTCGAAGTTGAACGGGTCTATGAAGAGCTACAAGACCTTTTAGAACTAACACCCAAAAAAGATGTCCTTTTCATCATAGGGGACTGGAATGCATAAGTAGGAAGACAAGAAACACCTGGAGTAACAGGCAAATTTGGCCTTGGAGCACGGAATGAAGCAGGGCAAAGGCTAATAGAGTTTTGTCAAGAGAACACACTGGTCATAGCAAACACCCTCTTCCAACAACACAAGAGAAGACTCTACACATGGACATCACCAGATGGTCAACACCGAAATCAGATTGATTATATTCTTTGCAGCCAAAGATGGAGAAGCTTGTACAGTTAGCAAAAACAAGACCAAGAGCTGACTGTGGCTCAGATCGTGAACTCCTTATTGCCAAATTCAGACTTAAATTGAAGAAAGTAGGGAAAACCACTAGACCATTCAGATATGACCTCAATCAAATCCCTTATGATTATACAGTGGAAGTGAGAAATAGATTTAAGGGACTAGATCTGATTGATAGATTGCCTGATGAACTCTGGACGGAGGTTCGTGACATTGTACAGGAGACAGGGACCAAGACCATCCCCATGGAAAAGAAATGCAAAAAAGCAAAATGGCTGTCTGAGGAGGCCTTACAAATAGCTGTGAAAAGAAGAGAAGCGAAAAGCAAAGGAGAAAAGGAAAGATATAAGCATCTGAATGCAGAGTTCCAAAGAATAGCAAGGAGAGATAAGAAAGCCTTCCTCAGCGATCAATGCAAAGAAATAGAGGAAAACAACAGAATAGGAAAAACAAGAGATCTCAAGAAAATTAGAGATTCCAAGGGAACATTTCATGCAAAGATGGGCTCGATAAAGGACAGAAATGGTATGGACCTAACAGAAGCAGAAGATATTAAGAAGAGGTGGCAAGAATACACAGAAGAACTGTACAAAAAAGCTCTTCACAAGCAAGATAGTCATAATAACATGATCACTGACCTAGAGCCAGACATCTTGGAATGTGAGGTCAAGCGGGCCTTAGAAAGCATCACTACGAACAAAGCTGGTGGAGGTGATGGAATTCCAGTTGAGCTATTTCAAATCTTGAAAGAGGATGCTGTGAAAGTACTACACTCAATATGCGAGCAAATTTGGAAAACTCAGCAATGGCCACAGGACTGGAAAAGGTCAGTCTTCATTCCAATCCCAAAGAAAGGGAATGCCAAAGAATACTCAAACTACTGCACAATTGCATTCATCTCACACGCTAGTAAAGTCATGCTCAAAATTCTCCAAGCCAGGCTTCAGCAATATGTGAACCGTGAACTCCCAGATGTTCAAGCAGGTTTTAGAAAAGGCAGAGGCATCAGAGATCAAATGCCAACATCCGCTGGATCATGGAGAAAGCAGGAGAGTTCCAGAAAAACATCTATTTCTGCTTCATTGACTATGCCAAAGCCTTTGACTGTGTCGATCACAATAAACTGTGGAACATTCTGAAAGAGATGGGAATACCAGACCACCTGACCTGCCTCTTGAGAAACCTGTATGCAGGTCAGGAAGCAACAGTCAGAACTGGACATGGAACAACAGACTGGTTCCAAATAGGAAAAGGAGTACGTCAAGGCTGTATATTGTCACCTTGCTTATTTAACTTATATGCAGAGTACATCATGAGGAACGCTGGGCTGGAGGAAGCACAAGCAGAAATCAAGATTTCTGGGAGAAATATCAATAACCTCAGATATGCAGATGACACTATCCTTATGGCAGAAAGTGAAGAGGAACTCAAAAGCCTCTTGATGAAAGTGAAAGAGGAGAGTGAAAAGGTTGGCTTGAAGCTCAACATTCAGAAAACAAAGATCATGGCATCTGGTCCCATCACTTCATGGGAAATAGATGGGGAAACAGTGGAAACAGTGTCAGACTTTATTTTTGGGGGCTCCAAAATCACTGCGGATGCTGATTGCAGCCATGAAATTAAAAGACACTCACTCCTTGGAAGGAAAGTTATGACCAACCTTGATAGTATATTAAAAAGCAGAGACATTACTTTGCCAACAAAGGTCTGTCTAGTCAAGGCTATGGTTTTTCCCGTGGTCATGTATGGATGTGAGAGTTGGACTGTGAAGAAAGCTGATCGCCGAAGAATTGATGCTTTTGAACTGTGGTGTTGGAGAAGACTCTTGAGAGTCCCTTATACTGCAAGGAGATCCAACCAGTCCATTCTAGAGGAGATCGATCCTGGGTGTTCATTGGAAGGACTGATGCTAAAGCTGAAACTGCAATACTTTGGCCACCTCATGCGACGAGTTGACTCACTGGAAAAGACTCTGATGCTGGGAAAGGTTGGGGGCGGGAGGAGACGAGGACGACAGAGAATGAGATGGCTGGATGGCATCACCGACTCGATGGACATGAGTTTGGGTGAACTCCGGGAGTTGGTGATGGACAGGGATGCCTGCGTGCTGTGATTCATGGGGTCGCGGAGAGTCGGACACGACTGAGCGACTGAACTGAACTGAAGGGCAAAGGAAAGGCAAAATGAAGACAACACTAACAAAGCAAACACAAAACCAAACAAGGAAGCAGGTAAGTCTCTTCTTCATCAGCCTACCTTCATTTTAAAACAGAAACAGTATAATCAAATCTGGTAATAAGCCAGCCAAAATCATTTTTAAATTACTTCTTCAATTATTTAAATAATTCCAATTATCATTAACAATGAATTTTATTATGCACTGAGATTTTACTAGTAATACAGCTACATGTATATAATTTATGAATAAATAAAGACTCTGATGGTGGAAAAAATTGAAGGCAAGAGGAGAAGGGGGCAACAGAGGATGAGATGGTTGGATGGCCTCACTGACTCGATGGCCATGAACTTGAGCAGGCTCTGGGAGATGGTAAAGGACAGGGAAGTCTGGCGTCCTGCAATCTATGCGGTCGCAAAGAGTCAGGCAACTCAGTGGCTGAACAACAACAAAGATCAACAATCAGAAAGGTTCAGAGACCACTGTGCTAGCACTGTTCTCTCCTCCTCTCTTACCCTACCCTACTCCCACATTAGATTCATTAGAAGCCTTCAAAAATCCTTTGTTGTTGTTGAGTTGCTCAGTCACGTCCGACTCTTTGTGACCCCATGGATTGCAGCACACCCTGTCCTTCACCATCTCCCCGAGTTTGTTCAAACTCATGTCCATTGAGTTGGTGCTCCAACCAATGTCATCCCCTTCTCCTGCCTTCAGTCTTTCCCAGATCAGGGTCCTCTCCAATGAGTCAGCTCTTCACCTCAGGTGGCAGAAGTATTGGAGCTTCAGTCTCAGCAAGATCCCGTGATTTCCTGTTTCTCTATTCCCTCTTCCCACAAGGGGCCTGGAGGAAGTCTGGCCTTGGGTACCAACTGAACAATCTGACACCTGTTTGTCTTTGCCTCAATTCTGGATAGGTTGCCTGAGTTTCCTTCTCACATTCTAGCTCAACTTCAAAAGCTGGGGCCAGAGCCAATCTTCTAGGTTTATATGGTTCATTATTTTGATACCCACCTGGCCATCCTCTCCCTGGTACCTAGTAAAGAGCCTGGCAGTCTGTGTCGCTGGGACAGATCACAGAACCAGGCCAAGAAGGACAACACCTATAGTTCTAATGAGTCATTTACAATAATTTGCTCTTGGGATAAGGTTCTTAAAATCCAAAGATAAGAATAAACTTTATTTACAGGTGCTTTTAAAAGTAATCATGTAGCCTTAATGGAAAAACCAAGAACCAACTCTCAAGTACCAAACGCCTTCCCTATATAAAGATACATTTTCAGAGCCTCAAACTCTGTTGGTCTGTGTTCCTTCAAGACAGGGACTGTGCTTCATGCATCTTTGTTTCCCCAGGTCTAGCACTGAAAATAATAATTAGCATTATTTGTAACTCTTGCTACTACTTTTAAAACATTGACCTCATGCCAGACTCTTGCTAAACACATTGCAAATATCCCATTTAATCCTTTTAATAATCTTATTATCCCTCTTCATGGATGATGTGACTAATCTCAGAAGCCCAGTAATTTACCTAAGAATTTAAAAACTAACACAGGGTTGAACAGGGATTTGAACCCAAGCCTTTCTCATTTTGAAGCCCAGATTCCTAACAACTACACTCTAATGCCAAGGAGGAAAGACCTGGAATGGCAGGAAGAGAGAAGTTTGCCACTGCCTTCTAAGCCAGAAATAAAAGCATGGTGCTACTTAGAAAATGTTACCTCCAGCCATGTTTTCAAGCTAATTATAACTTCTCTGGCACTAAAGACACTTGGTCATTATACTCTCAGACGTTGGAAATCTCTTTCTAATATGTGTCACAGCAAAAACTACACAGGCATAAAGTAAAAAAAAAAATGGTATATGAACTTTTATGAAGGTGGCTGAGGTTACCTTTCCTTGGTGAGTCTAGTAATTACTGCTGGCACGTAAAGTGAAGCTATTTGCAAATTCATATCTCTTAATTTGGCACAAGGTAGCAATTTAAAGGGAAAAAACTATGGGTGGAAAAAAAAAATCACTGCTTACAGCAGCATTTAGAACCAGAGTGATGCAATTTTCATTGCATGTCTCCTCAAGTTGGAGAAGTCATTAGCACCTATGTAGTACTTAGGTAATTTTGCACAAAGCAAGTTGCAATATTTAGCCATAAGTTCATTTGCTTTGTAGTTCCATGACTTCACATTAGAAGTTTAAGTACACCAATTACATCAACATTAAATACAGACATAAAATACCCAGTTCACATTCTTTCTGTTTTAAGTGTTGATCAATCATAAAATGTTCTCACTAATAAATTCTCAAGGGTTTATTCTATTATTTAAGTTAGTTTTAGTCATAAAAATTGGAACGTACACAATATTGCCCTTTTCAATTCTAAGTACATTTTAATTTACACTATTTATGCTGGTTTTTAATGGTTTTGTTGTTGTTCAGTCTCTAAATCATGTCTGACTCTTTGCAACCCCGTGGACAGAAGCACACCAGGTTCCTCTCTCCTCCACTGTCTCCTGGAGTTTGTTCAAATTCACGTCCATTAAGTCCATGATGCTATCGAACCATTTTATCCTCTGCCACCTCCTTCTCCTTTGGCCTTCAGTCTTTGCCACAAACCACAGTCATTCGGGTAGGCGAGGTTTTCACATCTCTTATATCTTGTGTTTTTTTAATTTGTAAGACTTTATTGAATGTATTGCAATATTGCTTCTGTTCTGTGTTTTGGTTTTTTTGGCTGCAAGGCGTGTGAAATCTTAGCTTACCAACCAGAGATAGAACCCATACCCCCCTGCATTGGAAGGCAGATTTTGAACCACCAGGGAAGTCTCCCTTGCCTTCAATCTTCCCCAGCATCATAGTCTTTTCCAATGAGTCGGCTCTTCGCATCAGGTGGCTAAAGTATTGCAGCTTCAACATCAGTCCTTCCCATGAATATCCAGGGTTGATTTCCTTTAGGATTGACTGGTTTAATGGTAGATAATGCTTATGGAGACTGACCAGCTCCTAACTATTCTCACTTCACTGGAAATGGTCTCTGGTCAACCACGATGGGCCCCATCAGCCTAATTTGTACCAAATAATCTCATGCTGGTCAATGCTGACTGATCATGGGTGGATATGTTCATAATCTCAATTCTGTCAATCTGATCCTCGGGATTTGGAATTGGAACCCAATTTCAATCAGATAAATCTGTTGTTTAAACTGACTTCCTATAGGCAGGACTTTTGCCCCCCCCCCCAATAAACACTTAGAAGCAAAAGTAACAAAAGTAGAACTTATACTGTTTTAGAGACAAATACCAGTGCTATGAGCTGATTTATGAGTCCCCCACCCCTGCTCAAATTTGTGTGTTGAAATCATAATTCTCTGTACCTCAAAATGTAACTGTATTTGGAGACAGATCTTTAAAAAAGCAGTTAAGTGAAAATGAAGTCATTAGGGTGGGCCCTAATCCAATATGATGGGTGTCTTCATAAAACCACAAAATATGGAAACAGATACATGCAAAAGGAAGGTGTGGGGAGAAGATATCCACCTACAAGCAAAGGAGAGAGTCCTGGAACAGATTCTTCCCTTATGGCCCCCAGAAGAAACCAAGCCTGCTAACACCTTGATTTTAGAGTTCTAACCTACAGACTGAGAATAGAAATGTCTGTTTTTTAACTCACCTAGTCTGTGCTATCTATTATGGCAGCCTTTGTTGTTCAGTCACTAAGCTGTATCCAACTCTTTGAGACCCCATGGACTTTAGCCCACCAGGCTTCCCTGTCCTTCACTATCTCCTGGAGTTTTCTCAGATTCATGCCCATTGAGTCGGTGATGCTCTCTCACCATCTCATCTGAGCAAACTAATAAAACCATAAAGGGATGTGTCTTTGTTTGAGTTGCTTAGGACAGAGCATAAAACCCTGGAACTCTCCTGGTGGTCCATTGGTTAAGAATCCACCTTGCAGTGTAGGGGATCCCTGGTTGAGGCACTAAGATGCTATGTGCCCCCAGAGCAACTAAGCCCACACATCACACTACTGAACCCAGGCGCCTCAACTAGACAGTCCACAACCAAAGATCCTGCATGACTCAATGTGTCGGCTGCAACTGGGACCCGACACAGCCAAACAAATAAATAACCCTGAGGGCATCAGTATCAGAAGAGACAGAAACAAAGGAAATGGTAAAGCGACTTGGCCTGACATCAGAAAAAATTACTCCCTCCTGAAAAGAGACGGAGAAAGAATTCAGCAGGGGAAGTTTGAAGTGGAAGGACTATGGTGAGTGAAGGGCCAAAAGAAATTTATGCAGGAGTGGTTCAAGGTAGGTGTTCTCAGCAAACAGTACTGATGATATTGCTGTGATGTAAGCCCCTCAGTCTTCAACAGAGTCTCTGACATGTAGAAACAGGGGCCCAGAGCCAGCGGTCACCAGGAGAGCATCAGTCTGACATTCCCCAGCCCCTTATCTCACTGCCCCTCACTCAGAAATCTGTAGAAATCACACGGAGGCCTCCAGAGTCTCCAGTGATATGGAATGTGGTTCATGCCAACAGTATCTAAATCTCAGATCCTGGGATACTCTAGCTGACATTTGGATCTGCGAAGAAAGAAAAATGAAGCAGATAAGTGAAGAAATGAAAGATCATGTGCTCCAAAGCGGGAGAAAATGAGAGTCATGAGGCTTTCTATTTCCTGGTTCAAATTCCTCATTTGACCAGACTGACTCCCTGCTTTTGAAATACCTACGTTTCTTTATTCTTCTTCAGTTCAGTTCAGTTCAGTTCAGTCGCTCAGTCGTGTCCGACTCTCCGCGACCCCATGAATCACAGCACGCCAGGCCTCCCTGTCCATCACCAACTCCCGGAGTACACTCAAACTCATGTCCACAGAGTCGGTGATGCCATCCAGCCATCTCATTCTCCGTCGTCCCCTTCTCCTCCCGCCCCCAACCTTTCCCAGCATCAGAGTCTTTTCCAGTGAGTCAACTCGTCGCATGAGGTGGCCAAAGTATTGCAGTTTCAGCTTTAGCATCAGTCCCTCCAATGAACACCCAGGATTGATCTCCTTTAGAATGGACTGGTTGGATCTCCTTGCAGTATAAGGGACTCTCAAGAGTCTTCTCCAACACCACAGTTCAAAAGCATCGATTCTTCGGCGATCAGCTTTCTTCACAGTCCAAATCTCACATCCATACATACATTATTCTTCTTAGGATACCTTTACAACCTCAAAATAAACCTCTGCATTTTTTTGGCTTAAAGTATCTCTAGTTAGTTTCACGTATAACAAAAGAATTTTAACTAAGATTTGTAAAATCTTAGAGCCATGAAAAATAAACAGCAAAACCAGGTAGGTAATCATGGGAGATTTAAATCATGCCTGCTGCTATTCCAGGGAGAATATTTGATATTACAGCAATACAATGAGTAATAGTGCTGTCTAGTTTTTCCAAACTAGTGTCCCACAGACTACTTCACATGGTGGTGGGTAGGAGGTGAACAAGTATGACAGTATGCTATAAAAAAAAAGTATTCTGAGGTCAAATACGTTTGAGAAATACTAACACAGGATAAGTAGCATATAAACAGTAGAGGAGACTTTTCTTTTTTTTGGAAGCGGGTGAATATACAACCTTTCTTTCCTACTCACTGAGTGGCAGAAAAAAAGAAAAAAGAAGTTATGTTATTGAAAGGAACTTTAAAAGTAATTATCTCCTTAACAATAACAAATATAAATAAAAGTAGCTAAATAATAGAAAAATCAATTTGAGGACCAAAATCTAGTTCACCTCTAAGGCAGTAAATTGTAACGATTAAACACATGCGTTCTAGCGATAAGCTGCCAAAATTTCTCTGTTTCCTCACTCTAAGCAACATGCTTGCATGCTAAATCGGTTCTGTTGTGTCCGACTCTTTGTGACCCTGTGGACTGTAGCCTGCCAGGTTCCTCTATCTATGGGATTTCCCAGGTAAGAATATTGGAGTTGGTTGCCATTCCCTTCTCCAGGGGATCGTCCCGATCCAGGTATCAAACCCAGGTCTCCTGCATTGCAGGCAGATTCTTTACTATCTGAGCCACCAGTGAGGCACTCCAAATAATGACTAAGTTAAAATGCTTTACGATAATTACTGAGTCACTATATAAAAATTGCTTAGAAGTGACAAACATCCTAAAATATTAGTTATTATTATGAAAAATTTATAGTCCCAATACAACATCAAAGGAGAACAAAGTTGGAGGACTGATACTTTGTTGTTATTCAGTTACTAAGTCGTGGTCGACTCTTTGTGACCCAATGGACTGCAGCAGGCCACGCTCCTCTGTCCATGGGATTCTAAAGGCAAGAATACTGGAGTGGGTTGCCATTTCCTTCCTTCTCCAGGGAATGTGGGATCTTCCCAGACCAGGGATCAAACCAGCGTACCCTGAATTGCAAGGTGGATTCTTAACCACTGGACCACCAGGAAGTCCCATAATAGTTTCTTAATGATCCTTAGTATTTGTTAGTTTTAATGTTTCCTTTTTCATTTCTGACTTTGAGTGGTCTCTTCTTTTCTTAGTCTAGCTAAGGGTCGGTCAATTTTTTTTAATCTTTAGAAAAAACAGCTCTTAGTTTCATTGATCTTTTACATTTTGCCCTTTTAGTTTCTATTTTCTTTATTCCTGCTTTGATATTTGTTATTTTCTTCCTTTTGTTAACTTTGGGCTTTTTATAGTTCCTTAATAAATAAAGTTAGGTTGTTTTATTTGAGCCTTTTCTTTTCCCTTAATATAAGTGTTCGTCCCTATTAACTTCCCCCGTAGAACTCCTTTTGCCACATCCTGTAAATTTTGGTGTTCTATGTTTCCATTTTCATTTGCTTTATGATTTTATAAGTTCCCTTTTGAGTTATTCTTTGAGCTGGAGTGATTGTGGGACTCATTTGTTTACTCTCTCTCTAGAGACAGCTGTTCTCTGTTGACTGATGTACAATGTCTTGAAAAACCATTGTTTTATACATTTTACTTCTTCTTTTTTTTTTTTTTTAAGGTGGTAAGGAGTGAACTCCAGGAGTTGGTGATGGACAGGGATGCCTGGCGTGCTGTAATTCATGGGGTTGCAAACAATCAGACACGACTGAGCGACTGAACTGAACTGAACTGAACTGAAGGGTAAATCTGATTCCTATAACTCCATCTTGGTTGGAAGCAGAAATCATAATCCTTCACTTTTAATGTTATAGCACCTACAACCTTCTTCAAAGGAATATTCTCAGGTTACTAGAACCACTTCTAGTGGAGAAATGAAAGTGCCTGGAAGTCTACAAATTTCTGGAGCAGCCAGGACCCAGTGACTGGTTCAAGGGTATGAAAGCCTGTTCCTTTGCCTCCAGGTGAGATAAACTCTTTCTTTACAATTTATGCTCCAGAATTCCCTGGGACCAGGCTGATGCTGAAATCATACCCTAGCTTTTCTTATTCTCCTTTCTGGTCCTGCCTTCCTGTCTCCCTAACTAGTTTCATATTGGAGCACACTTCTAGTAAATCACTTCTACATGAATACATATTTCAGTGAAAACCTTTGGAAAATATATCCTAAAATTAAATTGCATTTTTAAATTTCTCTTCTGTAAAATGTCTCCTTGATTGGTCTATCTTGCTTTTGCTCTCACATTTTTTGAATTGTTCACTTGCCCCAAAGAATTTTAGAATAAAAGTGTTGAGTTTAATAGATATCTAGAATATATCCAATCAAACTTGCTATTTTAATAAATGAAGCAATTGAGGCTCAGGATGTGAAATAAATAACTAACCCATGTTTCCATACGCTAAGGACAATTGAGGCAAGTTTCAAAATCGGGTTTCCTGACTGGGCCGTATACAGGTAAAACATGCTCTTAATTTCACTGTGATCAGGTTTTACTAGCTGTTGGATAGTATGTTGCAAATCTTTACTTATGAATATTGGCAGATCTGAATGTTTGTGCAAACTTTTTCTGCAGGTGCAGGTTTGTGCTTGTACCAGTTCATCTGCTTTCCTCATTTTATGATCTGTGAATATTAACCCTTCGTCAACTGTAAAGTAAGTGACTACTTGCATTTAAGGAAATCTTTTACATTTAAATCTATAACCAAACACTAATCCTCAGATCTCTTTCTCTCTTCTCCCTCTTCTCCCTCCCTCTGGCCCCCTTCCCTTTTCTTCCCTCAATCATAGGCAATGTGAATTTGAAGTAAAAGCCATGGAATCTTCACACTTCAAACTTACTGGTGTGCTGTGGTCTTAGAACTGGTGGTTGGCCATGTTGAACTGCAGGCAAAGAGAAGAAATGGAGCTACTTCCAGATTCCATGTTTTCATCTTTTCCGATTTATTCTTATTTTGTGACACATCTTTCAGTACTTTCTTAATTTTACTTTCTGGTAGATTTCCTTAACTGTATCTTCCAACTCATGTTGACTTAATTTCTGCCATCATATTTTTACTTTCCAATATCTCTCTCTTTTTTAGCAGTCTATTATTTTTTTAATTGGATCATAATTGCTTTACGATGTTGTGTTCGTTTCTGTTGTACAACAATGTGAGCCAGCTATATGTTTATATATCCCCTCCTCCGTGAGCCTCCCTCCCACCCCCATCAACTGACTCCTCTAGGTCATCCAATATCTCTTTCTTACCCTCCAGAAGTTCTACTTTTAGATAAGATTCTGTTCTTATTTCATATAATCAATATCTCCTCTTATTTCTTTGAAGAAATTAATATAGTAGATACTTAAAATTATTACTATTCTATTCCCTACATTGACTATTTTCTGTAAGCTCTTTTTATCTACAGGTTTCTTTTTGTCTCCTTCATGTTAGATATTCTGTATATCTTAGAATGAGGCACAAAAATGCTGATTTGCAAATTTGTGTGCCAAGGCGGGACTTACTTGTTTATATTAGGGTGGTGCTGACTGGTAGGCTTAACATTAGAGTAGAGTTTCTCACCTTTGGCACCACTGACATTTTGGATCAGATAATCATGTGAGGAGGTAGTGAGGGAGGTGGAGGATATGCTATCCGGTGCATTGAAAGATGTATAGTAGCATCCCTGGCCCCCATCTGATAGATGCCAGTACCATACACTTCCCCTACTTCCCCTGTTGTTGACAATAACAAATTTCTCCCGATATTGCCAGATGGCACCTGGGGGCAAGATCGCCCCTGGTTAATAACCCCTGACTTAGGGTGATGAGAGTTTTGATTTTTGGAGGGAAATTCTCCAGTTTTCTGCTTTCGGAGTGAGGAACATGAACCTGGCCCTCAGCATTCAGAAGCCAAGCAGAGGAATGGACCTGAGCATCTTACCACTCAATAGAGAAACTTTGACCTAATCTCTAAGGGAGGCAGAAAAATGGTCTCTCAAAGATGTCCACATCCTCATCCTGGAACCTGTGAATGTGTTCTATCACACAGTAGAGGAGAATTAAGATTGCAGATAAAATTAAGATTGATAATCAGTTTACCTTAAAATAGGGAGATTACACCAGAATAAACAATCGGATTTAAATATGAAAGAGGAAGGCAGCAGAAGAAATGTCAGAATGATGCAATGTAAGAAAGACTGGACTGGCCATTGCTAACTTTGAAGATAGAAAAAGGCCATGAACCAAAAGCACAGGCAGCCTTTAGAGTTGGAGAAGACAAGAAAACAGATTCTCCCCTGGAGCCTCCAGAAAAGTACTCAACCTCGCTGACTCACTATACCCTAGAATGTCAATCCTGCTGACTTCAGCCCAGTGAGACCCATTGTGGGCTTCCAACCCCCAGCATTGTATGATAATAAATTTGGGTCCATTTAAACCACAAAATTTCTGGCAGTTTGTTACAGCAGCCATAGGAAACAGATACAATCTCATTACCATTCACCCTCAGCTCTGTCTGCTATTCTCAAGTCCAAAACCAACCTGAGACAATCTCTTCCAGCATGATTCAACAAATGCCACCTATTGTTCATCAAGGTTGAAGAGGGGCAGTCTCCAGGCTTCAGGTTGGGGAAGGGATCTAGGGAGGAAACTGCTCTTTATGTTTTCAACTAATCCTCCATTTTGAGCGTCCCCCCCACCTATACCCCAAAACTGTTTAGAAGTACCCGTACCTCCAATTCCTGAAGGTTTCCAAGACTTTGCAGAGGAGACAGTCTTGCTTTTATTATTGCAAGCAGAATTCCTCTTTCTCTATTCTGCTGTATCAATGACCACTCATCTTCATTCCTTCTTTCAAAATTTATGGACACTTCTTTCCTGTTACTTCTCTCATTCTTCTTGATCCTTAAGAGTTCATGCTGCTTTTCTATGTGTGGTTTTTTGTTTGTTTTACTGCACTGGGTCTTTTTTGTTGGGATATTTGCACAGGATTTCTCTAGTTGAGGAGAGCAGGGGCTACTCTTCACTGCAGCGTGCAGGCTTCTCATTGCGGTGGCTTCTCTTGTTGTGGAGCACAGGTTCTAGGCGTGAGGGCTTCAGTAGTTGCAGTATAAGGGCTCAGTAGTTGAGGTGCCTACGCTTAGTTTCTCTGTGGCATGTGGAATCTTCCCATACCAGGGCTCAAACCTGTGTCCCCTGCATTGGCTGGAAGATACTTATCCACTGCACCACCAGGGAAGTCTGAGTTCATGCTGTTTTGATTCTTTACTATCATTTTATAAAATTTTATGAAATAATGGAAATAAACATCCATGTTCAACTACCATGTCTAACCAGTCTTATTTTTAAGCCGACTTTAGCCGACTTTTATTGGACCCTCACTGTATACTAAGCAACAAAGAGTTGGACATGACTGAGCACGCACATGTGCACTCACACACAGTGTCCTAAATTTCTGGATAAAGCCTCACATGAATTATATTATTTCAATTTCACAGTGACCCTAAGGGCTAGTTACTGCCACTTTCATTCACATATTATAAGTAAAAGAGTTTCCTGGTTTAGGTGACAAAGCTAATATGGAAAAGAATTGGGATGGAATCCAAGTCTTTTTGACTTACAAGCCTATTTTCCTAAACAATTATGCAATCTTGCTAATTTTCACAAGTTACACTCCAGAGCAGGGGTCAGATCCAGCCTGCTGTTTGTTTATAACATTTTATTGGAACACAGCCATCCTCATTCATTGACTACCCTTTATATCTGCTTTTGACCTACAATGTTAGATTTGAATAGCTAAAACAGACACAATCTGTCCCACAAACCCCAAAATATTTCATCTCTAATCCTTTATGGAAAAATTTGCTGACCCCTGCAACAGAAAATAACCTTATTACTAAGTTTTGAGGTCATGGTGTACTCAGGTATCTACAACTTTTGTTGCTATATCAAAGGCATTCTTTTTATTGTTCCTTCAACCTTTGGTTATTCTGCAGATAGCAATCTTTGGTCATGATTAAAAAGGAAAGTCTCTAAACCAATCTCCTTTGTGAAGTCTTTCCCATACTCAGTCACACTGGCTCCCTTTTCTTTGTTCCTATCTCAATTATTCTAATTATTCTACTTAATGCAGCTTGATTCACATAACACTAATTGTGATTCCCCCTAGGATCTAGCAATGTTGCCCCTGAGTACATATTTACTCAACAAGCATTTATTAAACACCTTCTAAGCATCTGTGCTAGACACCAGAAATATAAAGATGAATATGGCAACTTGTGATTAATATCTAGTCTATTTAATTAGGTACAACAATATAAAGAAGCTGAGCAATGGAGGCTGAGCCTATGTCTCTACAACAACTGCAGCAGGATCACTGTAAGTACTTTGGTAAATCTCTACTCATCAGAATCCCTGGAGGTGTAAGTAAGTGTTAGTTGCTCAGTCGTGTCCCATTCTTTGCAACCCCATGGGCTGTAGCCTGCCAGGATCCTCTGTCCACGGGATTCTCCAGGCGAGAATACTAGAGTAGGTTGCCATTCCCTTCTCCAGGGGATCTTCCCAACCCAGGAATCACACCCAGGTCTCCTGCATCACAGGCAGATTCTTTACTGTCTGAGCCACCAGAGAAGAGGTAAGTAAGTAAGTGGTGGTAAGGTCCAGTATAATCTTCAGATTATAGTTTAGCAGGAATGTTGTAGAATCACTCCATCAGTAGATAGGAAAGACTGTTTCTAAATATGCAGGTATTATGAAAGAGTAAGAACAAATCTCACATGTTCTCCCTTAATACAAACTAATTTCTGTCAAAACGTGATCTCATGTACAAATGAACTTAATTACAAAATAAAAACAGACTCAGAACAAACTTACAGTTACCAGGGTGGAAGAGTGAGGGGATAGGATAGCTAGGGAGTTTGGGATGGACATGTACACACTGCTGTATTTTAAATGGATAACTAACAAAGACCTACTGTATGGGGCAGGGAATTCTGCTCAACATTCTGTGGCAGCTTGGATGGGAGGGGAGTTTGGGGGAGAATGGATACATGTATATGTATGGCTGAGTCACACTGCTGTCCACCTGAAACTATCACATTGTTGACTGGTAATGTTGTTATTGTTTAGTCACTAAGTTGTGTCTGATTCTTTGTGACCCCATGGACTGTAGCCTGCCAGGCTCCTCTATCCATGAAATTTTCCTGGCAAGAATATTAGAGTTGATTGCCATTTCCTTTTCTAGGGGATCTTCTTGACCCACGGATTGAACCCGCATCTCCTGCACTGCAAGCAGATTTACCACTGAGCCACTGGGGAAGTCCATGAAAAGTTTAAAAACATGTGATCTTGTGATCTTGGAAGTTAGTGTTGCTCACTTCCTTCATCCAAAAGACTAATAGACAAGCTTAAATGGGAACCTGGACATTTTCCCCATCTCTTACCAAATTTGTCCTTTTTTGACTGTTGTAACCCTGTACCTGGCACAGTCTGGCACATAGTAGTTACCAAGAATTTGCATTCAGCTGTTGACTATCCAAAGTAAAACCTCTCTAAGTTGTCCTAGTATGTAGAATAGGACTTTTTCCAATTTTAGACTGGAATGGTATGAGGATCTTTGAGTACAAGGAAGATAACACCCCCAAGCAAATGTTTGGTCCACCCACATCTTGTTTTCCTCCCTCTAGAAATGTTTCCTTCAGACTCTCAGAGCCACTGCCCTCGTGGGGAATATAAACACCCCCTCAAGGCTGAATTAGACCAAGTGGACTGGTGGACAGGTCAGGCATTATGGATTCTTCTTCATTGTAATCTCTTTCTAGAGGCTTTAGTCTGAAGAGCCTTGAAGTAAATTTTTAAAAAGGATTACCTACCTCTGAGGATGAGATATACTCAAGTTATCTACAACGAGAGGTTTGTAACAATGGACTCTTGCTGTACCTGACACAGATCTTCCCCTCCCACTGGAACTCTGAATTATTTTGCTGCAGGCTACAACATTCTGAGCAGTATGTTGGGAGTTGACGGGAGGTGGGGATAACTCACCTGTACAAGCTTAGCAGAGCTGAGCCGCTGCAGCTTGTTGGGCTAGCCTTTGATGCAGACTGGTTGGACGGGTTCTGGATCTACAGAAGAACCGGTCTGACTGGCCTGTTGTGCCAACATATTCTGGTTTGATTCCATGTTCCACAGACGGTAGAAACCTGCCCAGCCAGTTAAATGAAAGGCATATTAGGTTATCCATTGCACACCTTATATAGCTTAGATGCAGCAGAACTCTTCCACACAGCAGTGGTGTCTAGCAAACTCTAGCATGGTCCAGAGAGGTGTCTCCCACTGATTACTGTGTAAGTTCATAGCTTCAGGGAAAGTCCGCAGTGAAACACCTGCTTTTAACCAAGAGCAGAAGTTTTCTAAATAAATTGAAGGGTAAGTTAATATATTTTTTTATCTTTCTCAATTTTCTATGCACTTTTAGAAGGTTAAGAAATTAAGTTTAAGATGATATCTTTTTAACATGGTAATACCTGCATTGTATCTTTTATATAAATTTGCTTAAACATTGTTTTATAGTACTTGCATACATATATTTTCATTGATTTGTTTGAATAAAGGTTACTTGGCATATAATATACTTTTCTGTACTTTTTTGGTAAGTCATGCATGGCTATGGTCATTAAGAAAGCTGGGTTGAATAATTTTGCTAAATATATTTCACCTATTAATGTAATGATTCATCTTAAGCCATCTACTCCTTTGATAATATACTATTATGTTTTACAGGCTGTTGCTATATGGTAACATTTTATATGGCAAATCTAATTGTGGATAAAATAACTGCCTTTTTAAGGCATTAAAAAAAAAACAGTGCTATTTTTCTTGGTGATCCTCAGCACATTAAAAGAACAATTCACAGCAAGAAGTGAGGAGTGCGAAAAACAAAGATTGTGGAATCTGGTAACTGATTAACTATTGGAGCTCAAAAGCACTTGCTGAGCTGAATAGAAAGGAATGAAGACAGGTTTTGTCATGCCTATTAGGTCTGAAAACCTTTTTAGGTTAAAGAATATTTGGATCTTCTTTTAGTTTATATTTTAAAATAATTATTTTACCTCTCTTTTTCATAGATCCAATTAATTTATTTTAGTAATTTGCGTCATTTAAAATGAAAGTTACCAATCCCTTTAGGTTTATGTTGGCATACAAACCTACTCCTTAGTTATTAGTATTAGACTGAACTGAATGTTAATATAACAGCTGACATATGAACTTTATCATGGAATTAAAAATTACTTTTAAAAATAGATTTATACTAAATACTTTCCTTTCAAAGACTATCTGCAGATCATCATATGAGTCACCTTGAACTGAGCAAAACTGATGCATTCTTTTCATTGTCCCTTTAGAGTCTTCACTTTGTCATTATTTTCAAATTCAAAGGCTATAATAGTTTCTTCAGGATGATAATAAAGAATTTATTTTTTTAAGTGAGTAAATGTTCAGATGAGATTCAGTTTTTGCTGGGAAACCTTTTAGATGCTTGCCTACTCCAAGGCAATTCTGCATAAAGCTTCTGATATTCAGCTGAATTTATGAAAAGCTATGTAATGTTGAATCTGCAAAAGGAATGTGCTGATTCAGCAAAGCAAAAAATTAATTTTATTCAGCATAAACTGTAGTATGACAATTTTTGAAGAAAATATGGATCAAAAATTTCAGTTGATTGAATTTTTCTCTTTTAAATTAGTTTTCAGGCTAAATATAGATGTACATCAATAGTGTATACTTACACTGTTTCTGGTAAATATATTATACCTAGTAACTTAAAATTTTTAAATCTTACTATATTTATAATACAGAGCTTATTCTTTAAAGATAGACTTAATTTGGGATTCCAGCTTATTTAGTAGGCATTTTTTATGTTTATGGTTTTGAGCAAAGCTATTTAGGAACTAGATATATATTTCACATAAAATTTGTGGGTAAAATTTCAAGTCTAATGCTACATTTTGGAGAGGGAGTCTGCAGTTTTCACTTAATGGAATTTTTAGTTTCAAATATAAGATTTCCTATTCAATATGACTTTTATATATTTTCCATAAATTGATTCCTTTAAAATACTGATACATTGTGATACTTTGATTAAAATTAAGGATATACAGATTTATCAATCAAATTAGGAATCTGTGTATGCATATATATTCTATATAGCCCTGCATTATCTGAGGGCCTAGGTCAAAAACTGTTCTAGTCATTTAATAACCTTTTTACTCTCTAAGTCTAGCTGGGGATGCATTCCTTTATCTTTATTGCTAGCCACACAGTCTCACACAATGACTCTTCTTGTCAACCATGCTAGCTTTCTTAACACCTATAACCTTCTTTCCTGAATGTATTCATGGGTTTCCTATCAAAAGCCCTTAGAACCATGATATTTCTCAGCTAGAAGGACTCTTTAATGACTGATGAATTCACTTTTTAGTTGAATGAAAAGCCCCAAAATGTAGCTGAATCACACAGTCTAAGGGGAGAGGTGGTACTAGACCACCCCAGCTTCCTGATATCAGCCCAGACTAATATTTTTTCACCCCTCTACATTGATTCTTCTGAATGCTACATAAAATCTACTCTGTGTTCTAAAAGATTCCTAAAAAGGTAAAATTGTATAAGTTATGTTAAGGATTATCTGCTGAACCAAGAAACTCTTTGCTTTTTTATTTTAGTCTATTTAATTATTGCCCTGAACTTTTTTTGGTATAGTGGCCAAATTTATGGGATTGCCGTTGGTAAGGAAGATGACTACCTCTTCAAACCCTAATCTCATAAGGCCATCACAAAATGTTGTATCAAACTGATGAGTATCTCACATTACTCCATCTTTATCCAGATTATTTGTGGATACTGCTGTCATTTTTTAACTTATTATTACTTTATACTGTCTCAACTGTTTTCTTAGTATGTGTGTAAGTATATATGTATTTTTGTATTGTTTTAGTCATTCTTACATGGATACAGTTTAGAATTTGCCTAAGAAGATTGTACTTCTAAAATTTGGTTAGAACTGACAAAAACATTTCAAAACGTAGATGAAGACCAGGATTACAGGACTCAAAACCCATCTTAGAGGGGATAAGAACCTGTTATATAAAGGGCACTATCTTAATACAGCGCTTTGTACACAGCACTCAAAAATGCTTTAAGTGTTTTTAACTTGAGGAATTCAGAGGTAATAGGACCACAGAAAGCTTGAGAAAAAAGGCTTTTCAATTCTGATTCTTCAAGCTAAAAGTTAATTCTCCTAAGCTCTTTATCTTTTCACAGGTAAAATCTTACCAAGGGGATGTTTCTAAATTTGGTAAATTTAGTTCAGTCCAAGTGGACTCTGGAAAATAATTTGTTTCTTATCTTGATACTCAAGAGAAAAGGTAGTATATTGAAAAACATATGGGTTTTTGGCCCAAATTGGGATGGATTTGAATATTCACTCTACTACAAACTAGTTTATCCTTGGGAATTATTTAATGCTGAGTTCTCTTTTCTCCATCTGTAAATGAAGGAAATGGAAATCATTCTGTAAGAGTAGTTGGAAGAATCAAATGAGATATTGTATGCAAATACCTAGGACAATTCCTAGAACATAGTAGGTATAGCAGTCAATATTCTTCCCACATTTTTAATAGAATATATAATCAATTTCAACAAATAGCTTGAGTAAGAGAAGTCAAAGCTTTAACTTAGAATATACATTTTTGTCAGAGATAAAATTTAATCAGCAATCTTGGCAAGCATTAAGATTTAATATTTTAATCTTGTTAAATTAGAAAAATTAGAAACCCATATAATTGAACCCAATTAAAGAATCATTTCAAAGACACCTTTGTTAAATGTATTTTGAGACCAATTGCTTGCTAAGTCACTTCAGTCGTGTCCGACTCTGTGTGACCCCATAGACGGAAGCCCACCAGGCTCCCCCATCCCCGGGATTCTCCAGGCAAAAACACTGGAGTGGGTTGCCATTTCCTTATCCATTGCATGAAAGTGAAAAGTGAAAGTGAAGTCGCTCAGTCGTGTCTGACCCTCAGCGACCCCATGGACTGCAGCCTTCCAGGCTCCTCCGTCCATGGGATTTTCCAGGCAAGAGTACTGGAGTGGGGTGCCATTGCCTTCTCCTTTGAGAGCAATATACCGATGTGATTAAAAGGCTTGGATAATTTTTTAAAATTCAGTCATCTCTACCAAAGGAAGGATGTGACAAAGATAGTGCAAATTATGCCTTACTCATACCTAGTATCTGTTCTTCAAAGGCATTTTACATCTATTTATATATATCATTTCACATGACATCAGATTAGTTGGCCAAGGACTTGTGTGTGCTCTAAGGACTGTGCTTTCTACTACTGACTGAATTATTTCTCCAGGACTATAGAGTATGTTTTTTCCTCCAAAAGATTATCTGATGAATTAATTTACTGTAGGTTAATATGAAATTATATTGCATTCCCTTGATAGTAGATAATGATAGGAAGAGTGTGTCCAAAATTGGATGTAAGAAGATACAATAGGATTCAACATGTTCTAAAAATAATATTAAATTAGCCACAGATTGATAAACTGAGGAAATGGAGCCAATGAACAAAGTTCACTAATGAGATATCTCATTTCATTAGTCAGAAGGGAGTTCAGAATAGTATGATAAAAAGCTTATCTAATGGAAGTTGGGTCAACTGACACATCTTCCAATGTGTGAAGAAGGAACAGGAAAGAGATTATGGCTTGATATTAAAGTCAACAAATAGATCCACTTTATAACACAAACTGATCTTACTGGACCTTTGCAATCAATTTTAACTTCCTGAAAGATGTTTAGCTGCTATACAAATAAGCTTTATGGGAACAATATAATTTGAATTTATATCCATGGTAAATGCATTAAACTGAACAACTCATGTGTATACCTAAAAACAAAAAAACCACTTCACCAATTTAGCCCACTGACTATACATTCTTACTAAAACTATTACATCCATAAGCAATTTAACCTTATATGATTATTCATTAAATTAGCATTTAATTTCCATTTAATTTTCATACATTCAAAGTGGATATTACTATAAACAATTGAAAAGCACACATGTAATTTTTAAATTTTTCTCTATAAATAGCTAATTTGAATACTACAGGACTAAAAACCAAACTTGCTATGCATCAAAAACTAACTGGGAATTAAAGAATGGTACAGCTCATTATGTTAAAGACATATAGTTTTAAAAATAATCAGAAAACTATTAACTTAGAAATTATATATTATTGACAAAGTGGAAATACAGCTTATATGGAAATTTTTTTTTCAAAGTTCTATCTCGTAAGTCTATTCTCTTGAAGGTTCTGAGTCTGTCTCTACAATGATTTAAATTAGGAGTGAGAAACACTTCCAACATGAAAATATTTTAAACCGAATGAATTTCTTGAAATGAATAAATGAATCTTGAAACATTAAGAAATAAGGTTTTGATAACTTCAAATAACATTAAGAAATAATGATTGATAACTTTCTGTAGCTTGCAGTATAATATTCATAGACATAGAGCAATATTACAGAGTTCCGTGATGAGGAAAAAATTTACATTTAACATATATGGATTTTCCTCAACTTATGATGATTCGTCAACTTAAGTCTCCATGAATCCACTGTAAACTGAAAATATCACAAGTCAAAAATGTGTTTAGGACTTCCCTGGCAGTCCAGTGGTTGAGACCCTGCTTCCACTACACAAGTTCAATTCCTGGTTGGGGAACAAAGATCCTTCATGCTACATTGTGTGGCCAGAAAATAATTTTTAAAAAAATTTTTGAACGCATTTAATACACTTAACCTGCTACACATCATTGCTTAGCCTAGTCTACCTTGAATATGCTCAGAATACTTAAAATAGCCTACAGGTGTGCAAAACCATCTACCACAAAGCCTACTTTATAATAGTGTTGAATATCTTAAATAATTTTTTGACTACTGTACTGAAAGAGAAAAACAGTATGTTGGTCTGGTTATGGAATGGTTTAAGGCCACTGACTGTTTACCCTTGTGATTACATGGTTGAATGGGAGCTGCAGCTCAAGGCAGCTGCCCAGCATCATGACACAACATCATGCTGCATATTGCTAGCCCAGGAAAAGATCAAAATTCAGAATTAAAATTATGGTTTATACTGAATGCATATGGCTTTCACACCATTGTAAAGTCAAAAACATTATTAAAGTCAAATCATCCTGGGGCAGATTGGTGTCAATGTATGGCAAAACCAACCAATATATTAATGTAAAGTAATTTGCCTCCAATAAAAAAAAATAATGAAGTCAAATCATCTTAAGTCAAGGACCATCCATACAAGTCTACATTTGGAGGTCTCCTAACTGAAAGTAGATGAAATGCACTCTGAGATAAAAGGATTATTTGCATTTTTAAAAATATTAATATTGTGATCAATTTTCAGTCATATAGTAAGTGTGCATGTGTGCTCAGCCCTCAACTGTGTCCAACTCTTTGCGACCCCATGGACTGTAGCCCATCAGGCTCCTCTGTTCATGGGATTTCCCAGGTAAGAATAACAAAGTGGGTTGCCAATTCTTTCTCCAGGGGATCTTCCCCACCTAAGGATCGAACGTCCATCTCTTGCATCTCCTGCAATGGCAGGTGGATTCTTTACCACAGCACCACCAGGAAGCACCCCAAATAAGTACTGAGTGGTAAATATCCATCTACATAGAAGTTCAGTGAGCCCTTATCTTCTGCTCTAGTCACTGTCCAAGAACTCGTTTGACGAAAGTTAAAAGAGATAAATGTTCCTTGCTCAGGAACAAGTATACTGTCTTTTAACTATAATATAGAACCAACCACTGGAACCTGACTATTGACCAGGAACCTGAACCCCGGACCTGGAAACTGGCAATAGGCCATTCAGCAAGAAAAGCTGTTCAGTCCATTTCAGCACAACAATACCAACCTCTTTTCCCACAGTTTTACTTGCTAAGATGAATGACATGTCATTCTAGTTCCACCAGTAAGTGTAAATTAAACACATTAGTGTAAATTAAATTCTCAGCAGTTCCTTTGGTACCACAACAAACCACATGTTAACACTATTAAAACCAGAAGTCAGATGAGGGCTGTCAGGTTTGACCTGACAGGAAACTGGTGGGCACTGCAATGACTGGCGCATCCTGGGCCCAAGAGGAGTCCAGCTACATTACAGAATAAATATGGTAAAACTATTTTTTCATTAGTTTAACAATATATGTTTAACTAATACACTGTACAACTAAAATGGATTGTTTGAGAAATGAGTATAGCAATTTCAAATGGAAAGTGAGGAACTTTAGCTTATTTTTGTCTGATGTATTTGATCCATTCCCACAAAACCTGAGATGCACGGAAACTTGATCTTCTGTGAGAAAGGTATTTTCTAATAAACTTCATTTCCTGAATTTGGCTGCCAGTTTTTAAAGAGCCAAACAGTTACAGAAGGAACAATTAGTATGTACTCTATAAATACTTTTATGTCCAGCATTGATCTGAAGACTTTATTGTTTAAGTCCACATTGGTAAAACCGTAAGCAAAAACAGATTGACTACCTTGCATCCTCAAATAACACTTATCACTATAGTAAAACACAGAATTTTGAATACTACAAGTTTGTCTTGGACTATTTCCAATAGGGTCTGGTTACAAGAACTAATTCATTATAACATTTAATGTGATCCTGGAGCATGGCTCTGAAGAATATGCTGGATGAAGGCTCTAATCAAGTTGATTAAAAATAGAAAACTGAATGGCTACTTATGTGCTCTAATTGAGTAAATACCACATTTGTCTGCATAATGATAGAAACTTAGCTTAGAGAAAACGAGGAAGAAATAGGTACAATTGAAAAAGAAATCTGATTAAAATAATATCTTCTTTAATTTGAACTATGTCAGAATAGAATAATTATCTGAATTTTTAAAAAATAACATTCTTAGAAAGTGGTTAAATTAGCTAATGAACTGAAAAAGGAAAACTAGACTGAAGAAGGCATTGAAATAAGAAAAAGTGGGAACATAAACTGCTGAACAAAGTCCAATAATAACAGATACTATTTTCAAAAGGAGTTATCAAACATACTCAGATCTTCACTAAATTAGCTCAGATCACAATCAACTTGATACCAATGTTCCCTTTCCCAAGAAGTTGAATAGATCATAAATCTCTGTTAAATAAATGATTCCTTACAACAATCAATTTCTTAAATAAATGAATAAATTAGTTTCCCCTTTCCTTACAATTCTGCAGTTGGGTAGTTCTTAAAAACCCCCTAGAGAAGAGAATCGGAGAAGGCAATGGCAAGCCACTCCAGTACTCTTGCCTAGAAAATCCCATGGATGGAGGAGCCTGGTAGGCTGCAGTCCGTGGGGTCGCTAAGGGTCGGACACGACTGAGCGACTTCACTTTCACTTTTCACTTTCACATTGGAGAGGGAAATGGCAACCCACTCCAGTGTTCTTGCCTGGAGAATCCCAGGGACGGGGGAGCCTGGTGGGCTTCCGTCTGTGGGGTCACACAGAGTCGGACACGACTGAAGTGACTTAGCAGCAGCAGCAGCAGCAGAGAAGAGAATGGCTACTCGTTTCAGTATTCTTGCCTGGAGAATTCCATGGACAGAAGAGTCTGGTGGGCTACAGTCCATGTGGTCTCAAAGAGTCGGTCACGACCGAGTGACTAACACTTTAACATCTAGAATATAACAGAAATAATAATATAATAACTCCCTGACTTATTTAAACTTAATCATTTGAATCAAGTAAGATATGTAATACCACTTAACAAATTATTATTTAATCCCTTCTATAGATAGCATCACCGACTCAATGGACATGAGTTTGAGTGAACTCCGGGAGCTGGTGATGGACAGGGAGGTGATGGACACAGGTGCTGTGATTCATGGGGTCGCAAAGAGTCGGACACGACTGAGTGACTGAACTGAACTGATAGTTATAAATCTCTCACAATTTGCATACCAACGCAACAATTTCACTACAATTACACAACATTGCAGTCCATGGGGTCACTAAGGGTCAGATACGACTGAGCAACTTCACTTTCACTTTTCACTTTCATGCATTGGAGAAGGAAATGGCAACCCACTCCAGTGTTCTTACCTGGAGAATCCCAGTGATGCGGGAGCCTGGTGGGCTGCTGTCTATGGGGTCGCACAGAGTCGGACACGACTGAAGCGACTAGCAGCAGCAGCAATTGGAAATATCTTTTCAATTAGCTATAGCTCTTAAATTTATCTATTATTAACAGCTTCTTATACTATTTAAATACATATATACAACCATTCAGGCTTCCCTGATGGCTCAGTCAGTAAAGAGTCTGCCGTGTGGGAGACCTGGGTTCGATCCCTGGGTTGGGAAAATCCCTTGGAGGAAGGCATGGCAACCCACTCCAGTATTGTTGCCTGGAGAATCCCCATGGACAGAGGAGCCTGGCAGGCTATAGTCCATGGGGTCTTCAAAAGTTGGACATGGCTGAAGCACAGCACAACACATATAGCCATTCAGTCTTTAACAATCCTGTGAAATATCAAAGGTATATATTATTATCTTCATATCCTTGATAAACAACTGAGGCACAGATAGGTTAAATTACTTGCTTTAAAGAGGATTATAATTAAAAATTATAATTCATTCAAAAAATTAGGTGGAGCTGCTGCTGATTCCCCACTATCAACCTATACAAATACATTGCACCCATGCGTGCTAAGTTGTTTCAGTCAGGTCCGACTCTTTGTGACCCTGTGGACATAGCCCACCCGGCTCCTCTGTCGGGGGGATTCTCCAGGCAAGAATACTGGAGTGGGTTGCCATGTCTTCCTCCAGGGTATCTTCCCAACCCAGGGATCAAACTTATGTCCCTCATATATCTGGCATTGGCAGGCAAGTTCTTTACCACTAGCGTCACCTGGGAAGCCCACATAACTACATTACGGTACACTTACAGTTTCCAGAACTCACAGCTATTTCCCATAGCAGAACATTTGCACATGCCTTCTGCCTAGAAAGCCTTCTACCACTCTGTTCCCAATAGGCAAGCTGCTTCAAACTTCTGTGATGTGTCCTCTAAGAAGTTTCACAAATAATATCTCAGTTTTATAACAACCCTTTCGGGTACAACTGAGCGACTAACACTAACTAACTTTTGGACACAGTAAGGATGAGTATTCTAATTTTCCAGTTGAGGAAGTAAGACTTGACTAGGAAACATACAAATAACCCAAGGCAGGGCGAGAGCACAAATCCTGGTTACCTCTCAGCTCAGGACTCGCACAGCACCACAGGCTGGGAATATGGCCATATGCCACCAATGACTGTAGAACAAGGTTACGGCTTTTTGGAGCACGTCCTACTCTGTCCCTTCTGAGGTTACAACATAATTCAAGTCCCTTCAATCTATTTAGTTTTCAAACAGATTGAAAAATCTTACTACACGAAAAATCTAGCTAGGAAATCTAGAATAAACACTTTCACTAATTCCATTAGAAATCAATTTATATTCCTCTTTCAAATGTCCATGTCTATTGTAGGCCAAGTGAAAGAACACATGTGCCAAAGTTACCAAGAAATAAAATTGTTTTTGCAAAACAGTCTAAAAACTGAGATAAAAGTGCTTCACTCCAACCCTGACCAAGAGAACCCCATTTACTTTCCTTTTTCTCAATGAGACTTAAATTGCTCAAATCTAAAAGTCCTTTTAGTAAAGTCGTATAATGTAAATCTTTCTGAAGTAAATAGAAAAATGCACTGGAGCTGTAAATTAGCATTTCTGAATAATTTTTCAGAAACTTTATTTGGTCATTTTCTCAAAAATATTTTCTAAATTAAAAACAGAAAAGCATAGAATAAGCTTCATATAAAGTCTATTATTCAAAAACAGCACAGTGTGCTGAAAAGATCATAGATGCAGGACTCGAGTCCAAAAAACTCGGTTTGGAATCTTGGGTCAACTTATCTGCCAGTTTGTACATATAGTGCTAGTCACGCCACCTAATTTATCAACTTCTCTGAAAAGATGAAAACTGCACCTGTTCTACCTTTATGATATAATTATTTTTAGGTTCAAAAGAGAAGATAAGTAGGAACAGTACTTTGAATTTTTATCATCATAAACTTTTCTTAAATCCATTTTCTAACAGAATAAACCACTTCTCAACTAATGGGAATTTCAAAGTACTATCAATAAATCTAAAAGTGTAATTCTTTTATGGCTTACATTATCTATATCACAATATTCTTTAAAACAAGTTTAGATAGATCTGTATATAGTTGAGAAGGAAATATTCCTGCCAACAAAGGGTCATTTGAATCTTCCCTTTTTTATTATGCTATATTTCAAATTCCCTAAACCTCTGACCATTTGACTTATCACTCAAACCAGGATATTTTTTAGAGTAAATGGGAGCCCTGTTAATAGCTAAGCCAGAAGAATAGACATTAACCAGAACTGTTGATGGTAAGCCAGGCATATGAGCATTGTATATAAGAAGTGAACTAGATTTGGGAAGAGGAATTCTATCTATCCTAAATAGCCTGCAAAAACAAATTGTCCTAAAGGGTGAGAAGTGAATTAAAACAGAATTTAATTTCACTTCTCATTTATAATAGTTCAGATTATAACTTAAGTAAAATTGAAAAGTATTGGCTAAAACTGAAAGTCTCTAAGAGCTGAATTTTTAACATAAAACATTTTGGAATGGTAACAATCAAAGCTTCCTTAACCTAACACATGGATTAGGAAAGGAAAAAGTCATTATTTTTTAAAAAGTCTATTTTTCTCAAACATAGTTAGAATAGGAAGAATATGGAGGGGGGAGTCAGCCAGTGTGTTTGAAGACATATCTGTAATTTGTGAGGCATGAATACATTAAAGGTCACAACTATTTGCCATCCGTGAATAGATTCACCAGTTTACTGATGGAAAAACCATTATTTAAGATGTAAATCATTATATTTTTAAGTGGACAAAGCAATGACTATTAAATGTGCTTGCTCTTGTGAACCTATCAAGGAATGTTTTAATTAATAGACTCCAAGTGTCAGTGATTTGTTCCTACAGTTCATATTATTTTCCACTTACACGACTGTAAATAAATATTGTTCCCACAGCTGCCATTGTGGTAGCATTATACATATATATGTTATATATATATATTTGTATTTTTATCATCATAAACTTTTCATAAATACATGTATATACATTATACATATATGTGTGTGTACACACACACACACACACACACACAGGGCAATATTGTATAGAACGACATCTGCTGAATTAAAATGTTAGTTTTTCAAGTTTTCGAAAATACAATCCATTTGTATTTTGATCTCTACAGATCACCCTACAGTCTTAGTGATCACTCTTAAATTATTTTATCATCTCTGTAGCAGTTGAGGTCTGAGGTTCTTACAAATGTCAGTGTTACAAAAAGGGTCTAAGGCCTATCCAACAAAATTTCTGGGCTTAAAAATCCGTATGCAGAGATATAAAATATTGCCCAAGTAGCCACTATATAAAAACAGATGATCTGGAAGAAAAAGACGCCCCTTTCTATTGACAATAAATTACTTTGCAATACCAGATCATAAACATTCTTGATCAGCCCACCATCATTTAAACCTATGCCAACAGGCAAGCACATGGTGTACTGTATAAGACTATTAAGTATAAAGAGATAGGTCCGAAATTGGGAAAATTATGTATCTAATAAAACTTTACCTATTGCTGATGTGAAATGAAGTAGCTAAGTACTTAAAAACACAAACAAACAAAAAAAACACAAACAACTTTAATAGCTTATAATGGGAAATGAAGATGCTCTATGTAGCCATAGTGATAATCTAAATAAATAAAGCTTCTTTATCAAAATAAAGTTGGAAGTTGGCTAGACTAATGAAGCTAATTTTTCTAATTAGAAAGCAATGTATAATCTTTAATGTCTGTTATAAGCACTTTAATGACCACCTAAGACTATCAAAATAAAAACTGTGATACTGACATCCTCCATGAATGTTAAATATATCTTTAAAACAATTATAAAACTGCTCAACCTAACTGGAATCTTGGCACCATCCATTCAAATCATAAAACATTTTGGCACTTGGGGCAAGATCACTAATTGATGTATACCCCTACCCCCAAACAACACTTAATAATTACTGTAAACAACTTTTTAAAAATTAAATCAAGTGTTCATTTAGGTTGACATAAATTTTGACAGTTAACATAATTTTCTATTATGTTAATACTTCTCTCCCCTCTTATCTCTCTTATTATACTTAACTCATTATTTTTATCTCTCTGTGTCTTATTATCTCCTTTGTTTTGCTCTTAAAATAGTTCTGACTGTAGGGATACAGCTCACCCTAGTATGTGTGTTCACATTAGAAGTGCCAAACTTTATTGTAAACAATCATAATGGGTTTATTTATTCATTTATTTTTTTTTCCCTGTCCGTAGCCAAACTTATCCCCAGGTCCCAAGGCAGGGAACCCAGGACCCATGAGCTGCGGAGTTTGCTGTGGCAGTCATCCGGGCCAGCCCCTGCCATAATGGGTTTAATTACTAAATTTTTTGCCTGGGGAATACAGGCCTCAGTATGCTGGGAAGAGAGGAGAACATGATGTATAGAGAGGGAGAAGAGATGGGACATAGCCAGCACAAATAGCAGAAATAGACTATGAATCAGCTCCATCCTGATTCATCAGGTAAACCATGGAACCTCATTTGTTCATTATATATGATAGTCTTGGGCTGTCCAATATGGTAGCCCCTAGCCACATGATTGCAGCCATGAAATTAAAAGACGCTTGCTCCTTGGAAGGAAAGTTATGACCAACCTTGATAGTATATTAAAAAGCAGAGACATTACTTTGCCGACCAAGGTCCGTCTAGTCAAGGCAATGGTTTTTCCCGTGGTCATGTATGGATGTGAGAGTTGGACTGTGAAGAAAGCTGATCGCCGAAGAATCGATGCTTTTGAACTGTGGTGTTGGAGAAGACTCTTGAGAGTCCCTTATACTGCAAGGAGATCCAACCAGTCCATTCTAAAGGAGATCAATCCTGGATGTTCATTGGAGGGACTGATGCTAAGTTCAGTTCAGTTCAGTTCAGTCGCTCAGTCGTGTCCGACTCTCCGCGACCCCATGAATCACAGCACCCCAGGCCTCCCTGTCCATCACCAACTCCCGGAGTTCACTCAAACTCATGTCCACAGAGTCGGTGATGCCATCCAGCCATCTCATTCTCGGTCGTCCCCTTCTCCTCCCGCCCCCAACCCTTCCCAGCATGAGTCTTTTCCAGTGAGTCAACTCGTCGCATGAGGTGGCCAAAGTATTGCAGTTTCAGCTTTAGCATCAGTCCTTCCAATGAACACCCAGGATCGATCTCCCTTAGAATGGACTGGTTGGATCTCCTTGCAGTCCAAGGGACTCTCAAGAGTCTTCTCCAACACCACAGTTCAAAAGCATCAATTCTTCGGCGATCAGCTTTCTTCACAGTCCAGGACGTAAAACTCCCAGACCTCAAGGGGGCAGTGCTGGGCGTGAGGTCGCTAGAATCCTAATTTCTGTTGCTCTGGGTGGAAGCAGTCTGATAGGTAATACGAATTTTCATTTCCCAGGTACCCAGTAAGCTTGGAAAGCACTGTTCTAAGCCACAACATTTGTGAAATGCAAATATTACAAAGAGTTCAAATATCTGCTTCCCTGTTAAAGAAGTTTTCTAAGAGATCTTCAGGATTTCGTAATTTATTCCACCATGTGAGTTTTAAAAAGCTCCTTAGCTTAAGCCACTCAGTCGTGTCCGACTCATTGCGACCCCATGGACTGTAGCTTATCAGGCTCCTACGTCCGTGGGATTCTCCAGGCAAGAGTACTGGAGTGAGTTGCCATTTCCTTCTCCAGGAGCTCTTCCCAACCCAGGGATCGAACCCGGGTCTCCCACATTGTGGGTAGACGCTTTACCATCTGAGCCACCAGGGAAGCTCTAAAGCTCCTTATTGGAGGCAAAGATCTAGAGTATGCCCAGTTTCGTTAAAATGATTATCCTAAAATTCCACAATGAGAATCTAAGAATTTTGAATGGATTCAAAGATACTCTCTGCTTAAATAAAAACAGGAATCCCTCAACGGATGCCCAATTCATTCATATTTACACGGAGATGGCCTCTCTGGCAGGTACTGAGTTAGTTTCTGGTGATAAAAAAAAAGTGAACAGGATGTGGTTTTCATCTTAGAAAGGTTAAGAGTCTAGTGGAGAGACAGAATTAAATAATGAAAACTGTAGTAAGTGTCAGTAGTACAGGGTGCTGTAAGAGGATCTAATAAAAAAGATTAAAACAAGATAAAATTTGGAAGTGAATGAGAGATGCTTTAACAGGGTAATGAATGTTCAGCAGCCCCAACAGCATTTGCTAGCATGGTACAGAATCGTCCCGTTATGCTCACTCGCAAGGAGTAAGCTGCGATACTCATCCCTTAAGACCGGGAAAGAATGGGAAAATTACCTTTACATTTTATATCTATGATTTCCTAAATACAACCTTTTTTTTTAACTTAATTTTTTAAAGTTTATGATGTTATCCTCTGTCTTCCTCCCAGGTCTTATAAGTATTAAAATATTTAACTATTTTAAAAGATATTGTAATTCTTGTCTATTCTGTTTATTTTATTCACATTTACAGAATTTCTGATACTAAAAATTCTTCTTTTGGAAACCAAAATAAATAGGAAAACATACTAACAATTTCAATGTTTACAAACAAGCACCGACAGAAAACGTCGACCTAAAAAGATTATCTAACAGCATGTTGTTCCAATAAACAACGCGGAACTTCTGATTCCGTCTCATTCCAGGTTCGTCAGAAACCGTCTTGAACCTGAGCACAATATACACAGCGTTTATTTTGCTACACGGCCTCGCCAGCCAGTCCTGTCACGTCGCATCACTAGACTGTCGGTAAGACCTATGTGGCGGAGAGCGACGTTAGACTGATACGTGTCCCTTAACTCCTCAATTATCTTTAACTTTCCATCTGGTACAGGCCACTCAAACATGCCTCCCCAGAAACGGGCTTAAGTCCGACACATCTGAAAACGCCTCAGGAGAACTCGAAGCTCCGCAGTCTCAACAGCCTGAGCTTTCTTCGGGGTATCTCAAAATCGCTGTGGCGCCCGGCAGCTCTCGAAGCCCCTTCGGACCGCTCGGAGGCGGCGCCCCTCCTCGCCAGTCACCGCCCACCGTGGTGGGACTGCGCGCCGACCCGCTCCTCCCCTGGGAGCGACGCCTCACACCGCCGCGGGAGGAGGAGGAAGGGGCGTGACGTCGCGGGAACTCCCACGCGACGTTGCGTGACGTCACGCGGGGCCCGGGCGGGGCGCGCGGGGTTGGCAGCCCTCGGGCCCGCCCCCAGCCCGGGAAAGCGCGGGCTGCCCCGAGGGGGCGGCTTGGCCGCCGCCAGTTTGGTAGGTTAGTCAGGGAGCGAGGAGAAAAGCAAACGGCCGTCTCGGACTTTCCAGTCTCAGAGCGTGCCTGCTTCCCAGCTGGGGGCTTTGGAGACTCTCGAGGCCGTCTTGTAAGCTGTGAGTAGAAGGAATCGCTTTCCCCCGAACCAGAGCGCTGGGTCCTAGCGACTACTTCCGGTCCGCAGCGGCGGGCTGACCGAAGGCGTTTGGCCCGGGGGTGAGGATGGCTGCTTGGTCCTCGGTCTGAGTCGAGGAGCGGGCTGGGGCAGGCCTAAACTCAGCGGGAGGTGGGCCTGAGCGCTCACGGGGTACCGCTCGGTGCAGTTCCTGGGTCTCCTCACCAGCTGAGAGCTTGGCTGCCGGCGCCGAGCCCGCCCCGCGCATGCGTCGACCTGCGCCCGGGGTCGCCCCGCGCGGTCTCGGCGCCAGTCCTGTGGGTCGCTTCAATGAGGCCGCGGGAGAAGCGGCTGACTGCTGAGGGTGCTGGGATGGGAGCCTCTGGACCTCTGCTCTGCCCGCGAGAGGACGACTCAGAGTCTCTGTTCAGTGTGTTCGGAACCCTTGTGTGACCCTAGGCGCCGCTCTTACCTCACCTGTGTAAGCATATGCCTGGTGTGACAGGAAAGAAATCTCTTGAGCACGTTCAGTGTGGTGGTTTATGATTTACACTCAGCAGGATGCGTAGAAATGTGTTAAATGATTGCCGACCTTTCAGCCCAGAATGCAACTTGAGAGGAAAGATGCACGTTTCTGAGAAATTGAAGGGCAGCGTCGTGCCAATAAATAACGGTTCAATATCAAAAGAGCTGCCAGCAATAAGTGCTAAGCTTGCAAACTAGAGTGGAGAGGGTTTTGTGATCCAGACTTTGCAAGTTTAGTATTGATACATTGTTATGTGCGGGGGAAAAAAAAAACAACCTTTTTACTATCTCTGAAGATAGATATATTTAGTAAAGGAAGTTTATTTTACACTATTGGCTTTAAACCATTTAATACTAAAATATACAATTTTAAATTGTTCATTAAAGTAACAGATATTGCTTTGAAATTTTTGATTAATAGAAGTAATTGGGATTTCTCTGGTGGTCCGGTGGCTCCCAGTGCAGGGGGCCCGGGTTCGATCCTTGACCAGGGAACTAGATCCCACATACTGCATCTAAGACCCAGCGCAGCCAAATAAAAATAATTTAAAAAAAAAAGAAGTTATTAACTTACTTTGGGGGGGAGGAGCTTCTTAGAAGTATTTTGGAGTTCACTGACATCACAACTTGAGTTCCAGCCGTGATGTTGCCTCATAGTGTGACCTTGGGCAGGTCATTTAATCTCTTAAGCCTGCTTTCTTCAACTCTAAAATGAAATCAGTAATAGTGGCTGTTTTATGCAGTTGCTCTGACGATTAAAAGAGAATAGAAAATGGCACACTCCATGGTATATACTGAACACTTAATAAATGGTGGCTTTTATTGACGGTAGAAGAGACCCATTGCTTTATCTTTTAGAACAGTCCTCTTTGAAGATAAAGCTGTATTAATTCAATGCACCCACTTTAAAAAACTTTATTATATAAATAATACAGTAATGCATTACTATATTATAGTAATAATATATATAATAATTAGATGTACATTATGTAAATGATAATATAATACACACTAAGACGACAGAGAATGAGATGGCTGGATGGCATCACCGACTCAATGGACACGAGTTGAGTGAACTCCGGGAGTTGGTGATGGACAGGGAGGCCTGGCGTGTTGTGATTCATGGGGTCGCAGAGAGTCGGACACGACTGAGCGACTGGACTGAACTGACTGAGAGAAACACTAGAATTATGAAACCTTCATATACCTATCTGGTTGCCCAGCTTCAATAATTGTGATAGTTCAACCCTTCTTGATTTATCTGTCCACCTAACATTTATTTATTTTCACTAGAGTATTTTAACGCAAGTCTCAGTGAACCTTCAGTTTACCTATAGAGACCACAGTATTTATCACTTTAATAGATAAAGAAAGGGCTTTCTTTTCAACATGATTATTTTATTATCATATACAAGAAAATCAAAAAATTAACTTCCTAACATCTAAAATCTAGTACTTGTTCAGTTTTCACCATCTTCAAAAAGTGTAGTCACAATTTTGGAAAGGCTTAATAAATGTATTTTTATTTCTTTAGTGCTTTATAGTTTACCAAGTGACTCTGCACATATATTGCTCCCTTTGGAAATGGCCATTGCTTATCTTAGCCTCTTCATCAAAGACCTCAAGAAATAGTTAGCAAGAGACACTTACATCTATTTGGGCAATTGTTGGCAATGGTAAGGCATTGGCTAAGGAGCCCAATGTGAGGTTTAGTAGACTTATTAATCATTTAATTTTTTTTAGTAGTAACTAGTTAATGGTTTCAGTTTAAGAACACATATTAAAATATTTATTAATTCACTTGAACTTCCTATTAGCCTCTTGCTTCCTTCAGGGGTTACACAAATAATAAACTTAATCATTCACCTTTACTCTGAGAGGCACAAAATAACTTCCCTAGTTGCTTTATTATGAGTTGTTTCTGTATCCATAGATCTTTGCTGTGTGTTTCTTGCTCACAGATTTCTCTTATGAAAAAGCTGTTCAGATACTTGTGTTATGTCAGTCATCTTTCTTGCTCTTTTACAGTGTGTGTGTGTGTCTAGATGTGAATGCCTAAGTCAAGAATATTTCAGAATGCTTTTCAGTTTTTGGTTGAAAATGTTGTATTCCATATCAGCTCAGAAGTTTAAAAGCAATAAATTCTTTAAGAATGGTGAATTGGTTCTGACCATGAATGATTACAAACCTCTCTATGTAAGAGTCCTGTCAACATAACACAATGTAGGTAATTGCTTCCTTTTTGGCAGAATAAGAAAAAATTCACCTGAAAAAAATTTGTATGACTTAAGGCCAGATAACTGAAATTGAGACTTTTCTCCCCATAATCATCTTTTTTTCCTCACTTCTACCTCCTCAAATTCTAAAGTGATTGATCATAGGTTAAGAAGGAAAACTTGAGTATAGCTGGCTGGGCTTGAAGTCATGCTGATTTCAAATTACATAAAATAAATGTAGAATTCATTTATGTTGTAATCTGTTGTTTCAGGTATTTCAGCTGGCTAAGGGCAACTTCAGATGTATATAATGTAACAGAAAAGGTCAGGAAACATTAACCAGTAGAAGCCTGGAGCATATTAAGCAAGATGAACCTCTCAGGAAGCAGTTGTGGAAGCCCTAGTTCTGCAGATGTATCTAATGATTTCAAGGATCTTTGGACAAAACTGAAGGAGTGTCATGATAAGGAAGTACAAGGTAATTTTTTTCTTAAATACCTATAGCATGGTTCTGCTGAGACATAGTAGTAATAACTAGTCTGTGTGACAGTTCAAAGATCTCCTTCTTAAGGGACCTTTACTGTTCTAATTTTGGGGGATTCATATTTATGGTTGAGTTGCTGCTTTTTGACTACAGACAACTACCACAGGATGTAGCTGTTGCACAACTTGTAGTTACTTGTAATGTGTGTGGTGTGGTGGAAGGGGCATAGAAATTGTTGACTGAAGATCTGGATTTGAATTCTGATTTCATTTATCTACACGCTCTGTGATCTCAGCCAAGTTATATAACCGCTACACTTAATTTTCTTCTGTGAATTTATTTACAGGATTTTTTTATATACTTCTTAAGTTCAACAAACCTTGAGAATTTGTTTCTAAGTGCTTGGGTTTGCCACCAAGCCCTGTGATCCAAAAATAAATAGCAGTTTGCCTTCAGAGAGCCTGCATTTTGGTAGAGATAAAGTCATATGAGCAGATAATTACAATGTAATAAGATCTAAAACATTTATATGAAATGTAGTGAGCATACAGACGATTGAGCTGTTGTGGTTGGATAAGTATATAAATATTATATGTGATTGTTAAAATGTACTATGAAAGCTGATCTCAAGTTTGATATTAAACCTTCAGTTCAGTTTAGTCGCTCAGTTGTGTCCGACTCTTTGCGACCCCATAAATCACAGCACGCCAGGCCTCCCTGTCCATCACCAACTCCCCGAGTTCACTCAAACTCGTGTCCATCGAGTCGGTGATGCCATGGAGCCATCTCATTCTCTGTCGTCCCCTTCGTATACCTATCTGGTTCTGTGACTTTAATACATTTCTCCTTGTGTGGAAATGCTTTGTTTTACATGTATTTCTTGATTACGTGTTGCCACCATAGGTTTGCTGATACAGTGCTTTGTAAGTCACATAGCTTTTTCTTTTTTTAATTGAAGTATATTTAATTTACAATTGTGTTGGTTTTAAGTGTACAGCACAGTGATTCAGTTATACGTAAATATGTATTCTTTTTCAGATTCTTTCCCATTATAGTTTGTTACAAAATGTCAGTCACCTGTGCTATACAGTAGGTCTGTGTTGTTTACCTGTTTATAGTATGTATAGTAATGTGTATATGTTAATCCTGAACTGTTAATTTATCTCACCCCATCCATCCCCTTTGGTAATCATAAGGTTGTTATTTGTGTCTGTGACTCTTTTTCTGTTTTGTATCATTTTTTTTAGATTCTCTGTATAAGTGATATGATATTTGTCTTTCTCTGACTTGTTTCACTTAATGTGATACTCTCTAGGTCCATCCACGTTGCTGCAAATGGCACTGTTTCATTCTTTTTTGTAACTTTTATTCCATTGTATATCTGCACCACATCTTCTTTAACCATTCATCTGTCAGTGAACACTAGATGCTTCCGTATCTTGAGTATTGTAAATAGTGCTGCTGTGAACATTGGGATGTATGTATCTTTTCAAATTAGTTTTCTCCTGCTATAACTCTTTTTTTAATTTTTTAAGAAAACTCCATACTCTTTTTATTTCCCTAATGATTAGTAATGTTATCTTTTCATGCTTATTGGCTGTATTATCTTTTCCTGTTTATTGGCTATTTATGTATCTTTGAAGAAATGTGTGTTCAAATTCTTTGCCTATTTTTTAATCAGATTGGTTTTTGTTGTAGTTGAGTTGTAGAAGTTCTTTGTATATTTTAGATATTAACCTCTTATCTGATACATGATTTGCAAGTATTTTCTGCCATTCTGTGAGTCTTCTTCAAGGTCAATTGTGTCCTTTGATGCATAGAAGTTTTAAATTTTGGTAGAGTCTAAATTATCTACTTTTTTCATTTGTTGCCGATAGTCCTTTTTTGTTCCAAGAAATCATTGCCAAATCCATTGCCATTAAGCTTTTCCCTTGTGTTTTCTTCTAAGAGTTTTACAGTTTTAGCTTTTATGTCTAGGTCCTTGATCCATTTGAGTTCAAGTTTGTATTTAGTGTAATGTAAGAGTCTAGCTTCGTTCTTTTGCTTGTGAATATTTCACTTGCCCAGTACCACATGTTGAAAAGACTGTCCTTTCCTCTTTGAATGGTCTTGGAACCCTTCTCAAAAACCATTTCATCATATCTGCCAGAGTTTATTTCTGGGCTCTATTCTAATTGGTCTATATGTCTATCCTTATGCCAGTACCACATTGTTCTGATTATTGTAGCTTTTTATTTTGAAGTCAAGAAATATGTGGTGTCCAACCTTGTTCTTTTTCAAGAGTGTTGTGGTTATTTGGAGTCCCTTGAGATTTCATAGGAATTTTAGGACAGATTTTTCTAGTTCTGCAAAAGATATCATTGGGATTTCAATACAGATTACATTGTATCTGTAGATCACATTGAGTAGCCTTGACATCTTAACAATGTTAAGTCTTCCGTTCCATGAACATGAGATATCTTACCTTTTTAAAATTTCCTCCAGCAATGTTTTGTAGTTTTCATCATACAAGTCTCATCTCCTTGGTTGTTAAGCTTATTCCTTAATTTTGTATTGGATGCTTTTGGATGCTACTGTAAATGAGATTTTCTTGATTCCCTTTTCGGGTTGCTCATTGTTAATACAAAGAAACACCATTGATTTTTGTGTGTTGACTTTGTATCCTACAACTTTACTGAAACTATTTCTTAATTGTAGTTTTTAAATTCGTGGCTGAGATAAACATTAAAAACTCTTTATTATGAAAGGTTGCTGTTTCAGTACATCTCCCACTTCACTTCCATACTTCTCTGTTATGCTCATTCTTTGATAAATTATTCTGATCTGTGTTTCCTTTAAAGCTCTCTTTCAGCATATTAGGATTGCTGATGTAGTCTAGGTACATTAGTGTTCATTTAGAAGTTCAGGTATCAGTGGAGTTATTATTGTTTTATTGTACTTTTTATTATTATTTAAACTTTTTTTCTAAAATTGTCAAAGTACAAAATAAACAGTAAAAATTTATCCCTCTCCTCCCCACACACTAAAGGTAACCACTTTTTATTACCTTTTGTGTTGTTTTCTATTTTTTTTTTAATTTGAAGTTTAAGACTAATTTTAGGAAATATTACCCACTTACAGAAATAAAGAAAATTGTATAAAGAACTCCTACTTACCCATCACTTAGCTTCAGCCAACATGGCCAGTCTTTTCTCATATTCCGTTTGCATCTTTATCCCTCTTCCACTCAATTATTATGAAGTTTCTGACATAATTTCATATATAAACATTTCAGTATATTCCAGGAATCTTTTTAAACCAGAAAATACCATTATCACACTAAATAAATTCTTTAATGTAATCTCATACCTAATAGGTGGTCATGTTCAACTTTACCCAGTTACCTAAAATGTCTGTTTATAGTTAGTTTTTTCTACTCTGTATCTAAAACATATCTCCATGTTGTATTTTATTAACATATCTACTGAAAAGTGTAGTTTTAATTTATACTTCCCTTATGAGTGAAATTAAGCATCTTTGCTTATGTTTGAGGGTGGTTTGCATTTCAAGAACTGTTTATATACCTGATTATTGGGTTATTGGCCTTTTCCCTATCAATTGATAGGAGCTGTTTATATCTGAGACATGTTATTGACTTCAAGTATTTAAAAATTTAGAAATTCAAATTTGTTGTTAATGATAAAGATGTGATTTTAATGTGACTATGCTTGTGGTCATATGTCCAGGGACAAATATGAGTATTTTACATTAATTCTACTCTTCACTTGACTACACGATTTTCCCCCAGAAAATATAGTGTGAAACATTGAGGAAGGATTCTGAATTTTAGTACTGACTTGCTATTCATTCAGTGAATAGTTACTGAATTATATACTGGGAATCATAGCAGTTGCTGACAGTATAACTGTGAAGAAGATACAGTGGGTTTGGGGAGCATTGTATTCATTTCTCTTTAGGAAATGCTAATACAGTATAATTATATAATGAAGTGATAACAAAAATAAGCCAAATACAAGACAGTCTGTCTTGGTTACACTGATATTAACAATGTAATCAGCTGCATGAGCTTTTAAATCTGCAAAGGAATAATAACATCTCCCAACTTCTGTTGAAGAGCAGCCTTATCTTCCTCTTGATTTATAATACTCTGACCCCACCTTGCAAGTTTATCTGTAGGAACAACTTGAAGTTTAAACTATTATAGGAGCAATACACTATGTAAAAGCTTATTCTTTGTGACCTGGAGGTAAAACAAACATAATATCTCCAAATGATTTAAATAGGACCAAACATACTTGAGTTTTTATTAAACGTTTGAAAGAGAATCAGCATTCTGCCATCTTCAAGCATAAGGTTAAATTCTTTATCCTTCAAATAATGACTTTCTGTTTTATAACTGCTTTTTAAGATCATTAAAATTTTATCATACAGAGTCCATATCTTACTCATCTTTCTACTTGCATTTCCATAGGTAAAAGTGCTTGGCACGTAGTAAGAAATTAGTAAATGGTATCTGAATGAATTGCATAGTTTATATCTGCATCAGTGGAGCATTTTCTTGAACATAAGTTTTCAAAATCCCATAAGAGAGTTCCTTGGCAGTCCAATGGTTGAGACTGAGAGCTTTCACTGCCGTGGCCTGGGTTTAGTCCCTGGTCAGGGAACTAAGATTCCACAAGCATGTGGCATGGCCAAAAAAATTTTCCATAAGATATGAAAATATCAAAAATTTTTGTCTCTGAAACACTGAAAAACTTTACTACCCATTTACTTTAAATTTTCTATTTTTCAGTGATACTGTAAAAGCATCATTTTATAAGAATGAAAGTTGTCTATTCTTTTCTAGTTTTAAGAGAAATGCATGTAGCTTATTGTATTGTTGTGATCCATGTACATACTGTTTTATGTGTGACTTATTTTTGCTGTTATTATTAACCAAACTGCTTGTTTTTCATATGGCATATAATCACCATTTTAGAATTTTTATACATACCCATTTAAAACTGGGACAGTTTTATTTTTTAGGCTCATAACAGGGATAAAATATTTGTTAGATTTCTTCATGTTTCTTGGTGTTTCAGGTTCTTCCGGAAACTCTATTGATATCTGTACTTTATGAATCATTTGATATACATGATATATCAAACATATCTAACATTGGATATATGTTTGAGATGAGAGAAGATAACTTCTGGCACATTTTAATTTATTGATTAGGCAGCTTTTACCAATTTCAAAATTACTTATGGATTCTTAAAGATTTTAAATGATCTAGCACTATTTTTAAAAAATTAGTATTTGGGCTTCCCTGGTGTCTCAGACAGCAAAGAATCCACCTGCAATGTGGGAGACCTGGGTTCGATCCCTGGGTTAGGAAGATCCCCTGGAAAAGGACATGGCACCCCACTCCAGTATTCTTGCCTGGAGAATCCCATGGACAGAGGACCCTGGTGGGCTGCAGTCCATGGGGTCACAAAGAGTCGGACGCAACTGAGTGACTAAGCACACATGTGTTATTTAAAAATATTTTGCTGGGTCCTGGCAGATTTGCTGCAAGGAAGACTCTTGACAGTCCCTTGTCAGTGTGTTCCACATAGTTCTGTGTAAATCAGGTCCTGTGACTCTTATTATAACATCAAAGACATGCCTGAAGGATACTTTATTTTTTTTTGTTTGAAAGTAGAGGATCCATTTGGAGAAACCAGTGTAAGAGGCCACTTGAAAGACATCAAACATGGACTTGTCCAGACTTTGCAGGTTTTGAAGTATATACAGGAATCAAAATTGACTCATTACTTCTAAACCTTCATGTCCAGGTTAAAAAAAATGGAAAAGTTATTAATGTAATACTTGAGTTACATAGTTTTTCTTAGATATGCATACAAACTTAAATACATTTGAATTCATTTGAATGAAGGGGGTTTTGGGGTTGGTTTTTTTTTTTATGTTTTAAAATCCCTGTCAGTATCTGGTTTATTATTTTAAAAGCACAAGTTATAAGATGGAATTTAGAATATTTTTCAGAGTGCTACCATTTTAATAATAGTTTTTTGTCCATGCTACATTCTGTCATCAACATCTCATAATATTTTCTATATCTGGTAAATATGGTAATCAGCTTCATAGAAAGTGAGGCAGATTTGTGAGGACAGAATTGGACCCCTTTGAAGAAACGGAAAGTACGGAGGCTCTAATATGACAGGATAAATATGTCTTGATTCACTTTTGGATTGCTCCATTTATTTTCCCATGTTTCATCAAAAATTCCAAAAAGATAAAATTCATATTAAGACTACACAGATTAGCAGTGAAAGGAATGACAAGTAATTTTGGTCCATAACATCAGTGTCCTGTTCATTATTATGAAAAGTTAGTCATCAGGAAAATGCAAATCAAAAGGGCAATGAGACATCACTACATACATGTCAGAATGACTTATTATAAAGAACACAAATAACAAGTGTTGGTGAGGACGTAGAGAAAAGGGAGCTGTTATACACTGTCAGTGGGAATATAAATCAGTGCAGCTACGGTGGAAAACAGTATGAAGGTGTCTCAAAAATCTGAAAGTAGAACTACCATATGACCCAGACATTTCACTCCTGGGTATATATTTGAAAATAAAAACACTGATTTGAAAAGGTAAATACACACCAGTGTTATTTACCATTGCCAAGATACGGAAACAATGTAAGTATCCATCAACAGATGAATGGATAAAGATGTGTGTAAATACACACACACACACACACACACACAGTGGAATATTGCTCAGCCATGAAAAGAATGAAACGTTGCCATTTGCAGTAAATTTGATGTGCTTAGAGGGTATTACGCCAAGTGAAAGAAATCAGACGGGAAAGCAAATACTGTATGGTATCACTTCTATGTGGAATCTAAGAAATTAAACGAATGAATATTACAAAAAAAGATGCAGACCCACAGATATAAAGAACAAATTAGTGGTTACCAGTGGGGAGAAGTAAGTGGGGGTCAAATTAAGATAAGGGATTAAGAGGTATAAACTATTAGGTATAAAATAAGCTACACGTGTATACTGTACAACACATGAAATACAGCCAATATTTTATAGTAACTATAAATGGAGTATAATCTTTAAAAATTGGGAATCACTAATTATACACCTGTAACAACAACAAAGAACATAATATTGTACATCAACTATAATTCAGTTTAAAAAAGAATACTGTCATTAACTGTCACATGTATTATTTTCCATTTGTATTAACATAAATTCAATAAAATCTACAAAAAGTTAATTTACCCATTTTGATATAATTAAATCTTAAAAGTAAACTAAACCCACCTTAAAAGTGGCTGCATTTTATAAAGACAAATGTCTTTACTTTGGAGTTAAAATTGATTAGGCAGTTACCGAATACTAATAGTAATGTTTTTGGTAGAAGTTTAGTTATTTAAGCTATATGTAAAGCCACTATTTGTCAAGAAAAATGTTATTAGACTTACAATTTATCATTCAAAACTGTAAATAATTTGTTTTACAGTGACAGTATATACATAAATGATTTGTTCTGGGTAGCGAATGAAAATGAGTATAAATTAACATAGCAATGATTTTGTTTATGACAAGTTGAATTCTTGTCTTATTTCTGAATTCTTAAATTTGTTTCTTCTGTTATGTGAGTACACATGTGGGCCCTTAATTGTTTCATTTTGTCCAAAGTTCATGTACACGTGGTGTTGGGTGTACAGTGCTTTTGGTCTTTTGAGCACTGTTTTCTCATTGGGTATCTCAGGTTTCCAGTGTTAACAATCCCAAATACTTTTTTGAACAGACTGCCTGTTCATACAGGAGCTGCATTGTCGTATAGCCTCATTCCTTCCGATGGGTGTGGAGCAGGATTAAAGCACACTTTATAGGGGTTCTAATTGTGGATGCCTAATTGACTTGATGAATAGCAAATGCTAAAATTTAAACACACATACATACACATACAAACATAAACCTGCTTCAGGGCTAGTCTGCATGACAGAACAAATGCCTCGCAGGTGTTGAACGCTTACAAGATAAAAGAGTAGTCTTTCCATGTTTCCCAAGAATTTTCTTTTGAAGTTTTTAAGGATTTTATATCTCATTGTTCCTTTTCTTAAAATGGTTCATAGCAATAATCCATTTCATCTTGGGTGCTCCTTTTCACTTCTAAAGGCAGACCTGAGTTTTAGAAGTCAGCCAAAATTAAATTTTCACACACTTTGGGGAGGGTAGAAGAGAATGGAAAACTGCTGACTCTAGTCTTTGGCCTAGTAGGGTCACAAGTTCTTTTCTTAATTCTTCAAAAATGAGTTAATGCTTTATTAAGTACTTTAAAGGTCTTCTGAGTTGTCATCATCACCTGAAAAAGAAATAATCTTCCCCAGCTAGGGAACTAACTGAACAGATGGAAAAGACTTCTTGAAAATCAAAAGATCATACCAGTTTTTATTTTTAACATTAACAAATTTTTCCTTTTATTATAATGCTTTACATTTTCACAGTGTTCCAACTCTCTCAATACTTTTCCATAAATTTTCTTTATTTTGAACTTATTATAGATTCACACTGTATGTATACTCTTTACCCAGTTTATCCCAGTGGTAATAACATCTTGTATAGGCTTCCTGTGTGGCTCAGTGGTAAAGAGTCCATCTGCAGTACAGGAGACGCAAGAGATGTGGTTCCATCCCTGGGTCAGGAAGATCCCCTGGAGTAGGAAATGGCAACCTGCTCCAGTATCTTGCCTGGAAAGTCCCTTGGACAGAGGAGCCTGGCAGGCTACAGTCCATGAGATGGCAAAGAGTCAGACACGACTGAACACAGCACAGTAGCATAGGGAGTAGTTTTATATTTTGTTATCTGACTCAAAATTAAAAATACATATAACACATGTAATGCATATCTTGAACTAGATACAGTGGTGCCTTTTGTTAAGTACCTTGTCAGCAGTTGTGTTCCTAGTCCAGGACTTCCTGACACAATCTGTTTTAATCCCAGAAGATTTGAGCCTATATAAGCAGTATTGCTGTTAGCAAAATACATAGGCTATGCCAGAACATAAACCTTCATTCATAGTGAACATCTAATTATATGCTTGCTCATGCTATTAGGAAGTAACTTTAGGTAGAGAAAATTTCATTCTATTTGGCTGTCATACAATAGACTCGGAGCAACAATGTTGCAGATATTTTGTGACTTAAGGGTGTGAGTAAGGGAAGTATATTCTTCAAACTAATGGGACTTGGCTCACTGTTCAGAGGCCAGAATCAAGTGATTTAATAGTGAAGCATTAGAGGCATAAAGAAACTTAGATTAACTGCTTTAGAAGTGATAAAATGTATAAATAAAATACGGTGGGTTTTTTTTGTTTTTCTTTTTCAGGTTTACAAGTGAAAGTAACCAAACTGAAAAAGGAACGAATTTTGTAAGTATCAGTATATATAATACTGGTGTCTTATTTATAAGGTAATTGATATTGATGTCCTATTTGACCTACTTAGTGTGAACCTTGTATAGTTGACAGCAAGTTACTCAAAATTCTAAAGGAAAAAGAATAATAATTTATCAATAATTATAAATAATAAGAGTATATTCTTAGGTATTACTTGAATATATTTATATTTTAATATAATTTTAATATATATATAATCTTTTTCCTTATACTTATTAAGATGGAAACTGATCTATATATCATTTTGATTTGTTAACGGCATTTTTTTCTCACCTATGGTTAATACCTGGAATTTAAGATACTCCAAGATGGGGAGCAGAATAATTGTGGGATTTCTAACTCATAAGAAATGAAAACTAAATGGATATTCTGAGACCCCCTTTTAACTAGCTTGAAATTCCCAGCAGTTCCCCTGAATTGTTTTGGTTATTAACCCCAGAATCAGATCTGATTTTCTAAGTCAGGAGCAGATTTTACTCATGGTTTTTTAGAACTTCTACATTCAGAAATCTGAAACAGATGGCCTAGTAGAATATTATTATTCACAACAAAATTTAACATCATTGTGACTAATAATATTGTACTTGCTTTACAGTATATATACTAGTAGGTCTCACTTCTTTCATATTCCTGAATCTGGAATTACCAACCGCCTCACTATTTTTTCTATTAAAATCTGAAATCGGAAATTGTGAAGTTTTCCATTACAACTAGAAAGTGATGTTTGAAAGATGGCTTAGATACAGATATATGAAATCATACATTTTTAAAAGTTTTTTTTTTAAGAATAATTTTATGATTCTTCTTAATTAGTGGTACTTTTAAATACTTTGCATGTTGAAAGTCAGCATGTTCCTACTTTAAAGATGTCATTTTAAACATCTAAATTTCAGGATGTGTATCTTATTAGTGAGGATATTTTTTTTATACAAGAGGTGTTTCTCCACATGTGTAACCAAACAACCACATGAAAAACCTTTAATTTGTAAATGACTGTTGAATATTACTTTCTCAAAAGTCACCTATAACATTTCTAAATCTATGCTTTACTTCAGTGTATGGTGCACAGTCATTTGATCTTCTTAGCAGCCTTTTAATATATGTTGTGATTACTCTGTGCCTTGCCTACCTTAGGTAGCTTGGGGTTACACATTTTGGAAGCATGAGTAAGTAAGTAAATCCCTGTGAGTAATCAGAGAAGTAAAAGGATGCTTCATTTTTCAGAAGACTAGGTCATTGCTTTGTGGGACCAGGAACTTGGATTTGCCTGTGTTACCATAACCCCCCTTTCCAAGTATATTTTACAATAGACCACCATGGTACAGTAATAAGATCTCTGGTCTCCATGTTGTTAGAACAGCTATATTTGTAAAATATCTCAGTCCTTAGGAATTCCCACCTGGAAGAAGCAGTTAGAAAAAAATCAATAACTATACTATATTTGTCTATCATGTAATTGCTTTATGCCTGTGTTCTGATGTTAAGTTGTCTCTGTACATAGCTAATGCTTCTCTTTTACACAAATTCATGTATAAAATTGTACATGTAGAAATGTTGACTGTTGAATTTTTGTTGAATGCTTCCAAAATAGGATCAGTGAAAACCTAGTGCTGCTTCTGAATTAAATATATTTTCAAGAAGTATTGGAAGTTTTTTAATTACTAGTTTCAGCTGTTGCTTCCAAAATTTAGTTTCTATACATATGTTACCAGAACAATGTTTGTTGTATAGCAGGAGACCACTCTTAGCTGTATTAGTTTGTCATTCAGTATCAAATATTCAACCAATATTTAAGACATACCCTCATTGGTATCTGACATTTTGACTTAGTTGTTTTGCTCACCTGTTTTTTGCTCATACTACATTCATTAGCAATTTTGATACCATCATATGGACATCTCCTTTTTTGCCACCTTTATTTGATTTGATGTTTTTGACCCTTGAGAGGTCTTGGGGAAGGTGTTTGAACCACTCTGTTATCTTGTATTTTCAGCTTCCACATCACACAGAGAATCCCAATTCAGTTTCTAATGGGTTTTCATAAAATAAATGCATATTTTATATATGTGGGTTTTTTTTCCTGAAATGTAATGACAGAGGGGTAAAATATGGCACAGCCTTAACTAGATACTCTACCAGAAGAACATTTCAGATGTCTCTGTTCTTTCCTGGCCATAATCAAAATGGTAAATACTTAAATAGAGCTTACTATTTGCCAGCACTGTTCTGCATGCTTTATATTCATTAGTACTTACTTAGTCCTTGCAAACGCCTTATGAGGTAGATACTAATGTATCCACATTTTGGGGGGCACAGAGAGTTTAGGTTACTTGCACCAGGTCACACAGTTGGTACCTGGCAGCTGAGATTCAAACCTAGGAGACATCAGAATAGGGTTGGTTTGCATACCCTGGCTTAAAAGTAATACCAGGTAAAAGTTTAAGCAACACAAAACTTTGTAAAAACACAAAGTATAAATCCCTCATAGTTGGAATAGAAGCAATATGAGTAGAGTTACCTGCTATTTATGTTGATGAAGTGAAGTGAAGTCGCTCAGTCGTGTCCAACTCTTTGCAACCCCATGGACTGTAGCCTACCAGGCTCCTCCATCCGTGGGATTTTCCAGGCAAGAATACTGGAGTGGGTTGCCATTTCTTTCTCTGATAAATGTATATAAAATAATAAAAATAAGCAGTAAGTGTACAGTTTAATAGCTATTTTGACCATGTTGAGTCAGTGGTGGCATCAGAATTCACTGTGTTCCAGCATTGTGTAATGAATACCTGGTGCTTAGGAAGATACTTCTATAGAAAATAAAATACTGCAGAGCAAATTCTAGTATAATTTGATCTCTGATTAACAAAATAGTCAAATCTCACCTTTTGTGTTTGTTTTGATACAACAGATTCATAATATGTAAATGGTGAGATCATGCTTTGGAGTTCTTAATGACAGAATAGCCTTGTTAAGAGTGTTTTTCCCTTAAAAAGGAAAAAAACAACTTACTGCTTGACTTTCAGAGATGCACAAAGACTAGAAGAATTCTTCACCAAAAATCAACAGCTGAGAGAGCAACAGAAAGTCCTTCATGAAACCATTAAAGTGTTAGAAGATCGGTGAGTCTGGTTCTTTGGGTCCTCTTGAGTAAGAGGTGGTTTCCCTCCAATAGAGAATATGCATTGGTGTTCATTTGTAATCAGTTCTGGGGCTTAATTAAAGTGATCTTTTTTCCAACTTTAGGTCAACTTTGGATAAATAGCTTATGAAATTAAGGATATTCTCTTACAGGTTTGTTTTTTCATTAATTATAGCAACCACATCAGTTTATCCTTTAAATGATGTTTCTTTATCTGGTGTTTGATGTAGGACAAGCTCAAGGTTATCAGTGTTCTAACGCATTTGATAATTTAATTCCATTTTTACTTCTGAATAGGTGGCAACTGCTTCACAGTTCTGTCCTAACTCCTGTCCTGCCATTCTCTTTTCTTCCTTGCATATTTCTCCACTTTCAGGCATTCCAGGGATTCTTTTTACTGAGAATTCCCAAGATAATGCTGTTCACCTCCACCTATTAACTTTGTTTTTTCCCACTTCTATGAAGTTAACACTACATTAGAAAAGACAGATTTTGCTGTTTTCCCTTGTCTGAACTGTAAGTGCTTTTTAGGACCTTGAACTACTTACAACCAACAGTGTCTCTTCTTGCTTTATTTATAGTTAATATTTTTCCTTTATTATTATTTCTGTATATGTTACAAGAGGGCTGGTGGTTTAATTTTGCTGCTGTGCCTTTACTGGTGGAATAATCTGATATTCCTCCGTATGCAGGCAAACTGAAGTTGAGTTCTCTGTTATCCACGACTACTATCACTGTGGATGTACACTTACTGAAATAAGCAGCCTGTTCTGGAATATATAAAGCTCCATATGCTTTAGAATCAGAAATACGAATTTGAATTCCAATTTCACACTGTAGCCTTAATTAAATTTAACAATAAATAGTTGAGCCCTGTACCATGTTCTAGGTGTTGCTCTATGGGCTAGGAATAATACCATCCCTCTAGGTATACCACAGACCTGTCAAATATCCATACATCTAACCCTTTTGAAAAAAAAAGGGAAAAAGGAAGGTCTTAGGCTGCATTGTATTTTAGGAAAGGTTTGACAAGGCCAGTGGGAGGTTCTGCTCTGCTCATTCATTGGCTGGCTTCTGACTGAGATGCTTGGTGTGGTCACCTGTCTGAACAGGTGAAGGATTTCAGAGCACAACAGTTGGAGCCAGTGATTTTACTTCCTACAATAGGAGATATGTTTTTGTGGTTGCCACACTCAAAGACCGATTGTATTTATTTCCAGCACTCTTTCTGTTTAGTTGATCATTCACAAATTGCTTAGGGCTCAAGGTTAGTACACTAAAGAAAAAATCACAAGATAAAGTTTTCATTATGTTTTGCTTGAATTGGCTTAATACATTTCATCCCTAAGCTATAGTCATCTTCCATTTTAGCTTTTGAGGATATTCCTTTGTAACATATTCAGAACATTTCTTCACTTTGTGATTTAAAGTTTTTGCTGTTCTGTTATTCTTTGCATCTTGTGCTTCTTTTCTTAAGCGAGTTGTTCTTCTCCGGGCTCGTTCTGAGAAGAAATGACAGTGGATGAGTGCCCCTTTCCCGTAGAAGTATTTTCTAAATTACTGTCCTTTATTTAGTGAATACATTTAATTGTTAAAATTACCATTTTTATTCTGCAGTTTTTAAAAATGATTCTTCTCTATTTATTGGTTGTGGTAACTGATTTCATGTGGGTGTTACACTTCTCCACTGTTTCTTATTCCACATGTTCTCGTTGCCTTTCATTCTGTTCACTGTTACATTTTTAGGCAGGTGAGCCTAAAATTCACTGCTGCTGCTGCTGCTAAGTCGCTTCAGTCGTGTCCGACTCTGTGCGACCCCATAGACGGCAGCCCACCAGGCTCCCCCATCCCTGGGATTCTCCACTACATAGTGTTAATTTGGGGGAGGGACAAGGAGGGTAGCCCATTCCTTTATTCACAGCTTTTTCTCTCCTTTCTTCAACTCTAAAATTTCCTTCTGGGATTACTTTAAGGTTTGTCCCTCATTTTATGAAGTTTCATTTAATGAAACAGAATGATCTATATCTGACCATTATTTTTTAAATGTAGGATCTGATAGGTTTGAGGGCTGATGTTATATCCAGGTATCCAGCACTTGATCTTCACCTTAACCCTGTGAGGTAGATGATAAATCAGTTTTACAAATGAGGAAACAATGCTGACAAAGAGTTAAACTTTCCCAAGATCACATAGCTAATGAATAATTAGGTTAAATTTGATCCCCAAACTTCCCGATTTCTATGGTTTGATATGTGTTGTCTTAATTTTATAAATGTTGTATAAATAAATTACAACTTAACTGATTATCTGAGTATTTATGTTTGCTATCAAGTTACTAAAACAGGTACTCTGAAATATTACTTCTTCAACATTGCCTATTATCATAGTCTTGTTTTATTGGAAGGTTGGTTTGTTTTTGGTTATTTTCCTTTTAAATTGCTACTAATTAAATGCTACCTTTAAATGTCAAAGTAGGTACCATTTAGTAAAGTTCTACTTACTTAAAATTTTACTTTAATTTTATGTTATATGTAAGAATGAATGATAGTCTAGAGCAAGTTTTTCTGAGACCTCTAAAAAATAACATGTATTTCATTAAAATTTCTTAGTGGTAATTCTGCAACTTGCTGTTTACTCTTCATAAGATGAAATGATTCTTACTTCTTAGCCTAATATTGTGAAAACATGAGGAGATGTTTAGATGAAAGGAATTAATGCAATAAAGATAAATTAGATAATAAAATGTTCTAATTTAATGTGGCTTGCTTGTTTGTGTTTTACTACTACTGTTATTATATTAAATTTATATACTTTCCTTCACGGAAGAAAAGTATTTCTCTTAATCTAAGGAAGAGTCACTGTACTAAAGAAGTAGATAGAAGGCATTTTTAAAAAAATCTGAACTAAGCAGTTAAACCATAGTTGTCTGATAGATTTTATATCTTTAAAAGCTCTTTTGGCAGTCATAGGAAACTTATGTTTCAACTGTTGTTAAAAGGGAAAATCGGTACTCATAATCGGAGGATTTGTGGTTCTCTAGTTCTCAAATACTGAACCAAATGTCTTCTTTTGTCTTGCTGAGTCTTCTTACTCATAGATTTGAATTTAAATGTATTCTCTAGGAGACCTTCCCTGACTTCCTAGACTAGGTTTAGTTCTGCTGTGTGCTTTCATAGTATCCTGTATTTCCACTTTAATGTGAATCCTATGTAGGCGTGTGTCTGCTCAGTCGTGTCCAGTTCGGTGTGACACCATGAACTGTAGCCCACCAGGCTCCTGTGGTTTTCTAGGCAAGAATACTGGAGTATGTTGCCATTTCCTGCACCAGGGGGTCATCCTGACTTAGGAATTGAACCCACATCTCTTGCGTCTCTTGCATTGACAGGTGGATTCTTTACTGCTGTGCCACCTGGTCATGCTTTATTTTAAATACTTATTATTGCCTGTCTTCTTCTAGTAGACTGTAAACCCTTTAAAAGAAGTGACATTATCTTGGTCACTGTTGTATTTTAGCACGGACAGTACTCATTATAGGTGTTTAGTTAGTTAGTTCAGTCGCTCAGTCATGTCCGACTCTTTGCAATCCCATGAACCACAGCACGCCAGGCCTCCCTGTCCATCACCAACTCCCGGAGTTCACTCAAACTCATGTCCACAGAGTCGGTGATGCCATCCAGCCATCTCATTCTCTGTCGTCCCCGTCTCCTCCTACCCCCAATCCCTCCCAGCATCACACTCTTTTCCAGTGAGTCAACTCGTCACATGAGGTGGCCAAAGTATTGGAGCTTCAGCTTAAGCATCAGTCCTTCCAATGAACACCCAGGATTGATCTTCTCTAGAATGGACTGGTTGGATTTCCTTGCAGTCCAAGGGACTCTCAAGAGTCTTCTCCAGCACCACAATTCAAAAGCATCAATTCTTCGGTGATCAGCTTTCTTCACAGTCCAACTCTCACATCCATACATGACCACGGGAAAAACCATAGCCTTGACTAGACAGACCTTGGTTGGCAAAGTAATGTCTCTGCTTTTTCATGTGCTATCTAGGTTGGTCATAACTTTCCTTCCAAGGAGTAAGTGTCTTTTAATTTCATGGCTTCAGTCAGCATCCGCAGTGATTTTGGAGCCCAAAAAAATAAAGTCTGACACTGTTTCCACTGTTTCCCTGTCTGTTTCCCATGAAGTGATGGGACCAGATGCCATGATCTTCGTTTTCTGAATGTTGAGCTTCAAGCCAACCTTTTCACTCTCCTTTTCACTTTCATCAAGAGGCCTTTGAGTTCCTCTTCACTTTCTGCCATAAGGGTGGTGTCATCTGCATATCTGAGGTTATTGATATTTCTCCCAGCAATCTTGATTCCAGCTTGTGCTTCTTCCAGCCCAGCGTTCCTCATGATGTACTCTGCATATAAGTTAAATAATCAGGGTGACAATATACAACCTTGACGTATTCCTTTTCCTATTTGGAACCAGTCTGTTGTTCCATGTCCAGTTCTAACTTGCTTCCTGACCTGCATACAGGTTTCTCAAGAGGCAGGTCAGGTGGTCTGGTAGTCCCATCTTTTTCAGAATGTTCCACACTTTATTGTGATCCACACAGTCAAAGGCTTTGGCATAGTCAATGAAGCAGAAATAGATGTTTTTCTGGAACTCTCTTGCTTTCTCCATGATCCAGCGGATGTTGGCAATTTGATCTCTGGTGCCTCTGCCTTTTCTAAAACCTGCTTGAACATCTGGAAGTTCACGGTTCACATACTGCTGAGGCCTAGCTTGGAGAATTTTGAGCATGACTTTACTAGCATGTGAAATGAGTGCAATCGTGCGGTAGTTTGAGCATTCTTTGGCATTCCCTTTCTTTGGGATTGGAATGAAGACTGACCTTTTCCAGTCCTGTGGCCATTGCTGAGTTTTCCAAATTTGCTGGCATATTAAGTACAGCACTTTCATAGCATCATCTTTCAAGATTTGAAATAGCTCAACTGGAATTCCATCACCTCCACTAGCTTTGTTCGTAGTGATGCTCTCTAAGGCCCACTTGACTTCACATTCCAAGATGTCTGGTTCCAGGTGAGTGATCACGCCATTGTGATTATCTTCGTCGTGAAGATCTTTTTGTACAGTTCTTCTGTGTATTCTTGCCACCTCTTCTTAATATCTTCTGCTTCTGTTAGGTCCATACCATTTCTGTCCTTTATCGAGCCCATCTTTGCATGAAATGTTCCCTTGATATCTCTAATTTTCTTGAAAAGATCCCTTGTTTTTCCTATTCTGTTGTTTTCCTCTATTTCTTTGCATTGATTGCTGAGGAAGGCTTTCTTATCTCTCCTTGCTATTCTTTGGAACTCTTCATTCAGATGCTTATATCTTTCCTTTCCTCCTTTGCTTAGTGTTTCGTGAAACCCTTTTGAATGAAAATGAATAAATCTGAGGAAGTCTTTTTAGGGTATAGCAAACAATTGAACGTACTTGTTTATATGGTAAGTTTTACTGCAAAGTGAACGCTTTTATTTCTTCATCTCTATGAACAAGCTGGAATATAACTCAGAATGCCTAATGCTTTTCGGCTGTTAAAGTAGAATTATTCTTCTTTCCCTTTTAACCTGCTTATAGCTACTGAAATTGCATTCTCCTGTGAAATTGAGGCTGTTTTTTCTTTCTCTGAAGCAGCAGTTAAAGGTAGACAGACAAGAGGAAAGAAGTGGAATCCTACTGATGGAAATAGGAACTATCCTATTTTCTCACATTTATTTAAATTCAAGCTAGGATCAGTGAACAATCAGGAGTTGACTCTTTACAGATACTTTAATATTAAAAGTGGCCGTAAACTGGAGAAAACTAGAAGTAATAAACAAGCTGGGGAATATTGCTTCATTTTATAACTGCCTATACCAGTGACATTTTTAAGCTTGGAAACTAAGGTTTTCAAGAGGTTGTGTTCCATGATATCTTATGACATTTTAATATATCAGAGTTGAATTCTTGGAAACAGTAAGGAAAATGGTAGGGTGATGTTTAAAAAATACTTCGTTAGAATTGATTAATGCCACTTAGCTCCTTCAGTGTTTTTCACTGACCTTTCAATGTCAGTGCTCTTTTTGGCCTCTAGATTTAATAGTTCTCGAGTTTAATAGTTTAAAGTGAATAAATTATTTACCTACAATCAGAACTGTTTGAATGTTATTACATGAAGCCCAAGCTATTAATTTGAATAGATGTTGAAAGAGAAATATGAAATGTGAAGTATTTTTTTTAATAGTTAAAATTAAGTTTCTTCTTGTAACAGTTTAATAATGTCTTGGTTTGGAATAGTTTAGAGAGAACTTTATTTTCCTTTGGAATTTTAAAGGCAAATAGCAAGAACAACAGTAGCAGCAGCTGTTAAGTACAGGATAACAACTAGAGGACCTAATCCTCTGTTTTTATCTTCTCTTTTATTAGTATAATTTATTTAAGTTGAAATAGCTTCGTGTGCCTTGTGGCTACCATTTTGAACCAGAGTTCTAGACTTTTCCCAGTACTGACTTAGGATTCAGCATTCTCAGGTTAGTTTCTGTTTGTCTACCAGCTCATTGCTTTCAATTTGTTTGCTTGCTTTCTTTCCCACTTTCCGTCTTCATAGTCTTGTGTCTTTAAAAATATATATGTTTGTGTGTGTGTGTGTATATATATATATATCTTTACGGTAGCTTTGTGGGATTTGGGGAGGAAGCCATAATAGATGCAGATGTTCACTTTGTCATCTTTTCTTAGATCTTGATTGTCCTAATTCCTGTCTTAGAATCTACTCCAATTAAACCATGATGCCCAGTTCTTTATCCTTTCTTCTAGACATTTTAGTCCTATTAATGCAACCTATGATCTCTAATCTTTATTTTTTATATCCATATCAACACTTGTTGATATGAGTTTTACTTTTACATAAAAATCTCTAGGTTCCTTTTGTTTCGGTTGTATAGTTTTCATGTTTTTATCTCCTTGTTTCAAAATTCATGGCATGTCCTACCTTGCTATTACTTCCATAGACATTTGTGTATACTTAGTATCTTATTAAGTTATTGAGTTAAAATTATTATGTAGAACTTATATTTGCTAAATTCCTAAAGTGGGATATGTGTCTTTTTTTTCAATCATATTTTTTCCTGGTTATATAAATAATGAAATTAGAGAAATTTTGAAAAATAAGCAAAATACTAAGAAGAAAATCTTCTGTATTATTGGTATTTATGAGATAACTATTAGAAACATTTTGGAAAACACCTTTCTTTTCATCACCCACCCTTTCATGTATGTATTCCCTCTTCCCTTCAGCCCTCAAAATAATTAGTAAAATCTATTTTGTAATCTAACACTGGAGTCTTTATTTATTTATTTTTAATATAAATTTATTTATTTTAATTGGAGGCTAATTACTTTACAATATTGTATTGGTTTTGCCATACACTGACATGAATCCACCTCAGATGTACATGTGTTCCCCATCCTGAACCCCCCTCCCACCTCCCTCCCCATCCCATCCCTCTGGGTCATCCCAGTGCACCAGCCCCGAGCATCCTGTATCGTGCATTGAACCTGGACTGGCAGTTCGTTTCACATATGATAATATACATGTTTCAATGCCATTCTCCCAAATCATCCCACCCTCGCCCTCTCCCACAGAGTCCAAAAGACTGTTCTATACATCTGTGTCTCTTTTGCTGTCCCGCATACAGGGTTATTGTTACCATCTTTCTAAATTCCATATATATGCGTTATTATACAGTGTTGGTGTTTTTCTTTCTGGCTTACTTCACTCTGTATAATAGGCTCCAGTTTCAGCCACCTCATTAGAACTGATCCAAATGTATTCTTTTTAATGGCTGAGTAGTACTCCATTGTATATATGTACCACAGCTTTCTTATCCATTCATCTGCTGATGGACATCTCGGTTGCTTCCTGGAGTCTTTTTTTTTTTAACTGAAAGAACATAATTTTTTTTTAAACTTTGTATTCTTTGACCTTTAGTATTCATTCAACTAAAAAAATTGTGGAACACTCATTATGTGTGATATGCTGTGCTAGGCAAAGCAGATGCAACTTTGCATCCAGTCCATTGGTACTGGACTGGGTTCAATTTTGGGAGTCTAATAAAAAACAAGGTCAGTTTTTTTCAATAAATAAGTTTCCCTCGAATAGAGTTTAAAATTAGCAGATTTTTATAGAATTGCACTCAGAATTGCAGCCTGTAGAAAATGATACAGCATGATTTCAGCCTATATGGGAATATGAGAAAGGCATTATAAACTAATTAATTTTCTCTGTATTTTCCAAGTCAATTCTTTAATTATTCCTAAAGTATAAAAATCCTGAGATTATATGGAGCAGTATTTTTTTAGTAGTTGAAACATGTTTTTTATTTCAGTTTAATTGAGGCATAATTGATACATTTTTTTAAAATGTTTATCATGGTGATTTGATAAATGTATACATTGTGAAAGGATCCCTACCATCTGGTGAATTAATACATCCATCACCTCACATATTTTTTATGTTTATTTTTTGATGAGAACATTTTAGTTCTACTCTAAAAACACTTTGTTTTTGTTTCATAGATTAAGAGCAGGATTATGTGATCGCTGTGCAGTAACTGAAGAACATATGCGGAAGAAGCAACAAGAGTTTGAAAATATTCGTCAGCAGAATCTTAAACTTATCACCGAGCTTAGTGAGTTTCCTTTCTTCCCTTACTAAGTATTTAAAACATAGTATGCTATTGTTAAACACCTATTATTAAATTGGTTACAACCAGATGGGTTGTTTACATGTTTTCTTCATTTAGACACAAGGTCAGATGTCATTTTTTTCCCTTTTTATAGATTTGATCTCATGCATATTTTAGTAAGAAATAGGGTATAGATAGTTTGTTGTTTTGTGATCCCATGGACTGTAGCTCACCAGACTCCTCTGTCCATGGAATTTTTTGAGGGTGTAGAAAGGCAATGGCAAGCCACTCCAGTACTCTTGCCTAGAAAATCCCATGGATGGAGGAGCCTGGTAGGCTGCAGTCCGTGGGGTCACTAAGGGTCGGATACAACTGAGCGACTTCACTTTTCACTTTCACACATTGGAGAAGGAAATGGCAACCCACTCCAGTGTTCTTGCCTGGAGAATCCCAGGGAAGGGGGAGCCTGGTGGGCTGCCGTCTATGGGGTCACACAGAGTCGGACATGACTGAAGTGACTTAGCAGCAGCAGCAGCAAAGGTTGTACAAATACTGTCCATGTTGGCCTTAAAGTCTTACCAGCTGTAAGACAAGAAGCATATTTTCTTTGGATATATCTATATTTGCTTCTTTGGTTTTATTTCATGTAATTTGATTATTTATATTTAGTAAGTATAGACACTAAGCAGACAATGTAAAATTCTACAAAGATGTATACTTTCCTGATTTTCACTATTTTTTACACACTGTTACAAGTGCATAATTTTCATATTAGTCTACTTACCCATTTCATGTAGAATTTTCTTACCGTTTATCTTCCTTTCCAAACTAATTCCATATATTGACTTTATAAAAAAATAAAGAAAAAACTATTAATTATATTGCTGTCCTTTGGTTACTTAAGCAGAATATATGAATATATGCTCATTATTATAAAATGAGATAGAAAAAACATAGTTTTGTTTTTTTTGCTTCCAGAGATAACTACTGTTCAGTTCAGTTCAGTCGCTCAGTCGTGTCCGACTCTTTCCAGGTCCTAGTTTATCTATCTTTTGTTTACCTCTGTCCCTCACTTAACCCCTCCTCTCTCTTCTTTTTTTAATTTTAATAGGATTATCTCCAAAATATTCTTGTTCTGACATATGTTGTTTTGGACTGTAAGAAATCTTTACATGTTTATGTAGTTCAGTTCAGTCACTCAGTCGTGTCTGACTCTTTGTGACCTCATGAACTGCAGCACGCCAGGCCTCCCTGTCCATCACCAACTCCCGGAGTTTACCTGAACTCATGTCCATTGAGTCGGTGATGCCATCCAACCATCTCATCCTCTGTCATCCCCTTCTCCTCCTGCCCTCAATCTTTCCCAGCATCAGGGTCTTTTCAAATGAGTCAGCTCTTCGCATCCGGTGGCCAAAGTATTGGAGTTTCAGTTTCAACATCAGTCCTTCCAGTGAACACCCAGGACTGATCTCCTTTAGGATAGATTGGTTGGATCTCCTTTCAGTCCAAGGGACTCTCAAGAGTCTTCTCCAGCACCACAGTTCAAAAGCATCGATTCTTCGGTGCTCAACTTTCCTTATAGTCCAATTCTCACATCCATACATGACTACTGGAAAAACCATAGCCTTGACTAGACAGACCTTTGTTGGCAAAGTTATGTCTCTGCTTTTTAATATGCTGTCTAGGTTGGTCATAACTGTCTTTCCAAGGAGTAAGTGTCTTTTAATTTCATGGCCGCAGTCACCATCTGCAGTGATTTTGAAGCCCAAAAAATAAAGTCAGCCACTGTTTCCCCATCTGTTTGCCATAAAGTGATGGGACCAGATGCCATGATCTTAGTTTTCTGAATGTTGAGCTTTAAGCCAACTTTTTCACTCTCCTCTTTCACTTTCATCAAGAGGCTCTTTAGTTCTCCTCCGCTTTCTGCCATAAGTGTGTTGTCATCTGCACATCTGAGGTTATTGATATTTCTCCCGGCAATCTTGATTCCAGCTTGTGCTTCTTCCAGCCCAGGATTTCTCATGATGTACTCTGCGTGTAAGTTAAATAAACAGGGTGACAATATACAGCCTTGACCTACTCCTTTTCATATTTGGAACCAGTCTGTTGTTCCATGTCCAGTTCTAACTGTTGCTTCCTGAGCTGTATACAGGTTTCTCAAGAGGCAGGTTTAGACGCATAGATTTTGTGGTGTGTATGAATACTTGTATGCATGCATTTATTTAGGAATATAAGGTTATCAGTGAGTAGAAAACTATTACATTTTCATTTATGACATTGACTTCTTGAAGAAGTAGGACTGTTTTCCTAAAATTACACCACCCTCTGAATAATCCTCATCATTTTCTTTACCTTGTTTCTTTATTTCCTATAAAATAGAAATTGGATCTGAAAGCTTGATAGGTCCAGATTAAACCTTTTTGACAACTGTACTTCATAGGTAAAATTGTCTACTTTATATTGCATCCTATCAGGATATAGGTATTGTCAGGTTCTTCCACCCTTTGGGGGTTGATTGTTAGATTTCTCCATTATACAGTTGAATCTTCCCCTGGTACCACGTAGTCTGAGTTGGAAGGATGGATGTGTGATATTTTGAAATCTTGCAAAAATACAATTCTCCCTCAATCTTTCTTTAATAATTTTAGTATCCATTGGTGATTCTGGCCTGAATCAATTATTTAATTACAGATTACAAAATGATAATTTTCCATTTGTTATTCTTCTTAAATTTATCAGCTGGCATTCTTCTGTAAACAAGAATTCTCCCTCATCAGTTAGGGCTATTAATTACAGTAGGGTGTAGTTCCTACTTGAAAGGCGTGATATATCTTAATATTTTCTCTTTAATTTCCAGTTTTCAGAATTAGATCTTATATATTAGTTACCTACAGTGGTGACAAATGAGGTGTTGTGTATGTTATGTTTCATTTTGCTTTGTAGATGAGTGGGGCTTTCTCTGTTTAGAGCATAATAGACACATGGAATTTTATGTATTTAGTGTGTCAGTTATATTAATTATTTTATTGATACTGATTACCTCAGTCTTGTCTGCCTACTCTCTTTTTGTAATCACTTCTATCATGTTAGTTCAAGGCCTTCCATCTTTTAAATCTTTAAACATTTCATTATTATGTAAGATAATGCTGTTACCTGAAATACTTGGGAATCTATATATGAGTCATTTGCTACTGACTAGTGGTCATTGAATTAGGATCACTCTGGCTCCATTCCAGGAGTTCAGGCTTGAACTGGAAATTTTGAGTTCAGTTCCTCTATCAATGCTGATACCAACAACTGCTTGCTCACTCTGCTTGGATCTCACAGTTTGTTTTTGTTGGTGATTGTGGCAGCGGTGTGGGAGTCTCTTGGATGTCACTTTCTGTGTCTGGCTCAGTTGTCCTCTCAAATCCTTTCCTGATTTTCTCAACAGCCCAAAGTAAACCTTTTTTTCCTTGGAATTTCATTTAGTATTTTATCTGTGCTTCTCTTAACACCTTTGTTACTTTCAGCAGTTAAAAAAAAAAAGTTTACATAATATCTTGTGTCTTATTAGACTATACTTTCCTTTAGGTCACTGTCATATCTTAAGGTTTTTGTGGAGTTTTTTTCCCGATCCTCCAAAGGAGGCAGTTTAGTAGCCCTCACATACTGTATATAGTCAACAAATTTTTATTTACTCAATGTAAAAAAAATATGTTGAGATCTGTAAACCACTAAATTATTAACAGATTTTTGGAGTGTGATTAACTTTCTTTATTAGAGGTTAATTATACTTATTCTGACTTGATCTCTTTGATATATCCCTCCTAGTAAAACACATGCTTAATCAGTGACATAATATCAAGGATTAATAAAAATTTTGTTCTGGCAGCCATAGGAATTATAGCCCCAAACTGAGTTTTTGCTTTATAAATAAGGATGGCTAGGAAAATTTAGTCAAGGTAGAGTCAAACATGAGATGCTACTTCAGTGGTATATTCAGTTACTGATACCATAATTATTCATACAACATAGAGTATGACTAAGAAAGGAAATCTACTTAAGTGTGCTTCTGTTATTAAAAAATTTCACTGATATTCACTTTTATATTTTATGATTAGATTTATTTTGAGATAAATGACTCACTAAAATGGTATTTGAAATCAGTAGGACTGAGTAACCAGATGGAATGCTTTCTTGTCCTCAGTATGAATAATTAAACTATACTGCCCAGTACATGAGGTCCTCTTTCTTTTTGGCCCACAAGCATTACATAAAATTATCAGTTAATCATTTATGTGAAACTGGCACAGTGTGAGGTGTAGTAATCACTGCCTAGTAACAAATTAGTTTTGAATAGTAGCATTAACCCTGACTAACGTATGACTTAGAGTTTGAGATCCTAATTTCTCCATGACTGTGGACACAATTGAAAGAGCCTGACATGCATCCTAATATAGCTATAATTTATGCTTTCTTTTCACATTATATTTAAGTGAATGAAAAGAACACTCTACAGGAAGAAAATAAAAAGCTTTCTGAACAGCTGCAGCAGAAAATTGAGTAAGTATTTTTTAATTGTGGCGAAAATTAAGTATTTTCCCCTACCTTCTCTTTCTTCATTTTACTTAGCTATGCAAACTGTAAAGGTATATTAAGAATCAAAGATTTCTTTTTTATAAATTATAAAGTATTCTGCAGTTGAAAATACAAGGAAAATCACTGTATTGGAAGTAAATATGAAGACACTGTATGCATTTCGTATCTTATACTCTTAGAAGAGTATAAAGTATATACTTTAAAGAGTATATACTCTAAAGAGTATAAAGTATAAGAGTATACATGTGAATGTATAAATTATCAAAACATTTAAATTTAAAGCATTTTGTTCTAAATAAATACTTGAGTTTTGTTACCACCTTTCCAGCTCTGTCCTAGAAACTTAGTAAAAGTAATATGAATGATTATTTCCTCTTATACATTTCTCAGGCCTGGAGAACTTCCTCCTTTCCCTCTCCCCTTCTCCCCCATTTTTTGTTAATAAAAATAATCACTTTTATCCTGTATACCAGTTACTCTTCTTGGTGTTCTGTGTTTATTATTTCTAATCCTCACTGTGATTCTTCAAGGTAGTTTTACTATCTCTACTTTATGGACAAGAATCCACATCTTACAGAAGTCAAATAACTTGCTGTGGTCTCACAACTAGTAGATAACGAGACATCACTCAAAACCCCATCTTCTGACTTCGAAGACTCTGTTCTCTCCATTATTTGACAGTGTCTCAAAGAAAGAATCTGTTTTTCTGGGTCCAGTCTGATACAGAGCAAGAGATATGGCCAGTTCTTAGTTCCCATTTATGTCAAGTTTATGTAATATCTTTTAAGAGTTACAATTCAGGATAGTTTTAATGGTTTCCAAGGTTTTTAAAGACTGTTGAATTTAAGTGAACATCTGCAAAAACTTTGCTAAACTGTGTAGGCATAACATGATTTTGCATCAGTTATTGTCTTACGTATAAACACATCTCACAAGTGGAATTAGCATCTTTATCATATCATTGCTTTTTTAAGTAGTTGGTGTCCAAGAAGATTTTGATATTTCTGCCATGTTAGCAGTCCACTGATTATTGGTAGCCAAGGAGAATTTTGAAGGGGGATAACAAATGAGGAAAGAAGGATTTGGGACCAGACTGAGGTTATTAAACAAATGTGTATGAAGCCATCAGCACTTCCTGATTTTACTTACGCTGAATATTGAAGTGAGGCTAGAACACAAATTCACAATCATTTCTATATGATTCCAAAGCCTCAAATGGTTTTTTTGAAACATTACAACATATCCTCACCTCACCTGACAAGATACTTTTTATTATTGTTGTTCAGTTGCTAAGACGCATCTAACTCTTTGTGACCCATGAAATGTAGCCCACCAGGCTTCTCTATCCTTGGGATTTAGCAGGGAAGAATACAGGAGTGGGTTTCCATTTCCTTCTCCAGGGGATCTTCCTGACCCAGGGATCAAACCCACATCTCCTGCATTGGCAGGCAGATTCTTTACCATTGAGCCACTAGGGAAAGCCCAGTTTTTATGATCGTCTTCCTTATTTGTCCCACTTCCTGTGAGCATTCCTGTGCTTTACTGTGATAATATCAGTGTGCTTGACTGCAGGGTGATACCTCAGCCTCCACTGAAAGTGTTTTGTAACAAACTGTATTTTCTCTATATTACCCTTCATTTAAAAAAAAAAACTTGAGTTCTGAATTGCATCTGGTTCAGAGATTTCAGATGAGTGGTGGTTGACCTACATTAATTTATGTTCTGTGAAGTAAAGGTCACCCCAATCATATCAGTGAGCTTAGGGCATGTATCTTTTATGTAGTGCATGCCTCCCTCAGGACAGTATAGGGGATAATCTGTTGTGTCTTTCAGTTCTTTCCTGAAATTTAATACAGTTGTTCACAGAAGCCAGCTTATTCTCCTCAAACATATTCTCTTTTGCTTTCAATCAGAAAAAAAGCAAGTATTATCTTGTCTGAATTTTCTCTGAACTTTAAAAAAAGCATTATTTTATTTATACTTTTTCTTGCTAAATGAGGTAATTCTGATTGACCTAATATACGTTAGATGTTACAGATACCTTTTAAGGTAGCACAGTTGTCCAGTGACACTATAGTAGATTATTCAGAAAAAGTTTTGCTGTTATGAAGTTAAAAATATATACTCAACTGCACCAGTCACAGAAAGAAAGTAATTAAGTAAGTTTTGAGGACATGACTCACTTTGTTTTGGGAAATAAATGTCCTGGGTGAGTGAAAGTCAAAGGAGTCATCTTTTTTTTTTTTTTTAACCCTCACCCTCGGCATTGAAAGTGCAGAGTCCTAATCACTGGGCCAGGGAAATTCCCTCAGTGTTCTCCTTTAAACTGAATTCCTTGTATAATTTAAATCGCCATTGTTTAAATACCTTTTATATAGGTTCACTGTCTCCCAAGTGTATTTAACTTTAGTGAGATGATACTGTTAGAAAGTTGGAAGTCTGTGTAGAGATCACTGTACGGAGTGCTACTTGTTGATTCTGATTTTAACTTCTGGGACCATCTGGAACAAGTTTACCCCTCCTACTTGATGGCCCTTTCTGTGCATTAAAGATAGGTATGGGGCCTTCCTGAGTCTTCATCATAAGTAGGTAAATATGCAGAGTAAATATTTTCTGTTCATTAACTATTCCTCATGAGATATTACTTGAAGACTCTTCAAATTATTTCTCTTTAATGTTTCAGTTTGTCAATATTTTAATTAAGTCAATCCTCTAGGTATAGTCTGACCAGTAGAGTAGTACTGCCCACTCCATTTTTCTGTATCTTTTTACTTACATTGTATGTGCTTGCATGCTTAGTTGTTCAGTCATGTCCAACTCTGCAATCCCATGGACTGTAGCCTACCAGGCTCCTCTGCCTATGGGATTCTCCAGACAAGAATGCTGGAGTGGGTTGCTTTTTCCTCCTCTAGGGGATCTTCCTGATGTAGAGATCAAACCCAGACAAGAATGCTGGAGTGGGTTGCGTTTTCCTCCTCTAGGGGATCTTCCTGATGTAGAGATCAAACCCGCATCTCCTACATTTCCTGCATTGAAAGGCAGATTCTTCACCACTGACCCACCTGGGAAGCCCTAATATTAATGTGGTCAAGATAGGTATATTTTGACCGTACTGGGTTTACTGCTAACTAGAACCTTCAAGTCAAAGTCTTCCCCTATCCTCTACTTGTAGGCTTTTTGTGGTGGTATAAAAATATAAAAATACAGGACTTTAGAGTCATGACTTTGTAGTAGTTGTTGCGGAAACCTTACATCAAAGGAGTCTTCATTGTAAAATAAGTGCAATGTTGATTACTATTTTCTGGGCATTTCATTATGTTTTTACACATATCATTTCTTTCACCTTTTCCAGAAAAATTAGGTAGGAAAGTACAGTACTGTGTCTACTTTAATAGATGAGGTAACTGAGACTCAGAAAGGTTAACTAACTTACCCAACATGACTAGTACGTGTGGCTCAGATGGTAAAGAATTCTCCTACAATACAGGAGACCTGTGTTCAATCCCTAATTAACCAAAAGGTGTAGCATAAACTTTTAACTTTTCTCAGAAAATCAGAATGAGACAAAATGCTTTAAAGAAGAAATTTAGGTAAGACATGGAAAGCTGTATTTTTCCCTTTTTCTTTTATGACAAAGGACAAAGGAGGACAAAGCCAGCACTTGTTTACTCAGTTTAGACACCTCTAGTTAAAGCTGGTTTTTTTTGGGGGGGTTCCCTTTTGATCCCAGCTACTTCTAGACTGACTGCCAGGAAATCAATTTCTTCTTGTGACTCATTCATGTTTCAGGTTGAATTTTTATGACTAATAGGCAGGTAGCCTGTGATGTGATTAGTTAAAGCAAAGTCAGATAGATTTCACACTCCATTAATTTGTAAGAGTTTCTCATATGACTTTAGCTTACCTTGTTTTTTCCAGAATAAAATGGTAATTGTAGGTAGATATTAGCTCTAAAGATTTTCCTTGAAATGGAGCATAGGATTATAGACCACAATAATACTGATATTATCTAGAAAATTAAGATATAAATCTGTTAGGAAAAATTAATCTCAATTAAAAAATATGTTGATCATAGTTTATAAAAATCTCATTCTTTAGAAATACATAGTTGTACAAATTGATAGGGCTATATTAGAAAAGACTGGTTTTGTCATGTAAAACTTAAATGCCTGACAGATTAATAAAAATTGTTGGCAGATAAGGTAAAAAATGGTTTGACATGAGAAAGTCAGTTAAAATGAATTTATTTTACTCAATACCCACAAATCATTCATAACCCAATCTTTATGTACCTTCAGTCTTGAATTGAATTGGGCAAGAACGTATGCCTAGATCAGCATGAATTTATTTTTCTAGTGGAATCGGGAATCTTCCATATTCATTCATTCAACAAATACTTATTGAGCATGTACCAGGTACCCACTGTTGGAGATACTCGTGATGTATCAGTGAGCCAAAAAGAGCCTTAGCCTTTTGGAGCTCACAATTCTGGTCAATGACAAATCAATTGGCCAGTAGACAAATCAATTATGTACTCGGTTAGAAAGCAGTTACTGCTATGGATAAAGTAACAGTGGAATAATAATAAGGAACGGGAGTACTAGGGTGTGGGAAGGGGGTTTTCCTTAAACACTTGGAAAAGATGAGGTAATTAGTCTTGTGATATCTGGGGGTGAGCATTCCAAGCAGATGGGACAGCTGGAGCAAAGAACATAAAGTAGGAATGTGCTTGGTGTGTCTGAGGAGCCTCGGGGAAGCGAGGGTGGCTGGAGTAGAAGAATATAATTTGAAAGGGGTCTGATAGGTAATAAGGGGAGGGAGATAAATCAATCATTGTAAGGACTTTGGCTTGTGTTTTCAGTTAAGTGGGAAGATGTGGCAGGTTTTAATCAGAAGAGTGACATAGTATGACTTGTTTTAATGGAACTGTTTGAGTCCTACTTGTAGTCAGTCATTAGTCCCATGGTCTATACCAAGGATAACAGTATTCTCTTTGGGAGTCTGGCTGCCAGGATTTAGATCCTGTTTCTGTTACTTACTTTTAGTAAGTCACTTAATCTCTATATCTTAATTTTTCCCTTTGTAAATTGAGAATAATACCTTATGCTTAAACTGATACATGTAGCACTTTGAAGAGTGCCTGCCATTGCAAACCTGCAACTAACATTGGTGCTATTGGTGTTCGTATTACTTCAGTTCAGTTCAGTCACTCAGTCATGTCCAACTCTTTGCAACTCCGTCGACTGCAGCACACCAGGCCTCCCTGTCCATCACCAACTCCCAGAGCTTACTCAAACTTATGTCCATTGAGTCAGTGATGCCATCCAAACATCTCATCCTCTGTCATTCCCTTCTCCTCCCACCTTCAATCTTTCCAGGAATCAGGGTCTTTTCAAATGAGTCAGTTCTTCTCATCTGGTAGCCAAAATATTGGAGTTTGAGCTTTCAATGAATATTCAGTACTGTTTTCCTTTAGGATGGACTGGTTGGATTTCCTTGCAGTCCAAGGGACTCTCAAGAGTCTTCTCCAACACCACAGTTCAAAAGCATCAGTTCTTCAGCACTCAGCTTTTTTTGTAGTCCAACTCTCACATCCATACATGACTACTGGAAAAACCACAGCTTTGACTAGATGGACCTTTGTTGGCAAAGTAATATCTCTTCTTTTTAATATGCTGCCTAGGTTGGTCATAACTTTTCTTACAAGGAGCAAATGTCTTTTAATTTCATGGCTCTAGTCATCATCTGCAGTGATTTTGGAGTCCAAAAAAAAGTGAAGTCTGTCACTGTTTCCATTGTTTCCCCCATCTATTTTCCATGAAGTGATGCGACCAGATGCCATGGTCTTAGTTTTTTGAGTGTTGAGTTTTAAGCCAACTTTTTCACTCTCCTCTTTCACTTTCATCAAGAAGCTCTTTAGTTCTCCTTCGCTTTCTGCCATAAGTGTGGTGTCATTTGCATATCTGAGGTTGTTGATACTTCTCCCGGCAATCTTGATTCCAGCTTGTGCTTCATCCAGTCCAGCATTTCTCATGATGTACTCTGCATATTCGTTAAATAAGCAGAGTGACAGTATACAGCCTCATATTATTTAAGACACTGAATTTGTCATTTGCCAATCTTATTGATGTATGCAGGTCAGGAAGCAACAGTTAGAACTGGACATGGAACAACAGACTGGTTCTAAATAGGAAAAGGAGTACGTCAAGGCTGTATATTGTCACCCTGCTTATTTAACTTATATGCAGAGTACATCATGAGGAATGCTGGGCTGGAAGAAGCCCAAGCTGGAATCAAGATTGCCGGGAGAAATATCAATAACCTCAGATGTGCAGATGACAACACACTTATGGCAGAAAGTGAAGGAGAACTAAAGAGCCTCTTGATGAAAGTGAAAGAGGAGAGTGAAAAAGTTGGCTTAAAGTTCAACATTCAGAAAACTAAGATCATGGCATCTGGTCCCATCACTTCCTGGCAAACAGATGGGGAAACAGTGGCTGACTTTATTTTTTTGAGCTCCAAAATCACTGCAGATAGTGACTGCAGCCATGAAATTAAAAGGCATTTACTCCTTGGAAGGAAAGTTATGACCTAGACAACCTAGACAGCATATTAAAAAGCAGAGACATAACTTTGCCAACAAAGGTCCATCTAGTCAAGGCTATGGTTTTTCCAGTAGTCATGTATGGATGTGAGAGTTGGACTATGAAGAGAGCTGAGTGCTGAAGACTTGATGCTTTTGAACTGTGGTGCTGGAGAAGACTCTTGAGAGTCCCTTGGACTGCAAGGAGATCCAACCAGTCCATCCTAAAGGAGATCAGTCCTGGGTGTTCATTGGAAGGATTGATGTTGAAGCTGAAACTCCAATACTTTGGCCACCTGATGCGGAGAGCTGACTCCTTTGAAAAGATGTGATGCTGGGAAAGATTGAGGGCAGGCGGAGAAGGGGATGACAGAGGATGAGATGGTTGGATGGCATCACCGACTCAATGGATGTGAGTTTGGGTAGACTCCAGGAGTTGGTGATGGACATTGAGGCCTGGCGTGCTGCAGTCGTGGGGTTGCAAAGAGTCGGACACGACTGAGGGACTAAACTGAACTGAAATGAAAACTTACTGATTCTATTGTCACAATGTTTAACACTGGTCCCTTCCTTTCCATACCTATCTTCAGAATTCCAGCTCAAACCTCCAGATGCTCCTGCCTAGACTGTTACAGCCACTGCCTCCTTTCTTTCTGTCCCAGCCAATCTTTCACAGTCCTGCTGCTAGATTGTCACATTACTGCCATCTCTAAAACCTTAATTCCTTTCCTCTTGCTTTCTGAATGATGTGCATACTTAACTCGAGGCTCTCCTTCATGTAGTTCTAGCATGTCCCTCTCTAACACGAGTACACAGGTTGCCTTTCTCAAACTTGAAGGATCCTCTGTGTATTTTCTCTGCCGTTTAAAATTCATTTAATTTTCGCCTAAAGTACCACCAACTACACTTTCTACTTCACCTCTCACAATAATATTTTCCACCTGTTATTCTAGTCATTTGAGTATATCTCTGATCCTTGTATTTAGGAATTTTAGATGCAAGGAATTATTTCTCTTCCAACTTCATACCCGTGTTTGGCTGCTGTTGTTTATTCACTCAGTCTTCATGTCCTGCTCTTTTGCAGTCCTGTGGACTGCAGCCCACCAGGCTCCTCTGTCCATGGGATTCTCTAGGCAAGGATACTGGAGTGGGGTGCCATTTCCTCCTTCAGGGGATCTTCCTGAGTGTATTCTGCTATAACTCATACCATATGGTAGATGTTTTAATAAATATTTATTGAACTAATTTTCTTTTAATTGTCCTTATTTGCCTCTAGGAATGATCAACCACATAAAGCAACTGATCTTGAATCTGAGGAAGATGTTATTCCAGATTCACCAATAACAACCTTTTCATTTTCTGGCACTAATCGTCTACGAAGAAAGGAGAACCTCCGTGTCCGATATATAGAGCAAACACATGCTAAACTGGAGCGCTCTGGCTGTGCACATGGTGAGGATTAGAGTTGTAGCTTAGTTACCTAGTTCTGTAAAAAAAAAAAAAATAGTTTTCATCTATTGTTAGGAAGATAGTCACTGTTCAGGGCAACGTACATTACAACTATAACCTTAACTTCCATCAGTGAAGTAACTGGGAAGGTATCTTCTGCCTGTGTTATATATAGACATGATCTGCTCATCTGAATATGTAAACATTTTACAAATGTAAATGTTTTTTCCTTTTTATTTAAAAAATATCCCTATGTGTTTATCTGAGTGGGATACAGTGAAAGAGGAAGGTAGGCTAACATTGAGTCCCACCTCCTATATGCTGGTTATTATGCTGAGTGATTTGAATACATTACTGTATTTTAATTCTCAGAACAGGTTTGTGGGGTGGCTTCTAGCACCTTCGTTTTATAGATGAGAAAAGATTTGTTCCTAAGAGGAGTTAAATAGCCTGTCAATTGGATGAGTCAAAATTCAAATATAGATCTTCTGCCTCTAAATTTTTGTACTTTGGAAGTATTATCCATAGCTACTCCCACCAAGGCTTTAACTAGCTATTTTTAATTTTTCTAATGTGTAGCACTTGGTGGTAAATCAGGAAATGGTTTTTATATTTTTCTAGTTTGTGGCTTATCAGTGGCATATTTCTTAATTCCAGGCACCATTTCTGGTAAAAGCTTTGAAACTACATTTTCATGTAGTCCTGAAATTTATCTTGTGGTATGTCACAGTGCTCATCCCTTTTAATATTGATCTAAAAGTAAATCAGTATTTAGAACTTCCGTCTTTAACCTAAACTGTTTGTAACAAGGAAAGCATTTGAGAGGAAGGAGTATATCTAGTCCTAGAGATATTTTTATAATACAGATAAATTGTTGACAATTTTATTTTAAAAAAATAGTATTCTTAATTTTTGATATTGGAAAATTGATAGTTTTTCCCCATTTTATATGAGCTTGCATCACCATCTAGTGGAAAACAAAAGAATTGTTAAAAATCTTATATGTAATTAGGAGCTAAAGTAAAATGTAACATCTTGGATCTAGAATGAACATTTGTGGGCCTTTTAGTCTGGTATCCTATAGGACATGAATAACCTCAGATAAGCATCAGCATAGTTTAGATCATGTTTAAATCTATCTTAAAAGAATATCCAGAAAAACAAATCTCAGCAGTTTTCTTTTTCAGGAAAGTCATCTTATACAAATGCTCTTGGTTTATCTCTTTGTTGTACGAGAATAACTTGTAACTGTTTAAAACCTTGTCAGTTTTAATCTTGTTCTGATCATTTTTACTTGGACTATGAAATTTTGGTTTTAAAATATCACTTTTGAGCCATACAAATTATTTTAAAACTAATTTAGTGACTAGTTATTCCTTTTCTTTTTCTAACATCCATGCTTGTTTATTTTAAAATGTGGGTGTGTGTGTTAACCACTCAGTTGTGTCCGACTCTTTGTGGCTCCATGGGCTGTAGCCCACCAGGCTCCTCTGTCCATGGAATTCTCTGGGCAAGAATACTGGAGTAGGTTGCCATTGAGTGCTTTTTAATGATAATTTCCAATTATAATTAGTAAAAATCTATTCCCCTTTACTTTTTCCTTCTTTTGGTTTTCTTTGAATTAAATCCTTAAATAGTGGAATGATTTCGGATAAAGCATGTTTCAGATTTCCTTCCAGAAAATGAAAACTCTGAAATAAAGACTGAAAAGCGATATGATGCAGTATTTATTGCAGGTGAACCCACTGATTTCCACAAGGAAAGGGTCACCTTAAAATATTACAACTCTAGAAGGCTTAGGTCAGAAGAAGTTTATCTGTTCCAGTCCTCTTCTCCCCCACTGTCTTATCTTCCAACTTTTTTTCTTAGTGAAACTAAAGGAATAACCGCTTTATTAGACTGTTAAAGTTATGTCAGTAAAATAGACTTCCAGTGCATTTAAAGATAGATTTGTATTGGCATGTTAATTTTATCATGATTGTTTGTTTATTTGTAATCTCTCCTGTTTTTTTCCCTTAGAATTGAGAAAAGTACCAAAGTCTTCAGCTCATCCACAACATAAACCTAAGGAAAGTGAAATTCTAGTGGCTGACACTTGTGATCAGAGTCAAGCTCCAATGGCTAGTAAGCAAGATACTAAGATTATAAATTGGTGGGCAAGAGTGGCCAACCATGTGAATTTAGACAATATTTTAAAATATTTTCCATATAATTTTGTTTGTATTACTTAATAGTCTTTTTCATGTTGGAAAGTAGTGTATCCTGTTATTAGTTCATATTAATATCCGTGGGCTTCCTTGGTGGCTTAGATGGTAAAGAATCTGCCAACAGTGCAGGAGACCCAGGTTTGATCCCTGGGTCAAGAAGATCTCCTGGAGAGGGGAATGGCTCCCCCACTCCAATATTCTTGCCTGGAAAATTCAGTGGACTGAGAAGCCTTATCCATTTTAATACAAATTGTTAGTAATTTTATGTAAATAAGGCTTTACTGTGGTTTACTCATTCATTCAACAAATATTTGAGTGCCTACTGTATACCAGGCACTAAACAAAATGTTTAACTTCATAGAGCTTACAATCTTGTTGGGGGAGAAAGAAAGTAAATATATGTTAGATGAAGCAGGAGCTCTAAAGAAAAATAAAGCACGGTAAGAAGAGATTTTAGAAAGTCTTACCTTAAAAAAAGTAACATTTGAGCAGAGACTGAGGGAAGCAGGTGAGTCATGTGGATTTCAGGGCAAAGGGCATCCCAGGTGGAGACATGAGTGGGCACAGAGGCCTTGAGGTGAGGGTGCTCTTTGATTTGTTTGAAGAACATTAAGGAGCCCTTTGTGGGCAGGGCAGAGTGAGTGAATAGGAGATTGTTTTGGGAAACTCTAAGAGGAAAGAGACTGGTAGCTGGAGGTTTGCAGGATGGAGCTGAGGGTTGCAGGATGGAGCTGAGGGGTGGTTAGAAATCAGGAGTTTGTTTTTGGAAATATATTGTTTCAGATACTGAGTAGACATTCAGGTAAAGATTTTGATAGGTAGGTGAATGTGAATATAGATGAGTCTAGGATAGAGGTTGTTAGCATGTAGGAGAGATCTGAAGCCATGAGACTGGGTGAGATTGCCAAGCAGGTGAATGATGATGGGAGAAGTAGTTCCAATACTTAGACACAAGGCTGTCCATCATGGAAAGGAGTGATTCTCAACTGTATTGTATTGTCACTCCCATCTAGACTTTTTTCCTCCCTCCAATTACTTTCTCCGTGGAATTTTAACATAGCACAAGAAATCCATTTAATTATTTTTTTTTAAATGTTAAGATTTTATTTACAAAGCTTCTTTGTTGTACAGAAAGTAAAAATGCTGTTACAATCTTGGTGTAACTGGTAGCCACGGACAGTTGACTCACCAATCACAGCTATCCACGCTACAGCAAGTCTTACACAAAAACCTAACAACGCTTACAATTTTGTTGGGGTGAAGTCCCCAAGCTCGGTGGTGGATTTCCAAGAGGGACTAAATGGAGGAAGGTGGAATGTCACAGGAACTATTCTTTGGCTCTTTGGGTGGGTGGGTGTCCTGGGGTTTGTATCACAGCTACCTTTTTTTTTTTTTCCCTTAAAAAAAAAAACAGCTACCAAATCCATGTCAGCAGTCCAACCAACACTGAACAGTTCTTTTTTTGCAGGTTATTGGGGTCTTATTAATCATCTCCTCCTTCATCATCTGTTTCTCTCTTCCTCTTCTCACTTTCCCGCTTTCTTCCTCTTCTTCATCCTCATCTTCGTCTTCATCCTCATCTTCATCAACTTCTCCATCATGTCCAAATTCTTCTTCCTCCCCACTGACTTCATCTTCATCTTCCTCCCCTTCTACATCTTCGTCTTCATCGTCATCCTCTTCATCATCAAATTCTTCTTCCTCACCATCTTCATCCTCCTCCTTATCCTCATCTTCTCCTTCTTCATCATCCTCTTCTTCATCCACACCATCCACCTCGGCATCTGAATCTGGGGCTTCACGATCCTCTCGGTCATAGCCATCCAGATAGGTCAGCTGGGGCAGGAGCTTGAAGACACTCTCTTGGTAGTCATTCAGGTTAGTAACCTCACAGTTAAACAGATCCAGGCTCTTCAGACATTCCAACTTTTTCAAAGGTTCCAGGGTGCTGATATCTTTCAGTTTACTTCCACTTAAGTTTAGATGTGTAAGATTTGGAAGTTTTTCTGCTAACATATCCAGACCTCCACAGATTGTCTTGTCACTGAGCTCAAGCTTTTTCAATTTAGGTAGTTTGGGAAGATTTAAAACTGAAATCAAGCCTACATTTATTAAACTGAGGAACTCTAAGTTCACAAATTCAGCTGTTAAGCCCTCAATTTTCCCATCATTTGATTTGCAATTGTCCAGGACAAGTTCTCGAACAGCTGCCGGGGTCCGGTTCCTCAGCTCCAGGTGGATCCTCCTCTTCATGTCCATGTTTCTCTCTCTTCCCCCCTCTTCAAACTTAACTTTCCGCGGCGGGGGCAGAGGGGGGAGAGGCGTCCCAACCTGCGCAGCGAGGGCCGTCGGAAGGGGTCGGCTCGAGGCAGAGGCAGAAGCCGACGGCGCGGTCCTGGGCGGCGGGCGGCGTGCGGGCAGGCGAGCGGAGCCCCCGGAGCCAAGTTACTCGCGAGAGTGGAGAGAAACCATGGAGGGAAAAGGGGGCTGGAACGCAGCTCTGGTCTCACTACCGCCGCCCCCATTTAATTATTTTTAATGATAATTTTTTCAGTGGCAATAAGCCTGCAACATATTGCAATTTATAGTAGATATTTTGGGCTTTATAAAACAGAATTTTTAAAATTGTTTAGTGCCATTTTGTAAAATGGTCCTTTGAGCTTTTTCTTTGCTTTCTTGTATGTTTTCATATGGCTAGTTTCTACAATTGTATAATTGTGTTTTTTTCCTTAAACTTAGAACCACATGGAAAAAGCAGTTATCCTCCTGATAATTTAGCTACAGTAGTTGCTGAAACACTTGGACTTTGTGTTCAAGAAGAATCTGTAAGTAATTGTTTAGTTTGGTAATAAATATGAATTAGGGTCCTTTGAGGTCAGCAAGAGAAAAAATTTTTTATCCAAAGATTATTAGATAAAGGCCTAGAACAAAATTGATGTCACTAGAAAAGGCCTGTTCACTCCAGGCAGTTGCAGAAAACTCTATCAAGTCTTTAGAATTCTTGGGATATAGGTTATGGGTTGAGTCAGAATTTAGATGGCTTAATTGACTCACTGGAAAAGACTGATGCTGGGAAGGATTGGGGGCGGGAGGAGAAGGGGACGACAGAGAATGAGATGGCTGGATGTCATCACCGACTCTATGGACGTGAGTTTGAGTGAACTCCGGGAGTTGGTGATGGACAGGGAGGCCTGGCGTGCTGTGATTCATGGGGTCGCAAAGAGTCGGACGCGACTGAACTGAACTGAACTGAATAGGGAACTCTGCTCAGTGTTATGTGGCAACCTGGATGGGAGGGGAGTTTGGGGGAGAATGGATACATGTGTATGTATATGGCTCCCTTTGCTCTCCATCTGAAACAATTACAACGTTGTTAATCGGCTATACTCCAATAAAAAGTTAAATAATGAAAAAAAAGGTAGAGGGTTTAGCCAAACCTCTTCCCTGTCCCCTCTCCTCCCTACCCTGTTCCAACTTAAAGAGAAGATTTAAACCTTTAGATTGAGTTCAGAATTTATTGGATCTTTTTGACATCCTTTAAACTGGGCTTTGATTTGGAAAACAGACTAAATTCTTGGGTCTACTACAGATGCTTTAATTCATCTTTGTCCTTACAAATGCCAATCCAGTTAAGTCACATCCTTAGGGATTGAGTCAGAAATTGACCCCATGATTTTCTTTTCATTATTTAGTGCTTCCTTATATCAGATACATTTACTATTTTTCTTAACCAATCTCTAAAAAATGGAAGCTTTGAATTTGTCAATCTTAAGGAAGCTTCATTTTGATACAGCTTTGAAACATATCCCTTTGCTTTAGTCAGTAAATGTATATAGGCTCTTATAAAGTTTTCTTGCTGTTGAATTTCCAAAATTGAATTGACTTGACTACATTTGAAATTTTGTGTATGAGGGGGTGGGGTTCTTTCTAGTTTTAAAACTGACTTCAAGTGATGGTGGTTAGTTTTTACCCTTTGAAGTCTAAACATGTTTTAACTTTTTTAAATCCCCTCCTACCAATAAATTTGGCATGTCAGTAGTTTAGACACCAAATCTATTGAGGGAACTGATCTCTAAAGATTTGCTGCTCAAAGTGTGATCCACAGGCCAACAGCATCTTCATCCCTGGAAGTTTGTGAGACATAGAAAATCTTAAACCCAGCCCAGATGTACTGACGGAGAAGGCAGTGGCAAGCCACTCTAGTACTCTTGCCTAGAAAATCCCATGGACGTAGGATCCTGGTAGGCTGCAGTCCATGGGGTCACTACGAGTCAGACATGACTGAGCGACTTAACTTTCACTTTTCACTTTCATGCATTGGAGAAGGAAATGGCAACCCACTCCAGTGTTCTTGCCTGGAGAATCCCAGGGACGGGGGAGCCTGGTGGGCTGCCTTCTATGGGGTCACACAGAGTCGGACACGACTGAAGTGACTTAGCAGCAGCAGCAGACGTACTGAAAGAGAACTTATATTTTCATAGTACCCTCAGTTGATCTGTGTGTATGCAAAAGTTGGGGAAGCACTGCTCTTTAAAGGTCCTTTTAAATTCATCTCCTGTAAGTATAAATAATCATCTCTGTTCCCTTCCTCTCATTTAACTAATCTGGTTTTTTAGAATTAGCAACTGTCAGTCTGCTTTCTGTCCTTAAGAATTTACGTATTCTGGATAACTTATTTAAATGGAATTATACATGTCTCTTGGGTCTGGCATCTTTCACTTAGCCTGTTTTCGAGTTCATCTGCATCACAACATGTATCAGTATTTCATTCCTTTTTAAGAATAATCCTCCATTGTATTTATGTACTTTATATTTTATTATTGAAGGAATCGCGAGGTCCTCAGAGCCCTCTTGGTGATGAGCTCTACCGCTGTCTGGAAGGAGATCACAAAAAACAAGCTTTTGAGGAATGTAGAAGAAATAGTGAAGATAATTTAAGGTAATTTGGGGCACTTTGGTAAAAACTTATAAACTGTTAATGAAATTCCGTTGCAGCAAGTTCCACAGATTTAAACTATTTCTCTCCCTCAGCTTGTTATTCTGGTTATATTAATTTTTATTAAAAAAAATATTTCTCCCAGTTTATGACCTGTTGAGGGCTTTTTGCGTTACTGTAGAGATCGGGATGTTACTATCAGGTTCTTTCTGTACTTCTATCAAGCAGTGCTTCAGAGATCCCAGCCTCATCTCTTTTTAGGATCCAGTCATCCCTCCTGGATTTGTATTTTCTAAAACTGAATGTTGTATGAAATCCATCATTAGCTCCCATGAGCGTTCAAGATTGGGATACACTGTTGCTTTTACTAATTTTAGAACATCCATTAACTAACAATACTATATTTATGTAGCATCTTGCTTCTTTTTTAAATACATACATCACATTTAATTGTCATTATACTGTCATTAAAGTAGGTTTTATTACCCCCATATTTTACAGTCAACAAAAATGCAACCCCACAGAAGTTAAATGTCTTTTTAAGACCACACAACTATTAAGTGGGCTTTCCGGGTGATGTTAGTTATAAAGAACCTGCCTGCTATTGCAGGAGATGTAAGAGATATGGGTTTAATCCCTAAGTCAGGAAGATTTTTCCCTGGAGAAGGGCATGGCAACCCACTCCAGTATTCAGTATTCTTCCCTGGAGAGTCCCATGGACAAAGGAGCCTGGTGGGCTACAGTCCATAGGGTCACAAAGAACCGGACATGCCTGAAGAGACTTAGCCTGCACGCACATCTATTAAGTAAGAGTCGGAGCTCTTAGCCATTCCACTTCTTCAAACTTCACCCTAATGATCTTTCTACTCCCCCAGCTGTCTCCTCTGCTACAGGCAGGCTGGGTCATGAGTTATGTTCTATTCTGTAGTATAAGAATTTTGTTTCTTGGAGTTACTCTTGATAAGATTTCATAACAACAAAAGAATTTGGGATTTGTTCAAATATTTTCTTATATAGTGAATTTATTTAAGTTACTTTGGAAAAATATTTATAGATAGGAATATCATGGTTATTGAGATAGGTTTGCTGAATCATTTCCCTCTGCTTTCTGTCAGCCAAATAAGGAGAAGCCAGCAACTGTATCATTTCTTAAATTTTGGTCAATGATCTGCTTCTAATATGTGGATAAAACCTTACTGTTAATAATTCTGTATTAGCAAAAGTTTTCTCATTATGCTTATCTTTTAAATTTTACCCTGTTTCTTTAACTGGAAAAAAAGTTTTACCACTCTTTATTTTTTTAGGTTTTCAGATTCAAAGACTCCTCTTCAAGAAGAATTGACTACTCGGGTATCATCTCCTGTATTTGGAGCTACCTCTAACGTGAAAAGTAGTTTAGGTTTGAATACAAGTTTGTCCCCTTCTCTTTTAGAGACTGGGAAAAAAATCCATCTGAAAACAGTGTCCCTCAGCAATACTTCTGCTTCTGGACCAGAGAAACCTAGATCAAAGTCTGAAGACGGAGCCCTTATTACACATCATCTTCTTGGGACTGAAGTGAACAAGATCCCTAATCAGTCATCTTCTAATAAGCAGATGCTTATAAATAAAAATACAAGTGAACCTCTAAGTGAGCAGGATAGTATTGATCACATTAAAGATACTGATAAACATGTGGTACCCCTGAAGTCACTCGGAGGCAGAACCAAAAGGAAGAAAATTGAGGAAGAAAGTGAAGATGAAGTAATCTGCCCCCAAGCCTCCTTTGATAAAGAAAATGCTTTTCCTTTTCCACTGGATAGTCATTCTTCCATGAATGGAGACTATGTGATGGATAAACCTCTGGATCTGTCTGATCGATTTTCAGCTATCCAACGTCAAGAGAAAAGCCAAGGAAGTGAGAACTCTAAAATCAGATTTAGGCAAGTGACTCTCTATGAAGCTCTGAAGCCCATTCCAAGGGATTCTTCCTCAAGCCGCAAGGCCTTGAGTGGGAGCTGTGGGCTAACCAAAGACTCCCCAGAAGAGCCCTGTTTACAGGAGTCCCTTTTCCAGTCCTTGAGTAAATCTCCAGATAATAAAACACTGTTACAAATAAAGGAAGAAAACCCAGTATTTAAAATTCCTCTTCGTCCACGTGAAAGTTTGGAGACAGAGAATCTTTTTGATGACACAAAGGTATGTGTTCAGTATTCAAGGATTTTGATTAAAATGGCAGTTTGTGATTTTTCCTAGCTGCTAATAATTTTTTCTGTTTTAGGGTGCTGGTTCTCATGAACCTATAAAGATAAAAACCAGATCAGTCCGTGGAGCATGTGAAGTTGCATCAGTTCTTCAGTTAAATCCATGCAGAATTGCTAAAACAAAATCTCTACAAAACAACCAAGGTATGCAAACTATAAATAGCATTTCCACTCTCTCTTTAATGAATTTATATTGGGTATTGTAATTTTATTATTTACATTCTTTGGATAGATTTCATTGTTTCTGGAAAAAATAGTTTATCCCCGTGTGTTTCTGTGTTTATAGTACAATTCTTACCGGTTTCACCTTAAAATTTTCCTTCTCTTCTACTTTTTGAAAAAATAAATTGACATCTTTAATACCTACTTTTATAGGTGATTTTATAGATTTAATTCTTTCATGTAGTTGTTTCTTATTTTCTTTACAAAAAGAAAGCTTTAAAAATTTAAACTATACAGATTTTTAAAATATAAAAAGTAGAAATTTATCATCCAAACCTTGTTCCTCCCCGTATAGATAGCCAGTCCTTTTTTTGTATTTACACATATATATATATCTCTTAACTATTTGTACATACAAATTTGTATGGGTTTTTTAATTTCTTGTTCGAAAACATTGTTTGCCCTTTCATAATTTTGCCGTGTTTTAAAGTCTTTTTGGTTTTTTTAGCCCCCAAATATTTCTATACTTCATATGCAGTATTTATTCCTTACTGGAAACTTATTCCTTCATCTGCTTTTATTTTCCTTTTTTCCTGAAGCTCATTCTTTAGTAATTCTTCCAGTGAGGGTTTCAGTCTCTATATGAAAACATTTTTTTAACTCTTATTCCTGATTTTTTTTAAAAATCTTTTTGTTTTTATTTTTATTTTTTCCATGGTTGCTCTAGGGATTGTGGTATACTTACTTAACCTTTCACAATCTACTTTGAGTTAATACTGTACCACTTTTTGCTCTATAACTGTACCTTATGTAGTTGTCATGTATATTAACGTACATTGAAACCTCCTCCAGTGTTACAGTTTTAACTTAAATTTTTTTTTTATTGAAATAAAAATCAATCATTAAAGTGTACAATTCGGTGGTTTTGATATAGTCAAAATTGTGTCACCATCACTGTACTCATCACCATACAAAGAACAGTATCTGCTAGCAGTCACCCTCCATTTTGCTCGTCTTCCCCAGTCCTAAGCAGCCACTTAATCTACTTTCTGTCGCTATAGATTTGCATATTCTGAAGTATTCATATAAATGGAATTGTACAATATATGATATTTCATGACTTCTTTCACTATTTCAGTTTTTTCACTGTTACAAGTAATGCTGGTTGAACATTGATATACAATTTTGTGTGGATGTAAGTTTCATTTTTCTTGAGTTATACCTAGAAGTAGAATTGGTGGGCCACATGCTAACTCTGGGGCTTCCCTGGTGGCTCCAACAGTAGAGAATCTGCCTGCAATGTGGGAGACCTGGGTTCAAGCCCTGGGTTAGGAAGATGCCCTGGAGGAGGGCATGGCAACCCATTCAAGTATTTTTGCCTGGAGAATCCCCATGGACAGAGGAGTCTGGTAGACTACAGTTCACAGGGTTGCAAAGAGTCAGATAGGACTGAACAACTAAGCACAGCACGTGCACGCTAACTTCTTTTTCCAAAGGAGCTACATCAGTTTATATGCCCACCAGCAGCATGTTAGAGTTCCTGTTTCTCCATATTCTCACCAACACTTGTTTTCATTGTTCGTCTTTTTGATTCTAGCCATCCTATGGGTGTGAAGTTATTAACATGTCTCGACTGTGCTTTTGGCTTGCCTTTTCTTTGATGGCTAATGATGTTGAGCTTCTTTTCATGTGCTTACTGGCCATTTTCATTTTCTTTGAAGAATTGTCTATTCAGGTCCTTTGCTTATTCTCAGTTGGAGTAATTGTCTTATTATTAAGTTGTAAGAGTTCTTTATGTATCCTCAGTGCAAGTCCTTTATTAGACACATGATTTGGAAATATTTTTCTCATTCTATGAGTCCTATAATGTTTTAAAGTGATGAGAACTTTAAAAATCTGTTTTTAATTGTGTATTTTTTTCTCCTTATCTAAGATGGATCCTTTGAAAATATCCAGTGGAGTATAGATCCAGGAGCAGACCTTTCTCAGTATAAAATGGATGTTACTGTAGATGATGCAAAGGTAAGTTAGAAAGTAGAAGCAGAGCACATGCAGCCATTCTAGTGTATTGTTAGTCACCCTGCTCCCCTGATTTATTCTGTGACCTTGAGATCGCCACACACCTCTTAAAACCTTCATATGTTTATTCAGAAAACTACAAAGTAATAACATTTATTTTCCAATTTTATGGTATTTTTGAAAGGGTAATAATACTTTCTGACTTTTTAGAGACGTTTGCTGAAATATATAGTTTTAAAATAATGTCAAATGCTAATTACATATTAAATAATTCTATTTTTTATCAAAATAGTCTATCGTATGCATTGATTAAGTTAACATACCTTCAAGAAAAAAATTTCATTTTTCCTAGTTGGCTGTTTCTTTAAATGCGGTGTATTTTCTTTTTAGTTAAAATTCATAGCAGAAATTACTTTTTTGGCTTGTATTTAGGTTCTACATAGTTTGAGAATTCTCTTGCACATGGTAGCATATTAATAAAATATTTAACAGTTGCTAGAGTAATCCATAGCCATCAAGAAGTCAGATTGGACTTACGAACTTTTCAGTGTACATTGATGTTCATTTCTGTGAAGCAGATTAGGGAAGAAAGGAAGCTCCAGGGATTTTGGTAATATATAGTTCTCTCTTCCTTGGCAGCAGTCCTTTTCCTGGACCTGAGAGATGATACTTGTATATCAAAGCTAATACATTAGGTTTAAATGCCTGTAAAATATAATATATCTATATTCCTTTGGGTAAAAGTAAATATTACTTAATGCTACTAAAGTGTAAGTGTACACTTAAAAAATGGTTAAAATGGTAACATTTACGTTATGTATATTTTTACCACCACCCCCCCAAAAAGTAACTATAAGGTCGTAAAGGGATAACAGTTAAAATTTTGCATTTTTAAATATTTATTCAGGATGGCAGTCAGTCAAGATTAGCAGGAGAGACAGTGGACATGGACTGTACGTTGGTTAGTGAAACCATGCTATTAAAACTGAAGAAGCAAGAGCAGAAGGGAGAAGAGAGTCCAAGTAAGATTTGTTTTTTTGTTTTTGTTTTTTAATTTTGATACAAAGTGGAAGGAAGTTTATAGTCATACCATTGCACTGAAGAGCATAAATAACCTTTTCACCATAAACCATTTTTCCCCCGTTCTACTAATAGTAGGCTTCTCTTTAGTGTAAAGCTTAGTTTTCATATTTCAGCAAAAAAAAAAACTTGAGTAAAAATAATTTTTATTTCCAAAAGAATTCAAGTTGTGTCCAGAGGTCAGCAAACTTCAACCAGCAGCCAGTTTTTTCAGTAAACTTTTACTGGAACCCAGCCTCACTCACTTGTTTAATTTATTGCCGTCGGCTGCTTGTGTGACATGGCAGCAGAATTGAGTAGTTTCTGCAGAGACCTTATGGCCCCACAGGCCTAAAGTATTTACTGCCTGACCCTTTAAGAAAAAGTTTCCTGATCCCTTGTTAAGATAATTTTTTCATAAAAGGTGTAAAGGGAATCTTGAGAGTCCTGTTTAAGATTACTTTCCAAAGCAATTTGATAAAGAGAAAAAGGGGGGATTCTACTGAGAAGTATTGGTTGTTGTTGTTCAGTTGCTAAGTCTTGTCCGACTCTTTTGAAAAGTATTAGTACAGATTTGCAAATGAGCAGTAAACTCAGACTAATGGTGTATATGATGAGTGACTCTGCCATTTTCTTTTTTGATAGAAAAGGAGATTTGGCTCAACTAGGGGTCTACAGCCCTTTGTAGTAAGAAACTGATAATTCTTCATCTAAAGTCTTGATTTTCTGAGAGAGGTGGCAACGGTGGAAGGATTTGGGTTGGCACCACCTTAGCAATGTTTCTGACTAGAGGCATGTGACACGAGGTCAACTAGACTGTGAATAGTTGTCATTCATCACCCTCACGTGTTGAAGAGTTAGGACCTGCCACATCAGGGTGCAAGGCTAAAAGCAAAGGCATTTTCCAAAGCTCCTCTGTTAGAAACTGAGGACACTCAGACTGTGTGTGCATTTCCTGTATTCTGCTGAGTATTCTCCAGTCTACCTGCTCAGAGTCCCAGGTCTTGTTCTTGCTTCTTATAAAACACCTTATTTCTCACTGCAGTAAATGCAGTAAGTGAGAGAAAATTTTAACAGCCTTTCCCTTAATTCTTTTTTCTTTAGTAATGAATAACTATCCATACAATCAAATAGCTGGCTGCCTACAGTGAAAAGGACAGTAGTTATTAAAAGGAAAACCTTAACAGTGATTTATTGTCTTTTTATAGTGAATGACACTTACATAACTTTCTTCTTAAGAAGATGACTTTGCTTTTAAGATTATTTTGTTCCTGGTACCAGTTCCTGATATTTTCCTCAGTTTTGTAGAAAAGGGCAAAACTAAAGTATGGCAGCTTTGGCTTCTGATTTATCTAGTTAATCTAAGAAGATGATAGCTTCCCAAATATATTTGAAACAAGTAACTTATGGAGGTAAAATTAGAACTTAAACTAATGAGTGGAGATAATTTTGGCTAAATAAGGCATAGTGAATACTGTTGCTGCACAGTGAGTCACTCCAGTAAATCAGAGGATTAGAACAATGACGATTTTTTTTTTTTTGTCTTTCATAGTTTCTATGCCTCAGGAATTCAGGAAGGGCTGGACTGGGTGGTTCTGTCTCAGGGTCTCATACAGATGGTGGCTGGAGCTGGAACAGCAGAGGACTAGACAGATGGGAGACTCTTGGCTCCTCTCTCATCATTCAGTCTCAGGGTTTCACCATATAGTCTTTCCATGTGGGCTAGTTTGAGCTTCCTTACCACACAGAGACTAGGTTTCCAGAGTAAGCATCCCCAAAGAGCTAGGTAGAAGTGCACAGCATTTTTATGATCTGGACTCAGTAGTTGCTCAGTAGGAGGAGTGCCACTGTCACATTTATAAGAACAGCAGGTGGGATAGGAGATATTGTTGAGCCCATACTTAGGAAAAAACAGTCGCCCATTTTACCCATAAGGTAGATCTTTTTCATACTTAGAACTGATGAAATATAAACTTAAAGATGAAACCGACCATTAAATGGTACTGCTAATATTCAACTCAAAAAAATTTTTTATATCTGTGTTCAACTTAGTAGATGTTATGATATATATCCTTATATATCAATAAAGGATGTAGTCTGTCCTCAAGCATTTTACAGTCAGAAGTCAGCAACAAAAAGAAATCATTAAATCATTAACATACTATGATTTACTGACAGCATATATAGAATGCTTTGAGAATGCCTAGTGCACAGGAATTATTTTTACTTACAAATTTGATCCTCAGAATGAAAAATGAACAGATGTTTCATCATTCAGTAATTAAGGAGACACAATTCTATATCAGGAACTGGAGCAAATAGTAAACAAAAGTACCTGCCTCTCATGGAATTTACATTGTAATAGGGAGAAACAAGTATTGTGTGCTAGAGAAAGATAAAACAGGGTGAGGTGCTAGAGCATCTGCACTGGGGGAGGTGGTTGGTAGTGATTATATAGAATAATCTTGGCAGATTCCAGTTTTGTCACAGTTGTTAGGCATCTGAATTTCTTTCTATTTTTTGTAAACTGGTATTTTAAAAAATGTGATTATACAGTGCAAATGTATTAGGTTGGCCCAAAAGTTCATTCAGGTTTTTCCATACCATCTTACAGAAAAACCCAAACAAATTTTTTGGCCCACCTAACAATACTCTGATGGAGAAGGCAATGGCAAGCCACTCCAGTACTCTTGCCTAGAAAATCCCATGGACAGAGGAGCCTGGTGAGCTGCAGTCCATGGGGTCCCTACTAGTCGGACACGACTGAGTGACTTCACTTTCACACACTGGAGAAGGAAATGGGAACTCCGGTGTTCTTGCCTGGAGAATCCCAGGGACGGCGGAGCCTGGTGGGCTGCCGTCTGTGGGGTCGCACAGAGTCGGACACGACTGAAGTGACTTAGCAGCAGCAGCAGCAGCAACAACAGCAACAATACTCTGAAGATGAAATTAGCATTGCATATCAAATATGGAATTGAATTCATTATTTCTATAACACTGAACTACCAAGTGTTCATAATAATGCAAGAAAATACTTTTTGCTACATTAGAAAAAGAAATAAAACTCTATAGAGATTTTTATGTCAGTTATGTATACACAGTTTATTTAAAATTCATATTTTTCACCATTTATTATGCTGTATTTTCTCTTCCTCACAGTTCCTTTGGTAGTTCCTTTTGGTTTACTATGAGCTGATAGAAAAAGATGATAGATGATCATGAGCTGATAGAAAAAGATGATACATGAGCTGATAGAAAAAGATGTTTTAACATTTATAATAACAGTAACAAAAAACCAGCATTCTCATCACATAAATAAAGGACAGTTGAAGGCATAACATTAAAAACCTTTGTAAATGTACAGTAATTAACCAGACTTGGGGTTTATTCTTGCCTAATACACATCTAAATTATTTTGCGGCAGTTCTTACAAGTTTCTGTATATTAGTCTACCTAGAAAGCAAAACACTTATTTGTGGCCTAAGCCAGTGCTCTTTCACATAGATGGAGAAAGAAAGATGAATGATAGCTTGGAAGATATGTTTGATCGCACGACACATGAAGAATATGAGTCCTGTTTGGCGGAGAGCTTCCCCCAGGTAGCAGATGAAGAGAAGGAATTGTCAACTACTACAAAAAAACCAAACGGTAAGGCAATTTTCTTTCAGATTGTGGTTTTTTTCCATTACACTGAGTTTAGTAAAGTAAGTTATCAGTCTTATTAACGGAGGCCTACGGCAAGGAGATCCAACCAGTCCATTCTAAAGGAGATCAATCCTGGATGTTCATTGGAGGGACTGATGCTAAAGCTGAAACTGCAATACTTTGGCCACCTCATGTGACGAGTTGACTCACTGGAAAAGACTCTGATGCTGGGAAAGGTTGGGGGCGGGAGGAGAAGGGGACGACGGAGAATGAGATGGCTGGATGGCATCACCGACTCTGTGGACATGAGTTTGAGTGTACTCCGGGAGTTGGTGATGGACAGGGAGGCCTGGCATGCTGTAATTCATGGGGTCGCGGAGAGTCGGACACGATTGAGCGACTGAACTGAACTGAATGAGGTATCTTAACAATTAAAACTTGATGTTTATTGAATAAATTTTTTTTTCAGTTTTTTTTTTTTAAAGATAATTTCAGATTAATAGAAGAGTTACCAAAAATAGTTCAGAGGGTTATGCTTCAATGAAAAGAAGATATTTGAATGGCCAGTAAGCACATGAAAAGCTGGTCAGTGCTCTTGAACATCAGGGATGGTGACAATATTTCACACCCACAGAAATGGTTGGATAACATGTATCTCTAGCAACGGTGAAGAGCATTTGGAACTCTCACATTGCTGATGGAGTAGAAAATTGGTTATACTTTGGAAACCAGTTCAGCAGGGGGCTTTTTAAACAGCTTTATTGAGGTCAGTCAGTTTTTTGTAAAGTTAAGCATATACTTATACTTATACATATACTTATACTTAAGAAATAGAGGAAAACAACAGAATAGTTAAGCATATACTTATACTTATACTTATACATATACTTATACTTAAGAAATAGAGGAAAACAACAGAATAGGAAAAACAAGAGACCTCTTCAAGAAAATTAGAGATTCCAAGGGAACATTTCATGCAAAGATGGGCTCGATAAAGGACAGAAATGGTATGGACCTAACAGAAGCAGAAGATATTAAGAAGAGGTGGCAGGAATACACAGAAGAACTGTACAAAAAAGATCTTCACGACCAAGATAGTCACGATAATGTGATCACTGACCTAGAGCCAGACATCTTGGAATGTGAAGTCAAGTGGGCCTTAGAAAGCATCACTACGAACAAAGCTAGTGGAGGTGATGGAATTCCAGTTGAGCTATTTCAAGTCTTGAAAGATGATGCTGTGAAAGTGCTGCACTCAGTATGCCAGCAGATTTGGAAAACTCAGCAGTGGCCACAGGACTGGAAGAGGTCAGTCTTCATTCCAATCCCAAAGAAAGGCAATGCCAAAGAATGCTCAAACTACCGCACAATTGCACTCATCTCACACACTAGTAAAGTCATGCTCAAAATTCTCCAAGCCAGGCTTCAGCAGTATGTGAACCGTGAACTCCCAGATGTTCAAGCAGATTTTAGAAAAGGCAGAGGCACCAGAGATCAAATTGCCAACATCCGCTGGATCATGGAGAAAGCAAGAGAGTTTCAGAAAAACATCTATTTCTGCTTCATTGACTATGCCAAAGCGTTTGACTGTGTGGATCACAATAAACTGTGGAACATTCTGAAAGAGATGGGAATCCCAGACCACCTGACCTGCCTCTTGAGAAACCTGTATGCAGGTCAGGAAGCAACAGTTAGAACTGGACATGGAACAACAGACTGGTTCCAAATAGGAAAAGGTGTACGTCAAGGTTGTATATTGTCACCCTGCTTATTTAACTTATATGCAGAGTACATCATGAGGAACGCTGCGCTGGAAGAAGCACAAGCTGGAATCAAGATTGCTGGGAGAAATATCAATAACCTCAGATATGCAGATGACACTACCCTTATGGCAGAAAGTGAAGAGGAACTCAAAAGCCTCTTGATGAAAGTGAAAGAGGAGAGTGAAAAGGTTGGCTTGAAGCTCAACATTCAGAAAACAAAGATCATGGCATCTGGTCCCATCACTTCATGGGAAATAGATGGAAAAACAGTGGAAACAGTGTCAGACTTTGTTTTTTTGGTCTCCAAAATCACTGCAGATGCTGATTGCAGCCATGAAATTAAAAGACGCTTGCTCCTTGGAAGGAAAGTTATGACCAACCTTGATAATATATTAAAAAGCAGAGACATTACTTTGCCAACCAAGGTCCGTCTAGTCAAGGCAATGGTTTTTCCCGTGGTCATGTATGGATGTGAGAGTTGGACTGTGAAGAAAGCTGATCGCCGAAGAATCGATGCTTTTGAACTGTGGTGTTGGAGAAGACTCTTGAGAGTCCCTTATACTGCAAGGAGATCCAACCAGTCCATTCTAAAGGAGATCAATCCTGGATGTTCATTGGAAGGACTGATGCTAAAGCTGAAACTCCAATACTTTGGCCACCTCATGCGACGAGTTGACTCACTGGAAAAGTCTCTGATGCTGGGAAGGGTTGGGGGCGCGAGGAGAAGGGGACGACGGAGAATGAGATGGCTGGATGGCATCACCGACTCTGTGGACATGAGTTTGAGTGTACTCCGGGAGTTGGTGATGGACAGGGAGGCCTGGCGTGCTGTGATTCATGGGGTCGCGGAGAGTCGGACACGACTGAGCGACTGAACTGAACTGAACTGAAGCATATACCTGTGTTGTGACCTAGCAATTCCACTGCTTGGTATATACCCACAAAAAATGAAAACATGTTTATACTACTTCACAATGAAAAGGAGGTAACTACTAGACTCAGCAACATGGATTAGTCTCCAGAATTTGTTGAGCTAGACAAATGCAAAAGATGGAGAAGACTATATGGTATATCATCTCATTGATAGGAAGTTCTAAAACAGACATAACTAAGCTACAGTGATAGAAATTAAATGAGTGACTGTAGGGGAGGGAAGAAACATAAGAGAATGTTCTTGTGTGTGAGAGACAACAGAATAGGTAACTTGCATAGACATGTTCACTATCTTGATTTGGGTAGCAGTTACACTGGAATATACACTAGTCAAAATTCATCTTAGTGCACTTAAAATCAGTATATGTAAATTATGCCTCAATAAAGTAGATGGTTTTAAAGTCTTCAGTGGCTTCCCAGTGCACTTAAAATTCAAACTCCTTCTCTTGGCTCCCAAGGCCCATCATGGTCTGGTATCTGCCCACCCAACATCTAACCCTGCCCCCGTCTTTTTCAACACTTTCCTTTTTTGGCAAATTAATCACATTGTCTTCTTTTTATGTCATATAATATACCAAACTTTTTGCCCTTGAGGACCTTTACCTAGAACATTCACCATTTGTACTCTTGTCATGACTGACTTCTCTTTAATCATCAGTTATTACCTGAGATATTCAGGTAGCCTTAGCTGTCTGCTTGCTTAATGTCTGTTTCCCTCACTGCAGTGTAAATTCCATGAGGATAGGAGACCTGGCCTCTCCTGTTCTACATTAGCACAGTACTCAATAAATTTTCATAATTAGAACAGATGATAGCTATTTGAGTCTAGACAACTTGAAATTCAGGTCCATGGGCTTTCATTCTTATTCTGTCACCAGTTTCCTAATAAAATTTTTAAATCTTTTTATTTCCTATTTATCAACTACCTTAAAGTCACATTATAAAAATCAACAGTACTAATAAGTGTACAGATTAAAACCTATCTTGTTACTGTCATTTGGTGCCAAATGATAACAGACATCTGAGTAGTTCTTTTAAAGTCTAAAATACTTTTGTGGTTATGATTTTTATCTCTTCAGTAATTCTGAGGTGAGATAATCAGCACTCTCTCCTTATTAGGCAGACGAAAAAGAAAGGAAATAGTTCATTACAGAGAACTTAAACTAATTGCCTAGGGCCTAGAGTATGAAATCCAATAAAAATAGATGTTTTGGAGTATGTCTTTTTTTTTCCCCAAAAAAAAAAACCAAATTACTTTTAAGTAAGTTCTACATTAAGTTTGTGGTATGCTTGTTTTGTTTATAGCTCCTGGTGATAAACAAGATAAAGTCAAACAGAAAGCATTTGTGGAGCCATATTTTAAAGGTGATGAAAGGTATGTTGGCCTTGGTTAATACCAGCAATATGATTGGAAGTACAACAGAACTATCTTTGTCAGAGCATCTCTGAACCGTGAAAATTGCTGCTGCTACTGCTGCTGCTAAGTCTCTTCAGTCGTGTCTGACTCTGTGTGACCCTATAGACGGCAGCCCACCAGGCTCCCCCATCCCTGGGATTCTCCAGGCAAGAACACTGGAGTGGTTGCCATTTCCTTCTCCAATGCATGAAAGTGAAAAGTGAAAGTGAAGTCGCTCACTCATGTCTGACTCTTTGAGACCCCATGGACTATAGCCTACCAGGCTCCTCCGTCCATGGGATTTTCCAAGCAAGAGTACTGGAGTGGGGTGCCATTGCCTTCTCTGGTGAAAATTGCTACTTTGGTTAAAATAGAATGCATATCATTTACCTTCCGACCATAACAAAAATGGAACTTGGGTATAAAAAATGACAAATTTTTTAAATAAGTTTTTTTTTTTTTACCATCACATTCTTTTTTGGATGGTGGTGAGTTATTTTTTCTGCTTTATTATAGCATACTTTATTCTTATCCTATTTTATTGTGAACTTTATTTGAACTTCAGGAATTTGTTGAATACTGTAATTTGGGCTTCCCTGGTGACTCAGCTAGTAAAGAATCCGCCTGCAATGTGGGAGACCTGGGTTCGGTTCCTGGTTGGGAAGATCCCCTGGAGAAGGGAATGTCCACCCACTCCAGAATTCTGGCCTGGAGAATTCCATGGACTGTGTATAGTCCATGGGGTTGCAAAGAGTCGGACACGACTAAGTGACTTTCACTCACTAACTAGGTGGCAAACCTTAGGTTTGTGCTTCAGAGTTATTTTAGGAGAATTTTTTAATCTTAAAAAAAATTTAAACAGAAACAGATGAGATTCTGAGCAAAGGACATGACTAAATTCTGTATAAACTTAGAGTCCAGAAACTGTTTGGAAGAAAATATAGTCGTAGCAATATTGTTTTCTCTCTTCTTTCTTAGTCTTCCTTTTTAAGTTCACTGTGGATCCATAATTGAGAGTTGTTGGATTTAAGCACAGTAAGGACCTAGAATCTTACACTTTTTGAAATAGAGCATTTAAAGGTTTCCTTTGAAGAACAGCACTGCCGACTATCAAAATACCTTAAAAGAGTAGATGTGGTACCCACATGTCATTTTAAAATATCAGGTTTTTTGGATCAGACTGTTTAAATTCACTGGGGTTGTTTCTGTTATAAACAAATTATGATGTTACATAAGTCTTCGCTTACTTATAAGTTTGGAGTTTTCTATATTGGGCTTCTTAAAGCAGGATACAAGTATATTAATAAAGATTCCTGATTGCTTTTTCTGACCAAAGTACTGCATACCTCATTAATCCATAATACCTCAGTAGCTTTGACCCTTCCTAGGTTTCCAGAGGTTCACAGTAGGATCTGATCCATTTAAAGTGAAAGTGTTAGTCACTCAGTCCAACTCTTTGCAACTCCATGGACTGTAGCCCACGAGGTTCCTCTGTCCATGGAATTCTCCATGGCAATAATATTGGAGTGGGTAGCCATTCCCTTCTCTGGGGACTCTTTCAGACCCCAGGGATCAAACCTGGGTACCCTGCACTACAGGCAGATTGTTTACCATCTGAGCCACCCAAGCACAAATGATAGTGGTGCCTAATATTTTGAAGAATTTAAAGTGGACAGAAGCAACAAAAGAAATTGTTAGAGAAAATAGCAAATTACATGCAGACAAATGAATCTGTTCTTTGGGGAGAAGCAGGTTAGCCCTGATACATGGTTTCATAGTACTAGAAACTGAGTTAACAGAGGCAGTAGTCTCTCTCAGTTATGTTATTGAATACCAGTTACTGAGTGTAATAATACAACATTCCTTTTTAATTAGGTTTTTTATATTTTACCATACAACCTAATAACTAATTTCAGCCAGCCAGAGGCAAAAATAGGAAGTAATAGTTATCTTTTTCAGTTAGAGAAAAGTATCTGTAAAATACCTGATATGTAGTAGGCACTTAATATTTTAGTGAAGAGAGAATGAAGAAATGCTTTTGTCTCTCACATACTGAGGAAGCATTTCAAATAAAATGAATGAATGGGGATTATTTTTCCTCTGGATGCTCACGTTTGCTAATTTAAAATGTTAACCAAAGGTCTCCATAGTAACAGATAAATTTATTTTTTCCCCAGAGAGACTGAATTACAAAATTTCCCTCATATTGAGGTGGTTCGGAAAAAAGAAGAGAGAAGAAAATTGCTTGGACACACATGTAAGGAATGTGAAATTGTAAGTAGAAATGTAAGCACTGTCATTTGGGGTTTTTTTGAAGTTATGATTTCATGTGCATGATTTAAAAATCATAGATATAAACCATATTTGTATCTAGAAACAAGTTTGAGCCAAGAATAACAGAATAAGTACATAGGGTATACAGACTGGCTGGGACCTGAGAGAGAGAAACGGATGAAAAGGAAAGCCCTCCATTTCTCTTCAGTTCAGTTCAGTTCAGTTCAGTCGCTCAGTCGTGTCCGACTCTCCGCGACCCCATGAATCACAGCACGCCAGGCCTCCCTGTCCATCACTAGATTCTCTTTAAGTGAATGTAGAGCCTCAGTACTAGTTCTTACTTCCAGCTTGAGACATTTATGCCATTTGTTTTTTCTATATTTATTTGTATTTCTTTTAATTTTTTCCCTTTGTGTTATAGTGGAGACTTTAATGTATATACTGTTAGGGAAAATTTCAATATTTCAGTCAGACACTTTGCTGTAATATTTTTTACTTAAACACCAGCACTCTTAGGAAATGAGGTATACTCATACTTGTTTTTTTCTAAATAACCAGTACAACCATAAGCTCTTTTTTTTTTTCTGATAAGCATTTTCCTTTCTAAAAATACAATGAACAGATTCTACTCCATCCTTAGAACCCACCTGCATTTCCCTTTTTTACTTTGGGTGTCTTGGACTAGGTGGGTATCTTGAAGTAGATTATACTAATTGTCCTCTTACTGGAGAGTCCTAGGCAGGTTCTCTGTTTTTCCAAAACTTGCTGTTTTTGTTTCTTCTCTTGCTGTCCTTTAGCTGTTGGATACTTGTTTCCAGCAATGTATTTATTTCCCCCTTAAATTTTCTTTTTAAAAACTATAGCGAGAAAATCCCATGGACAGAGGAGCCTAGCGGGCTGCAGTCCGTAGGATCACACACAGTCACGCATGACTGAAGTGATTTTGTGTGCATGCACACACATACACGCACACACAAGCACATTAAAGTTATGTGTGAATAGGTTACAGTGCAGGTAAGCATTTGGTGAGTCAAATGCTCTCATAAACTAACAGAGTGTAAATTGAGATCACTAATTTGGAAAGCAGTTTGGAGATAACAGGCAAGTATATCTTGAGTATCAATGTATCATGAGTTTTCATAATATAAATTGAATATATCATGATTTCTTAACTAAGGAATGTGATCTGTACTAACTGAACCTCCAGTTTTTAGTTATAACTGAACTAAAATTACCAATTAGAAAAAAACTCTTTCACTGGAAACTCTTAATTTACTTTCCTTCTCAGAAATCATTTTTTTGTGCTATTATCCAGTCTCTGAAAACATTGTTTCATGCATTTTATTCCTTTCTTTTTTTTTAGTTTTTTAAGATAGAGGGTAAATCTGTTCCCTGTTATTCCTTCATGACCAGGAGTGAAAGTGCCAGTCACATGTATCTAAATACTGTCTGTCTGCTTACAGTTCTGAAATATTGCCTATTTCATATTCCATGTGAAATATTCAGTGAACATGCAATACACATGTAGCTGTGTAATAGTCACCTCAAATTTCACATCATAAAGCGAGCATACACTTTCTAACTCCAGTTCTCAGACTTTACCTCTGAGCATTCTATGTGTCCATTCTCCTAGTTGTTTAAACCAGAGATCTTTTAGGTATCTTCTTTCATCTCTTATATCTCAGTAATGGATCTATCAGCAAGTCCTATTGATTGTATCTTTAACACAGTAATAAATAGTCTCTTCTTCCAAATGATCTTCTTAGAATAAAAGTTAAATCATGTCAGTCTTCTACCCAGAGCCCTTAAATGTTGTCTTCTCTACAAAATGAAATCAAAGCCCTTATCAAGGACAGCAAACTCGCACCCCACTTCCTCTCTGACTTCATCTAGCACTCTCCCACCTGTTCGCTGCGTTACAGCCACCCTCACCTCCTGTTGTTTTGTCTGTGTGAAAGAAAAATGTATTAAAAACCCTCACTTCAAAAAAAAATTCTGATCCTAGTCTGCCACTTTCAATAGGTGATACCTTTGGTAAAATATCACTTTGATTTTCAGTTCCTCAAGAGTAAAATAGAATTAGCTGGATTGTGTGATCCAGTCATCTGTGTTTTATCAAACTTTACACCATTGCTTTGTTTTCTTTGGATCTAGAGCTTGAAGATCTGTATAGTTTTCACATATAAGTTTTATCTTTCTTTGCATGAAGTTTAGGTTCTTTATGGTCACCGTTGCAAAAAATAATATGCCTTTGATCCTAATTAAAGATCTAGTTTAAAAGGGCAAAGTCATGAAGCCTACAGCCTTCAAAGCTAAACTTTTATTTTTAAAAATTGTAGTGAAAAGAAAATTACTTCAAAACACACACTATATCCAAATAACAGTTGAGAAATGTGCTGTTCAGAGCACAGGCCTTGGCTTTTTTGTTACTGGTCTGAGAAAAATTAATTGTATGTATGTAAATCAACTATACCACTGAGCACACTCACTGTAAAGTTCAGCTGGCTTTTTTTTTTTAGTTGTAATACTGTTGATGAAGGAAACAGTATGTTGCCTTACACTGTGATACAAGCCCTCTTCTTTGTGGAGCAAACATTTCACAGATCACTAATTATTATCAGTGATTTTTAGGTAGTAATTTACTGGTAGATGGTATAACTTACTAATATTATCCATAAGAATTCATTTTCCTTAGCATGCTGAATAGTAGTTTGTTTAGCTTCTGGTTTTTAACCAGTAACACTCCATTTATTATTCCTCAGTGGAAAACCTAACCAGTTTTATTATCAGTATTATGCAGATTTTCCAGCAGAAGAAAGAGAAAAGAAGTTGGCTTCCTGCTCAAGACACCGATTTCGCTACATTCCACCCAACACACCAGAGAATTTCTGGGAAGTTGGTTTTCCTTCTACTCAAACTTGTATGGAGAGAGGTGAGAGTATAGCTTATGACATTTTGGAACTTTTAAAAAAAAATACTGTGTATAATATATATACCCAAGTCTAAACATTAAACTTTTTCTTCATGGTTCTCTACCTTCTGCTGTAAGTTGAGAGCCAGTTTTGTGGCACAAATACAGTTTCCTAAAGATAAAAGGCTTACGTTTAACTCTTCAAATAACTTCATTGGAATCATTGTTTACAAGCATGTTGATGAATTGTGTATGTGTTTCCCTGCTTTTTTTATCATTCAAATTTCAGAAAGTAATTTCTCTTCTGTCTAGTCATCGAAATGGCTTTTATTTATTTATTTTTTTAAGATTGTAACTTTATTTTATTTTTACTGGAGGCTAATTATTTTACAATATTATATTGGTTGGTTTTGCCATACATTGACATGAATCAGCCCTGGGTGTACCTGAGTTCCCCCTCCTGAACCCCCCTCCCACCTCCCTCCTCCCTTTATCTTCCCTCAAAGTAACTTTACAAAAGTTGCCAAAGTTACATTGTTGAAAAGCATCTTTTTTTTTAAGAGGCTGCTGTGAATTTAGATGTTAAAACTTTACTTATCAAGAATGCTAGTTATTTATAAACCATATTTGAGTAAAAACAACTTGTTTGGGAAACTGTTAACATACAACTCACTCCTTCAAATACAGCACTTACATTTAATAGAACTGAAGAACATATGCAGCTTTAAAGCTGCAGATTTTTTAGCCATAAGAAGCTTTTGCAAAAGATGCAAAGTCTATTACAGCTGTTACCATACTTCCACTTTCCCTATTAGCAGGTCCTCTTTGACATGATGTCTCTGCTTGCTCATCAGATAGAATTAGTCTGGATAGAGCCTGTGTTTATACCCCTGATATGGTCTCAGGATATGGCAGACACAAACCTCCCTGAAAACTACATCATGGAGGAGACACCCTTGGGAGAATCAAATAGTCTGAAGAGTATAGGGACCATTTCATCTTATCTAATAGCTACTGAAAAAAAGTCTTCTTGATTAGCACCGAAATTTGTCCTAATAATCGAAAGATCATGTTTAACACTTGTCCCCATTTGCACCCAATGGGAGGAAGAATAGGAAAGTGCTTAAGAGCCCCAGTTCTAGAGTCAGATTTTGGCAGAGTCCCCACTCACTTCCTTCCCAGCTCTAGGAACTTGAGCAAGTTACTGGACTTCCCTGGGTCTCCATAAGCTCAGCTGTGAAATAGGCGTAGTGGAAGCTACTGCAGAGGACTGTGAGTTATCCCAGACAATGTTGTATACAGCATACTTGATAAATGTCTGCTGTTATTTTTAGTACAAAAACCATGTGAACTTAAAAGGCATGACAGACAGACGTTGACTGGATATATATGTTGCAAATATAGTCTTCTAAATTTGTGATTTATTTTTAAGGTTATATTAAAGAAGACCTTGATCCTTGTCCTCGTCCAAAAAGACGGCAGCCTTACAATGCAATGTTTTCTCCAAAAGGCAAAGAGCAGAAGACATAAATGTTGAACCAAAAACAGAAGAGAGGACAGTTCTCTTTTTAGTTATTTATAGTTAAAGTTGGTGTTAAACATTGATTTTTTTTTTGATCTTCTGTAAACTGGTTTATAAATCATTTTTCTATTGAAAGTGTTTTTAAATGACATTTACTCATCACACAGACAACTATTTAAAAATGTGGATAAGTTTATGTTGTATTTTCTTGCTTTTGCACCTTGAAAATAACAAGGTGCTTTTATTTTGCACTCTAAATTAAGAGTTTATTACTTTATTTGGTAATACCTAATTACAATTTTGAAAATACAGTTGTTGTAGTCTGATTTGTTCCCTCTCTTTTTACTCCATCTTCCCTTGCTATTCACATTCAGCAGTGACTTCATGTTAACGTTACAGATTTTTATTCTCCTATGTAAATTATTCTAATGCCCAACTTTCAAGTCTTTTTAAAAATGCTAAATACTCCTTTAACTTTACAGCTTCTTTCGTTCATTAACTTGAAGTACTATTCTGTTGGAGAAGGAAATGGCAACTCACTCCAGTATTCTTGCCTGGAGAATCCCATGGACAGAAGAACCTGGTGGGCTACAGTTTATAGGGTTGCAGAGTCAGACACGACTAAAGAAATATAGCATGCATGCACACACTATTCTGTAGTGAATTCCTTTCAAAGTGACTACAGATAATTTTTCTTTCCTTTGCCATGTATTACAGATTAACATCCTCTGATCATAATATTCTAGCCTCATCTTCCTCATTAATCAGGGTTTTCACGTGAATTAAATGACATCAGTTTTATGTTTTCACAGGATAAGAAATCACTTATGTTTAGTATCTACTTATATGTTAGACCCTCTTTGTACATTGTTTGGCTCTGAATGTGATCTTAGTTCTTTTTTTAAACAGCTCTATCATAGCTTCTATTCAGCACTTCTCCTCCCTTCCCAGACTGTTTATCCTGTGTTTGATTTTTGTTTTCTGCTGGCAGTCAACTAATCTCTCCCAATAATAGCCATTCACTGGTCACCCCTGTATGCCAGGAACTGTGCTACACTCTTCACATAGTTTTTTCTTTTAATATTAAAATAATGTTGTGAATTTATGAATCAATACTAAACTGTAAAAAAAAAATCGACCCTAAAATCAGATTAAATAACAAGTGACTAGTTTTTTTTCTTATGCTGAAAAGTTTGAAGATCAGTGATCCAAAGCTGGTCAGTACCCTCATGGTGGACCCGGATTTCTTCTAGCTTTCTGCTCTTTCATACTTTATATGTGGCCTCTATCCTTTTACTAGTTATGCCACTTCTAGCATCATGTCCATGTTCTAGTCAGGTAGAAGAGAAAAGGAAAAAAGCACACATCATTTGTTTTTGTCCCTCTAAAAAGTTTTCCAGAAGGCCCTTCCCAGTGACTCGGCTACTTCTAATAACAGGTGAAGTTAGAGCTCTGGGTTGCCTGATTCAAGAATCAGCTTGTTTAGTATAGTGCTTCTGACAGGCGGGAGTCAGAAACACCCGAATTGGAACAGGGCACCACAGGATGAGCAGTTAGAGCTGTATATGTCTAGTGATTTGTTTTTTAAAAGGTAACATAAGCAGGGACAATAGGAGATTGTCTACCTGATAGTGGCAGCATTTTTCATTTTTCCTGAGTTACCCTGTGAGATTGGGTAAGCTGAGGTTTCTTATCCACCGTTGATCAGCTCTACCTTTAAATGAAGTAATAGACACTTTTTAAAAACACTCGTCACATACATTTAAATGGAAAAGTAAAAAAAAAAAATGGAGAAGTGCAGTTTGGTATTTAATATGTATGAAAAGACTGTCTTCATTTGTAAAGCATCATAGATGTTAAACAGTATTTTCATACAAACGTATCAGTCACTGTTTGTATGTTACATAGTTTCAAGTTGCCTGTGAGCTTTTCAAAGTTGAAGACCTGTGATTTAAAAGTTTGAAAACATGCAAAACCTCTATGTTAGCACTTAACATTAGATTAACACCTTTCCTGCCTTTGACAGCCATTCTGATTAAACCATCTGAAACCTAAGGTTGTCAGAGGTAGCAGTCTAAATGAGTTAATCATGGTACCCAGATACATACAGAAGATAATAACGTGCTATCTAGAGAAAAGAACAAGTGAAACAGAAGAATATTCCTAACACCTTTCATGTAGAGAAAAATTTCCCCAAATCCAACTGGAAAGGCAGCTATTAGTAGGCTTAACATATTTAAGCTAGATGCAATTTAAATTCAGTTCAGTTCAGTTCAGTCGCGTCCGACTCTTTGCGACCCCATGAATCAGCACACCAGGCCTCCCTGTCCATCACCAACTCCCGGAGTTCACTCAAACTCATGTCCATCGAGTCGGTGATGCCATCCAGCCATCTCATTCTCTGTCGTCCCCTTCTCCTCCCACCCCCAATCCTTCCCAGCATCAGAGTCTTTTCCAGTGAGTCAACTCGTCACATGAGGTGGCCAAAGTATTGCAGTTTCAGCTTTAGCATCAGTCCTTCCAATGAACACCCAGGATTGATCTCCTTTAGAATGAACTGGTTGGATCTCCTTGCAGTCCAAGGGACTCTCAAGAGTCTTCTCCAGTACCACAGTTCAAAAGCATCAATTCTTCGGTGATAAGCTTTCTTCACAGTCCAACTCTCACATCCATACATGACCACGGGAAAAACCATAGCCTTGACTAGATGGACCTTTATTGGCAAAGTAATATCTCTGCTTTTTAATATACTATCAAGGTTGGTCATAACTTTCCTTCCAAGGAGTGAGCGTCTTTTAATTTCATGGCTGCAATCAGCATCTGCAATGATTTTGGAGCCCCAAAAAATAAAGTCTGACACTGTTTCTACTCAGTGGACATGAATTTGAACAAACTGGGAGATGGTGGAGGACAGAGGATCCTGGCAGTTCATGGGGTTGCAAAGAGTCAGACACAGTTTAGCAACTGAACAACATGTTTCTTAAGCATTCATCAAAGCACTTTTATCTTTACTAGGTATAATACATACAAGTATTCAGTTCAGTTCAGTTCAGTCACTCAGTCGTGTCCGACTCTCCGTGACCCCATGAATCACAGCACACTAGGCCTCCCTGTCCATCACCAAATCCCGGAGTTCACTCAAACTCATGTCCACAGAGTCGCTGATGCCATCCAGCCATCTCATTCTCTGTCGTCCCCCGTCTCCTCCTGCCCCCAATCCCTCCCAGCATCAGACTCTTTTCCAGTGAGTCAACTCGTTGCATGAGGTGGCCAAAGTATTGCAGTTTCAGCCTCAGCATCAGTCCTTCCAATGAACACCCAGGATTGATCTCCTTTAGAATGGACTGGTATTAGAATCAGGCAAATCTTGACAATTTTTCCCCCCAAGGGTCAAGTTTTAAAGAACACACCTAAGAATCTTAAGTTATTCCTAACACCCTAACAAGCATGAGTTTAATTCTGAAAAATGCCACGTCAGAATAGGCATTCAAAATAACTAAAGTTTTACCATTCAGATATGTATTCTTAGCAAGCCTAGCAGTTTAAGACATCTCAAAATCTTTCTCTTTGCTGAGTTGATGTTAGAATGGTTCCTTAGAAAACTGAAGTGTCCTTACACTTGGATTCTTTATTATGCACTTAAGGAATTAGTGAAGCAGTTGTCTGCTGTCAAACCAGCAGAGGCCACAAGAGAGCTATTTTGAAAAATAATGGGACATACGGGCTGAACACTTATACAAGAAAATTTATGGGCCAAATAGGATATAAATTAGAAACCTTTAGTACAGTAATGAGAGCTCACTTAGGAAAAAGCTTTCAACATAGTTGCCAACAAAACATGTACTTACTAAGATCATGGCATCTGGTCCCATCATTTCATGGCAAATAGATGGGGAAACAGTGAAAACTGTGAGAGGCTTTATGTTTGGGGGCTCCAAAATCACTGCAGATGGTGACTGCAGCCATGAAATTAAAAGATGCTTCCTCCTTGGAAGAAAAGCTATGACCAAATTAGACAGCATATTAAAAAGCAGAAACATTACCAACAAAGGTCCATCTAGTCAAAGCTTTTTTTTTCCAGTAGTCACGTATGGATGTAAGAGTTGTACTCTAAAGAAAACAGCGCCGAAGAATTTATGCTTTTCAACTGTGGTGTTGGAGAAGACTCTTGAGAGTCCCTTGGACTGCAAGGAGATCCAACCAGTCCATCCTAAAGGAGATCAGTCCTGGGTGTTCATTGGAAGGATTGATGTTGAAGCTGAAACTCCAATACTTTGGCCACCTGATGCAAAGAGCTGACTCATTGGAAAAGACCGTGATGCTGGGAAAGATTGAGGGCAGGCGGAGAAGGGGACGACAGAGGATGAGATGGTTGGATGGCATCACCGACTCAGTGGATGTGAGTTTGGGTAAACTCCAGGAGTTGGTGATGGAGAGGAAGGCCTGGTGTGCTGCAGTCCCTGGGGTCACAAAGAGTCAGATGCAACTGAACTGAACTGAACTTACACACTGGGCATTTATATACAAGAGATACATGACATCAGTTATTATCCAGTAGAAGACCAGACATCAACATACAAAGATGCCCAAGAGGTCAAAGAAGCTTGGACTGAGTGCCAAAGAAATATTAAGGATAATTAGAACTTGAACCATGCCTTCGGATGAGTTAACCTCGAGAAGAAGAGACAACACAGTCTAAGTTGGGAAATAAACCCAAATGTGGAAATGCTAAAATACTAAGGAGCTCTGGACATAATTTGGTTCTGGTCCCTCACTTTGTAATGAGGAAAGAAAAGCCCAAAGAGACTAACTTGCAAGGTCCCAACATACTGGAACAAGACTAGTCTGGGGCCTCGGTCTGGGGCTCTTTCCCCTTGAAGCATACTGCCCACAGATAAATTAGAGCTTGAGAGGAGGGCCATGTGGCATTATTAGTGAGAGAGGCAATAAACTTGCGTTTTAAAGACAAGTCTTAGAGTTTGGACTTGAGTCCGTAGTCCTGTGCTTTTCAAACTGTTAATAGCAGATCCCATTATTCAAATTAAATTAGTTTACATAGACTATCAGTAATCAGTATTTTAAACACACATATTTACATTAAGCATTCAAATCTGTCCCCTTATAAATCCAATCAGTGTGTGTGTGTGGTGCACGCACACACTAAGTCATGTCTGACTGTTTACAACCCTATGGACTGTAGCCCGCCAGGCTCCTCTGTCCATGGGATTCTCCAGGCAAGAATATTGGAGTGGTTGCCACTTCCTACTCCAGGGGATCTTCCCAACCCAGGGATTGAATTTCTTACCACTGAGCCACCTGGGAAGCCCCAATCACTGAGGCTAGATAAACACAAAATTCTGAGATGAATTATGGACAGCTGGTTACATCATCCTCAGCATCCATGATATCCTAGTCAAATGCTTCTTGTGCCCCAATTCAATTAAATCAGAGTATCTGGGGATATGGTCTAGGCAGTTTTCTGGGGTTTTTTTAAACCTTCTTGGGTGATTCTAGTGTGCAGCCACATCTGAGAACCACTGCCCTAAGTCACTGTTGCAGGCTAGTTACATTGTGTTTGAACTTTAGTGTACATCAGAATCACATGGAAGATTTAGTAAATCAGATTTCTCAATCCCAAAGAGAGAAGGAGCCCCAAATTTACATTTTCATACTGTTCCCAGATGATGCTAATGCTGCTAGTATAATTACCGCAAGTACATAATTATGAAAGTCATCCAGATACTTAATAGAGATTCTTGGGCTCGTCTTGTGAGAATTTTGATTCATGTGTAGCTTGGGCATTTTTTTAAATTCTCAGATTATTATGAGTCAAATCTAAGAAATACTGCTTAAGACAACAGCAAAAACCAAATAGCCACATGCTGAGCTTTCAGACGTTCTCTGACAAAAAGACTGAGTTGGGTAATAATGTGTTCATTTAGATATAATCATCAGGCAGCCATATACATAAGATGAATTTGTGTGAGAGACAAGAAGTAGTCACTCACATTACTGCTACTGTTTGGTGTCCGGCTGGAAGGACTAAAACAAGCTCTAATACTTTGGTCACCTGATGCACAGAACTGACTCTAGAAAAGACCCTGATGCTGGTAAAGGTTGAAGGCAGGAGGAGAAGGGGATGACAGAAGATGAGGTGGGGGGATGGCATCAGCAACTCAATGGACATGAGTTTGCACAAGCTCCAGGCGATGGTGAAGGACAGGGAAGACTGGCATGCTGCCGTCCATGGGGTCACAAAAAGTCAGTCACGACCAGACAACTGAACAACAACAAGAACAAATTTAGTAATCTGCCAAGGAATCGGGCTTCCCAGGTGGCACTAGTGGTAAAGAACCTGCCTGCCAATTCAGAAGACATAAGAGATGTGGGTTCGATCCCTGGGTTGGGAAGATCCCCTGGAGAAGGCAATGGCAACCCACTCCAGTCTTCTTGCCTGGAGAATCCCATGGAGAGGAGCCTGGTGGGCTATGGTCCATAGGGTCGCAAGGATTGAACACAACTGAAGAGACTTAGCATGCACACCAAGGATGAAGACCATCTGGGCCAAGAACATGGCAGTAGGAATGGGAAAACCATTAAGCCACCACTTACTGATTGTTACCAGAACTTGGCAGCCGAGGGAGGATATGAAGATGAATATGACAGTTGCGCAGTGAGCTGATAACTAACTCAGTGGTAACAAGGGACATAATAGAATCAGTTGGATGGGGTCTACTGGAAATGGGAAGAGACCCTAGTTTTTTTTTAATTGGAGGCTAATTACTTTACAATATTGTATTGGTTTTGCCATACACTGACATGAATCCGCCCCGGGTGTGCACGTGTTCCTCATCTTGAACTCCCCTCCCACCTCCCTCCCCATATCATCCCTCTGGGTCATCCCAGTGCACCAGCCCAGACCCTAGTTTTATGTCATTTATATTGTGAAACACTTCAGTTCAGTTCAGTCGCTCAGTCGTGTTCAACTCTTGCGACCCCATGAACCGCAGCATGCTAGGCCTCCCTGTCCATCACCAACTCCCAGAGTCCACCCAAACCCATGTGCATTGAGTTGGTGATGCCATCCAACCATCTCATCCTCTGTTGTCCCCTTCTCCTCCTGCCCTCAATCTTTCCCAGCATCAGGGTCTTTTCAAATGAGTCAGCTCTTTGCATTAGGTGGCCAAAGTATTGTAGTTTCAGCTTCAACATCAGTCCTTCCAATGAACACCCAGGACTGATCTCCTTTAGGATGGACTGGTTGGATCTCCTTGCAGTCCAAGGGATTCTCAAGAGTCTTCTCCAACACCACACTTCAAAAGCATCAGTTCTTCAGCACTCAGCTTTTTTTATAGTCTAACTCTCACATCCATACATGACCACGGGAAAAACCATAGCCTTGACTAGACAGACCTTTGTTGGCAAAATAATGTCTCTGCTTTTTAATATGCTGTCTAGGTTGGTCATAACCTTCCTTCCAAGGAATAAGCATATTTTAATTTCATGGCTGCAATCAGCATCTGCAATGATTTTGAGCCCAGAAAAATAAAGTCAGCCACTGTTTCCATTGTTTCCCCATCTATTTGCTATGAAGTGATGGGACCGGATGCCATGATCTTAGTTTTCTGAATGTTGAGCTTTAAGCCAACTTTTTCACTCTCCTCTTTCACTTTCATCAAGAGGCTCTTTAGTTCTTCTTCATTTTCTGCCATAAATGTGATGTCATCTGCATATCTGAGGTTATTGATATTTCTCTCAGCAATCTTGAGTCCAGCTTGTGCTTCCTCCAGCCCAGCATTCCTCATGATGTACTCTGCATATAAGTTAAATAAGCAGGGTGACAATATACAGCCTTGACGTACTCCTTTTCCTATTTGGAACCACTCTATTGTTCCATGTCCAGCTCTGTTGCTTCCTCACCCGCATATAGGTTTCTCAAGAGGCAGGTCAGGTGGTCTGGTATGCCCATCTCTTTCAGAATTTCCCACAGTTTATTGTGATCCACACAGTCAAAGGCTTTTGTGTAGTCAATAAAGCAGAAGTAGATGTTTTTCTGGAACTCTCTTGCTTTTTTGATGATCCAGCAGATGTTGGCAATTTGATCTCTGGTTCCTCTGCCTTTTCTAAAACCAGCTTGAACATCTGGACGTTCACGGTTCACATATTGCTGAAGCCTGGCTTGGAGAATTTTAAGCATTACTTTACTAGCGCAATCGTGCGGTAGTTTGAGCATTCTTTGGCATTGCCTTTCTTTGGGATTAGAATGAAAACTGACCTTTTCCAGTCCTGTGGCCTCTGCTGAGTTTTCCAAATTTTCTGGCATATCGAGTGCAGCACTTTCACAGCATCATCTTTCAGGATTTGAAATAGCTCAATGGGAATTCCATCACTTCCACTAGCTTTGATCATAGTGATGCTTTCTAAGGCCCACTTGACTTCACATTCCAGGATGTCTGGCTCTAGGTGAGTGATCACACCATCGTGATTATCTGGGTCATGAAGATCTTTTTGGTACAGTTCTTCTGTGTATTTTTTGCCACCATCTTCTGCTTCTGTTAGGTCCATACCATTTATGTCCTTTATCGAGCCCATCTTTGCATGAAATGTTCCCTTGGTATCTCTCATTTTCTTGAAGAGATCTCTAGTCTTTCCCATTCTATTGTTTTCCTCTATTTCTTTGCATTGATCACTGCCCTTTGTCCTCACAGTTCATCCACCCTTAGTCTGAAGGCTGTAGAGATGGTATAACAACCAGCCAAGGTTGTACACTTTCTCCCAAGGTGGACATAGATTATTTTAGCAGTCTTACGTGGGGCTGAGTAGAAAACAGGTGAAATCTGTAAGTCCCTTTCTAATCCTCTTCCTCTGGGGCAACAAACACAAAGCACCAGGACTTAGCTGCCAATCCCAAGGCCACTTTATAACATGTTCCCCTTGGGGGTAGACCTACGGCGAGGTCGAAGGTAAGATATTGTCCTGACCAACAGTTGGCAACAGTCCTTCAGTGGTCAACGGGTGATCTCGGCTTGTGTTGACAAGTTAAAAAGCAGAGACATTACTTTGGGTTAACGTGGTGGAGGCTCTTGCTTCTGGACTCTTGCTCCTGGGACTTGTCTCGTGTTGAGAGCTGGGTTCCTGTCTCATCATTAAGCAATCAGTAAGCAGCCTATCCACTGCCTAGAAGCAGAGGGATAATATCAGCCTATTCCTGAACTTCATGGTCGCGGTCTATGTCGATAGTGGTGGTGGTGGGTGGAGGGGGTCCCATATGTCGTGCACAGCTGTTCTAGACCCCACAGGGTGGGTTGTTGTGTTGCTCAACAACTCGAGTAGGCCTTTTGTAACGTCTTTCACCTGTTGTGACATATTGTAGGCAACACATGGCTGTTGTCCCATCACACTCTATTATTGCTCTGTCCCATTTCATAGGTGGGACCAGAAGCCCGAGAGTACTCATTCATTGTTTTGCACTGCCTCAGGCCCCCACCAGACCCTTCTGGCCACATCCACAAGCCTGGCCCTAGGTTAATATCCCTAGAGTCAGTGTCTCACTGTTTAGACTGGTGGGTCTGATGGGGTATGCTTGTCTCACCTGACCAAGGAACACCCAATTATTTGATAGACAGTCCAGATCCTTGCATTTGGTCTGTATTCGCCAGCCATCACCCTGCACTCAGATGAGCCACATGCCATGGTGCTGCTACTTTTAAAGTTGAAAGAGACTCTGAGGTTAACAGGATATCATCAGTATAACAGAAGAGCTTTCTTTTCCATCATCTCCCATAGTGGTCAGCTGCCACAGGGCCCCACATGCTAGTAGATGGCCACCTCAGGATTTCTCCAGCCATGTTCCATTCCCCATCCTTATTTCCCACTATCTCAGGTTTTACACAAGTTTCCTCAGCCTCCTATTTGCTCACCAGTTGTTGGGCTGCACCCCCAAAGGTCTGAAAGCCTTATGGTTGCCCAGCCTTGAAGCTAGAGAAAAAAATCCAGAGACAGTGACTTATCAGACAGTGGGATCTTACTTGTCCAAAACAAAGGATCCTGGATTGACACTCCACTCTCTCTGGGCAGGCAGGCCATGGTAGCAACCTTTACCACCTGGGGGAGGAGGCTACCATTTATTTATAGGGGGAATTGACCTCAAATCGGCTCATCAGTTACCAGGGCAACCACCAGGGCAGGTCTCTCCCAGCCCCTCAGATTAACCACCATCACAAGGGTAGATATTTCCCTTTCAAAAACTAGCAGATGGAGTTGTTCTGGCCTAAAGACTAGCACGATCACTAGCCTGGGCAGAGGGCAATCCCATTCATGTGAGCTAGTCCAGTGGAGGATATACAAAGAGCAAGACAACAGCCATCTTGAGTGGCCTGACCATACAGACCATATGATCTACTTCAGTAAGATAGCTGAGAGGGAAAAAAAGTGGACTCAAAGTAAGGGTGAAAGGGCTTTCTAGTGATCCAGGCAATGGTTTAACAAACCTGAGTCAGTAATTCTTGGAAAAAGAGAGACAGGCAAGCTAGGGAAAGCCTCTAAATTTAAATGAGAGAAGGGAATTCAGGTTTCCAAGTGGGACAGATTAGACAAAAATCATCTCTAAGTGCCCTAGAGCTGCTGAAGAGACAATGGCTGGAAATGCTCAGGTTATGGAGAAACAAGATGCCAACAGGGGAGTTATATTCTGCTGTCCATGTTTCCCTGGGGAGGAGACTGAGGCCTCCAGGCCTCGTCAACCAGAAGGTCTCTTCCAGGAAGAGGGGAGAGCCCGACAGGACCGCTGGGGGTCTCCCAAGGCTGCAGTGACAGAACTGGAGACTGAGGAGCCTCCTTCAGCTTTCCCCTCAAGGTGTCAGTCACATGTTGAAGTTATAGAAGGAGGCTAAAAAGCTGTGCTAAAAATCTTAAGATAATGGCTAAAATAGTAACTTTTATGTATTTTATCACAATAAGAAAAAATTCTTTTTAACTTTTCAACAGACTATCTTTGATGCTAATTTGTGGTTGTGGTTGTTTTAATCACTAAGTCGTATCCAGCTCTTTGTGACCCCATGGACTATAGCCTACCAAGCTCTTCTGTCCATGGGACTTCCCAAGCAAGAATACTGGAGCAAGTCACCATTTCCTTCTCCAAGGGATCGAACCTGTGGCTCCTGCACTGGCGGGTGGATTCTTGACCACTGAGGCACAAGATGCTAAAGAGACCAACAAAGTTCAGAACTTCCCGTGACTCCTAGTTGAAACAGTTAGCTAACTTACCAGATTAACCAACTACCATCTCTTAGTTGGAAAGCCTGATGGGCTATGACACAGGAACAAGGGCTGTGAGGGAAGGCCTTGCTGAGAAGATCAGAAAAAAGAGAGGTGAACATGGGAATCTCTGGGGGAAGATCTTCTCAAACGGAATAGCGACACGAAGCCCATGAGGTAGGGGCGTGTTGTTGGCGTGTTCAGCTCTTACCTGGAGCAGAGCAAACCAGGGAATCTGGGGGAAGATGTGGTCAGAAAGAAAGGCAAGGACAAGATGATGTGGTGCCTTGTGCCCAGAAAGGGCTGGGCTTTAGTCTAAGTGCCAGATGGAATCATAAGGAGAGAGGATATGATTTGACCTGGCCTGTTTCAAAAGGATTATTCAAGCTGATGTGAGAAAGGGCTGAGATAATGCGGGGGGGGGGGGGGGGCGGCGGCGGGGCACAGTGGGAGCAGAGAGTCATAGATTACTGCGCTGTCCTGTGCAAGATGGTGGTTTAAGAGTTGGTTATTTGAAGGCTGAGCATCAGTAGGATTTACTGGTGGTTTAGTTACTAAGTCACATCTGGCCCTTTGAGACCCCATGGACTGTAGCCCGCCAGGCTCTTCAGTCCATGGGATTTTCCAGGCAAGGGTACTGGAGTGGGTTGCCATCTCCTTCTCCTGCGGTCTTCCTGACCCAGGGATCAAACCCAGGTCTCCCGTATTGCAGGTGGACTCTTTACCGACTAAGCTACCAGGGAAGCCTTGAGTGATTTTAAAAGGTTTAAGGTAAATGAAGAGTTACTTGTTGTTTAGTAGCTAAGCCATGTCCAACTCTATGCAATCCCACAGACTGCCACACTCCAGGCTCCCTTATTCAGAGTTAGGGGTCACTCCAGGGTTTTTGGCTCCAATGTAGCTGCTCTGAGTGTGAGACAGGCTGATGACCAAGGTTCCACATTGGGGCATCAGTGGTGCATGGCGCTTCTGCCCAGAGCCACACTCAGAGGAGGCAGGGGCTTCACTCAATCCCTGTTCTAAGGTAGCTTTGGGTGTGGCTTCATTAAGCTCACAAAAGGAGCCCCCAGAGAGCACGCAGCAGGAAAGACACTCAGGGTTCAACACAGTGCCTTAGAGGTGGAAGGATTTAATATATGTTTGTTGAATGAATAAATGATGAGCAAGACTGAGAACCAGAAAAACTGTAAAATGAGAAGAGTGGACAACATGACCTTGGCAGTCCCACCTAGCTTCATCAGCTTCTCACAATGAAATGATTGACACTTTTCAGGAGGGCAGACTGAAGAGGAGTTAAAAGAATGGCCTTCAGAGCCAGACAAACCGGGGCAGGAGTTACAGCTCTGTCACTTAGAGTATGACATGGCCAGTGCATGCAAATTCTCCAAGTTTTCTGCACCTTCAAGGTACAAGGTTATTGCAGGGATTGAATGAGATGCTATAGGAACTTACTACAGGGCCTGGTACATAGTAACTCTTTAAGTACTGAGAGCTGTTACCATTATTGTCAGTAATGCAGAGCTGGTAGCGATGAATCAGAAAGCCTCTTGGAGAAGTCAGAATTTGAGCTGAGCCTTAACAACTAGGTAGAATTTAGAGGGGGCTTCCCAGGCGGCACTAGTGGTAAAAAAAAACCTGCCTACCAAGGCAAGAGATGCAGGAGACGTGGGTTCAATCCCTGGGTTGGGAAGATTCCCTAGAGAAGGGCATGGCAACCCACTCCAGTGTTCTTGCCTGGAAAATCCCATGAACAGAGGAGCCTGGCCGGCTATAGTTCATGGGGTCACAAAGAGTCGGACACAACTCAGCGAGTGAGCGTGCGCGTGCGCACACACACACACAGGAATACAGAGAACCAGGGGAGCAAGATGGGAGAGAGGGGTCATGCAGGGAAAGGTTCATGGAGGCAGGAGAACAGGAGGGGTATTTCAGGCAGTGGCAGGGGCTCCAGGGAAAACAGAATTACCAGGTAGGAGAGACCAAGGAAGTCACAGCCCATAGGCCACACATGGGTGCTTAAGCTATGATCTCTAAGGAAAATTGCACAAAGGAGGCTCTGTGACCCCAATACTCTCTAAGCCACTGGATCCTCCCCACTTCCTCAATGTTCAAACTCTGGAGGATGGATACAGAGCACGTGTCACTTCTAAGCCATAGGGTCATTTCAAATGCTGCCATTTTTGAAAAATTAATTTAGTCCTATAAACTTTATTCCACAGATATGAATTGACCACTACTCATTAGCTCATATTTGGAGAAGGAAATGGCAACCCACTCCAGTGTTCTTGCCTGGAGAATCCCAGGGAAGGGGGAGCCTGGTGGGCTTCTGTCTATGGGGTCACACAGAGTCGGACACGACTGAAGTGACTTAGCAGCAGCAGCAGCAGCAGCAGCAGCAGCATTAGCTCATATTAGAGTCAGCAGAGACCAAAGGCAAAAGTGGAAACATCTTCCCAGGCCCAGATGAAAAAGACCAAAGTAGCAGAACACACACAAAGGGATTTTCCAAAACGTGTACAACCTTGTTTCATAATTCAGGGCTTGAAAGAGAAGCCAGGTGGCCTATCTGCAGAAGCAGCCCTCAGGAGGCTGATAAGTCAGCTCATGGGTGTGCATTTCAGGTACAAAGTGTCTGCTGGGGTGCCCAGGAAAGTAAGGTGGGGGACAGGGGTAGCCAGGTTAACCTGACACAGCTGCTGAATTATCCAGATGCTCCCTGGCACAACCCTTGCCCCCTCTTTCGACATAGAAAACAGACGAAAACCTCCTCATCAGGAAAACTACAGTGGAAGGCATGTCAAGGAAACTTCCCCCCAAAATACTAAACCATGACCTACATAAGTAACGTTCAAACACCTCCAAGGGCTTCCCTGGTGGCTCAGATGATAAAGAATCCACCTGCAATGCAGGAGACCTGGGTTCTATCCCCAGGTTGGGAAGATCCTCTGGAGAAGGAGGGAATGTACATGCCAGTATTTTTGCCTGCAGAATCCCATGGACAGAGGTGCCTCGGTGAGTTACATCCCGTGGAGTTGCAAAGAGGTAAACACGACTGAGCAACCAGCAAAAAAAAAAGAAACACCTTCAAGGGAAAACAGTGTGGAGATGTTAGAGATACGATCACCCAGGAAATCAGCTGTGTAAGTGAAGATGTACATTGTGGATCTACATGTCCTTTGACCATGTAAATACTGCATGTTTTTCATTCATTAATGGCTGAAATAAAGACCCACGGCCCTTTGTCACAAGGAGATAACCCACTGCCGTGTGGATTTTTTTCTCCCTCTTCCAATCATTTGATCAGTCAATTCCTCTGACTTGCTCTCAGCTGTCAGACCCTTGATGTCACTTCAGGGCTCCAGAATCACCCCCATATGCCTGTGATCCTAGTGAACTGCTCCTTATCACAGAATTATTTCTTTCTGGTCGATTTCCTACAGAACTTCAGGAGGCTTCTGTTCAGATGTGAGCAGGCCTACCTCCCACACTGAACACTCTAATGGTCATTCTCACCTAGACAGCAATTCATTTATCAGGTAACTAGCTGCCACATTGAAAAAGGAGAAAAGTGTCTTGGGGCAGCGTTTTCTGGACGGTGACAGCTGAAGAGAAGAATACGAAGTCCGGTGTACTCTCTGTGGAGCAGTGAGATCAGGGAATTACCCAGAAAATGCAGTGGAGTGGAATCCGGCCCAAGAGCTGCAACTCTTAAGCCCGCACACTTAGAGCCCATGCTCCACAAAGGAAGCCTCTGCAGTGAGAAGCCCTTACTCCACCACAAGAGAGTAGGCCCTGCTTGTCACAACTAGAGAAAGACTGCACGCAGCTAGACCCAGCACAGCCAACAATAAATAAACAATACATTAATTTTTTAAAATGTCCTTGCAGAAGCAGTAAAATGTCTATATTAACTGTATTCAATTTTATCATCTTTGTAATATTCTGTATAGGGATGGTTGTCTTGAGGTAAAGCACGTGTACAATTGAGCTGCGAGCCCAACTGTCACACTTATGATTTATGCTCTTTAGTGAAAATTGTAACAATAGAAGTGTGACTTCACAGGCAGTTGTGAGAAATAATACACAGAGATCTCATGAACACTTAACTCGGGTTCCCATGAGGGTAACATCTTGCAAAACTATAGCCCAGTATCACAGCCAGGATACTGCCTTCAGTACTAGCCTCCCGTCTTAGTCAGATCTCCCCAGTTTCATCCACACACCTGTGTGTGTGTGTGCATGTGTGTGTGTGTGTATTTAGTTCCACAGTTTTAGCACATGCTCAGGTTCCACCACAGTCACCTGACAACTGTTTTCCCTTTCTAAGCTTTCCTCATCTCAAAGATGTTACGTGAAGTGGAATATATAGCCTGTACCTCTTTGGGACTGGCTTTCTTCACTCAGCGTAACTCATCTAAATTGTTGCACGCATCAGGACTTCATTCCTTCTTATTGCTGACTGCTGTTCCACAGTGTGGATGTACCAGTTTGTTTACCCTGTTGAAGGACATCTGGGCTGTTTCCACTTAAGGGCTATTACAAATAAAGCTGCTATGAACATTCACGCACTGATTTTTGTGTGAACACAAACTTTCATTTCTCTGGGAAAGTGCCCAAGAGTGTCATTACTGGATCGTATGATAATAGAATGATTTGTTTTATAAGAAACTGCCAAACTGTTTTCCAGAATGGTTGTAGCTTTTACATTCTCATCAGCAATGTATGAGTGATCAACTTCTCTTCATCCTTGTCAACAACACCAAACATCAAATTGTTGTCACTATTTTAGGCACTCCAGCAGATAGATAGTGATAGCTCATTGTGGTTTTAATTTGCATTTCCTTGGAGGCTAATGATGCTGAACATCTTTTCATGTGCTTATTTGCCATCTGTATATCATCTGTATTCAGAACAGCTTTTGCCCATTTTCCGATTGGATTTTTTTTTTAACTGTTGAAAATGAATTTTATTGAAGTGGAAATTTGCTTACTTTTCTCAATAGGAAGTCCATCTTGTAAAATTCATTTAACTGGAAGTTAACTTTACCCTAGAGCAGTTTGAGAGGTGGTGCTGAGGGTTGTTTGTGCCCACTTGGTAAGTACTAGGGTTTTGTTTTTTAACCTTTTTTTGCTGCTCTGTATAGCCACACAAGGGCTTTCTCTAGTTGTGGTACCTGTGCTTCTCTTGCTGTAGAGCACGGGCTCTAGGTCCATGGGTTTCAGTAGTCACGTCCCCGGGCTCTAGGACTTGGGCTCCATAGCTGTGGCGCAGGGGCTTAGTTGTTCTGTGGCATGTGGGGTCTTCCCAGAGCAGGGATTGAACTCGTGTCCCCTGTAGTGGCAGGCAGATTCTTTACCACTGGACCATCAGCGAAGTCCTAGTACCAGTTTTTAAGATAGGATCAGCAAACAACAAAGCGTGTTGACTCCTTAGATGCGTAGGTTTTCCCACCTTCTAAAGATTCACACACACACACACCCCTCCCACAACTCTGCTGATTTATAGCCATTTCTCTGAGCAAAAGGGTGCCAATCCCAGGTGAAGATACAGACTGCAGTGGCTTGTTTCTACCCAGAGAACCTGCCCACTCTGTTCCACAGCAATGGGTTTGAGGATCACCTGGGCACAGCTGAGCAGGTTCCTCCCGGGTGATCACTAACTCACTCTGTAGAGACTGGGCCCAGAATAGCTTCAGCTTCCAGAGTCACATGGCCAGGAGATGTGGACAAGAGTTAAGGAAAGGACGGCAGATGCCTATAAACTCAGGGTTTGGAGCCTAGGAATTGGAGAGCAGTTGGCGTGGAGGAGGGTGACTGGTGTGTATTATCGGACCTTAGTCAGCAATCCCAATCCTTCAGTTCTCTGCTGCTACCTACCTTATCAAGGTTCTTAACATATCAGCACCAGCCAGCACTCCACAACGTAGAAAGCATTTCTAAGCCTGACAAAAGACCTTAAAAATGTATCTGGAAGTGCTCTTCATTGCAAGCTTTGATTTCACTGTCCGCCCATCCTTTGATGTCACATAAAAAGATTCGTCACGCTGACCTTGTCCTGCTGAACACGGCTCTACCACTTGCTCAGAGGAACTGAAGATGTCTGCTTTCTCCTTCAGAAAAAAAAAAAAGACTAAACTTTTCCCATTTGCACTCTCTTTTCAGTTCCTCTTAGGAGATATGTGGACAGGGAAACACCCTGATTGGTTATGCTATTTTTAAAAGAATTTCTAATAGCAAATAATTTGTTCCATCTGGGAAAAGGTCGATGGCATGTTCAAAAACCAGGCATGAATCAGGATGGATTATTTCCAGCATTTAAAAAAAAAAAGTTTATTTTAGATCCACATCGCACTGGTCATTCAGTGTCATTGGCATTTCCTGACCCTAAAGAGGGGCCAAGCCCTTGGCTACTCCTCTCATCCCTTGGGGCTTCCCTGGTGGCTCAGTTGACAAAGAATCTGCCTGCAATGCAGGAGACCCCGGGTTGATTCCTAGGTCAGGAAGAGTCCCTGGAGAAGGGATAGGCTACCCACTCCAGTATTCTGGCCTAGAGAACTCCATGAACTATAGGGTCCACTGGGTTGCAGAGTCAGACACGACTGAGCGACTTATAACCCTCAACCCTTGAGGCCACTTGCCTATCACAACAACAAAGACATTTCATTCACCACCCCTCCACTCCTCCGTGGTTTCTGCCAGCAGTTCCAGGGTGGCCGTGGTGGGGGCCATGGTAGCTCACACTGTGGGGCTAGTGAACTTAACCCAGCCATCAGCAAAGGCAAGAGGTGGTGTCACGCACCAGTGGACAGGCTTTTGACCTCTCTGGGTGCTGTTCCCAAAGCACACAGCCTTTCATTGGAGAAGAGGGAGCAGAAACAGCCAGCAAGTGTGTATGGAGAACAGGAGATAAGATGGGTCCTGGGTCCTCATTTTGATCCATCCAGCTCTCATCTGCCCTCTATGGCCTCCAGAATTAAAGGCATTCATAAAAAGGAAGGGAAGAGCAGTCACTTGTACACTCACGTTTATAGCAGCATATTCACAGCAGCCAAAAGGTGGAAACAACCCAATTGTCCCTAAATGAATGAATGGATAAACAAAGTCTGTGGTATAGCTGCCAGTGGGAATGTGAATTGGTGCAGCCACTATGCAGAACAGTATGTGTGCGTGCATGCGTGCTAAGTCACTTCAGCTGTGTTTGAATCCACGCAACCCTACTGCACCTCACCAAGCTCCTCTGTCCATGAGATTCTCCAAGCAAGAATACTGGAGTGGGTTGCTGTGCCCTCCTCCAGGAGATCTTCGCAACCCAGGGATTGAACCTGCATCTCTTATGTCTCCTGCATTGGCAGGTGGGTTCATTACCACTATCGCCACCTGGGAAGCCCAGAGAATAGTGTGGAGTTCCCTTAAAAATCGTGATCCAGCAATCTTATTCCTGGGTACATATCCAGAAAAGATGAAACTCTAATTTGAAAAGATACATACACCCCAATTTTCTAGCAGCACTATTTATAATAGCCAAGACATGCAAACAGTACCCTTCAACAGAAGACTGGATTAAGAAGAAGTGGTACAGATAGAAAATGGAATATTACTCAGCCATGAAAAGAATGAAATATTACCATTTGCAGCAACATGGAAGGACCTAGAAAATGTTATACTTAAGTGAAGTAAGTTAGAGAAAGACAAATATTATATGACATCACTTACATGTGGAATTTAAAAAGCAATACAAATGAATCTATACTCAAAACAGAAACAGTCACAAATTTATGGTTACCAAAGGGGAATGTGGAGGAAGGAGAGGGTGTAACTCAGTGGTCGAGAGCATGCTTAGCACCCAGAGGCCTTGGGTTCAACTGCCAACATCTCCAGGTTTGATTGATAAAAATAATAATAACTTTGGAACTTTCCCAGTGGTCCAGTAGTTAAGACTCCGTGCTTCTACTGAAGGGGTCACAGGTTCAAGCCCTGATCAGAGAACTACGATCCTGCATGCCGTACGGCACAACTAAGGGGAAAAAAGAAAGCAAAGTGGAAAGTGGGGCTGGTAGGTGAAATAGGGAGTATGGAATTAACATACAACTACTATCAGTTCAGTTCAGTTGCTGAGTAGTGTCCAACTCTTTGCGACTCTATGGACTGCAGCGCGCCAGGCTTCCCTGTCCATTACCAACTCCCGGAGCTTGCTCAAACTCATGTCTATTGAGTTGGTGATGCCATCCAACCATCTCATCCTTTGTCGTCCCCTTCTCCTCCCGCCTTCAATCTTTCCCAGCATCAGGGTCTTTTCAAATGAGTCAGCTCTTTGCATCAGGTGGCCAAAGTACTGGAGTTTCAGCTTCAACATCAGTACTTCCAATGAACACCCAGGACTGATCTCCTTTAGGATGGTCTGGTTGGATCTCCTTGCAGTCCAAGGGACTCTCAAGAGTCTTCTCCAACACCACAGTTCAGTATCAATTCTTTGGCACTCAGCTTTCTTTATAGTCCAACTCTCACATCCATACATGACTACTGAAAAAACCATAGCTTTGACTAGATAGAACTTTGTTGGCAAAGTAATGCCTCTGCTTTTGTAATATTCTGTCTAGGTCGGTCATAGCTCTTCTTCTAAGGAGTAAGCATCTTTTAATTTCATGGCTGTAGTCACCATCTGCAGTGATTTGGGAGCCCAAGAAAATAAAGTTTCTCACTATTTCCACTGTTTCCCCATCTATTTGACATGAAGTGATGGGACCAATGCCATGGTCTTAGTTTTTTGAGTGTTGAGTTTTAAGCCAACTTTTTCACTCTCCTCTTTCACTTTCATCAAGAAGCTCTTTAGTTCTTCACTTTCTGCTATGAGTGTGGTGTCCTCTGCATGTCTGAGGTTATTGATATTTCTCCCGGCAATCTTGATTCCAGCTTGTGCATCTTCCAGTCCAGCATTTCTCATGATGTACTCTGCATAGAAGTTAAATAACCAAGGTAACAATACATAGCCTTGACGTACTCCTTTCCCTATTTGGAACCAGTCTGTTGTTCTATGTCCAGTTCTAACTGTTGCCTCTTGATCTGCATACAAATTTCTCAGGAGGTAGGTGGTCTGGTATTCCCACCTCTAGAAGAATTTTCCACAGTTTGCTGTGATCTACATAGCCAAAGGCTTTGGCATAGTCAATAAAGCAGAAGTAGATGCTTTTCTGAAACTCTCTGGCTTTTTTGATGATCCAACAGATGTTGGCATTTGATCTTTGGTTCCTCTGCCTTTTCTAAAACCAGTTTGCACATCTGGAAGTTCACGGTTCACATACTGTTGAAGCCTGGCTTGGAGAATTTTGAGCATTACTTTGCTAGCATGTGAGATGAGTGCAGTTGTGCGGTAGTTTGAACATTCTTTGGCATTGCCCTTCTTAGGAATTGGAATGAAAACTAACCTTTTCCAGTCCTGTGGCCACGGCTGAGTTTTCAAAATTTGCTGGCATATTGAGTGAAGCACTTTCACAGCATCATCTTTTAAGATTTGAAATAGCTTAACTAGAATTCCATCACCTCCACTAGCTTTGTTCATAGTGATGCTTCCTAAGACCCACTTGACTTCACATTCCAGGATGTCTGGCTCTAGGTGAGTGATCACACCATTGTGGTTATCTGGGTCGTGAAGATCTTTTTTGTACAGTTCTTATGTGTATTCTTGCCACTTCTTCTTAATATCTTCTGCTTCTGTTAGGACCATACCATTTCTATCCTTTATTGTGCCCATCTTTGCATGAAATGTTCCCTTGGTATCGCTAATTTTCCTGAAGAGATATCTAGTCTTTCCCATTCTATTGTTTTCCTCTATTTGTACTGATCACAAACAGAATGGGAAGGATTTCTTATCTCTCTTTGCTATTCTTTGGAACTCTGCATTCACATGGGTATATCTTTCCTTTTCTCCTTTGCCTTTAGCTAAAGACAAAGGACAAATACTATACGTAAAATATATAAGCAACAAGGATTTACTGTATAGCACAGGTAATTATATTCAATATCTTGTAATAACCTATAATGGAAAATAATCTGAAAAATATAAATATATAACTGAAACACCTTGCTGTACACCTGAACACAATATTGTAAATCAGCTATGCTAAGTTGCTTCAGCCATGTCTGGCCCTTTGCAACCCTATAGACTGCATCCCACCAAGGTCCTCTGTCCTTGGGATTCTCCAAGCAAGTATACTGGAATGGGTTGCCATGCCTTCCTCCAGTGGATCTTTCCAATCTAGGGATCTATAAATCACTGTACTTTAATCTTTAGAATGCAGTGTATACATACCATAGAATATTAGTCAATCATATAAAAGAAAGGAATTCTGATATATGTTATAACATGGATGAATCTTGAAGACATCATGCTAAATGAAATAAGCCAGATACAAAAAGAACAAATATTGTATGATCCCACTTATGTAAGGTACTGAGAGTAATTAAATTTGCAGAAACAAAAAGGAGACTAGAGGTTATCAGGAGCTGGGAAAGTGGAGAATACACAGTTGTTGAATGAGCAGAGAGTTTCATTTTGGCAGGATGAAATGGTCTGAAGATGCTGGTGCTGGTTGTGCAATAATAATGTGAATGTACTTAATGCCACTGAACTACACACTTAAAATGGTCAGAATGGTGGACCTTAAGAGGGATATGCTAAGTGAAATGTCAAAAACAAGTACCATATGATTTCACTTACATGTGGACTTTAATAAACAAAACAAATGAAAAAACAAAACAAAATCAAACTGATAGATATAGAGAACAGACTGGTGGTTGTTAGAGGGAAAAGGGTGTTAGGGGTTAGGCAAAGTGGATCGAGGGGGTCAAGAGATACAGACTTCCAGTTATATAATAAATAAGTCAAAGGGATGCAATGCATAGCATGGAAATCATTGTCAATAATATTGTTTTGCAAATCTGAAAGTTGCTAAGAAAGTATATCTTAAAGAAAATCTTTTTTTCTTGTAATTTTTCTCACCACAAGAAAAAAAAGTTGTAACTTTGTAAGAGGACAGATGGTAATTAGACTTACTGCTACTAACAATAAAACATACAACATTCTAAGTTCCACATCAGTTCAGTTCAGTCGCTCAGTCGTCTCCAACTCTTTGCAACCCCATGAACCGCCACACGCCAGGCCTCCCTGTTCATCACCAACTCCCAGAGTCCACTCAAACTCATGCCCATCGAGTCAGTGATGCCATCCAGCCATCTCATTCTCTGTCGTCCCCTTCTCCTCCCACCCCCAATCCCTCCCAGCATCAGAGTCTTTTCCAGTGAGTCAACTCCTCGCATGAGGTGGCCAGAGTATTGGAGTTTCAGCTTTAGCATCAGTCCTTCCAATGAACACCCAGGATTGATCTCCTCTAGAATGGACTGGTTGGATCTCCTTGCAGTCCAAGGGACTCTCAAGAGTCTTCTCCAGCACCACAGTTCAAAAGCATCAATTCTTCGGTGATCAGCCTTCTTCACAGTCCAACTCTCACATCCATACATGACCACGGGAAAAACCATAGCCTTGATTAGACGGACCTTGGTTGGCAAAGTAATGTCTCTGCTTTTTAATATGCTATCTAGGTTGGTCATAACTTTCCTTCCAAGGAGTAAGCGTCTTTTAATTTCATGGCTGCAATCAGCATCCGCAGTGATTTTAGAGCCCAAAAAAATAAAGTCTGACACTGTTTCCACTGTTTCCCCATCTATTTCCTAAGAAGTGATGGGAGCAGATGCCATGATCTTAGTTTTCTGAATGTTGAGCTTCGAGCCAACCTTTTCACTCTCCTCTTTCATTGATTTTCATGGAATTTCACTGACTTGCAGAACTGTGTCTGCAGCCAACAATAGTGACAACTGATAAACAAGTACAGTTCTACTGAAAATGCTGACTGATATTTTCATGTATTTTAATAAGACAAGAGAAATGATGCAATGATATAAGCAATTTTTCGGATGAATCAGATGAAGGTTTTTGAATACTGGAAGACTATTTCCTCAATTTTTTGTGTTATTCAGAATGTAACGGCCACAGGCACAACATGCTTTTAAGCTGAATCTGTATTATCATTGTCTCCACCATATTACTGCATCTAGGCAACCAATAAAACAGTATTTTTAATCCTCGATTTATTGCCTGTGCTGATTTGCATAGTATAAATACTTCCATTGTGGCCGATTTCAATCTACCAATGTGAAGTCACTTGAAGGCAGAGTCGGGGAGGAGTTGCAAAGAGTCTGACATGACTGAGTGACTAACACTTTCACTTCACTTTCATGCAGTGACAACCACTGCATAGTATTTTCACACAATAGACGTAGAGTGATAGATGTATAGATAGTAAATTTGCTAAAATTATTAGAACATGATGAGTTTTTAGTATTATGTGTTTTAAATATAATGTATTTAGTTGTGCGTGCGTGCATGCTAAGTTGCTTAAGTTGTGTCCAACTCTTTTTGACCCCATAGGCGGTAGCCTGCCAGGCTCCTCTGTCCATGGGATTCTCCGGGCAAGAACACTGGAGTGGGTTGCCATGGCTTCCTCCAGGAGGATCCCAGGGGTGGCTGCCCTTTAAATGGGGTTTCATCATTGTGAAAAGATAGCACAGAAGGAACCAGAGGAAAAGGTTAGTGAGCCTGAGGGAAAGTCCTTGATCCCACTGGCCATGCACTCCAAGTCTCTGAGCTGATCTCGCCCCATCCTGGTGTCCAAACAGAAGTCTCTATGAACTGCCACAATGGACTCGAGGGAAGATTGGGGGATGAGGTGCAGGGAGGCCAGCTCTCCCAGGTCGTCCTCACTGCTGTCGGACCTGCCCTGCTGTCACTTCTGCCTTTTCACACAAGCACTCTGCATAGCTGCCACCTTCTCGCAGAGTTGCAGGTGGAAAGAGAGATGCAATACCTCAGCCTCCTAGCTCCAGGCCTGTCTGAACATTTTTCTGCAGCCCAGCCCCTCCGCTGGATTCAGCCCAGGAAAAAGTCTACCCAGCAGTTCATCCACGCTTTCTTTTCCTACTTTCCCTCCTTCAAAAACCTCAACAACAGACCCTCCAGGAAAAAAAAATGTCCAGGTTTGTGGTATTTGCCAATTTCTGTGCTAAAGACGCTTCTGCCACGGCTGATTTCAAGCTACTGGATGTGAAGTTGAGAAGAGAGGTCTACAGTCAGCTCTCAGGAACAGGTGCAGGCCCACTCAGGCACACCCCTGAATGTTGAGGCCACTGGTTATTGATGGTCAAAGCTGAACTTCCAGAATTTAAAATCCTTATCTGTCTTAAAACTCCAGCTCTTGACAACAGAAGCCTTGGCTTTCAAGACTTTTGTCCTTGCGGTGCATCTATTTTACCTATTTTAGAATTCAGAGCTAAGACTTCGTCTCTCTGTCAACTCTCTCCTGATACCACATTTAAGCTCTTACCGTGTGTCCCCAGTGGTAAGAGAAGGTCAGTGGGTACAAGAAAACATGGGGAAAAATAGACCTTGGGACTTCCCTAATGGTCTAATGGCTAAGACTCTGCACTCCCAATGAAGGGGGCCTGGATTCCATCCCTGGTCAGGGGACAAGATCCCACATGCTGCAACTAAGGGTTTGCATGCCACAACTAAGATCTGGTGCGGCCAAATAAACAAAGAAATATTTAAAAAACCAAATTCTTATCTCAAAACATTATCCATCATCCACTTACAAATTTTTTTTAGGGTTTAAAATAGCGGCTATACTAACAAATCTCTAGCAAACTTGGGATGAAATTAAAGGAGAGGCCAGGTACTAGGAATCCTCCATGAATGAAGGAGGGAAGGATGGAGGGAGAGGGTGAGGGAGAAAAGAGAGAGAATGGGTACGGAAGAAGGGAGGGGAAGGAGAGGGGCAGGAGAAAGAAGAAAATACCAAAAATGTGATATCTGTTGCTCACATTGAACAAATCAATGGTTTCAGCACAGGCACTTGCTAGGCACAACTGTATGCCTAACCTCATTTGCAGCTGTCATAAGACTAGACTGGAGTTAATGAGGAAGGCGAGGGCAGGTGACCGAGGGGCCCTCTCTAACCTCCCCCGACCCCAGGGCCCACAGCCACTGCAGGAACGGGAGCTGAGCCGCGATCAAGTCCAAGCTCAGTTTTTGTTCCCTCTTCCTTCTTTCCTGTCCCTCCTAAGACTGCAGGGCCGAATTCCATACCCCACCCCCCAGCTTCCAGCCTGGTAGGAGACCCCAGCAGTGAGAAAGTCGGGCTGTGGATACTCTGGTCCTTTGACACTTGGCCCTGAGAGGTCTAAGACCCCATCTGGAGAATGAAGAGTAAGAGAATCTAAGACTCCACCTGGAAAATGAAAAGTAAGAGAATCTTAAATATCAAGACTATCTTCTGATCACTTGCAAATTGTCTCCTTTCCTGCCCCTCTCACTCTGACACACAGTGAGCTGTCTGAGGTACCTCGAAGTGCCTTTGACTTTAAACAGTGAGAAATAGTTAAAAGTGAGAAGTGACAAAGACATCAGATTCCAAATAACCTAACTGCCGATTCCTTCTGGAACCTGGGGAAAGCATGGGAGCAAGCCCAGGGACGTCTCTACTAGTTGTGTGACTTTGCAAAAGTTGCTTGGCCTTTCTTAGCTGTGGTTCCCCCATCAGTTCAGTTCAGTTCAGTCGCTCAGTCGTGTCCGACTCCTTGCGACCCCATGAATTACAGCACGCCAGGCCTCCCTGTCCATCACCAACTCCCGGAGTTCACTCAAACTCATGTCCACAGAGTCGGTGATGCCATCCAGCCATCTCATTCTCGGTCGTCCCCGTCTCCTCCCACCCCCAATCCCTCCCAGCATCAGACTCTTTTCCAGTGAGTCAACTCATCGCATGAGGTGGCCAAAGTATTGGAGTTTCAGCTTTAGCATCAGTCCTTCCAATGAACACCCAGGACTGATCTCCTTTAGAATGGACTAGTTGGATCTCCTTGCAGTCCAAGGGACTCTTAAGAGTCTTCTCCAGCACCACAGTTCAAAAGCATCAATTCTTCAGCGATCAGCTTTCTTCACAGTCCAACACTCACATCCATACATGACCACGGGAAAAACCACAGCCTTGACTAGACTGACCTTTGTTGGCAAAGCAATGTCTCTGCTCTTTAATATGCTATCTAGGTTGGTCATAACTTTCCCATAGGTAAGTGGAAATGATGCTTACACTATGAGGTCTAACGTAAGGAGTAAGTGGGGCTTCAGTAGTGGTGGTAAAGAATTCACCAGCCAACACAGGAGACTCGTGTTCCTTCCCTGAGTTGGGAAGATCCCTTGGAGAAAGAAATAGTAACCCACTCCAGTACTCTTGCCTGGAGAACCCTAAGGACAGACAAGCCTGGAGGGCTACTGTCCATGGGATCCTCACAAAGAGTGCGACAGGACTTAGAGACTAAACAACAACAAAAGAGTAAGTGACAGTTTACAGGAAAGAGTGATTTGCAATGGTTTTTGGGTTTTGTTTGGGTTTTTGGGTTTTGTTTGGGTTTTTTCTTTTTTATTGCTTCCCCTTTCCAGTGCCTCCTATTCTAGTCCCCTCTCTACAAATAGTCACTGTTAGCAATATAATGTATATGCCTCCAGGCTTCTCTTTAAGGAGTTGCCCCTAGGAAAGATATCTGTGTGTGTCTTAACAGAAGCAATCCATCCATTGTTTCATTGAACAAGGTGGCTTAGACAACTTTCTATGTCAGTACAGTTAGGTCTACCTCATTTTAGAATGTAGCAGCATGGTCTTCTATAAAAGCGGTGCACATTTATTTATTTAGCCATTCCTGTTTTTATGAATATTTCTTGTCGTTTTGAATTTTTCCACTGTTATAAATAACATCGCTTTGAAGAAGATACTTGTACTTGCTTCCTTCAGCACATGGTTTAAGTTTCTCCCTGGGGTTGTGATTAACAGAACTTCAGGGTAGTGGGTTATACAAAGTGATCTCTTTTTTAACGACTAAATATGATTTATTGCTGTTCAATTTCAGAGTGACTTCTTAAGTGGCTGTACTCACACCCATATTCCCTCCAGCTGAGCATGAGTATACTCAATGAATTTGAATTTCCTTTGTTAAAGTGAGGCTGAGCACCAGTGTATATAAATCTTGGTCATTTTTTAATTTATTCTGTGAGTTACTGGTTTATACCTTTAGCCCATTTTTTCAATTAGATCCTATTTTTCTTTAGATGGTGTGTTGATTCTGACCCTTAGTTTTGTGTGGTTGTTGTTGCTTGTCAAAACTAGAGCTCTATACAGACCAATGTTACCCTTATTCAATGCTAATTTCCCTAAAGACGAGAGGTATTTTATCTTTTAACCACAGCATTAGCAGAGAGGCTCCCCCAGAACCACTCTCCATGAATGTTGGTGGATTGAAGTGTCTCTAGAGTTTGGGCGCCCATGCCTCCTGAGGACTGTAACCTCTTTCTTTTTATTTTTTGTATCGATGAATTTATTTATGCGGTTGTGCCTGGTCCTGTTTGTGGTACCTGGGAACTCTGATCTTTGTTGGGGCGTGTGGGATCTAGTACCCTGACCAGAGATCAAAAGATCAAACTTGGGCCATCTGGATTCAGAGCTCAGAGTCGTAGCCCCTGGACCACCAGGGAATTCCCTGGAACTTTTAAAAAATGACCTATTTTATCACATCATGACTGCTCATTAGAAGGATAGGGCTCTGTATGAAATCTAGAACTGGGAGAGCAAGCCAAAGGTAACTACTGGTCGGCCAGTGTTTATCCTGTGCTGTAGACACTATTTGCCAGATCACAGGGGAAAAGGAAAGCCAATGTTTATAGGACACTTACGATATGTGCTGGGCTTCCCTGGTGGCTCAGACAGTAAAAAATCCACCTGCTATGCAAGAGACCCATGTTCATTCCGTAGGTCAGGAAGATCCCCTGGAGAAGGGAATGGCAACCCACTGCAGTATTCTTGCCTGGGAAATCCCATAGACAGAGGAACCTGGCAGAATACAGGCCATGGAGTCGCAAAGAGTCGAACACACCTGAGCAACTAACACTTTCTTTCAATTACTGTATGTGTCAGGTCAGAGATAAGTAAGTTTATACCCACATTCTCATTTAATCCTCACAAGCACATGATGAGGTAGGTTTATCCATCAACCTTTTGTGAGTTTGGTTACTGGGATTGGTCTCCCAAAGCCTGATTTGCCCTTGGGGATCTGATGATGCTGAGTATCTGAACTTGCAAAGCTAAGAGTGGGGAACGTGGTGATTCTGCCAACATACAGTCCCTGAGGGTGCCAGGCTGAAACAGATGGCTGGACTCTCTCTTAAATTTCTTGATTACCAAAGAGATCATCTGTTCCAGCCCTTAGCTGACCCGGGCAGCTAATCAAAGTCGTGCTTTCCTTGCAAGATGTGAGGCTCCAAATATGCAAAACCCAAACTGGAAGAGCGAAGTGCTAGGTGGTGTTCAAATGGCCAGTCCCTGCAGAAACTCAAACTGTTTCAATCTAAAAGTTTTACTTTCATGCTTGCCTTTTATAAATAGAAACAAAGATTCCTTCCACTAGATAGAGGCGAGAGATCTCAAGCATGGGGTGGGGAATGCACTGGCAAGGATCCTAACTTCCCAGGAAAGAAGAGAAACCCCCATTCCCCACCCACCCACCCCCACACACAAAAGTCATCAATGGAAGATCTGAAGCCTGAACCATTGATACTATACTCCTACTACAAAATGTAAATCTCCAAGAGAGAATTATAGTCATTCTGACATGATACAGCTTTCAGCCTCATTGCAGATTGAGCTGATGAATCCTGAGCTGATGGCCTGTGGCATGTGGATCACCTGTCCGCTGCCCTCACATAATCTAAACCAGCAGGCGCAGGAGGGGCTGGTGTGCTGTTACTGCACTAAGATGAAAGTGGCTGGTGAAGTGAGTCTGGCTTGGTAATTAGACACTTTATTGTAGCTCTCAACAGTAAAGCGAGGCCCAACAACTTTCTTTGACAGTAAAGTATTCCTTCTTTCTTCCAGACATCGATACTGATCTACGAGGTCTATGCTTATAGCAACGAAAGCATAAAACATGGAGATTGAAGATAAAACTCATCAACAGTACATACGAATGATTTGAAAGACAATGCAACCATCTCCAAATATATTCTTAGGGATGGATTAATGGAGACCCCATTAAATCGACATGGACGTATTTTTAAACAACTATTAAATGTATCTATATTTATTATATTTCATTTATACATATTTAGCATATATATTTCCTAAAGGCTCCTTTTCCTTCTAATCCATATCTTCTTGAAATTCATGATGATACAGTATTCTGGTGTCCTCATTCACTCAACCCTCCCCTTTATTCTCAATCAGATAAGATTATAAACAATGAGCCCGGTGTTTGTGGGTTTTCAGCTTAAGGATGTGGGGAGGGGTACAAAAGGCCATCTATTTGTAAGACTGTGCCTGCACACACAGGGGCAGAATCCTTCCAACAACTATTCCAACTGTCTCTTTCAATCAAACCAAGCGTGGTGATCTGTCCGCACCCCAGTGTGATCGGAACATCTAATCCTTCCAAATCTCCATGGCCGTGTAGACAGAAAACATCGATCAATCCGAGCAAAAGCTACAGCCAGAGCAATTCTTAGGATGTTCCTATTAAAATTATTTTAAGAAGCAGTTTCAGAGGATGGCAATGACAAACTGAATGAAAGTCTGCAGACCAATGAAAATAATTTATAGGAAGAAAATGGTTTATAATTTTACAATTTTTAGTGGGTTTTTTTTTCCTCTGATTACTAAAGTTTGCTTTCCTAGTGGCTTGGATGGGCTTCCCTGGTGGCTCAGATGGTAAAGAATTTGCCTGCAACGCAGGAGACCCAGGTTCAATCCCTGGGTCCGGAAGCTCCCCTGAAGAAGGAAATGGAAACCCACTCCAGGATTCTTGCCTGGAGAATCCCATGGATAGAGAAGCCTGGCAGGCTACAGTCCATGGGGGTCACAAAGAGCTGGACACAACTGAGCAACTAACACATACATACAAAGTCATACTGCTCATTGCAGAAAATGCAGCAAAGCACAAAGGAAAAAGAAAAGAAAAAGAATCACAAATAACTTCCTCCAACCTGGCTGTGAACAGCTTTTCAACCTAAAGTTAAATAAATCTGGAGCCAAATGAATCTTCTAGGATCAAGAAATGTCCTTAAGTGTTCTGGTATCTGCCTTCATTCCAGGGGTTCCTCATCCACAGTCCCAGAGCCCTTGTTGATCGTTCCTGTGCCAGCCTTAGTCTTGGGCAGAGCTGGGAGCCCCTACAAAGTGAATGTCCAGGGTCCCCAAGGAAGCCTGGGTCCAGACATACCTGTTTCAATCCACTCCCTACAACAAAAACTCAGGAAATAGCACTTCTCATTTCACAGTGAAATTTGGCTAAGGACAAATACCCATTGCCTTAAATTCGTTCACACTAAAATGTAAATGAGGTCTGTTTGATGTTTCTGCAAGGGGAAAGTGGAGGAAAGCCCATAACTCTAGGCATCTGAGTTAGGAAGCAGGATGTCATGAAAGATGTCCTCATTCAGGAACAAGCCACTCTAATATCAGGCTGCCCTTCTTGTTAGTGACTTTTAAAGCCTGAATAGATCCTGTCGTAACTTGAAACATGGCTATTCTGTGAACCAGCCACCTAAGGGGCTTGTTCTCTGTGAATTGGCGCTCTGCTACCTCCATCACCTGGGAAAGCTGGTCTGGCACTCACAAGTCAAATCACAGACATCATTTCTTTTCTACCTTTTTCTCTTTTGAAAAAAAAAAGCTTCTTTGTCTCATGCTTCCTAACTGTTCAAGTGAATTCAAACAGGAGGGAGCCCTATCAGGCCAAGCTGTCCAGTTTCACGTGAGAATTTCTCATCTTTCCATGGACTTCTCAGATTGTTTTCGTGCTTGAATTAGACATGGCTCAGGGGTCACTGAACCCCAAATGGATTAAATCCGTTAAATTATCTTTGAGAAAGGGTCATCTTGTATATTTATTAAATAAAATTATCTAGTGTCTTCTTTCAGATTCTTTTACAATGAACAAACTCCCTTGTTTCTTGGGAATTCTTTGAAGTTCCCAAAGCATCTGGCACATTTTACATGAGACTTTTCTAGGTTCTTCTTCCTTAGAAACAGGAAGTTGACAAAAAGCCCCAAACATTTATTTTAGTTCCCCAGAATGGGAAGGAAGATGTCCAATAGGTTCTAAAAATAGTAAAAGCCCTTCCACATGAATGTGGTCTTTACCCAAAGAGTCACTGGATTTAAATTGTGTCTGAAACTTGTCCAAAACCCACCTGGAGACCTCTTCACAATCAATATTGTTAGCCTTGAAAATAGTACGCCTGGAAAATGGCTTTATTTCTGTTCCTTGATAAAATAAATAATTATAACAACAAACATGCTTGACAATAAAAACTCTATCATTGAATCAACCTATTCTCTCTCTTGTAACAGGAACTGGCATATGATTGTCCATGGGCCATATGCACCTTGTTGCCTGTTTTTTTAGTTTGGTTTTTTTTAATAATTCGTTGAGGTGAAATTCATGTAACAGAAAATTAACTGTTTTAAAGGGAGCAATGCAGAGGTAGTTAGTACTTGCACAGTGTTGTGCAACATCACCTCTTTCTAGTTCCAAAACATTTCCATCATTCCAGAGTAAAACCCTGCACCCATGAAGCAATGTCTCCCCTGCCCCCCTTCCCCAGTCCTTGGCAAACACCAATCTGCGTTCTGTCTCTCTTTATTTACAACTAATAAATAAACATTATTATTTACTTATAAATAATAAGAGTAAATAAACCTGGAGGTTTCATAGAAATGAAGTCACACATTTCACTTAGCATCATGGTTTGGAGGTTCATCCACATTGCGGCATGCGTCAGTACTTCAATCCTTTTTATGGTGGGATGATATTCTCTTCTATGATATTCTGTTGTATGTGTACACGATGATTTGTTTATCCATGGATGGACATTTGGGCTACTTTCTGCCATTTAGCTATTGTGAATAGTGCTGCTACAAATCTGTGTGTATATGTACCTGCCTAGGTCCCCGTTTTCAGTTATTTGGGGCATCTACCTAGGAGTAGACTTGCTGGGTCATATGGTCATTCTATGTCTAACTTTCAGAGGAACTACCAAGCTGTTTTCCACAGCAGCTACACAATTTTACTATTTTATTTCATTTACACTATTTTATGTACACTTACAGAGGTAAGTGCCTGGCATGTGAATTCACTCACCAGGTGAATTCACTGCAGAACACAGATGAGATCCAGGTGTCCTGACTCCAGTTCAGAGAGAGGACAAACCGGAACAGCATCTGCTCAGGAGAGAAAAACAGATGCTTTGACTCACTTGCATGGTTGTAACTTGTCCAGGGGAAATGTGGGGCGGCAGGGGGACATCCCACTGGTTGTACCACAATCCACGCCACCTGCCGTGGTCTGGAAAGCCCCACCTGTCCACAGGTAACAGTAACACACACCTGGGTGCAGCACCTCTGTGGGCCTGTAAGTCAGCCCAAGCATAGCCGCACCATGACCCAAGCATGTTCCTGGTTACTCGTCACCTGGCAGAAGCCCACAGTGAACAAACTACAAACACTCAGGAGAAGGCTCAGGAGGCTCGTGTCCCTGCCTCCACACAACAGAGGAATCAGCCAAGCGCAGAAGATGCCCCATCTTGGCTGGGTCTCACGCAGGGGACCCACGTCTGTCACCAGCAGGTTCAACCTGAGCATCCTCTGAAGTCCCGCCAGTGCCCTTCAGAGTTGGGGCGGGATGGCTAGCACCTGATATGGGGCCACTATTACTATCATGGAACATTCTCAGCCTGTTGTCCTGAAATCATTCAGAATCGCCAGGCAAAGCCTCTAGGGGTGGAAGGGTTGCGGTGGGAATGAGACGGAATCTAGGTGATGAGGTCTAACTCTTCCTTTGCGGTTCGTCTAGTTCCACTGGCTCACAGAATGCCCTGTGCATCCAGCCCTTCAGACCTGAGTTCCCCTGCAAATGTCTATCCCCACACTGCAGCATCTGAACTGACTGCCTGAGGGAACCTCTTCTAAACCACTCCAACCTCTACTCTCCTTAGTTGCCCGGGCCCTGGCCCCGGGGACCGTCCAGGCCCCAGAGCCCTGCTCATTCCTTGCCCACAGCCCCACCTCCTCCCAGGCCCCCTGTGCTGTGTGCACCCCGGACTCTCACCATATCCTGGAAGCTCTGGTCTTTTGTGACTCTGGCCCTTGTATCTGCAGTGGTCTTTACTTTGGGCTTCCCTATGGCTCAGTGGCAAGGAATCTACCTGCCAATGCAGAAGACCCAGATTCGATCCATGGGTCAGGAAGATCCCCTGGAGAAGGGAATGGCAACCCACTCCAGTATTCTGAACCTGGAGAATCCCATGAACAGAGGAGCCTGGCAGGCTAAGTCCTTGGGGTCACATAGATTTGGACACGACTGAGTGACTGAACAGCTGTCTACTTTGCCCTTTCTCGCACCCCTCCCTGGCTCAAAACTCGCTCTCTCCATGGAACCGCCCCCCAACCCCAGTCTCCCTGCAGCCAAGTCATCCCTCCTCCTTCCACCAGCGTCAGCGTTCGCCACTCCTCACGCACCTGCAGCGCAGCTGTGTCCCCAGTTACAGGGAAGCTCCTGAGCAGACGTCCTGTCCTGCTTGCTTCACTCACCTCCGTATCCCTAACAGTGCAGAGGGTGACTGGCAAGAGAAAAGCCTTCAATGTGAACATGTAGATCAGCTTGGTCTTTGGCCTTAGGCAGGCATGATAGCTGTCAGAGTTTAAGGGAACAAACCAAACATATTGAAAACTTGCCCTGTGCCAGCTGTGGGTCAGCCACATAACTGCAAGTTTTACCTGTGAAACCACCTCACATTAAGCCCACCTGGGCCTGGCATTGGTCATGGACGCTTGGATGATGGAAGCAGCTGGAAGGGAGGGCAGCAACCAGTGATAGAGGGGCACCCAGGCAACACTTGGTAGAATGACTGCACTCCAGGCCCTGCCTGCTGTACAGCAATCACTAAATGGGAGTCCTGGCTCCCTCTGGCAGTGTGAGGACCACTTTAGTGTCTCCCTCCTGGCTGACTCCTTGTGAGAGGCATCATGGTATAATGGAAGGGGTGGGGGTTTCAGAGCCACGGGGACCTGGGCTCAAATCCCAGCTCAACTTTTGCTAGCTGTGTGATTTCAAGCAAATAACTTAACCTCTCTGATCTTCAGATTCCTCTTCCAAAAAATATAAAGTAAAAAAAAAAATTTGATCACAGGATTATTCATTCCTAGAACAAATATTGTTTTGAGTCTTCATCTGTGTCATATCTGATTTAGTTAGTGGGAATATGTAGCTTCTCCCTAAGACAGGCACATGCAGAAGTATGAAACGGCATGACCTGAAATAACACCAAGCTCTCCTGTCCATGGAGTTCTCCAGGCAAGACCACCAGAGCAGATTACCACTCCTTTCTCCAGGGAATCTTCCCAACCTAGGATCAAACCTGGGTCTCCTGCATTGCAAGCAAGATTCTTTATCATCTGAGCCACCGGGCAACTTAAATATTCATTTCTTTCCCTTCTGCTGTTATTCCCTAGTCAAAAGCACAGAATCCTTAGAGAAAACCCCTCCGTTCTTTCACTCCTCCAGCGCACTTATTTTATCCTACAAGTAAAGACCATCTCATATAATAGTAATATCTAACACTTACCAGGTGCTTACTGTGAGCTAGGCATTATTGGAAGTATTAATACTTATGTGTATATACTTATTAACTTAATGCTCACAACACAGGTTGGCTTTCCAAGTAAGAAAAAAAGGCACAGAGATGCTAAGGAATTTGTCAATGTCACACAGCTAGTGAATGAGGGAGCTGGGCTTTGAACCTGAGCACCCGAGTTCAAGCCCCCAGCCTGAGCCAGCACATTAGACAGTATACATTTTTCCCCTCCAAATGATACCACGTCTTCAGAGCTATGTCTCTTCCGCCTCCCCTCCCCCCTTTTTTTTTCTCTTTTCCTCTCTTCTCTTCCTCTCAGCTGAAGAAACCAAAGGTCACTTTGGACAGGGTTAGGTAACACACTCAAAGTTACACAACTCCTGTGGCATTTATCCTGGTTCCAGTTCTCATGCCCTTCTTATGACATCATGCAACAGCAGATGATCAGTATGAAGGCAAATGGCTGAAATTAATTACCATTTTGAGTAAACAATGTACACGACTTTATCCTCCCAGTTATAGCATCATTTGAAGGTGTCAGATCTGATGGTAAATATTTATATATATATTTATATATGTATATATTCCCATTAGATACCACTATGTTTTTCACTTTAGTTAACACTGATCTGAAATGTTTTGTATTTGCTAGTGTTGTTTGAGTTTCTGCCCCCATAAATATTTGCACTGTTGTCTTCATTTTAATTAGTTTCTGGTGTTTTCCTTGGACTGGTTTTACGATGGGATGGGAGTGGAGTATTTACAGTCTGACCTGCCATCTGTGAAGCTTTGCACCCTCAAAGCACGTCGTTACAGCTCAGAGATGCCATCTATGTACAGTCAAAACAAGTCCAGGTGTGTTCATGGCAAGGCAGTGCTGTGTCTAAGCTGCCAAGTGACTCTGAAACACCCAGAGGCCACCACCACGTGGGGGACACTACAAACAAGCCTCCACCAAATCTTCCAGAACTGTGCCCTTGAACTTATTCAACGTTACAATCCAGAACCTAATACTAGGTGTTCTTGTGTCTAGAGGGCACTGAATCCAGAGGAGATAAGAGTGAAGAGATGCCGTTGAGAAGTTGGGACATAAGTCTACAGGGGCCGGTGGGCCATCAGGGAAGTCCCCTTCCATTGCCTTTTTAAACCCAGGAGAAGAGAGACAGCTTTGCAAGCATAACAAACACACATCAAGGTAGTGTTAGAGACTTTGCCTCTGCACTGGTCCTGCATGTTCCAGACGCATGGAGGAGGGTGAGGCAGGTGAAATGGACAGCCTGGGAAGAGCTGATTCCTCCAAGTGCACAAGGAGAACCAGGCTCAGTCACTGAGCTCCTGCCCTACATACGGGCAGCTGGATGCCAAGGCAAATGACAGAGACTGCTATGGGCTGAACTGTGTCCCCCACAACTGTGCTGAAGTCCTAACACCAAGTGTGACAACATTTGGAAATAGGGCCTTTAGGAGGTAACTGAGGTTAAATGAGCTCTCTCTCTCCACTTCTGTCTCAGAGGAAAGGAAACACCAGGAGAAAGTAGCCATCTCCAAGCCAAGAAGAGTGGTCTCACCAGAAACCAAACCCTGCAGGAACCTTGATCTTTGACTTTGTAGCCTCCAGAACCATGAGAAAATAAATTTCTTTTGTTTAAGCCACCCAGTCCATGATATTTTGTTAGGCAGTCCTAGAAGACTAAGACAGACAATATTTTTGTTTTACAATTGAAAAGAAAATCAAGTTTTCTTTGAGATAGATTGAGCTCTGAAACTTTTAACTATTTACCCAATGAAAATGAAAAATTTAAAAATCCAATGGAAAAGTCTTATTGGGTACCATTTTGTCCAAAGATGACAGCCTAGAACATGCATGCATGATCAGTCAGCCTGGAGAAATAGTATAATTTCACAGTAAATTCTATCCTACAAGTCTTATCAGAATCCATCTGCTCTTTTAAGAGTTCACAAAATCAGATGTCAGGGTTGCAAAAATCTTAAGTATTACTCGTCTGTGTGTGTGTGTGTTAGTCACTCAGTAGTGTTCAACTCTTTGTGATCCCAAGGACTATAGTCCTGCCAGGCTCCTCTGTCCATGGAATTCTCCAGACAAGACTACTGGAGTGGGTAGCCATTCCTTTTTCCAGGGGATCTTCTTGACACAGAAATCGAACCCAGGTCTCCTGCGCTGGCAGGAGGCTTCTTTATCATCTAACCCACCAGGGAAGCTTCAATTTCATTCCTATAGTGAAGAGGCTAAAAACTCACATGCCGGATTTTGATCACCTAAGACGATCTAGTGGTCATGTATGGATGTGAGTTGGACTGTGAAGAAAGCTGAGTGCCGAAGAATTGATGCTTTTGAACTGTGGTGCTGGAGAAGACTCTTGAGAGTCCCTTGGACTGTAAGGAGATCCAACCAGTTCATTCTAAAGGAGATCAATCCTGGGTGTTCATTGGAAGGACTGATGCTAAAGCTGAAACTGCAATACTTTGGCCACCTCATGCGACAAGTTGACTCACTGGAAAAGACTCTGATGCTGGGAAAGATTGGGGGCGGGAGGAGAAGGGGACGACAGAGAGTGAGATAGCTGGATGGCATCACCGACTTGATGGACATGAGTTTGAGTGAACTCCGGGAGTTGGTGATGGACAGGGAGGCCTGGCATGCTGTGATTCATGGGGTCGCAAAGAGTCGGACACGATTAAGCGACTGAACTGAAATGAACTGAACTGAACTGAAGATCATCTAAGAAACTGAAACATCTCCAAATCCCAATTTCCTCAGCTATAAAATGGAAATGATAATAATAATAGCACATTGACCTCAGGCTTATTGTAGAGATGAAATGAAATAATCTATTAGAGTGTAGTGTCTGGCACCTAGTGTGTGCCCAGTGAATGCTAACTGTCTGTCTTAGAAAAGTCAGATATAAGATACAAAATACTCTGCAATCAAGTAAAGCCAGACCTCCCATTGTGGAGTCACCCCTAGCTCTATAGCCACCAATTAGCCAGCTATTGATCTGTAAAGCCAATTACGTATTGATCAGTTAGAGTGTGGGGAGGAAAAGGTATTAGAGAATGACAGTAAAATCCATTTAAGGAAATCCAGTTCAGTAAATCCTTTCACTCAAGATCAAGACAAGGGGAGTCATTGTGCTCACAGCCCAGAAAGGTATTATTATTGCTGCAAATGTACTTACCACCCCTTTAAACATCTTGCTCCTCTGGTGTTGGAAGGGGATGTCCACAGAGAGGCACGGGGCAGTGTGTGCACGCTCGGTCACCCAGTCATGTCCAATTCTTTTGCGACCCCATGGACTGTAGCCCACCTGCCGCCTCTGTCCATGGGATTTTCCAGGCAAGAATACTGGAGTAGGTTGCCATTTCCTATTCCAGGTGATCTTCCTGACTTTAGGATCAAACTCACATTTCCTGTATCTCCTGCATTGAAGGGTGGATTCTTTACCACTGAGCCACCTCGAAGTATCTTGGCGGGGGGGGGAGGTGCAGCCCCCTCCCCAAACTGGAGTATGGCTGATCCTAGGGGATGCAGGGGACACCCAAGGCCACAGGAAACAAATGTGGCCCAGCTTCCTGAAGTCCCAATTGAATGAAGTAGAATGCAAACATTTGCATGATTTTTTTAAAGGCAAAATACAGTACTTCAAAGAACTTTCTGACATGCCGTATTCCAGCTATGCCTCCAGTTGGGCAGGGGCTGTGAACTCTGCTCTGCCAGAGGGCTCCGGGCTAAAAGAAGAGCCCAGACCAGAACCAGCCCCCACCCCTCACCCCTATCCCAACAGCCTCCCAGCTGCTTCCTCTCCTCCAGCAGAGTCATCTTTACAAGACCAGCGGGCACGGCCCATCTTCCCAGAGGAAACACCTTCTCAACAACCCGCACTGGCCTGTGGAGTGAAGTTCAGTTTCTTTAACTTGGCACAAGACCCCCTCACAGTTGACTCCCAACAGCCTTGTAAGCCCTTGATATCGCTGTTCCCTACCCACCATGCTCCCTCCACACCTGCAACTCCAGTTCTTCATCCTGCCTTCCCGATGCCACCCGTCCCCTGCCCATTTCCTCTCAATTGCCCTTCCCAGGCTGCACCCCCACCCTGGCTCAGCTCTGAGACCTCAAACAAAGTCCCCTCCTGTGCCATGCTTTTTCTGCTCCCCCCACCCACCCTCCACGGTGCTCAGAACGCAAAGCAAGGTTTACGTGCCAAATACTGTCAGTCTTTAACCACCAGTGTTAACTGCCTCTTAAATCACTCTTTAACTGGCTGCCTGTCCTGCTGACGACAGTTTTGTCCTCATTCGCTTTTCTAATCTGCAGAGGAACATTCCTCACCGAGTTGAACTGCTCTTTTGAAACGAAATCTCAGCAAATTTATTTCCAAACCAAATTAAAACAGGAAGTGAGAATCCAAAGCGTGCTCTACTGTGACAAAAGTCACATTACGAAACCAAAGTGTCCTCATCTCCCATCTCCCCAGGGGCAGAATGACAGTCCAGGGCTCCCAGCTGAGACGCCCGTGAAATTCACGTCAAGAGGTTCTTGTGGGCAAAAACATCGTGGGGTTTTGAATGCCAAAGAAAAGTCCCTTTAGACCTTAGTCAGATCGTGGGAATAGAGGGGCTGCAAAGAGCCAGGCTGGGGGCCAGCTGGAGCTTAGAAGACACGAAAGTGCTTCTTTCATTAAAAAAAAAAAGAAAAAAAATCCTTTAGTGGAGGAAGTCCTGTGTCCTCAAGCAAGTTCTGACTTCACTAAAACAGCTGAGCTAAGCTCTGCCAGGGCACAGTCAATTGACAATGAATTCTGTTCGTCTCTTAAATCAACAAACCAAACTCTTATTCACGTTCACCCCAATTTCTCGGTAGAAACCAAAACCACCCTCCTGACATCACTGGTTCCCAAAGCTTCTGCTTAGAGTTCTGTTTGATCCTGTTCATTTATTTTGGTGGGTCTCTTTTACATTTTTCCCCCACAGCTGGCAGTGAACAATGATCAATAAATTAATGAGGAGAGAAAAAGAAATCGACAGACCATCCTGGGAACCCAGGAGTGTGCCAAAGCCCACAGAGAAAGCTGTGAGACCGAGTCCTTTTCTCCAGTTCTTATAAATATGCAAATACTTTATCCTGTCCTGAAGTCTACAGCAGCTCATTCATTTCTGTTGTTGTTTTCATTTTGTCTTCATCCATTCGTCTAACAGTTACTGAGCAGTTACTGTATTGAAAGTCATCCATTAGCACAACTTTTTTTTTTTTCAGTCGCTCAGTCGTGTCTGACTCTTTGCGACCCCATGAATCACAGCACGCCAGGCCTCCCTGTCCATCACTAACTCCTGGAGTTCGCTCAAACTCACGTCCATTGAGTCGGTGATGCCATCCAGCCATCTCATTTTCTGTCGTCCCCGTCTCCTCCCGCCCCCAATCCCTCCTAGCATCAGAGTCTTTTCCAGTGAGTCAACTCGTTGCATGAGGTGGCCAAAGTATTGGAGTTTCAGCTTTAGCATTAGTCCTTCCAATAAACACCCAGGATTGATTTCCTTTAGAATGGACTGGTTGGATCTCCTTGCAGTGCAAGGGACTCTCAAGAGTCTTCTCCAGCACCAGAGTTCAAAAGCATCAATTCTTCGGCGATCAGCTTTCTTCACAGTCCAACTCTCACATCTATACATGACCATGGGAAAAACCATAGCCTTGACTAGGCGGACCACTTTAGCGGTTCTTAAACTTCCCTGCCTTACAGTCACCCTTGCTAAAACACAGACTGCTGGCCTGGGCCCTTGAGTTCCTAATTGTATAGCAATAAAGTTGTTGTTGTTTAGTTGCGAAGTTGAATCTGACTCTTTGCAACCCCATGGACTGCAGCACCCCAGGTTTCCCTGTCCTCCACTACCTCCAAGTTTGCTCGAACTCATGTCCGTTGAGTCAATGATGTTATCTTACCATCTCATCCTCTACCGCCCCCTTCTCCTCCTGCCCTCAGTCTTTCCCAGCATCAGGGTCTTTTCCAATACGTCAGTTCTTCGCATCAGAAAGCCAAAGTATTGGAGCTTCAGCTTCAGCATCAGTCCTTCCAATGAATATTCAGGGTTGATTTCCTTTAGGATTGACTGATTTGATCTCCTTGCTGTTCAAGGGACTCTCAAGAATTTTCTCCAGCACCTTTGGTGCTCAGCCTTCTTTATGGTCAAACTCTCACATCTGTACATGACTACTGGAAAAAACCATAGCTGTGACTACACAGGGGTGGGACCCTGGAATTTGCCTTTCTTGAAAATTTCTGTGTGGTACAGCTGTTGTTCATCCCAGGAGCATACTCTGAAAAGCACTGTGTGAATATATCCACCACCAAATCCTCAGAATACCCAGAACATAGAAGATGCTCAATAAATATCCTTTAAGCTGAACTGAAACCACTTTGAGAAAATCTTGGACTCTGAGATAACAGATTGGTTTGTACAAATATTTACCCATTTTCCCAGCTGAGACAAGAGACACAAGTGAACAACTTTACATAGCAGAGCGCTCTTGTTTATAGATCAAATGTTAGGTTGAGGACAGACTGTACTGCAGCTGACTTGTTGGTGAGCTGACCTAGGTGTGGACACCTTGAGGATTATTAAGTAAAACAGGAAAAGCATTTTTATCATCTTTACCACGGACCCCCACAATCACCTCCTTTTCCTCATCCCTCTTCCTCCTCTTTCCTGTTTCTGTGCTTTTCCCTTCTTCTCCTCCATCTCTACAAGGCTATCAGTTAATATTTGTACACATACTTTGAGTTCTTGGAAGAGAGAAACTGTATTAGTGCCAAGTGAAATAAATAATTTCTCTCTGTTCTTTAAGAAGGTATACAGGACAACATTATCAGCCCAAAAAAACCAAAAAATTATCTTCTTTGCAACATCCTGTTTATCACACTTTAGAGTAAACAAAAAATCTTATTTTTTTATAAAATGAACCTCAAACTCCACAATCCAAGGTGACTTGCGACATGGGTTCACCAGTTAGTTGGCTTTTTTTTTTTCCGTACCATGAGACAAGCAGGATCTTAGTTTCTGGGTCTTGTAATAGAAGCACAAATTCTTAACCACTGGACCACCAGGGAAGTCCCCAGCTGGCTGTTTTAAATAATACTTTTAAATGTATAATGGTGGTTTGTTTTCTGGAAGTAGCACGGTATCAAATGACCTCTTGTGTTCTTGGGTCCTCTCACTATTGTCATTTTCTTACTCTTCATCAAGTAGCAGTCCTGGAGAAATAGAAGTTATATGGGTTTATAATTTAGCTTCTGTCTCCTCTTGGTTATCTTGCAAAGTGAGAAAAGTAACTTCATAATTCTTCTAGCTTAAAAAACATGGATCAGCCATTCTGATCATGGCATTTGTCATGTGATTCTTATCCTTTATATTTTATCAATTTCATGGTTGTTTTGTTAGGCATATTGGTCGAGATTTTTAAACTACAAGCAGGGATTTCCCTTATGGTCCAGTGGGTAAGACTCTGTGCTCCCGATGCAGCCGACCCAGGTTCAATCCCTGGACTAGGAACTAGATGTCACGTGCCACAACAAAGAGTTTGAATAATAAAGACCCGCTATGATACAACAAAGATTCCTGGTACCACAACTAAGACCCAGCACAGCCAAAGAAAGAAGTAAAAATAAATATTACAAACAAATAAATCGCAAGCAACAGAAACTGACTTTTGCCAGTCCCGTTCTTGGAAGACTTAAAACACTAGGTTCAGTACCACTCAGACAAGAGCTATAAATCTAGCCACAGAAGAAGCCACATGAGGAGACTACCCCATCACTGCAAAGTTAGGGATGTGTATGTGTGTGTGTCGCCCACATGGACTGTAGCCTACAAGTCTCCTCCATGGGAGGACAATCCCATCCCTCCTCGATGGGATTCTCCAAGCAAGAATACTGGAGTGGGTAGCCATTTCCTTCTCCAGGGGATCTTCCCGATCCAGGGATCAAACCCATGTCTCCTGCACTGGCAGGCAGATTCTTTACCATCTGAGCCACCAAGTGCTATTCCCCAAAGCCTGAGCAACTCAAGGCGACTGCTGTCATTCCCTGCAGAGCCACAACGCTGCTCCAAGGGTTCAGCCCTGCAGGAAATGAATCACTGGGCTTGAAGGCATGTGCAGCCTTAATTTTACAAGCAAGTTGCTTTAGTGATTGTATCAATTTATGCTTGCATCAGTAGTTTGTTCCCATATCTTCATGTAGTCCTCAACATCTGTAATTGTCAGCTGCTTTAATTTTTTCTACAATCTAACGAATGTAAAATGTTATCTCACTATGATTTTAATTTGTGTTTCTCTGATTTAATTTGTATTTTTTAATTTGTGAAGCTGAGCATCTTTGCATACATTTCTTTGTCATTCTGAGTTTCCCTTTTTAGAACTGCTGGTTCATATAATTTACCCTTTTTCTACTAGCTGCTTTATGTTTTTTAAGTGATTTGTATATATTATATATAAGTGAATTCTTTATATATTTTGAATACTAATCCTTTGTGAATTACAGTCATTAAAATTAGTTTCTCCCAGTCTGTGGCTTATTATTTCACTTTTTTATGATGTCTTTTGATGGGCAAAATATTTATTTAATGTTGTCAAAAGATGACTGCATGTTCTTAACAGAAAACCATGCATTGTTTAGAGCACATCCTCCTGTGTTAATTGTTTTGAGTTATTTTACAACTTTTAAGTTGCAGATACTGACAGCAATGCGTTGTTTCTTGCATTGTTTCCAGCAACTTGTTATTTCTTGACATGAAAATAAATTATGTCTGATGATGGTTCAGTTGCCTCTTTCTGCCCAAACCCCTTAATCTCCCTCCCCCAACCTGCCTGCAAGAAAAGCCAGCTTCACATCCATAAATTGAATAAATAAATATTATTTCAACATTCCTTTATTCCATATAAACTTGTGGTTCTCTGTTTTCTCCTTTTAATAGTCATAATGCCTGCCTGGTTTCTTCATTAATAATGAAGTAAATAAAATCTTTAATATGCATTAATTTTGTATCTGTATGAGTCATGATTGTACCTTTCTGAAAATTTCCTTTAACAAATATATCAATCTTTTCCTTTACAATCTGTGTTTCTGAGTTGTAAGAAATTATTCTGACCCCCAAGATTATAAAGGTGACTTACACCTATTCTTATAGGCCTACTGAAATTTTACTTTAATATTTAAACTATCTGCAACAGATTTTTGCTTAGATAGTTTAAGATGGTGGTGTCATTTAATTTTTTTCCTTGTGGAGAGCCAGTTTTCCCAGCACCATTTATTAAACTGTCCACTTTCCACTACTAACTGGTAATTCTATCTCTGATATGTTTCAAAACTCTATCACATATAAGTCCGTTTCAGGGTTCCCATTCTTTTCAAGTGGTTGGCACCACTGCTGTAATTCCTACAGCTTTAAAAGAAATCCTAACATTTGGTAAGACAAATCTGCTATGTTCTTTGTATTTAACATTTCCATGGCTGTTACTGGCCTTTATTTATCTGTATCAGTTTTAGGATCAAATCCACAAAATGCCCATTGGGATTTTACCTAAATTCTATTTGATTCACAGATTACTTTGGGGAGAATTGACTTCTTTAGGATTTGATATCTTCTCATCCACAAACTTCCCAGAAGGGCTTCCCAGGCGATGCTAGTTGTAAAGAACCTGCCTGCCAATGCAGGAGACATAAGAGACATGGGTTCAATCCCTGGATTGGGAAAATCCCCTGGAGAAAGGAATGGCAACCCACTTCGGTATTCTTACCTGGGGAAGCCATGGACAGAGGAGTCTGGTAGGCTACAGTCCATGGGGTCACAAAGAGTCGGACATGACTGAAGTGACTTAGCACATACACACATTCACAAATGTGGGAGTTATCTCCGTTTGTTTTGATTTCTTCAAATTTTTTTTCATAAAATTTTATGATTTTTCTGATACAAATCTTGCATATCATATGTTAGTCTAATTCTAGGTACTTTTGTGGGTTTTTTGCTGTTGTAAATGGTATTTTTTGGATGCTTATTACTAATGTATTTGCAATTGATTTTTGATATATTCATGTCATATCCAGCAACTCACATATGTTCTTAAAGTCAGAATTTTAATGTGTGGTCCTTCAGCCAATTCTTAGTCCTTCTTGGACCTAAGGGACTCATTTTTGTTTTTAAACTTTCTCGTGGAAGATATTTCAACTCACTACTGTGCAGAGTATCAGACACAAAGCAGACACATCCATAAACATTTATTAAATAAGTACTGGCCAAAAGAAGGCACCCTTATTTGAAGAATTGTGCATTTCTCCTATGATCTGCAAATTTCATATTCAGCTTTGTAATCCTAAGAACACGACAGATACATCCCCTCCCTTCCAATTTCATACAGGTAAAATCTATTTAAAATAAATGCCAAGAACAGCCCTAAAAGGAGGGAGGGAGGAATGGAACATCACCAACTGACACCTAGCAGGAGTTGAGGAGAGGGCACTGTTGCTGGGCAACCAACTTTATTCCCAGAGGATGCCAACCCAGTTCTGCAAGGGTCTCCTTTCCCTCCCTCCTCTCTATCATCTGTTCCTCTTCTCACTTGACAGAGTCAAGCAAAAAGATCACCCAGAGGAGTGGGAGTGAGGATAGAGAGGTTTACTGAGCAAACCTCACCTCTGGAACAAAGATATGATCTGGTTTCTCAAACACACGCTGCAGATTGAGATTTATTTTCCCCTCTTGGAGAAGCCGCGCTGGCATTCACTGGGGTTGTGATATGTTCATTCCATAATTACAGACTTGAGATCTCAAAGGGTCCCCAGAGAACACTGGCCATATTTTTGAAATAAATTATCCCCTGATGAGAAACTCATAACAGAATTCAGAATCAGATAGGGTAGGAATAGTGGGTTCTGCTTTGATATTTGAAATGATTGTAGGATATCCACATATTTATATCTGAGAAGTGTGGGACTGGAGGCAGCAGAACTGCCTGAAACAACAATCTACCTTTATGGGCCATCAGTGGGAAGGAAGTGGAGGTTGACGCCTAGATGGAAGATGAATCACACTTCCCCCTACCCTGAGGGTCTGTAGTTTGAGAAGAGAAGAGACCAGAGATGGAGGTCTGGGGAACATCACCTCCTAGAGGAAGGGAAAGCCGTGGGAAGAGATGCCAACAAGGAGCAGCTGCAAAGGTAGGAAGTGCAGGAAGGAGACAAGGAAAGGAACCATGCCTTGTTTCAAGGAGGAAACGGGAAACAAGTGAATGATGAAAAGGGTCAAGGAAGACCAGCAGGGAGTGGACTCTGCACAAGTTGGCCACTGGTGGCCAAGAAGGGGCGGTCACTGTTTGTGCTTGTGCCCTTGTGCTTGGAGCAATGAGGCCCTGGTCTGGCTAGTTTGGTCAAGTTACTTAACTTGTATGGGTCTCTGATGGCTCATCTTTAAATGGGGCATGCTGACAAAAACTTCCTTCAGGATTGTTCTAAGGATCACTAAAAAGATTCTCAGTGTCTTGATGATGTGTCCGCCTTCCACTCACCCAAACCTCATCCTCAGAGCTCATGTGACAATCTGCTACCTCTCCTGACCTCTGAGCCTCTCTCTGCAAATTCCTTTATGTTTAGATTTACTGTGAAAACCTTATTCTGATGCAAGCATAATAGGAGGACACGGCACTGCTTCCCCCATCTTGTATACCCCAACTGTCCTGCAAAAGCACAATCCCATCCACCCCAAACCTCAGTCATCCCTCTGACCTGACTTGTATTCTCTGGAAGTCAAGGAAACAAAAGAGGTCAAAGTCTCCTTTGAGATAAACATGAGTGATTCTAAGTGCAGATATTAAGTGACCCTTTGGTTTTTCTCCACCAAAAGGATGCATGGTTGCTAGGAAATCAACAGCGGGTGTGGTTAACACCATACTCACATGAAAATACTCCCAACCTAAAGCCCTATAATCATATTTAGAATTTTTACCTGCTGTTTCATTGTTGTTGTTTAGTCACCAAGTCGTGTGCCATTCTTTGTGACCCCATGGACTGTAAGCCACCAGGCTTCTCTGTCCATGGGACTTTCCAGGAAGAATACTGGAGCAGGTTGCCATTTCCTTCTCCAGGGGATCTTCTCAACCCAGAGATCAAACTCACGTCTCCTGCATTGCAGGTGTATTCTTTACCACTGAGCCAACAGGGAAGCCATTGCTGTTTTACTATCATCTCTCAAAAATTTAGTTTAACAAATATTTATTGAACTTTTACATGCAAATGTAACAGAGGAGAACAAACCTGAGTCCATACTGGATAGACTCCTTTAGCTCTAACCCTTGTGCTTTGTTGCCTGTGCTGAGTCATGCAGACTCTGTACCTTTTGTAAAGAATGCTGCCTGTTAAGCCTGAAATATACAGGAAGCCCATTCTCAAGTTTTTGACCTTGTTGTAACACTTTTGCATTCATATAGAGATAAATAATTGCAGGAAAGAGAATAACACTTGTTGGAGGTATATAGGAACATTGTGATTAGGCTTATATGTAGAGATGCCAGAGCAAAGGACAGAGCCACCAAGAAGTGTGCAACAGCCAGTCACACCCACTCCCCTTTTATTATAGAAGATGCATGAATGGCAACCCAGGTAAGATGGTTCTTTGGAACACTAGTTCGCCATCTTCTCGGGCTGCTGGTGTTCCAAATAAAGTCACTCTTCCTTGCCCCAACAGTTCAGCTCTTGATTTATTGGCCGGTCACTCTGGGTTGGAAGAAGCACAAGCTGGAATCAAGATTGCTGGGAGAAATATCAATAACCTCAGATATGCAGATGACACTACCCTTATGGCAGAAAGTGACGAGGAACTCAAAAGCTTCTTGATGAAAGTGAAAGTGGAGAGTGAAAAGGTTGGCTTGAAGCTCAACATTCAGAAAACAAAGATCATGGCATCTGGTCCCATCACTTCATGGGAAATAGATGGAAAATCAGTGGAGACAATGTCAGACTTTATTTTTTTGGGCTCCAAAATCCCTGCAGATGCTGATTGCAGCCATGAAATTAAAAGACGCTTACTCCTTGGAAGGAAAGTTATGACCAACCTTGATAGTATATTAAAAAGCAGAGACATTACTTTGCCAACCAAGGCCCGTCTAGTCAAGGCTATGGTTTTTCCCATGGTCATGTATGGATGTGAGAGTTGGACTGTGAAGAAAGCTGATCGCCGAAGAATCGATGCTTTTGAACTGTGGTGTTGGAGAAGACTCTTGAGAGTCCCTTATACTGCAAGGAGATCCAACCAGTCCATTCTAAAGGAGATCAATCCTGGGTGTTCATTGGAAGGACTGATGCTAAAGCTGAAACTGCAGTACTTTGGCCACCTCATGCGACGAGTTGACTCACTGGAAAAGACTCTGATGCTGGGAAAGGTTGGGGGTGGGAGGAGAAGGGGACGACAGAGAATGAGATGGCTGGATGGCACCACCGACTCTATGGACATGAGTTTGGGTGAACTCCGGGAGTTGGTGATGGACAGGGAGGCCTGGCGTGCTGCGATTCATGGGGTCGCAGAGAGTCGGACACGACTGAGCGACTGAACTGAACTGACGCAGTGAGAAGGGCTTCCCAGGTGGTGCAGTGGTAAAGAATCTGCCTGCCAATGCAGGAGACTCAGGAGATGCAGGCTTGTTTCTTGGATTGGGAAGATACCCTGGAGTAGGAAATGGCAACCCATTCCAGTATTCTTGCCTGGAAAATCCCATAGACAGAGGACCCTGGTGGGCTACAGTATAGGCCGCAGGGTCGCAAAAGAGCCGGACACCACTGAGTGACTGAACGAACACCATGGGTGAGAAGTAGGAGCTTGGACTCCATAACATAAGGAACTCGCTAAGCACAAATCTGGTCAGGTCATTCCTCAGCTGAAAAGCCTTCGGTGCCCTCCCAGCCACAAAAGGAAGTCAAGATTGCTTAATCTGACCTACAAAGCCAGCCTTGTCCTATAACACTCCCCACTATAGCCTCACCTCGCTGCTGCTTGCTCTCTCCACTCTGCCTCTTTGGCCTTCCTGAAGTCCTTCTCTGCTTCCACCTGCACCATGATTTCCCATTCTTCAAAATCTCGCGAGACTTCCGAGGTGGTCCAGTGGTTAAGACACTGAGCTTGCAATGCAGAGTGTGGGTTTGATTCCAGCCTGGGGAAAGGGATCCCACATTCTTTGCAGTGCAGCCAACAAACAAACACTTGCTTAAAAGATATTATTAAGTCCAAACAGAAAAAATTGCTTGCTCCTGTTCATTGATGATTTCAGATGTGCCCAGACTCATGCAGCAAAGATTTTGTCTCTATATACTGAGCACATCGTTTGCCTTCTTTCTCTAGGAGGCACACTTAGTAATTGTTACATGCCTGCCTCTATCAGAAGGATTTCCCATTGGTGACACAACTGTGGCAACTGGTAATTCTTTGATTTCACTAATTATGGTCCTGACTTAATATAGAGTCGAGATTTTTTAAATTTAAAAAGGGCCTAGTAATTATACCAGAGTGGTTTTTTAAAAATTATATACGCTCCGTTACCCAGTCATGCTTAGCACAGCCATGGGAGATGGCCTCCTATATTCAGACTTTGTTCAAGTTTTATTAAACTTAGGTTTTTCCAGAAGGCTTCTACTCAAGAGAATAAGCATTGTTTGAAGCTCCATGGAATCAAAAAGCTTATTCCTAAGGAAATAAATAGCTTCTCACATGATCCATAAACAGATCGCCAGCTATTGGCCCTCAGCCCTGAATTATGGAGATAGCCAACTTTTGTTTTTCTTTTGACACGTGCTTAAAATTCTCTCTAAATCTCTGTGCATAAACAAGCCCCAGTTTATGCTGTCCCTGCATTTTCTCTGCCGCTGTTGCAACAAAACATCTGAGATGCTGTGGATCTTTGAAAAATCTCCACTTTGCTTTCCTTATATATGTTCCCTGAAGTTGGGATACATTTCCCAGCATGAGCCTAAATTATAACCAGTTGTATTGCCAGAGTCTAGTGAGAAAAGCGTAAACCAATTTGAGTATTTTGGAGGGAATTTAATATATAAGTGATGAAAGAGGGGAGAAGCCAAACAGATTAGCAACAGCTGGAAGCTACAAAGGCTGGGAGCACAAAAGGAGCAGAGGGTGTTGATGGAACCCAGAATTCAGAATCACCTGGCAGAAGCCAGTACAATGAGTCCCCTAAATACAAATGAGTTCCATCCCGAAAGCACATTTGTAAGTCCAATTTGTTTATAAGTCCAAAAATGTTAACTTGGGTACCCAACTAACACAGTTGGTTATGTTGTATGCTGGTATAGGTTTTGTAATACTTTTCATACATATAATACATAACAAACACAAAAAATAAACAGTTTTAATCTTACAGTACAGTACCTTGAAAAGTACGTGGCACAGATGGTAAAGAATCTGCCCGCAATGCAGGAGACACAGGTTCAATCCCTGGGTCAGAAAGATCCCAGAGAAGGGAATGGCGGCTCACTAGAATATTCGTGCCGGGAGAGCCACATGGACAGAGGAGCCTGGCGGGCTACAGCCCATGGGGGCACAGAGTCATGACCGAGCGACTCACACTGTCACGCAGTGTAACAGCTGGCATACAGCAGCTAGCAAGGAGTGAACGGGCAAGAAGAGCTACTGACGGGAGCAGGACGGGGAGGTGGGAGATGGTGGAGCTGAAGGATCATCAGCAGTAGGAGGCGGAGGGCGGGCTGCACTTTCACTCATGCTTGATACTGACAGCACAGGTCTTAAGTAAACGATCCGCTGATATCTAGGCAGCAGCTCTTTTTTCTCATCATGCATGACATGGTAGCACTGGATTGCATTCTGAACACCTGTGTACTGTTCTGTGTTCATGTCCGATGCCTCAAAAATTATCCTCAAATAAAATCTCCTTGCCATTTCCTGTCATTAATCCCTTTGGTTCTTCAGTTTCTTCTTCTTCCTCTTGGCTCTGTCCTTCCTCTGAGCATCTTCACATCTTTGAAAGTTTGCAACTTGAAGGTTCATATGTAGGGGACTTACTGTACCAAAGAGGAGAAAAAGCTACAACCAAAGACCCTGCTCATGGCAGAGAGAGAGAGAAAAAAAAGGTACAACTTCTAACCTTCTCCCTCTGTCTTTCAGGAGCTTCTATTGGCCAAATGGAAGCTACATCAAGCCAGAGGCCAAGGAACCGAAGTGTGTTCCCTGAAATAGCAGGTAGGAACAGGAAAGAGACAGGAAATGGGTCTGACCACAAACAGGAAAGCAATCTGTGCATTTGAGCCCCGGAGGTGAAGCTCTGTCAGACCAAGTGTTGCTTACTTCTAGCCCAGGCTTGCTCACAGACCTCCTCAGAATTAGCCCTAGCCACCCAGGTACTGACAAAACATCCCACTCTTCTCCAGGTACGGCTGGCCAGCTTTTAGGAAATACCGATCTAAGCTTTGTTTTGTTTTTCTAATTTTAAAAAAATTGTAGTTGATTTACAACATTGTATTAGCATCTGCTGTACAGCAAAGCCAATCAGTTACACATGTACATGTACCCACTCTTTCTTAGATTCTTTTCCCATATTGGCCATTGCTGTTCATTGTTCAGTCTCTAAGCCCTGGACAATGCTTTGCAACCCCATGGACTGCAGCACACCAAGCTTCCCTGCTTCCGCTTCAGCATCAGTCCTTCCAATGAACATTCAGAGTTGATTTCCTTTATGATTGACTGGTTTGATCGTCTCGTTGTCCAAAGGACTCTCAAGAGTCTCCTCCAACACTGCAGTTCAAAAGCATCAATTCTTCAGCACTTAGCCCAGCTGGTAAAGAATCTGCCTGCAATGCGGGAGACCTGGGTTTAATCCCTCTTGGGGAGATCCCATGGAGAACGGAAAGGCTACCTACTCCAGTACTCTGGCCTGGAGAATTCCATAGACTGTATAGTCCATGGGGTCACAAAGAGTTGGATACGACTGAGTGACTTTCACTTCACTAGCCTTCTTTATGGTCCATCTCTCACATCCATACATGCCTACTGGAAAATCTAGAGCTTTGACTATATGGATCTTTCTCAGCAAAGTGATGTCTCTACTTCTTGATATGCTGTCTAGGTTTGTCATAGGTTTTCTTCCAAGGAGCAAGACCTATAATATACACCATTACAGAGCCTCAAGTAGAGTTCCTCAAGCAGGTCCTTATTAGTTATCTATTTTATATATAGTAGTGTGTATATGTCAATCTCAGTCTCCCAATTTTTCCCTCCCTCCCTCACCCCACTGGTAATCGTGCTTGTTTCCTACATCTGTGACTCTATTTTTGTTTTGTAGAAAAGTTCATTTGTACCTTTTTTTTATATTCCACATACAAGTGATATCAGATGATATTTCTTCACCTTCTATCTGACTTACTTCACTCAGTATGACAATCTCTAGTTCCATCCATGTTGCTGCAAATGGCATTATTTCAAATTAAGTTTAAAAATACTTTTCTAAGTTAGAAATCAGTACCTCTGGAAAACTGCCTGCTGATCCAGTGGTTAGGACTCTGTGCTTCCAATGAAGGAGGCAGGGGATCGATCCCTGGCCAGGAATATCTCACCAAAAAAAAAAGTTGAAAAAATTAGAAATCAATCAGTTAGTTCAGTCGCTCAGTTGTATCCAACTCTTTGTGACCCCATGGACTGCAGCACGCCAGGCCTCCCTGTCCATCACCAACTCCCGGAGTTTACTCAAACTCATCTCCATTGAGTCTGTGATGCCATCCAACCATCTCATCCTCTGTCGTCTCCTTCTCCTCCTGCCCTCAATCTTTCCCAGCATCAGGGTCTTTTCCAGTAAGTCAGTTCTTTGCATCAGGTGGTCAAAGTATTGGAGTTTCAGCTTTAGCATCAGCCCTTCCAATGAACATCCAGGACTTATTTCCTTTAAGATGGACTGGTTGGATCTCCTTGCACTCCAAGGGACTCTCAAGAGTCTTCTCCAACACTACAGTTCAAAAGCATCAATTCTTTGGCGCTCAGCTTTCTTCACAGTCCAACACCCACATCCATACATGACCAATGGAAAAACCATAGCCTTGACTAGACAGACCTTTGTCAACAAAGTAATGTCTCTGCTTTTTAATATGCTGTCTAGGTTGGTCATAGCTTTTCTTCCAAAGAGGAAGCATCTTTTAATTTCATGGCTGCAATCACCATCTGCAGTGATTTTGGAGCTCAAAAAAATAGTCTCTCACTGTTTCCCCATCTATTTCCCATGAAGTGAAGGGAAAAGATGTCATGATCTTAGCTTTTTGAATGTTGAGTTTCAAGCCAACTTTTTCACTCTCCTCTTTCATTTTCATCAAAAGGCTCTTTAGTTCTTCTTCACTTTCTGCCATAAGGGTGGTGTCATCTGCATATCTGAAGTTATTGATATTTCTCCCAGCAATCTTGATACCAGCTTGTGCTTCTTCCAGCCCAGTGTTCCTCATGATGTACTCTGCATATAAGTTAAATAAGCAGGGTGACAACATACAGCCTTGACATACTCCTTTTCCTATTTGGAACCAGACTGTTGTTCCATGTCCAGTTCTAACTGTTGCTTCCTGACCTGCATACAGGTTTCTCAAGAGGCAGGTCAGGTAGTCTGGTATTCCCATCTCTTTCAGAATGTTCCACAGTTTATTGTGATCCACACAGTCAAAGGTTTTGGTGTAGTCAATAAAGCAGAAGTAGATGTTTTCCTGGAACCCTCTTGCTTTTCCAATGATCCAATGGATGTTGGCAGTTTGATCTCTGGTTCCTCTGCCTTTTCTAAAACCAACTTTAACATCTGGAAGTTCATGGTTCACATACTGTTGAAGCCTGGCTTGGAGAATTTTGAGCATGACTTTGCTAGCGTGTGAGATGAGTACAATTGTGCGGTAGTATGAACATTCTTTGGCATTGCCCTTCTTAGGGATTGGAATGAAAACTGACCTTCTCCTGTCCGGTGGCCACTGCTGAGGTTTCCAAATTTGCTGGCATAATGAGTGAAGCACTTTCACAGCATCATCTTTTAGGATTTGAAATAGCTCAACTGTAATTCCATCACCTTCACTATCTTTGTTCGTAGTGATGCTTTCTAAGGCCCACTTGACTTCACATTCCAGGATGTCTGGCTCTAGGTGAGTGATCACACCATCGTGATTATCTGGGTAATGAAGATCTTTTTTTATATAGTTCTTCCATGTATTCTTGCCACCTCTTCTTAATATCTTCTGCTTCTGTTAGGTCCATACCATTTCTGTCCTTTATTGTGCCCATCTTCGCATGAAATGTTCTCTTGGTATCTCTGATTTTCTCGAATAAGTCTTTAGTCTTTCCTATTCTATTGTTTCCCTCTATTTCTTTGCATTAATCTCTGAGGAAGGCTTTCTTATCTCTCTTTGCTATTCTTTGGAACTCTGCATTCGGAAGGGTATATCTTTCCTTTTCTCCTTTGCCTTTCACTTCTCTTCTTTTCATAGCTGTTTATAAGGCCTCCTCAGATAGCCATTTTGCCTTTTTGCATTTCATTTTCTTGGGGATGGTCTTGATCACTGCCTCCTGTACAATGTCACAAACCTCCATCCATAGCTCTTCAGGCACTCTGTCTATCAGATCTAATCCCTTGAATCTATTTGTCACTTCTACTGTATAATCGTAAGGGATTTGATTTAGGTCATACCTGAATGGTCTAGTGGTTTTCCCTACTTTCTTCAATTTAAGTCTGAATTTGGCAATAAGGAGTTCATGATCTGAGCCACAGTCAGCTCCTGGTCTTGTTTTGCTGACTATACAGAGCTTCTCCATCTTTGGCTGCAAAGAATATAATCAATCTGATTTTGGTGTTGACCATCTGGTGATGTCCATGTGTAGAGTCTTCTCTTGTGTTGTTGGAAGAGAGTGTTTGCTATGACCAGTGTGTTCTCTTGGCAAAACTCTGTTAGCCTTTGCCCTGCTTCATTCGTACTCCAAGGCCAAATTTGCCTCTTACTCCAGGTGTTTCTGACTTCCTACTTTTGCATTCCAGTCCCCTATGAAGAAAAGGACATTTTCTTTGGATGTTAGTTCTAGAAGGTCTTGTAGGTCTTCATAGAACTGTTCAACTTCAGCTTCTTCAGCATTATTGGTCGGGACATAGACTTGGATTATTGTGATATTGAAAGCTTTGCCTTGGAAATGAACAGAGACCATTCTGTCGTTTTTGAGATTGCATCCAAGTACTGCACTTCGGACTCCTGTTGACTATGATGGCTACTCCATTTCTTCTAAGGGATTCTTGCCCACAATAGTAGATATAATGGTCATTGAGTTAAAGTCACCCCTTTCAGTCCATTTTGCAGAAACCAATACCTCTGCTTATATTCATGTTTCATGTTTATGTTTCAATTGTTTTCAAGAGTTTATCGCCAATTAATAAATGTCTTTCTTTTCAACACTTGATATTCAAATATCTGCTCATAAAAATGTATCTTAGTCCTACTTTTGCTGCATTTATTCCCTAGAGCTTTTCCTTGGTTTTGTTTTATGTTTAGCAGAACTTTCAAGTAGCATGTTGAGAGCTTTAGGCAAATTTAAATAATCTCCTTTAAATTAAAAGGAAACTCAATGCACTGCAGGATTCCTTTGCTAGGCTGAGCCCCAGTCATCTGAAAGTCATTTGCCCAAAACATTTAGCAGGTACCCCTGGGAAATTCTGTGCATTCTGAGAGGCTCAGAACCATGTAATATAATAGGAATCTTCTAGAAAGCACCCGGAATAAGGGAAAGCAACATAGACAAATCAGACTTCCATTCATAACTAAGTAAAACTATTAAAATCACATTAACTTGGAAGCTATAATCTTCTGAAACTCTCATCTACATTTAAATCACAATATATGACCTCTTTACTATTTTACATCCATCTCCTTATTATAAGAATAATAAATGTTTGTTATAGAATATTCGGAAAATAAGGAAAAGTATAGTATTAAAGCTTTTGAAAAACTCATATCTCCAACATCTGAAGATAACCTCTCTTAACATTTTAATCCCTATCTTGTGCCAGTGTGTGTGTGTGTGTGTGTGTGTGTGTATAGCAGCTTTGGGGATGTACCACACATACAGTTGTATATCCTGATTTTTATCATTTACTATTTTATTTTGAGGATTTCTCCACACTATAATTTTCCACATCTAAAAAGATATTTTTAATTGGCTCATAATAATCTATTGCATGGTTGCACTATAATTTATTACATTATTTAAACATTTTTTGTTAAACATTTATGAACCACATTGCTACTTATGCCTTGACAAACCAATATGAAGAGACTGGGTTTTCCATCTATAAAAAGGAGTCACATCATCTTGAAAGAAGCTGGCATTTCCTCTTCTCTGCCTCTAATTATCTCTTAGCTGTCTTTGGTTTTACACTAGCTATTTAAGCCTTCTCCTTGTGTTGTACTGAAGAGTAGGAGTGAGAAAATAGGCCCCTACATATGGGAACTTGATCAAAGGTGTGGATAATTATTAAATTATTTTATGAATATATTTTATGAAATGTTTTTATGGAATTATTACTTACTAAATGGATAATTATTACAGTAATGCTTTGGAAGAAAACAAGCTTTGTTCTTGCTCTTTATAAACTGCAGGTCACTGCTGACATATTTGAGAACGTATATATATTTGTTTATGTATATTTAAAAGTATATATATCTCTACATTCATGTGTATATATATGTGTGTATGCATGTCTGTCTGTGTGTATACATATATATTTATACACACACATATGTTTAGATGCTTAGAGACCCCTGGAAAGTGAGTGATGAATTATGAATGCTAGAGAAGGCTACTTTGGCCACCTCATGCGATGAGTTGACTCACTGGAAAAGACTCTGATGCTGGAAGGGATTGGGGGCGAGAGGAGAAGGGGACAACAGAGAATGAGATGGCAGGATGGCATCACCGACTCGATGGACATGAGTTTGAGTGAACTCCAGGAGTTGGTGATGGACAGGGAGGCCTGGCGTGCTGTGATTCATGGGGTCGCAAAGAGTCGGACACGACTGAGCGACTGAACTGAACTGAACTGAACTGAACTGAGAGAAGGCTAGGTTTAAGGGCCTGATTTATTTGGGAGTACCCATTGGGTTTTCTTGTTCCTTTTGTAATTTTTCTTAAGACATTAATGATTTGGAGTGAGATTGGTCCAGAGAAGTCTTTACAGCACTAGAAGCTATCTTATTAAGCATATTTATACTTTTGCTATATTATACCATACATATTGATATATAAGTAGAAAAGCAATAATTATGACAAAAACATTATAAAATTGTTGTAAGGATTAGAGATGCTGCATAAAGAATTCAGCTCAATGATTGGCTAACTGAAAATACCCCAAAGGTGTCATACACTCTTAGTGTCAACATCCTTAACTTTCTTTGAATAGGGCTTTGTAATTCACAAAGGGCTTCCCTGGTCACTCAGACAGTAAAGAATCTGTCTGTAATGCAGGAGACCTGAGTTTGATCCCTGGGTCAGAAAGATCCCCTGGAAAAGGAAATAGCTACCCACTCCAATATTCTTGCCTGGAGAATTCCATGGGCTGTAGCCCTAAAGCAAGCTACAGTCCATGGGGTTGCAAAGAATTGAACAGGACTGAAAGACTAACACTTTCACTTTTACAGCTTACAAAGAACTTTCACACACATTTGCTCTTTTAGCTGTCACAACATCTCAGAGAGGTAGACAAGGATAACAATCTTTTTACTTTTTGGGGGGAGGGCCCCTGCACCACATGGCATCTGGGACCCTATTTCCACAACCAGAGATTGAACCCATGCCCCTGCATTGGAAGTGCAGAGTCTTGGAGAGGAGCTGTACCACGTCCAGGAGGTGGTGGCTGCTTGGGCACCGGAGGGCCGAGAGGAGCTGATCCACATTCAAAGCAGGAGGGGCGGCCTTGAGGAGATACCCCTCGTCCAAGGTAAGGTACAGCGGCTGCGTCTTGCTGGAGCAGCTGGGAAGAGGTACTCCACGATCAAGTGGAATATAAGAATCCAGTGTTCTGGGGAGGAAGGAACAAGATGGCGGAGGGATAAGACGGCGAGACCACTTTCTTCCCCACAAATTCATCAAAAGAACATTTGAATGCGGAGTAAAGTCCACAAAACAACTTCGGAATACTGGCAGAGGACATCAGGCTCCCAGAAAAGCAGCCATTGTCTTCTAAAGGAAAGAGAAGAAATCAAGCTCCACCCACCAGAACACTGACACATGCCTCCCTAACCAGGGAACCCGGACAAGTCACCTGTCCAACCCCACACACAGCGAAGAAACTACATAATAAAGAGAACTCCACAAACTGCAAGAAGAGGGAAAGGCCACCCCAAGCAAAGCAATATAAGCAAGATGAAGAGGCAGAGAAATACCCAGCAAGTAAAGGAACAAGATAATTGCCCACCAACACAAACAAAAGAAGAAGATATAGGGAATCTACCTGATAAAGAATTTCAAATTTTGATGGTGAAAATGATTCAAAATCTTGAAAGCAAAATGGAGTTACAGATAAATAACCTGGAGAAAAGGATTGAGAAGTTGCAAGAAAGATTTAATAAGGACTTAGAAGAAATAAAAAAGAGTCAATATACAATGAATAATGCAATAGATGAGATCAGAAACACTCTGGAGGGAACAAACAATAGAATAACAGAGGCAGAAGACAGGATTAGCGAACTAGAAGATAAAATTGTAGAAATAAATGAAACAGAGAGGAAAAAAGAAAAACGAATTAAAAGAAATGAGGACAATATTAGAGCCCTCTGGGACAATGTTAAACGCTCCAACATTCGAATCATAGGAGTCCCAGAAGAAGAAGACAAAAAGAAAGACCATGAGAGAATACTTGAGGAGATAATAGTTGAAAACTTCCCTAAAATAGGGAAAGAAATAATCACCCAAGTCCAAGAAACCCAGAGAGTCCCCAACAGGATAAACCCAAGGCGAAATACTCCAAGACACATATTAATCAAATTAACAAAGATCAAACACAAAGAACAAATATTAAAAGCAGCAAGGGAAAAGCAGCAAATAACACATAAGGGGATTCCCATAAGGATAACAGCTGATCTTTCAACAGAAACTCTTCAGGCCAGAAGGGAGTGGCAAGACATACTTAAAGTGATGAAAGAAAATACCCTACAGCCCAGATTACTATACCCAGCAAGGATCTCATTCAAATATGAAGGAGAAATCAAAAGCTTTACAGACAAGCAAAAGCTGAGGGAATTCAGCATCACCAAACCAGCTCTCCAACAAATGCTAAAGGATCTTCTCTAGACAGGAAACACAGAAAGAGTGTATAAACTTGAACCCAAAGTAATAAAGAAAATGGCTACGGGATCGTACTTATCAATAATTACCTTAAACGTAAATGGGTTGAAATTTTCAAAAAGGCTAGGAAACAATTCTCATAGCCATCAATAGTTCAGTGTTGAGTAGTTTTTAAAGTTTGGGACAAACTGTAGTATTTGCTATTTGAAGTGCTATTTGTAATTGGCATATTACGATGTAACATTGGTCTTCATTTCCAACTTAAAACGCCTAAAAATGCCTAACAGGTTTTTAGATTTGTGAATTTTAGTTGAAATGTATTTTACGATGTTACTAAACCTGCAGAAATATTGAAATATTTCAGAGAACTTATTCACTGTACATTTAATTTATTTTATTTATAAAAGTTATGAACTGTAGAAAGTTTTACTTGTTGGGTCAAAGGCTTGTTGCTTCAAATGCTTGTTGCATTTGAAGTGCTAGTTACAAGAAAATCAAATACCTTCAATGTATAAATGCTATTAAGTTTTTAAAGGACTCTGGAGTATAAGTAAGTTTGTTTAAAGAAATTTAGTCTATTCAACCTGAATCAGCTCTGTCAAACATTAATTAAAAGCCTCATTTTAAAAAAATAAATAAATAAATAAATAATGGTGGTGGGAGGGAGGGTTGGGAAGCTGGCTGGAGGTGGAGGTGGTGAAGTTTATAAATCTAATTAAAAATGAAGTTGCATTTCCATTTTCCAAATCCACCCATCCACCAGCGTACTGTGTCACTAGACATTATGTACGATTTTACTTTGCGACAGAAACCATTACATTTAAAAATTCATTACAGCAAGGTGAGTTAGACTCATGATGGATGCAGCTTTAATTCTGCCATATATTCAGTTCAGTTCAGTTCAGTTCAGTCGCTCAGTCGTGTCCGACTCTCCGCGACCCCATGAATCACAGCACGCCAGGCCTCCCTGTCCATCACCAACTCCCGGAGTACACTCAAACTCATGTCCACAGAGTCGGTGATGCCATCCAGCCATCTCATTCTCCGTCGTCCCCTTCTCCTCCCGCCCCCAACCTTTCCCAGCCATATATTATTACAGTTAAAATGTAAATGATGAAAAATATTTTGTATTTATCAGCATTTATGTGGAAATGTGTTTTACAGTGATATATGATGTTATATTTCTATTATTGTGATGAAAAAAAAGCAATACAAAAAGACGAAGTGTTTATTAAAACATGAAAAAAAAAAAAAGAAAGAAATGGTTTTGCAGCACTGAAGAGATTATAGAAAGTAAATAAGCTAGATCAGACCTGTTTTATGTAGTAATTTTATAGTTTAATTATTTCAGTTGTAAAATATTGTTATACTGTTAATTAGTTCTGATTGTTCATATTAAACTATTGTAATGCAAATAAATAAATAAATAAAATTAAAAAAAAAAAAAGAAAGTGAACCTTTCCAAAATTAAAACTCAATAAATTCAAGGAAACATCCAAAAAAAAAAAAAAAAAAGGAAGTGCAGAGTCTTAACCACTAGACTGCCAGGGAAGTCCTGTGGAAGAGCATCTCTTTTTGTCTCAAAGACCTTCCACTCTGCAGCTCAAGATGGCGACCTACACGTTTGCTGCCAACCACGTAAATGGCCACACTAGACTAAATTTATTATAAACTATCACTTTGGCAAAAGCAGATAGAATGAGTGGACAACTTTGGCAAATCACTCTATTCTAGCAGAGACATAGGCTCCAGACTCTGTGCTAATGAACTGCTTGTTTGATTTTAGTTTAAGTTCCTTAAATCACCCTCTGTGTTTGACCAAAGTCAATAATAATGATAATAATAATACCACTGTGCTCTCAAATCTGGGGCTAAATGTTACAAGTACAAAAGAAAATAAATCAGTCAAAATTACATCTTTTTAGGAGTGGAACTTGAAAAAGTATTCTGGCAAGACTCTTCTAAACAACACTGCACTTACTAATTGAATATAACAATCTAAGCATTCCTCTGGAGTGTCTGACGAGCATTTAACATCCTCTTCCTTTCGCTGGATTTCATTGCAGTGTAGGTGTACAGGAGACCTTCAAGCTGTTTGTAACACAGATCTATACTCTTCTTAAATGCACATCTAGAGACAAGAAGTTGGATGGGAGTTACATTTAGGGAAAAATATCCAAGGGGATAGCCATCATTCAGTGAGAGGCTGGCAGAAAAGTTGCATTCCAGGTCAAGGTCATTTCTCCCCAAATAAACTGAAGAGCCCAGTGGGCTCAGAGTCAATGGTTCAGCACTTAGGAGTGCTCTGGGTCAAGCTTAGTGCTTACATGGCTCATCAATTTGTTTTCGAAGAGCTGCCCCAAAGTCAGCAGGGTTAATCAATTCTAACCACTGGGCAATGAAATAGTCAATAAACTCATCCCACGAGGCTATGAAGGAAGAAGGCAGGACAGACCATTTGATTGTCTTAATCATTAAGAACCATTCATGACAGAACCAATCAATCTGATCTCCATTGCCTATTAGCACTCAACCATTAACTGACTCAACATGTGTTCTCCTCATTTTCAAAATATTCTTAGAGTCACAGCTGACAACGGAGAAGGCAATGGCAAGCCACTCCAGTACTCTTGCCTGGAAAATCCCATGGACGGAGGATCCTGGTAGGCTGCAGTCCATGGGGTCGCTACGAGTCAGACACGACTGAGCGACTTCACTTTCACTTTTCACTTTCACACATTGGAGAAGGAAATGGCAACCCACTCCAGTGTTCTTGCCTAGAGAATCCCAGGGACGGGGGAGCCTGGTGGGCTGCCGTCTATGGGGTCACACAGAGTCGGACACGACTGAAGTGACTTAGCAGTAGCACAACTGACAAGCGGTTTCGTTGGCTTCATTAAGCACTGGAATGGAATTGTAACTCAAGTACATTAGCAGAAGGACATATCTTTTTCCGAATTAGCAGGAGAGACAAAAAATAAAAATAAAACAGGAAGGCTGGTTAAAGTACACACTCAGATTCCCAGCCTGGTGGGGAATTATTCAGGGAATACAAAGGGAGGTAGAAATAGAAATGATATTTGGATGATGTTAAACTATGTTAGAGAAGATGTGGAGGTCAGCTGCTACTGCTGCTGCTGCTGCTGCTAAGTCACTTCAGTCGTGTCCGACTCTGTGTGACCCCATAGACGGCAGCCCACCAGGCTCCCCCATCCCTGGGATTCTCCAGGCAAGAACACTGGAGTGGGTTGCCATTTCCTTCTCCAATGTGTGAAAGTGAAAAGTGAAAGTGAAGTCGCTCAGTCGTGTCCAACCCTTAGTGACCCCATGGACTGCAGCCTACCAGGCTCCTCCATCCATGGGATTTTCTAGGCGAGAGTACTGGAGTGGCTTGCCATTGCCTTCTCCATCAGCTGCTACTACAAGTCACCAAATCAGCACAGAAAAAACACAGAGCAGCGATAAGATCTGCATGATCCACACAGCTGCTTCAAGTCTCCCTTCGCTAAAAAACAGAACATCTGATAAATTCTTGACTTGTCTTGGCATTTTCGTCTCAGAATATAGAGGAAGAAAGGAAGTTAGCTGAGTCAGAAGGAATGTGCAGGGATGTGGAAGGGTGGAGTCCTGGAGAGTTAATCTAGTGTTTCACCTTAACCCTTGCTGTCTTCAAAAATAAAAAAAAAAAAAGATATCTGAAAGCTTATCTAAATGCTGTGTACAATGAATGATGTCTGTAATTTGCTTCAAAATTGTCTAATTGCAGCAGGAAGTGGGTGGAGGGTGATAGGTGGGGGTAGAGAAAAAAATAGGATTGTCTATGAGCTGATCATTGTTGAAACTAGATGATAGCTCCATGGGGGTTCATTTTGTTACTTTCTCCATTTGAGTATGTTTGACAATTCCCATAATAATAAGTAAAACAAAATAATAGATGACTCATTCCAAAGCAAAAATAAAACCTCTGAAAGGAAGAATAACTTAAAGATATGACAAGCTTTCAAAAAAGAAACAGTCTATTGGCAGAGGCACAAACAATCCCCTTTAGGGAGAAAGTGAGTGTGTTTTGGAGTGTGGGGTGAGGAGGCAGCCTCAAAAATCATGAGACTCGACAAGGAACCATTGGGAAATTGGTGGAGACATTTTTGCTTGTTGAAATATCTGGGGGCAATGCTGGTCCTCACTGTTAGAAGGCCAGGGATGCTAAAAGTCCTTTAGCCCAAGGGCCATATAATTGTCCTCCCAATGACAGCTGCACCCCCACTGAACTGTTGAAACCAAAGTGCCAAAGTGGACACCAAGGAACTCTTCTATTAACCTGACCTGAAGGGCACATGGCCCATGGATGGGAAGGATAAATAATAAAGAATGGATAATAAAGACTCACAAGGGATTGTGAGAAAAGGGTCAAGAAAGCCAAAAATTGAATGATTAGACACTTGCCAAGTTCAAAAGTCAGCACTATATTGAGGTGCAATAACAATCTAACTTTTGCAGATCACAGAAAGAAGGTAGAATTTCCTTTAACCTAGAAAAGGTAGCACAAGTGTGGTTAAAAGAGAGCTGGGGAGTAAAATGGTAAGAGAGTAAATCATGAGAAAACACCACCAGAAAATTATACCCAGACCCCAGGGAGGTTGTGCCAGGACTACTCAACCAGGAAGACTCAACCGTCGCCTCAGGCTCTGGGAGCTGTCTTACCTCCTTTCAGAAAAATGCAATAAACCACAGGTCACCATCAGAGGCTTCCCAGGTAGCTCAGTGGTAAAGAATCTGCCTGCCAATGCAGGAGACGCAGGAGATTCGGGTTTGATCCCTGGGTCAAGAAGATTCTTCTGGAGGAGAAAATGGCACCCCACTCCAGTATTCTTGCCTGGACAATCTCATGAATGGAGGAACCTGGTGGGTTACAGTGCATAGGGTCGCAAAAAGTCAGACACAACTGAGCGACTGAGCATGCATAGCACTGTCAGTGGGTGAGCAAGCCTGACTTCAAGTCTGTCTGGTCTCTCACCCTGTGGATCAGGTCCTAACTTTAAGGAGCTTCTAGTCTGGTTTGGGGCAACAAGACACATTGAAACAACAATTCTGAAGGTCAGAAAAACACCATCAGGTTAAGTCCTAAACGAGTTGCATAGATGGTTAACAGCCAAAGCCAAGGAGAGGAAGAGTTGTGGCTCGAGTCAGCAGAGGGTGAAACAAAAGGCGATATAACCGTGATCTTAAGAGAGAGGCAGGTTTTAAGTAACCATTAAAAGGAGAGAGCATTTTGTGGAAAGTATAGAATTAGGGAGTAAGGTGGTCCAGTGGCTCAGAATCCCTGCTCCCAATACAGACAGGGGGCCCGGGTTTGAATCCTGTTAGGAAACTAGATCCTGCATGCCAAAATGAAGATCAAAGATCTCATGTGCCACAGGTAAGACCTGGTGCAGCAAATATATATATATATATATATATATATATAGCTTCTCTCATAGCTCAGACAGCAACTTGCTCCTTGGAAAAAAAGCTATGACAAACCTAGACAGCATATTAAAAAACAGAGACATCATGTTACCCACCAAGGTTCATATAGTCCAAACTATGGTTTTTCCAATAGTCATGTACCAATGTGAGTTGGACCATAAAGAAGGCTGAGCGCTGAAGAACTGATGCTTTCAATTCTTTCTGGAGAAGACTCTTGAGAGTCCCTTGGACAGCAAGGAGATCAAACAGGTCAATCCTAAATGAAATCAACCTTGAATATTCATTGGAAGGACTGATACTGAAGCTGAAGCTCCAATATTTTGGCCACCTGATGCAAAGAGCCGACTCACTAGAAAAGACCCTGATGCTGGGAAAGATTAAGGACAGGAGGAGAAAGGGGCAACAAAGGGTGAGATGGTTGGATGGACTGACTCAATGAACAAGAATTTGAGCAAACTCCAGAAGACAGGGAAGGACAGGGAAGCCTGGTGTACTGTAATCCGTGGGGTCGCAAAGAGTTGGATGCAACTTAACAACAGAATGACAACTATATGTGTGTATACACACATAATTGGGTGGGGGTAAGAAAGAAAATGAAAAAAGTTCTCATCCTTTGACCATGTCTTGACTTAGGACTTAGACACCCTACCAACTTTCCTAGCAGGTATATGCTTAGAGTCTGGCCTTCTTGCCTTGCTCAGCCCCTGGATATTTCTGGGCTCTGGACTTCTACAGTACACCTGCCTCTGGCTCATTACTGCTCAGGCTCTTGGGTCTTATTGTCCTCTGGCCACAGATCTCTCAGAATCTCTTCTGGCCAATTGCCTCAGTGCCTTGGCCTGATACAAGTATCACTGGTCACCCTTGGACAGACTGCTCAGACACATTCCCAAGAAAGGGAAGGAAGGCAGCATTTTATCTGGACAGGGAACTGAGATCATGGTGTGTGAGTGAGTGCTTTCTTTTTTTAAAAATGTTCCATTTATGTATTTACTCATTTTGCTGGCTTAGGTCTTGCTGCAGCATGTGTGATTTTAGTTGCAGCATATGAACTCTTAGTTGTGGCATGTGGGATCTAGTTCCCTGAGGGATTGAACCCAGGACCCCTGCATTGGGAGCATGGAGTCTTAGTCACTGGATCACTGGGGAAGTCCCTGGGTGCTTTCATGTAATCAAATCCAAGGGAAATTTTGTCCAAAAATGTTCTCTATTTCTCTCCAGGCCTTGATACAGATCTTTGTATCTAGTCATTTTTTATTTTCTAAAAGTTGGCACCAAACCTGATAGAGAAATGCACTTAAATGCATCATGGACAGTAGATTGGAATGTTTTGGAAAAATATTTGCTAAAGCAGTGGTAACTGAACCAGTGGCAATGTGGCATCTGGAATCAGCTTATAAAGCATTGATCATGAGTTTTCCAGATCAGGTAGGAAGATCCTGAGCTCACTTCCTCCCATGGACACACCAGACTTAAAGTGCATGGAGAACAACTAGCCCTGAGACCCACCTAAAGACCAGCAGAAATGACTTTCTACAACTAATGATAGGAAGAAAAGGCCATGGTGAGACAGGCTGGAGGTGCAGAGATGAAGTCTAGTCGGAAGTCACACCTCCCTATGCAGCACCCACAAAGGAGGAGGGCTATCAGAGTTGATGAAGCCCCTTGAAGAAAGGACTGCACAGAGAAGATGAATCCCCCGAAACCCTTCCGCTTCCCCCCTACCGCCCCCCACCCTGCCGTCAACACCTGGCTTTGAAAATCAGAGGATCTATGTCCAGGGGAGCTGGAGACCTGTGGGAAACTGAGACTCTGATCATTTTTCAGTTGTTTGCTTTTGATCATGACCCATGGCATGTGGGATCTTAGTTTCCCGATCAGGAATCAAACCCAGGAACCCTGCATTGAAAGCTCAGAGTCGTAACCACTGACCTACCAGGCAAGTCCCCTGAGACTCTCATCTTGAAGGGCTTGGGCACAGACTTACTTGCTGTGAGTCCCAGGGCAGAGGCAGCAGCTTGGAAAGTTCCTGGGTCATATGAGAAGGTGACTCATTGACTAATTTAGGGCATGTGCTGGAGGGGAAGGGATTGGGTGGGACTTTCTCTAAAACCAAAGTGCTGGCGGGTGCTATTTAAAAAATTCTCCTTCCACCTAGCTGGCCTGGTGCTGGATGGTGCCATGACTGTCATGATTCATCAAACTAGCTAACACCATTCATCTGCCCTGGTGTTCCTCTGACAAGTAACCCTGCCCAACCAGTCTACCCGAGCCAAAGTGGCTCCCTCCCTGCCCCACCCAGCAGGTCACCCTGGCCAGTACCAGTGCCCACTCTGGGGAGTAGCTCCAGCTCCTGGGGTCAGTCCTGCACACCAGAGTTCCTGCAACAGTCACAGCCAGGCCTTGCAACACCAGGGACCAGGACTGCACATCTGCACAATGGTAGCAATTGTGACAGGACCACTCAGCCAGATGGCTAAGAACCAACCCCGCCCACCAATGCACCTGCAGCAATCATGGCCCAGTCACAACAAGGGGGCACACACAGCCCATTGGAGATCTGGCTCTGATGACAAGGGAGTATGATGACACAAGACCCCATAAGACATCTTCTACATAAGACCACTCTTTCAAGACCTGAAGATGTAGCTGATATACCTAATACATGGAAACAAACTCAAAGACTTAGGTAAAATGAGGAGATAAAGGAACACCTTCCAAATGAATGGCAAAAAATCTCAGAAAAATAACTAAATGAAACAAAGATAGGCAATTTCCCCAGATAAAAAGTTCAAAGAAACAGTCACAAAAATACTCACCGGGAGAAAAATGGATGAACTCAGTGAGAACTTCAACAAAAAGATAGAAAACAGGAAAAAGAACCAGTCAGAACTGAAGAATATAATAACTGACCTGAAATGCACACTAGAGAGAATCAATAGCAGATTAGAGGATGCAGAACATATCAGTGACCTGGAAAACAGAGAAGTGGAAATCATCAAAAAGAAAGAGAATTTTTAAAAGTTAACATAGTTTAAGGGACCTCTGGGAGAGCATCAAATGTACTAACATTCATATTATCAGGTCCCAGAAGGAGGAGAGAAAGGGACAGAAAACCTATTTGAAGAAATAATGGCTAAAAACTTCCCTAACCTGGTGAAGGAAACAGACATCCAAATTCAGGAATCACAGAAAGTCCAAGCAAGAGGAACTCAAAAAGATCAACACCAAGATAAATTATAATTATTATTAAATATATTTATTTAAGTAATTAATATTAAATAATTATAATTAAAATGTCAAACATTGAAGAGACAGTCTTAAAAGCAGCAAGAGAAAAATAACTAGCTACATACAAGGGAACCCCCCAATGAGCTATCAGCTGATTTTTCAGCAGAAACTTTACAGATCAGAAATGATGGCCACCATTTATTAAAAGTCCTGAAAGGAAACTACTCACAGCCAAGAAAACTCTACCTGACCAGGTTATAATTCAGAATTGAAGGAGAGATAGTTCCCCAGACCAGCAAAAGCCAAAGGAGTTCATCACCACTAAATTGGCCTTTCACAAAAAGTTAAAGGAACTTTAAACAGAAAAGCAAAGGCCATAACTCGAAACAAGAAAATTCTGAAAGAAAAAAAATCTCACTGATAAAGGCAAACACATAGTAGAGGTAGTATGAACGTTAAAAGACAAAAGTCATAAAATTCTCTACATTTAAAATAATTGGGAACTTCCCTGGTGGTCCAGTGGCTAAGAGTCCATGCTTCCAATGCAGGGGGCCTGGGTTCCATCCCCAGGCAGGGAGCTGATCTCATATGTGGCAACTAAACCTCCTGTGTGCTGCATCTAACACCTGATCCAGCCAAATAAATAAAAACAAATATTGAAAATGTTCAAATTAAAATGATTAGTTAAGTGACACACAAAATTAAAAAGTGTAAAATATGATGTCAAAAACAAATGTGAGAGGGGGTGTAAAAATGTAGTGCCTTTAGAAAGTGCTCAAAACTAAGTGACCATCAACTTAAAGCAGACTGCTAGACATTAACACATAGGCTGTTTCATATGAACCTCATGGTAACTGCAAACCAAAAATCTATAACAGATACACACAAAAAATAGAGACAGGAATACAAACATAACAGTAAAGGAAGTCATCAAAGCACAAGGGAAGAGGCCAGAAGAAGCAAGGAACAGAGAAGAACTGCAAAAACTATCAGAAAACAATTAAAATGGCAATACATAACATCCCTAATAACAATTGCTTTGTAAACGGACTAAAGCCTTCCAATCAAAAGGCTTAGAATGGCTGAATGAATAAACACTAATTTGCACACCTACACCTATGTCGATTGACAATAGACAAGATACAAACACAACCTACATGTCCATCAACAGACAACTAGATAAGGAAGATGTGATTCATAAGTCACATGGATATAATGTACAGCATACAGAATGTAGTCAATAATATTGTGATAACTTTCTCTGGTGACAGACCATTACTATACTTATTGTGGTGATCAAGTCATAATGTATATAAATAGTGAAACACTAAGATATACATCTGAAATTAATATAATAATTAGCTTCAGATGCTGAAAACTAATATAATGATTAATTTCAGAATATAATATAATATTGCATAGCACCTATACTTCACTTAAAAAAAGAAGCTTACAGTCCAGACAAAAAGTCAATCCATGTACTTGGAAAAAATATTATGCATATTTTTAAGTGGGAGTTGGGGGACGTCAGTCATGGAAAGTGCTATTCAAATACAGTATTTTAGAACTTAAATAAATGTTCAATTTATCTTTTTTTTAAAGCATTGATACATCAGCTCCACCAAGAGTTAATAAATCTAAATGGGTCATGATACAAATTGTAACCAAAAAGACCCTGCTATGTAATTCACATATATATTGGGACTGTAATACTTATGATAGCCTGAAACAAATTACTGCGTTTGTTCTAAACATGATTTTTTATTTATTTTTATTTTTTGACCTTGCCCCGCAGCCTATGGGATCTTAGTTCCCCCTCCAGTGATCAAACCTGTGCCCTCTGCAATGGAAGCATAGATTCTTAACCACTGGACAGCCAGGAGTTCCCTAGACGTGATTTTAAAAAACTACGTATCATCCATCTTTTTTGCCATAAGTTACTGCCACTCACAGTTCTGAAATTTAAAGGATATTTTTTTCTTCTAAAAATCAGAACTGTACTTCCTAGTAAAACATCCAAGTAGACACAAATTATGACAGGGTTGGTCACCTAACAGAAATGCATTAAATATAGTACCTGTGGAGGCGGATGAGGTGAGGGCAAGGTGAACACTGTGCTTTTTCTTTGTTTACTGGTGCTGCAAACATGATGTTTGGGTTCGTGGGTTGGTATTTATCTGAAATCATGTTGATACAGGCATGAATGTTCTGAGTTTTTGAAGGATAAGGATGTGTGTGTGTGTGGATGAGCTGTTATTGTGCCTGATGGAGCACATTTCTCTTTTTTTTAAGTAATTTTATTTGTTTATTTTTGGCTGTGCTGGGTCTTTGTTGCTGCACTGGCTTTTCTCTAGTTGCAGTGAGTGGGGGTTACTCTCTAGTTGCAGTGCGTAGGCTTCTCACTGCAGTGCTTCTCTTGTTGAGGAGCACAGGCTCTAGGGCGCCTAGGCTTCAGTAGCTGTAGCACATGGGCTCAGGAGTTGCTGCTCCTGGGCTCTGGAGCACAGGCTCAATAGTTGCGGCACACAGGCTTAGTTGCTATGCAGCGTGTGGAATCTTCCCAGATCTGGGATCGAACCTGTGTCTCCTGCATTGGCAGGAAGATTCTTTACCACTGAACCATCAGGGAAGCCCTGGAGTACATTTCTCTTAATGAAGAGACTTGGAAAGCTATAAACATTGCACAACATAGATACTTGATAACAACAGCATGTTTTATTTGGGAAAAATAACTGGCAGCTCAAAGCAGTTGATGCTGTTTGTGTACTACCATTGAGAGAGAAAAAAAAAAAAAAAAACCCACTCTGGGAGGAGGAAACCAGAGAGCTTCTATGAAGACAGTTTTGTAGGCAGTTTCTGGGAAGATCACATCTTGGACACATCACTTTAATGTGCTGATGAGTTTTTAGAAAGACCATCCTCAGCTCTTTCAAGTTTATTCTGTTCCATATTTTAGTAGATTCTGAATTGCTAATACTGACTCAAATTGATGAAGGGATTTTTCCTGAACACGAAACTAGAAAGAATGCTTTTCCACAGAGTCCCAACAGGACACGAGGTAATGATTCTAGCCTAGCGTTTTCTACATCAAAGTTTCTTCAAGTAGTCACTCAAAAGTCTGTTGATTGATCATTAGGCAAAAAACAGATCAAAGACAAATATTAAAATGAGTTATGAAGTTCAGGCTCATTCAAACCCCAAGCACATGGAGTTTTACTCATTGAGAAAGCAAGTGTGCTTCTGTCTAAAATCTTGTTCTGGTTTCTTAAACATTCTTCAGCTATGATTAGAGAGTATGTTATGAACTCATCTTTGCATAGTGAACATACTTAGATTCTAAGAAATATAAATTACAAATAGAATGTTATTTTTATACCGCATAAAGGTATGTGAGGAACTTTGAATGTTAGGTACATATAATGGATTTGTGACAACAGCCTCTGCTGGACTTGCCTTTTCTGCACAGGGTGAAGAAAACAGATGAACAAACCACAGCAGTGTGTAGCCTCCCTTGGCCCGGCTGGGAAAACATTTCTCAAGCCTGTGGTCTACAGTCCAGCTGTTTGTCCAGCAACATCAGCGTAGCCAGCAGGTCACTTCTGGATCCCAGGCTGTAGAGTGTCTCCCACTGTTGACCAAGCTAGGACAACACAGAAAGCATGACCCCCACAACATGGTGTAGGGGTTAACAGTTATTTTATCTTTTAAAAAATAAAACCACCCCCCTTAAACCTCAAACAAACTAATAGTCTTATCAAACTGGCTGTTTAAAACCATCTTCCTTTATCTGCTTGTCCAAGAGTGAAAGAACAGAAAGAGCCAAAAGGCTAATAATTGTCCCCACCTGCTTTATTCAAAACCACAGTGCTTATTGCTTCAAGGTTCCAGAATTTTCAGTCCTCAAAAAAGGACTCCTGTTAAACTTTTTAAAAAAATTTTTACTGGAATACAGTTGATTTTACAATGTTGTGTTTCAGGTGGATAGCAAAGTGAATCCGTTACACATATACATATAGTCACTCTTTTTAAGATTCTTTCCCCTATAGGCTATTACAGTACTGAGTAGAGCTCCCTGGGCTACACATGAGGTCCTTATTAGTTATCTATTTTATATACAGTACTATGCATATGTCAATCCCAATCTCCCAGTTTATTCCACCCCCTCTTACCCCTGTTAACCATAAGTTTATTTTTTACATCTGTAACTCTATTTCTGTTTTTCAGATAAGTTAATTTGTAGCCTGTTTTTTAGATACTACATGTAAGCAATATCATATGATATTTGTCAAAAAAAAAGAGAACATGTGTAATGCGGTGTACACTTTCCATTCCACATCTGACACTGCTGCTGCTAAGTCACTTTAGTCATGTCCGATTCTGTGTGACCCCATAGACGGCAGTCCACCAGGATCCCCCGTCCCTGGGATTCTCCAGGCAAGAACACTGGAGTGGGTTGCCATTTCCTTCTCCAATGTAATGAGGTTTTTTTTCACTTAACTCTGCACCAACCAATTTTCCAGCTCTTCTCACACCGACTAGGTGTCCTACAATTCCATTCCATTCTGTTCTGACACTAACCACACTGAATTAGTGCAGACCCCACAGGTTATAAGGCTTCCCAGGCGGTTCTACTGGTAAAGAACCTGCCTGCCAGGTAAGAAACATAGAGACCTGGGTTCAACCCCTGGGTCAGGAAGATCCCCTGGAGGAGGGCATGGCAACCCACTCCAGTATTCTTGCCTGAAGGATCCCGTGGACAGAGGAGCCTGGTGGGCTACAGTCCATGGGGTCGCAAAGAGTCGGACATGACTAAAGCGACTTACAGACACACACACACACACACACACTCACACAGGAACAAAACTCATAACTCCCTTCTTCTTGCTTCAATACTTCTAATCTCACTTGGAAAGCTGGCTGGCAGACGAAAGGTGGCCCTGAGAAATGGTTTCTAGAAACCTCCTTCAGCTTCCCTTCCCTTCTGGCTCTTGTGAGTCAACTGTCTCTTGATTGGTCATCATGTTAAAAGAGATCAAAAATGGGTACTAAAAATGGTTAGGATGCCCAGATTTATTCAAACCCCAAATACAGGGAGTTTCACTCATTTAAAGCCTCCTTCATCTACAGATCAAGAGTGCTTTTTTCACTGATGCTGGTCTTCCCATTGGTCACCAGCTCCCAAGCCATTCAACTAGAAAACTGCCACGGCCCTTCAGTTCCAGGAAAGTGGCGTTTAGATTCTCATGGGCCCAGAAAAATCAGGAGACCTACCTAAGAGGGACAAAAGGAGAAAAGATGCCCCCTCCCTCAAATTATTTCTACAGAAACTTTGAAGTCTCCTCCCTTCCTGCTCTTCCCAGCCCCACTCCCAACATTCACCACAATGACTCACAGATTCTCACCTGAAAGTGGTTATTTATGAATTTTATACCACAGTAACCTCTAGATGATCTGGTCATATATTCACACATACACTTTGGGATTTGTTTTTCTCAGAGCCTTTGAAATGCTTCCTGTTACAGGAGGGGTGGCCTCTAGGTTCTTAAGACAATGTGAGTTTTAAGTTTAGTTTATTGGTCCCCGCCCAAAGTGTCAGAGAGAACTGGGAAGATCCAGACGCAAAAGACCCCAGAACGTGGGACTTCTCTGGCAATCCAGTGGTTAAGACTTCGAGATTCCACTGCAGGGGGCACAGGTTCAACCCCTGGTTGGTGAACAAAGATACTGCATGCTACATAGTGCTGCCAAAAATTAACAAAAGTTTAAAACATCAAGACCCCGGAACAGATGTGGGCTTTGAACCTCAGCAGGGCTGAAAACTTTCCAAGAGCAGCTGTCACAGTCCTCCTCTAAAGATCTCCCAGAAAAGCTCCCTGAGAAATAAAGTGACCATGGAGACAAAGCTGAGCCCTCACACAACTCTAGAGGGCACCATTCATGGGAAAACAGTGTGAGTGTTCCCGTGGAACTAGGCAGATACAGACTTCTGAGAACAACAAAAAAATGCTTTTTTTCCACCGTGTCTGTGTTGCCTGAGACAAACTCCACAGGGAGCTTCCTGGGAGACGGCTGTTTCCTGTCCAGGGCGCAGAAGCCGCCTGGCAAAGCTGAGAGGATGTGGCTGTCAGTAAATATGACTTCATTCTGTCCCTCACCACCCCCACCCCCTAGAGCCCTCCCTGAAGGCCTCCCCTTGCACCTTGAAAACAGTCCAAGCATTGGAATGAGGAGTTTTGTTTGTTTGTTTGTTTTAATTTGCATCAGGTCATAGTTTCTCTATGAGAAGAGAAGCTAAAGGCAAAGGAGAAAAGGAAAGATATACCCATCTGAATGCAGAGTTCCAAAGAATAGCAAGGAGAGATAAGAAAGCCTTCATCAGTGATCAATGAAAAGAAATAGAGAAAAACAATAGAATGAGAAAGACTAGAGATCTCTTCAAGAAAATTAGAGATACCAAGGGAACATTTCATGCAAAGATGGGCACAATAAAGAACAGAAATGGTATGGACCTAACAGAAGCAGAAGATATTAAGAAGAGGTGGCAAGAATACACAGAAGAACTGTACAAAAAAGATCTTCATGACCCAGATAAGCACAATTGTGTGATCACTCACCTAGAGCCAGACATCCTGGAATGCAAAGTCAAGTGGGCCTTAGGAAGCATCACTGAAAACAAAGCTAGTAGAGGTGACGGAATTCCAGTTGAGCTATTTCAAGTCCTAAGAGATGATGCTATGAAAATGCTTCACTCAATATGCCAGCAAATTTGGAAAACTCAGCAGTGGCCACAGGACAGGAAAAGGTCAGTTTTCATTCCAATCCCAAAGAAGGGCAATGCTGAAGAATATTTAAACTACCACACAACTGCACTCATCTCACACACTAGCAAAGTAATGCTAAAAATTCTCCGAGTCAGGCTTCAAAAGTACGTGAACTGTGAATTTCCAGATGTTCAAGCTGGATTTAGACAAGGCAGAGGAACCAGAGATCAAATATTGCCAACATCCACTGGATCATCGAAAAAGCAAGAGAGTTCCAGAAAAACATCTACTTCTGCTTTATTGACTATGCCCAAAGCCTTTGACTATGTAGATCACAGCAAACTATGGAAAATTCTTCAAGAGATGGGAATACCAGACCACCTGACCTGCCTCCTGAGAAATCTGTATGCAGGTCAAGAGGCAACAGTTAGAACTGGACATTGAACAACAGTCTGGTTCCAAATTGGGAAAGAAGTACATCAAGGATGTATATTGTCACCCTGCTTATTTAACTTCTTAACAGAGGACATCATGCGAAATTCTGGGCTGGATGAAGCACAAGCTGGAATCAAGATTGCCAGGAAAAATATCAGTAACCTCAGATATGCAGATGACACCACCCTTATGGCAAAGTGAAGAAGAACTAAAGAGCCTCTTGATGAAAGTGAAAGAGGAGAGTGAAAAAAGCTGGCTTAAAACTCAACATTCAAAAACTAAGATCATGGCATCTGGTCCCATCACTTCATGGCAAATACATGGGGAAACAGTGGAAACAGTGACAGATTTATTTTTGGGGGGCTCCAAAATCACTGCAGATGGTGACTGTAGCCATGAAATTAAAAGACACTTGCTCCTTGGAAGAAAAGCTATTACCAAGCTAGACAGCACATTAAAAAGCAGAGATTACTTTGCCAACAAAGATTTGTCTAGTCAAAGCTATGGTTTTTTCAGTAGTCATGTATGGATGTGAGAGTTGGACTATAAAGGAGGCTGAGCGCCAAAGAATTGATGCTTTTGAACTGTGGTGTTGATGAAGACTCTTGAGAGTCCCTTAGACTGCAAGGAGATCCAACCAGTCTATCCTAAAGGAGAGCAGTCCTGAATATTCATTGGAAGGACTGACGCTGAAGCTGAAGCTCCAATACTTAGGGCATCTGATGTGAAGAACTGACTCATTTGAAAAGACCCTGATGCTGGCACAGATTGAAGGCAGGAGGAGAAGGGGTGACAGAGGGTGAGATGGTTGGAGGGCATCACTGACTCTATGGACATGAGTTGGAGCAAGCTCCAGGAGTTGGTGATAGACAGGGAAGACTGGTGTGCTGCAGTCCATGGGGTCACAAAGAGTTGGATATGACTGATTGAATTGAGCTGATAGTTTTTCTTTTCTTGCACTGCGTCTTAGTTGTGGCAAGCAGGATCATTTGTTGTGACAGGTGAACTCTTAGTTCCCAGACTAGGGATTGAACTCAGCCCCCTGCTTTGGGAACAGAGAGTCTCAGCCACTAGACTGCCAGGGAAGTCCTTGGAATGAGGAATTTTGAAGACTGCTTCTGCTGCTTGCGGGCTGTGTAAACTTGGCTTAGTTACCTCCCCTCTTTATCGCCAGGTTTCTCATCTGTCTGGTGAGTTAACAATATCTAATACTTGGAGTTACCACACCCAGTAAGAGAATTTTATCTTTCCTGGTAGATACTGGGCTTTGTGTGTGGTGTTAGGGTAAAGGAGGAAACTGAGAAAGGCCAAGATAGGCTGATTTGATTTATAGGGGAAGAACAGAGAGTCGCAGAGGAAGAAGGAAAAATCCATTGGAAAAGGATGAGAAAAAGGAGAGAAGAAAAGAGCCAAGGTGGGCCAGGCTGGGGGGAAATTGGGGAGAGTGTGGAGGAAAGCAGGACAGAGATTCCCGTCTCATATATGTGAACTAGATTTAGAGAGAGATAGTTGGGGGACTTTGTGTGACCATTAAATTGTCCTTTAGCATTTTTAGAGCTGAATTGAATAAGCAAATAGTTTTATCACAGAGGTTGTTGAAAACCATTTCCTTCTGCTCGCCCAAGAATGGAAATACCCAGAAGCCTATTAAAACGAATGTCTCCTCCCTGGCTTCATCCTCACCCCCAACTATAAATTCCAGCAGGTCAAAGGCTGTAACACACCACACCATGATAGCTTGTGGGTGTGGTTGCTGGCACAGGGAAGACACCAGTCTGATGTGTCACTGAATTTATTGTCTTTCATGGTGTTTCCAGTTTTCAAGCCCAAAGAAGGTTGAGAGAAAGCCTCCTTTGATTTCATTGTCATGGGTCTCAGGTCCCATGAGGTGTGATATGGAGTTGACCACTCTTTGGGAACCTCAAAGAAGAGCCATAAACCTTCTAGAAACATCTGTACAGAGTCATTCAAAGCTTCCTGAATCCAAAAGAAATATCATAAACAGTCAGCAGAGCCACTCTTGTATTTTAAGACATTTCCTGAGCTTTTATAGTGTGCCCAGTCGCTCGGTTGTGTCCGACTCTTTGTGGCCCATGGACTGCTCCTCTGTTCATGGAATTTTGCAGAGGAGAATACTGGAGTGGGTTGCCATTTCCTCCTCCAGGGGATCTTCCCAATCCAGGGATCTTTTATATTAGCAATAATAAAATGGAGAAAAGATCCCTTGGAGCAAAGGAAATGCTTTTGTTTGTATCTATACTCAGGTGGTATTCTGCATTGTGAATTGATCACATCTGATGTAAGCATCTAAACACACATGTTTTAAAAACCTTTTTCTTTTTTCTGTCCTATAATAGTCACTTGTTTTAGTGGTCCCCAAAGTGAAATGGACTTCTCTGGTGGCTCAGATGGTAAAGTGTCTGTCTACAATGCAAGAGACCAGGGTTCAATCGCTGGGTCAGGAAGATCTTCTGGAGATGGAAATGGCAACTCACTCCAGTATTCTTGTCTGGAAAATCCCATGGACAGAGGAGCCTGGCAGGCTACAGCCCATGGGGTCGCAAAGAGTCGGACACGACTGAGCGACTTCACTTCACTTCAAAGTGAAAAGGGATGGTCTTATACAGGGAGGTATTATATAGGTTTTATATACAGGGATTTACATTTGGAAATATAGTCGGAGGAATTCATGAAGGCTGAACCACTGGTGATGTTACTTTTTAGTTTTAGAGACTATTTCCATCAGATTTCTTTGTATAATTTTTATGTATCCTTGTAAAACTAAGGGCCAGATGAAGGAGAAAACCAGTCAACTTTACTTCCCTGTGACTGCCTCACTTCTCACACCCATCTCATTTTTACTTTGCTGCAGAATGTTGGAATTCACTGCAGCTCCACCCTCAAGTTCAGTTCAGTTCAGTTCAGTCGCTCAGTCGTGTCCAACTCTTTGCGACCCCATGAATCGCAACACGCCAGGCCTCCCTGTCCATCACCAACTCCCAGAGTTCACTCAAACTCATGTCCATTGAGTCGGTGATGCCATCCAGCCATCTCATCCTCTGTCGTCCCCTTCTCCTCCTGCCCCCAATGCCTCCCAGCATCAGAGTCTTTTCCAATGAGTCAGCTCTTCACATGAGGTGGCCAAAGTTTTGGAGTTTCAGCTTTAGCATGAGCCCTTCCAGTGAACACCCAGGACTGATCTTTAGGATGGACTGGTTGGACCTCCTTGCAGTCCAAGGGACTCTCAGGAGTTTTCTCCAACACCACAGTTCAAAAGCACCAATTCTTTGGTGCTCAGCTTTCTTCACAGTCCAACTCTTAATCTCTACATGATCACTAGAAAAACCATAGCCTTGACTAGATGGATCTTTGTTGGCAAAGTAATGTCTCTGATTTTAAATATGCTATCTAGGTTGGTCATAAATTTCCTTCCAAGGAGTAAGCGTCTTTTAATTTCATGGCTGCAATTACCATCTGCAGTGATTTTGGAGCCCAAGAAAATAAAGTCTGACACTGTTTCCACTGTTTCCCCATCTATTTCCCATGAAGTGATGGGACCAGATACCATGATCTTCGTTTTCTGAATGTTGAGCTTTAAGCCAGCTTTTCACTCTCCTCTTTCACTTTCATCAAGAGGCTTTTTAGTTCCTCTTCACTTTCTGCCATAAGGGTGGTGTCATCTGCATATCTGAGGTTATTGATATTTCTCCCAGCAACCTTGATGCCAGCTTGTGCTTCTTCCAGCCCAGCATTCCTCATGATGTACTCTGCATATAAGTTAAATAAGCAGGGTGACAATATACAGCCTTGACGTACTCTTTTTCCTATTTGGAACCAGTTTGTTGTTCCATATCCAGTTCTAACTGTTGCTTCCTGACCTTCATATAGGTTTCTCAAGAGGCAGGTCAGGTGGTCTAGTATTCCCAACTCTTTCAGAATTTTCCACAGTTTATTGTGATCCACACAGTCAAAGGCTTTGGCACAGTACACACAACTAATTGTATCAATTCTTTATTTCTATCAGGAGCCAAAATAAAAAGCAAATCACTTGCCCATGAAACTGAAAAGCTCCTGATGGGGCTGGAGATGCACTGAGACTAATGAAGCCACCCATTCACAGATCTTTTCACATGACGGAGACAGACGGAGAGGAAGCCGGACACACATTCGTCAGCTCTGCAGAATGCAAAGCACCTATTCCCACAGTCTCGAAGATTTGCCACAGGTTGAGCTGTAAGGACAAAACATTCACCCAATTTCCTCCCACACCCACTCTCCTCAGGACAGAATGGGCTCTTAAAAAAGTGTGCCTCTGGTGACTTGAGAGATTTTCAAAGGAAGCAATCAGAACTGGCATTTCCACCTTCCCTGCAGAGGCAAACTTCTAATACAGCTTAAAAGAAATAATGGTATTTTTTTTCCTGAATATAAAAGAGCATTAGTGTAGAAAACTTAAAAACACAAAAAAGGTAAGAAAAAATAAAATCACAGAATCCTAAAAATTTTGGTGTGAATCTTTCTAGGCTTCTGCTATGCCTCTTTTTGATAATGGAAAGACATATATGATGAAAAAGAACATGACTCTACATTTGCTTGATACATCAAATCTTTAACTGTATAAGATGAATGAATATGTTTCCATTTCACTAAATATTATTTCAGATCAGCACTTGAAATGATTATATAATGTTATATTACAGGGTGGTGTTATGATTTATTTAACCAATTAAATCCCAGTGGCTGGACATTAATCCCAGTTTTCTGCTATTAAGATCAGTACTTCATGAAGTATCTTGTGTACAGATCCTGGCAAGCTTCAGCAATAAATTCTTAGGCATACCTTTGGGGATGTTGAAATGCTGGATGTTCAAATGCATACCCATTTGAAAGGTTTTTGACGTGCAACTTTAAACATCAATTTTCAGCCTTCCTAATCTTGCCAAACATTGTAGCTTATCTTAAGGAAAATACTTTGCCAATTTGATAAAAGAAAATATTATTTTAGTGTGGTTTTACTATGAATTTCCATGATTGCTAATGAGGTTGAAGGTTTTTTCCCTTTTGTTCACTATTTACATTTTTTTTTGTTTGTTTTGAGTGTTATATTGTTACCCTAACTAAAAAGTATTCATCTTTTTCTTATATCTATATATAGAATATCTCTTGAAATATTAGAGGTATTTTATATCTCTGCTAATATATCGACAAGTTTTTCCTGGCTTTCCATTTGCCTTAAAAACATATTTATGATTTTTTTTAATGTGCAGAAGTGTTTCATTTTTATGCAGTACCAACAGTCTTCTTTACATTTTATGGCTTTGGTTATATAGGCTTAGAAAAGCTTTCTCTACCTCTCACAAACTTTTGTCAACAAATCATAATTACATACTGCCTTGTGATAGCTCTTTCACTGTTGGGCAAGGCATAAGTAACTGAAGGCCAAGACCCGCTCCTATGCTTACTTCCCCCTTACATGTCCTGCAATTAGTAGATCATGATCCAGTCACTAAGCACATGTATTAATTGAGCCGCTACTACATTCCAGGGTTATTAAATACAGGTAAAACACACACTGGACACAATTGCTTCCTCGTGAATTCCATCAGCACACACTATATAATGAACACACGTGAATAGTTCAAAGACCAGGGCAGAAAAGCAATAGTGATGAATCAAAGAAAAAGTCCTGTTCCTTGAGAAATTTATAGTCACTGGACCCCATATATATATATATAAAGTTGGGCAACTCCATATATTCTCAAGAGTATATATAAATATACTTGAGAGATTAAAGAGAAGTAAGATTTAAAAGAGTTCCAGTGGTTAGGACACCATGCTTTCACTGCAGGGGGCACAGGTTCAATCTCTGGTCAGAGAACTAGATCCCATATGCTGCAACTAAAGATCTCACATGCTGCAACTAAGATCCAGTGCAGCCAAATAAATAAATATTTTTTTTAAAAAGAAATGACCCGAAAACATAGCTTAAAAAATCTATTTCCTCTACCCATCAACTTTGGGGTTAGAAATTCAGAGGCAGCATATAGCAGGAAAGTTTAGTTCCTACTTTACAATTTTTTGGTCTGAGCTTGGAAGACTCAAGGGTTGGGAGCAACATGATGGCTGGGGCTGGAACCACCTGGAAATGTCCTCATTTATAAATCTGACAGTTGACGCTGGCTAATCACTGGGACCTCAGCAGGGGCTGTCAACTGGAACACTTAATGTGACTTCTCCATGTGGCTTGAGCTCCTTATCCCATGGCAGTCTTGGGGTAGTTGGACTACTTACATGGCAGCTCAGGGCTTCAAAAGGTGAGAATATCAGTAAACAAGATATTTCCTAACTTAGCTTGGGAAATCATTCCCACCTCATTCTCTGGACTACAAGAGAGTTAGAACCTGCCAGGATTCAAGGTGGGATGAGAGGGTGGTGGATATAGATCCCTTCTCTCCATGGAAAGAGTGAAGACCACACTGTAGATGAGCATGGAGGGTGGAGACATCATTGTTGGGGCCAGCTCTGGAAAACACAATCTTCTACAGACAGTATTGATTCAGGGCCTTGTCACTGGATGAGGTCACTTAGGAACTGAGTATAGGCAGAGAAAAGAGGTCCTGGATTGAGCCCTAGGTATCAACATTTAGAGACTGGGAGGAGGAGCCAGTGGGCAGAAGCAAGCCTGGAGTAATGCCATATCTTGCAGCGGCTGCCACTTTCTGCTGAGACTCCTTAGGGACCAGGGTCAAAGCCTGTTCTTGCATCAGCATTAGTTGCAAGACAAGGCCAGGACCAGCCCTCCCCAAGTGGACACTGCCTGGGGGCTCTGTTGAGCCCAACTCCTCAACCCCACCAAGGTGATCAGAGAGTCCCTACCTGTGAGCACTGACTCAGTACTCTTAAGCTTTCATGACACAAGGCAAGTTAGAAAGGTTAGTGGAACTTAGAGCTCCCATGTAAGGAGGGGAACCCCCAGTCCAAACAACCCACTCTTTTAGAAAACTTATTTTTGCCTCTTCTTCAAGAGCTAGAATATCCTCCAATTTATTCAAATCCAAAGAAAATTTACCATCCATACAGTAGCATCTGGATTGAGATTAATTTTACTTCAATTTTCTCTAAGAATAGTGGGCAAAGATTGACATCTTGGAGAATTACCAAAAGAGTCCACCTCCAGGAAACTAAACTGCCAGGAATCCCCTAAGTGGCAGGTCCCAGGAGATAATACAAAAGAATGAAGTTCCTTTTCACACTGACCCTGCTATAACACTTAAAAGAAACAGACCATGTGTTGGTGATGGAGATTCTGTTACTATATAAATGTCTTGGTGAAATGGGTCTGACCTCTACAGAGATTTATAAAGAACAAGGCACATGCTGTTCCTTAAACCTTATTTTTGCTCATGCAAATGATTCCCCGTTACACCCAGTAATGCTTAACTACTAAGTTAAAAAACAACTACAGAGCACTTTGGATCACTCCAGGGTCCCCCTCACTGTTTTGAGGTTTTATGTAATTCGTATATTGTACACAAGAAGACTTGACCTGGAGCAGGCAGCAAGAAATGTGTAATTAGAAACATTTCCCAAGGAAATTACGGTGACAAGTGAAGGCTTGAGGATTTCTGCGGAAGCCTGGAGCTGCAGATATTCATTATAGGTACTTGGGAGGCTCTACTGCCCTGCTGAAAACTGTGTCTAATTGCTGTGTGGCTGGATTCAGCTGTGGAGGACAGCCCAGAGCCAGGAATGTTGTCTATGACAACAAAACACTCCATTTTTAAACTTTTCATTTCACAAAAAGAAATTGCTTAGGTTTTTTTTTTTTTTTTTTCCTCTTTCTTCCTAATAGTCTTAGAGTTTGTACCAGCACAGATTACCTTCCAGGTCTAACATTTTTTCTGGTAGCTAATGACTAGCTGGGTTAAGTGCCTTTTGCTTTTACCTCTGGTGTTATCAGCTCCTGCACCAGGAAGCATTTTTCCAATCAAATTATTATTTAACCAAAACAAAAGAAAATGAACACTTGCTGCTGTCAACAACAATTATCAACTCTCCTTGAGAGTCTAAATGGGAATAGTGAAGGTTTTACACTTAAGGAGATGTGTCCTTCTGGGAGGGGTGTTTGGTAAAGAAGGGCTTTCTCTAGATACAGAGAAGTTGCCTAAATCACTTCTGAGGATGGTTCACTGTGGGTGAGAAGGATGCAGATCCCCAGGCAGGAAGACCCAGGAAGGTTATACTCGCACTTTCCTGGGTCTCCAGTCATTCTTCTTTGTTAATGTCCATCTAACCTTGCTGTTGGGCTGGATATCCCAAATGCTTCTCTGCGAGTGTCTGAAGGAAAAAGATTGCTTTCAGGAGCAGTAAGTGAAATGTGCATGCATGATAACAAACACATTTCCTGAGTGCTGACAGGGTGCCCCGTGGCTTACACACACAATCCTGGGTGAATATGGCAATGCACTCCCACCCCCAAGAAGAGTGCATTCCTATCCCTGTTTCACAGATACAGAGACTGAGACCCAGAGAGGTTAACCTGGCCAAGATCCGCAACAACCTGGTCAACAGCAGAGTTCATACTTGCTTTCCAGTCTTTCCATCAGTGAAAGCCTTCACTCTTTGTTTTTAAATTTTTATTTGTGCTAAAATACACTTGACATGAAATCTACCATCTTAACCATTCTTAAGTGGCATTAAGTACAGTAGAGTGCAGTACAATGGCATTAAGTACCTTTCACCGTGTTCTGCAGTCATGGCCACCGTTCATCTCTAGCAGTCTCTTTATCTTGCAAAACTGAAACTCTGTCCCCATTCAACAATAATTCCCCATTATTCCCTTCTCCCCAGCCTCTGGCAACCACCATTCCACTTCCTGTGTCTCTGAATTTGACTGCTCTAGAGACCAGAATCCAACAGTATCTGTCTTTTTGTGACTGACTTGTTTCACTTAGCATGATGTCTTCAAGTTTCATTCACACATTGTAGCACGTGCCAGAATCTCCCTCCTTCCTAAGACTGACTAATATTCCACTGTATGTATGGACCACATTTTTGGGCCCAAGGAAGGACACTCGGTTTGCCTCTACCTTTTGGCTATGGTGAACAGACTGCTATGTTTAACTCCTCACCCTTAAGATATATTGAGACTTGGACAGTGAGTCTTATAGGAAGGTGAGCAGCCGTGGACTGCTTGACATGCCCCAACCTGGGCAGATCAGCCAAGTACCACATGGCCCATCGGCCCTTGGAGAAGGTGCCACCTCACTGATAGGGGTGGAGGGGGTGGGGGAGAGTGATGCCAGAGGCCAAAACGTCCTGCAGTTTGGCCATCAATTGGAGAGCCAGTGCCACGCTGGCACACCTGATGAGGAACTTTGGTATTCAATGCATATGTGTTTCCTGAGCCTTCGTTTCTGGGAAAACCAAAGTTCTTCAGTTCCAAACTGCTCAGTCCAGATCCGACTGCAGGATTCCCCAGCTGGACTATGCGTGCCCTGTGACTCCATTGCTCATTCACCAAGTCTTGCCCTCCACTTGGTGGTTCTGAGGGTGGCTGCAGATGAGCAGTGTTCCCCCTCGAGGTTACCATCCTAAGGGTTTTAGAAATGGGAGGGGCATTTCTAGTTGTCATAATGATCTGACTGGGGAAAACTACTGACATTTATTTAACATGTGGGGCCAGAGACAAAAGGCACCTGCTGTGTGTGAGGTAGTCGCCCAGGACAAAGACTTATCCTGCATCCTGAATCACTTCCCAACCTGCCATTAAAACATATATTGTAAGTAAACAAAAAACCCTCATTATAATCATGTGGGCCTAAAACCTAATTATGTTTTACAAAGGAACAGAAAGTAATTTTGCATGGTTTTTATAGGCACTAGATTTTCCAGGAATGTAGCTATTGAGTAAATTAAGGGAGACTATTTTTTTTTGTATCAGAACTTTACCTACAGTTACCATTTTGGAAAATTACGGCAATGTCACTCCTAGTATTTGAGTTGCAAAAAAGTATATACAACTTTATCAGTTTCATTTGAATTGCCACCTTCAAAAGTCTACTTTGGGACTTCTTTGGTGGTCTATTGGCTCAGACTTTGCACTCCCAATTCAGGGGCCTGGGTCAGGGAACTAGATCCCACATGCCTCAATTAAAGATTCTGCATGCCACAGCAAAGACCTGGCATAGCCAAATAAATAAATGGACAAATAATAAAAGCACAAAAACAAGCTATTATTAAAAAAAAAAAAAGTCCACTTTAGGGGCCACCCCCACCCCATAGGCAGAGAAGGAAATGGCAACCCACTCCAGTATTCTTGCCTGGAGAATTCCTGGGACAGAGGAGCCTGGTGGGCTGCCGTCTATGGGGTGGCACAGAGTCGGCCATGACTGAAGCGACTTAGCAGCAGCAGCAACCACCCATAGGAGGGGTGTCTACCACTCTCCCCAGTTTGTGTTAAGTCTTCTGGTGTAGTCCTGCCCTAGCATTTACATAATGAAGCATACATTCTATTTTTATACATTTCTATTCTTTGATTTCTTCTTCTTTTATATCCAGGGCATTATACTATTCTTATTTTAGACATTACCTGTATTGGTCTTTTAGATCACAAATCCTGGCAAAACTCTTGTGTTTCAGAGCTCAGAATTTTCCAGATTTTAGAAAAGCAGCATGGTGCACCTAGGATATGTTATAGAACCCCTCAGCAGTGTCTAGAATAGCAACCTGTAATCAATCACACGTATTGCCACAGCAGAACGTATATACAGCCACATGGAGTGAGATCAGTTAAGTCTATGAGTAGCTTCAGATCAGCTCAGGGTGGGTTTTGTTGACAAAATTTTAAAAACCAATTTAGGATTTTGAAAGCATTTACGGATCATGGCCCTCCATTATCTGTGACTCTCAGAGATAATATTTATAATGAAGGGGGTCGGTTTACCAAGGAGGAACTGGATCTGATAGGCTGTGAGCTCAGCTCCGCCCACATCTCACAGCCTTTGAGGTGGGGATGGGTTCCAAGTGAGGCCCTCCGTTCCTGAAGCCTCCTCTCTGTTCAAGTGAATGGGACCTGGTTGTTCTCTTTCCTGTCTGTAAGTTTTGGACCTTTTTGAGCTCACTCTGTCAGGTAGCTGCCAACTCATGCAATGTCCCCAGAGGTAACTGACCACATGATGGCTGCTTCAAACAGGACAGGGGGCTTCCCTGGTGGCTCAGCGCTAAGGAATCTGTCTGCCAATGCAGGAAACTCGGGTTCGATCCTTGGATTGGGAAGATCTCCTGGAGACGGAAATGTCAACCCACTCCAGAGTTCTTGCTTTGGGAAATCCCACGAACAGAGGAGCTTGGTGAGCTATAATCCATGGGGTGGCTAAGAGTCGGACAGCACTGAGCGACTAAGCCCGCTAAGCAGGACAGATAGGTGTTCTATGAGCTCCTCTCCTTCCACTCTTCCATCCAAAGGTAAGTTGTTCTCTCTGCCTAAAATCCCGTTTTATCCCCCTTGTCTGCCAGGTGTTTTTTTTTTTTTTTTTTAAATTTCTGGTCTACCTTAGTTCCCCAACCAGGGATAGAACTCATGCCCCTTGCATTGCAAGCACAGAGCCTTAAGCCCTGGACTGCCAGGGAAGTCTGGGGGATTCCTCCTTAAAGCCCCAGGCTAAATGTCATCTATGTCTGGAACTTCCCCAAAGCTTTCCAACAGTATTTGACACCACCCTTAGGCAAGATCACCCGGTAACTCTCGGTACTTTCATTCACTCCGGAAATGCAAATGCTTTTTTTTTTTTTTGAGTGTTTACTGTGTGCAGGGGACTGTGCTAGGTTGAAGAATGTGGACCCTACATGACCTTGGATTTCCTGGTCTCCCAAGGCGCTGCTCCCAGCACCAGCCGTTCATCAGCCTGTTGTCCTTGCCAGGGGAGCGGAGGTTCCCTCCAGCTCCTCTCCCAGAGCATTTCCTTTCCCACAGACAGGAACTCACATTTGTAGGGCAGCTTCGTGATGTGCCAAACACCCTGCAAAGTTCTGTTCTCTTCCGAAAGGGGCCACTGCCGTTGTGCCCAGCAGATCAAGTCCCTGGATAAATGTGCCACGTCTTTTCCTGAATTTTAATTTCAGAGATTTGGGAGGGGGAGTTCATTGGCATAACCTAAGTCAGTTAAAACCTTTTCACATTAAATCAATCCTGGATATACTTCGGGGCAGAATGCTCAATTAACCCACATTGTTCTTAATTTACTATTTGAAGAGATAATACATGTCCATGAAGCAAAATTCAAAAGGTATCAAAGAGTTGAGAATGAAAAGTTACCCCTCTGTTCTCCAACCACCTGGCTTCATTCCCAGGAAGCAACCATCATTCCCATATTCTTGGGAATTCTGCAAGAAATCATGTCTACACAGAACAAGTAAGTATGTATGTGGGTTGTTATTTAGTATAAGGAGCGTAAAACACGCATTGCCCCTGCAGCTTTCTTTTTTTCAGATAACACTACATCTTGGAGACTTTTTCATAAATATTCATAAAGAGTTATTTCATTCTTTCAACAGCTGCATGATTTTTCATTATGTGGATGTGCCAAAATTTGTTAACCAGCCCTGTGATGATTATTTCCAATAGTTTCCTATTACAAGCAACATTCCAACAAATACAATCCTGAATATTCTTCATTTGTGCATGTGTTAGAATATCTGTAGGGCAGATTCCTGGAAGTAGGTCACAGGGCAGAGTGCACGGTCCACATGCTCTCTGAAGAGTGCTCCCAGTCTACGCTTCATCAGAGTATCTGTTTCCGATCCCTTAACCAAGGCACAACAATGTTTTCAACCTTTCTGACCTTGGCCAATCTGATTGGTGAAAACTTGTATCCCATTGGAGTTTTCTTTTTTTTTTTTTAATTATGCAGAAGGAGGAGTATCCTGTTATTTTCTGAATGTGCAAGATCAACTTGTATTTCTTGTTCTGGGAGCTATTTCTTCATATCATTTGCCCATTTTTCTCCAGGATTGTTGGCTTTTCTTTAATTGACATTTAAGATTTCTTTAAATATTAAAGAAAGGTCCCTTGTGAAAAGTGAATTGCAAACATTTTCCTCCAGTATGGTTGTCTTTTGATTAGTCCAGTTCCCTTACCTCCCACCCTAACCTAATTTGTTGTATACATATGTATATAGTAGCTAAATTTTCCTTTGCTTTTTTTAAAGCCAATTTATTATTGTTTTGGATGCAGTGCACCACTTGTGGAATCTTAGTTTCCAGGCCAGGGACTGATCCCAGGCCACCAAAATAAGAGCACCACGTCCTAACCACTAAACCGTCAGGGAATTCCCTACCCATTTTGTTTTTATTATTTTAAAAATCTTTTAAAAATAATCTTCGCCAAGCCACATGGCATGTGGGATTCTATAATAGTTCCTCTACCAGGGATTGAACCTGTACCCCTATACTGGCAGCACAGTCTCCATCACTGGACCACCAAAGAAGTCCCAGTTAACCTGTGCTTTCATTGCTCTTGGGTTTTATGTCACATTTACAAAGGCTTATCCCCTATCTGAGCTGATTTTTAAAATATTCTCTCATTAATTCTTTTCACAAAAAATTTAAGTTCTGACACTGTTCCAAGCACTGCTTTAGGGGCTGGAGTTTCGGTGCTGAACAAGGCAAACCACGAGTACAGGTTCTGAGCTCTTTTGTAAGGTCTTTGGCACTTTTCCTAACTATTTACATGATTTCATTTTTTTGCATTTACATCCTTCTTCCATTGGGAATTTAACCTGGTATAAACTGTGAAGGATCTACTTTTTTTCCCCCAACTGGCAATCCAGTCAATCTTGACATCACTGACTAAATAATTTATCTTATCTTTACTAATTTGAGATGTCAGTTATCATATGCTAAATTCCCCTAGCTCACACATTTCTATGCTAAAAAGACCTCAGATAAATGTTCTGCTTGCAGCTTTACCAACAGACCCCTCGAGCTGTCAGTTTTCTCTTTTCTAACTTATTTATTTATTTTATTTTTTGACACTGCGGTGCAGCACATGCGATCTTAGTATCCCCACCAGGGATTGCACCTGCGTCCTTGAAGTGGAAGCACCAAGTCTTAACCACTGAACCGCCAGGGGAGTCCTAGTCTCTGTTTTGCCTGTAGGAGCACTTGGTGGGAAGCCTGAGTACCAGCAATATCTTTTCACCCTCTCTGAGAGTGAAAGTGTCAGTCCCTAAGTTGTGTCCGACTCTTCCTGGCCCCGGGATGGAACCCGGGTCTCTTACTTTTTGTGTGTGGGGGGCGGGTGGGGGCGGGGGGGTGGCGTTGTGCGGAATTCTTTACTATTCGAGCCACCAGGGAAGCCTTTTCATCTTCTTTACTCTTTTTAAAGATTTTTTTTTTTTCTTTTTGCTTTGCTGGGTCTGCCTTGCTGCCCAGGGCTTTCTCTAGTTGTGGCGAGTGGGGACTACTTTTCTTCGCGGTGCGAGGGCTTTTCATTACCGTGACTTCTCTTGTTGCGGAACACAGGCTCAATAGCTGTGGGGCATGGGCTTATGTTGCTCCACAGCATGTGGAATCTTCCTGGACTGGGGATCGAACCCATGTCTCCAGCATTGGCAGGTGGATTCTAAACAACTGGACCATCAGGGAAGTCCCATCCTCTTTACTCTTTACAGTAGCAACCTCCAAGATAGAGCATGTATCTGCATTTTCCAAGCAAGGAAATTAGACCTAGAGAAGTCATAAAGTGTTCCAGTAGGCTAGACTTTACTGTTTTACCTGCCTCGCACTTCCTTTCTTCTGGGAATGCCCCTCCCCCTGTTACCATCCATCTGCCTCTGGGAGTGAATGCCTGCCTGTTAGCCAAGATGAGAAGTCCAGGGCCTGCTCCACACAAGCTCTGCCAATCAGTCTTCCTTTGTAAATTTGAGATGGAAACCCAGACGGTCCAGACTCTGTAGGTTACAAAGGTGAGAATCTGTCTGGAGTCCCGTTTCTTGCCCAGTGGACTAAAGGAACAGAATCTGCTGAGTGTGAACTGGGAGCTAGAGAAGGTTAAGGGGGCAAGAAAAGGCAGGCTCCCAAGTGTTCAAATCCAAGTGCTCTCTGTGCCCGGGACCCACCTGTATTCCTATTTCTGTGTTCCTTGAGACCTTCTTATATCCTTATTTTTTTAAGACTTTTTTTTATATGAACCATTTTCAAAGTCTTCATTGAATGTTTTACAATATTGTTTCTGTTTTTTTGGCCTGTTTGTTTGATGACAGGTATGTGGGAGCTTAGTTCCCCAACCAAGGCCTGAACCCACACCCCTTTCCAACTCCCCCTGAGTTGCAAGGTGAAGGCTTAACCACTGGACAGCGAGGGAAGTCCAGACATCTTCCTATACCTTTAGATATTATAAATATAATAAATTCTCCTTAAGCCACTTTGACTTGGGTTTCGGTCACCTGTGATCAAAGGGATCCTTGAATGTGGCTTAAATGAGCCCAGTTCTAGAATGGCTTGTTTCTAACACCTTCTCTCGGGTACATCACAAAAGGGGGCCGGGACCCTGTTTTGACTCTGAGCTGTGTCTCAAAGGGCAAATGAGTCAGTGATTATGGCCAGCGTAGGGGCTCCAGAGACCAGTGTCCTCTGCCATTTCCCCGCGAGCCTATCTGTAATCAGATTAGGGGGTTGTGACAATGCAAACACAGAGTCTTCTTCTCATTCCATCTAATTAAGTTATGATTTAGTAAAATGAGACCTTCCTAGCTTTCCCTGGATCCCTGTATGAGAGTGTAGACCAGAAACTCCTGCCAGAATGCAGCCAGCGTCTTCCCTTCTCATCTGGGCTCCCCTTCCCAGGGTATTGTTGCCTGTTTCAGGAATTACAGCTGCCCCCCAGGTTGGAAATCTGGAAGCCAGTTTCTCCTCAATGCCTCATGCCCTTGACCCTTCTTTTCCATTCTCACTGCCAATTCCAAGTGCTACTGCCTCAGGCCCAAACTGTTGTAATAGAGTCCTAACATTACTGTCCTTGTGCCTTTGCGTGGCCTGAAATGCCCCGTCTCACATGTACGCTAAAATCCAAGTTCAAATACCACCTTCCCCGTGGGGCCTCTCTGACCCCTAGGATTCACCCGCTCACTGTGACATGGACCTGCACCCTAAGACATCAAGGGAAAAATTATCCAGGGACCAGCTTAATTATCCAGTTAAGCATGACCCCAGAGGCTTAACTTGTCTGAGCCTCTGATTCTGTATATATTAAATAGAATCGACAGCAGGGCTTTGATAAGTATTCAGTCAAACCATTAAGTGGAAATGACCGTCTCGGGGCTTGCACCTTAAAGGGAACCCATTCTCATTCCCTTTGCTCTCTCTCACCAGTTTTTTCACCATACTGCTAACTCTGAAACCTGGAACCTTGCATTACTAGGTGCCTGGCAGAGCATGGCATAAAGCAGGAACTCAAAGCACGCTGAGTGAATAAACATGTAAATGGAAGATTGAAGGAAAAAACCCTCTCCTCTCTTCACTCTCTTCAACCCCATGCGTGCACTTGCCAAATTAATAGTCCGTATAGTCCTTCAGTTTGGCTCTCAACACACATGTCATTTCTTGTTCAAAAAAATCACCTATGGGTCTCCAGTACCCATAGGTTCAAATTTCTTCCTTACAGATCCCTCGTGATCTGGCCCTAAATACTGTTTTTTTGGTGTTATTTCCCATCATTCACTGCTGCAGGTTTTTTTGGTTTTTTTTTTTTTTGGTCATGAGGCATGTGGGATCTTAGTTGCCTGACCAGGGTCTGAACCTGCCCCCACTGCATTGGAATCACAGTATCTTTACCGTTGGACCACAAGAGAAGTCCCTGCTACAGTCCTTTCAATGTCGCTGTTCTGGGAGGTCTGTTCATTGCCAGCCAGTCCCACAAAGTCCTTTCCTTTCTTATCCCTGGCTCAGCACCTTCATTCATACTTGGTTTCCTTCCTAAAAGAATTTCCTTCTCTCTGGCTAACCACCTCCTACCCATCTGTAGCAAAGAAAGCTAGTTGCTTCCTAATATCCCTAAAGAAATTGAAAAAAGTTCCCCAATAATTCCACCAGTTAACATTTGGCCATATTTTCTCTCAAGCTTTATTTCCAGGCATTTAAAAGATATTTTAAAAAGTATTCATTGGAAAGCAGCTTCTATAATGACCACACACTTATTTCTATTTATATAAGCAAAAAAAAGCAAATAAAAATCACCATAATCCTACTGTCTTAGCCAATTATTTAACCTTTTGGTCACATGTACCCTTTCAGTTCAGTTCAGTTCAGTCGCTCAGTCGTGTCCGACTCTTTGCGACCCCATGGAGGACCCATATTAATATTGAAAACAATTCTATTTTTTCACAAAGTTGAGATACTGTGATCTGTCTAGTTTCTATTCTATTCTGTTTGTGTTAGCATTGTTTCAAAAAAACATTTTTCATGTCATTAAGAAAGCTTGGTAAAGATGATTTTAAAAAAAGAAATAGAAGCACAATATCCCATTGTTTGAGACAACCATTTTTTACTTAGTTTTTCCATTGCTCCACATTTAGGGTTTCCTTTTTCCAAGTTTTCTTTAAACAATGCTGTGGTGTATATTTTTGTGCATACATGTTTGACCTTATTTCTCAATAGCTCCTGAGAATTATTATAGTAACTACATTTCTTGAGTGGTTACCTTTTCCGTGCATTAACTGCACCATTACTGCTCTGAATCCTAGTAACAATGCTATCAATGTACAAAGTAGATATTACCGTTCCCATTTCACAGGTGACAGAACTGAAGCACAAAGCATAGAGTACTCAATGTTCTCAAAGCTGTGATAGTGGGCCCCAAATTTAACCCGGGCAGTGTGACTCCCAAGCCCAAGCTCTCAAGCATGATTTTAAGGCTCATGATACCTTTACCAAATGACTTTCCAGAAAGGTTGTTCCAATCAGAATGTCCATCACTCATTTCTTCTTCTTTCAAATGCTTGTTAGGCATTTGCATCTCAGTTGCTCTGAGCTGTCTCTTCATGTAGTTTGCCCACCTATCAGTGAAGGCTACTATGGACCATTAATTAGCCCAGCTGATCTTCCCAGCCGCAAAGAGGTGATGTTTCCCTCAGAATCTGGCCACATTCATCCCACTCTGATGTGAGAGTTACCTGAGCAAACACAGACGCTATAAAATAATGCTTTTATACTGGGAGACACACAGCCTTCTAGTCCTGCTGTTCTGTGCACAGTCTAGAGGAGCCTGCATCTAGAAGCTGGCACCATATGTAACTTGCATGTTCAGGAGTTATAATTACATGAGAAGTGCTTTCTTTGTACATGTGTGCATGTTCAGTTGCTTCGGTCGTGTCCAACTCTTTGCGACCCCATCAGGTTCCTTTGTCCACAGGATTTTCCAGGGAAGAATACTGCGGTGGGTTGCCATAGCCGTCCTCCAGGGGATCTTCCCCACTGGGGGATCGTCTCCTGCATTGCAGGTGGATCTTTCTTTTTAAATTGACTCCCATATATGTCAATCAAAACAGTTTGTGCATGCAATTACAGTTTTCAGAATGGGTGCTTGGAAGGGGCAACATTAAAGTAAATTAAAAAAAAATAACCTTGATAAACCAGAAGGAATTAGACTTCAAGTTCTAGTTTTTTGTGCTTGCAATCCACGAGGAATTTGCAGAATTTTCTCTTCCTGAACTGAACTTCTTCCTTCCTCCATTTCCCAGGTCAGCTTAAATCCTGGCTCTTGCCTGAGGCCTCCCCTCAAATAAAAACTACTTCTTCACACTATGATAACATGTATAGATATTCCAGTCAGATTGCTCATTTGATCACTTAATTAGAGTCCATCTTACTTCAATGTGTCCTGAGCTTTTGGTTTTCACTACTTCCGGTGTCAAGGGCACAAGGGTTAAAAGCTATACTTCTTTTTATCCCTTTTGTAGCAGGACGGTGCTGTGCACATAGAAGTTACTTAATAATACTTAATCCATGCATAAATAGGTGAAAAATAAGTGAATTTGGAAAAAGTCAGGGAGCAAGTAGGTGAGGATGGTATAAATAACAGAAATTTTAAAAAGTACTTTTAAAAAACACTTCTCGAGCAATCTCATTTATACCTCAAAATAACCCAGAGGAAACTGGCTTGGAGAAATTAAGAGACTTGCTCTTGACACCCAGATCCCTTCCTCCAAAGCTTGTTTTAATGCCATTATAGTTGACCTTCAGGACTGTGAAGAAAGCTGATTGCTGAAGAATTGATGCTTTTGAACTGTGGTGCTGGAGAAGACTATTGAGAGTCCCTTGGACTGCAAGGAGATCCAGCCAGTCCATTCTACAGGTGATCAGTCCTGGGTGTTCATTGGAAGGACTGATACTAAAGCTGAAACTCTAATACTTTGGCCACCTCATGTGAAGAGTTTACTCACTGGAAAAGACTGACGCTGGGAGGGATTGGGGGCAGGAGGAGAAGGGGACGAGAGAGAATGAGATGGCTGGATGGCATCACCGACTCGATGGACCTGAGTTTGAGTGAACTCCGGGAGTTGGTGATGGACAGGGAGGCCTGGCGTGCTGTAATTCACGGGGTCGCAGAGTCGGACACGACTGAGCGACTGAACTGAACTAAACTGAAGAATATGAAAGTCAATGTGCAGACAGCAGCTCCCTATAAAACATGTTCACCAGCAGAGGGCGCAAGAATATGCATGGGTCTTGGAATAAAATTTGCATCCTGGCCCAGGCTCTTTAAGAGCTACTGACCTTGGGCTAATCGTTTCATTTTTTTGAGTCTCATTTGTAAACTATTGATGATAACCCGCCTCCCCCCGTTGCAGTGTGGTCATAAGCATAAGAATTAGAAATATTCTGTGGCTAGCACATAGTAAAGTAAGTGTTAGTTGCTCAGTCATGTCCAACTCCTTGCAACCCCATGGACTGTAGCCCACCAGGCTCCTCTCTCAATGGGATTCTCCAGGCAAGAATACTGGAGTGGGTAACCATTACATTCTCCAGGGGTCCTCCTGACCCAGGGATCGAACCCTGGTCTCTCACATTGCAGGCAGGTTCTTAACCATCCGAGCGACCAGGGAAGCCCAGCACATAATAGGTGAACAATAAATTGTATCTCTCCTGATCTCCATAAGATCACAGAACCAGTTAATTCTTATTTGATGCTTACTAAATATTTGATATTAGTTTGCATATTTAACTCTTAAAATAGCCTGAATGGGCAAATAAATGAATATTGGTGAAAAAATTTAATACAATGCTGGCAAGAGTGAGGAAGCAGATTGTAGCAATGTTTCTGGATAGAAAGCCTTAAAAACATGATCTGGGCCAGATCATCTTGCCCCAGCATCTATTTAACCTAAGAAAATAGTACTGGATAAGTAGCAAGATTTAGAAAAATAGAGGATGTCATCATCACTCTTTACAACAGCAAAAGGGAAACATCCTAAATGTTCAGTGTAGGGCATAGGCTTAATAATTATAGTTTCTCCATCAAATTGAACACTGTGCAGTCATTAAAATGATGCTATATAAAAATAAATACAATGATGCTATAGAAAAATATTCTAAAAAGGATAATTGAAACACAGCAAGTAAAGATCATAAGAGACAAACAGCCTGCTTTAACTTGTTTAATACACACAGGACAGACATCAAAATTGTAATAGTTATTTCCATACGAGGTGAGATTATTAATGAAGTTTTTTCCCCCCTACTTCTCTTTATTCTGTAAACGTTCTGCATTAATATATATCCCTTTTGTGATTAAAAAAGTTTTTCTTTTACATGTGCAGTGGAGGTGTTTTTTTTAAACACTGCCTGCCAGCACAACCAGAAGAGTGGTCAAGTAAATTAAGTTAGTTGTAATAGAGTAACTTGGGAGTTTCAAGAAGTTAAACAGAGTAATTAAAATCCTAATGAAATCATGCAGAGCTGGCCACTTAGCTGCAATAAGCCTGCTCTAGACTCTTGGTTCCACTTTTTCAAAAGGCCTAAAAATGGCATAAAGTAAAAAATGAACAATTGTTCACGTAAAGGGCCATGTGCCAAGTTTGGCCTAAGTCACTGTAACCTGAACTCGCCCATATCTCCTCCTCCAGGCTGGCTGCATGTCTCTGGAAGGGTGTATTTGCCCTGCATTACTCAATTTACTTTCCTGAACTTGAAATGGAGTGGAATTTCAATGTAGAGTTACCCATTAGCTTCAAGGCTAAATTTAAACCTTTAATTAAATTAATCACTTGATCTTAAACACATTGCTTCTCCCTCAGGAAAGCGTAGAGAGGTTTCTTAGATGTCAGAGAACGCAAGTCAGTGTGACAACTGTTACTACTGCCTTTGATAAGTCACCCAAACCGCAGAGGGAAATCTGCAGGCATTTTCAGATGGTTCACGGTAAAGCCCCCTCTACCCCAGAACAGAAGGTTGTTGGCGGTGGGGCTGAGGTACAGCATACTGCGACCCCTCCCAGAGCCGTCGTTGAAGCTCTGGAAGGGTCAATGCATCCTTGGACAGGTACTTATTTAATAGAAGACACTGGTAGCGCTAAACATCGGTTTGGGGTTCTTGTGCACCCCGGCGTGTATTTATAACAGGAGCTGCGTCCTCAGCCTGCAGATGAATGAGAACGTTGACACTCAACGGTCAGCGACCGCTTGCTGGTGGGACTGTCCACATAAAGGGGTGTGGCTCTACTCGTGTAACTATTAATAAGGACTTATTTCTCGGGGCCCAATAAGGACAGCGGGGGATCCAGTTAACACGTTCGCGGGCCAAATCGCTTCAATTCCAGGGACTCGCCCCGCAGACCCGTAACCCTCCCGGGACCACATCCTCACGCGTGACTCGGAGCTCTGCTCGCGCTCCGCAATTCCCAGTCCAAGCGCGACGGGGGAGCGTGCTCGCCTCCCGCACCTGGGCGCGCGCCCCGGCAGGGAGCCGCCAACTCTCCCCGCAGTCAGCTCGCACTACCTGGACCGCCAGGCCGATCCCCGCCCCGCCACCCGCTCGGTTTTCCCTTCCTCCTCCTCTTCCTCCTCCGCCGGCCCCCCGCCTCCCGCCGCCTGCCTGCGCGGCTGCCGCCTGCGGCTTTGTTTTCCTCCCAGGTTTCACCCCCCACACGTGATACTGTGTGTGTGTTTTTTTTTTTTTTGCACAGAGCGTTTCGCAGAGCGAGCGCGGGGCGCGCGCACCTATAAATACCGAGCCGGGGGCCGGGGAGCCGGAGATCGCGGGGTCCCGGAGGGCCCAGCACCGATCCCGCAGGCGGGAGGGCGGGCGGGCAGACGGCCAGCGAGCCAGCCAGCAGCCGCGCGCGTGGGCCGGGGCGGCGGCGCCCCCCGCCCGAGCACCGAGGGGCGAGCATGGCCCGCCCGCTGGGGGGCCGGGCCGCCGCGCACGCCGCCCGCGCCCCGCGCCCTGCCCAGCCCGGGTCACCGGCGCTCGCGCCCGCCGCTTAGCACTCGGGCGCCACTCGCTTCTCCGGGGGCATCGCGGAAATCTCGCCGCAGACGGACACAATGGCGGCGACCGCCGCCACCACGGCCGCCACCGCCGGCACGGCCGCCCGCAGCAGCAGCACCAGCAGCGCGGGCACCGGCAGATTGCAGCCGCCGCCGCAGCCCCGGCCCGCGGCCGCAGCGCCGGCCCAGCCGCCGCTGCCGCCGCCCGAGCCCCCCAGGAAGCCGCGCATGGACCCGCGGCGCCGCCAGGCTGCCCTCTCCTTCCTCACCAACATCTCGCTGGACGGACGGCCGCCGCTGCAGGACGAGGAGTGGGCCGGCGGCGAGGACAGCAGCGCGGCCAAGCCCGGCAGCGGCTGCGGCGCGAGGACTCGGCTCAGCCTGCTCGCCGCCGCCGAGCGGGGCGGCTGCGGCGCGCTCTCCGCGGCGGGCGCGGCGGCGGCGGCGTTGGCGGCTGGATCGGGCCCCTGCCTCCCGCCGCCCTCGCCGCTGCCGCCGCTCGTCCCCGGCGGCCACGCTACCGTGCTCGGCCCCGGGGCGGCCCGGGGGTTCGCGAGCCCCCTGGGCGCCGGCCGGGCGTCGGGGGAGCCGTGGCAGCCGCTCCGGCCCGCGCCTTTCGCCGCCGGCGTTCAGCCGCAGCCGCCAGACGGGTCCGGGGACGCCGGGCCAGAGGAGCTGGAGGAGGACGATGCCTTTACCGGAGTGCACGTGCCGGCGGCCGCCTTCCTGAGCTCCGGGACCCCCGGGGGCGGGAGCGGCAGTCGGGGCCGCCTCAACTCGTTCACTCAGGGAATCCTGCCCATCGCCTTCTCCAGGCAGACCTCGCAGAACTACTGTTCGCTGGAGCAGGCGGGCCCGGGGAGCGGCTCCAGCGCCTTCGAGCAGCTGCAGAGGTCCCGGTGAGTAGCCAGGACGCGGCGCGCGCCTCTCCTAACCCCGCCCGGCCGGCTCTCTGCTGCGGGACACCGGGCGCTCCCACTTCCCGCGCCGTGCCGGATCCCTGGGCTTCTGGCGCGAATTCCAAACCGCGAGGGCACGCGGAAGAAGGAAGGTCTCTGGGGAGCGTGTGTGTGTGTGTTCACACGTGTGTGCACGAGTCCGGCACTCACCGAGAAGAAGCACCGTGCTCATGCAAATGGGGTTGGAGTTAGAGGTTGCGGAAACCCACGAAAAAAGTGGCATCAAAACCTCTCATTGCAAGGGAAAGAGCACGAGCTTTCAGAAACCCGGGCCGGACCGGGAGAAGCACTGTCCTCGCGCCCGGCAAGACTAGGCGGGACGCAGAGTCCAGCAGTGGGTCCGGCAGCCGGCCGAGCGGTGCGTGTGAGCCTTAACTTGTCGCAGACACGCCGCCGTGAATACCTTCTGAGAAGTTCTGCTTGCGCTCCAAGTATTCCAGTGTCCCAGGAGCACTTGGCATTTTCCTTTGGCTTTCCTAAGAAAAGGAAAGCCCTTCTTATGTGCCCTTGAAGGCCTTGAGGGTGGGGGACAGAGAGGAAATAGGGCTTGAGGATTTTTTCCATCCCAACGTGAATTCGCTGAAATGAGTGCAAAGTTTTTCACCTTTCAAAAGGTGGTGTTTGGTAGCTTAAGTCATCTCCAGGTCTCAAGCATCTTAGCAAAACCGTGAAATGCTGGACACTTGCCTATTCAGGAAACGGCTAGAGCTTGTTCCAGGCACCCTGGGCAGTTCTGTCTGCCTCAGGCGGTGGGATGGGGGAGAACTAGAGTGAGCAACAGGGAGGAATTGCAGGCCTGGTTCCTGGGAGGGAGCGTCCAGGCTAGTTAGTTAGGAAGGCCTCCCGTGGCTCAGTTATGTCTGCTTCCTGGGGCCTCAGTTTCCCCTTCTGCGATGGGAACTTGCCAGCCTGTTGCAGGCCTGGAGATGAGAAAGGAGAACCTTTTCTGTTACAGCCTCATCGGGTCTATTAAGAAGGTGGTCTGTTGGAAAACTTAACTTCCTCTCCCAATGGACAGATGGTGATGAATGGACCAGGCTCCTTCAGAATTTTGTCCGGAGTCTCTTTCCTCCCAAGTGTTGAAATCAGGACCCTGTTTGGTGTGCAGCATCCTAGTTGAGTGCACACGTCTGCAGACAGGGGTGTGGACCTGTCATTGAATCACCTGAAGCCTTGTGATTTCCCCAGGTGATTAGCGATGCTGGGCACAGTTGACCATCTGGGCCTGAGTTTCTTGTCAGGGCTCACATCTCCCCCATAGCATAGCAGGCCAGTGGGCGGGAGGGGAGGGGTATCCCTTCCTTTCTGGGCGAGTGGCTCAGACTCAGCAGTTTCCCAGCAGCTTGACATCACACACTGGCTCCTAATGACTCTGTAGTTTGAGCCTGAGCCCAGCTTGTCCAGTGGGTCAGGGCAGGAGTGGTAATAAACATAGGTGTTATGTTAAGCCATGTGCCAGACTGGCCTGTGTCTCATGCTTGACAGATGTGTTCCCCTGCTCACAACAGCTGGAGATCAAATGACCTCACACTTCGTCTCTTAAGAATCTCCTTTAGACATTCTTGTGTGTTAATATTTCTGATCCCCCAAATTACCAGATTTAACCGCTGATCCTATAAAGATGAACCCCATGGATGTTTTATTGATCCCCTCCCTCAACACACACATTAAGATGAGTGAGTCAGTGTGATGCTTCCTTACTTGACAGTCGCATTCATCTTATGACTTTGGAATTATCCGTATCTGGCAACTTGACAGGCTTTTAAAAAATTGCAGCTGTCAACAGAAACCGTGTCAAATTTAATGTGCAGAGAGGAAATAAATTGGTGAGACTGAGATTGAAGAAAGGCCTTGAAGAGTGAGTATGGCCACTTCTCATGGCCAGAAACTTGGAATCTCCTAGGACACTTTGTTTCCTACACTGCACTGCTTACAGGAGTTTTTTCAGAAGTGTGTTGTTCTTCTGATCGCTAGAGAGAACATTCACATGCTTAGATGAATTGTGATGTGGCGTATAGACTCATTTGAATCAGGCCCAGGGCCAACTTAAAGAACTCGGGGTAGTTTAAAGAATATCATTCACTTTCCTGGTGTGCCTCGCTTTAAGAAATACTGCTTGCCTGGGTGGTTCCATATACTTTTTCATGGATGTTCTCCTGGGGTGTCATTTTAAAATCATATATTTTCCTTGGATTTGTTTCTTGCAATTTAAAGAATTCCAAACAACCTTGCTGCTCAAAAGTGAGTTCTTGGACCTTCACAAACCCTCAGGTCCATTCTGGATTACTTGAGTACAAATTTGCATTTTAACAAGATCCCCAGATGATTCATGTACAAGTGAAAGTTTGGAAAAAGCTGCCACAGTTCATCTGAAATCTGCCTCTTTTTTCCCCATAAACTTGGAATTTCACCCATTCAGTTTGTTATGGGTATATAAAAATCAGAATCTCCTGATCCGAAATCTTATTTATTTTGTTACTTTCATCTGGACAATTGTAAGACTAATCACATTTATGACTTGTACTTCCAAACCTTGAAATATGGCAGGAAAATGTGTGTGCCCAGACCTCGGCACAGATGTGTTGAGGATTGATGACACCGTCTCTGTGCTCTGGGCTGGAGAGTTGATATTTATCACAGTGAATTCTCACAGCCTCCCTATCTGTAGATTCTTTCTCAGACCCAGTGTTAGCCAAGATAGGACTCCACATCTTTGAGATCCAAACCCGACATCCTCCTTTCTTTCTTCTTTTTTTTTTAAAGTATATATTTATTTATTTGCCTGCAATGGGTCCCAGCTGTGGCATGCAGGACCCTCAATCTTTGTTGCGGCATGCAGAATCCTTTTAATTCCGGCATGTGGAATCTGTAGTTAAGACATGTGAACTCAATTGCGGCAGGTGGGATCTAGTTCCCTGACCAGAGATCAAATCAGGTCCCCTGCTTTGGGAGTGCAGAGTCTCAGCCACTGGACCACCAGGGAAGTCCTGAACTTGATGTCTTTCCTCTGCCCCTGCATGGATCACTGTGCCGGGCATGCATAGGCCCAAGGAGAATTTGGGAGCTATGGACCCTACTAGATGTTTGTCCAGGACACACAGCAGGCCAGTGGTGCTTGTGTGATTCTGTACACCCTCTCCGAGTCATCCTCCCCACATTTGCCCCGTCTTTGCTGCTACTTGCCAGTCCCTACTGAAGTGCATAGAGAACCCAGGACCACAGGCCTCAGGGATGGGGCTCCAGGGATGGGAAGCCAGTGTGCTGGGGTTTATGCTGAGTTTGTTCTGTGGCTAGGTGTCAGAAGGGGGAAGTCAGAAAGATGCCTTCTAGTTTGACACCCTGTTGTGTTCTCTGCCCAAGGAAGGCGTTAATAGGTGAAAGGGAGTGTGTTTCAAGGCTTTCTTTCACTTTAAAAGTTTCCCGTTAGGTAGCAGCTGGCAGCAGTCCTGGGTTCCTCCACTTCCTGGTGCTGCTGAATTGCAGAATGGGGCCCAGGTGAACACGTGTGCACCGTGGGGCCTGATGAAGGGTTGCGTGGGGACCAGGGTATTCATTTCAAACAAGGTGAGGGTTTTGCTTCTTAGAACATCTCCGTTAATGGTGTGCCTTGTGGAGACGCCGGTCTTAAATGGAAAGAGCCCATGGTGCAGAAGAGCCCCAAGCCTTGGACTCCAGTCCCCCCACTTTGTCACCTCTCTGCATTGTGACTTTGTGACACTGTGTTTTAGCTGTATACCACCTGACCTTTCTGAATTTTAGCAATAAGCAAACCCAAGTTATTGTTGAGCCATCTTTCCAGCAATGTGCATTGTGGATGCCAAGGGTACAGCCCCAGGCTGGTCTAGGCCTTGGTCAGGATGCTCCCCTGTGCCTCCTCCCAGGGCCTGAAACAAGAGCCCAAGTTTCATCCGCCGCCCTCTTCCTTACACTCACCAGGTTGTCAGGTTGTCAGTGAACTCGGAAGGGGAAGTACATTGGAAGCCTGCCCACTGCTGACAAGTACCCAGGGAGGCAGCAAGTTCAAGTGTGATCCTTTGTCCTCTGGGGAGGGTGGGGAAGCCACAACCTGGCTTTGTACTGTGTCCCCATAGCCACCCCGGGGAGCCCCACCTGCCTGGACTTTTTCCCCCGGGGAGAGTTGCTAGGTAGGGAGAGGGCAAGGGGCAGGTGGCCTTTGAACGCACTGGGAAGGAGCAGTAGGTGAGGCTGGATGAGGTGACAGCATGTTGATCAGGAATGCCAAGCTGGTACCCTGCCCCCCTGGGCTCAGAGCCAGTCCCTGCCCTGGCTGGTAACCAAGGGCAGGTGGTTTCACCTCCCACCTCACTTTTCTTCTGGGATGAAAGCACTGGGACAGTGGAGTGGTGTGCTTTTCCAGGTTAGTGCCCTGTGACCTGCCTCGGAGGCCGGGCATAATGCCTGGGGACAAGTGGATAACTGAATCTCAGCGTCAGATGAGGAGGTGGAGCTAAGTTTATCTCAGGTGGCTCCCATAGGCAGGATGTGCTCTAATGGATGAAGGAATGGGTTTCCCCAGGTGGCAGGGAGGGTCAGCTGTGCGCCTCTGGCTGCGGAGGTGTCACAGCTGGCCTCCCTGATCCATCCAGGCTGGAAGCCACAGCCACTGAGGCAGTTCAGCCCTGTCTCTACAAGCCCCATCACAGAAGTGATCCATGGTCCCCTCCTCTGGGGAGGATGGACCGAAAGACCATCAGATTTACACAGTGATTTAGTAGATGTTGATTTCAGGTCCCGACAGCGTGGAGAAGCAGGAATCCAGGGTCACAGAGTAAGCAGAGGGTGACCCTAGGAGCTGTGTTTTATGTCATGGAGGAAATTCTAGTTTGGGGACCTAAAGCCTTGTATGATTTATTCAACAAACATGAACGTGATGCATATCAAGTAAGAGGTACCAGTTATGGGAGGTACAGACGTCAACGTGGTCCTTGTCTGTTGGGAGGCACACATCAACAGGACGGTTTTTCTGGTGATGAGAGCGTGGTTTGAGCTGAGCCTATTGTCTGAGCCCCACCAGGGCGGAGACACTTCATGTGCCCACTGTGGGACCTGGCTCAGTTCCTTGATGCAGTATTTGTATTTAACTACCACGTCCCAGGTGTGGGTCTAAGGGAACAATGCAAAAGCTGGTTCACATTTCTAACAGCCCTTACACAGCATCACCCTTTGAAGCACAGGGAGGTAAAGTTACTGGCCCAGGGTCCCTCAGCCTGCCTGTGGGCAGTCTGGCTCCAGGATATGTGTGCAAACGCACTTGTCTCTCCTCTGCTGTGTTTTGAGTCAGGCTCCTAAATGCTTGTTCGACTGGCTTCAGCTGGACGGGGGTGAACGTGGCCTCGGTGACCTCTAAGAGCAGTGCTGGCCCTGCGGTTTCCGTATTTAGGTGTCTCTTCTCTGTCCGTGTCTGCAGGGATCCAGTCCTGACCAGTGCCTGCCTGCTCCCAACCACGCCCACATTCCCGTCACCTTTGTTACCTGTTCAGTCCACCTGGGCTCTGTGCCTTCCATGGTTCACAGGGAGATAGAGGAGAATCAGGAGCCTGCCACCCCCGGGAATTGGGCGTATGGCGGTAGTTCTCCCACTTCTTAGTGCTGAGGGTCTCATACATTGAAATGGGAATGGTAATAACACTACCTTCCTCCTGGATGTGTTTCCTTTTTTTGGACCCTTGGTGTCTTTTCAGCTTCACCCCTTTTCCCCAGCCCAGGGGTCAGCACGCTCAGGCCCAGGGGCTGTTTATAGATAAGATTTTCTGGGAAACAGCCCCTCCTGTTCATCTCTGTACTGTCTTGGGCAGCCCTTTTGCTACAAGCAGAGTAGAGTAGTTGCGGCAGAGACCACATGGCCTGCAGAGCCTAAACTGTTTGTTCTCTGACTCTTACAGAAATGGGTGAGACCTATGCCCCCGCCCAGGGCTCTGTCCCCAGAGGTGTGGGCTGGTCCCCTATCCTTGTCTCCTGGAAGCTCCTGGCTTCTGTTTGGACATCCCTTCTTCCCAGCTGGCAGAGGGACCTTTCTGAGGCCCACATCGGATCCCGGCAGTCTTAAACTCCTTTTCTTTCATGTGTGGCCAGCACGCTCCCTGCTCCTCTGCACGCCTGTCTTCTGCACTGGCTTCACAAAGGGCACCTGGGTTCTGGCACCCACTGGCCTCTCTATGCTTCCCCACCAGATGCCCCTTCTTCCGTTTCAGACCCATCACCCTGCAGAGGCCCCAGGTATGGCGCTGAGCACACCCTCCTAGGGATGACTTTCTTCCTTCTCTGTGGGTCTGCGTGCCCCTCTCCCTGACTCCTTGGTGGTTGGGGGACTTACTGGTGACAGGCCTGGGAGTGTCCCCCCACCCAACTTTCTAGGTCTTGTATTTTTAACCAGAATTCACTCTCAACATTTTATTTGGTAAATTAGCCACTCTGCCACCTCCTCCCTCAGTCCTGCAGCAACGAACCTCCCTCCTTGAATGTCTCTCCTCTCCCCCTGAATCACCCACCCATCTACCAACCCCACCCCACCCACAATGGCTTCTCCCTGCTCTGCAGGGAGGGGAAGCAGCACCTTCCTGTGTGCTATGGGCTTCATATGCATTTGTTGTTTAGTCCCTAACTTTTGTCTGACTCTGCGACCCCATGAATTGTAGCCCACGAGGCTCCTCTGTCCATGGGATTTCCCAGGCAAGAATACTGGAGTGGGTTGCCATTTCTTCCTTCAGGGGATCTTCCCGATCCAGGGATTGAACCCAAGTCCCCTGTATTGGCAGGTGGGTTCTTTATCACTGAGCCACCAGGGAAGCCCCTCACATGCATTCTTTGGTTTTATTTGTGTGACAATTCTAGGACATAGTGCTTATACCCGTTTTAGAGCTATGGACAATGAGGCTTGGAGGGCTTAAGGAAGCTTGCCAGAGGCCTCATAGCTGGAATCTAGAGTTAGAATTTGAGCCCTGGTCTCTCTGGCTTCTGATCTGGGTTTCTGCCAGAGCCGAGAGTATTCTGGACTGACTCCGCAGGGATGGGACAACCAAGGAATCTGAGCTGATTGGTAGCTGAAATCAGTCATCGTGGGAGCATTCACACCACAGGAATCAGCCAGTGGTTATCACAAGCCAGGGTTTTGCTTTTTCCCTTTCAGAGAGCTGGTTTGTTAATACGTGTGCCAGGGCCTCACCATACGTCTCTTGGTTCCATTCTCCCCTGGGGAGCTGTGCGAAATGTGGTCATCAGAGGAAGAGTGAAAAACCAAATGTTTTTATCAGAATCTATTACTTGATTCTGTGAATTTCTCAAAGGGTCACCACCACCACCACCCATTTTACACCTCAAAAAAATATCTAACAACCCCCCACCTCAAGTTTCATCCTGCATGCAATTTAAAAACTAAACTTTCAGACACTAAGTCTCAAACAAACTGCTTAGTATTATCTGTAGGAATCATAAAATCATTACCTGTTACTCTCCTTTACAAACCGTGTGATGCATTTTTATTTTTGTTTGGTTTCTAAAAGTCTCTGAGATAATACAATCAATCAGGTTTCCTGTTTTTTTTCCCCCCTTTTTGTTTGCGTTAGCATTTTGGATAATTGCACACTAATTTATGTTTAATGGGGTTATTGTTAATGTGGTTTGGAGTTTATCGCTGAACATTTGGTCACAAAGACAAAAGCTTATAAAACAGAGCTTGGGAATACTAGACATTTAGGACTTGGAATATTGTAATGATGTGTGTGTTTGTGAAAGGATACAATCTTAGCCCCAATTTAAAGGGTAGGAATGTACTTAAATCTAAGTTTAACCCATGACAAATAGACGGCAAGCCATTCAGGAAGAGACTAACAAAATATTCGAGAATGCCAAAGATTTGTGAGCACTGATTTTTATTTTAAAGCATTTTACTCATTGACCCAATGATTTATAGAGCAAAGTGTCTACTTTGATCATGTTAGAAAGGGGATGGGGGTTTGTGAGAGACAGGAGAACAGCCACAGTCTATAATGTTTTGCTTAAGGACTAAAATTGGCATGTTGGCATGGGGGTGTGGATGGGCAAAATAGGTGAAAGAATTAAGAGATGCACATTTCCATGTTTTTTAATGCCGAACCACTAGGTTGTACCCCCTGAAACTAATGTAATAGTGTATGTCAACTATATTTCAATCAAAAATAATTTTTAAAATTGGGATGTTAGGGGATAAATGGTTGATCTGATGTGGAAAAGTGGTTCTTGGTGAAGTTTTTTATGTTTTGGTGAATCAAATAAAGTTTGCTATTGAAGAGGGAGTTGTGAGGAAGGAAGATGAGATTACAAATTACAAAGGTGATTGTGTAAGTCCTTGAGGATTCAGTTAATCCACCACAAGACAAACTTCTGATTATTAAGTTCTACTTACTTGTTTGGGGCTTTGCAATTTACAAAGCACTTTCGTATATACTGAATCGTTTTCAGAAAGGCAATGTGTTAGCAGTTTTATAGACTAGAAAGTTGAGACCACGAAGAACAAAGTGGTCATGTCCATGGTCACGTACCCCACACGTGGCAGAGCTGGAATTTTGAAACCTGGGTTTTCTGGTTCCAAGCCGAGAGTTTTAAAAATAAACCGCAGACTCTAATATAGTTGTTTCACTTAAGAAAAACAAAGAACTCTATTAAATGCTATAGAATTTTATTCTCCTTCCTGCCCGCAACTTCCACTTGTATATTAGTTAACCTCCAGAGAACAAAAATGCTAGGGCCTCATGTATTTCAGACCTATGTGCTAGAATCAACCAAAGTCAGGATGTTCAAGTACAAAGAAATATTGTGTTGTATTCTTGGCCAGCAACACTTTCTCATCAAGCAAGGATTCTGACTTTCATATGATGACCTCGAGGGACAGGCCAACGGAGAACCCTGGTTTGGGGCCCGAGTTGTGGAAAATTTTCCCAATAACAACAGCTTTCTCCAAACAGTAGTTTGGTGTCAGTTCCTCCTTTCCCACACCCCTGCTGCTCTGCCTCCTTCCCAGAAAACTGAGTGACTAGATTCAGGAGTGGATGCACCAACCTTGGAGTCAGACAACTCTGCCACATAGCAACACCTTTTGAGGAAACTCTTGTAACCCCTCTGAGCGTCAGCATCCTCACCTGTAGGATGGGGATAATAATCTCTGCCTGGGGACTTCCAGTGGCTGAAACTCCCCTCTCCCAATGCAGGGGACCCAGGGTTCGATCCCTGGTCAGAGAACTAGATCCCACATGCCACATCTACGAGTTCACATGCTGTAACTAAGACCCACTGCAGTCAAATAAAGAAATAAAATAAATTTTTAAAAACTTCCTGCCCATTTGGGGGTGTTGTGAGCATGAATGTGAGAAGCACCTAGCAGAGGTTTGGTCCTTGGTGGTTGATCAGTAAGACCGTAGCTGTTTTGTGCACAGTTGCCCAGCTCTGCTCTACACCATCAGTCAAAAAGCAGTTGAGAAACCTGACAGGGTCTGCTTAGATCATCCAGAGTGGAGCTTTTTGCTTCCAGATGATTTACCACATTGGTTCAATTTCATAAATAGTAGTAAAATAAGACCAGAGCAGCTGAGGATACCACCACCCCCTCCCTTAGCGTTTTTGTCCTTTTGTATGCTGGAAAATAACAGTTTCGAGGACAGGGCAGCAAGAAGGGGTGAATCGCATGTTCGGTGTCATCTGCTTAGAGCAGCACAGTGGTGCAGTCAAGAGCAATAGCCAGTCCGGTCCACACCCAGGCATGCAAGACACTGCCTTGCCCATCGGGACTGCAGGAGGGGAGTGCTACCTGCCAAGACAATTCTGGAAGATGCTTTCTCTGCTCCCTCCCCTTGCAGAAGCCATGGTCCTCCTCCTGTGGTCTGCCTGCTTCCTGCTCAGCCGCCTTCTCTAGGCAGGACACCCCTGGAGTGTGAGGGCTCTTGGGGCACCCTCAAGGTCCCTGTGGCCATGACCGTGGAGTCGGTTGAATGCTACTTTGGTGATGGACTTGGCATCCCCTCCCTGCTCGCGGGTCTCTCTGCACCTAGCTCTTGCCTTTGCTCTTTCACCCCTCTGGGAAAACAGAGGTGGGGCTTGTCCGGGTCCCCGGTGTAAGCCATGTGGCGTGGGGTCAGCAGCACCCCACACCCTTCCACGTGCCAGGGTGTTCACACGCCTGTGTGTGAACCATCGGGTCGCTTGGTGGTTCAGGGATCAGTGGACCAGCACCTACCTTCCGGAAGAGAGGAGAATTACAGGCTGAGGCAGTGGGGCTCCCTGGTCCCCCCCTGGAGCGGGCGGTTGTCCTGGAGGTGGCCTCGGAGCTGAGCCTGCAGGGACTGGCGGCCCAGTGCTCAGCACCTGGTGGTGGGGGTGAACTTCATTTCAGAGGAAGGAGCAAGGACAGGTGTGAACAGAGCAGGGGTTATGAAAACTGGAGGCGGGTTGGCTGGAGGAAGGAGAGCAGTGCCTTTTGTTTTTAACCCTTTTGGCATCTTAGTTGTCACTTCAGAAAGAGGAACCCGTGCCCTTGAAAAATTTTCTGTTCTGGGAGTTCATCTATTTTTATACAGAGAGAATTTTAGAAAGAATTTCAGGAGGGTCATGGACACTTGGAAATTTCTCCTGGAGGGAGGGAGACCAGCGAGGAAGCTGGCGTTAGGAGCCCCAGAGAGAACTGGAGACCGGAGGCCTGTGTCGTCACTAACCCCCAGGACTAACTGTGATGCTCGGCAACCATGTGGATTTGGGGTGCTGCCTCTGCTCCCTGAAGTCCTTCGGGTCACCTATATCTGCAGCTCTTGTGGGTATGGGGTTCCCGCCTGGAACCTCAGAATGTGACCTTATTTGGAAATAAGGGTGCACCTCAGAGATACTGCAGGTTCGATTTGAGACTAGGGTGGAGACAGTGAGGGGATGACTGACTCAAAAACAAGATAGAACTGACAGGCGCCAATTCTGGTAAAGAATCTGCCTGCCATTGCAGGAGACATAAGAGACATGAGTTCAATTCCTGGGTCAGGAAGATCCCCCCGGAGGAGGGCATGGCAACCCACTCCAATATTCTTGCCTGGAGAATCCATGGACAGAGGAGCCTGATGGGCTACAGTCTATGGGGTCTCAAAGAGTCGGATACAACTGAGCATGCACGCACACGCATGACTTGGATGGTCACTGCCAGCTTGTGTCCAAAAAGAGACTTAAATTATCACCCGCAGGTGTAGAGCTGCGACTGTGGTGTGTGGACAGAGGGGAGGGCCTTGGTCCCGTCGAGGCCTGTGACGAGCACCACGGTGGGTTTGACCTGCTTGTGGTGGCGAGGGCTGGTTTCTGGAGATGTCTAAAGGGTGAACACAGGCTGGGAGGAGTGTGTAGACCACAGGATCAGCCTGGGCAGGGTCTCTGGTGGGAAGAAGCAGGAAGATGTGAAGGAAGTAGACGAAGAGCAGGTGGTGTTTTGGACCACAGGGAGGATTTTGATGTTCATCAGCAGAGCAATGTGATGTCACCAGCCAGGAGGAACCAGAGTGAGACCTGTCTTTTGAAATGATTGGGCCGGCGGCAGCGTGGAAGGACAGTTAGATGAGAGACGCCGCAGATGGGAGGAAACCACAGTTTGTAGCTACTGTCCTGGCAGAGGTTGGTGGCGACTGGGCTGGAATGGCAGTGATAGGGGTGGGGAGAAGGGGGTTGATCCCACAGAGATTTAGGGTGCAGTGGAATGAACTTGGAGATGGACTGGCTGTGGAGGGTGGGGTACAGAGGCATCAAGGGACCACCCCCCAACACACACACATACACAGGTTCCAGTGCGTGGACTGGTGGGACAGCAGAGCCATCTCAGTGACAGAGAGGATGGGTGTGAGCCCAATCCAAAGCTATGGGTTTAAGAAATACTCTCTAGAAGACAAAATTGCAGACCTGAAGATGACCGTGTTTCTTTCTTTAATATTTGTTTATTTGGCTGTGCCGGGTCTCAGTGGCAGCATTCAAGATCTTTAGTTGCGGCATGCAAACTCTTAGCTGTGGCATGTGGGATCTAGTTCCCTGACCAGGGATCAAACCCAGGCCCCCTCCATTGGGACCTCAGAGTCTTAGCCACCGGACCACCAAGAAAGTTCTGACCCTGTTTCTTCTCATTGTCTTCTTTCTCATAACATTGTGCCTTTACTCTCCAGACAGCTCGAGCTGAAGTATATAGGGTCGTAAATAATGTATTGGTTGAAATTAAAAGACGCTGACTCCTTGGAAGGAAAGTTATGACCAACCTAGATAGTATATTAAAAAGCAGAGACATTACTTTGCCAACAAAGGTTCGTCTAGTCAAGGCTATGGTTTTTCCAGTGGTCATGTATGGATGCAAGAGTTGGACTGTGAAGAAAGCTGATCGCCAAAGAATTGATGCTTTTGAACTGTTGTGCTGGAGAAGACTCTTGAGAGTCCCTTGGACTGCAAGGAGATCCAACCAGTCCATTCTTGTTTTTTTTTTAAGAACTTATACTTTATTTATTTATTTTTGGCTTTTTTTAAAATTTTTGTTGGAGGCTAATTATTTTACAATATTATAATGGTTGGTTTTGCCATACATTGACATGAATCTGCCCCAGGTATACGTGAGTTCACCCTCCCGAACCCCCCTCCCACCACCCTCCTCCCCTTATCCTCCCTCTGGGTCATCCCCGCATACTAGCCCGGAGCATCCTGTAACATGCATCGACCCTGAACTGGCGATTCGTTTCACATATGATAATATACATGTTTCAATGCCATTCTCCCAAACCATCCCACCCTCATCCTCTCCCACAGAGTCCCAAAGACTGTTTTATACATCTGTGTCTCTTTTGCTGTCTCGTATACAGGGTTATCATTTGCATCTTTCTAAATTCCATATATATGCATTAGTATATTGTATTGGTGTTTTTCTTTCTGGCTTACTTCACTCTGCATAATAGGCTCTAGTTTCATCCACCTCATTAGAACTGGTTCAAATGCATTCTTTTTAATGGCTGAGTAATACTCCATTGTGTATATGTACCAAAGCTTTCTTATCCATTCGTCTGCAGATGGACATCTAGGTTGCTTCCATGTCCTGGCTATTATCAACCAGTCCATTCTAAAGGAGATCGATCCTGGGTGTTCATTGGAAGGACTGATGCTAAAGCTGAAACTCCAATACTTTGGCCACCTCGTGCAAAGAGTTGACTCACTGGAAAAGACTCTGATGCTGGGAGGGATTGGGGGCAGGAGGAGAAGGGGATGACAGAGAATGAGATGGCTGGATGGCATCACCAACTCGATGGACATGAGTTTGAGTGAACTCCAGGAGTTGGTGATGGACAGGGAGGCCTGGCGTGCTGTGATTCATGGGGTCGCAAAGAGTCAGTCACGACTGAGTGACTGAACTGAACTGAAGTGAACTGAGGATGTATACATTTTCAGCTTAGAGAAACCAAGTTTTATGCTTATTGGTCTTTTGGTCTAAAAATTCTAATGTTACCTTTTAAGGTAAATGCTGAGCATGTCAATTTAAGAAAAAAGTCAGATTAAGTTAAGACATTTCAGTTAAGACATATAATTTCTTTTTATTAAAGAAAAAAAGTACCCTTGAGCAAGATCATGAGATTTTTTTTCAAGCAATTCCTGGGTTCAACTTGTGCATGTTCGCAACTAATTACCAGGTGTTGAAGTCTGAGTGATCTCGAGTGTGGAGGATAAAGATATGTTCTCAAGAGAAGGAAAACATGCCTTTGCAAAGCTGCGTAATAGTCTGCTGCAGTAACTAAACAAGCACCCAGTGTCTAGTGATTTTGTACTTGCTCTGTTATTCAAAGTAAGGCCAGGCTGTGGTCTTTTTTTTTTTTTAAGTTATTTATTTATTTGGCTGTGCCGGATCTTAGTTGTGGCATGTGGGATCTAGTTCTCTGACCAGAGATCAAACCTGGGTCTGCTGCATTGAGAGCACTGAGTCATAGCCACTGGACCACCAGGGAGGTCCCAGGACACAGGCTTAACATTCCAGCAGCAATCTCATCTTTTTCTTGTTTTATGGTTGGTTTTTCATAATCATGGTTTGCTTATTGCACACTAACGTTTTGAGCTGCAGAGCCATGTGGAAATAGCTTCACATCTCAGATCTGCCGTTTCCCGGGTGTGCCCATAGGCAGATTCCAGAATCTCTGTAAGAGTGGGGCATATTAATAATCACATACCCCATTCCAGTATTCTTGCCTGGGAAGTCCCATGGACAGAGGAGCCTGGCGGACTACAGTTCATGAGGTCGCAAAGAGTCAGCCACAACTCAGTGACTAAACAACAGCAGATTCATGGCATAACAGCCAGGATTAAATCTGATTTCTCTGAAGTACTTTGCACAATGCTAGGTACATATATTGTTGTTCAGTCTCTTAGTCATCTCTGACTCTTTGCGGCCTCGTGGACTGCAGCACGCCAGGCTTCCCTGTCCTTCACCATCTCCCAGAGTTTGCTCAAACTCATGTCCATTGAGTTGGTCATGCCATCCAACCATCTCATCCCTTTGTCATCCCCTTCTCCTCCTGCCTTCAATCTTTCCCAGCATCAGGGTCTTTTCCAATGAGTCAGCTCTTTGCATCAGGTGACCAAAGTATTGGAGCTTCAGCTTCAGCATCAGTCCTTCCAGTGAATATTCAGGGTTTATTTCCTTTAGGGTTGACTGGTTTGATCTTTTTGCTGTCCAAGGGACTCTCAGGAGTCTTCTCGAGAACCACAGTTTGAAAGCATCAATTCTTTGGCACTCAGCCTTGTTTATGGTTCAATTCCCGCATCTGTACTACTGGAAAAACCATAGTTCTCAGTAAGTATTCAATGTGATTATTATATCCCAACTCCTTTGCTGATGCTCTTTCAGAGGCTGACATTACTATGTAAATGAGTGAATTGAACTCCATGGAGCTTACTTTTCTCTCCAATGCACAATGGAGTTTGCAGAGCTGGGATCTTGTCTAATCCTGAACCATACTTCTGCCACTGAGCTTGATTGCCTTTGCCGTGTGTTAAAAGTTCATCCAAACAAGTTTTGTGACCTTCCTGAGCAAAACGGGTTTTGCTTTAGGGTCCGGATGGTTTTCTGGACACTTGAACTGTCCAAGAATATGTGCAGGTCTTTGTCAGGTACATATCCAGCCCATGTTTGACTATGTGTCTGTGGGGAGCTGCCCTGGGGAGCTCAACCAGATTTTTTATCTGACCCTGTTTGTTCCAAACACAAGCAGGCAGATTGGAGGAGATGGTAAGGGAATATTTCAATCCAGTCACTCATCTAGATACACCCTCCCTCTAAGGTGTATTTCACAGAGCTAGAAAGAATTTAGCCAGTAGATCTTTATTAAGAGGTGCAACATTTGTTATCTGTAACTTTATTTCTTTGGAGCCAGAAAAAAAAAAAAAGAAGTCAAGACCGAAGTATAAGGAAATCGATAAAATACATGCTGGCTGGTGAAATATGGAATTTTTAAAATCTTTATTTTTTTTTATTAATTTATTTTAACTGGAGGAAAATTGCTTTACAATGCTATGTTGGTTTCAGCCATACTACGAGAAACAACCATATATTATATTTAATGCATATATATGAAATCTGAAAAAATGACATTAATGAACTTATTTGCAGGGAACGAATGGAGACACAGACGTAGAGAAGGGACTTGTGGGATTTCTTTTTAAAGTGTATTTACATGGGAGTTACTTTTTGATTTTATATTGTCGCAAATTGATACCAGATGCCTACCTTCCAGACAGACTCCCAAGCTGATCTCACAGTGTCAGTTGGAAAACAAATCACTTTGCCATTTGGAATGCCAATTGATATTTTAGAAGTTTCCTTTTGTTTTCAAAGGGAAAATAATGCATATTCCAGACCTGGCAAACAGAACTTTTATAAATGGCAATTAACAGAGGATGCCCAAGGGAGGAAGTCTCCAGTTTCTTATTATAACGCTGGCAGATGTAATCGAAGTGACATTTTATTAGTATTGGCATCTTCTGCTTGCCCTGGGAGCTAGTTCAGCCTTGTGTAGCCATGGCCAGAGCCGGGAGCTTCATTCCCATCCTACTTCAACCTCAGGTCGGAGGAAGAACACAAGAGCACTGTGTCCAGGGCAGCTGGCATCGTGTGGTCTCCGCAGGACCCCAGGCTTATGGGTGACTCGTACATTCCCTCCACCCCTCCCCCCAGTGGCTTAAAAAAGTGGCTTTTTGTTTTGAGTCTTACTTGTGTCTCAACAGTGATCCGTTCTCCTCCAGGCAGTTTTTCTCCCTGGCGCTGCTGTGGGAATGACTCACAGAGTCTTGAGTAGCCTGACACCTCTGCTGCATTCCTTGAGTGCTTTTTTAAAGGTGCCTCTGTGTAAGGATGTTTGCTGACTTTCCCATTTGAGGTGTTGGAGAATCTCCCAGATGACCGGGAAGGCCGAGTCTGATTCTGCGTCCTCAGCCTGGATGCCGGCAGACTTGGGTGAGAATCCTTCTCAGCCTGGAAGAGAGGACTGTCAGAGCCCCGTGGCTTGGGGGTTCGCAGGAGTGGAGTGGAAGGGGGTTGCCTAGAGCAGAGGGGCTCCACGCCCCCCCACCCCAGGCCTTGGGGTTTCCTACAGCAGCCAGGCTCTAGGCTTTCAGATGGACGAGAAGGGACTTTGAAGAGGCCCAGAGTGGTAAGGTTACTGTGAATTGAAGGATGAGAGCCCTCGACCCTGCTTGCTGAGGCTAATATTGGTCAGAGGCTCCTGGTCTGTGGATGGATATTCAGGGGAGGGGCTGAGACTGAGCTCCAGGTACTTAAGTCTTAACTCTTTAGAACTCAACTTCATCCTCCTGTGTCAGCTGCCTCTACTCCTAGGGAGTAATTTATATTATTTATATTATTAATATAATTTGTATATTAATATAAAACTTTGAACTGATATGGTGGTACAAAATTATGTTCTGTCAAGTGGCCATGAACCCCGAATCAGCTGCAAACACTGACTACTGGACCATTGTTCCCAGGAAAATACAGGGTGGGGGCGGAGGGGAGCGCCTGCCAGCCTCTTGTCATATTTTCATCATCCAGTCAATACATAACCTGGTTTTACATGTGTCTCTGCTTGAAGATGCCTTGGGTGTGTATTGGATTGCATGCTTGGTCTTGTCCAACTCTTTGTGACCCCATGGACTGTAGCCCACCAGGCACCTCTGTCCGTGGAATTTTTAGGCAAGAATACTGGAGTGGGTTGCCATTTTCTTCTCCAGGGCATCTTCCCAACCCGGGAATCAAACCTGAGTCTCTTGTGTCTGCAGATGGATTATTTTATTACTGCACAACCTGGGAAGCCCTGGGAAAGGAAGATACCATAGTTAATATATAGTGTTAATTCATTAGCATTGAACTCACAGCCAGCAGTAACTCAATCATGGACAAAACTCGCTCACAAATTTGCCCCATTGTCCACTTGGCCTGGACACTGTTTTAAATGGTGAGATCGCCGACAGCAAGCGCAAAAATACAGTGAGTGAAGCACTTAGAGTACCTCAAGTTACCCGTTTGCACTCTGAGAGATGAAAACAGGAAGGCCAGCCCTCCTTTCACCTCAGCTGTTCAAAATTTTCCCTGCTTTGCGCACGCACATGTCCATGAATGAGTGTGAAAGTCCTGTGCGTATTGATCTGGGGTTGCTAATAAATATTAACAGATATGCTAATAAACGTTAGCACGGAGATGAACGCACAGCTGCAAAATCTGTGAATAATGAGGTTTGCCTGTACTTAATTCAGGTGTAAGTCGGTGCTGTGTGCTGGGGGCTTCTCACGGCTGGTCTGTCTTGGGAGGTGGCGGGGCGGGGGGTGGGGGTCGGTGTGGGGTTTTTCTGTTTGCTGTTTTACAGAGGCCTGCCCCATCCATCTCATATTTATTCCCGTTAATACCATTGAGTGGGGAAGGGCTGGAATTACTGTGTTCCCTTTATTGATGAGGAAACCAAGAACCACAGGGCAGACAGGACTTGGGCGTCCCCCAGAAGAGAAGCCTGACTTTCTGGCCATTTTCTTCCCACTCTGCGGGGCAGGCACAGTACAAGAGTGATTTTTTTTCCCTCTTAAAGTTTTTATTATGGAAAATTCTAAAACGTGTAAAAGTAAAAAGAAAAAAGAGATTAGCACCATGTTTGTTGTTTAGTCGCTCGGTTGTGTCTGACTTTGTGACCCCATGGACTAGTCCGCGAGGCTCCTCTGTCCCTGGGATTTTCCAGGCAAGAATACTGGAGTGGGTTGCCATTTCCTTCATCAGGGCAAGAGTGCTTTAAACAACGGAATTGAAATGCTGACATCATAGTTTAATACTGTTGAAAAAGTTATCTTCCTAATGATTTTTCTGTGATTTAAGTACATAATGGCAGTGTAGCATTGTGGCTAAGAACATAAATTCTAGAGCCTAAAAAATAAATCCTGGTTTTGCCACTCCCTACCTGCGTGACTTTGGGCAGTTTCTTAAATAAAGTAAAACCTTTTCTGGCTTTTGGTTTCCTCTTTTGTAAAACAAGTATAGTATGAACACCCACTGTGTGTGGTTAATGTGAGAATTCTGTGAATTCATTCACAGTCAGTGCTTAGACCTGTGCCTGCCTTAGACCCTCTGTGCATTAGCTGTGATGATTATCGAGCTGACAGGTGCTCAGGAAATGAGTGTCCGGTCATCAACGATGGCTCTTAAATTAGGCAAATGGTAAAGTCTGCTTGTAATTGCACGGCCCAGAGCCAAGAGGAGATTTTGCAATTTTCCAGTCCTTTTGATCCATTTGGGTTATATAGTTCGGACCTGGAAGATCTGTTTTAGAGCTTTATTTATCCAGTTTGACTGTCAGCAGTCAGCAGATTAAACAGACTTTTGTCAAGTCCCCACCATTTTTGATGAGTGGACAGCTAATCAGATGAGCAAATATTAGCAGGCACCTGCTGGGTTCCAGGCACCCTGCTGGCTTTGATAGTCCCTGTCTGTGAACATTTAAGTGGCAGAGGACAAGAATATGAGATGTCACATGGGGAAAGAATAATTAAGGCATGTAAACAGCAAATTTCCATGTCACCTCCAAACCTCCATCTTTACAGCTACTCAAGTATATTTAAAACCACCAGAGTTTTCTTTCCCTTCCATCTGCAGCTCAGCATCTGGTACAGATGTAAGTCAAAAGCAATCCTTTGTCCCACAGGGAGGGGGAGACCAGATCTTGTGGGGCCCCCCAACCTGGAGTCATCTCAGGACCCATCACACATACACCTTTCTAAGCAGACCCCAGGCAGACCGTGCCTGTTTGCTTGGTAATGCATTTCATGTCACCAGCAGAAGATAAAAACAAAGGATGTGGCTTCATTTCCACATCTGTGTAATCATGATATGATTGTGATTTGGAAAATCGATTTTTTTCCCTCTCCAGAATCTCAGCTCTTGGGCAGTCAAGTTACTTTCTGCATTTCTTCCCTCTCTCCACAGACCTCAGTTTCGCAGCTGAGTGGTACAAAATTAATCTTTTGGAGGGGGTGCCATGGTGCAAGGACAGATAGCAGCTGACTGTGAGAGCAATGTGGGAAACTCTTGTTTGCTTTCTCGAAGCAGAGTTTGGAAGTTCTCAGTCCTGGGGGGTTGGGTTGGGGCTTTCTGTTATTTGCCTATAAAAAATTGCAGCCCTAAATTCATATTTGTGTTTGCATGGAATATTAAACTTGGCCTAACCTGCTTGCCTTCATAACATGAGCTTGCCAGCGTTCTCTTGTTAGAAAACTCCTATTTTCAGGTTCCTCAAAAAAAGTAAAGATAGAGTTGCCATGTAATCCAGCAATCCCACTCCTGGGCATATACCCAGACTCAAAAAGATACATGTACCCTTCTGTTCATAGCAGTGCTATTTACAGTAGCCAAGATAAAGAAACAATCTAAATGTCTACTGACAGATGATGGATAAAGAAGGTGTGATACACACACACACACACACACACACATATGCACGCTGGAATACTACTCAGCCATTAAAAATAATGAAATAATGCTATTTGCAGGTACATGGATGGACTGGAGATTATCATACTAAACAAAGTAAGTCAGAAAGATAAAGACAAATATCGTATGGTCTCACTTACATGTGCAATCTAAAATATGACCCAAATGAATATATGTATGAAACTAACCAACTCACAGACTTGCGGTTGCCCAGGGGGAGGAAAGGATTGGAAGTTCGGGATTAGCAGATGCAAACTAGTAATACATAGGATGGATAAACAACAGAGTTCTTTTGTATAGCACAGGGAACTAGCTACCTTCAGTATCCCGTGATCAACCACAATGGAAAAGAATATGAAAAAGAAAGTGTAAAAACTGAATCACTTTGCTGTACAGCAAAAATGAACAACACTGTAAATCAACTGTACTTCAGTAAAAGTTTTTTTTAAAAGAAAGAAAACTCCTGTTTCCTTAAGGGGAAAGGACACCTTTCCTATAAGCAAGTCTTTTGTGGCACATTTCAAAGAGACCTTTTCCCCTCGATGGTTTTTTTCTACTGTGTACACTTTTATCAGTGAACAGTGATTCTTTCTTCCACATCAGTGTTTATTCAGCCCAAGGCGTCAGTGCGAGATATGCTGCTAAATAGATTCCAGTCAGATGATCCTGGCTGTGTGAGCTTATAAAAGACATCTGTTGAAGTTCAAAAATAAATAATTAAAACGCATGCACAGACAAAAAGTTGGTTGCTCCTAGTGAGATTAAAATTAGTCTGCTATTCCAAAGACTCTTTATATTTTTCTCAAGAGAATTTATGATTTTTGTCCTATTTTTATCTCATCCTAAAATTTTAGGTAGAGAACATGAAAAAGGTTTGACTGTTTTTTTAAAAACTCATTGTCAAGTTACATCGTTAAGATAGCCTCACCGGGAGCTAGGTTTCTTCCTTGTCTCCAGAGAATTAATCAAGGAATACTTATCTGTGGCTACTCTTCTCTTTCTTGTTCAGTCGCCAAGTCATGTCCAACCCCTTTGTGACCCCATGAACTGCAGCACGCCAGGCTCCCCTGTCTTTCATTATCTCCCAGAGTTTGCTCAAATTCATGTCCATTGAATCGATGATGCCGTCCAACCATCTCATCCTCTGTCATCCCCTTCTCCTCCTGCCCTCAATCTTTCCCACCATCGGAGTCTTTTCCACTGAGTATGCTCTTTGCATCAGGTGGCCAAAGTATTGGAACTTCAGCTTCAGCATCAGTCCTTCCAATGAACACTCAGGACTGATCTCCTTTAGGATGGACTGGTTGGATCTTCTTGCTGTCTGAGGGACTCGAAAGCGTCTTCTTCAGCACCACAGTTCAAAAACAGCAATTCTTCAGCACTCAGCTTTCTTTATGGTCCAACTCTCACATCCATACTTGACTACTGGAGAAACCATAGCTTTGACCAGACAGACCTTTGTCGGCAATGATTCTGATTTTTAATAATCTGTCCAGGTTGGTCATAGCTTTTTTCCCCAAGGAGCAAGCATCTTTTAATTTCATGGCTGCAATCACTTATCTGCAGTGATTTTGGAGCCCCCCAAAATAAACTGTTTCCATTGTTTCTCCATCTATGTGACATGAAGTGATGGGACTAGATGCCATGATCTTAGTTTTTTGAATGTTGAATTTTAAGCCAGCTTTTCCACTCTTCTCTTTCACTTTCATCAAGAGGCTCTTTAGTTCCTCCTCACTTTCTGCCATAAGGGTGGTGTCATCTGCATATCTGAGGTTATTGATATTTCTCCCGGAAATCTTGATTCCAGCTTGTGCTTCATCCAGCCCAGCATTTCACATTATGTTCTCTGCATAGAAGTTAAATAAGCAGGGTGACAACATACAACCTTGACGTACTCCTTTCCCAATTTGGAACCAGTCCATTGTTCCATGTCTCGTTCTAACTGTTGGTTCTTGACCTGCGTACAGATTTCTCAGGAGGCATGTCAGGTGGTCTTATATTCCCATCTCTTTAAGAATTTTCTGCAGTTTGTTGTGATCCACACAAAGGCCTTAACATAGTCAACAGAGTGGAAGTGGATGTTTTTCTCTAACTCTCTTGCTTTTTCTATGATTCAAGTTTTACATTAGGACTTTCCAGGAGGCGCTAGTGGTAAAGAACCCACCTGCCAATGCAGGAAACATGAGATTCAGGTTCAATCCCTGGGTCAGGAAGATCCCCTGGAGGAGGGCACGGCAACCCACTGCACTATTCTTGTCTGGAGAATCCCCATGGACAGAGAACCCTGGTAGACTACAGTCTGTGGGGTCACAAAGAGTCCGACACAACTAAAGTGACTTAGCACGCACGCACACAACCCTCTTAACCATTTGTAAATGTTCAGTGCAGTAGTGTTCAACATTCACAGTGTTTTGCAGTTGATCTCCAGAACATTCTTCATTTTGCAAAACTGTAACTCTGTACCCATTAAACAATAACTTCCTGTGCGCCCCCATCCCAGCTCCTGGACACCACCATTCTACTTCGTGTCTTTATGGACTTGACTGCTCTAGGAGCCCCACATAAGTGGAATCGTGTAGTGTTTTGTGCTTTTATAACTGGCTTATTTCCCTTAGCAATTAAGGTTCATCCGTGTGGTACCATGTGTCAGAATTTCCTTCCTTTTTTAGGCCAGATAATATTCCGTTGTGTATATATCACACTTTGTTTACCCGTTGATCTGTTGATGGACACTTGGGTTGTTTACACCTTTTGGCTATTGTGACTCATACTCCTGGGAACCTGGGTGGACACAACTAAAGATTTTGCTGTTTTTTCCCAAACTGCCTAGAAGCAAGCTCTCACTTAGAGGTGATTTACAGGAGGAAAAGGAAGGTTGGTTTGAATGCAGTGATTCCTCATCAGACTTGGTGCCTGAAAGTTCACAATTCAGGGGAAATGAGTGATTTCCTGTCTGCTGGAAAGAAGCGATTCTAGGGATTTTTTTGATGTATGTGTGAGCCACTGGCCAAGAAATCACTTAATCATAAGGGTTGTCTTATCAGCCTTTGATTTCTTACCTTTCCACCTATTTTCTTCAATAATGGCACCAGTTGACTCTTCTCTATCACCCAGAATACAATCACAGTGCACATACATATAATATATATTTATGTTTCTTTTTAAAAACTGTATTTTTTTTTTCCTGATAACAGAAAGGAATACCTGTGTGAAACATTTAGAAAAAAGCCAGAAGTTCAAATTACCCATAAGTCTATTATTACCCAGAAATGACCAGTTACTGGTTTTGGCGTAGGGTGTGGGGCTTCCCAGGTGGCTCAAGTGGTAAAGAATCCTCCTATAATGCAGGAGACACAAGAGACGCAGGTTTGATCCCTGAATCAGAAAGATCCCTTGGTGGAGGAACTGGCAACCCACTCCAGTATTCTTGTGTAGAAAAATCCCATGGACAGAGTAGCCTGGCATGCTACAAGTCCACGGGGTTGCAGAGAGTCGGACGTGACTGAGCATGCTCGAATACACAGAGCTGGGTGCTTTACAGTCTGTCAGTTGGTTATGGTGTGTGTATATATTCTCTCTCTTTTGATAGAGACCAAACTGCACATACGATTTTGCAAGTTTCCTTTCTGCACTAAGTATCACATTATGAACACCTCCTCTTGTTATGAGGTCGCATCCTGCACGTGTCTGTTGGTGGCTGTGTTTGTGGGCGCTCATGGAATTCTCTCTGTGGCGTCAGAAGTCAGGGCATCCTCCAGGTTCTGTGTCAGGCACAATTTCTCTGCTGACAGTCTTAACAGAGGAGGAAAGGCGGCAGTTCCCTCGTTGTAAAGTAGAAAAAGCAAGGAGTGGGAGTTATTTCTGAATGACTGAACCAGGGCGCGGGAAGCTGGGAATAGAAAGCCAGTCCCTTGCTTTCTGCCTGGTGCCTGATTCAATCCATAAAACTGACCTCAAGATCACTATCAGTGGAAATTATTTTCCCTATCCTCCTGGGAGTGTGCTTTCATATTTTCATGTTTGCTTAATGGTAATTTCAATTCCGCGTCTATTTTTTTTTCCACTTAAAAAAAACAAAAACTTTCCAGGCTTCTTTGGGAGACTTCCTGGATTTTTCCCCTCACGTGTCAGGAAACGGAGCCTCAGAACACACAGAGCCTGGGACCCTACCACCACCACCCCCACCGAGACTCTTCCAGCTCCGGATGGTCCAGCTGCAGACCAATTTTTTCAAAAAGTTATTTGGAAATTCAGGGTCCGTGTTACTTGCCAGATGCCCCCTTTTTGCAGTTGTGTTAGTTCATTCAAAATACACTTGAAAAGGCTAGCAAGGTGCTGTCCTTGGGAAACACGTATTGGGTTGATTCTGTCTGTGATAATTTATGTGGTGCTCATTTGGGTTTGTTTGGGGAGTTTTGAGGAGCCAGTTATTTTACCTTGTTCCATCATTCAACATTGCCTGGAGAATTCCGTGGACAGAGGAGCCTGGTGCACTACAGTCCATGGGATCGCAGAGTCAGTCACGACTGAGCAACTAACGTTTCCACGGATATTTTGTGCACCGAATATGCGTTAGTGTTAGTTGCTCAGTCGTGTCAGACTCTTTGCCACCACGTGGACTGTAGCCACCAGGCTCCTCTGTCCACGGAATTCTCCAGGTAAGAATACTGGTTGCCATTCCCTTCTCCAGGAGACCTTCCCGACCCAGGGATCGAACCCGGATCGCTCTCATTGCAGGCAGATTCTTTACCATCTGAGCCACTACCTTTGGTAATATGCGTTAGTCCTGGACTTAGGAAGCCCTGAGTCACCTAAGAGAGCCAGATGGGAAATCCACCAGGACGGTGCAGGGCTGCCGCGACAGAGCCGTGTCCAGGATGTCACGGGAGCTAGGAGGGGGCTCTGCCTGCAGAGGGGGTGAGGGGAAGGAGGGAGGATGGAGATGCTCCACACCAGGGCTCCCGCTGCCCACACGTACCGTGGGCGGCTTTCCTTTCTTGGACGGAAGGGTATGTTTGGGGCAGGGGAGGAGATGGGCAGGTAGGGGCTTGAGCCTTTTCACTCATTCCCACACTTAAAAGCAGCAGGCCGGCTCCCATGAATACCGGAGCTTCACTGGCAGCTCTCTGGGAGACACCTGTGTCTGTGTGGGCAACCCCCTGGGGACTGCCTCCCTTCCTTTCACCCCTCCGGGCCACCCAGGGGCAACCCTGAGGCATCTGATAGGACTGATGCCAGTTTGCCCTTTCAGAATTCAAACAACAAAAAAGCCAGGCATGGAACTGGAACAGGTATTTGCCCGCCCATGTTCATAGCAGCGTTATTCACAATAGCCAGAAGTCTCAGAAGCGATTCAAGTATTCGTCAATGGATGTGTGTTTTTGTGCTCAGTGGCTCAGTTGTGTCTGACTCTTTGCAACACTATGGACTATAGACCTCCAGTCTCCTCTGTCCATGGGATACTCCAGGCAGGAATACTGCAGTGGGTAGCCATTGCTTCCTCCAGGGGATCTTCCTGATGCAGGAATCGAACCCTTGTCTCTTGCCTTGCCAGTAGATTCTTTACGTGTGCCATCGGGGAAGCCCTATAATGGATAAAAACCCAACAAAATGTGATCTCTATTACTTATTCACCTTTCAAAGGGAGGAGATTCTGGCACATGCGACTTGGATGAATTATGCCAAGTGAAATAGGGCAAAGACTGTATGAGCCCACTTAGATGAAGGACCTGGAGTAGTCAAATCCACAGAAAGGAGAATGGTGGTTTCCGGGGTGGGGATGTGGGGAGGGGAGAGTTAGTGTCTAATGAGTACAGAGTTTAGGCTGGAGGATAGTAATGGTTTTACAACAATGTGAATGTGTTTAATGCCACTAAACTGTATGCTTAAAAATGGTTAAAATGCTAAATTTTAGGTTGTGTATATATGACCACATGAACTATACCCACCAGGCTCCTCTGTCCATGGGATTCTCTAGGAGAACTCCTGTTCCATGGAGTAGGTTGCCATTCTCTTCTCCAGGGGATCTTCGCAATTCAGGGATCGAACTCAGGTCTCCTGCATTGCTTCTTTACCATCTGAGCCACCAGGGAAGTCCTGTATATTACCACAATAAAAAATTTTTTTTAGTGGGGAAAAGCCAGGACACAGAGCTGAGCCCCAGGGTGGGACTGACGGTTGAGTCTGGAAGAAGAGCCCCCTGCCTCTACGCTTGAGCCCTGCCTCCACCACGGTGAGGCCCTCAGTGCAGGAGACAAGTGCTCAGACCTGCACTGGGGGGCTCCCCTCCCAGGTGCCCCCACTACAGGATCTCCATTAGACTCCAGCCTCTGAAATCTAATGATTGATCTACTGATGTGTTGATCTAATGATTCAACACATTAAGCCTGGCCTGTGAGGGACTTCTCTGACGATCCAGTGGTTAGGACCCCATGCTTCCACTACAGGGGACTCAGGTTCCATCCCTCATCAGAAACTAAGATCCCACAACCCAGGCGACCAAAAAAAAAAAAGCCTAATCTATGAGGAAAACTCAGTTATTCCTAACGTGAATTGAGCCTTGGAGTTCTAAGAGTGAAGCTCTTCTATGCCCAATCAAGGTTCCAAAGTGAATTTTTTTTTTGAAACCACCATTCCTACCTAGTTTTGGTAAAGCTGTCTTATTTCTTTGACAACATAGCTTTCATTGGAAATAAACTTTGAAGTAAAAGAGCTTTCTTTCAAACCTAGCAGAAACTGTTAGAACTTCACTTCTTTTGAAACAAGCATCTGGAGAATGCATCAGTATTTGAAAGGACCATGGGGCAGATGTCCTAGTGTTCAGATAAGTACATGAGGGGGTTTAAAGCCGCCTGTAACCTGCAGAGGCTCTCCCAGACTTCTTTGAAACCTGGGGGTTCCCCCAGATTGAAGCCAGCTCCGTGGGATCATGGGAGACCTCAGAGCGGTGGCTCCTGGAGGGGCTTGGCGGTGATGGTGATGAGCCGCCAGCCCAGTGGGAGGGAGGACCACTGAGCAGCCCTCCGTCCCTCCCAACTCCCCTCTGGAAGATAGCCCACTCCTTCCTCCATCAGGCTGTGAGCTGCTCCTTCTGAAAGAGATCCAGAAATCAATCTCCTTTGCAAAGCACCACCTCAGAGTGTTTTCTATGAAAGTTCCTTATCTGTCTATACCACCTCCCAGCTCTGGGACCGTGGGCAAGTTACATACCATGCAGGAACCTCAGTTTCTCCATCTGTGAAATGGGAGTCAGAACAGTACATACCTTATACAGAAAGTGAGACTTAAGTGCGGAGATGTCTTTAAGGGCTTCCCTGGTTGCTCAGATGGTAAAGAATCCGCCTGCAATGAGGGAGACCCTGGTTCGATCCCTGGGTCAGGAAGATCCCCTGGAGAAGGTAATGGCTACCCACTCCAGTATTTTTGCCTGGAGAATCCCATGGACAGAGGATGTCTGTAAAGCCCTTGGAGTGCTTCAGTCAGTTCAGTTCAGTTCAGTCGCTCAGTCGTGTCCGACTCTCCGCGACCCCATGAATCACAGCACGCCAGGCCTCCCTGTCCATCACCAACTCCCGGAGTTCACTCAAACTCATGTCCACAGAGTCGGTGATGCCATCCAGCCATCTCATTCTCCGTCGTCCCCTTCTCCTCCCGCCCCCAACCTTTCCCAGCATCAGAGTCTTTTCCAGTGAGTCAACTCGTCGCATGAGGTAGCCAAAGTATTGCAGTTTCAGCTTTAGCATCAGTCCCTCCAATGAACATCCAGGATTGATCTCCTTTAGAATGGACTGGTTGGATCTCCTTGCAGTATAAGGGACTCTCAAGAGTCTTCTCCAACACCACAGTTCAAAAGCATCGATTCTTCGGCGATCAGCCTTCTTCACAGTCCAACTCTCACATCCATACATGACCACGGGAAAAACCATTGCCTTGACTAGATGGACCTTGGTTGGCAAAGTAATGTCTCTGCTTTTTAATATACTATCAAGGTTGGTCATAACTTTCCTTCCAAGAAGCAAGCGTCTTTTAATTTCATGGCTGCAATCAGCATCTGCAGTGATTTTGGAGCCCAAAAAAACAAAGTCTGACACTGTTTCCACTGTTTGTCCATCTATTTGCCATGAAGTGATGGGACCAGATGCCATGATCTTTGTTTTCTGAATGTTGAGCTTCAAGCCAACCTTTTCACTCTCCTCTTTCACTGTCATCAAGAGGCTTTTGAGTTCCTCTTCACTTTCTGCCATAAGGGTAGTGTCATCTGCATATCTGAGGTTATTGATATTTCTCCCATCAATCTTGATTCCAGCTTGTGCTTCTTCCAGCCCAGCGTTCCTCATGATGTACTCTGCATATAAGTTAAATAAGCAAGGTGACAATATACAACCTTGACGTACACCTTTTCCTATTTGGAACCAGTCTGTTGTTCCATGTCCAGTTCTAACTCTTGCTTCCTGACCTGCATACAGGTTTCTCAAGAGGCAGGTCAGGTGGTCTGGGATTCCCATCTCTTTCAGAATGTTCCACAGTTTATTGTGATCCACACAGTCAAAGGCTTTGGCATAGTCAATGAAGCAGAAATAGATGTTTTTCTGAAACTCTCTTGCTTTCTCCATGATCCAGCGGATGTTGGCAATTTGATCTCTGGTGCCGCTGCCTTTTCTAAAACCTGCTTGAACATCTGGGAGTTCATGGTTTACATACTGCTGAAGCCTGGCTTGGAGAATTTTGAGCATCACTTTACTAGCGTGTGAGATGAGGGCAATTGTCCGGTAGTTTGAGCATTCTTTGGCATTGCCTTTCTTTGGGATTGGAATGAAGACTGACCTCTTCCAGTCCTGTGGCCACTGCTGAGTTTTCCAAATCTGCTGGCATATTGAGTACAGCACTTTCACAGCATCATCTTTCAAGACTTGAAATAGCTCAACTGGAATTCCATCACCTCCACTAGCTTTGTTAGTAGTGATGCTTTCTAAGGCCCACTTGACTTCACATTCCAAGATGTCTGGCTCTAGGTCAGTGATCACGTTATCGTGACTATCTTGGTCGTGAAGATCTTTTTTGTACAGTTTTTCTGTGTATTCTTGCCACCTCTTCTTAATATCTTCTGCTTCTGTTAGGTCCATACCATTTCTGTCCTTTATCGAGCCCATCTTTGCATGAAATGTTCCCTTGGAATCTCTAATTTTCTTGAAGAGGTCTCTTGTTTTTCCTATTCTGTTGTTTTCCTCTATTTCTTTGCATTGATCACTGAGGAAGTCTTTCTTATCTCTCCTTGCTATTCTTTGGAACTCTGCATTCAGATGCTTATATCTTTCCTTTTCTCCTTTGCTTTTCGCTTCTCTTCTTTTCACAGCTATTTGTAAGGCCTCCTCAGACAGCCATTTCGCTCTTTTGCATTTCTTTTCCATGGGGATGGTCTTGGTCCCTGTCTCCTGTACAATGTCACGAACCTCCGTCCAGAGTTCATCAGGCACTCTATCTATCAGATCTAGTCCCTTAAATCTATTTCTCACTTCCACTGTATAATCATAAGGGATTTGATTGAGGTCATATCTGAATGGTCTAGTGGTTTTCCCTACTTTCTTCAATTTAAGTCTGAACTTCACAATAAGGAGTTCATGATCTGAGCCACAGTCAGCTCTTGGTCTTGTTTTCGCTAACTGTATACAGCTTCTCCATCTTTGGTTACAAAGAATATAATCAATCTGATTTCAGTGTTGACCATCTGGTGATGTCCATGTGTAGAGTCTTCTCTTGTGTTGTTGGAAGAGGGTGATTGCTATGACCAGTGAATTCTCTTGACAAAACTATTAGCCTTTGCCCTGCTTCATTCCGTGCTCCAAGGCCAAATTTGCCAGTTACTCCAGGTGTTTCTTGACTTCCTACTTTTGCATTCTGTGGGCAGGAATCCCTTAGAAGAAATGGAGTAGCCATCATGGTCAACAAAAGAGTCCGAAATGCAGTACTTGGATGCAGTCTTAAAAATGACAGGATGATTTCTGTTCGTTTCCAAGGCAAACCATTCAATATTACAGTAATCCAGGCCTATGCCCCAACCAGTAATGCTTAAGAAGCTGAAGTTAATCGGTTCTATGAAGACCTACAAGACCTTTTAGAACTAACACCCAAAATAGATGTCCTTTTCATTATAGGGGACTGGAATGCAAAAGTAGGAAGTCAAGAAACACCTGGAGTAACTGGCAAATTTGGAGTGCTTAGGATGTGATATTCCTGTAACAAGGGCCTGCTAGCCTTTTGGTCTGGTCTGATGTCCTTGCTGAGAGCCTGGTTGCTGTTGGACGGACCGTCCCAGCCATACGGGAGGAATGCTTTTTTCACACCTTCTCTCTGGCCTCTGGCAGGGTGGGCAGTGAGGGTGTTTCTGGTTTCTAGGACCACACACCCCAGGCTTCTCGGACTGCCTGTGGCCGGGCCGTGGGTCCCTTTATGCCTCGTGCTTTTTATTAGTCTAAACTCAGAAGCCAGACTGCTGCTGGGTTTATGAACCTGGGAAAGTGGGCTCCTGATGATTATGAGGTATTAAACCTTGGCGCCAATTTAATAGGCACAGTCCAGCCTCAGGGTGAACCTCACGTGTCCTGACGCCTGACAAGCTTCCATTTTAAAGGACGCAGGTTGAAATCCAGACACAAAATCTCCCAGACTGAGTAGGGGGCAGTTTGAGAGGATGATTGAAAAGCATTGTGGAGAAACAGTTAAGGTAGCCTTCTCAACCTTCATACGTGCTGGCTGCTGAGAAGGGCAGAGTTGCTGTTCCCTCTGGAGATGACCGGGTGATGTGCTACATCCTTGGGAGCTCCTCCTGGGGCTTTGCTAACACGTGACTCTTGCAGCCGGACCGTGCGTGGTCTCCCACCTGGATGAGTGATCTGCAGGGTCTGTCCAAGCACTGACACCCAGGAAACCTTCCCGGGTCTCCTCCCTGGCCCTGCCCTGGGGTTTCCCCTTCCCCTTTCCCCCCACCACACATCCTCTCCCTTTTTATAATCTCACGCTCCTTTTTTTTTTCTTTTTGTTCGGCCACATCTCGTGTCATATGAAATTTCCCCAACCAGGGATGGAGCCCAAGCCCCCTGCAGTGGAATCTCAGAATCTTAACCACTGGGCCACCAGGGACGTCCGCAATCATTCTTAAGGTGTCTCCCCATCAGTTTGTCCTTGGAAGCGGGGACTGTGCTCCGTTCATCCTTGATCCCCCAGTTCCTTGTCGTGGGTACTTAGTAAATGCTGGATGGACGTTTGAGTGAGCGAATGAATGGTCGTTTGTAATTCAGGTGAGCTTTGTCCAGGTGATGGAGGAGTAGGTTCATGTGGGTGGAACCTCCCCATAGTATATATGCACGCTTCTTGTCTGCTCTGCGTGTCTTGATTCACACCTCCATTTCTTTTTTTTTGGCTGCACCGGATGTTAGTTGCAACATGCAGGATCTTTAGTTGCGGCATGTGGGATCTAGGTCCCTGATGTCGACGAAAAAGACGCACCATGTGAGAGTTGGGAGTTAAGTTTAAGCTGGGGCCAAATGAGGACTGCAGCCCAGGAGGCAGCACCTCAGAGAGCTCTGAGAGGTTTCTCCAAAGAGGCACTGGGGGAAGGTCAATATAAAAGATTTTGGTGAAGGAGGAGTTCAGTGCAATTAAGTACTCGTTTTATGAAAGGTTTTCTGCTTGTCATGAGGAGCTGACATCTTCACGAATGGATTTAATGCTTTTCTAGATAAGAGGAGATGCAAGGATTTGGATTATGAAATCAGTTCCTGAAGATATCTAGCTATCTAAAGACCTGTCCCACCAGATTGCCTGGAGCACAGAGTGCCTCACTCTACCCTGAACTCCCACAGTGGGTGTTGAAGGTCAACAGCTGCAGCAACATAGGGTTCAGTCTCTGCAGAAGTGAAGTGAAGTTGCTCAGTCGTGTCCGACTCTTTGCGATCCCATGGACTGTAGTCCACCAGGCTTCTCTGTCCATGGGATTTTCCAGGCAAGAGTACTGGAGTGGGTTGCCATTTCCTTCTCCAGGGGATCTTCCTGACTCAGGGATCGAACCCAGGTCTCCTACATTGCAGGCAGACGCTTTACCCTCTGAGCCACCGGGGAAGCCCAGAGAGTAATCTCTGCAGAGGCAGATGGCAAAATGTCCTTGTTGTTCAGTCACTGGCAATGCTTTTGGCAAGTGCCAGTTTGTAGTTGACATTGATCAGAGGTCAAACCCAGACCCCTTCATTGGGAGTGTGGAGTCTTAGCCACTGGACCCCCAGGGAAGTCTTGAGCATCCCTTTCTTGGTAACGTTTTACAAAATCTTTCTGTTTTGCTACTCTCCTTTCCCTAGATCAAAGTGTTATTATTTCTCCTGAGATCTTTAGAGCCTACCCAGCTTTCACAGTCTACCCTCATCTCTGCTTTGACCATCATCCCTCAGCTTTTTCCAAGATTCCTGCCACCTAGTAAAACCCTAGCCACCTGGGCTCCACACCTCCCTCATCTAGCAGCGCCAAAGGCTCTGCAGAGAGTCACCCTCTACATGCATCCTCAGTGGAACTCTGGTCTCTCACAGGCCCGTCCACCTTGCCTCCCTGCCAAGTGGGCATGGCTCAGGGCTCACCTGCATTTCATGCTCTGGCTCGTGAGTACTTGATCAAATTCTCCAAGCTTCAGAGCTGTGTTTGCCCTGTCTCCATAATAGTCATGAGCCACCCAGAACAGGAACCAGGTCTTACATTTCTTTGCTTTTCTCTGTATCTCCACCACCTAGGACTGAATATTTGTGTGTATGTACTGATGACATTGATAATGGTGACAGTGAGATCTTGCTTCAAGTTACATAATAGGGACAGAACTGGATCTGGGACTCTGCCCTGTCACCCCTGCTGGCATCATTCTTTGCCTGATAACAGTGGGTTCTAATCTTTTCTTGGGATCTCATAGATTCTCTTTTAGAAGAGAGAGAGTATGGACACACACATGTGTGTATGCGCCTTACATCTGATTTTAAAGGTGTGCAGGCAGACCCCCTAAGAGATCCCGAGATCCTGTATAAGGATCCTGTCCTAAACAACACCAGCGAACATCCTTAGGAAGATAAAATGGCAAGCGGTTGGATTTATTTTAGCCCATTGCTTTCTGGAAACATTAGCTGAAAATGATATATCCCTCACCTTGGAGGTTGTTAAGAATATATTATTTGTGATATATCACACACATGGACACAATGGACTACTATTCAGCCATAAGGAAGAATGAAATTTTGCCATTTGCAGCAACATGGATGGACCTGGAGGGTGTTGTGCTTAGTGAAATAAGTCAGAGAAAGACAAATACTATATGTGATCACATATATGTGAGTCAAAAAAAATAAACGAATTATAACAAAACAGACTCACAGGTATAGAGGGCGAACAAGTGGTTGCCAGTGGGGAGAGGGAAGAGAGGAGAGGCATGGTAAGGGTAGGTGAATTAAAAGACACAAACTTCTGTGGATAAAATAAATAAGTTACAAGGACATATTGTACATCACAGGGAATATAGCCAATATTTTAATAATAACTTTAAATGGAGTATAACCTATAAAAGTGTTAGATTACTATGTTGTAGGAAATGGCAACCCACTCCAGTACTCTTGCCTGAAAAATCCCGTGGATGGAGGAGCATGGTAGGCTACAGTCCATGGGGTTGCAAAGGGTCGGACACTACTGAGCGACTTCACTTTCACACCTGAAACTAATATAATAACTCAACTATGTGTGTGTGTATGTGTGTGCATGTGCTCAGTCCTGTCGGACTCTTGTGACCCCGTGGGCTGTAGCCCACCAGGCCCTTCTGTCCATGGAGTTTCCCAGGCAAGAATACCGAAGTGGGTTGCCATTTCCTACTCCAGGGGATCTTCCCAACCCATGGATCGAGCCGCATCTCTTGCGTCTCCTACATTGGCAGGTGGGTTCTTTACCACTGCGCCACCTGGGAAGCCCTCGATACAAATGTTTAATAAAAATAGATTAGTTCCCATAATAACCATGGAGTATCACACCAAAGTGCTGGCATAAAGAGCTGCTCAGACCTCTGGATTGGACTTTTGCCAGAGCATCTAATAAGCAGTTGGATCCACAGGACACTTAATGTCCATGTGGTTTTCGGCACAGCTCTCCGACTGCACGTTCACTTTGGAAACCTTTCCTGAACAGCCTGGTAATTAGAACTGCAGTTGCTAATTAGGTAGACAGTGAGACCGATGTGCTAATAATGTATTTTCAAAGGGTTCCAAATAAGCTGTTAAAAAATTAAACTACTTCCCCAGACGCTGACAGGAGCACCTTGGAGGGTGTTTTGTCATGCTTCTTGGAAGTTGCCCCGAGGCTCTGTCCTTTCTAGAAAACAGGATGAGCCAACTCATTGGAAAAAAAACCTGTGCTGGGAAAGATTAAGGGCACAAGAAGGGGGTGGGAGAGGAGATGATTGGACAGCATCACTGACTCGATGGACATGAATTTGAGCAAACTCTAAGAGACAGTGAAGGACCGGGGCCTAGAGGATTCTAGTCCACAGGGTCCCAAAGAGTCGAACACAACTTAGTGACTGAACAACAAACAATTCTTGGGTTTTCATATATTCACAGACTTGTGCAACCATGCTCTAATTAGAGCATTTTCATCACCCTAAAAAGAAGCCCTGTAGCCATCAGCAGTCATTTTCCATGCCTTCTGCTTCCCACACCCCACCCTAGACAACCCCTCATCCACTTTCTGCCTTTATGGAGTTTGTTTAATTGGAATCATACACTGTGTGGTCTTTTGCAGTGGTCTCCTTTCACTTTGCATAGTGTTTTCAAGGTCCATTCGTTTTGTAGCCTCTATCAATACTTCATTCCTTTCTATGGCTGAAGAATATTGCATTTTATTCATCCATTCATCTGGAGAAGGCAATGGCACCCCACTCCAGTACTCTTGCCTGGAGAATCCCATGGACAGAGGAGCCTGGTGGGCTGCAGTTCATGGGGTCGCTAAGAGTCAGACATGACTGAGCGACTTCACTTTCACACATTGGAGAAGGAAATGGCAACCCACTCCAGTGTTCTTGCCTGGAGAATCCCAGGGATGGGGGAGCCTGGTGGGCTGCCGTCTGTGGGGTCGCACAGAGTCGGACACGACTGAGGTGACTTAGCAGCAGCAGAAGCATCCATTCATCAGTCGGATGGAATTTAGGTTGTTTTCACCTCTTGGCTGTTATAAATAATGCTGCTGTGAACATTCACATACAACTTTTTGTATGAATATAACTTTCATGTCTCTTGGATTATGTCTAGAAATGGAATTGCCACTTACATGGGGTAATTCTGTGTTTAACATTTTGAGGTATGTTATACACTTATAATGTATACATATATATATATAATGTGTTTTTAAAAACTGCTGAAAAATACAAAATCAGTAGCTTTCTATAGCAAATCCTATCATGCTGGTGACCACCTGTACATTAGTTTTGCTTTAATTATGCTGCCAGAGTAAGTTGATTTTATGCAACTAAGTTTAACTGGCCACATCTATTTAATTGAAGTGAGTCTTGAGATGTTTGAAAATGGTTACCATAGGTACCTACTTATGTGTATCAACTGGGATTATCTCATACTGTACAACCAAGATTAAAAAAACATAAACTAGACACTGACATTGACCTCAGGTTAGAAATATCATCCGTAACTCCTCGTTTCAGATTTGCTTGTGCATCAGAATAGCTTCACTGCTCTAACAGTGATGGAGCTATACATTTGAATGTAAAAACATTACTTGTAAAACTTATCATTACTCTAATCTGTTTTATATATTGGGACTTGATTTAACATTTAGTTTGAAAAAAAAGTTCTGCCTCTCAGAAGAAGTTTGACCCCCGATGATCTCTGCAGTCCCAGCTTTCATTTGGACCTCATTCGTGATATGGTTTGGGCCTCTGCTGGTTTTTTGAGAGGACGCAGAAGAGTCCCCCTGAGCAGTGTTCATCTGACTCCTTGGAGCAGTTAAGATCTATCCTTGCTTCTTATGAGCCTGATGTAGCTTCAGACAGCTGTTATGACAAAGCTTTGTGCTAGTCATAAGGAGGTTTCAAAGAAGGGAAGACAGGATCTTCCCTCATGGTTCCAGTGGTCCTTCCAATGCAGAGAACACAGGTTCAGTCCCTACTTGGGGAACTAAGATTCCACATGCTATAGAACAACAGCCCACAGGCTGCAACTGGGTAAAGTCTGCACACTGCAATGAACAGCCCATACGCCACAGCAAAGACCCAGTGCAGCCAGAAAAATAAAAAATAGAGAAGGGAAGACATTATTATCTTTTCCCGGTATTTCCAGTGAGATTGGAGATACGGGGACTTCCCTGATAGCTCAGCAGGTAAAGAATCCACCTGCAATAAAGGAGACACAGGAAACGCAGGTTTGATCCCTATGTTGGGAAGATCCCCTGGAGAAGGAAACGGCAACCCACTCCAGTATTCTTGCCTGGAAAATCCCAAGGACAGAGGAGCCTGGAGGGCTACATCCATGGGGTCGCAAAGAATCAAACAGGACTGAACAAATAAGCTTGCATGCATCATGGAGATACAGGGCGTAATAGTAAAATCAATCATTCTACACGTATCTGGATATCAATATATCCATGTAGTGTGGTTGTAAGAACTCAGAAATGTGGTAAGAGCTCAGAAAATGTCAGAGACAGCTTGGCAGAGCAGGCAGCACTGCACTGTGCCCTAGGAGGATGGTAGGATTTGGACGAAGAGCAGGTGAAACAGATTCTGAGTTTTCTTTTGAATTAAGGTTTGGTCGCCATGGCACATCCTCACCCCATAAGCCCCTTATGAGCCCAGCGATTCCGTCGTTCCCAGTCCCCATCAGTTTTCAATAAAGAGACTAAACCTCGGCAGCCAAGGAGAAACAAGGGATTTTTTTTAAAGGCTCCAGAGACAAATGAGATCATTTGAGTCCCTCCGTGGGCAAGAGGAGGCTGATGCTTGAAGCTGGAAAGACAAGGGCGCATCTGTCTTCGTTTCTGTACGCTGTGACTGAGTGCAGGCCGTGGTTAATCGGGAAAACCAGAAAATAAAGATTGATGAAACCCCATCCATCCCAAATTTGCTATAAATAATTGCCTGCTGTTTCCGAGCTGTCAGAATCCATTTCTACTGAAGGCCCTTAGGAGCAGAGAAAGGTCAAGCTGGAAACCAAAGGAGAAACTCAGGGGAACGATTATGCTGGAAGGCGGCCTCGAAAGGTTCTGTGAAATACCAGCATGGAAGTCACCCGCCCCGCCTGTCTCTGCTGGTTCTAATTAAATCAGCTTCCACTGCCATCTCAGCTCTTCAAACAGAGAGTCAGGGAGTGGACTTCACCTCCCGGGGTAGGGCTCGACTTCCTCCTGTCTGTCTCCAGTCTCTGTGCTGCAGACCCCACAGCGCTGGGCATAGAGGGCCCCCGTTCCGTCTTCTAACGGCTTAGAAGGCCTTATTTATTTGTTGTTTTGGCTGCACAGCATGCAGGATCCTAGTTGCCTAACCAGGGATAGAACGTCTGCCTCCTGTGTTGTAAGTTCAGAGTCTTAACCACTGGACCGTCAGGGAAGTCCCAGAAGGTTTTTAGCGTGTAAAGGCATCCTTGCAAAGCAACAGTTAGGACTGGGAAAGAAAGGTGAGGTAACTGATGCTGGGGCTATTGTCAGGGTGAGCTGTTTAAGAGAAGACCCCGTGCTGAGTACTACCAAACAGAGGATCCAGGATGACACACTTCCTGAAGAGGCTGGAGGGGAGGGAAGGCCAAGGGTCCATCTGACGCCACTCGGGTGCCTGCGGGCCTTCGGAAGGCTCAGGTCAGGTTACAATCAGCCTCAGTCTAAGGGAGCATCTCCAATCTACTGCCTCCACCTCACTCCCCACCTGTCCTACAGGTGTTCCTGCCCCTGCTTTGTTGCTCTGCTCTAGAAGGAAACACCATATAAACATTTGACAATCGAAGGCAAAAGGAGAAGAGGGCAACAAAGCATGAGATGGTTGGATGGCTTCACCGACTCAATGGACATGAGTTTGAGCAAGCTGCAGGAGATAGTGAAGGACAGGGAAGCCTGGCGTGCTGCAGTCCATGGAGTCACAAAGAGTCGGACAGGACTTAGCAGCTGAACAACAACAACGGTGTAAATGCACACACAAGTGCACGCACGCTTCTGGGTGCACATGTCTGTTTCATCACCCTGCAATGCAGCTCCCAGCCCACCCAACTGCATGTTCACTTGACTTTTGGGGTCTCACCAGCTCCTCCTGGAACCACCATCCGATTGTGATCTGTCTGGCTCCTGGCTTCTGTTGGGCTTCTTCCCTGACGTTGCTTCAGGGAATGCTTCTATGTCTTGCAAAACCTGGTGTTCTGTCCTATGCAGCTCCCATGAGGCATGTGTGTCCATCCTTTCTGAGTTTACCCTTGAACCTCCTGTGCTAGACCGGCTGCTCCTTCTCCAGGAGGTCCTCTTCCAGTTAAATCTTGGCTCTTGTCTGAGCTCACTAGCGCCCTCCCCTGCCTCCCACACGCTCCGCACCTGGCTCAGGGGACCCTTTTCACAGAAATACCTGGATTTGATTCTTTAGATTCTGGTTCCTACCCAGAACAAACGTGAGTTGGCCTCAGACTCCTTGAACTAGTTCTTTTCAATAGACAGGCCTCTTTCCTTTTTCGTATGAAGCTGATTTTTTTTTTATTTTGAGTGGTCTTTTTATTGCTCATGTCTCCTTTCCATCCTCACCCTGTCCTGGCTTGAGCCCCCCTGTTCACCCTCATGGGTATCTGGTATGTTCTTTTGAAGGGCACTGTTGTTTATCTCATCAGTCACACAAAGCCCAAAACCATTCTGGGTCCTGATTTTAAAACAAAAACAGAAACACCTGCTCTTGGTTCCTGTTCTGTACATTTGGCCAACTTGCTCCCTCCAGCTGCATTGCCAGGCCCTTCCCTCCAGGATGGGGCAGAGGAGGAATTAGAATATGGAATATGGCACTGTCAGCTCGTGGCCCTGGCCGAGCCCCCCACCCCAATTCCCCAGGACCCCAGGAATGCCCCCAGGAGACCTGCTTTCAGGATGACCTATTGAGCTGTGTCTGCTCTGTCCTCTGACCTCTAGTCAGAGGTCTTAGTCCCTTTTTAAGAGGAGTTCGAACTTGTTCCCAGAGGGAATCATTGTAGATCTTCAAATTAGGGAATGACATGATGGAAAGGGGATTTTGTAAGATCAGCAGGGTCCAGTGGGTAGGGTGGACTGGGAATCTGAGGTGTAAATACCTGGCCAGTTATTAAACCCTGCCCACAAGTCTGTCTGTGCATAGCCCTTCATGCTAAGATGACCTCACACCTTGGTTTTCCAGGTTTTGGTGAGTCTGATGAGAACCTTGAAACAAAAGTAGACTCGGACAAGCTGAGTTCCTCCGTATTCCCTGTAAACGCTTGGAGTTGCTTTGTTGACAGGAGTATAAAAATGTGGCAACAAGAACTAAAAACGTTTACAGATGACAAATGTATCCTGAGAGTGTGTGCATGCTCAGTTGCTCAGTCACGTCCGACTCTTTGCAACCCCATGGACTGTAGCCCACCAGGCTCCTCTGTCCATTGGATTCTCCAGGCAAGAATACTGGAGTGGATTGCCATTTCCTACTCCAGGAGATCTTTCCCACCCAGGGACTGAACCTGTGTCTGCTGCAGCTGCTTCTTTGGTGGGCGGATTCTTTACCTCTGAGCCACCTGGGAAGTCCATCTTGCTAGTAGCCCCACAGTATTATTAGGTCATTTGTTTTCTTCCCCCTTTGTGTTAATCTCTTTCACAACTAGAGTTATTTCACTTGTTTCTTGTCTGTCTTCCTGATCGTAAATGTAAACTCCATGAAGAAGGGGACAGTACTTATACACTGCTGTCTCTCAGCATCCAGCTTGCTGCTTGCTATTTGATATTCCATTAATAAATAAATGTTTGCAAAAATAGGAAATAAATGGCTGAATTTTTGAAACATAGAAACAGATCTTAATTGAACAAGCTGATTGGCATCTCAGCATATTGATTTCAATGTGATTCTTTGCCCAGCTCAACTAGAGACTCTTAAAATGTAGTCAGATTCAAAATCAGTTTCCTAGCCTTTTTTTTTTGGTCTGTTTCTGGATCCACACAGCTCTTCTTTTATTAAAGATGATCTATTTCCTTCCTTTGCAAGGAAACCTCCCATGATCCTCTGGAGGTGTGAACTGTGTCCATCAGTATTCTGAGGGTGGATCTGGCTATACATGCATTATGCTGCCACAGGGGAGAGGTTTTTTTCCCTGCTCAAGCAAACCAGCCATGCCTAATACCCCTGCAGGGCCTGACTGGTCCAGGCCGGGGGTTCTGCAGTCACCCCAGCCTAGTGGTCTGGCCCAGCCAGACTGTGATGTCAGAGTCCCCAGCTCTCCTCTGGAGTTTCTTCCACAGTCTGACAAGCAGCTGTTGCCACATGAGCAAGCTAGGGCCTCAGTCAGTTCCATCAGCACCTTTGCTGTGAGACAGATTGTTTTAGATCCGTGGAAAGCAGAGCTGAGCATGCGTCTAACAAACCCGTCTTCAGGCTGAAGCCAGGGCGGTTTTGCTCTAAGACTCTCTAGCTTCTGTTGAGAAGTGGCAGCTGACTTCTCTTCCTTCATCTGTGAACACATATGTACTGGTGCAAAACAGTTTGCTTCTTCAAGGAGCACAATCTGACAATTTCTGCTACAGGAGCATCTGGGATCTTGGCTTTAAAATTTGCCAAATCACGACCGAAATCATCCCAATTTAGATGCTGAGTCTGGAGCTCGAACTCCTGGTGCTGTGACCCCAACAATCAGAAGCCGTGCAAGGGAATGAAGGAAAGAGCAGTGAAATGTTAGCACTTGGCCTTGAGAGCCTGGTATTTGAAAGCCAGCATTTTCACAAAAGCTGTATCAATGAAAGTAGGATTCTTGGATTCATAGGGGTTCTTCTCTTTATGGCTTAATGAAGTAGTAAGCCCTCTCTTGTAGGTGAGATATGTTGACCAAGGGATGGAATCTTATGACATTTTGCAAAGGGATTCTCCACCTGCTAAAAAGTCCACCTCTGGGACTTCTCTTGTGGTCCAGTGGTTAAGAATCCGCCTTCTAATGTAGAGGACTTGGATTCAATCCCTGATCAGGGAACTAAGATCGCACGTGCCTTGGGACAACTGATCTCACATGTTGTAACTACTGAGCGTGTGTGCCACAGCTAGAGAGAAGCCTGTGCACGAAAGCTAGAGAAGCCATTGCTGCAGCTCAGATCTGAAGCAGCCAGATAAATAAAAGTTTATGTCTGAAAGGGCTTCCCAAGTGGCTCTAGTGGTAAAGAACCCACCTGCCAATGCAGGTAGACGTAAGAGACGTGGGTTCCATCCATGGGTCGGGAAGATCCCCTGGAGGAGAACACGGCAACCCACTCCAGTATTCTTGCCTAGAGAATCCCATGGACAGAGGAGGCTGTGTGTGTGTGTATTTATGTTTACAAGTGTATGTGAAACTAGGAGCAAGTCTGAAAAGACACACACCAGACTCTTAGAGAGTGCTCTCTGGACCCTGGGGTTTGCAGGTCATTTCCTCAGTTTCTACTTCACACATCTTTGAATTTTTTTTAACAATGAAACATATTACTCTTATAGTCAAAAAGCAAGTGGGAAATGAATGTTTAATAAACTCAGAAGAAATCCATTTTAAACAGATCAGGCCTTCTACCTGCACACTGCTGGGCTGTGCTAGGGGCACTGACCCTTCTCCCCATCTCCCCTACCCACCCCCCACCTCCTGCAGGGGGAGGGTCTTCTGCTGTCTACTGCTTCTTGCTGTAGTGAGGCTATAGGATGCTTTCTGAGGATGATTTCTGGGCTCTGGTAATCAGACTGGGATCTGGTGGACTGAACAGAGAAAACCCAGTAATAACTGTGTATAGAGAAGCTGTGAGTGGAAGGCTAGGAAAACACTGTCTGGGAAGATTCCCCAAACACCCACCTGCTGAGTCCACACTCCACGAGTTTATTCAGCTGGCCTTGATCAAGTCCCTGCTGTTGGCTAAGTATGCTCCACCCCTGAGCCTACACAGGTGAGGGGAGCGAATGCTTCCTTGAGCAGCTCACTGGCGGGAGGGGCCATTTTTTTTATTTGTTTGTTTTTTATAATTAAGTTTATTTATTTTTCACTGAAGGATAAATGCTTTACAATATTGTGTTGGTTTCTGCCATATATCAACATGAATCAGCCATAGGTATACACATGTCCCCTCCCTCTGGAACCTCCCTCCCACCTACCACCCCTCTAAGTTGTCAGAGCCCCAGTTTGAGTTCCCTGAGTCATATAGCAAATTCCTATTGGCTATCTATTTTACATATGGTAATGTATATGTTTCCATGTTATTTTCTCCGTACTTGTTTCGGTTTTTAATTTTTCTTTTTTGGTCACACTGTGCTATATGCAGGATCACAATTCCCTGACCAGCAAGCAAACCCTGGCCCCCCTGCAGTGGGAACATGGAGTCCTAACCACTAGACCACTGGGGAACTCCCTTGGCTGCTGCTGCTGCTGCTAAGTCGCTTCAGTTGTGTCCGACTCTGTGCGACCCCATAGACAGCAGCCCACCAGGCTCCCCTGTCCCTGGGATTCTCCAGGCAGGAACACTGGAGTGGGTGAAATCCCCTGCAGTGGTCACTTTTATTCCAATGGGAAGGAGGTGGTCAGTATGAGAAGGACACAAATAACAAAGCAAATAAATTACAAGTGTATGGGTATCTGGTGACTAGAGGAAAAAGTTCTTTCTGTGGTTGGAAGTTTTGTTTGTTTGGGTTTTTTTTTTTATCATGATAACTGTCTAGATGGATTTGAAGTAATTCTGACCTCAGCTGGCACATCTCCTGTGTAGCTGCGCGATCCGTGGGGCCCTCATGGCCCTCAGATTTGTGCCGTCCAGCGGCCTGTCTTATAGCCGGGAAGGGGGTTCCTTACATGGGGAGAACCAGAGCCACACAGGATAGCGATGTGTTGGCCCATGTGGTCAGGGTCCCTTCTTATTCTCAAAGCTTGAGTTTTTCTCCCAGAGATGGTGAGCATTCCCTGGGTGCAGCCAGAGTGGAGAGCATTGATCCAACCCGACTTACTTGTCAGACTAGGGATCACCTTCCTTATCCCCTGTTGGTCCTAAATCAGGGGCCAGAGCTGTCCCCAGTGGTGCCCACTACCTGACACTGGATTTGGGACCGAGCTGCTGCCCCAGTTCAGTTTAGTCGCTCAGTTGTGTCCAACTCTGAGACGCCATGAATCATAGCACGCCAGGCCTCCCTGTCCAACACCAACTCCCGGAGTTCACTCAGACTCACGTCCATTGAGTCAGTGATGCCATCCAGCCATCTCATTCTCTGTCGTCCCCTTCTCTTCCTGCCCCCAATCCCTCCCAGCATCAGAGTCTTTTCCAATGAGTCAACTCTTCGCATGAGGTAGCCAAAGTATTGAAGTTTCAGCTTTAACATCCGTCCTTCCAATGAACACCCAGGACTGATCTCCTTTAGAATGGACTGGTTGGATCTCCTTGCAGTCCAAGGGACTCTCAAGAGTCTTCTCCAACACCACAGTTCAAAAGCATCAATTCTTCGGTGATCAGCTTTCTTCACAGTCCAACTCTCACATCCATACATAACCACTGGAAAAACCATAGCCTTGACTAGACGGACCTTTGTTGGCAAAGTAATGTCTCTGCTTTTTAATATGCTATCAAGGTTGGTCATAACTTTCCTTCCAAGGAGTAAGCATCTTTTAATTTCATGGCTGCAGTCAGCATCTGCAATGATTTTGGAGCCCAAAAAAATAAAGTCTGACACTGTTTCCACTGTTTCCCCATCTATTTGCCATGAAGTGATGCCCCAGGTCACCCCATAAGGGAATTACTCTGAGCCAGAGGAACCCAGGATGACCCTGCCCTGGCCTCACTGGTCAGCAGGGACATCAGTGAGTCCAGTGTCCACTTTGATGAGGCTCCACTGCCAGGACTCCCACTGTGACCAGCCCTGGGTCCTAGGTGACTTGCACCACCGTCAACCATTAGCCCTAACGAGAAGTGAATTATTTGGTCCACGTCGGTATATCTAGATAGACAAACGCATCATGTATTGGCATTTCCTGGCCCCGGCAGAGTTCAGCCTTCGAAGGATAATATTCTAAAATGAGCCTGGGGGCTTTAGGGAGGCTGACTCACCTATGAGTGTTGAATGTGAACCACATCGGCCTCAAAAGTGTTGGTGGTCAGTGTGGAAGGACCCAGATAATAGTTGTCAGACAACACAGGGGACCCTGAATTCTGAGGACTCAGCCATCCATGTAGTGATGTCGACGCAGAATGCTTGGGCTGTTATTGAATGTCTGCTTGGTTAATAAGGGGGCATGCTGTTTTGGTCTAAGGCTAAGTATTCCTCATCAGTCATTAAAATATGCAAAGACCTCTGCTTGTTAACTGTTCCCAGTGGTTAGGAGTCTGCACCGTCATGGACTTGGTTTATGAGGCAGACTGCAGTGTGAAAAGTGCCTGGTGAAGGCTGGCCACCTATTCTTAGCCTTCCCTTCCATTTGGGGCTTTCTGAGGATAGAAGGCAAGGGAAGAGGTTCTTACACAGCCTGGAAGGATGCAGCCGGGTGGTAGGGGGCAGAGATGAGTGATCACCACAGGGCAGGCCCTTTGTGGCAGGAAGGGCAGGGATCAAATCTTTGTTTTCCTGGTGCCATATGACAGTTTCTTTCTTTAGGTTTTTTAACTATTTATTTTATATTGGAGTATAGCTGATTAACGCTGTGATAACAGCATATCCACCGGCCATACATATATACATATGTGTGGGTCTCAGCCATACATATACACATATCCATTCTCCCCCAGACTCCCCTCCCATCCAGGCTGCCACGTAACACTGAGCCGAGTTCCCTGTGCTATTTCGTGGATCCTTGTTGGTTATCCATTTTAAATATAGCAGTGTGTACATGCATATGATAGTTTCTTTATAAGGATCCATGGTGGTTCTTTCCAAGCTCTATATGTGCATCTCAAAGAGTATATAGCTTGGTTCTGTTCATGAGGACAGGAGACACGTTTGCTGAATTTAAAGGAACAGTTGGACATTTGAGTTTTGGATTTTTTTCCCTTTAAGGAACCCAGACCTTAAGAGTGCCTCTGTGTGTGTAAGAGAGAGAAAGAATTTATAGCTGTTCAACTCATGAAGAGAATATCTGATTTAATAGCTTTTAGAAAACAAATCCTTATAAATACGTAGAAAGATGTATCCTAATTTGATGATTTTTCAAACAGCATGCTGGGTGTGCCTTTTAGATTAGGAAATTGTCAGATTGTGTGCTTGTGGGAATGGACTTAGTTTTCCAGGGTGAACCTCCAGGTCTGAATGCTGGACAGGAGCCTATGAGCCTCAGGGTACCCTACAGGGCTTCATGTATCCACTGTGGGTTCACTTGGTGTTTGTAACTGGAGGACTGGCCTCACCGTTTTTGAGGCGGGAGGAGGGGCAGCCCCAAATGCCAGAGGAGCTCAAGGGATTGTTAATGGAATTCCCTCCTGATGGTTCCACAGATTCACCCTTGAATATGAGCCCTTGAAGACGGGAGTCAAGCCGGGGCCAGCTTTGCGGTCCCAACAGGCCAGGCTCGCTGTTGGTGTGGTCAGGAGGGTTGGCAGAATGCACTTGCCTGGCCTTTGCTGCAACCTTGGTTGTATCTTTGCTGCCCAGGGCTGACTGCAGGGCTTCCTGGTTGACCTCTGTCAGGATGATTGAAGGAAGGGAGAGCTTGAAGCTGTACAGTCACTGTAGTCACCCCGGTTGCAGGTTGAGCCAAACATCAAGTATCTGTTTACCTGTCACCTGATGATGCTATTCTAGAAAGGAAAGCTTAGAGTTTGACAAAATTTGTTGGGATTTTCAGGGTCGGAAACTCATACACTTATTTCTGCCTGTGAATAGGTTGTCTAATGACAGTTTGGAGGTGCATACCTAAAATAATATTTCACTTTTGATTTAAAAACTCAGAACATTATCCAGAAGTAGACAGTAAATTATCGTTTTAATCACATGCCCATTTGAGATGTTGGTATGAAGTGAGAAGCAGCACACGTTTTATAGGTGGCCGGTGCATCAGCACATGTGACACCAGGTTAGTTCTGCTTAGAAGCGGGGGAGGAGTGGAGGGAGCACGTGTCACCGGTTGACTCAGGCACAGGGTGTTTGGAGAGACAACCTAGACACTGGCTGGGGTTGGAGGAGCTGCCAGAGCTAAGAGAGCCAAGCTGACCCCATCAACTGAGCGGGGAGGGTGGTGGGTCAGGGTGCAGCCCCAGTGGCAGGAACTGGAGTGATAATGAAAGCCCAGGAACTCCTAGTCATGAACTGTTCTGTACCAAGGACTTTATGTCTCTCTCTTAGTTTTTCTCATCTTCCCATTTCATAGATGAGGAGACTGAGGCTCAAGGATTAAGGAGTTTTCAAAGGTCCCAAAGCTTCCAGACTCCAGGATTGAAATCTGAGTCTGTCTGCCCCAGCACACATGCTCCTTGTAGCATCACACCGTCCCTTGGGTGATGCCTATCTCTGAGAGCTCTGGTGGATGGGAGTGGGACTAACTAGGCCCCCATCCCAGCCTGCAACTGCATTCCAGCCAGACCTGGCACCCGGAGAAACTGCACCTCGGTAGATGAAGTGGACCCTTCCTTCAACCACAGGGTCACAGGGGTCCTGGTGAGCCAAGTCACCGGACTCATGGGGCTGCATAGAGAGGTCCTGCTTGCTCAAGAATTAGGTTCCTTTCAAATCCCCACCTATAAAATCAGTTCCCCACCCCTCAGTTAAGACCAGTGTCTCCCCAAGGCCATTGCCTCCAGTCTAGCTGACTGTTGGAAATCTGGCAACATTAGAGAAATGGAAATTCAGTGTAAGTTAACTGTGGAATAAAACTGCATATCTTACAAAAGGTCAGCATGTCATGAAGACACTGAAGGTGATGTCGGAGTGCTTCCGGTTCTCACACGTGAACAGACAAGGGTCACTGGAGAGAAAAGCAGGGAGAACATGCTGAGTGTTTTAGAAAGGACTTGATGTCAAAATATGAAGATGGGACTTGCCTGGTGGTCCAGTGGCTAAGACGACACACTCCCAATGCAGGGGGCCCAGGTTCAATCCCTGGTCAGGGAACTGATCCTGAATGCCACCTTAAAGATCAGAGATCCCATATGCTGCAACTAAGACCTGACATAGCCAAATAAATAAACATTTTTTAAAAAGATGAAGACAGGCTCTGAGAAAATCGATGAAGCCCTCAAATGGTTTGCAAAAATGACCTTTCTTATTAAAAATAAAATGTGAAACAAAAAGGTAACCACATGGTTGGTCAGAAACAATACACACAGAACAAAGCAAAAAACATTTCATTCTTTTTCTTTATGACAAATTAGACCTTGGTTATAATTGCATGTTCTTAACCTAAATGTTGTCAAGTGAATATAAAATAGACTTATCCTTCTAATTTCAGTTCTTTCCAAGGTAAAGACTGAATCATATTTTTTTCTGATCACCACCACCCCCCACCATCAGCCAAATCACCTATTGTACTGTGAAGTGATGGTCTTTGTTCAAATGGATTTACTGTGAAATTGCCAACCATCACCCAACCTGGTCCCTGTGTCAGATATTCTGAGTTATCTCAGACCCATTCTTATTTCAGTTGGACAAAAGAAGATCAAGGAGGTTTGGGCAGGTGGTTTTCAGTTCTTTAGCATCTGGAAAGCATTTGTGTTTTTCCTAGTTATGTCCTGATATATATTCTTAATGGTCGCTGAGAAATTCTCCCGGGGAATGATGTCATCTGTGTTTCTAGTTGCTTTTGAAATCATGGCCATCCAGAGACCATAAGTTTTGTTTGTTTTTGTTTTGCATCTTTGGGCTGTGCCACAAGGCATGTGGGACTTTAGCTTTCCAAACAGGGATGGAACCTGAGTCCCCTGCATTGGCAGCATGGAGTCTTACCTACTCGACCACCAGGGAAGTCCCGGAGACCATAAGTTTTATTTATTGCCTCCTAATAATTTTGATATTTTATTTAGTATGGTTTTAAAATTTAATATTTATCAGCTAAAGCTGGTTCAGACCACTGATATTTCAATAGTTAACAGTATTTTAATAGTAAAAACATATGCTTTCGGAAAAGTGCACACAGTACCAATGGGCTTCCCAGGTGGCTCAGTGGTAAAGAATCTGCCTGCCAATGCCGGAGATGTGACTTTGGTCCCTGGGTCAGGAAGATCCCCTGGAGGAGGAAATGGCAACCCATTCTAGTATTCTTGCCTAGAGAATCCCATGGACAGAAGAGCCTGGTGGGCTACAGTCCATGGTGTTTCAAAAGAGTGGGACACGACTTAGCGACTGAGCACACACATTTACACACAGTACCAAACTTACATGCAGTAAGAGGCACCTGTCTGGTTTTGTTATTTGGCAGCATAAAATGTCTCCATCACATCTCGTTGCTTCCCAGGGAGAATGTTAGGATTCAGCAAGTCAAGATGGGCTTGGCATTCAGGGTACAGTCTGGGAATATGACAGCCTCTTAAAGACACCTTTCATCTGATTTTTTTTAAACGGACTTTATTTTTTAGAACAGTTTTAGCTTTATGGAAATTCCTGATCCATTTCATGATGCAGTTTTAACACCTAGATTTTTTTCCCCTCTCTCTGCAGACGTCGCCTCATCTCCCAGCGATCATCCTTGGAGACCCTGGAGGACATTGAGGAGAATGCCCCCCTACGGAGGTCAGTTTTCTGGTTGCATTCATGTGTATGTGAATGGCCTGAAGTACAAGAAGGAGACCAAAGTTTGCTTTTCTTTTCCAGTCCTTGATTTACAGAATTAAATTCTAAAAATGACAATCTGATCCCCAGACTCAGTTTGGAAACCCCAACCCCTTGGAATATTAGAAGGAGAATGCCGTGAAATCCCAACCATGTACCATAACAGCCCAGTTTGCATGTGAATTCGGGTGCTATGACCCTTTCTTTTTGAAAATTGTTGCTTGACGGAGAAGAACGTGTCCCTGCTCTGGCTTTCCCAGAGGGGACACAGGCATTGCAGTCTCTGACTTGTTTAGTGGGGGCCGCTAAGTTCCTCCACGGTCGGGTGCTGGGGACAAGGTTGAGACAGCTATGAGTGCTCCCTCAGGGCTGAAAGTGTTCCGTTTCTCCCTCCGGATTAGAAAAGTGCTTTCAAGGCATCTTTTTTGGCGGGGGTAAGCGGGGATGGGTGGGCGACAGCAGTTGTAGGGCTGTGCCTGGCTTCTGACTGGCAGCTCTGCTTCCTGTCATCTGTGTTCGGTCCCCTTGGCCCTCCTGGAGTGGAGGGGACCCACACCACATCCCCCTCAGTCCTCACTGCAGCCCCAACTGGGCTGGTCGGTAGAGGAGCAGCTGAGGGAAGACGGGGTCAGCACAGGGGGCTGGGGCGGGGGGTAGGCAGGTAGGACGGTGTGCTGCGGGTTTACGGGGGATGCTGGCAGGCTGTGAGGGGACGTGTGCTCTCATGCCTACACGCAGCTCCTCTGGGAACCCACATTTTCATCCCTCCTGCTTTGACCTCTAGCCAGGACTCGGCAGTCCCCAGCTCCTCCCTTTGAGCCTGGAGAGTGCTGAGCTGGAGGGAGAGTCTCCCCCTGGAGCCGGCCCCTTCCCTGCACAGAGCCTCACTCCCAGGCCACAGGTCATGTCCACGGACCACGTGGTTATAAAGCGTGGGGCATAGACAGGCCTGGGATCTGCTCCGAAGCATCCGTGACTGTGAGTGTCATTACCGACATCATTCTAAACAGAAAGTCAGGGCCAGACAGTCCGATTTCCACTTTTGAGGGCTTTTTGAAAGCATCCAAGGGACTTCCCTCGTGGTTCTGTGGCTAAGACTCCATGCTCCCAATGCAGGGGGGCCCAGGTTTGATATACAACTAAGACCTGGCAGGGCCAAACAGTAAATAAATATTGAAAAAAAATGTTCATAACTTCTGGGACCACATTAGGCTGATGGCGTGTGGCTGTGATCCATGTGGCCCAGGGGCAAGTGTTCTTCTGTCAGTCTCTATTAAGTGGCCCAAGTTAATCAGTGAATGCGTGGGAGAAACATCCTCAGGTGGCACCAAGTGGCTTCGGCATTTGAGCACAATTGATGCCCATCAGTGAACAGAACTGCAAAGGCCCTGGAGTTTGGAGAGGCTGCAGGGAGCACAGTCATTCGAGCAATGTGGTAGCTGTGACCAAGGAAACCAGGTTTTAAAAAAAATCTCAGGCTCTAAATGTCACCTCCTTAGGGATTCCTGGGGTTAAAGAGGGGACGGAGGAGGAGCCGGGTGCCGTGTTCCTGGTCAGGTGCCCCATCACCCCTGTACCCTCTCTCAGCATTGCCCAGATTGGTCCTTTGTCCTCTGGCTCTCAGGCCTATGATGGCACAAACGGTCAGATAAAAATGGAATGGCTGATTTGCCTTAACTGTAAATTCACCCAGCTTCTACTTACAGAGTGCTGTACTTAATTTCCAACAAATCTTGTGTCTATACAAAGTTTAAAAAATAAGTCAAAATCAAGGGAGTTGGGCAGCTGAAGAAGTCTAGGTTTTCCCTAGTCTACTTTCTTTAATTAAAAAATTTCTGATGTTTACCACAGAAACAGACATAGAAATCAAACTCATGGTTATTGAAGGAGGTTGTCTTGTTGTTGGACATGCCTCTTTTGACTATAGCTGCCAGGCTCCTCTGTCCATGGGATTTCCCAGGCAAGAATATTGGAGTGGGTTGCCATTTCCAACTCCAGGGGATCTTCCTGACCCAAGGATTGAACCCATTGGCAGGCAGATTCTTTACCACCGAGCCAGCAAGGAAGCCCCAGAGTGGATAAGGGAGGGATAAATTAGGAATTTGGGATTAGCAGATACAAACAGCTATGTATAAAATCAACAAGATCCTATTGTAGGGCTCAGGGAACAGTAGTCAGTATTCTGTAATAAACCATAATGGAAAAGAATAAATACACACACACACACAGATATATGTGAATCACTTTGCCATATACCAGAAACCAACACAAAGTTGTAAATCAACTATACGCCAATAAAAAATTCTGATATGTACTTAGAAACTTGTTCCTAAGAAATAAAAGTCGCAGAAGGGGCAATAGTTTGGGAGTCAGGGGATTTGAATTTTTGGCCCCATTCTTATACTAACTGTGTACATGGCTTTGGAAACTCACTTATGCGTAGGCCTCTGTTTTCCCTCCTGTAAAATGGAAGGGACAAATTGACTGCTCTCTGAGGTCCTTACCAGCCTTTCCATTCTGTGAAATGAATGTATCAGTAATGACGCCAAAGTGTTTTGGGAACTGCGGGGGTGGAAGGCTATTAGCCCAACTTGCTTTTAAAGTCAGTACTCAGAACAAACTGCTCCAAGGCATCTATTAAAAACCTTTTGCATAATTAGGTGTATCCTGTAATCAGTGCTAACAAGAAAGAGCTAATCTTTCATTAAATTAGTTTTTAATTTAATTCTATCCTAATTTAATTTTGCGTCACTTAAAATGTATAGTTTTAAATGGGTATTTACACATTAATGCAGGCAGCTTTGAAATTAGTTTCTTCCTTGCTTAACCTGCTTTAACCTGAGTGCTCAGTCTTCAGGTTTCCTTGGCAATTGTTGCCAACGCCACAATTCTCTTAAAGTGTTTCTTCAGTCGGGGGTGGTAATAGCTGAATGCTTTAAAAACACACACACAAGACAACAAACAGCTTGCTCATCCAAGGGCTAGATCAGCAGCATTGTTGTTGCTGTGGAGTCACTCAGTCGTGTCCAACTCTTTTGTGATACCATGGACTACAGTGGGCCAGGCTCCTTCGACGTGTCCACGGAATTTCCCAGGCAAGAGTACTGGAGCAGGTTGCCATTTTCTTCTCCAGGGGGATTTTCCTCACCCAGGGGTCTAACCCGCATCTGCATTGGCAGGCAGATTCCTTACCACTGAGCCAGCAGGGAAGTCCCTTTGCAGTTAGAATTGTATGCTAATATAGAAATAAAGCACCTCTTCAGTTATCTTTTGGGGCCTTTCCCAGGTGGAGCTAATGGTAAAGAACGCACCTGCCAATACAGAGACGTAAGAGACACAGTTTTGATCCCTGGGTTGGAAAGATCCCCTGGAGAAGGGAATGGCAACCCACTCGAGTATTCTTTTCTGGAGAATCACATGGACAGAGGAGCCTGGCGAGCTACAGTCCATAGGGTCACAGAGTTGGACACGACTGAAGCGACTTGGCACTCAGTTATCTTTTTAAAAGTTTTGCTTTTCTCTTGCACATCACAAGTTAGTTTCTTGTATCCACCTTGAACTTCAAGACTTGAGCATTAACCGTGAGAGCCTTTAGATTGGGGTTTTCCACATTGTCTGGTAGTTACTTGGTCTCCCAGAAATAAGAACCTAGGCTGTCCGTTAGGTGTCCAGAAAAACCTGTGTTTGGCTACCTTAGGTGTGGGAGCCATCACCACCGTCCCTGGTCTCCAGCCTGTCTGGTTTGAGGGGTGCCGTCTGCTGTACCATTCAGTAGTTACCAGTGCCAACACACACCAGTGCCCTTTTGCCAACTTTCGGCCCCAGCTGAAGACTGAAAGATTTTGTGTTTAAATCCGAGGGTAACAGCACCTCTTTCTACAAATATGGAGACTGGGAGGTCATAGGAGGGCGTCGTCACCGTCCAGCTCTTAGCCCACTGCCCTCATCTAGACCCAGGGGACTGGAAACTCTACCTCTGGTTGGGAGCAGTGGCGGGAGCACAGGGTAAGCATGTAAGGATGCTCCTGAGCGCCTGTCCGGAAACCAGTGGAAGCACGCCTTTATGCCTTCAAGGATCCTCCTCTCTCCAGTGACTACATGTTTCTAGAACTTTCTGCCATGTGTGAGAGAGACAGTGAGGGACCTTGAGTGGCCTGCAGATTCTAACAGTCATTCTGGGGGTAGAACTGAGACCCTTCAAGGTGCTGGGTCTGCTTCTGAGTGCGGCCTTGAGAAGGCAGAGTGAGGCTGCAGCTCCTTGGACCCCAGGAAGGCTGGATCTGGGTTTGGAAGCTCAGAGTGGGGAGTGGGACCAGTGAGTGTCTTTCCTGATTCAAACCTCCCTGAGGTCCACAGGAAGCATCGACAGAATGGCCCTCAGGCAGGGCACTGCCTGTCTTTAAAAGAATCTATTTAAAACCAAGAAATCGGGACCCTTAATAAAGGCAGCAGGTTTTTGGTTTTTTTTATACTTCTTTGGCCACATCACACAGCAAGTGGGATCTTAGTTCCCCAACTGGGGATCAGATCCCCCACACCCCATGCGTTGGAAGCTCGGATCCTTGATCACTAGACTGCCAGGGAAGTCCTAGGGCTACAGTTTTAAGAACATAGGAGGCAAATAGTAGCAAAATATGCACCCTTTGTAGTTAAAAGTTTTAATAATAATCACAACACTTGAAATGTGTATATGAATATTTACCTCTGTGTACATATGGGCCTTCCCTGGTAGCTCAGACAGTAAAGAATCCACCTGCAATACAGGAGACCTGGGTTTGATCCCTGGGTCGGGAAGATTCCCCTGGAGAAGGGAATGGTTACCCACTCCAGTATTCTTGGCTGGAGATTTCTGTGGACAGAGGAGCCTGACAGGCTACAGCCCATGGGGTCCCAAAGAGTGGGTTTCCCTGATTGTTCAGACAGTATGGAGTTCACCTTCAATGCCAGAGACCCAGGTTTGAGCCCTGGGTTGGGAAGATCCTCTAGAGAAGGGAATGGCTACCCACTCCACTATTCTTGCCTGGAGAATTCCATGGACAGAGGAGCCTGGTGGGCTGCAGTTCATGGGGGGTTCCAAAGAGTCAGGCACAACTGGGCGACTAACACACGCACATATCTATGGACATGAACATGTGTATTTGAACGTATCACTTGACAGTGTATGAAGCTCTTATAGAAGTCTTCAAGTGTAAATGTCAGAAGAGCTCCAGGGGATATTACTAGTGATAGATCACTAGGGTTGGTAGTGAGTTGGGGTGGATGCTGGCAGGGCCACTCGGGCTGTGGCCATGGGCTGTGGACACTTCACTCCGATGAAGTGGACATGACTGGCAGGGGATCTTCCTGTCTCTAGACCCAATGCCCAGGGAACCCCCTTTCCTGATGAAAGTCACCAGATATGGCTACCATGTCATTGCTTTGACCACTCATTCACTTCACTGTATTTTTTTCAAGATAAATTCTATTTTAAGGTGCTGTTTCTATGAGAAAAATAAATAATTTTCAGTGCTCCCTAGGAAGCGGCTTCTAGGAAGACTGGCCCTTCCTGGAGGGCAGGTAAGGGAGTTTCAGGGGTATGTACCCCCTGAGGTCTAGACCGGGGCTGTCCCCTAATTTCCCTTCAAGCCCCTGCCTGCGTGCGTGCTATGTCGCTTCTGTCGTATCCGACTCTTTGCAACCCCCTGGGCTGTAGCCCACCAGGCTCCTCTGTCCATGGAATTCTCCAGGCAAGAATACTGGAGTGGGTAGTCATTCCCTTCTCCAGGGGATCTTTCCAGCCCAGGGATCAAACCCACATCTCTTAATGTCTCCTGTATTGACAGGTGGGTTCTTTACCATTAGTACTACTTGAGAAGCCCCCTTCAGACCCCTGGGGGAAAGTAAAGATCAGAGCTGAGGGGCAAGTGTGTGACTCTGAACATTCCTTAATCCTTTGCCCCCCAAAGGGCCCCCACACCCCACTGCCCTCAGCTTTACCCTCCTGGGTCACCCTGCTATTCTCTTACCTGAAGCCTCCCAGTTCAGAACTGACTGAACTCAGGTGACAGCCCAGCTCAGACACTCAGTGTGGCTTTGGGAACCTGGGCACCACTTCTTGGGACCCACATCTGACATCATCCCAGAAACCAGCCCTCGGGGTCTATGGTCAGAAAGATTTAAGTAAACAAAAAATTTTGGCAGCAAAAACCCAACTAGAGAGGACGTTGCTCCCTTTCTCAAGACAAGACCAAACTTCAGATTCTCATTTGTTGGGATTTTGCTTTTTATCCTAGCTGTTGTTGCAGTTATGTGTCTTAGAATTTTGCCAGGTAACTTTGAAAAAATATACACAAATAAAACCTTTCTGTTCTGTTATTCCTGCAGTGCACGCACATGTCATATATTCTAGGGGAAATTAATTATAATCCAAGTCAATTTGTTCAACTAATATTTATTTAAAATTTATCTAAAAAAACAAAAACAAACAGCCACTAGCCAGGTCTCTGATTCTCATTCAAAGTAAAGCTGTGACTTCCAAGCATAGCCAAGTTGAGTGTTGAGGCAATAGTCCAGGTGATTCAAGCCAGAGTCCTGCTATAGAAGAAAAATGATTCGGGGTTGTTTTTAAACTGAATTTGCCAGTGTTTTTCCCTGCCTCTGAATTCGTTGAATTTGCAGTTTTCCGTTCCCGATACCTGTGTTGATATGGGAGGATTCTTTTTAAGATGACAGTAACGAATAATGTCTTTGGAATCCATGTAGGTTATGTTATTGCAATTGAGGGCAATAGTTTTCATTAGCTGGCTCTTCAGAGCCATATAAATTATTATCAGTATTATCAAGGAAGTTGTCTGTCTGTTGGATTGTTTTTTTTGTTTTTTTAAGTTTCCTCGCTTCCAGCCGCAAGGTCCTCGTTATCCTCTGGGTGACTCAGACCGTTTGTCTGGTCTTTCCTTCCTGTCTTTGTGTGGAGACGTCTCAGCTATCCGAGACCACTGACTGTGTTTTTGAAATGGCTTTATTTTTCAGATGTCGAACTCTCTCAGGTTCGCCCAGACCAAAGAACTTGAAGAAGATTCATTTTATCAAGAATATGAGGCAGCACGATACCAGAAATGGCAGGTAACAGAAGCTTTGGGATGGGCTGGTCCCACAGGGAAGGGAAGGGGGACCCTTTGCATGGCCAAACCTCACGGGGTGAAGCCCACTGTAAAGATGAACATGATCTCATGTAACCTTCCCAAACAAACCATTCTTTCCACCCCTCTCCCGCCAGAGTCATGCAAAGAAGTCTATAGAAAATGCTGCTCTCTAATGGTAACCCAAGGCTTGTTTTTTTTAGACTAAAACTGAATTTTCAATAGTACTGAAATATATTTTTATTAGGAAACTTTGAACAGAAAAACAGTTTAGGTTTTTTTTTTTTTTTGGTGGGGGTGTGTCGTTTCTTTTTCTGCTTTGTTGGGTTTTGTTTTCTATTTTCATCAGGGCTCTGTGCTCTGGTCAGTAAATATCCTGCTAGTTCTGGGACCTAAAGTCGGGTTTGGCTCTCTCTCTGATGATGTTCATTAAGAGAGGAGGATCCTGATTTTGCCAGCAGATTCGTCCCGGGCGCCAGTTCAGACTCCTGGGCCAGCTGATGTCTGGGAGCATGTGTTTCTCTAGCAAAGAGTTGCTCTTCGGGAAAGCGCTGTTAAATGAAAATTATGGTTAACATGTATATGCAGTTGTTGTTCAGTCACTAGGTCGTGTCCGACTCTGCGACCCCAGGGACTGACCCCACGCTGGGTTTCCCTGTCCTTTAACATTTCCTGGAGGTTCCTCAAACTCACATCCATTGAGTCAGTGATGCCATCCAACTATCTTATCCTCTGTCATCCCCTTCTACTCCTGCCTTCAATCTTTCCCAGCATCAGGGCCTTTTCTAATGAGTCAGCTCTTTGCATCAGGTGGCCAGAGTATTGGAGCTTCAGTTTCAGCATCAGCACTTCCAATGAATATTCAGGGTTGGTTTCCTTTAGGATTGACTGGTTTGATCTCCTTGCAATCGAAAGAACTTGCAATATGATCATGGTATTAAAACTGTCCTGGTGACGAGTGGACATGAATCCTTGTTGCCAGCATAGATTATGATTGAATGGTGAAGCCCATTAATGGTAGCCTCACAGTAGTGCTGGGAATAGGGCTCTAAGACCTCTTGGGATCCCTGAAGCTCTGTTCCCTGGGGTGGCTCCTGCTCTCTGATCTGTGACCTAGATCGTAGCTAGAGACGTGTCCCAGAGTGGAGTTCCTACCACAAGACCGTTTCATTTAATCTCCTCCTGATTTTTAGAAGCTCATATGGGCCCCACTAATTTTTTCTAATCTATACCAAATGAAAATCGCTAAAAACTTAGACTCATGGCATGATTAAGGCCCAGCCCCCAGCATCACTATAATTTAATGTAAAATACACTGTACAACCTGAATCACTAACAATTACAGTGTGTAAAGACTTCTTGAATAGAGAACATAATTTTATAGCTGTTCAACAATTTCAGAATGGCACGATTGAACTCTTCCGTCAAATAATTTTTATGTAGTCAGTATGTATTCCTATTTTAAGTACAAAGCTTTTAGTTAAAATGAACCCAACAGTCATCTGTGAAATGGAATACACTCTGGCTTTCTTTCTCTCACCCTGACTGTCACTGTCACAATTACTGTGCCTTATGCATGTGGCCACCATGTTTTTCTTTTCTATTGTGTCTTTTACTTACTGAATCTGAACCTTACTTGTACCATTTTTAGTATAAATTACTCATCATTTATTTCTGTTGGTGTTTTTGTTCATAATCTCTTGAACCATAAACAAACATGTAAAACCATGAGTTCCTGAACAAAATCAATGACAAAGCCAAAAAGTGGGCCAAATTAATAGTATTCCCCACTTTTCAATGCTATCGAGGATACAGAGTCAGATAATCACCGGGCATGGTTTGCAGAGAGTGTTGTATGAGTCTCTCAGTTGTGTCTGACTCTTTGCAACCCCATGGACTGTAGCCCTCCAGGCTCCTCTGTCCATGGAATTCTCCAAGCAAGAATATTGGAGTGGGTAGCCATTCCCTTCTCTAAGGGATCTTCCCAACCCAAGGATTGAACCTGGGTCTGCCGCACTGCAGGCAGATTCTTTACTGTCTGAGCCTCCGGGGAAGCAATGAAGGGATGTAGTTAAGAGATTTGGACTAATGGGATCACCAGTGTTTAGCATATTTGGAAACTGCCTTTCCTGGCACACTTTTGACCCACAAACAACAGAAATAGCCCAGCAAGCATGCAGTTGCTGGTAGTCTCGCTGGGGAATTTTCAGACGGAACGAGGAAGGACTTTAAGCTCATCTGAAGATCTAAGAACGGGAATTTCGGGCAGAAAAGCAAGCCCTCAGCATTGGCTATAGGCTGTGATGACAGCTGGTCATACCTGCCCAGGTGAGAACTGCTTTTTATGTGCCAGCGAAGATGAAAGGCCTGGAGAAGCACTCTTTCCTCCCTCCAGCTGATTTATTAGCAGGGATGGACCGTTCTTAGATAGATGAAAGGAAGAACTCAGGAGGACACCAGGAAGAGCCTAGAATTTCCGAGGTGACAGAAGGAAATTGTGGTCAAGAGCTGATAAGTGGGAGAAGATCCAGCTTTTGAGAAGGGTGAGGAGAGGTCCCCACCACAGCCGGGCAGCAGGCAGAGCACGTCCTGCTGGCAGTGGCCAGGGGCAGGGCTGAGCTCAGGGCAGCGGTGCTGGGTACAGGGGGCCTAGGTGTGCTCTAAGGAGGGAGGGACTGGGAAGATGGCTGGGGCAAGGGATGGTGGGTCTCTGATACCCTACCTCAGGCGTACAGGGCATACACACAACACCACCCCTACTGCTTCTTGCAGCCCAGTGTTGGAGCCTCTCGACTCAGGTTCCTGCCATGTTGGGAGGTAAGAGGCTTTGCTGAGAAGCATTAAAGAACTCAAAGGGGGACTTCCCCGAGGGTCCAGTGATCAAGACTCCACGCTTCCAATGCAAAAGACGAGGGTTCGCTCCCTGGCTGGGGAACTGAGATCCCACGTGCTGTGCAGCACACGCATGCTCAGTTGTGCCCAGCACTGCAACCCCATGAGCTGTAGCCCACCAGGCTCCTCTGTCCACGGAACTTTCCTGGCAAGAATTCTGGAGTGGGTTGGCATGTCCTTCTCCAGAAATGACATGAAATCTTAAAAAAAAAAACTGTTCACACATGTGTAACCGAACTATTTGTCGTGGTAGAAAGGAGTCCAGGGCCCCATGTCCTGGCGTCCGGAGGGGACCCTTGAACATTCTGAGGATGGTCAGTGGGGACTGAGAGCTGCCGTTTGGTTAGTAGAGAAGAGCCAGTCAGCGTCCACTCTCACCTGCATGAGGACGTTAACCAGAAGTGAAGACAGATCTCGGCCCTCAGGGAGGAAACACCCTTGAAAATGACAAACATTATGAGGCCCACGGGTGCCAACAGGGAACTGACTGCTGGCCAGGTAGAGCTGGGTTATCAGAACGGAAGGTGAGCGTGAAGACTGAAGACCAGCCACCGGCCAAAACATGTTCATGTCCAGTGACCCTCATGGTCCTGTTAGGACAGGACCTCTCCTCTGGGTGCTTCCAGCCTCAAGACTCAAAATGTTTGAGAGCAGTGGGAGACAGCAGCCATGGCTTCAAGTGGGCATCACCCTCCCCCAAACATTATTTCACATCCTTTTGAAGTCATCTGGTTTTCGAGTGTCTGCCTTGAACACAGTCGATGGCTGCCATCTGCCCTGGAAGTGCTCCCTTCCTAGGTCTGCCGTGGGAATCATTGCCTTCTGCACAGGCAAAGAAATACTTTTTGCAATGCGTGGACTGGTCTGTCTCGTCGGTTGACAGAAATTTTCAAAGAGACTTAAAAAGATTTGAGATAGTGGACAGAGATGTGTGCCAGAGGGTTGTCTCTCTAAAGTGCGAACTCAGTAGGAAAAACAAAAACATGAAAGATTCCAATACCTTTCATCTGCTTTGTAAAGTAAGATGTTAAAAAAAAAAAAGTGCAGTAACTGAAGTCAAGTTGTCACTTCTCATTTTATACTGAAAATTGTGGAGGGAACTAGGCGAATGGGTAATAACTAAATTAAAACCTTGTTTGTCATCTCATCAGTTCCGATCTGTCAGCTTCATTTAGTTTGAAAGATGTGTTGGAGGAAGTAGCACATTTCAAAAAACAAAACAGCTAGTCACCAGCTCTGAACAGGCCTTCTAGAAAGCAGAAATATGTCATCATCGCCTTTTCTCCCTGAAACAAAACCTTCTGATTCTATAGATGCGTGGCATCTTCCGGGAGACTCCGTGAAATGTCTGCTTCTTCCCCAGCACGCTTTTCTCCTCCCCAAACTTTTGTTTTTTATTAAAAGACTAGACCCCTCCATTCCCCGGCAGCAGTAGGCTGGAAGAGAAGCTTCTGTATCAGTGTCATCATCTGTGTTTATAACCAATTGTCAGCAAAACCTCAGACCTAAAGGACGTCGAGTGGATAGACTTGAAGGAAGTGGAAGCCAAGGGTTAGTCACTTAGTCGTGTCCGACTCTTTGCAACCCCATGGACTGTAGCCCACCAGGCTCCTCTGTCCATGGGATACTCCAGGCAAGAATACTGGAGTGGGTTGCCGTGCCCTCCTTCAGGGGATCTTCCTGACCCAGGGATCGAACCCAGGCCTCCTGCATTGCAGGCGGATTCTTTTCTGTCTGAGCCACCAGGGAAGCCCTGAGGAAGCCTTTAGTAACGTCCAGACCTCACTGAGACTCCCTGGGCCCAGCCTCTTCTGCCACCGAAGTATCTCCTGGAGATGCTCTCAGACTGAGCCATTGACTGTCCTCTGCTTCTTCCCTGGTTCTCTGAGCCACCGGAGGAAGGAGAAGCCAGACCACAGCCATCAGGGACCAGCTGGGGCTGGCACTGGCTCAGCACTGTGTGCAGGGTTCATTACAGTCTTATCCGTATTTCTCATTTGTTTGTTTAATTAAGGGTTTTGTTTTGTTTTGTGGCCATGTCTTGAAGCATGTGGGCTCTTAGTTCCCTGACCAGGGATCGAACCCATGCCCCCTGCTTTGGAATCACAAGAGTCTTAACCACTGGACTGCCAGGGAAGTCCCTATCCATACCTCTTTATCCATACCACAGCAGGTATGCTGGCTTTTTCTGTGACTCTGCCCGAGGCTTTTGAGAAAATGATTTTCAAACATAAGCAACAATGGTTCTCTTGAGCAGATGTATTAATACCTTGCTGTAAAGTGCTCAGCCTGGGAATGCTTGTTGCTTCTTTCCAACCAGTTTGATTTACAGGAAATAAAGTGAGTCACAGAAAAATATAGTGTAAGGGGTTAGAGAGGGCCTTCTCTTGATAATTCTGTCTCAACACTACTTGATGAGAGGGCCTGGGAGCCTGGGAGAGACCAGACCTTGGTCTCCACCAGTGGTACCCAGCCATCTGAGAGGGAAACCATCATTAGGGCTGGTGGGAGGCCCAAACTACTCCCAGGACGTGGATGCCAATGCTGTCCTGGAGGAGCAAGGACGAGAGGGCCCCAGAGGAGACTTCTGTGACACTGCATTCAGCCGGTCTTCCTCCTGTCATTCTCTTGGGCTGGATGATGTCCCCTCAGAATTCTCATGCTGAGCCCCAGCCCTCTGTACCTCAGAAGTCGACCTTATTTGGAAATAGAGTCGTGGCAGATATAATGAGTTAAGAGGAGAGTGTGCTGGGGGATGGTGGGCACCTCATCTAATGACTGGTGTCCTTATGAATGGGGGAGCCTTGGGGACACACGTGGCCTTGTGAGGGCTCCTGTCCTGCTGCCCCAAGACAAGGAGCTCCCAGAAGCTGGGACAGATCCTGCCCTCAGGGGGAGCCTGACCCTTGACACCTTAGTCTCCACAGCCATGAGATGATTGATTTCTGTTGTGGCAGCCACAGCCATGGAGCTGGGCACTCGGGCTCCTTGTTACAACAGCCCCGGAGAACTCACACGCTCCCTTAGGCTCTCTTGCCGCTGTCTCTCGGGCTTTGTCACTTCCTGTCTCCCATCCCCTCTCCTCACTGCATACCCAGCCCTGGGGGTGCTCACCCAGCCACGGCTCAGTCACCATGGCCATCTTAACTGCCCCAGGCCCAGCTCTGCTAAATTATTCACAGTAACTGCTTGGTTAAGGGGAAGAGGTAAGTAAACAGTGGGCAAAAATACTCACAAAATGACATACGTAGGTTTCACTTTTGGCCACACTAGTATGTGAGATCTTAGTTCCTTGATCAGGGATCAAACCTATATCCCCTACCTTGGAAGCTCAGAGCCTTAACCACCAGACCACCAGGGAAGTCCTAACTTATGTAGTTTAAATACCTCGGATTTCATTTCAGGCACGTTGGCTATCAGCCGTTCCACAGATGTGTGATGCCAGGGCTTTCTGTGCAGTGAGGCTCCTGAGCAGAGTGGGTTGTGACGTTGACATCACACAATCACTGTTCACACAGTGTTCTAGAGAGCTTTGGGCATGCCATGGTTGTTGGTTGAAGTGATTTACAGAGGGGAGTGGAGACCATGGTGCATCAAGCAAGGGAAGTCAGCGCAGGGAGTTTCACTGCACACTTTGTTCCTCCACTGGGCCTTCTGCTTCTCCTCTCAACCTTGTGTGTGTGCTTGGTCGATCAGTAGTGTCTGGCTCTGCAACACCATGGACTGTAGCCTACCAGGCTCCTTTGTCATGGGATTTCGTAGGCAAGAACACAAGTGGGTTGCCATTTCCTCCCCCAGGGGATCTTCCCAGCCAGGGTTCAAACCCAAATCTCTTGCATCTCCTACATTGGTGGGCGGATTCTTTAACCCTGGCATTACCCAAGAAGTGCAATCCAGTATGACCTCATACCAACTGATCATGTCTGCCGAGACTCTTTTTCCAAATAAAGCTATGTCCGCAGGTATTAAGACCTGAATATGTCTTTTGGGGGAACTCGGTTCAACCCACAACACCAGCATTTTTAAGTGTTCTCTCTTGCTTCCTTGGCCTGTAGAGAATGAAGTACAGAATTTGAGAATGTGCTTCTACATGGTGTCCAGTACCCACCATGGACCCCTGGGCGGTGGGCACCCTAGGCTGTGTTCATATATCACTGTGCTCACCCTCCGCTGTTGCAAATGTGATTTTCTTTGCTTTAGACTTTCAAAGTTGGTTGCCTGTTTTTAATGTCCTTAAGTGAATACCATTGCTATCATGGAATATTCCACGTGGAAGAGATCAAAACTTCTCACAGCCAACAGAGACTCCCCAGGGGGCTGGAAATAGAACAAGAAGCCAATTTTTGGCATACGAGAGAACACTTAAGGATCTTGGATGGTGTTAGACGTTGCCTGGTCAGATACTTTGAAAGCAGATGCAGTGAAAGTGGTCTGCAGTCCTGGATCAGCTGTGGTGACCCTCATGCATCTCCATGCTGTTTCTGAGGGCTCCAGCATCTCATGGGCAAAGCGTGCCTTTGGAAGCTTTGTGGTCTGAAGCTGTAAATTCCCTCATACCAGAAACACTTTCCTAAGCCCGGAAATGGAGCTACATAAAGAAGAAGATCAGACGGTGTTCCAGCAGTTGAGCACACTCAATGTTTCCTAAGGGTTCAGAAAACATGGTATGTCCAGAGGGAACTCTGCCCGCATGAGCTACAGCCCTGGGGAACTTTTCCGCTTGCTATTTTTTTCCCCTCCAGCAGATGTTTGTATGGAAATGTGATCTTTAATTCCTTAAAGACTCATCTCCCCGGAGTTAATCCCTCTTTTGAAGTCCTAATCTTTTGTGTAATGCTTTTTGGTCATCTTGACTCCAAGTGTTATATGTTACAGATGGAAAATTCTGTGGGCTTCTTGCATGACATCTGGGCCCAGAAGAAGATAACTGTAGCGCTGGAGGGGAAAACACAGTGAATTTCCAAAACCCATTGGAAATGGAGTTTGGCTGTCTTAACATCATTCCAGACAACTAGCATGTGATTTAATTCTTTCACAAATGCACCCAAAGGAGGCAAACAAATCTGACTTTCTTTGTGAGCATCTCAGTTATGATGGACATTGCCCTGATGCTTATAAAGAGCAAAGCTGCAAATTCACGTGAGCCCTCAGGTTCTAGACACAGCAGTTGTCACGTGGGACCCATCTTGAGACTTATGCCATTTGAAGTCACTGGAGCAAGAAACTGTGAAGAGCTGGCCACTTGTTGATACTTGTGTGCTATGGCGAAGACCTCAAGTCCCTCCTTGACTCCAAAAATGTTTTGGGAAACATGTAGGATGTGTTCTTGGGAGCTCTACCGGCTCCTTTCAGCTCTCCAGGGCATGAAGAGTTGCAGATCTGTTTCAGGGTGCCGCGGGTCTCTACTCTGGATTCCTCCTCTGGTCCCTGCCACGAGTGGGCCTCTAGGGGTAGTTGGACCCAGCAATGGAAAGAAGGTGCCCCAAGGTGTTGTCTTCTTTCTTTGCTTCCTTCCTGCCCTCTCCTCCAGCTGCTCAAAAATGGCCAACCAGAGAACCAACCTTCCTGTAATTGATGTGAAGCAATCACCTTGTAGGAGCTAGACTTGACCGGGGCATTAGAATAACAATTTTTTTCTGAATGGGACCCATGCTGCCAGCCTCTTCTGCACCTCGAAGTGAGAATCACACAGCAGTAGTGTGTGATTGAATTAATGTACCATTTAGTTATGGGCACATCCCGGTTGAAACTTTGGAAAGAAGGTTTACATTTATAGTCTGATTTTCTTGTTCAGGCTTCCCTGGTTGTTGAGACAGTAAAGAATCTGCAGGAGACCGGGTTCAATTCTTGGTTTGAGAAGATCCCCTGGAGGAGGGCATGGCAACCCACTCCAGTATTCTTGCTTAGAGAATCCCATGGACCAAGGAGCCTGGTGGGCTATAGTCCATGGGATCGCAGAGTCAGACATGACTGAGCGACTTAGCATGCAGGCACCTAATTGACACTTAATAGGTGTGCATTCGGTCTGCCTGAGTAAGCTTTCTTGGCTCTGTTCTCAGAGCTGTGGCTAGGGTCTGAGTCTGTGATATCTGATGAGAAACATCTCCCTGGAGAAAGGAGAGACAGACTCTGTATCCCTATTCACCTTTGTGAGGCTGCATGTGAGCCTTCAGCTGTCCTTTCTCAACCTTTTGCCTTTAGCAGGCCTGTGTATTTTAGGGTCTGAATCCACAGACTGTTGAGAAAACTTACCTCAACCCGAGAAGGCAGCTCCTGGTAAAAATAATGAGTATTTATTGAGCTCGTGTTATTTGTCTGGCCCTGTTCTGTAGGCTTTGCAATATGGGAACTCATTTACTCTTTACAACATTCCAATGAGATGGCTACTGATTTTTGTGCCATGATTTTGGATGAGGAAGCTATAGAATTAGTGAGCTGCCTGAGGTCACAGAAAGGTGACAGAGCTAGTGTTTGAGGCTGAGGTTGGAGCTTTGGTCCTGCCTTCCCAGTGATGGGGACTCAGGGGCTGCTCTGAAGCACCGCCTTGCCCAGGCTGTGTTTCTGGAGCAGCTGTCAAGTATGGAGAAGAAGCGGGCAGCAAATGTTTAGCAGCACTTTGTGATCAGGATGTTCCTGAAAGTAAAAACAGAGTGGAGGCCACACCATAAAGGGAAGAGTAACTCAGTGAAAGGGGAGGAAATTCTTCCTGGGGGAGGTTACTTGTGAACTAGGTTTTGAAGACTAAATAGAAGTTCACCCAGTGTACTTAGTAAGGCACAACAGTCAGAAGAAATAGCACACAAAGGACAGAGATATGAAATAGCAGGGATTTTTTAAAAGATGAAGAAGGGACTTCTCTGACAGTCCAGTGGTTAAGACTCAGGACTTCCACTGCAGAGGGCACAGGTTCAGTCCCTGGTCGGGGAACTAAGATCCCACCCACATGCATGCTGCTTGACCAAAAAAAAAGTCCCCAACAGGGACCTTATGAAAAAAAAAAGTGAGTGTACTGCAAGTACTTCTATCATGGATGAGTGATAAAGCGCAGGGGAAAATATTGTGTGTTGAGACCAGAGAGGCAAAAGAGCCAGAAAACAAAGGGCCTGGGAAACTGCCATGCCAGGAAAAGTATCAAAGTGTTAGTAACTCAGTCATATCCGACTCTTTGCGACTCTGTGGACTGTAACCCACCAAGCTCCTCTGTCCATGGGATTCTCCAGACAAGAATACTAGAGTGGGTTGCCATTCCATTCTCCAGAGGATCTTCTTGACCCAGGGATTGAACCTGGGTCTCCTGCATTGCAGGCAGATTCTTTACCGTCTAAGTCACCAGGGAAGCCCCATGCCAGGGAACCTGACTTAATTCTGGGCATATAAGCAATTGAATATCATAGTTTTAAAACAAGGTCAAAATACCCAAACCTTGAGTACTACTGCTTTATTCCCTGATAATAATTATTGAAGGAAAAGATATTCAAACTCAGTAAGCTCCATATCTGATGTGTGTTACCATCATGCTGAAGAATGTTGGTTTTTAATCTCCCCCACTGTTTCTCCATTTTTTTCATCAGCAATCCTCTTTGGCAAAAGTTATTCTCAGATGCCAAGATAAGTACTTTGGGGAGGTTTTTTTTTTTAATGTTTTTTTAAGTGCCTTTGATTGCATAAGAGCGTCATGTAGAACTGTTTCCAGTAGTATCTTTTTAGCAGGAATGGAGGCTAAGACTGATTATGTAATTGTTCCCTCAATTTATTCTCAGAACCTAACACGCCGCCAGCATATGAAGAGCCCTGATGATCACAATGGCATCTGAGTGTCTTTCCTGCTCACGGTTTCTGGCACCGTTGCTTTTGCATTGCTCACCGCAAAGTAGAAATTGATGGTTTAAATGTGGCAGGACTGTTCACCCAGCATAGGGCACCCTGGACTCATGGCTCCATCTGCCCCGTGCTGCCCACAGCCAGCCCCTCCCACCAGAAAATGGATTCACGCACATGTGTTCTTTAGCGACCGCCGCCTGGTCTCACTGTGTCAACACCGAAATGAGGGGTGGCAGCATACCTCTGCTGCCCCGAGGTCGCGTTTTTGCGAGCAGAACAGAGTACCGTCTGTCAGAGGAGGTGGCTGGGGGCTGCAGATACTGCTGTGAATTCCACGAATGCTGAATTGCTATAGAATTTTTTTTTTTAATTGAAGACGCTTTGCATTTAGTTTATTTGTGTTTGTTTTTTTATTTTTATTTTTTAGAATAGTCCTTATCAGTGGCAGAAGATCCTTCTGTAGTATATTTTCAGTGCTGCCGTATCGGGACAGTACCCAAGTTGGGTATGTATATGCATGCTTGCTTTGTAACCCTCTGGGCGAACACTTCTGACACCCTGTGTGTGATGTGGCCGTGCTTTACATTTCAAAGAGCTTGCCTTGCCAATTCAGTATTGGTAAATTTGAAAGAAAAAAAAAGTTTCACTTTCTTTTCAGCCAAGAAGCTTCCTTGTTGTTGCTATTTGTGTGTGTGTGTGTGTCTTACCACGTTGCCTGCTGTTTCTAAACCTCTCGCAATACTGTAAGGCAAGGGCAATCTGGGGCCCACCCATCCTGCAGGGCCTCATCAACTTTTGGAGAAAGGTAGGTCAAGAAAGGAATCAGACAAATGGGTGGTATTCCTGCATCCTTGCCCTTGAACCAGGGGCTGGACAGTGACCAGTGAGCTGCAGCAAATATTAAAGCAAAGCAGTATGGGAACAGACCTGTGTGGTTCAGATGGAGGAATGCACGCGTCTCGATCAACAAGCCCCTCCTTTGCTCCAAAAAGAACTAAGTGATGCTCTGTCGTGGCAAAGCCCCGCCTCCTCATTCTGCATCCCCAGACTCCTTTCCACCCCCCACCCTGAGTCTGACTCCTTCGCCCCCTCACCTGTTCACTGCATCCACTGTTTGTCATCAGGGAGCTGCTGGTATTATTTAGGGCAGGACAGGTCCCTGTGGAGGATGACAGAAGCACCGTGAGATGGCAGGTCTGGTTTCTGCAGACCGGATCTGGTATTGCCCTCTGGTCACTGTAACAGTGACACCCGACTGTTGCCCCTTCGGAGGGCATTATGCCCCTGACCATTCACTCCTCTCCCACTCTCTTCCGTGGGCTCTGCCTGGTCATTCCCCGTTCACCGTGACCTTCCCTTCCCTGCCCCACCCGCCCCCCCACAGACCTGTCAGACTTCCGGCCTGTTAAACACTCTGATCTTTATTCTTACTCTACACCAAAACCTCCATCATGCATCTTATTCATGGAATACTGACTATCATTAGTGCTAAGTCGCTTTCAGTCATGTCCGACTCTTTGTGACCCCATGGATTGTAGCCCACCAGGCTCCTCTGTCCTTGGAATTCTCCAGACAAGGATACTGGAGTGGGTTTGCTGTGCCCTCCGTCAGAGAAGGAGATCGAACCTGCATCTCTTATGTCTCCTGCGCTGGCAGGCGGGTTCTTTACCACTAGTGCCACCTTAAGAACAATAATAATCTGTTGTTGTTCAGTCTCTCAGTCATGTCCGACTCTTTGTAACACCACGGACTGCAGCATGCCAGGCTTCCCTGTCTTTCAGTCTCTCCCCGAATTTGCTCAGACTCATGTCCATTGAGTCGATGATGCCATCCAACAATCTCATCCTCTGTTGTCCCCATTCTCCTCCTGCCCTCAATCATCCCTAGTATCAGGATCTTTTCCAATGAGTTAGCTCTTCGGATCAAGTGACCACAGTATTAGAGCTTGAGCATCAGTCCTGCCAGTGAATATTCAGGACTGATCTCCTTTATAATTGACCGGTTTGATCTCCTTGCTGTCCAAGGGGCTCCCAAGAGTCTTCTCCAACACTACAGTTCAAAAGCATCATTTCTTCCTGGACATAAGGGCATTGAGATTTCTCCTTGGGTATCCCCCAGCTAATTCATTAAAGGTCATCTGGTATGGACAATGCGCCAGCTAACACCAGCTCATGTGAGTTCAGTGACAGGGACTGCTCTTCAGCTCCCAAGATAGACTTTTAGAGCTAGAAGGAACTTGGAGACTGTCTAGTCCTGTGGTTTGCAGGATTTTTCTTTTTTAGCTGAAGAAGCCATTCTTCCAATGCAAGTTTACACACAGTACCAATAAATAAAATCCCTAACAGCAGAATTATTCCAGCAAAGTGGGAGTGAGGATGAGACTCCCACTAATGTCCACTCTGTCCCTCATGGCCCCATTAGGGAAACCATAGTCTTTATCCATCCCTCAAGCCAGGGACTCATCAGGTGCATGGGAGAGAGCTGGCTCAGGCTGGAGCCTCAGTCCCAGCAAATTAACCAGCCTTTCTGGGCCCAGGCTTACTTGTCTGTAAAATCAGCTATAATGTCAGCCTCACAGTTTTGAGAACATGAGTGAAAGATTAACATATGAACACTCTGAGTACCCTGCCAGGCTCCAGTAGATACTCATTAAGTGTTAAGTTTGGGAACGTATTTGTCTGGTCACACAGCTACTTCATCACTCTCGAGCTGCCCCTATACGGCAGTTCTCAGTCTTCTTCATGATGAGTTAGCTGGTGCCTACAAACACAAACCCAAGGGATTCATCTGCTCTTGGACTTGCTCTTTGTTTTCCTCATTTGTACATCATTATTTTTAAAAATCAGGACTTCCCTGGTGGTCCAGTGGTTTTAAGAATTCACCTTCCAGTGCGGGGGATGCAGGTTCAATCTCTGGTCAGGGAAGATCCCACATGCCTCAGGGCCACTAAGCCCCAGTGCAGACAAATAAATAAATATTAAAAGGATCCTCGTGGCTCAGTTGGTAAAGAATCTGCCTGCAATGCAGGAGATCTGGGTTTGATCCCAGGGTCAGGAAGATCCCCTGGAGAAGGGAATGGCGACCCACTCCAGTATTCTTGCCTGGAGAATCCCATGGACAGAGGAGCCTGGTGGGCTACAGTTCACAGGGTTGCAAAGAGTCAGACAGAACTGAGCAAATAACACACTTCAAAAAGAAAAAAAAAAAATCTGGAAAGTATATAAAAACAAAAGGAAGATGAAAATTACTGAGCCTCACCTCAAAGCCATCCTGAATATTTTGGTCTGTTTCCTTCCAGTCTTTTTTTTTCCCTCCATTGGAACATGTGCTTGTATGGAATATGACAAGATGATTGTTCTGTTTTGATCTTTCTTGCTGGTGGTAAGAGGCTCTGCCAGATCCCACCTTTCAAAACAAGCTATTGGAAGCTGGTTGCTGAGAAGAGGAACAGATGTTGCCTGTCTTTTTCACTATAACTGAAACATCAAACCTTCCCATAGCTGTAAACACTCTTCTCAGATTAAGCTTGTAAATTATGCCATTTTCTGGGAAGAGTCCCAGCCTTAAACCAGCTCCTCTTCTCTCAACCAATTGCCAAGGCCTGACTGAGTCTAGTTGCTTTTTATCCACATTACTCATGGCCTTCTCTTTCTAGCATGGATTTGTGGTTTGGCTTGGCGACCCTCCACTTATAAAATGAATCGTAAGCAAGATGCCCAACTTTCCTGAGTAGGCAGATCCTACTTGATAAACAGCTCATCCACAGTTCTAAAACCATTGCTCCTCCTCTTGCTTCTCAGTTCCCACCCCATCCTCTGGGCTGGTGTGCCATCACCATGGGAGCTGGAGTGGAAAATCTGGGAGCTGTAAAGGAATCTATGAGTTCAGAATTAGAGAGAGAGGAAATTGTGAAATGGAGAAACAGCTTGGGAGAAAGGCTCCTGCAGTCCTGAGAAGAAAAAGCAAATTCAGAGAGGGAGGTGGAAATAATGCAAACTTGACCTCTTTTAAAATATTATGGAGGGTCAGCCCCAAACCAGGAAACCACAAGAGAAACCCAGCTTCACCTTATGTCTTCACCACCTTTCACCCTCTGAGCTGTTGCTCCTGCAACCATAGCTCTTGCTGGTACTGTTGGGCTAGTTGAGTCACGCTGCAGGCCAGAAGGGCACTGTGTGGGCTAATTGCCATTTATAACATTGCATCAGTAGAGAATGCATTCTGAGTCCAGAGGGCCGACTCGAAAGTTTTTGGATAACAACCCACTGGTGAGTGAGAGATGCAGGCATTGTACTGGGGACCAGTCCGGGGATTGTCCCTGTGCACAAGGGGAGTGACGAGGATGCCCACATACGCTTACTTCCTGAAACATGTGGACATCCGTAGGTATTTCTGTATGTATGATATGTGTGTCTGTGTGTGCTCAGTTTTGTCTGAGTCTTTATGACCCCATGGACTACAGCCTGCCAGTCTCCTCTGTCCATGGGGTTTCCCAAGCAAGAATATTGGAGTGGGTTGCTATTTCCTTTGCCATGGGATCTTCCTGATCCGAGGATCGAACGGGTGTCTCCTTCATTGGCAGGCAGATTCTTTACCACTGAGCCACCTGGGAAGCTTTTATATGTATGGATCCAACCAAAACGAAGTAGGAATGAATCCAATTAACTTGTGATTCAGAGCTGTGTAAGAAGATGACCAAACTAGTGATTCCAGCAGAAACCAGTTTCTGAGATGTGTGTGGGTACAGACTCATTCAGATAACCATACCTGATTGAATGATAGTCACTGGGTTAATTTTATGATAAATGTATCAGAGGGACATCCCTGGTGGTCCAGTGGTTAAGACTTTGCCTCCCAATTCAGGTTCCATCCCTGGTCGGGGAACTAAGATCCCCCATGCCTCTTGGCCAGAAAATCAGAACAAGGAAGCAATATTGTTACAAATTCAATAAAGACTTTAAAAAATATAACAAATGTATCAGAGACCATATGATGAAGAAAATGGCTTCCCAGTGGAGCACAGGTACCTCTGGGGGGCGTGATATAAAATAGCAGCTTCCACATGGTGTTTATGTGCTTAGCTTTTTGGCATTGGGGCATTTCAGATGAGGTCATCCTCTTGGGTCCATTTCCTGAGTTGATCATTTTGTGACACAGAGAACAGCTTCTTCTATTCTTAGAGAGGGCCTCCAAGCCTAAGTGCTGCCTGCCTTGCTCCCGGCCCATCCCCCCTTCCTCCCCACCCATTTTCTCCAAAAACATCTCTTTTCGTTGTGGAAAATTGCACATTCACAAATTGTGTTTATTTCCTCACACCAAGCATATTTCCACACAGAGACAGATTCAGGAATGATCTCATGGGTGAATCATGCTATTACCCCGCTGTTTATAGGCACTGCCTTTAGACAAAGATTTTGGTGTAAGCTGTGTTAAGGTCCCTTCATTGTCTGCCAGTTACCCAAGTAGGGAGGAGGGGTGGTTTATCAATGAAGTGCTGAGTGTGAAAGAGGCTGGACTTCTGGACTAAAAGCTGCTTTGATTTCACTTTTTCCTGTCAGTCCTGGGCATCGTTCCATTGACTAAACTGTGATTTTGTATCGCTGTGCTCTGACAGAAGGGAGCAGGCCCAATCCAAGATGGCGGCTGTACCATATCTGACGAGGTGACAAATGGGACCTCTTAGATGATGATAAATGCTGCATGGTTGAGTTCCAGTGGATGTATGAGCTCTTAATTAAAACGAGCCCACAAGTGGTATTTTCTTTCCTAATCCAGCTTTTCAAGTTTTGCTTTCTGCACCACAAAGCTCTCTCGTTTTTGCAGGATCTGGAAGTCCTGTTAATATTTAATTGGCTTTTAAATTATTTACACATCAATGTTCAACCTGTTGTGATCCTTTAAAGAGCAAGTGCCCAGTGGAGCTCCAGGCTGGCATTCCAAGGTTTTGAGTTTAGAGCACCATGAGTGGAATGACTAGAAACAGAAAGCCATGGAAAACAGTTAATTGACCACAGATACAATTTTTTCCTCTACTTCCCAGGTATTAAGTAGTTAAATCCTTTTTTATTTTAAAAGTAAGAGGAATATTGGTTCATATGCTCCCTAAGGAAAGCGTCTTCACTTGAATTTCTTGTTATCTAGTAGGGAATCTTGTTTGATCAGTTTCATGTAGTATGGCTCAGTGAACTTTAAAAAAGGAAACGAAAGATCATTTTGCCTATTACATAAGATGAAATCAGGAGTTGGCCATTGTGTGGTTAATAGCAACCTGGGTAACCCCCTTTGGGCATCAGAATATCTAGATTGGCCGTCTGCTCTGGCCAGTTGATTTCACAACTGTGCAATCATGTACATTCACTTTACGCCATGGGAGCCAAAGCGAAGACAGAGGTCCAGGGGGTTTCCAGCCGTGGAGCTTTCGGGAGAGCTACATTGAATGACTTCCAGTGCTATCCAGTGAAGGAGGGGTTTATATCCCCCAAAAGAACCAGCCTGTATTTCTGCTCCTTGTTTAAGGGTACAACTGCTGATTGGATGTGTCCCCAAATGCATTTTCATTTTCTGTTTTAGCCTCCCCCCTTCCCCATTCCCCCTCCTTGAACCGGTGGCATCCACTCCCCATCCCCATTGGCCACACATTGTATAAAAAAATCTGTGCTGAGTTTTCAAAGCCTGTTTCAGGCCTACAGCTTCTGCAAAAGTTAACAAACTTGAATAGAATGAGAAATGAGCTCTTGAAGCAAAGTAAGTCCGAGCTGTAGAATCCCCCAGGCCTGTGGAGGAGAAGGAATCAGACCTTTGCATTGTCCGCCGTTTCTTAACTAGTGGTTTCTGTCGGCACATCTGCCCAAATGAGGTTTTCTTCTGTAATCTGATTGTCCCTGTTTGTCTCTGAGTGCACGCAACAGCATTTCAACCTTAATGCATACAATTTGGGACAATATCCACATCTGGTATTTTTGAACCTGGCTCATTCCGTTTTTAGAAGCAGGTAGAACATAAATAAATTGACATTTGAACTCTCGAGATACCTGGGAAAAAAATAATCTCCTAGGCTTTTCAGAGAAATAGAAATGTCCAACTTCAGTTTGCTTTTAATTACTTTCCGCTGCAGTTTTATTATCCAGCTCAGTCTCCTGGTGCTGGAGGGTTAATGCTGGCATTTGAGCTGAAAAGATATTTCTATTTTCATACAGCATTTTGATGAGAATTCAGAAGGATGATCTTAGAAAGAAAACATCAAGATTTTATCACTGCTCCTCTGGGACTTCTGCTTAATTCTTTTCCACTGCTGTTTCTAGAGGACTCTCTTTGGGTAAACCAGCAACATCATTCAGAACTCCTTTCTGAGGTCAACTTCAACCCTTGAATCCCAAAACAGCGGGGCATCAAGGGCCACGGGTCTCTTGCTTGCTTTACACTCACATGTGAGCCCCCAGCAGTTGCTGCGTCTATAAATTAGGAGCCACGATATGAAGTTGCTGTTCATGTGAGTCAGACAGTCAACAGCAATTTCATATGGTTCCTGTTAATGTAGTCATCCCACGGTATCCACAGGGGACTGGTTCCAGGATCTCTGGTGGATATTGAAATCCACAGAAGCTTAAGTCCCTTACGTAAAATGTCATAGTATTTTTGTATAAGCCACACACATCCTCCTGTGTACTTCAAATCATTGCTGTGTATGTGCGTGCTAAGTCTCTGCAGTCATGTCCTACTCTTTGCAACGCTGTGGACTGTAACCCACCAAGTTCTTCTGTCCATGGGGTTCTCCAGGCAAAAATAACTGGAGTGGGTTTCCATTCCCTTCACCAGAGGTTCTTCCTGACCCAGGAATCGAACCCTTGTCTCCAGCATCTCCAGTACTGGCAGGTGGGTTCTTTACCACTAGCACCACCTGGGAAGCCCCTTGAATCATCGCTGCTGCTGCTGCTGCTGCTGCTAAGTCGCTTCAGTCATGTCCAACTCTGTGCGACCCCATAGACAGCAGCCCACCAGGCTCCCCCGTCCCTGGGATTCTCCAGGCAAGAACACTGGAGTGGGTTGATGTCTAGGTCACTATAATACCTAGTACAATGTGAATGCTATGTAGATAGTTGCCAGCACTCAGCAAATTCAAGTTTTGCTTTTTGGAACTTTTTGGATTTTTTTCCAAATATTTTTGCTCCAAGGTTGGTTGCATCCATGGATGCAGAACCTGGGGTATGGAGGGTTGACTGTATATGGTTTCAGCAACTCTTAGAAGAGTACTTAGCTAAGGCACCTCAGGAAGTTTGTCAGCCTCTTCATAAAAGATGTGTTGTTTAAGATCCCACGAGGCTCAATATGAACAAATTCAAAAGCTGTTAAAGAGGTGACGTTATTGACATAGATGAGATGTGTTTCATTTTCCATGCACACATGGCTGTGTAAGTGGATGCATATATGTGGGCCCTCTTAATTCAGTCCCACCAAAACGGCAGTCCTGAAGTTAGTGACAACCTCTTCCTGAAAATGAGGCAGAAAAAATGAACAAGTGTGCCCTCAGACGCCACCTTGAAGCAGTCAATTTTTTTTAGAGCAGTTGTGATATTTATAACCATGTCAGTGAAGTTTCTGAAATGTGAACATAGCCAATATTGGTGTAGCAGCTTCAGTCTGCAAGAAATGTCTTTTTAGTTAATAGACATAATATAAACTCCCTTCTAGAAAACTGGCAGGAAGTTCAGACTTAATTATCACTGGGCACCACCCTTCTCCTCTCCAGGATGCACGAAGGACCTGGAATGCTGTGAACTCGGGGAGCGCCGTTGCTCATTGTCCTTTGTGTGCCCTGGCATCACCAAAACCCCCACTGCCATGCCCCCTGTCCGCACAGCCCCTCAGGGCAAAAGGATGTGCCACTCTATGCCTTGTATAGGATGTGAATTTTTATCTCAGCCGGGAGCTCTGTTCCTGGGGTGCTGATGGGGTGCAGGGCATGGGTCCCCTGTGACCGTGGGCATCACACTCCTCATTTCTTCCCCACTGAGGGTAGATCTGCTGCACTGGCTCCATCCACAGGGTCCTGCTTCTCTCCCATTCACTCTGGGGCTCCTAACACGGACTCTTCTGTGAGCTGGGGCCTGGGTCGGAGACATCCCTGGAGACAATGGGCAGTAAGTGGCCAGGCCACCTCGGGAAGGCTGACTTACTAATCCCGTACCGTAGTCACACATGGCTATTTAAATTTTAACCAAAAGTAAGAATTCAGTTCGTCAACTGGTCACACTGCAAGTGCTCCATTGCCACGTGTGGCTCGTGCCTGCCCTGCGGGATGGCTCAGATGGAGGACCGTCCATCACTGAGGGAGATTCTGTTGGACTGTAATGAGCAGCATGTGTTTTCTCAGCAGCCGTCAAGGGTGGACGCACTCTTCTCCTGTCTCACTTTTATTCTCAGCGTGCCGCAGTTATCTAGAAAGTAGAATGATACAGGTGAAGCGCCAGGGTGGAAAGTGGTGGCTGTGGTACGCAGGGGGCACAGTAATTCTCCAGAGATGGGTTTCTGTGGTCAGGGGTGGTAGAGTTTTGCCCATAGAGCTCTCTCTTCTATGTGGTCCAAAGTGTCTGTGAGGCACCTGGATAGGCTAACAACCCCTGTTCCTTTAAATTTTTAATAATTTTATTCATTTACTTATGATTGTGCTGGGTCTTTGTTCTCTAGTTGCGGCGAGTGGGGGCCACTCTTCCTTATAATGCACGGGCTTCTCATTGAGGTGGCTCCTCCTTGTTGCGGAGCACAGGCTCCAGGGCACACGGGCTTCAGTAGTTGCAGCACATGGGCCCCGTAGTTGAGGCTCGCGGGCTGCAGAGCACTGACTCTGAAGTTGTGGCGTGCAGGCTCAGTTGCCCCACAGCATATGAAATCTTCCCGGACCAGCGATCGAACCTGTGTCCCCGGCACTGGCAAGTGAATTCTTATCTGCTCTACCCCCAGGGAAGTCCTCCCTGTGCCTTTTAAACCGGGCTTGGGGTTTATCTCATGGAGAGAAGTCTCACATTTCATGGGCACTTAAAGTATAATTTTTGTTATGGCTCCATTTCTCACAAGAGAGAAGTCAAGAAGGGGAGCGTGTGGGAGCACGGAGGGACTTCCCTAGTGGTCCAGTGGTTAAGACTTTGCTTTCCAATGCAGGGGACATGGGTTTCATCTCTGATTGGGGAGGTAGGATCCCACATACCACTAGCTGCTGCCAAATTTTTTTTAAAAAAAGAAGAAGGGGAGTGTGGAGTAAAAGTGGCTGGTTTGGTTCTGCGAACTGGGATCTGTGCTTCCAGCATCGAGGGGCCAGTTGGCAAAGGCAGGGCTGCCCCGGGGAAGCACTGAGCCTGGGAGCAAATTGAGACAGATGGAAGGGGGCACAGTGGAAAAACACCCACCATCTGTGCCATCTTTATGAACCAACAAGGAGTCAGCTGACCTCCGCTCAGCAAACACTTCTTTAAGCATCTTTACACATCAGACACTAGGTAGACAGGATGCAGACATGGATTGAGACTCTGTTCCTGCCTACAGCCAACTCTCCATGTAGGAGCAATCTTTTTTTTTTTTTTTAACTTAAAACTCTTTTAAGTTTTTAAGATTTATTTTTAATTGAAGGATGATTCCGTTACAGCATTGTGTTGGTTTCTGCCAAACATCAACATGAATCAGCCATAGATATGCATATGTCCCCTCCCTCTTGACTCTCCCTCCCCTCTCCCTCCCCAACTCAACCCTCTAGGTTGTTACAGAGCCCTGGTTTGAGTTCGCTGAGTCATACAGCAAATTCTCATTGGCTGCCTATTTTACATATGGTGATGTGTGTTTCCTTTATACTCTCTCCATAATCCCAACCTCTCCTTCCTCCCCACCCCCACCACCGTGTCCATACGTCTATTCTCTATGTCTGTGTCCAGGAGCATTCTTAATAGGGACCTATTTGAATATGCCTTATTTCTTTTAATCTTCTCATCCCATAAAGATATTTCCTGCTCTTGTATTAGTTTCAGTCCTAAGTAACATTCTCCATCTGGGTGAAGTGGAAACAAGGAGACAGCTGTCTAGGAGCTGGGAATTTGAGGCACATGCTTGCTGGGTTAGACTTTGGGAAAGCAGTAAGTCTGAGGAAGTGTGTTGTGGGTCCTTTAACAAAATACAGGTTCTGCTTCTTTGTGCCAGCTCACCTCCTGGTCTTCCACCGCTGGGCCACTCCATCCTTTCCCACCACAGCTATTTTTGCCTCTTGTTCTGGTGCTTGCTCTGAAGGCATTTCCCTTTTTAGGGCCTTTATGCAGTCATCATCTTCATCCTTAATTGCTTGAGGAAATCTTCTGAGAGTTGCCCCCAGTGGCTCATGTAGGATTCAAGGCAACTGTGCACATGGTCTCCGGGGAACCTGAGGTTCTCGTGGTCTTGCTGAGCCCTGCTCTGCTCCAGCCAGCCCACCTGGTCCTTCCAGCTTGGATTTGAGGTCAATAACTGGGAAGCGGGGCTCTCTGTTGGCGTCGCATGTTCATAAGGTGATGTGACTTAAATCAGCCTGGCCCTCAGAGCCCTCAGGGAGTGTGGTCCCCAGCAGATGAGACACCCAAGGTGGACTCAGCCACCTCTCCAGAGCACTTCTATGACTCAGAATATTTGAGGGGCTTTCAGTGGGCTTCCCTGGTGGTTCAGACAGTAAAAAAATCTGCCTGCAGTGCAGAAGACCTGAGTTCCATCCCTGGATCGAGAAGATCCCTTGGAGAAGGGAACGGCTGGCTGCCCACTCCATTCTTGCCTGGAGAATTCCATGGACAGAGGAGCCTGGCAGGCTACAGTCCACGGGGTTGCAAAGATTCAGACACGACTGAGCGACCAACACTCATTCTCAGTAGCAAGCTAATTGCAATTACTTTGTATGTGGTTTATCTGGTGTCTCAGATGGTAAAGAGTATGCCTGCAATGCAGGAGACCCAGGTTTGATCCCTGGGTCGGGAAGATCCCCTGGAGAAGGAAATGGCAACCCACCCCAGTATTCCTGCCTGGGAAATCCCATGGACGGAGGAGCCTGGTGGGCTATAGTCCATGGGGTTGCAAACACAACTGAGCAACTAACACTTTCACTTTCAATGGGGTAATATGCACCTTCAGACTAAGTGTTTACAATTCTTCTGTTCAGTACTGTCCTAAAGGGGTGAGTTTGATGTTTGGAAGTACTTGAAGTCATTTACAGTCAAACCTGGTCAGTGGGGAGAGAGGTTAGGACACTGACTGAAGTGGTAAGTGTTCAAGATTGAAATAATTACATACATATAAAAGAATCGGAAAAAGAGTGGATATGTGTATATGTGTAACTGATTCGCTTTGCTGTACAGCTGAAACTAATACAACTTTGTAAATCAACTATACTCCAATAAAAAAGTTTTTTAAAGAAAAAATTTATATATATATGGTGGCTCAGATGGTGAAGAAGCCGCCTGCATGGCAGGAGACCAAGGTTCGATCCCTGGGTCGGGAAGATCCCCTGGGGAAGGAAATGGCAACCCACTCCAGTATTCTTGCCTAGAGAATTCCATGGGCAGAGGAGCCTGATGGGCTATACAGTCCACGGGGTAAAGTCATGTCGGATTCTGTGACCCCGTGGACTGTATATAAATATATTAGTGTATACACTAATATACACTAATATATATATACACACTAATATATTGAAGAAGGAAATGGCAACCCACTCCAGTATTCTTGCCTGGAGAATCCCAGGGACAGAGGAGCCTGGTGGGCTGCCATCTATGGGGTCGCACAGAGTTGGACATGACTGAAGTGACTTAGCAGCAGCAGCAGCAATATATATATTATATACTGTTTATCATATATAATATATATATTAGTGTATATGCTAGTATATAATATAATTATATATTTATATATTTTATAAATATATAAATTGCAATTTATATATTTATTTATAAAATATATTTGTAAATATATAATTATAATTATATATAATTAGTGTATACACTGAAATATATACACTAATATATATATACACACACTAATATATATATACTAATATATATATGCATGCACACATATATACACATGCACTATATATATAAGTATAAAGTTTGAAGACTGGGATGGGTTGGTTGGTCTTTTCTTTCTGCATGATGTTAGTGTGGATTCCAAAAGGGGCTGCAGAGACCTTTTGATCTGGGCAGAACCATGGCCTCCCAAGGAGACTACCTTAGAAAGTGCAGTACTTCCTAGATGTAGGTCTTGGGTGTTTCTTTTGAAAACGGTCATCAATCAGATAGGATTAGGGTGCCAGTCCATGCCTGGAATGCCCATAGACAAGGATGATTGCTCAACAAAGTGAAAAGATACTTTTTTTTCCCTCCTAGAAGGTGGGAGGGACGGCCTCTTGTCTTTCTTCCCCACCACACCCTGGGCTCTCGTTCTCCCTTCCCGTGATTCCTTCACCTTTGGCCTGGAGAGTCTGGCCTTTACATGGTGTTTATTCTTGCTTAGGTTGTAGGAGACGTCTCAGAATGTGGCGGTCCCCTCCGGGCCACAAGGCACGAATGCTGCCGGCCTAGGGCAGCCTTGACTAACAAGGCTGCGTGTGGAGCCCAGCTGGAAGAGGGAGCTTCCAAACTCAGTTCCAATCCGAATCACCGGGGAGTATTTAAAACTCAAGCCGACCAGGTTACGCCCCATTCAACTGAATCAGAATGAACATCTGGGGATGGGGACCAGACACCATACAGGCACACCTCGTTTTATTGTACTTCACAGACACTGCTTTTTTTTTTCCTTTTACGGATTGAAAGTTTGTGGCAGTCTGCATTGTCAGATGATGGTTAGCATTTGTTAGCAGTATTTTTTTAATTAAGGCTTGTACATTGGTGGTTTGTTTGTTTTTTTTTTAGATATAATGCTATTGCAAACTTTATAGACAAAAGTGCAAACATAACTTTTATATGCACTGGGAGACCAAACAATTTGTGTGACTCGCTTTGTTGCAATATTTGTGTTGTTGGGGTCATCTGGAACTGAACCTGCAGAACCTCTGAGATGTGCCTGTAGTTTGTCAAAGATCTCAGGCAATTCTAATACGCAGTGAAAGTCTGAGAGCTCCTGTAAGGGGGGGATTGGCCTTGAAAATGTGAACAGTTAACTGTGAGCAGAGCCACAGCCAGACCCAGGGAAGAATGCTGCACGAAATGCTGTACTGGACACAAAACCAGTGTCTACAGCCCACTGTCAGCGGGGAAACTTGGCGAGACAGTTACTTGCACTGGGCCTCATTTTTCTCATCTGTAAAATGGGATAATATTAGAAACACATGTCCTACAGGGTGATCTTAAAGAGTGGAAAGGAGAATGTGTGAAAGTAAATTAGGAAGTGCTTGCTGGTAGTAGTGGCGTAAGTGTTAGTTGCTCAGTCACGTCCAACTCTGCGATCCTACGGACTGTAGACTGCCAGGCTCCTCAGCCCTTGGGATTCTCCAGGCAAGAATTCTGGAGTGGACTGCCATTCGCTTCTCCAGAGGATCTTCCTGACCCAGGAATCGAACCCAGGTCGCTTGTGTTGCAGGCAGATTCTTTACCATTTGAGGGACACGGAAGACCTTGCTGGTAGTACTAGACATCATTCTTTTATAGAGATAGCCATTGTCTGAGTGGCCTGGTAAGGTCGCTGGGGTGGCTGTTGTGGCATTAGTTCCTTCATTACTAGTAGTAAAGCTGAGAACTGTTTAGGGTAAGAATTTCTTCCTCCTCTCTAATACGGGGGTGGCAAGGAGAGGTGACCTCCCCTGGCTTGCTGTTAGCTAGCCATTTAAGAGCCGACGGCCTTGCTGAGCAGGCAGGGACTTTGGTAATTCCACTGGCTACTGAGCCTGACTCTCATCTTCAGGCTCTCTGTTCAGTTGAATTTCATTATATCAAAGTGGGTGGAACTACCGAGAAGCCCCGAAAGAGGGACAAAGAGAGGATCCCATCAGGCACAGCGGGGCCTCCTCCGTCATTATTGTCAGAGTGACTCTGGTGTTCCGACAGTAAACATCTCCGTGGCTCCTTCAGGTGCAAACAGAAGCATCTTTATCCTTGGCTTGTCCCTGCAGGGATTTGAAGCTGGATGGAGGGAGACAATCAGCGGGAGCCGTGAGCCTGAAGGAGATCATCGGCCTGGAAGGTGTGGAGCTGGGTGCCGACGGGAAGGTAAGGCCGCCTGGCTCCCAGACCTCCGGCTTGTGCGACAGACACCACAGGGGTCAGGAAGCACCCTTGGGCTGGAAAACCTGATGTGGGGCACAGCCTGGGAGTGTGAGTGACGCCAGTCCAGAAGGAAGGGTTAGTCGCTCAGTCGTGTCCTACTCTTTGCGACCCCCATGGACTGTAGCCCACCAGTCTCCTCTGTCCCTGCGATTCTCCAGGCCAGAATACTGGAGTGGATTGCCATGCTCTTCTCCAGGATATCTTCTTGACTCAGGGATGGAACCCAGGTCTCCCGCATTGCAGGCAGATTCTTTACCATCTGAGCCACCAGGGAAGTCCCCTATCCAGGTGTGCAGATGGGTTAAATAGCAGCCCAACTGTTTCTCCATGAATGCCCATCCTGACTAGTCCAGTCACCCACTCTTATCCTCGGGGGGTATGTTCCAAGAACCCCCAGTGGATGCCGGAAACCTTGGGTAGGGCAGAACCCTATATATTCTCTGTTTTGCCTTATACCTACATACCGCTGATAAAGCTTACTTTTTAAATAAGGCACAGTGAGAGACTATCCGAATTGTCCTTTGTCACTGCTTTGTGCTTTGGGGCCATTAATAAGTAAAATAATGCTTGAACATGAGCCCTGTGATGCCATGATAATCAATCTGATAACCGAGACGGCTACTCCCTGACAAGAAAGAGGTGGGATCGCCAGACAAAGGGATGGTTCATGTCCCGGGCAGGACGGCGCTAGATTTCATCATACTGCTCTGACTGACTCACAATTTAAAGCTGAGGAATTACTTCTAGAATTTTCCATGTCGTTTTTTTGGGCCATGAGTAACGAACTGTGAGTGAGGGGGAACTGCTTTATCTTGCATAAACACACATGCATGTGCCTGGATGGAGTGGCGGATGGTCTGAACAGTATTAACTGTGGTGCGTAGCAATCCCGCTGCCAGTGTTTAGGGACTTTCCAGGCTTCCTCAGTGACTGAGTGGTAAAGAGTCCTCCTGTAATGAAGGAAACGTGAGTTCGATCCCTGGGTCGGGAAGATCCCCTGGAGGAGGGCATGGCAACCCACTCCAGTATTCTTGCCTGGAGAATCCCATGGACAGAGGAGCCTGGCGGGCTACAGTCTATTGGGTCGCAAAGAGTCAGACACGACTGAAACGACTTACACGCGCGTGTGCTGCACCCGACTGGCGTCATGAGCCACATCGCTGCCAAGCAGGTGTAAAGAAAAACACGTGTTGCAGCTTCATTCCTAAAGACCGAGTGTTCACAGGGGAAGGAAGGAGGATGGAGTGAGATGAGCACCATAGATACAGCATCTGCCAGGGGAACGGGGGAGGGCAGAGCCCTTATCAGAGACTCTTGGGGCCTGATCTTCTGGAATTCTACCCGTGGTGGATTAAACAAAGCATTGCAACATGTGCCTTCTGAGTTAGAAAACCTCCCAGCAGCTTCAGAGATGGTCCCGTGCTGTCAGACACACGAATATCTCTGCCCGATAACATGAATAATCATGCTGAGTTGGATAAATTAAAACTAGGATGGCCTCAAGTCAGTCTAGTTTAGGTTTTGGCACAAACATGTGCAAAAACAAATTTCATTTTTCAGATCTTGGATTTTAGAATTGCCCAGCTATGAGACTGTGGACCTAAACTTGGTCAGAATGCAAACCTCACATTCAGTTCAGTTCAGTCAGTCGTGTCCGACTCTTTGTGACCCCATGGACTGCAAGTACGCCAGGCTTCTCTGTCCATCACCAACTCCTGGAGTTTGCTGAAACTCATGTCCATCAAGTCAGTGGTACCATCCATCCAACCATCTCATCCTCTGTCATCCCCTTCATTGCCGGGGGTTAATCACTGACCTGTTTTTGTCTTCATCTTTTAGACTGTTTCTTACACCCAGTTTCTGTTGCCCACGAATGCCTTTGGAACACGGAGAAACACCTTAGACTCCACGTCCTCCTTCTCCCAGCTCCGTACCCTGAGCCACCGCAGCCTCTCCATCGGCCGGGCGAGCAGCACCCAGGGGAGCCTCGACACGGGTAAGCTGGGGTCTGGCCGCAGGAGGTACCTCAGTGGACAGCATGGATTGGGTCTCCTTGTGTGCATTGGTGGATGGGCAGGCTCTTGACCAGGCCACAGGGAAAGTTCTCTAATAAGAGGCCTCAGTCACCAGCCTCTAAGCTTCCACAAGAAGACATGCCCAGACCACCTTGCAGAGAGGCCTGGCTCCCTGACTTCTTTCTGCCTCTTAGCTCCTCATCTCTCCACTTACCTGCTTCTTACCTACATTCTCCTAGTGCTCAAGTTTGACCTTTCAGGCCTTTCCTGGTGGTCCAGTGGCTGAGACTCTGCTCTCCCAATGCAGGGTACCCAGGTTTGATCCTTGGTCAGGGAACTAGATTCCACATGCTGCAACTTAAAGATCCTATAAGTCACAGCTAAGACCTGGTGCAGCCAAATAAATGGGTTGTTTTTTTTTTTAAGTTGGCCTTTTTTCAAATAATTGGACCATAAATGAACAGTCAGGTGTGAAAACTCCCTTAGTGATTCTCACAGCAGGTGAGCTTACTCAGCCGCTGACAGAAGACTCCAGCTTCTCCTGTACAAGCCTTTGTGGGAATTGACACAGAGAAAAATGCTTTATGAGGCAGGATTCTTTCCACTCTCAGAGAAATTCCAGGTGAACGTGAAGTTCCTCAGGCCCGTCCAGGTGCTGTTCGGCCTCCTCCAGTCACTGACTGCTGTTTGCACTGGTATCTGCTCTGGTTTGCGTGCATTCAGACCCCCAGAGCCTGCCCAGAATTATTCACACCGAACATGCTTCTCACATGCGATAACTTGAGGCTCATTCGATCTGTAGGTTTAGAAAATGAGCCTTTTCCGTGCCTTGTTTTGCAATCTGTGAGTGTTCACAACATTCATGCTTATGAGGTTTTGTGCTCTGCCAGGTCAGGGAGATTAATATATAATTTTCTTTAATGGAAAAAATGTCAGAATGTGAAGTGTTTGATGAACTCCTTTGCCCAGGGCAGGGAGGGGTGGTGGGCACACGGGTGGGACACACTTCATTGGCATGCAGAGACATCTACTGATGGTCAGAGCAAGCGATGTAACTGGGCTCAGAAACCTGAAACCAGCCTTTCTACCATTGAACTTCGTACCAGGCATTCGCCCGGCCACTTCTGTCTCGGGAGGTCAGGTTCCTATTTATCATTTTGCATTGATCCTCAGGTAGTGACCTGGGAGACTTTATGGACTATGACCCAAATCTCCTGGATGACCCCCAGTGGCCTTGCGGCAAGCACAAGCGAGTTCTCATCTTCCCTTCGTACATGGTGAGTGGTGGTGGAGGGATGGTCAGGGAGCTGACCCCCTCAGCCTCCTGGGGAACTCGGAGGTGCCATGCTGTTCCTGGGGTAGGGGCTTTCAAACACTGCTCCACATGGTTCTTCTCGACGACCACCCGCCCCCACTTGCCCAGGTGGGTCACTCAGGGAAGGACCAGCACATGCATCATATCCAGGATTCTTCCGGCCATCTGGCGCAAGCACACCCCTTTAGAGGGCATGAGATGGCTGAGTGGCCCGTGTGTGTGAACGCTGCCGGCTCAGGGTGGAACCGCACCTCTGAGGTTGCATGTCCATGAACCCCGATGGGTAGGGGACGACCAGCCCAGCCCATCACAGGCAGTGCTGAGTTCAAGTTCAGCTCGCTGGGGTTCCTTGGTGACCATAGGCCGCTGTCCACGCTCTGAGCAAACATTTGGCACCAGGCTCTGGATGACAGAGTCATCTCCTGGGAAAGTGAAAGTAGGACAATGTGGGTGTTAAATGCAAAACCTTTCCTTGCTGTTTTTGTTTCATGGGCTCTTCCTGTTTTTCCCTTTGGGTGATTCGGTTTCTGTTCTTGGCTGACCACCGTTTCCCACCACTGTAGCCGCTGGGTCTCCAGATACTCGTGGGGCCTGATGGGGTCCCGTGTGCTTTCCCTGACTCAGAGGTGGGCAGAGCCCAGGGTATTGCAGGAGGAGGGGAGCCAGGCTTTGTGGGAACTTTCGCCCATGTCAGGCCTGCCATGTGTGCCTCCAGGTGGAGCACAGACCCAGGATACCCCCACCACCCCCTGCCAGGCTCAGATGGGTGGGTACAGCTAAAAACATCCAGCTCTGGTTCCCTTCTCACCCCCAGCCAGGCCTGATGTCAAAAACCCTGGCCCCAGGAGTGGGTAGAGGATCCTTTCTCTGTTCTAGGCTGTTACGTCTGCAGAGGCCAGAGTCAGACCCCAGCCCATGCACTCACTGTTAAGTTTATCGTTAGCAGCGGAAGCCCCCACCCCCACCCCCACCCCCCAGCCTGTCCATCTGGCCAGCATCTGGCAAGTAGCTGACGTCAGAAAAGCACCAGGCAGAACTCAAGCCTGCATTGATACTTTCAACATAGATCCTCTTGTATTAATAATTTGACAAACAGCTCAGAGATCATTCTAAAATGCTATACTGAGCCAGGATAAATTGACAAAGGCATCTTGTTTAAAATTGCCCCGGCTACTCTCTGCCATCCTTACTCTCCAACTCTTAACACAAAAGGCAAAACCAGGGGCAGGTATGATTATTTCTTTCCTATGACCTATTGGCTCAGACGGCAAAGAAATTGCATACAAGAGACATGGGTTCCATCCCTGAGTTGGGAAGATCCCTGGAGAAAGGAATGGCAACCCACTCCAGTATTCTGGCCTGGAGAATTCCATGGACTGTATAGTCCATGGGGTCACAAACAGTGGAATACGACTGAGTGACTTTCACTCCTTTTATAGGTCTGGGCTTCCCTGGTGGCTCAGATGGTAAAGAATCTGCCTGCAGTGCAGGAGACCCGGGTTTAATTCCTGGATCAGGAAGATCCCCTGGAGAAGGAAGCAGCCCACTCCAATATTCTTCCCATGGACAAAGGAGCCTAGTGGGCTACAGTCCATGGGGTCCCAAAGAGTTGGTCGCAACTGAGCGAATTTTACTTTTATAGGTCTGGTGTCTGGCCAGTGTGGTTCTGATATTTTGTTTTTCTTTAAATGATTTAATTGTGAGCTTTGAGGTTCTGGTCTACAGTCTATGTGGGCACACCTGTGCACACAGATCATTTCCCCTCTCCTGGACAGTGTCTTAGATGACCTTCCAGGTCAGCATATATTAACACGTCCTACCCACGTTTTATGATCCCAAGTGGGTCATTTTTCAGTTCACCGCATTGAGTCTGTAGCCTGCGCTTCCTGTAACCATTTTTTTAGGAAATGAAATTGCTCGTGAGCTGCACTTGCCTGGTCAGGTTCATAAGACCTATATGTCTTTCTGATCTGGCCACAGATATTGATAATATCTTTAATAAAATATGGCGCATCTACTTTGCAACCCTGATGAGCATGTGGAGGGTTATAAAGAACCTCAGCCTGGCTCCTGAGAGACTTGCTCTCTAGTAGACATGGATTCTGGGTCTGCTAGAACCAGCATTTTTGCATTGAACTTGCAGGAGAAGGAGTGGGGTAGGGGGCAGGGGTTGGATTTTGGTTTGCTCGCTTTATTTTGTGTGTTCGGTAATGGGTATAGAATGTGTCCATTCGACCAGTACTGTGAGGCCCTACTGTGTGCCAGGCCAGGTGCTACCTTATACAGCAGAGGAAAAACCAGCCACCGCCCCCATTCCTCTCGACCTTAGAGTGAGTGGAGAAGTCAGACAAGTCACTGTAGTGAGGAGGGTGAGGAGAGAGTCATCGTAGAAAAGTGGTGGGAAATGACTGACAGGGCAGGTCAGGGCTTGGACGTAGGTTTCTAGGGAGGCTGCCCTGAGGAAGTGGATCAAAAGTGAACGCTGAGGTGAGAGTGTAAGAGAGGAAAGTGTATAGTTCCCTGAATTTTCCATCCTCCACTCTGACCACATCTGTTCATTTAGAAAGTTCCCTCAGGATGTCCCTGGTGGTCCAGTGGTTAAGACTCTGTGCTTCCAATGCAGGGGACTTGGGTTCAACCCCCGGTCAGGGAACTAAGATCCACCTATACAGTGTGGCCAAAAAATGTTTAAAATTTTAATTAAATTAAAAAAGAGAAAGTTCTCTCCTTTCCATCCTGTTCTGCATCATGCCTGCTCCCAGTAAAGACAACTGCCATTCTGACTTCTGTCACCAAAGTTGGTTTTGCCTCTACTGGAGCTTCATAGGAACAGAATTGTGTCCTGTCAATATGTGCTTTTTTAAAAATCTGTCTTCATTCACACAACTTAGTATCTGTAAGTTTCACTCATGTTGCGTGAATCAGCAGTTTGTTTTTCTTAATTGCTGAGTAGGGTTCCATTGTATGGATAGACCATCACTCATTTGTCCATTCTGCTTTTGATGGACACTTGCATTTTTTACATTTACGGATATTATGAATCTTGCTGCTATGAACATTCCCATACGAGCCTTTCTGTGGACGTACATTTTCATTTCTCTTGGGTAAATACCTGGGAGTGGGCTTTCTGAGTCACAGTGGAGGTGATGCCTACCAACCAGGGTGTAGTTGAAGGTTCACGTTTGTTCTCCATTGACGATAAAGGGCCACTCATCACCACCAATGGGACGTCCCTCAAAATGGGAGGGTTCCAGGGTTGAACGTTCCCTGAGGCTGAGAAAGAAGGCTGTTATTTACAAAGTTTAAGAGGAACCCTTTGAAGCCAGCCTTGCATTCCTAGTTACAGTTGTATTTTTTTAACTTTGATCCAAGCAAGTCACTGCCAGTACTTGCCACTGTGAAAGGGCAAAGAAGTTTGAACCAAAAAAAAAAAAATTGCTGGGGCACATATGGAAATCAGATTGCAGCTGTCCCTGGGTTTTGGCCTTAAAGTGTCTACAAGGTGATGCCAGAACATGAAGACCTGTTGAAGGAGAATGGATATGTGTACATGATGGCCGGGTCCACTTGTCCCCACCCGAAACGATCACAATGTTTTTATTTGGCTATGCTCCAATATAAAATAAATGTTTGTTTTTTAAAAAAGAAAGAAAGAAAGCCCATCGAGTCTGCTGGCTACAAGCAGGTTCCTGTAGGGCCTGAGCTTCATGGTGGTTTCTCAATGAGGGGAGGGAGGGCCAGAGCCCTCCACCTCGGCTCCCCAAACCGGTGCTTCCTGCCCTGTGTGCCTCCTGGCCTGTAATTTACGTTTCACTTGACAGCGGTTATTTATCATTAGGACCTGGCAGCCAAGTTGGTAGTGGGCTTTTTTTTTTTCCTCTTTACGGGTGTGGGGAGCAATTCAGAGGAGAAAGTGAGTGAAAGAGCTGACTGAGATAAGGCCAACAAAATTAACGCTCTGCGAATGGACTTCTGGATCCTTCTCCTCTCTCAGGAAGGGCGCTCTCACAAACTGTTTTGACATCAGAAAGAATGCCGACTCACAACCGTTATGATATCTGTAGGTGTTTGCATCTCAGGGGCTTCCCAGGTGGCACTAGTGGTAAAGAATCTGCCTTCCAATGCAGGAGATGCAGGAGACGCGGGTTCGATTTGTGAATTGGGAAGATCCCCTGGAGGAGGAAATGGTAACCCACTCCAGTGTTTCTGCCTGGAGAATCCCACAGACAGAGGAGCCTGGCGGGCTACAGTCGATGGGGTCGCAGAGCTGGACACAACTGAGTGACATAGCATATTTGCATCTCAAGACATCCCTTGGCTTGACCTCTGTGAAAAACTGCCTGTTCTTTGATTTACTTAATATTACATTCTAAAGATTCCCAGAAAAGCCCCTCCTCCCATCTCAGCATCTCCCTAGGTTTATGGGAATATATCTTAGAACTTAATTTTTCAGAACAATGTGGGATGCTGAGCAGGAGGGAATAGAAAGTAATAAAAGGAAGATTAACCCAGCCTTCCGTGAGATTGGATTCTGCTTTCCCTCCTTATTTCTTTTTCGTTGAAAGCTGTCTGGGTGATGTGGGCATTTACTTACCTGTCTGCAGGTGGATTTATTGAGAAGCTACAGCAGTGTTGAGTCCAAGGGCCCCTTCCTCGCAAGGCTCTTTCCAGGCCCCCAGGTTTCAGAGTGCCTGGAGCTTATTTAATTTGGGAGACCGTCTCTAAGAAAAGTTATTCAGCATCACCAACACACCATTACTAGGCCTCTCTGGAGATTGAAAGGGGCCCTGGAACTTCCCCGCCAGTCACCTGCACAGACGCTGAGCAGTGGGGCTTTGAGGCCTGATGGCTTTTGGCGTAAGTGTTAAAATGCCTTATTGCGTCATGGTGGGTTTTGTTTTCCACTTTGGGTTTGGGTTTTATCTTTTTTTTCTTTTTGGTAAGAGCTTTATTTGCTTTTTTTTTGCTCTTGTGTTGCTCAGCTGCTCAATCATGTTCGACTCTTTACAACCCCCATGGACCGTAGCCCACCAGGCTCCTCTGTTCTTGAGATTCTCCAGGCAAGAATTTTGGAGTGGATTATCATTTTCTCCTCCAAGAGATCTTCCCGACCCAGGGATCATACTCGAGTCTCCTGTGTCTCCTGCACTGGCAAGCGGATTCATTACCACTGAGTCACCTGGGAAGCCCCAGAGCTTTATTAGTTATATAGTAGTTCACATATTGTACAACTCACATCTTTAAAGTGTGCAATTCAGTGGTTTTTAGTATATTCACAAAATTGTGCAACTATCACCACAGTCAATTTCAGAACATTTTCACCATCCCCCTAAAGAGCCCCCCATAGCCTTAACCACCCGGCCCCATCCTCTAGGCCCCAAGCAACCACTAATGTACTTTCTGTCTCCATGACTTGCCCATGGTGGACATTTCATGAAGATGGAATCATGTACTATGTGGTCATTTGCCTCTGGCCTCTTTCACTTATGTTTTCAAGGGTTATCTATGTGGCGGTGTGCATCAGTATTGTGGTTTGGGGTTTTTTTTAAACTGTTTTTTCTTGTAAAACTAATGTGAAACATTGTTTTACGTTTCACCCAAGGTGTTGTAGCATCTGCTTCCTTTCTCTGATATATCTCAGATTCTTGATGATCACACTATGAGTTTGAACGTGACACTGCACACATGGGCATCAGCTTGTGCTCTGACCACCATCTTAAGAAGCGAGTGTTTAGAAGTACATCCAAATGCAAGCTGGCTATGTGTGACCTCAGGGACCACATCTCCCCAGTGTCACTGCATGATTCCATCTTCGTGAAATATCCACCATAGGCAAGTCTATGGAGACAGAAAGTGCATTAGTGGTTGCCTGGGGCTTAAAGGGTGGAGACAGGACTCTAGAAGTTTCTGTGGTATCACGTGAATGCCTGTCACATATCTGAGGCTGTGGACATGCTTTGCATACCTGCCCAGTCCACATGATGGTATAATTCTGGAAAAGGCAGCTTTCCCTGTGTGGCTCTCCTGAAAGCAACATATTTCATGTCAGTGAGAGAACCTGAAGAGCTGCTCACCTTCAGGGGATAGGACAGAGGTTAGATCCAGGATCCTGTGTTTGGAATCGGTGGATAGAAATAGCAACAAACGCAGCCCCAGGCTGTGTTGTCCGTGCATTCATTCCTGAAGTTTCTTTGTGCCTTGCTTTCCTCTCCCTTCGTGGCACAGTGGTAGAGAACCTACCTCCCAATGCAGGAGACGTGGGTTCGATCCCTGGGTCAGGGAAGATCCACTGGTGGAGGAAATGGTAACCCCCTCTAGTGGTTTTGCCTGGAGAATCCCATGGACAAGGGAGCCTGATGAGCTACAGTCCACGGAGCCACAGTCAGACGGGACTGAGCACAGAGCACACAGCACAGGGGAAAGGAGTAACAGAGAACAGCCGGAATGCCCGGCTGTGTGAGGTTTTAGAGATTTCATGAAGGGCTAGGGCTCCGCTTTCCTTAGCGAGCATGTCATGTCTGTTTTCCGATGCCCAGTTGGGCTCGGAGCCCCGTGGACGGCAGGTGAGTGCCATGGAGGCTGTGGCTCTAGGTGTCGAAGGAGTTGCACCCATCACTGCTTGTATCTTCCGAGTCACAGGCCCTGGAAAGCGCGATTCAGGGTGAAGGGGTGGCTGCACAGCTCCCCATGTCTCCCGGGTGACAGGCAGCCCTGTGGCTGGAACCTGGCTCCTTTGGAATGTTCCTGCCCCCGGGGGCTCCTCCGACCCAAAGGCGAGCACTAGCAGAGTCAACTGCAATCTCACATCTGTTCAGAGCTGCCCTAAGAATTCCCAGGGAGATGTGAGGCCCGGAAGTGCAGGCGGAAGGAAGGAGAACCCTACCAGGCCCCGGGGGGAGCACCTTTTCTGTTGTTTCTCTGGGAATCAGACCAGCAACCTGTTAGCTTCAAGCCCCTCATTCCAGCACTGCTACTGGGGCACATGTGCCCCCCTTGACACACTCCTGCTGCCTCGCTTTCTCCCCTGCTTGCCCCCTACCCCCACCCCAAGAGGCCTTCACCTAGGGGTATCGTGGTGGCTGCTGTGGGCCAGAACCGGGCCCACATTCAGCTCCTCCATGGAGGCTCCCTCCCTTCTCTCAGGATGAGTCAAGCCTTTGTTTCTGAATAAAGCAAAGGTGTCTCGGCGTCTCCAGTAGATGTGGTAGACCCTTCCAGCCGGATCACTAGGTTGTGGCGTTACCGCTGTTTCCTGTTATCGCAGAAGGGGTGTGGGCATCAGCCCCCAGGCTGGCCTCCCTAACTCTGCCATTGTCCCCGGCAGGGCAGGCCCAGCAGGGCTCCATTCCCCCTGGACCTTCTGCGTTTTGGATGGTCTCCTCCTCCCAGCTGACCTCCCTTCTTCTTTCTGCCTCTGTGCACACACAGCGTCCCTGCAGCCAGGCAGCTGTGAGAAAGCACGTGGAAGCCATCTCTCACCCCTCCTCTGCAAATTGCGGGCACCAAGGATGGAGCTGCCTGGCCCTCACGTGCCTGCCTGGCCCAGCTGTTGGCCATTGCTGGGGCCACAAGGACCCCTGCGCTTGGCCAATCCCCTGGCCAGGAATTTGATGGCACTGAACGCAGCAGCCACCGGCTCTGTCCCAGGCCAGGAGGGGCCCACAGGCCATTTATTAGCACTTTGATTCCTAGGAACGCACGTGCAGTGGCAAAACCCAGACGGTGGGAGTCTTCATAAACTATGCAATTAGAGGGAGAGGAGACTTGGAACAAAGCATGGGCCTCCCGGTTAATTCATTCTCTCTTGAGCCTTGGGCTTCGCAGGTGGCGCTAGTGGTCAAGAACTCGCTTACCAATGCAGGAAACATAAGAGACAAGGGTTCAATCCCTGAAGTGGATTCAGAAGATCTCCTGAAGAAGGCAATGGCAATCCACTCCAGTATTCTTGCCTGGGAAATTCCATGGACAGAGGAGCCTGGCAGGCTACAGTCCGTGGGGACCCAAAGTCGGACACGACTGAGTGCGTGCACACACACACACACACATGCCACACACACACGAGCCAAACAAGCGAGTGGCTGGGGTCGCACTGCAACTCAGCCTTGAGTACTGCCCCCTCGGCTCACCCCCATCACTGGGAAGAGGACAGCTGTCTCTCGGGAAGGGGAGGAAATGTGGGGAGGTCAGCCTCTAGAGGATGTCTTAGGCTCCCTCAAGACACACAGGATCATAGCTGCTATGTTCCCAGAAAGTGTCCCCTCGAGGGAACCAGAGTTGAGGACAGCGAGGCCTGTCATCCTCTGAAATCTGACTGCAGGGTCTTCCTGGGCTCTGAGCAAGTCTTCCCATACTTGGTGCCTGACTGGTCTGGAACAGTGGCCCACAGGCACACTCTGTGTGCAAGGTCCTGTCTGGGCAAGGACCTGGAAGCAGACTGTCACTTTGGAGGCTGCCCACGCAGCCACCACGATTGCGTGCCCCACGCACCTGATCACGAGCAGCCTGCACAGTTGGTGCCCCGCAACCATCAACATAAAGCCCATGACAGAGAAGCCAGAGGAAGAAGCAGGCAGAGAGAGCTGAAACTGCCTGCACTAGTGCCTGGGTGTCGAGTGGCTGGAAACCTCCCCCAGAAGGAATCAGAGAAGGCCACCTCTGCAAGTCTGGGTGGCAGAGCCAGGATTCAGAATTCTGCCACCAAGAAAATGAATTTGAGGGCTTAATCATGTGCAGCCCTCGCTGGGGACCAAGTGCTGAGCCAGGGGTCTCATAGCATCAACTCACTGGCCTTTCCTCTACCCTCCTCTCAAGCGTCCAGCATGGAAACAAATATACATATCCATTCATCCTGCCGCCAGGAAAAATAAGCCCCTAGCTCTGTACCCCCAAGAGCTAGAATGAGGCTGCGTGTAAAAATAAAGGACCTCTCCTGTGAGGTCCAGGCTTGGGATGTCCTGAGCCCTCCTGGCCTCACCTTCAAGGCTGCAAGCTGGGCTGGGTTGTTGCTGTTCACTGGGTTGTTTTAAAGCTAGGGCTGGTCAGGAAGCAGCGTGGGAGGCCCCCAGGGCTGCATTGAAGAGATGTTAGTGTCTTTAGGGGAAACAGCTCTGCTGTCATCCCATGTCCCCCCAAAGATGTCCTGTTACAGTAGGGGTAAATGCCATCAACAAAGACAGTGTCTGCTTGTTCAGTTATGAAGTGCAGCATCCACTCAAACTAGTTTAAGAAGAAAGGCATTTTTTACAGGGTACTCAACATGCGAATCGGAGAAGGCAATGGCAAGCCACTCCAGTACTCTTGCCTAGAAAATCCCATGGATGGAGGAGCCTGATTGGCTGTAGTCCATGGGGTCGCTAAGGGTCGGACACGACTGAGCGACTTCACTTTCACTTTTTACTTTCACACATTGGAGAAGGAAATGGCAACGCACTCCAGTGTTCTTGCCTGGAGAATCCCAGGGACGGGGGAGCCTGGTGGGCTTCCGTCTATGGGGTCACACAGAGTCGGACACGACTGAAGTGACTTAGCAGCAACATGCGAAGAGTTGACTCACTGGAAAAGACTCTGACGCTGGGAGGGATTGGGGGCAGGAGGAGAAGGGGACAACAGAAAATGAGATGGCTGGATGGCATCACTGACTCGATGGACATGAGTTTGAGTGAACTCCGGGAGTTGGTGACGGACAGGGAGGCCTGGCGTGCTGTGATTCATGGGGTCGCAAAGAGTCGGACACGACTGAGCGACTGAACTGGCTGACTGACTAAAACTGCCTATCATCACTGGGGAGGCTAATGAAACAGTTGGGATTTCAGGAATGATCCCCAAACTGTGCTGCAGAACCAGGTCACCAGGGGAATGTGCACTGGCCATCAGCTCCAGATATGACAGCTCCACCTGCCTCCTCCATGGTCAGGACGCTGCCACTGCTGCCAGCTCTGGATCCATGCTGCCCTGCTGTGGTCCACACCCACAAAATGGAAACTGGGACTCCAGGACTTCTGCCATCACTCCTCTTGGCAGCAGAAAGAACAGAAGCCCATCCTGTGCTTCCACTCGGCTTTCTGACACCAGTGTGTCACCCCAGAGGAACTGGAATTGTGTGTGGAATCCTAGTTGCAAAGGAATCGGGAAGGACAGCGTGGCGTCTGGAAGGGGATTGGCTATCCAAGCCATAGTGTATAGCGAAGGGGGATGACTGGGATTTAGGCAAGTCCACCTGGGAACTTAGGGAAGATGATCCTGCAGAAGTAGCATTGCAGGTGAGGCAAAGGAGGATCTGATTTGCATAAAAACCACCTGGGCAAGATTACAGTGCTTAGAGAGAGGCCCCACCCTTAGACACTGACTCAGTGGAACAGGAGCTCAGCCCCGCTGGCTGCTGTCTCCCCATTGTCTTCTCAATAAAATTCTCCAGTGTGCTTTAGATACATTGGGTTCTCTTTGTTTGATCTTTGAGAGAAACCTGTGAAGTAGCCCAGCAGGTATTCTTATCTTGTGCAGCAAAGAGGAGGGTGAGGCTCAGGGAGGTTAAGCCACTTTTTGCAAGTTGCCTGACTCGCTGGACATGGAGCCTCCAGCCTCCGTCCGCAACCCTTTCCACCTTCAGCAGCTTGGAGCTGCTCCTGGATGCTACTAACGACTACTCTTTCAGTCTGATTCAGAAAAGGAAAGCAGTGTGCCTTTCCTCAGTGGGGACAAGCCTGGTCACCTCTCTGACCCTCTGTTTCCTCCTCCATAAGGTTAGGGTGGCTGGAAGGCACTTGCAAACTTTTCTTTTGGCAGTGGGAGGCTTCTTTCAAGAGAAGTGTGCTGAGACTTCCCTGGCAGTTCAAGTGATTAAAACTCCATGCTTCCACTGCAAGGGGCCCAATTTCCATCCCTGATCAGGAAACTAGTATCCCCCACACCAAAAAAAGGTGGAAAGAAGCATTGCATGTATCTACATGTAAGACAGAAAACAGCAGAGCTGCTGTGGTTGTCACTGAGTGAGATCCAATCATCCCTCATCCCACCTCCAGCCCCTGGAATATCCTTGCTGGGGGCTCACCTGGCTTTGGCACCCAACAAAAGATGGAGCTTCTTTGCTTGAACCTGCTCACATAATCACAAACCTCGTGACAGTCTGCCAGGCACTGACTCTGGTGGCCAGGGTTTCTAAAAGTTGCCGGGTCCTACTGATGATTGGGCTTTCGTTTCCATCCACCTGCAGGGGTCCTGCCCTGACAGGCTCCTGCATCGGGCAGAGCCCTCGAGGTGGCTCTGGCCTGGGCTCCCCGTTGCTGGTGGTGGGGGTGTTAGAAGTTGGCTGTGACTTGCACGTGATTATGACCCATGACCCATATTTTAAGGAGTGACTCGTGTGGCCCGATCTGTTTCAGACCACAGTGATTGACTACGTGAAGCCCTCCGATCTCAAGAAGGACATGAACGAGACCTTCAAGGAGAAGTTCCCTCACATTAAGTTAACACTCAGCAAAATTCGGAGGTAGGTGGGGACGGAAAATCCCACTGACAGAGGAGCCTGGCCGGCTGCAGTCCAGAGGGTCACAAAGAGTCGGACACAGCCAAGCGCACACGCACACTGGGGCTGGGCCCCCACCTGAACTTCCCCCCAGGCCCTTCCCCCAGCACACCCTGAGCTCATGCTTTGTATGCCGGCTCTTCTGTTGTTCTGGGGAAGTGAAACAGGTCATGTTCAGCTCTAATTAAAGAGGCTCGTCCGATGCTGGCTGACCAGCGCCCGGAAGTGTGAGAGCCGAGGGAGGCTGAACACGAGCTGACAAGGATCTGGGCATGGGGGAGGAGGTTGCTCATGAAGGAATCATTTCATACTCTCTATGGCTCACAGTTCAGTAAGATTTATGTTATGGAAAACTTAGAATAGGAAACGTTCGGTCCCCTGCTTCCTTAAATGCAGGCAAAACAGAAAAGAGCTGGCATTATAGGGTTTGAGATAACTCTACCCACAGTCGTCCGCCCAGAGGTGACAGCCAAGCCCTATCTGTAAGCCATCAGCAAAACAGCCAAAGCAAAATCAGGCCCCAATTTCCCCTGCAGCGGATTGGATCGGCCTTGCGGTGACCCACATCTGCCAGTCTTGCTGGGCTGGAGAGAAGCTGACCTGTGTTGTGGTGACTGTGTGCCAGGACAGTAAGAGTTCAGTGTGTGTGTGTGTGTGTGGTAGGTAATGGAGGCTAAACTATACACAATGTTGGAACACATGCTAATGTACATGTGAGTACGTATCGCAATACTGATTTGATTCTGGCATGTTCTGAGCCAAGAAATGAGAAAAATTAACTATTCATACTTGGTCTGCTGGCCAAGCAACTCTCATAAGAAGATTGGTTGCTGCACTCTTTTTTTAAAAAATTCATTTATTTTTAATTTTGGATACCTGATGAGAAGAGCCGACTCATTGGAAAAGACCCTGATGCTGGGAAAGAAGGGGGCAACAGAGGATGAGATGGTTGGATGGCATCACCAACTCAGTAGACGTGAGTTTGAGCAAGTTCCGGGAGATGGTGAAGGACAGGGAAACCTGGCATGCTGCAGTCTGTGGGGTCGCAAAGAGTCGGACATGACCGAGCAACTGAACAAGCACAAATTAGGGGATGATTGCTTTACAGTCTTGTGTTGGTTTCTGCCATACATCAGTATGAATCAGTCCTAGGTATACATATGTCCCCTCCCTCGCGGGCCTCCATCCCCTGGTTGCTGCACTCTTAGTCAAACCTCTCTTCTGCCATAGTTAGTGGCCCTAAGTGATCTTCAGCAGAGCTGATACCAAGTACCTAGTTTATCTCAGTGACTATCTCTCTGGAATGACCTTTGTTTCCTCCTGTCACTGGGAACAGCTCTATTCCATTTCCAGACCCTCAGCCATCCACTTTAGTTCACCATGGTCCTGAACCGACGTGGTCTATACAGGCTGACCAACAGAGAAGGGCCCAAAGTCCCAGTGACTTAAGTCTGTTGTTGTTCAGCCACTAAGTCCTGTCGGACTCCTTGCAACCCCAGGGACTGCAGCACGCCAGGCTTCCCTGGTCCTTCACTATCTCCGAGCTTGCTCAAACTCGTGTTCATTGAGTCAATGATGCCATCCACTCATCCCATTCTCTGTCACCCCTTTCTCCTCTTGCCATCAATCTTTCCCAGCATCAGGGTCTTTTCCAATGAGTTGACTCTTTGCATCAAGTGCCCAAAGTATTGGAGCTTCAGCGTCAGTCCTTCCAATGAATATTCAGGGTTGATTTCCTTTAGGGTTGACTGGTTTGATTTCTTAAGTGTGTTGGCCACATATAACATAAATCTTGCTTATAGAGATGGACTCCCATTCCACATCACCCTTTTGAGATTGAGAAAGAGAAGATGCTTTCAAGACAGGACAGTCTTTTTCTTTGAAGTCCCCCGAAACTCCACATTCTAACAAGACTCTTCCCTCTTTCCCGTTTTTCTGTAGCCTGAAACGAGAGATGCGGAAGCTCGCCCAGGAGGACTGTGGCCTCGAGGAGCCCACGGTGGCCATGGCCTTTGTCTACTTTGAGAAGCTCGCCCTCAAGGGAAAACTGAACAAACAGAACCGGAAGCTTTGTGCTGGCGCCTGCGTGCTCTTAGCAGCCAAAATCGGAAGTGACCTCAAAAAGCATGAAGTCAAGCATTTAATTGACGTAAGTGGCCTGAGTCCTGATTGGCTGGAGTGGGAGCACGTGCTCCAGGCCCGCATTGGTCTCTCAGAAAAGCCTGACTGGTGACCCTGCCTTGGCGAATTCTGATCCTTAGTACCGGCTGGTGGACCAGGACCATGAGGTCGGCCCTTCTGCAGCAAATGTCAGACCCCACATCTTGGGCTGTCTTAGAACAGAGAGATGGGTCCTATCTTTATTTTTTAAAAATGTTTTATCTGGGTGCAGTTGATCTACAGTGTTGTGTTAGTTTCAGGTGTACAGCGAATCAGTTACACATGTTCATAGTTTGTGCGTGTGTGCACGCTGTCACTTCAGTCACGTCTGCCTCTTTGCAGCCCTGTGGACTGTAGCCCACCAGGCTCCTCTGTCCATGGGATTCTCCAGGCAAGAGTACTGGAGTGGGTTGCCATTTTGTCCTCCAGGGGATCTTCCCTACCCAGGGATGGAACCTGCGTCACTTATGTCTTCTGCATTGGCAGGCAGGTTCTTTACCACCAGCACCACCTAAGAAGCCCCCACATATACATAGTATCCACTCTTTTTTTAGATTCTTTTTCCATATAGGCCACTACAGAAGTATTGAGCAGAGTTCCCTGGGCTATACAGTAGGTCCTTGTAATTTATCTGTGTTATATGTTCAGTTCAGTTCAGTCGCTCAGTCGTGTCCAACTCTTTGTGACCCCATGAATCACAGCACGCCAGGCCTGCCTGTCCATCACCAACTCCCGGAGTTCACTCAAACTCATGTCCATCAAGTCGGTGATGCCATCCAGCCATCTCATTCTCTGTCATCCCCTTCTCCTCCTGCCCCCAGTCCCTCCCAGCATCAGAGTCTTTTCCAGTGAGTCAACTCTTCACATGACGTTGTATGTAGTATTGTGTATGTGTCAGTCAAAATCCCCCACTGTATTACTCCCTTCCTTTCTCCTTATAGGTTTGTTTTCTACACCTGTGACTCTATTTCTGTTTTGTACATAATGTACATTTTGTACAAATGAACCTTACCATTTTTTTTAGATTCCACATACAAGCAATATCATATGTTACCTGTCTTTCTCTGTCCGGCTTCACTCAATAAGACAATCTCTAGGTCCACCCGTGCTGCTGCAAAAGGCATTATTTCCTTCTTTTTATGGCTAGGTAATATTCCATTGTATATGTGTACCACATCTTCTTTATCCAGTCCTCTGCTGATGGACAGTTAGCTTGCTTCCATGTCTTAGCTACTGTAAATAGCACTGCAATGAACACTGAGATGCATGTATCTTTTTGAATTATGATTTCCTCTGGGTATATGCCCAGGAATAGAATTGCTGGGTCTAATGGTAGCTCTGTTTTTGGTTTTTTAAAGAAACCTCCATTCTGTTCACCATAGTGGTTGTACCAGTTTGCATTCCCACCAACAGTGTAGGAGTGTTCCCTTTTCTCCACATTCTCTCCAGCATTTATTGTTTGTAGACTTTTTGATGTCCTTGCTTTTAAAGTAGAATGTCATCAAAGCAAGACAACACTGACCTTCTTAGACAGTTATATGAATGCCTGTTTTAAAATCCAGTGTATTCAGGGACTTCCATGGTGGTCCAGTGGCTAAGACTCCATGCTCCCACAGCAAGTTTCCGTGGTTCGATCCCTGGCCAGGGAACTAGATCCCACATGCTGCAACTAAGACCTGGTGCAGCCAGATAAATAAATAATTTGAAAACCCACTGAGATCGTAAGATTATTGAGGGATTAAATGAAGTCATTTGATGTATGTCAGGCTCCCGGCAGCCTGTGGATCCTCAGGAGGTATGAGTCCTTCTGCCCTAGGACTGCGAGCAGGAAACACAGCTGACACCTCCCTTTCTTCCTCCACAGTCTTGACCATAATGGATATGGATATAGAGGCTCCACGTGGAAAAAACCTAGGATTTTTATTTCAAGGCTAAAAGGCTTTTGGCTTTTTTACATTTTGTTGCAGAAACTGGAAGAGAAGTTCCGGCTGAATCGACGAGAACTGATCGCCTTTGAGTTTCCAGTGCTGGTGGCCTTGGAGTTTGCCCTTCACCTCCCAGAGCACGAAGTTATGCCCCACTACAGACGCCTGGTCCAGAGCTCCTAGCACAGGCCTCCTGGGAGGGCCGGGGACCATTTCTTCTGAGCCCCGAGTGGTAGCGCCATACTACTGGAAATGCAAAACTAGAACGCAACATTGCAAACTTTTTTTCCTCTCAACATTTGTTTCTGTACAGAAGCCGTACCGGGAACTTTTCAGGGAGTCTTCCATCTGGCCAGACGAGATGGGCAGTGAGCTGATTACTGCTCAACCAGGAAGGGGAGACGCGTTCAGGAGATGGCTGCCCCCTAGCACAAGTACGAGTCCCTTGCTGGCCCCTCTGGGACTTCCTCGAAGCCACACCCAGACCTTGCAGGCGTGGTCCAGGGCCTTCTCTCAGGACCCGTTTCAACTCGGAGTGTGAAGTTCTAGAGCAGATCGGGGAAGAGAATTCGTGGAAGTAGGGGGAAAGCTTCTAGAAGATTCCCTCACTGTATCAAAAGAGCGTGCCAACCTATTTTTGTAGCCGCTGTTGGAAGTGCACTTTCCCTTGGAGGAGTGTATGGAGAAGTGTGAGAGTGTGTGTGTTTGAGAGACGCCGAATCAGCCTCCACCTGCAAAGCCAGCCCCACCCGTGGACCCCAGCCTGGAGTTATACTGACCGTCGGCAATTATTTCTAAATAAATCTCTGGATAACCATCACTCTCTCCAAACCAGATGGATATCCTCTGCCCTTAGAAAATCATATAGTTTCTGTTCCTGCTCCCGTCACCACTAACAGGACAGAGGCGACAAGCTATCACTGTCAGATGGGCTGTGTGGAAAGGTATGGCGTGTGGCACTCTGTACCTTTCCACTGTCACACCTTGGGTGCGCATTGAACCATCGCATTTTTCTCCTGTGGACACGCTGGGGTTGGGCTCCGCAGTGTGTATTCCTGTGCTCTATGTTAGAGTGCATCGCAGGCACGTTTCTGTGCTATCTATCTATATCTATCTATATGGATATATATAAAGTGTTTTATAAAATCCAGAATAGGGGTAAGACGCATGATTGGTGTTTTGAGACTTTTTGACAGCTGGGACAAACTGCGTCTTGAGCTGAGGTTAAGTCAATCAAAGAGGCAGCAACTCTTAGCATCACCATGTCCCTGGGGCTATTAGCGCAGAGGTTTCATTGCAACTTGTACCGATTTACTGGGGCAACCTGTATGGAGGCTCCTCAATGTATCATCACCTCGTAGCTGCCAGAGAGAGGTGCCTGCTGGGATTCACCTGACACAAGGAAGCCTGTGGCCCTGTAAAAAGAGAATTAAAATATTTTATGATTTCTATACCCGTGTATGTGTAGACACGTGTCAGCAGTCACTCCTCACCATGCCTTACGGATGCCACCAGCTCCTCCTCAATCCCACATACAGATTTGGAGCTTCTCATCCCAGAGAAGGGACGATGGGGGAACAGAGTGTACCCAGCTTTACGTAGCGGGGTTTGAAAGAATCTGACAGTCACAGGTTGGAGGAAATCAAGGAGTGGTGGGGGAGAGAGCAAACAGGACAAGTAACCAAGTTTAGTCCTAAATATTTTGCAAACAGATTTCCTTAACTGCGTTCAGTTGTGAGATGATTTTGTCGGGAGGTATGATGAACATGACCTCTTTGGCCTGATTCGTCAATTACTAGTTGAAAGTGTTAGTCACTCAGTCATGTCTGACTCTTTACAACCTCATGAACTGTAGCCTACCAGGTTCCTCTGTCCGTGGAATTCTCCAGACAAGAATACTAGAGTAGGTAACCATTCCCTTCTCCAGGGGATCTTCCTGACCTAGGGATTGAACCCAGGTCTCCTGCATTGCAGGTGGATTCTTTACCATCTGAGCCACCAGGGAAGTTCTGCCATGAGGGCCTGCAGGTGAAAGGCCTTACATAGACTCCAGGTCACTTATATCTAGAAATTGCCTGCAGGTGGCTCCCTGCCGTCCATCCACCTTGAGTTTCCTGCCAAGCTTGGGGGGACGTCCAATGGGTGACACAGGCCACCAGCTCAGATGTGTGTTGTGCTATACCCTGCAGCCTCCCCCTGTCTTAAAGTCAGGCTAACATTCTTTGGTTTGGGGCAGTTTGGATTTTGGCATTTAGGAGGTAGACTTATGAAGTTGTGGGTCTATTTTTTAAAAACTTAATTTAAAAGTTTATTTTGACCTGTGGGTCTGTTAAGTGAGGAGTTTATTACGGGAGGGAGGCTTAGAATGAAAGATGTTGTCCAGGGCTCTCTTTTCTTTTCCCTGTCCATTTCATGAGCTTTCTGAAGGGAAAGGAGAACCAGGTGGAGATTAGGGGACCAGGGTCACTGCTGGAGCCTCCCTGTGACTTGGTGCCTTCCAATCACTTCCCATCCTCGGCCTTTGGTGCAGAGTCATGGGGGCAGCCTGAGCCTGTGTGGAGAGAAGGCAGACTATTCTAGAAGATCCTGAGGCTCTGCCCCCTTCCACCCTCCACCACAGGGGCAAGTTCAGGCCCCTTGCAGCCCCTGCTCCCTGAAGGGCTGCCTGAAGCCTCTGCAGTTCTCCCAAAGGCCACATGTGTGGGGAAGCCCACCACAGCCACATGCCCGTGGGGACAGCAGGAAACCGCTTCACCTGACTTAGTTTCCCCAGCCTGGCCTGATGGACTGGGGGTGCTCTCTTCTGGTGGCCTGACTGTGAAGTCTTGTTAGAGCCGGAAGCCAGGGAAGCAGCCGGCATGTCCCAAAGCCATGGGCCCCGCTGTGTGCCCTGCCAGGAAGGGTCAGTCTCCCGCCCCCTAAAAGCCTGGGAACCTCAGCCCAGTGACACTTAGTAGGGACCCTCCTTTCCCTTCTACCCGCACCCCTGCCTCAGTCAAACCTACCCTCAAGCAAGCAACCCACATACAACACAAAGCTGTTCATTTTCCTTGGCTTTTTTTTTTCTGATGAGAAACTCCTCTGTTCTTCCTGTGGTCCACCCAGCAGGCCCATCTGGGGCCACCCTTACCCTACACAAGTCCTCCATAGCCCTGCCTTGCTGATGCAGGCACAGGGGTGGCAGAAGGTGCCAGTCCCCTGCACACCCCAGCAGCACACAGGTCTGTTTACTGCCCTCACTGCTGAACTGTCTCTCCCAGACATTTCTGGTGCAGTGCTGAATGGCCAGCCCTCACCCCCCACCCCCTGGCTTCCTCTATAACTCATTTTCCCTGAAGTCTTCTCGTCTCCCTTGCAATCTGCACGTGAGGAGGCGGGGCAGGCTGGGACAGAGTAGGTTTGAGCCAAGTAGTTTTCATTACCCATTAATTGCAGTATCGGTCCAGCAATAGAAGGAGTTCTTTGAAGAGAGAGGTTTCTGGGGGAGCAGCCCAGAGTCTTCCCTCCTCCAGAGACAGCCTGAGTTCATCTGGGGGCTGTCAGGACACTTGCTGACCAGGTCCCAGCGGAGGGCCCGACAGGGGAGGAAACATCCACACAATAAATCTGGGTCACTTACTGTCAACACTAATGTAAACGTGGCTTCCAGGAGGGCAAGTGCAAAGCAAGAGATGAGCCAAAAAGCTCTAAGAGAAGAAAATAATAATTGAAGGGCATGGTACTGCCCAAGCAGGGAGTGCTAGCTCTGACAACCCACACTGCATCAAGACTAATATCTAAATAGATATTCTAGAAGGTCTGCAAACACAGGGCTGACTGAACCCTGAAGACACCTGGCGAGGATGGTGCTGTGTATCATCTCCTACTTCCATCTTGCTGCTCAAAGTGTGGTCTGAGGACCAGAGCGTCAGCATCCCCTGGGGCCTTACGACACATGCAGAATCTGCACCTCAACAAGGTTCCATGGACATTTGTATGCATTAAAATCTGAGAGGTGCAATTCCTCCATATACGCATGTGAGTGAAATTCACTCAGTCGTGTCCAGCTCTTTGCGACCCCGTGGACTGTAGCTTACCAGGCTCCTCTGTCCTTGGACTTCTCCAGATAAGGATACTGGAGTGGGGAGCCATTCCCGTCTCCAGGGGATCTTCCTGACCCAGGGATTGAACCTGGGTCTCCTCCAGTAACATGACCAGGGCACCCCAAAATTAAGGGGACTTCCTCAGTGGTCCAATGGTTAAGACGACTTTCCAATGCAGGGAGTACGGGTTCCATCCCGAGTTGGGGAGCTAAGATCCCACGTGCCTCATGGCCAATAGACCAAAGCAAAAGCCATAAACAATACTGTAACAAATTCAGTAAAGACTTTAAAAATGGCCCACATAAAAAACAATCAAAAAAAGAAAAGCAGAAGATCACAGTGAGGCTAACGTGGCCAGGGTGGTTGTCCGCCAGCATTCAATCCATCAGCTTCTCATTGTGCACGTGTGTGGATTTTCCACAAGGTGGTACAATTAACACAAATTCTCTTTGCCCCTCTGCTCCACATGTGCGTTGGCTGCTGTCCCCCCGGTCACTGTATGGCTAGGAAATGCACGTTTATTTTGCTCTGAGGCGAAGCCAAGTTCACCTTGGGCAGGCCATCAGCTGGCAGCGAGACCCACTTCACAAGGTAGAGCCAAGGAATGGCTTAGGGCTTAGAGCTGTTGGAGACAATTCGTGCCTCAGCCCCCAAGCGTCATGTACAGCACTTGGGCCCTCATCAGAGGTGCAGAGAGGCCCTTTCACAGTCATTAACTCTTACTCTAGACCACAGGGATCATGAGGGCAGGAACGGTATCTGCCGCCATACCCCTACGCACCCAGCACAGCACCTGGCACGTGCAATTTGCCACGTAAACATTGGTTGTGTCAAATAAACCATCACGAAAGAGTTACCCCCCTGGGCAGGCTGTTCTCAGCATGTGATGATGCTTGACACATGCTTGCTCAGTTGTGTCCAACTCATTGCGACCCCATGGACTATAGCCCCCCAGGCCCCTCTGTCCATGGAATTCTCCAGGTCAGAATACTGGAGTGGGTAGCTGTTCCCTTCTACAGGGGATCTTCCCAACCCAGGGATGGAACCTGGGTCTCCTGCATTTCAGGCAGATTCTTCACTGTCTGAACCACCAGGGAAGCCCATTAGAAAGGCAGGAGCAGTTTTCTAGGGGACATGGCGGGCAAGAGGTTTTTTGGGAAGAGCAACAGCCAGAAACAGGAGGGCCCATATCAGAAAGGATGACTTGCAGCAGCAGCAGCCAGTTGAAAGTCCAGAGGGGGCAACCCTGGGAAAGGAAAGAGAGAAGCAAAGGAGAAGACTTTGGGGCCAGCAGACCAGGGGACCTCCAGCCAGACACTGAAGGGTGCTGGCCTGCTGCTGCTGCTAAGTCGCTTCAGTCGTGTCCGACTCTGTGCAACTCCATAGACGGCAGCCCACCAGTCTCTCCTGTCCCTGGGATTCTCCAGGTAAGAACACTGGAGTGGGTTGCCATTTCCTTCTCCAATGCATGAAAGTGAAGTCACTCAGTCGTGTCCAACTCTTAGCAACCCCATGACTGCAGCCTACCAGGCTCCTCCGTCCATGGGATTTTCCAGGCAAGAGTACTGGAGTGGGATGCCATCGCCTTCTCCGGCTGGCCTGCTAGGGGGCCTTAATGCCTCCCATCAGAGAGGTTCAGGAGGCTCAAATGAGATGCTGCAAGAAACACCCGTAGGTGAGCCATAAATGGCCATCATCAATTTTATAACTGAACTTAACTGAGTTAGCAAAAAATAAAAAGCCCTGCTCTATAGGGGAAGCTATTGGAGCACAGATATGTCTAGGACCAGAGAAGGAAGGTACACTGACTCATTTGGGTTCCCAGGGTAGGTGACCCAGCGTCTCCATGGACGGCACAGCTGTGTGGCTGCACCCTGCCCAGGTGCCCAGTTGAGGAGGTGCTGGGAGGCTGTGATTCAGCCTTAGCTTCACTCACCAAATTGTGTCCAAGGCACAAGTGTGGAGGAAGGGACACCTCTCTGACTGTTGTGCTCAGGCAGCTGGGTAAAGGCAGATCTACTCCTGACCCTTCAGAGGAGCTGGGTGATGGGAGGGCAGCGGGCAGAGGGTAGGGATGGAGGATTCACCAGGGCCCCATGTGTCCAATGAGATGAGCCCCATCCTATGAGGGAGCTGGCTGCTAGAGCCCTGGGGTGCAGCTGGGTTACGTGGTCCCTCAGAGGACCAGGAGGCCATGCTATCTATGGTCAAGGGTGTAGAGCGTGGATGAGCTCCCTAGAAATCCAGGGGAAATGGAACAGCTCTGAGCAAGGCAAGCAGAGGTGGGCTGGGGCTGAAGAGCAGAGACACAGCAAGGACTGACCTGCCTCAGCTACCAGCCGGGGGGAGAAGAGGGTGGTGGTAGAACTAGAGCAAAGTGGATATGAAGAAGTGCAGCAGGGTGCAGGGCCCAACTCTCAAGGCATCTTCATCTGGTGGAGGCCGGGCAGGTGGTCACCTCTTGGAAGGAGTTTGGAGAAGCCCAGTGACACCTGGGAGTCCTATTTCACCTTGACTTTCAGATGCTCTCCTAGCACCTCCCCCTTCCCACACAAGGTCACTTTCCTGAAGGCTAAAGAAGGAAAGACAAAGAAGACCTGAAGTCAGCACTTTACCCCCTGAGACTGAGGTGGGGGCACGGACATTGTCAAGGAGGGGCCTTCTGCTCACTGAACCCCCCAAGCAAAGCCAGCACCGCGCTTGGCCACTGGGTCAATTTCACCCAGAGTTCCAGGCTCCACTCACCAGCTTGGCCTGAGTCAGACCAACCAGGCCCTGGGCTGCAGAGCTTGGAGTAAGAGCCAAGGGCTGAGATCACTTGCTCTTGCCCACGATGGACCCTAGGCATGCATTCAGATATCAGGAGACTCGGAGAGATGACAAGAAAGTGTCTTTCTGCAACAACGTGCTGTGTGCTGATTCCATTTCCTGCTCCCAGTCAGTCTGTTTCGTTCCAGCCGGAAGTGTCCTCCTGATTTCCATGGCATTTCACTCACTGACTCTCCCCCACTCACCCCCAGGGAGTCGCTCCTTTCTTGTCCCCACGGCTGGGCAAACACTGGTGCTGACTACCCTTTGGGGACCCAGGATCTGGGAGAGGCAGCAGATGGGCACTGGGTACCTTGCCGCTTCTTTAAACCCAAATTATCCCCAAGTGCTGACCTCCGGTACTGGACGGGGAGATAATGAGGCCTCTGTGGCATCCAGGCTTGGCTCAGTGAGTCCTGCTTCCCAAGGCAGGTTGCAGGAATGAGTAGGAGGGGAGGAAGGGGCATCAGCAGGCAAAGAAGAGTTTTTTTGTTTGTTTCTTGTTTTTGTTTTTTTTTTTGAGAAGTGGAGTCGTGAACAGGAGGAAAGAGCTAGGGCAGAAGTTTGAGGCTGAGAATCAAACCTACCCACACTCAGCCTAGACAGAGGGAAGTGAAACTACACCTTACTGCCTGAAGTCACAAGTCACAAGACGGGGCCCTTCCACTGTCTGTATTGGCATTTCTTTACTCTTAGGGGACTGTCCTCCCAAGCAGAGTGTTTCCTACAGAAACCTCCCCCGCAAGACAGCTGTTCTGTGAAAAGCATCACCTGTTTATCCCTAAAGATTTTTCAAGCCCATCACCTTGCCATCTCCGCCCAACCTGGACTGTGGGATTCTGACCCAACACGGATGTTCAGTCGCTCAGTCGTGTCCGGCTCTTTGAACTGATCCGTGATTACCTGATTTTACTCCCTACCTGAGATACAACCATCAAACCAAACTTGCAATTCTTGGCAAGCTCTGACCTTGCCTTCCTGGTTCTGAATTCCAGATATTGCTGTTCTGCCCTCCGGGCCAGGGCAGCAGCTGGCACCCTCGACTTTGTCTCTTTAGTGGGTGTGTTGGTGATACCTGGGGAGCGTGCTGGTGACGGGGTTAAAGAGAGAAGTCAAGTTCAGCATTCGTTTGGTTCTCCTTTTTTGTTGTTGTTGTGTTGAAAGACTTGAGGGTATTTAAAGCCAGTTGTCAGGGAAAGTTTAAATAACCAAGAGAGGGCAGCTCGGCCTCCTGAGGAGGCAGGGGGCGCTGAAATCAAAATGAGCAGCAGGGAGGGACTTCTCCACAGGGAAAAGCAGGGGTGAGGTGAGCTCAGGGGAGCGGGTTTTTCCGGAAGAGATTGGGAAGGTGACAGTTCTCACCTGAGAGCTTCCATTTTCCCTTTAAGTAAGAGATGGGTGTTGTGTTAAGTCTCTCAGCCGTGTCCGACTCTTTGCGACCCCATGGGCTGTAGCCCGCCAGGCTCCTCTGTCCGTGGGATTCTCCAGGCAAGGATACTGGATACTGGAGTGGGTGGCCATTTCATTCTTTAGGACATCTTCCCAACCCAGGGATTGAACCCGGGTCTCCTGCATTGCAGGCAGATTTTTACCATCTGAGCCACCAGGGAAGCCCAAGAGAGTGTAAGTGTTTGCAAAAGTTGGGAACATGAACCATCCTGAGCCACCATGGTTTCGGTGGTGCAGAGAGCCATCAGAGACTGGCACTTGTGAACGTGTAGAGAACGTAATCCACCCTGTTCCATAACTTCCTAAAGAAATGAATTAAGGTTTCTAGGTACCTTCACACTCACTGGGATATGTGAGTGCTAAGAGATTTTAAAGTCACTTTACCTCCTCGTCACACTCCATTTACTTGGATACCCCAAGTCCCCTGCCACAGAAAGCCAACCACGAGGGAAAGTCCCAGGTGATGATAAGACTCAACAGTAACATTTCTGGCTTATGATGTGCTGGGTGCCATGCTAAGCCCCATCCATTCACAGATGGTCTATACATGGTACACGCACATATATATACATACATATGTAGTGAATGCATGTTTGCATATACTTAGACACACACACATATAACTTTTTCCCATTTAAGTATTTCCACAAATCTCTGAAACTAGTTTACCCCTCCCGTTTTAAAGAACTGGGGCTCCATGGGGCCCCTCCACTCCTGCCCAGAACCCCCTGTCCAACAGAGGCAGCCACGACCCCCTTAACCAAGGGGGCTGGGGGAAAGGCAGGTAGAGAATTCTCAATATTGAAGAATCAGCTTCAGAATGAAAGTGAAGAAAGAAAATAAATTCCCTGTCTGAGGACAAAGTGGATTTACTGTCTGGTCTCCCACTGGGGGCAAAGTTGATTTGATGGAAGGCCACCGAATAATCCCCAGGGCGGGGTTGGGAGAGGGGACACGCAACAACAAGCTGCCAGCCCCTCCCCTCCCCTGCTCTTCCCTCCCCCCCACCCCCTCAGGGAAGCACAGGCCCTCAAGCCTCCCCGCTTCAAGGGCCAGCGCAGCCCCTGCCCACAGACCCCTGGACTGTCCCCAGTGTGCTGAGGGGCCTGGGCAGTGCTGTACCCTCTAGGAAGTTGGGAAAAACTCCCTCTCTCCTTCTCACTGTCACCTTTGATCCCACTGTTCATGGCCCCTGGGGTCTTCTAGAACACATTTTTGATTAATAGCCTCTCGCCTCAGGCTTTAAAAACGTAAGTCCCTGAGGCAGGTGTGCATGAGTGTCTGTGAGTGAGGAAGTGTGTATGTTTGTGTGTCTGTGTTAGGGTGAGGGAGGAGCAGCAGAGGGCAGAAACTTAGCAATATTCTGCGTCTTCCCCAGCACCTCCTTGACCACACCAACCTTGGACAGACAAGGTGTCTACAGGCCTCAGGTTCCATCGGGTTGTTCCAGTCCCACAGGGCTGGTCTGATTTCAGCTAACCTCAAGTCAGGGCTTCTGCTACCAAAGCTCAACTTATTTGTTGAGCTTTTGACCTCACACTGGGCGGGCCCCTTGGAGCTGCTCAAAGAATGTGGACCCTACTCTCTGGGGGTTGCTGAGATAAACCTGAGGCCCATGGTGCCATCCATGCTCTCTATCCACCTGCAGCGGGAGCAGTCTGGGCTGCAGAGGGCATGGGTGAGAACAGCTGGACTCAAAGGCAGAGAGGAAAATGCAGGGTGGGGTGTCTTCCCAGCCCTGCTCAGCGTGACCAGGAAGAGTGACTTATTTGTTTTGTTTGGGGATTTGATGGGAACAGGGACACCCCAAGGCCAAAGTCACGCAACCCAACTCTTGCAGGCCAAAGGAAGGGGGATGGGTATTAAAGAAAGTGCAAAAACTTGCCTGATGGTCCAGTGCTAAGACTCTGCAATTGCTGTAACATGTGGCTGATTCATGTTGATGTATGGCAGAAAACAGTGCAATATTGTAAATCAATTAATCCTTCTATTAAAAATTTTAAAAAAGAATAAAGTGCTGGAGAGACACAAAAGGACAAATATATGATTCCACTCACATGATATACCTAGATTAGGCAAATCCATAGACACAGAAGGTTGAATAGAGGTTACAGAGGGGGTTGCTGGGAGCTAGGAGACAGGGAAGGAATAGAGGGAATGGGGAGTTATTATCTAATGGGTACTGAATTTCTACTTGAGAGAATAAACAAAATTCTGGAAATGGACATCAGTGATGATTGTACAATCCCGTTCAGTTCAGTTCAGTCGCTCAGTCATGTCTGACTCTCTGCGACCCCATGGACTACAGTACGCCAGGCTTCCCTGTCCATCACCAGTTCCTGGAGCTTGATCAAACTCACGTCCATAGAATCGGTGATGCCATCCAACCATCTCATCCTCTGTCACCCCCTTCTCCTCCTGCCTTCAATCTTTTCCAGCATCAGGATCTTTTCCAATGAGTCAGCTCTTCACATCAGATGGCCAAAGTATTGGAGCTTCAGCTTCTGCATCAGGCCTCTCAATGAATATTTAGGATTAATTTCCTTTAGGATTGACTGGTTTGATCTCCTTGAAGCCCAAGGGACTCTCAAGAGTCTTCTCCAACACCACAGTTCAAAAGCATCAATTCTTTGGCACTCAGCTTTCTTTATGGTCCAACTCTCACATCCATACATGACTACTGGAAAAACCATAGCTTTGACTAGACGGGCCTTTCTTGGCAAAGTAATGTCTCTGCTTTTTAATATGCTGTCTAGGTTGGTCATAACTTTCCGTCCAAGGAGTTCAGTTCAGTTCAGTCGCTCAGTCATGTCCGACTCTTTGTGACCCCATGAATCACAGCACACCAGGCCTCCCTGTCCATCACCAACTCCCGGAGTTCACTCAAACTCACGTCCATCGAGTCGGTGATGCTATCCAGCCATCTCATTCTCTGTCGTGCCATCTCCTCCCACCCCTAATCCCCCCCAGCATCAGACTCTTTTCCAGTGAGTCAACTCTTCACATGAGGTGGCCAAAGTATTGGAGTTTCAGCTTTAGCATCCGTCCTTCCAATGAACACCCAGGACTGATTTCCTTTAGGATGGACTGGTTGGATCTCCTTGTAGTCCAAGGGACTCTCAAGAGTCTTCTCCAGCACCACAGTTCAAAAGCATCAATTCTTCGGCAATCAGCTTTCTTCACAGTCCAACTCTCACATCCATACATGACCACTGGAAAAACCATAGCCTTGACTAGATGGACCTTGGTTGGCAAAGTAATGTCTCTGCTTTTTAAAATGCTATCTTGGTTGGTCATAACTTTCCTTCCAAGGAGTAAGCGTCTTTTAATTTCATGGCTGCAATCAGCATCCGCAGTGATTTTGGAGCCCAAAAGAATAAAGTCTGTCACTGTTTCAATTATTTCCCCATCTATTTGCCATGAAATGATGGGACAGGATACCATGATCTTCGTTTTTTGAACACTGTGAATGGACCTAAGGGTACACTTACAAACAGTTTAAAATGATAGATTTTATCTTATGTATCTTTTACCACGATTGGCCAAAATAAAAAAGAAGAAAGGGCTGAGGAGGTGAGAGAAGCTGTGTGGAGAACAGCAGGTCCAGGCGGGGGGAGGGGCAGACTGGGAGGACACCAACCTGAGGCTCTGCTGCTGATAATGCAGACTCGTTCGCCTGCTATCAACAACTCAGTCCCAGTGCCTTCACTTGAAGGGATTTGGAATATAGGACTTGATCGCTTCCCAGCTGGCACAGCCCAGGAGGGCAGCCCCAGTGCTAACCGGTCCCTCCCTGCCCGAGGTACCTCTCCGCCTCCCTGCTCTGTTGTTGCGGGGTGGCTGCAATGTCCACACAGTCAGCTGTAGCTCTGTTCCCTCTTTTCCGGGAACGGCAGCCAAAAACACAGGTTTGCCCCCTCACTGATTCTACAGAAGCCCTAACACCCTGTAGGATCCACGGTGCTCAGGGCAGGGGCTCTTTTTAAAGGTCCTTCTGCTCTGCTTTTCTCGTCTGTGAAAGTGTTAGTCGCTCAGTCATGTCAGACTCCTTGCAACCTCATGGACTGTAGCCCACCAGGCTCCTCCTCTGTCCATGGAATTCTCCAAGCAAGAATACTGGAATGGATTGCCATTTCCTTCTCCAGGGAATCTTCCTGATCCCAGGGATCAAACCCAATTTTCCTGCACTGCAGGCAGATTCTTTACCATCTGAGCCATATTGCTGCAAATCAATTCACTGTAAATCACTGTGGAGTGAACTACGGGACATTTACTTTCTCAAGAGCTTTGGGGTCCATCTGATCTTGACCTGGCTTGTTAATGTCACTGCAGTTACCTGAGGGTGGGTGGTCTAGAATGGCCTCAGCTGGTAGGATTTACTTCTGTTCCACGTGGTCTCTCATTCTCCAACAGGTTGTCTGGACTAATTGTCACAGTGGAAGTGGTCAATGAAAATATGCATTGGAGAGAGTTAAACAGGCAAGAAAAACTTAATTTAAGACTTCTGCAATAGGAGTCAAGACAACTTGAGATAAAGGAGATAAAGACTGAATGCAACTCGGAATACAACGGAAGCAGCTGGGGATTTACAGCCAATGGGCAGGGCAAGGGAGTCAGTGGATGGAAAAATACCAAAAGGAAACTCGGTCAGGTACCAAGTGGAGGGAGGGGGCATTCTTGCTAAACTGGCTTGGCAGGATTCTTGCTGAACTGGTCAAGAAGAGGGTTCAGAAGGGAAGTCCAAGAATGCAAGTGGAAGTGTCCAAGACTTCTAATAAGGCATTGATTCAAAATGGGCAGGGTCACTTCCACTGCATTTATCATCCAGAGCAAGTCACAAGGCTGACTCAGATCTGAGCAGTGGGGAATTGGCTCTATCACATTGCAAATGGCCTGGGCTCTTGGAAAAGAGAGACGCTGGGGCCATTCTTTTCTCCTCTCTTCACGGAAGACCCTTTTGGGCCCTGTCCTCTGTCACCTGTGGGTGTGAATCTGTTCTGTAGGAAGTGAACCCTCAAATGGCCATGTTGCTTCTCTCCTTCCTCCCAGGAGAGAGCACTTTACTTAGAGAACATGTGATAAGTAGTCAACACACACAAGTATAATGATGAGTTTGACTCCATTGTACCTTCAAGACCTCCAGAGAAAGGACAGTTTTGGGAGCTGAAAGCTTTTTAAAGTGAAGCCACCGGCTGGAGAGTGGTGACCACTCCTTCTCTCCCATCCAGCTTCACCACAAATGGGAGACCCTGGCCCTTTATTCCCCGGAGGACAGCCAATAGCAGGCTGTGATGGGAAACAGACTTTACCGAAGGCCTGAGAATCATAAAGAGCTTTGGCTAAAAAATGAATCTTAGATGTGGCCACTGGGCTCTGCAACAGCATGGACCACCTCCCTCCTGCTGCCTCTCTGGAGCTCCCTTGCTTACCTGCAGATGTCTGGGCAGCCTTCTTCCCACCCCCAGCTTTTCTCCATGTTCATTTCAGGACGCCCGCCCCACCCCTCCAGGCAGATACATAGCTACCCGGGAGGGCAGTTTTGATAGAAGGACATGAACTACTCACAAACCTGACTCTAACACAAAAGGCCACCTACTGCAGAACCCCTGTACACACAGAAGCTCCAGAAGAGGTAGATCTGTAGAGCTAGAAAGTGGATTACCTGGGTCAGCAGGAGTGGGGGAGGGAGGAAGGAGTGACTATGGGTACAGGGTTTCTTTTGGGACCGATGGAAATGTTCTAAAATTAGATGGTGGTGGGACTTCCCTAGTGGTCCAGTGGCTAAGACACTGTGCTCAAAGTGCAGGGGGCTCAGGTAAAATCCCTAGTCAGGGAACTAGATCCCACATGCTGCAACTAAGACCCACTGCAGCCAAGTAAAAAACCAATCACTGTTTTTGTTTGTGCTGTCACTCAGTCCTGTCTCTTTGTGACCCCATGGACTGTAACCCGCCAAGCTCCTCTGTCCATGGGAGTTTTCCTAGGCAAGAACACTGGAAAGGGTTGACATTTCCTCCTCCAGGGGATCCAGGAGATTCCTGACCCAGGGATCGAACAAATAAATATTTTTTAGAATAAAATTAGATAGTGGTGATGGTTGCAGAATTCTGTACATATACTAAAAACCACTGACCTGTACACTTTAAAAGAGTACATTTTAGGGCATGTCAATTATATCTCAATAAAGCCGTTATTTTTTTAAACTAAATAAGTAGAATTTAAAAAATTTTTACCTTTTTAAAAATTTAAATTAAAAAAAAAATCTCAGTCTTAGGGTCTTCTTGTAGACTCAGAGCATCCCTAAGAATAGGGAGGGTGTATCTGCTGTAGTTTATCACACAGGTCACCAGAGCACGTCCTACCAGGACAAGGGAGCTCCTGCCTCCAGGACAATTTACAGCTGCTCCCATGGGAGGCTGACCACCCACGGCCTCACCTGTGTGAAGAGCCAGGCCTCACCTGCAGCAACAGAGATGGCAGGTCAGCTCTGCTGGAGGACACGGAGCATTCTGGAGACACCTGGAGATAGCAGAGACTAGCGGCCAGTGGGCATTCGATGGTATGTGATGAAGAGAAGAGGCAATCAAGACTGATTAACAGCACTTGCTGGGGTGGTGGGAGAACATGGACAGAACCTAGGGGTCTGTCCCCGACCGACAGCCCTTTTCAATAACACCTTCCTTTAATCGGCCATGCAGATCCATGGATCCAGGGAACGGTGCCTAGATTTAATCCCCACGTCTCCAAGGTCTCCACTGCTCTCCCAGGGGCTCCCTCAGAGTGACGGGTGTGAAGACAAAATTGGGCACAGCGGCCTTGCATGCCCCAGCCCGTGGCCTCTTCACACAGTCATCTAAATAAATGACCCAAATGCTCCTTTTGGCTCAGGTGGTTTGTTTAAATGGGATAACACCCTCCGCAGCCAAAAGGAAGGGGAGCTGGGGGGGTGGAACAGGGCGCCGTTCCTTCAGACCCCAGCCCAGTATGTCCTGGATGGAACTGGATGAAGGCCTGTATGCTGATGTTTGCTTTGCCAAGGGCAAGCCGCTGCTGGTCAGGCCACTGAAAAAACCAGCTTGAAGCGGGAGCAAAGGAGCCCTCATTTCACCGGGAGCACAGGATGGTTGAGCCTCTGAAAGTCTCCAGAACACAGGGAGCCTCATGCAAGCTCCACTATGGGCTCGGCTATCCCAGTGGTCCACTGCCCGGGTCAGAGGACCTGGGAGCTGCCGGAAAGACCGCCTGTGTGGGGCCGGCGTGACCAATGCCCCTGGGGGACATCACTCTCCTCGGCCCTGCAGAAGGGCTGCCAGTGAGGGGGCTTGGCTCCTCTGGTTTGTTCAGACCCCAGTGGTGTGGAGTGGGGCTGAGGTGGCAGAACCCACAGATGACCCATAACGTGGGAAGGGCCAGGGCAGAAGGGTCGTGAAAGCCACCTTGGAATCTCGGTTCAGGAGTGGTGAGCAGGCTGAGTTTTCCTGCCGTCAGGCTGTCAGAGGTGTCATCTTTTAAGTCCGAGGGTATGAAAAGCAGGTGATATAATGTGGGGGGAGGCACCTGCACTCCATCTGGAGCATTATGGAGCTCACCAACGTGACTTCCCAGCCAGGCCTTCAAAACACCCCGGCCTTGACCCAACCCACCACCTGGCCTCTTGAGTCTTGACGGTGGTCACTCCCTGAGCATGGCCAGACTTCCCTGGTCCATCTCTGCTCCCTCCAGCCCCTTGTCACCTGCACAGGGAGGGCAGACACTGTGGATGCTGAAAGGCAGGGCTGTGAGGTCACACAGGCCCCTCCAATCCCCGCGCCCCCTTTCCTCACAGGGAAGCGACTTACCTTCTCCTCTGAGAAACGAGGCCAGTGGCAGCTCCTCCACTGGTGGCTCCTTTGAGGGTTAGATGAGAGGCCACAGGAGTGAGGCCTTTGGGGGACACTCTGTGAGGCCCACAGTGAGTCTCGATGCTGGGCCTCACAGCCGGATGTCTCCTCCTAGCATCTCCTTGGGCTCCTACCAGGTGCGTCATGTCCTTGAAACTGACCACAAGATCCATCTTCAGGTCTGCACATCTCGCCCACACCAGGTGAGGGCGACTCTGAGGCAGGGCCGAGTCTTCCATGGCACCATTGCCTACACAAGGCCCATCTGGTACAGTGATCCAGCCTCCACTCAGACCAATGCGGGACATCCCACTATGGGAACAATCGACTATACCGAATGTCCCCCAAAGAGGTTCTCACTCCTTTGTTCTTGAGTCCAACAGAGGCCCAACAGATGGACTTCAAGAATAAATCCCCTGACTAGATGCTTAATTGTGTGTGTGTGTGAGTGTGCAGGCGTATATATGTGTGTGCGTGTGTGAGTGTGCACGCAGGTATGAGACTGCACATTTTGGAAGAGATATCCCTTACTCTTCATCAGATTTTCAGAAGACTGTGTTTCCCATCTGGGCTTTATTTCTTCAAAGCACTCAAGTCTCTCTGAAATTTCATTATTTACTTGTTTATTGTCTCCACCCCTAGAAAGTAAGCTTCAGGGCACTTGTCTTATTCACAAGCCCCAAAACAGAGTACGGCACATAGTGGGTTCTTGGTATCTTTTGAATGAATGAATGTGAGGTTCTTTGACCCAAAGGCATAGATCCTGCTCCATAATGGTCAGCAAGGCCCACTCCTCAGGGCAGCTCTGGGGTGGAGGGCACCTGGAGCAGACACTGGTTATTCTGCAGCAGGAGTCCACTCAGGGCAGGGACTGAGAGTGCTCAGATCAGATCCACCTGAGAGGAGAATGCAAGGCTCTCTATGGTGTGATGCATGCTTGTGTGCGTGCTAAGTCACTTCAGTCGTGTCTGACTCTTTGTGATCCCGTGAATGTAGCCCGCCAAGCTCCTCTGTCCATGAGATTCTCCAGGCAAGAATGCTGGAGCGGGTTGCCATGTCCTTCTCCAGTGGATCTTCCCGACCCAGGGGTCAAACCCATGTCTCATGTCTCCTGCATTGGCAGAGCGGCTCTTTACCACTCGGGCCACCTGGGAAGCCCCTATTGTGTGATAAGTATCCCCAAAACATAGTGGCTTGAAACAGTTCTGCTGTATCTCATGATTTTGTGGTCAGGCATTCATGTAGGCTCTGATGTTTCTGCACCACGTGGCACTCACTGTGGCCACTGGTAGATTGGCTGGGCCCAGGGGGTCCGGGGCAGCTCCCCTTACATGTCTGGGCGCCGTGAGAAGGCTGGGTGCAGCAGGACCGTCTGTGGGGCTCCTGTCCCTGGGCTCTCCAGCACAGCCACCTCAGGGGAGTCAGACCTCTACACAGCAGCTCAGGATTCCCAGAGGCTGTTCAAGAAGATCGAGGCTGCTTTCAACTCCACCTTGGAAGTCTGGCAGCTTCTATCACCTCCTACTGGCAGCCAGTATGTCAGAGGCAGCCCAGACTCAGGAGAAAGACAGGAACTGCAAGGTCTGTAAACGCCATCACAGTGCTCAGCAACCACGCCTGACTGGTGGTTGCCCTACGGGACAGGGCAGACCTACAGAGGGAGCTGGGTGGAGCTCACTCTGCAGAGATAAGTGGCCTGGATGCTGGCAGAAGTCTGGGTCTGTGCTTTGGCTTTATTATTATTATTACTGGTGTATTTGGATTTCTTTCTTTCTTTTTGGCTGTAGGGCATGAGGGATCTTAGCTCCCCAACAAGGGATCAAACCTGTGCCCCCTGCAGTGGCAGCACAAAGTCTTAACCACTGGACCACCAGGGAAGTCCCTAGGCCCGTGTTTAAAATGTAAGAACTCACTCCCCCAGGATAACAACATGTTTTTTTGGTACTCTACGCTCCTGTCAACATTGAAGAGAAAGGCAAATTATCAAGAAAATAAACGGTTTATTTTTCTTTAAATCCATAGCAGATTTGTAATAATACATCACCAGACAGAACCATGCCTCTCTTGACAGAAATCATATTCATTATCTGGACAAATTAAAAAAAACACAACTAAAAACACCCTGGCTTTGACTTGCTGCCAGCAAGGACATGCCCCAGATAGGTCTTGACCAAATGGATCATTTCGGGTAAAAGGGATTGCTGGGGTTATCTGTGGATTCCCTGCCTGGGGGCCCAAGGACCCAGAGAGCCACAAAGATTAAGAGCTAAGGAGACAGAAGTCCCTTGGTTTACAGAGCTCTATGTTCATCCTCCTAAAGGAAATCAGTCCTGAATACTCATTGGAAGGACTGATGCTGAAGCTGAAGCTCTAATACTTTGGCCGCCTGATGCAAAGAGCTGATTCCTTAGAAAAGACCCTGATGCTGGGAAAGATTGAAGGCAGGAGGAGAAGGGGACAACAGAGGATGAGATGGTTGGGTGGCAGCACCGACTCAATGGACATGAGTCTGAGCAAGCTCCGGGAGATGGTGAAGGACAGGGAAGCCTGGTGTGCTGCAGTCCATGGGTCGCAAAGAGTCAGACACGACTTAGCGACTTAATAACAGGCTCATCCTCAGATCAGAGCTGAGCATGAGAACTTGGGCATAAAAGATGGTGGTTAACACTTGAAGAAACAAGCCCATGAAGAAACGGAAGCTAAAGGAGACGGAATAATATACTGAGGTAACACCTATCCTCTGCCTCTTGCTGGTGTCAAACTAAGAAAAGACCCGAGATTTTAAAAACAATGGAATTCTCGAACGCAGTTTTTAAAAAAATCACACGCAAAAAAATCCTTGCTAGAGATTCTTAAAAAAAAAAAAAAAAAACTTGCTGCAAAAGTTTTTGAAGTCAGTTCTGCTAGAACAGGGGAGGGGGCTTGTTAACCGTGCACAGCTCTTTCGTGTCTCAGGAATCTCATTTGCTCAAATGACACTTGGAAGGACAGACATAAGATGACATTTGGACAGATGTCACTTTCCGCAGACAAGGAACCAGCCTCAATAGTACAGAGAGGGTTTTACGGGAATAAAAGAACAAGGAAAATTTGAAACTCAGATTTTCCATTTGATCCTGAGCAGCAAGTCTGACATCACAGGTTAGGAACAAAAAGCAAAGTGCAACTATATATGTATAAAGGTCACTCTGAACATCTTTACCTTAAATGACAAGCAGAGACCGGGAAAAGACAAGGAAATGAATTTAAGGTACTCAAGGTCCATGTATACTAATCCATTCCTATTTGTTTCATCTTCTGTTTCTTTTTGCAACAGGTTGGAGAAAACATGTGCGAAGAGTGTCCTAACTCAGCTGACCTTAGTCTTCACAAGGCCAAGAATGGACAAGGCTTGTTTCCCAGATACTGGAGATGGTCCTTCGTAACTGACATGAGTGTCCAATCCGGCAATGCCTGGATCCTGCCCGGACAGGACTCTCTGGACTTCACTACCTTTGACATCTCAAAATGCTCAAAACTGACACCTAGCAGAGTATAATGTATTCAGAAAACCTCTTATGAGCAGGAATATTTACAGTTAGACATTATTTTCTTAAACCACCATCGAAGTTCAGAATCAAATGACCATTTCATGCAAATTCATTTCTTCCGACTCCCATAAAGGCAAGATTTAGAGTTTAACATTTTTAATCTGGCCTGAAAAATATATTTCAGGTTCCAATGATTTGAAAACTCTTCTGAGATATCAGGGAATTACATGGGTTATGAATAAAAATATGTGTGTGTTTGCATACTTATGTTTGTTTCATCTACCAGTGCTTATTCATCAGTGGTAATCATTACCCTTGGGTAATCATTAGTACCAATTCAACCTGCTGGTGAGCCCAAAAGGGTGTTCAGAATTCAACACAACCACAGAAAGTTTTCAGTGCTCGAGAGAAATAGTGTCCTTGCTGGCATCTTACTTGGTCCAGAACTCCCATTTGCCCCCCTAACTCGGCCCCCAGGGGAAGCCCCCTCATGGAATTCTCTGTGTGCCCCTAAGTGAGTGAGCGTGGGTTCGAGGCAAGCCAACCTGACAGCAAGGAAAGGACATCCTCAGAGAAGACTTCAAGGTTGTGAAATCACAAAACAAAACCAAAAACACGATACACTACCTCCACTACCTGGCAGTGAAAGCTTGCTTGCTGAAGGGTGTTTAATAAGGAGCATGCGCAGCAATCCAGGAAGGCGGAGCCATCCCCACGCAGGTGAAACCCTGCATCTCTCTCTGCACACCTGGGCGCGGGGCGCAGTCAGCTGGACCTGGGGAGCCTCTCGACACAGTCCACTCCCTGAAGCATCCCAGAGACCCCAGAAAGAGCGTTCTCCTTGCCGCAGCGAGCAGTGGCGCCTCTCCGTCCTCGCTTTCTTCTATCATCTGGACAGCGCGGTGTTCTCCACTACAGCCTGGGAGTCCACTTTTCCCGGGTTTAGGAGCCCTTCCGCTCTGAGAAAACCAGCAAGGCCTCTCCAAATCCGCCGAGCAGGAGGCTGCGAGAAACAGCAAGAGGTCAGCTTTGCCCTCTTTGGAGCCTAGAGGCTGTGGACGTGTGGAGTTGCCTGGTGTCCACCTACCGCAGAACAAGTGATGCTCCCTCATCATGAAGCTGAACATCCTGTCCCCTGCCCACACTGCCGGACTTCAAGTCAGGTCCTGGACTGCCCAGTCGTCCAGGGTAAACCTCAGCTGTCCCTCAGGGAGAAAGGTGACATGTCCCAACCATCCTGACCAGGTGATGCTGACTGCACTTCCTTACTGCTCTCTGGCCCAAACATAGGAGGAGGGCTTCCCACTGGTGCATTTTGCTAGTGATGGATAAGAAACCATGCATGTATTCACAATCCTATGATTACTGATAGTCTCTGAATCCTTGAATTCTTTTAGACTAACAGAACATTTAAAGACAAAATACAAATGGGGACTCATGAATTTCCCACCAGAGCAGAAAGATCTATGGTCAATGAAAATGAAAATTAGCAGAACGGAAGACTGTGAGAAAGAGGTGGATTTTACATGCTTAAAATGTAACACATTCGAAGGGTTGCACATTTTCTATTTTAAACTTCTCAGTAGACACTCTAGTGTCTGTCTGAAGCCCCCATCATTCTTCCCCCAAAGCACCTCTGAAGCCTGGGCTGGGCCATGAGTAAAGGCTTGTGATGGGGGTCCCGGAGGATAAAGTGCTCTTGTTCAGAGGTGCCAACAGCCCTTTCGACGCCACCTTCTTCTTCCTTTTTTCTCCATTTAACCCCCAGCATCCCACTCTTCCTATATACCCACTCTTCATACATACCCACACACAACACACTCATACTTGGGTAGTGGCGCCTCCACGGTCCTCACATAGGTCTAAGGCATCAAATTTATGAGATACACTTAGGCCGTGTGTATTCTGTTCTCAGTGAAAAAAGTCACCTATGGGGGTGACTATGACCTAAAGATAACATCTACCATAAACCACTTCCAATAAAGGAGTGAACTAAGTGGGAACAGGAAAACAATAAGCTGAGTTCAAACTGTGCTCAGGTGTTTCTTGGTTTTTGGGGGTTTTCTTTTTGGCTGCACCACATGGCATGTGGGATCTTAGTTCCCCAATCAGAAGTATTAAAATAGTGACAATAAGTCGATGAATTCTCTCTAACACCCACTGAATTCATAATAATGTAGCTGAAGTTTGTTACAAACCAAACAAATTTCAGAGGACTTTCCTAGATCTATACTTGTCATTTATAGCATTGCTTCTGGGAGAAACTGGGGACCAAGTTCCAAAGATTGTATTTTTAAACACGACCCCACTGGACTTGTCCCTGGTGTAGTTTGGGGACAGACCTAGATTCTGGTGGGTTCTATCACCTCTTCTTTTTGGATGAAGAAGGACCCAGGAAGGGAAAGCCATTTGTTCTGTACACAATGCCTGGGTGCTGTCCTGTCTGAACTCTGCGACCCCATGGACTGCAGCCCACCAGGCTCCTCTGTCATTGGAATTTTCCAGGCAAGCACACTGAATATGAAATGGCAAAATTGCCGTTTCCTCCGCCAGGGAAGATCTTCCTCATCCAGGGATCGAACCTGCGCCTCTTGCGTCTCCTGCACTGGCAGGCAGATTCTTTACCACTGAGCCACCTGGGAAGCCTGTTCTGTACACAGGCTCACCTCTAAAGACCCAGCTTTGCCTTCTAAGCCGATCTGCTGTTTCCTTCTGCATTCCTTCAAGAACACACACACCGTCTTCCTAAATCCCTGGATGAGCACAGAGTCACCATGACCTGACGCAAGATCAGTACAGAACTTCGACTTGGGAAGAGTTTTATTTCTGCAAATGTAACACGGGGGGTCAATCATTTCCACTAATCTTCCTTAATCACCAGGGAAAACAGGGTTTCGGCTGGCTCTTTGCCACCCTCCCTCCCCCAGCCTTAGAACAATGCTGCAGCATAATAACCTTGCATTGCATCCCCTTGGTTTAGCGATTTAATGAAACACCGAACGGCTTTAGAGAATGCTGACATGAAAACAAACCTGGTTCCGTTCACCGTTAAGAGCACCAGGGAGGTGAGCTTTGATGCTGTTTTCTAAACAGCGGGAGATGCTGACACAGGGTGCAGGAATCTTAATAGCATTACAGCTGTTTAAGTCAGAGCTTTACTGAACTGTTTGCAAATCTTGTAATCCCCATCATTCCTGAAATGAACAAACTTCATGTAACGAAGGCATAAACATTCAGACTGCAGAGCCAGCCAGAAATAGTCATCACTCAATTCTCTTCCAGGGAGTTATTTATTTTCAGCGTCTCTCCACTCTTTCTCTTCTCTCTTATCAGGAGCCAAAGGCCCCATCTCAAACTTACATTTATTACTGTGGTGATCCAATGAATTCCTATGGAACTTTCCAGACTGAGGACAGACACTGTATTCTTTTCTCAGCTGTAGGCCTAGCACTTAACACAACACCCAATAAATATTTGCTCAATGAGTGATGGAATTCTTATACCTGCTCCCCACTTTCCCATCTGGATTCCAAACTATTTTTTTCTCTCTTTTCCTCACCAAAATAAATGCACCATTCCCTTGGGGACTTGCTGAGTGACGATTCACAATCTGATTAATTACTCTGTGTGGAAATATAACGAGTGTAGTTATTCAGAAGGCCTTTCTCAGCATTTTAAAGAAGAGGTTTCAGATTCTTAATTCAGCTGAAAAATTGCAGACACTGTGATCCTAGCTGCACTCTGGGGTATGTTGGAGGAAGTTCTTTCTTCACTCCAAAATTCACTCTTCCTACAAATAGACTTCAGTTCAGTTCAGTTGCTCAGTCGCGTCTGACCCTTTGCGACCCCATGAATCACAGCACGCCAGGCCTCCCTGTCCATCACCAACACCCGGAGTTAACTCAAACTCATGTCCATCGAGTCGGTGGTGCCATCCAGCCATCTCATTCTTTGTCGTCCCCTTCCAGACCTAGGCAGTCAAATTTTGGAATACTGGGAATTCATATTGATACATAACCTAGAATGTTGTTAATTTAAAAACAAATAACTAAATATGAACCTGGATATTTAAATTAATGAGCTTGCAATAGATATTAAAATACTGGGCTTTTATCGTTAAAAAGAAGATAGTTGGACAAGAGCAGTTGCTTTTAATTAAAGGCTTTAAAAGTTGACCAACGTTGGGGGAGTGGGTTTATCATTTTTCTTGAGTACAGGACCCACTGATTGAGCTAACAGTGCCAGACAGAAAGATGGAAAGGTGAATGAAACAACCCTTTCCTGGAGGATCTTCAGCCAGCAGGTAGGCAGGAAGTGCACACCTGTCACTTCCTGTGGTACCTGCTGATGGAGGTACACAGTGGGGGTGGCAGGGGCTGCCAAGGACCTGAGCCTGGAGCTGATCCAAATCTCTAGTGAGGAGATAAGTTCTTTAAGATCTTGCTGAAATTTCAAATGGTGTTTTCTCCACGAACTGCCATAAACCTTTATATCCGTGATTCCCAACTGTGGTGATTCTGCCAACGAGAGGACCTTTGGCAAAGCCTGGACATGTTTTTTGGTTGTTGGAATTGAGGGAGTGTTACTGGCACCTGGTGAGGTGGGGCTTAGGCTTGCTGCTAAAAATTCCATGTGGTACAGGACAGCCCCTCATAACAAAGAGGTCAACAGCACTGAGGGTGAAAAACCTTCTTCAGACAATGAGCTATTTTGTGCATCCAAGCTCCTGCCCATCCAGGGAGATGGACAATGACATATACCCTGGTCTCCTAGATGGTGACCTCGCTGGGGTCTTGAACTGTGTCTACAGAACCCAGTAGGCACTTCTGGTAGAATGAATGAACATTCAAGCAATGGAGGTGAGCGTGTCAGTGGATACAGGGTCCTCAGCCTCAGCCGGACTGCAGGGGGGTGGCTGTACAGCTTCTACCCACCTCCACCCACTCCAGTAACTGCTGCCATGTGCAGGCCCAACTTAACAGCTGCTCCATATTTTTGAAAGAATCTGGAGATCTGGACTTTTACAGGGAAACCACCTGATTTCTAAGTGTTGAATAATTTGAAATTGAAAATCAAAGGAAAAAAAAAAAGAAACGATAACTATGCAGACAAACACAGTCGGTCCAAACCAAACAGCCTTTTGTGACTTCTAACCAGTCTAGGCTCCCACGGGGCAGAGATGGGCCATGGATTCCTGCCCAGGATCCGATTAGCCAGTCACCCAGTCACAGCTTGAACACACCCAGTCTACGGACAATGCAGACCAGCCCTGTGCAAGACAGGAAATCTGAAACACAGTCTGACACTCCTCTTCTGGTGGTTCACTTTGTGGTCGGAAAATTCTTTGAGGCTGAAAACACACCATCCTTAAACTCAAGAGTTCTCAAGAATCAGGAAATTCCAAAGTCAAGGTTCCTTTTGCAATGATCACACATGCTGTTTCCTTGACTTGGGTACACACAGGGCATACCATGAAGTCCACAGGATGTGGGACAGCCTGTAGGCACGGCTCCCACAGACAGCTATGGGAACCTTAAGACTAAGCACGTCCTCCCCACTGCAGAGCATCTCACGCTTATTTCTTACACTCAGTTCAACACCTGGATTTTGCTGGGTTTTTTTTTTTTTTAGTTCATTCTGAAATTATGTACAAAATACAGTCAATGAGAATTATTTGAAAAAAAAAATGCCATCAAGAATTGAGATAGTCACTATAATGGTTGCTATTGCTGTTCAGTCACTCAGTTGTGTTCAACTCTTTGTGACCCCGTGGACTGCTGCACACCAGGCTTCCCTGTCCTTCACTATCTCCCAGTGTTTGCTCAAACTCATGTCCATTGAATCGGTGATGCCATCCAACCATCTCATTCCTCTGTTGTCCCCTTCTCCTCCTGCCCTCAGTCTTTCCCAGGGTCTTTTCCAATGAGTCAGCTCTTTCCATCAGGTGGCCAAAGTATTAGAACTTCAGTTTCAGCATCATCAGTCCTTCCAAGGAATAATCAGGGTTGATTTCCTTTAGGATTGACTGGTTTGATGTTCTTGCTGTCCTAGGGACTCTCAAGAGTCTTCACCAGCACCACAGTTCAAAAGCATCAATTCTTTGGCACTCAGCCTTGTTTATAGTCCAACTCTCACATCCATACATGACTGGAAAAACCATAGCTTTGATGATATGGACCTTTGTCAGCAAAGTGATGTCTCTTCTTTTTAATACACTGTCTAGGTTAGTCATAGCTTCTCTTCCAAGGAGCAAGTGTCTTTTAAAAATTTCATGGCTGCTGTCACCAGGCACAGTGATTTTGGAGCCCAAGAAAATAAAGTCTGTCACTCTATTTTTTCCCCATCTATTTGCCATAAAGTGACGGGACCAGATGCCATGATATTAGATGAAGGCTAAGATATAGAAACTGGGGGAACAGTCTCAAGGATGCACCAGGATACCTTGACGATTGGGTTTCTGGACATCAACCTGCCCACCATCTGTGTTCTGCCTTCCCAGGAGGACAGGTGAGGGGAAGAAGGAGGGACTGTGTAGGGTCAGCTCCTGCCCCCCGCCCCAGCTCTAGTTCCAAACTGCTAAGTCTCACCATAGGCACCTTCCGCCCCTCCGTTCTTCCCTGTCTTCCCAGGCCAGAGGGACCAAATTCTCCTCCACCCACAGCCTGGCTAAGCCTCTCCCTTCTGCATCAGGTCCAGTTTCAAGCCCCTCCCTATCACCCCAGCCTGCCTCTCTCCTCTGCTCTTCACACCCACTGTGCATACAAATACTTACTATCCAAGACTTCCCTGGTGGTCCAATGGCTTAAAAACAAAAAACAAAACCAACAACAACAAAAACTCCACACTCCCAATGCAGGGAGCACAGGTCTGATCCCTGGTTGGGAAAGATTGCACATGCTGTGTGGTAGTGGCATGAGCAAAAAGAAAAAAAAAAAAAATATATATATATATATTTCCAAAAAATAGTTACTATCCTACCTCAGAAATTATCTTTATGACTTCTTCTCCTGAAAACTCCTCGAGGTCTGGATGATGTCTTATGCTGCTTAATGACTTCTACATGCTTTGCATATACCAGTCACTCAATACATATTTTTTTGTTAATTCACAGAAATATAACATAGTATTAAAAATCTAAGGCAGTGAGATCCTTTTCCTAAAAATGTTCCACTGGACATTCCTAGTTCACTGTGTTAGTCTCTCAACAAGAAATAGGGCCAATATGTCTTGGATAATGCTCCTTCTGTATTGCTGCTGAATCATCCATACTCCTTATAAATGACCAGACTGTGGGAAGAAAAACATTAGAAGTTGCCTCAGATGGTAAAGAATCCACCTACAATGCAAGAGACCTGGGTTCGATCCCTGGATTAGGAAGATCCCCTGGAGGAGGGAATGGCTATTCACTCCAGTATTCTTGCCTGGTGACTCCTGTGGACAAAGAAGCCTGATGGGCTACAGTCCATGGGGTCACAAAAAGCTGGACATGACTGAGCAACTAGTACTTCCTTCCCTTTCTTCCAATCACCTAGTAGCTCTAAAATCTTGGGGAAAAAACAGTTAAATGTCTCTGAACCTTAGCTTCTTCATCTTTAAAACAGGGCTAGGGAACTTCCCTGGCAGTCCAGTGGTTAAGACTCCTTGCTTCAAATGCAGGGGGTGCTGCTTCAATCCCTGGTTAGGGAACAGAGATCCCACATGCCATGTAGCACAGCCAAAATTTTTTTTAAAAATTAAAATGGGGGCTAACTTGAAGGGTTGCTGTGAAAGTTAATGAGATATATAATGTTAATATGAAAATGTCTGAAATATAGCAGTTGCTCAATAAATGGATAATAATTATTAAAAAGAAGAGAAGAGATTAGGAGGAGAAGGAAGAGGATGGCGTAGAAGTATTTCTCAATTTTTCTTTTCCTTCCATTTTTCTTCTTAGGGCAGGAAGTGCCCCATTAAGGGCTCCTGAGAGAGGCTGAAAATCACTTTCACAGAATGCCATGAGCAAAAAGATCCATTTCTTTCAGTGTAGATGGTTTAGATACAGACCTGCTCCTTGGAGAAGGGAAAGGGATGGCAACCCACTCCAGTATTCTTGCCTGGAGAATCCCGTGGACAGAGGAGCCTGGTGGGCTATAGTCCTTGGGGTCTCAAAGAGTCAGACATGACTGAGCAACTAACACCAGGCAGGAAGATAAGTAACTACTGACATCCCAGGGGCAGCGACTTTTCACTTTTATCCAAGAGTTGGCCCTGACACATACTGGGTCTCAGGAAATATCTGTTTATTGAACAAACCCCTTCCAGCCCAAAGCCACAGGAGATGCAAAGTTGCCTCTTGGACTTCCTCATCACGGTATTCCTGGAGCTGGTCCTGTCGTTCACATTCATCCTGCAGGAACCTCATACTGATGTTTAAACTTGACACCATTTGCACGCATGTAGGCGCATGTGTGTGTGTGTGTGTGTGAGTTGGGGCGGGGGGGCTATGACAGCACAAGATGGGGGATTATTTACAAGTTGTCCTGGGAGTCAGGAGGCTGCCCTGGACACATGTGCTGGCCCCACCAACCTGCACTGTGGCCTTGGAGCAAAAGGTGACAGTTCTGCATGTCCAATGTGCAAACCAATGCAAAAATTGGGGGAGGAGGTGGAGGAAGCCAACCCTTAGGATTACTCTCATCCCAAGCGTGAGAGGCACTTCCCTGGTGGCTCAGTGGCAAAGAATCTGCCTGCCAACGCAGGAGACACAGGTTCGATCCCTGGGTCAGAAAGATCACTTGGAGAAGGAAATGGAAACCCATTTCAGAATTCTTGCCTGGAGAATTCCAGGGACAGAGGAGCCTGGGAGGCTATAGTCCATGGGGTTGCAAAAGAGTCAGACATAACTTAGCAATTAAACAACAAAAAGCATGAGAAAAAAAATACGGATTTTCGAGGACTATGCCTTAATTCAGCAAAATTAAATAAAATGCTTTTCTTTCCATCATGCTGGTAAAGAAATGTAAAAGCCTCCAAAACTTGTCTGCAATTCAGTTCTGGAGTGCCATACTTGGTGCTGGGAGTGGGGGGTGGGTATTGCCAAACAATATATTCAAACTGGAATGGAAATAAGCATTATATAACTTCAAGTGGCCCTAGGCTTGTTTTCTTTTTAAAACAGGTTCAGTTCAGTCGCTCAGTCGTGTCCGACTCTCCGCGACCCCATGAATCAAGCACGCCAGGCCTCCCTGTCCATCACCAACTCCCGGAGTTCACTCAAACTCATGTCCACAGAGTCGGTGATGCCATCCAGCCATCTCATTCTCGGTCATCCCCTTCTCCTCCCGCCCCCAACCTTTCCCAGCATCAGAGTCTTTTCCAGTGAGTCAACTCGTCGCATGAGGTGGCCAAAGTATTGCAGTTTCAGCTTTAGCATCAGTCCTTCCAATGAACACCCAGGATCGATCTCCCTTAGAATGGACTGGTTGGACCTCCTGGCGGTACAAGGGACTCTCAAGAGTCTTCTCCAACACCACAGTTCAAAAGCATCAATTCTTCAGCGATCAGCTTTCTTCACAGTCCAACTCTCACATCCATACATGACCACAGGAAAAACCATAGCCTTGACTAGACGGACCTTTGTTGGCAAAGTAATGTGTCTGCTTTTTAATATGCTATCAAGGTTGGTCATAACTTTCCTTCCAAGGAGTAAGCGTCTTTTAATTTCATGGCTGCAATCAGCATCGGCAGTGATTTCGGAGCCCAAAAAATTAAAACAGGTTAAGAGACAGTAAGTAGCGAGAACCAACAGGAATTATTCTCCTTAAGGTGCTGCATTAGTGATTTAGGCCGTATAGCAGGCAGCCGTGGTCACAGGAAAGGAAAGCTGTGGGTCACCAGGCCAGCAGCTGGTAAGCTGGGTGAAGACTTGGGAAGGACTGACCCATTTCATGGTCATTGAGAGGCTCGTCAAGCACCACTCAGCGTGGTTTCACTTTATAGACAATAGAGCCCGCCTCCCTCCGCACAGACTTCCCTGGCCAAACAGTGCGTTGTCCTCACCATCAGACCACACTTGTGTGACTTCTGGCAAGTGGAGACCATGGAAACAGAGGATCTACACTTTTTACTGGATGCATTTCTGTATTGTCGTAAATGTCTCCTACTGCTTCTGCTGCTGCTGCTAAGTCACTTCAGTCGTGTCCGACTGAATCTTTATTCATTAGGAACTAATCTTCTCCTCAGTTGATTGATTCTGATTCTGAGAATAGACTTGGGTTTGGAAACTGGCCAAGGATTGTCACTTTAAGTTACGTAAATGACCCCTGCCTTCTGCTTAACCATTTTTGATATATTTCTATTATAACTTGTTAAGCAACAGTCTTGATGACTCTCCATCCTTTTCCTAAGTCAACCCTACATTGACTGCCTCCCAATTTTGCTGCCTATTATCGTAGTTTTGACTACCTTGCTTATGGAGGAAATAGCATACGTTACCATATAGATTTAAAATACCTAAGTATAGGGACTTTCCTGGTTGGTCTGGAGGTTAAGAAACCACCTTCCAATACAGGAGATGTGGATTTGATCCCTGGTCCTGGAACTAAGATCCCACACACCATGGGGTAACTAAGCTTGCATGCAGCAACCAAGACCCAGCATAGTCAAAAATTATAAAATAAAATACCTAAGTATAAGCATGCGTGCCAAGTCACTTCAGTCGTGTCTGACTCTTTGAAACCCTATGAAAGATAGCCCGCCAGGCTCCTCTATCCATGGGATTCTCCAGGCAAGAATACTGGAGTGGGTTGCCATGCTCTCCTCCAGGGGATCTTCCTGATCCAGAGATCGAACCCATGTCTCTAATGTCTCCTGCATTTGGCAGCCAGGTTCTTTACCACTAGCGCCACCTGGGAAGCCCTACTGAAGTACATAACCCCCAAAAGAGCATGCCCTCTGACTGAGGGGAGCAACAGCTGTCCTAACAGTTTAAACTCACCATCATTCCCCACCTCACCTTCACCCTCCCTGAAGATGACAACCACAACCCTTGGTGATCATCATGTCAGCTGGTTTGAATATTAATAAGCTGGAGTAGATCAAAGTCTTAATGTGGTCAGTCGCCAATCAGCAGTCTGTGTACAGGGTTCAGGGGCAGATCCCTACCACCTTACCTTCCATACAGCAGACCAAGGAATGTGAGTTTAAAGTAGGAGCGTGTGGCTGCTCTTGGATCACTCCTCTCCGCCTCCACTCATGGTAAAGCCAAGCCCTTATAATGGCCTTTAAGAACCCACATGGTCAGCCACCTACCACCTCTCCAGCCTCATCTCCTACCACTCTTGCCCAGCAACCTGCTCCGGTCACATTGCTCCTTGAGCAAACCAAGCACTCTCCCACCTCAGGGCCTTTGCAATTTCTGTTACCCCTCCGTGTCCCCAGGGCTCACCCCCCTACTTCTTCAGGTCTGTGCTCAAACATGGGAGTGAGAAGCGGTGCTGTCTTTAAGCAAATGGGTGAGTGCATTCTAAACGAGGATGGTTTGGAGCTTGTCTAAGAGAAAAATGAATAGAAGGATCAAAGGAAGAAACACAAACATAGCCATAGTCACAGTTAAAGTTACAGTTACATATTTATAGCTATAGTTACATATACAGACATAATTAGTGGTTCACCCACAGTGGTTACTCTGGTGTGGGTGAGTGGCTGAAAGGTGTCCTGGTGAGGCTCTGCTTCCTGAATGCTGGCTGTACCAGATATAATATATTCAGCTTGTGAAAATATTCATCATATAAGCACTCTTCTGAATGTATGTTTATTTATATGTCCATAGGACATACACCCCAAACATGCACACTAACATTGGAGAGCAAATATTAGTATCCCCAGGAAACCCAAAGAACTTATTTTCCTCTCCTCTCTCTGCTAAAGACTTACCATCCCATGGTTTCCCTGGTCAGAATTATATTAAACAGCAACATCGAGAAGCCAGACGTGATCACCTGCAGAAACAATTTCAGCAAAAGGTCATCAGAGCAGCAGGACCTTGGTGACCTTCTCCAAAGCCATTTTTCACACATTTAGTTGGTGGCAGTTCAGACCCCAGACATCAGCTCTGTCTTCCCGCTCTGTCTTTCCCGGCCCCCTGCACTTCCTAGTAGTCCCTGGTGTTTCACGGACAATGCTAAGTCCTCGTCTATTTTGAGATGAGAATCTTCAAAGAAGCATTTAATTTCCAAATTTTTCAAAAGAGGAGGCACACAGCTAAGATCACACTCCTCTCTCTCCAGGGCAACAGCAGAGCAAGAATACCTGTTTCCATCTTGTCTTAGCTGCACAAGAACCCCCAAGGGCAGAAGTATCCATTCACCCATTCCCAGATCCTCCAGCTAAAAACCGAGCTGCCGACCCACCTTAGCCAACAGCACTGTCTCTTGCCCTGTCCTAATGTCCCTGTCTTTCTGGCCCAATGCACACATTCTGAGAAACCAGGTTCTTCCTAAGAGAGGGAGCAATGAAATCATTAATTATTTGCAAACATCTAGGAGAAGGCAATGGCAAGCCACTCCAGTACTCTTGCCTAGAAAATCGCATGGACGGAGAAGCCTGGTGGGCTGCAGTCCGTGGAGTCACTACTAGTCGGACACGACTGAGCGACTTCACTTTCACACATTGGAGAAGAAAATGGCAGCCCACTCCAGTGTTCTTGCCTGGAGAATCCAGGGATGGCGGAGCCTGGTCAGCTACCGTCTATGGGGTCGCATAGAGTCGGACACGACTGAAGCGACTTAGCAGCAGCAGCAGCAGGAGGCAGTAAATGGGCTTCCCTGGTGGCTCAGCAGTAAAGAACCCACCTGCAACGCAGGAGGCAAAAGAGATAAGGGTTTGATCCCTGGGTCGAGAAGATCCCCTGAAGGAGGGCATGACAACCCACTCCAGTATTCTTGCTGGAAAACCCCGTGGACAGAGGAGCCTGACGGGCTATGACCGATGGGGTCGCACACAGTCAGACATGACTGAAGCAGTGACAGAGCAGAACACAGGAGGCAAAGGAGAGAAAAGAGTTATTCCACATTTCTCAGAGCTAGAAATTCCAAAAAAAACCCTCTTAAAAGTGGCAGTAATGGGACTCAGACTCCCAAGATGCCTCTAAAAAGTCAACACAAAAAGTTTTGAGAACCAAAGACCAACTCTGGAATGCTGGCTCAGGTAAGATTTTTTTTTTCCTCCCGGGATTCTGCACTCTGGAATGCAAAGCAGCTTCTGTGAGGAAAGTTACCCTAAGAACTTGCTTCTCTGCAATGAGAAGTAAAAAGCAGGCTGTATCAGGACAGGTCACTCAGGCTGCATGTCCTCAGAGATATCAACTACCATCTCACTCAAAGGGATGTCAAGTCCTGTCTTGGAGGCCTCTTTGGGTCCCAAGATGGGAACAAGGCAGCAAGCAGATGGTTAGAAGAAGGGAGTATGGTGGTCCAGTGTTTAAGAATCCATCTTCCAATTCAGGGGACATGGGTTCGATACCTGGTCAGGGAACAAAGGTCCCATGTGTTGTGGGGCAACTAAGCTCGTGCAACCACAATGAATGAGCCTGTGCACCACGAATGGAGAAAGACCACACTGCAAAGAAGACCCAGTGCAGCCAAACATGTTTTCAAACAATTTAAAAAACAAGAAGGAGGCAGTATGTTTGATGAGTCTCACCTTCACTTGTTTACCATCTCAAAAAGAAGCCTGGAAATATAAACCTGGAACTCTCAGTATAAAAACCTTGTGAGATCTTAGAACCTTTGTAATAGTTTATTCATTTAAGGTCACTTTCTATTTGCTTCCCTGTATTGATTTGCAGCTAAAAACCTTGACAACAAAAAAGAACCTGTGGTGTCTTCAGGAACAAAAAAAGAAGTGACAACAAAGTCAGAGAGACAGCAGCAAAGCAGAATGCAAAGGACAAGAAGAACCGTTTCTCAAAGTGAAAACGGAGTGCTGGCTTTTATCTCAAAGAGCTTTTATCTCAAAGGGCAGCTCTTCTTCCCCCATCCTCCCTTCTTTTTGTTTGACATTTTATTTAGGACTTTTGCATCTATGGTCATACATGAAGTGGGCCTAAAATTTTATTATCTTGTAATGAGATTGTCTAGTTTTGGAAACAAGGTTATACAAACCACATAAGCTAATACATCAGCCTCCCTGCTTCTTTTTCTGTAAAGGATAAAGACGGTCTTTACTGGGGTCTCCACTCTGACCTGACCACCCCTGGACCTGGAGGTTCTAGTTGAAAGTGAAAAAGTGAAAGTGTTAGTCACTCAGTCGCATCTGACTCTTTGTGACCCCATGGATGTAGCCCATCAGGCTCCTCTGTCTATGGGATTTCCCAGGAATAGTACTGGAGCGGGTTGCCACTTCCTACTCCAGGGGATCTTCCCAACCCAGGGATCAAACCCAGGTCTCCTGCATTGCAGACAGATTCTTTACATCTGAGTCACCAGGGAAGCCCTAATTGGGGTGGCCTTTAATGGCCATTGTCCTAATCAAATCCTCTCTTTCTCCTGGATTCAAGTTTATTATTTTCATTTTTTTCCAAAAATATCTTTCATCTAGGTTTTCCATTCATTAACATTCAGCAGCAGTTTGTAGAAATATTATTTTATCTCATTTGTGCCCATTTTTATCATCTTCCCTTTTATTCTTACTTTATCATTTTCTCATACTTTTTTTTTTCTCTCTCCTTCTTTAGTCTCAACCAAAGTTAATCTTAACCTCATTAATCCCTCTTTACTTTTGCAGCTTCCTGCACATTTCCTGGGAGAGTGCCAACAGAGATTTATTTCTTGGGATTGCTGAAAAAGCCTCTGTTGTACTGAGGGAGGTTAGCAACGGCAGCTTGGCATTAATGGAACAACTCATGAAATTTCTGAAGCCTTTCTTAACTCTTCACCATTATCTTCATCTCCTTTACCCTTTTTACCAGCTCTTGTCTTTTTTTTGCCAACTTTATTAAGGAATAAAGTTGGCAAATGTAACTGTATCTATTTCAATTGTACACCGTGACTGGATAGACATATACATACGTACATGGCCTTCTCTGACTGGCTTCTCTAATGGCTTTTTAAAATTATGTTTTTATTTATTTGATGGTGCCAGGTCCTAGTTGTGGCATGTCAGATCTAGTTCCCTGACCAGGGATGGAACTGGGGCCCCCTGCCTTGGGAGCTTGGAGTCTTAGCCAATGGACCACCAGGGAAGTCCTTCTGGTGGCTTTTTCCACATGACTTTCAGGCTCCTCTGTGACACTGTCACCTCCCACATGCCCTGCAACAGTCACAGCCGAGGACTTATGTCTCTAGCCCTCCGCAGGCTTCTTTCAGCTCAGAAGGAATCTCGTCTGCCGTGAAATAGACAGCTGGCCTGCTTGTTCCTATTAACCGCACCTTTTGCCAAGAAAAACACCTCTGAAAAATTTCAAACCAGCCCTGACTTGAAAATAAGGTTGGTTTAGTAGCCAGACTGGTGCCTTTCCATCTGCCGCTTCCTGGAAACGTTTGCATGGTCTCCTGCCATTCTCCTGGGCCCCTCTTTCAAACATCTCTATATTTTCCCCCCTCATGGAGCAAATTTTCTGCTGGCTGAGACACTCAGTGAAATCTCACAAAAAGATCTGTCTTATTTCTGTAGGGAATTTACAGTGACCTTGTTTGTTCGATAGCACTCCTGGGGAGTTAGATGGGCCACTTTTTAATCTATTTCCAGAAGGACCCTTAGTTCCTTAGGCTTCTCTGCTTTCTGGGTTTTGTTTTTGTTTTTTGTTTTATGTGAACCATTTTTTAAAAGTCTTTATTGAATCTGTGGGCTTCCCAGGTGGCGCTAGTGATAAAGAACCCACCTGTCAATGCAGGAGATGTAAGAGACATGGGTTTGATCCCTGGGTCAGGAAGATCCCTTCGAGGAGGGCATGGCAACCCACTCCAGTATTCTTGCCAGGAGAATCCCATGGACAACGGAGCCTGGCGGGCTACTGTCCATGAGGCTGCAGAGTTGGACACTACTGAAGCGACAATGTGCTTACATGCATTGAATCTGATACAATATCGCTTCTGTTTTTTATGTTTTATTTTGTCGGCCACAAGGCATGTGGGCTCTCAGCTCCTCAACCTGGGACTGAACCCCTCCCCCCTGAATTGGAAGGTAAAGTCTTAACCATTGGACGGCCAGGGAGATCCCTTCTCTGCTTTACTTCCATAACCAGCCCCAGCCATCAGCTTTCTTTTTAAAAGCATTTCTCATTCCCCCCACCTCCTGCCCCATCCCGTGTGTGTGTGTGTGTGTGTGTGTATCACACACACAGTCACCAAAGTTCGACCACTTCACAAAAGTCACTGTATAAGGGATGAATAGCAGCCGGTCACACTTCACTGAGGGGCGGACACTGGGCAGGTGGCCAGCCCAACTTACCCACACACCGACCTCACCCTGTATGAACTTCAAATTCATGCCTCAGCAAATCAACAGCTTTCCATATGCAATGAGCCTTCAGGGCTGCTCAAAACACTGGAAAGTGTGAATGATAAATCTGCTTGTGCCAAGAGTCCACTTCACTTATAATTCCACTGAGGAACAAACAGAAGCCAGGAATAGCTGACTATGCAGGTCTGGGTACTGAATGTCCCACGCACAGACACCTGAGGGCAGAACTTGAGAGGTGCAATCGACTCCCTAAGCTCAGAGGTGGGGAAACTGACCCAGAGACAGTGTGTGACTTGACTCCAGGGCCTGGCAACTTCATGTCAGGGAGCCGTGGAGCTCTGACTCCCAGGTCAGCTTCCTCTCACAGCCAGAGAGGACCCAAGGGAGCTCCATATAGCCTTTTTGAAAATAAGAATCCACTAAAAGCCGGGACTCAAATATCTGCAAACCCATGTCTGCAGCAGCGTTATTCACAATAGCTAAAATCTGGAAGCAACCCAAGTGTCCATCAAGGGATGAATGAGTAAGCTAAACCTGGTATATATGTACAGTGGAATGTTTTTCAGCCTTAAAGAGAAAGGAAATTTTGACATATGCTACCACATGGGTGAACCTAGAAGACATTAAGCTCAGTAAAATCAACAAGACACAGATAAGGACTATATGATTCCACTTATATGATGTACTTAGAACAGCCGAACTCGTAGAGGTAGAAAGCAGAACGAATTTTACCAGAATCTGAGGACAGGAGTGGGAAGTTAGCATTTAATGGGTATAGAGTTTCAATTTAGGTTGATGAAAAAATTCTGGAGATGGATGTCAGTAAAAGCATAAACTTTTTTTTTTAACCTTTAAAATGGCTAAAATCTGCTCATGAGAAAGACTCCAAGTTACTCTTGGGACTTGCCATTCAAGAGATGGGAGTAGCAGCCATTACTGCCAATTATTGTTCTTGCGTTCGAACGGCATTTTAAAAAATACAAATGTTTCCCCAAAGAAGAAAGAGTCCTGTGGTCGCAGGAATGTCTCCCTTGCGCACATGCAGATCTGAATGACAAACACCAGGACCCGCCACAGTCTGGGCTGCCAACAACAGCAGAACTCAATACATTGTGTCAACGGCGGGGCTTTGAACTTCCTGGCTGTGTCAACGGATGTCACAACCTCTGTGTTCTTTAAACAGATTTTGGTATTTAAAGCAGATCAGGTTTGTTTTTTAAACATTCATTTCGATCCTGAGACAAATTTCCTGTTTGTTTAAAGGAAAATAAAGAGGAGCAGTTGTTAGTGGGAACCTGCCAGAGTCAAGGATTTGGAAGAGAATCAGAAATTTAGCTTTATTGTTTATTATTGTTTTGATGTGGTTGTTGTCTGTTGAAATATATATGACTTAAGGAAAATGTGTCCATGTCAGCACATGTATGAGGTCCTTCACCATAACTGCCCCAGTTTCAGCCAGGCACCTCCCACATAAACAGGTTATAGTTTTTCAAACACTGTTGCATCCCATCTCTTGCCTTTGCCCAGCAATTCTCTCCACTTGGGATAGTTTCATAGGCTTCCTCAAACAATTCCTACTCACCTTTTGAAAATACATTTCTAGAAATCTTTTCCTGACCCTGACCGCCATTCATAGATCCGAGTGGATCAGGAACTTCTAGGGGCTTTCATAACCCCGTATCATTGCACATGCCAAATTCTACTGAAGTGGTAGTCTCCCCAACCAGGATGTGAGCTATTCATCTTCCTATGTTCAGGGCCCAGCAACAGAGACTTGCTTATGGTAAGTGCCTGAAACGTTTTAAGCAAATACACTCAATCATCAGAGCTGCTAACATAACCCCAAAGGTCAAGATGTTGTTGATTTTCAAATCAATTTTCATATATTAGGGACCACTGGAACCCGGACCTGAGAACCATGAAGACAAACCCTTGGTCCCTCATCTGTGCTTCTTTGACCAATTATCTCCAATTTTAGTATATGTGCTGCCGAAGCGAGCATGACCAATTATCTCCACTGAGAAGATCTGAGATCTTGGCTCTCTGGTTCCAAGTTTAAAAATGCCAGAGAAGTGCTCGCTTCTGCAGCAATATACTACAATTGGAACGATACAGAGACTAGCATGGCCCCTGCGCAAGGATGACACGCAAATTCGTGAAGCGTTCCATATTTTTAAAAGGTATATATGACAAACCCACAGCAAATATTATCCTCAATGGTGAAAAACTGAAAGCATTTCCCCTAAAGTCAGGAACAAGACAAGGGTGCCCACTCTCACCACTACTATTCAACATAGTTCTGGAAGTTTTGGCCACAGCAATCAGAGCGGAAAAAGACATAAAAGGAATACAAATTGGAAAAGAAGAAGTAAAACTTTCACTGTTCGCTGATGACATGATCCTCTACAGAGAAAACCCTAAAGACTCTACCAGAAAACTACTAGAGGTAATCAATGAAAATAGTAAAGTTGCAGGATATAAAATCAACACACAGAAATCCCTTGCATTCCTATACACTAATAATGAGAAAATAGAGAAATTAAGGAAACTATTCCATTTACTGTTGCAACGAAAAGAATTAAATACTTAGGAATATACCTACCTAAGGAAACAAAAGACTTGTACATAGAAAAATATAAAACACTAGTGAAAGTAATCAAAGAGGACACTAATAGATGGAGAAATATACCGTGTTCGTGGATTGGAAGATTAAATATTGTAAAAATGAGTATACTACCCAAAGTAACTTATACATTCAATGCAATCCCTATCAAGCTACCAACGATATTTTTCACAGAACTAGAACAAATAATCTCACAATTTGTATGGAAATACAAAAAACCTCGACTAGCCAAAGCAATCTTGAGGAAGAAGAATGGAACTGGGGGAATTAACCTGCCGGACTTCAGGCTCTACTACAAAGCCACAGTCATCAAGACAGCATGGTACTGGCATAAAGACAGAAATATAGATCAGTGGAACAAAATAGAAAGCCCAGAGATAAATCCACGCACCTATGGACACCTTATCTTTGACAAAGGAGGCAAGAATATAAAATGGAAAAAAGACAGTCTCTTTAACAAGTGGTGCTGGGAAAACTGGTCAGCCACTTGTAAAAGAATGAAACTAGAACACTTCCTAACACCATACACCAAAATAAACTCAAAATGGATTAGAGAGCTAAATGTAAGACCAGATTCTATAAAACTCCTAGAGGAGAACGTAGGCAAAACACTCTCCGACATAAATCACAGCAGGAGGATCCTCCAAGACCCACCTCCCAGAATATTGGAAATAAAAGCAAAAATAAACAAATGGGACCTAATTAAAATCAAAAGCTTCTGCACAGCAAAGGAAACTATAAGCAAGGTGAAAAGACAGCCTTCAGAATGGGAGAAAATAATAGCAAATGAAGCAACTGATAAAGGATTAATCTCCAAAATATACAAGCAGCTCCTGCAGCTCAATTCTAGAAAAATAAGTGACCCAATCAAAAAATGGGCCAAAGAACTAAACAGACATTTCTCCAAAGAAGACATAAAGATGGCTAACAAACCCATGAAAAAATGCTCAACATCCCTCATAATCAGAGAAATGCAAATCAAAACCACAATGAGATACCATTTCACACCAGTCAGAATGGCTGCTATCCAAAAGTCTACATGCAATAAATGCTGGAGAGGATGTGGAGAGAAAGGAACCCTCTTACACTGTTGGTGGGAATGCAAACTAGTACAGCCACTATGGAGAAGAGTGTGGAGATTCCTCAAAAAACTGGAAATAGAACTGCCATATGATCCAGCAATTGCACTCCTGGGCATACACAACGAGGAAACCAGAATTGAAAGAGACACACGTACTCCAATGTTCATTGCAGCACTGTTTATAATAGCCAGGACATGGAAGCAACCTAGATGTCCATCTGCAGACGAATGGATAAGAAAGCTTTGGTACATATACACAATGGAGTATTACTCAGCCATTAAAAAGAATGCATTTGAATCAGTTCTAATGAGGTGGATGAAACTGGAGCCTATTATACAGAGTGAAGTAAGCCAGAAAGAAAAACACCAATACAGTATACTAACACATATATATGGAATTTAGAAAGATGCAAATGATAACCCTGTATACGAGACAGCAAAAGAGATACAGATGTATAGAACAGTCTTTGGGACTCTGTGGGAGAGGGTGAGGGTGGGATGATTTGGGAGAATGGCATTGAAACACGTATGTTGTCATATGTGAAACGAATCACCAGTTCAGGGTCGATGCATGTTACAGGATGCTCAGGGCTGGTGTGCGGGGATGACCCAGAGGGAGGATAAAGGGAGGAGGGAGGTGGGAGGGGGGTTCAGGAAGGGGAACTCATGTACACCCGGGGTGGATTCATGTCAATGTATGGCAAAACCAACCAATATAATATTGTAAAATAATTAGCCTCCAATAAAAAAAAAAAGAGAGAGAGAGAGAAAAAAAAAAACAAGAAAAAAAAATCCCAGAGAAGATTCTGACTGGTCGCTGAATCACCTGACTATCCTGGGAAACAGAGTAAGGTAAGAACATGCAAGCTCACCCTTGAACGTCATGGTGGGAATGGAGGAAGCAACATTTCTCCGGAGGAAGGTAGGGAAAGTGGTGGGCAGAAAGAAGAACAGCTGTCTTCTATACCCTTACCATCAACACCATCTGGGAGCCTGGAGGAAAGGCCGGATCTCGGGCCCCACCCCAGACTGCCTGAGCACCATCTACAAGGGAACAGCCCTTCCTCCCCTGGTGAGACTCATCACGCTGAAATGTGAGGGATTCTGCTCCATACGGTTCACCTCTAACACTGTCCAGATGGTGCTGTCCCATCTCCCCAGACGGGCGGACTCTAGCTTTCTCACACGCTGTACGCACATGTGTCAGACCGTCCTGGAGTCCATCTGTGTCACAGATTCACATATGAATGTTACCAGCCGCGCCTGTCTTTTAGGTTCAAGAGTAAATCTAACAAAAATGTATAATCTGAGAGCAGGCTCTCTTTTTCGCCTGGGACCAAAGAAACTATTCCAAATCCATTAGACAGAAACCACAGCTAAAGCTGACATCTCTGTTCGTTGTTTTTAAAACACTGAATTAATTTAATATCAATCCTGTGATTTATTCCAGGATCAGTGTAATTACTAATGACAGACAAATCATGCTAAACTCCAGGCACAGCTATTAACAGTGTCTGGTATCACCTCATTAAAATATACAATTCACCATTATTTTTCCAGGTATCGAAAAACAACACTGGGGATTTCCCTGGTGGTCCAGTGGCTAAGACTCCGAGCTCCCAATGCAGGGGGCCTAGGTTCGATCCCTTGTCAGGGAATTAGACCCCACATACTGCAACTAAAAGCCAGAGCAGCCAAATAAATAAACAAATATAAAGAATAAAGGAATAGTGTGTTCAGATTATCTAATTTCTCCCTTAAATTTCAACACTTTAAAGATGTCATTCCATGTCTGTTGGTATTCATAGCTTCAGCTGAAAAGTCAATTACTTTTTAAATTTAAGGTGTCTTTTTCCTCTGGTTGATTTTAAGATTTTCTCTATCTTTGGTTTTCAACAGTTTAACTAGGATATGCCTAAAGATACTTCCTTTGCTTTTTTTCTAAATATTTATTTATATATTTGGTTATGCTGGGTCTTAGTAGCTGCGTGTGGGATCTACTTCCCTGAACAGTGATCAAACCCAGTGCCCCTGCATTGGGAATGTGGAGTTTTAGCTACTGGACCACCAGGGAAGTCCTGATACTTACTTTTCTTTGTATTTTTTGCTTGGGTTTGGTGAGATTCTTGAAGCTGTGGGTTGATGTCTTTCAGCAGTGTTAGAAAATTCACAGCCATTATTCCTTCATACATTGCTTCTCTCCTCATCTTCTAGAACTCCAATTACCTATATATTAGACTTTGAGAAGTGAAGTGGTTTATGGGGTTCTCAAGGACAGATAATCACGATGGTGTGATCACTCACCTAGAGCCAGACATCCTGGAATGTGAAGTCAAGTGGGCCTTAGGAAGCATCACTATGAACAAAGCTAGTGGAGGTGATGGAATTCCAGTTGAGCTATTTCAAATCCTAAAAGATGATAATGTGAAACTGCTGCATTCAATATGCCAGCAAATTTGGAAAACTCAGCAGTGGCCACAGGACTGGAAAAGGTCAGTTTTCATTCCAATCCCAAAGAAAGGCAATGCAAAAGAATGTTCAAACTACCGCACAATTGCATTCATCTCACACGCTAGTAAAGTCATGCTCAAAGCCAGGCTTCAGCAATACATGAACCGTGAACTTCCAGATGTTCAAGCTGGATTTAGAAAAGGCAGAGAAACCAGAGATCAAATTGCTAACATCTGAAAAAGCAAGAGAGTTCCAGAAAAACATCTATTTCTGCTTTATTGACTATGTCAAAGCCTTTGACTGTATGGATCACAATAAACTGTGGAAAATTCTGAAAGAGAAGGGCATACCAGACCACCTGACCTGCCTCTTGAGAAACCTGTATGCAGGTCAGGAAGCAACAGTTAGAACTGGACATGGAACAACAGACTGGTTCCAAATAAGAAAAGGAGTACGTCAAGGCTGTATATTGTCACCCCGCTTATTTAACTTATATGCAGAGTACATCATGAGAAACGCTGTGCTGGAGGAAGCACAAGCTGGAATCAAGATTGCCGGGAGAAATATCAATAACCTCAGATATGCAGATGACACCACCCTTATGGCAGAAAGTGAAGAAGAACTAAGCCTCTTGATGAAAGTGAAAGAGGACAGTGAAAAAGTTGGCTTGAAGCTCAACATTCAGAAAACTAAGACATCTGGTCCCATCACTTCATGGCAAATAGATGGGGAAACAGTGGAAACAGTGGCTGACTTTATTTTTCTGGGCTCCAAAATCACTGCTGATGGTGACTGCAGCCATGAAATTAAAAGACACTTATTCCTTGGAAGGAAAGTTATGACCAACCTAGACAGCATATTAAAAAGCAGAGATATTACTTTGTAGAAAAAGGTCCGTCTAGTCAAGGCTATGGTTTTTCCAGTGGTTATGTATGGATGTGAGAGTTGGACTATAAAGAAAGCTGAGTGCCGAAGAATTGATGCTTTTGAACTGTGGTGCTGGAGAAGACTCTTGAGAGTCCCTTGGACAGCAAGGAGATCCAACTGGTCCATCCTAAAGGAGATCAGTCTTGAGTATTCATTGGAAGGATTGATGTTGAAGCTGAAACTCCAATACTTTGGTCACCTGATGCAAAGAGCTGACTCATCTGAAAAGACCCTGATGCTGGGAAATATTGAGGGCAGGAGGAGAAGGGGACGACAGAGGATGAGATGGTTGGATGGCATCACCGACTCAATGGATATGGGTTTGAGTGGACTCCGGGAGTTGGTGATGGACAGGGAGGCCTGGCGTGCTGCGGTTCATGGGGTCACAAAGAGTCGGACATGACTGAGCGACTGAACTGAAGACTTTGAGAATTTCCTCCATGTCTCTTATGCTTTTTTCTGTACTTCCAAATTTTTTCTCTCTGTACTTCACTAATTCTGTGACGCTAAGTCCAATCTGTTCTTAAATCCATCCACTAAGTTATTAATTTGACATATAGTTTTTCAGTTCAGTAATAACTTTGATTTTTTTTTTACAGATTCCAATTTTGCAATGAAATTCCATCATTTAATTCATACTTTCCTCAATTTTCTTTAACATATTCTTCATCATCACTTTAAGTTATCGCTAGCTCTAAAATCCAGATCCTTTGTGTTTACATTCTCAGTATTTTGTTCACTTATCAGTCAATGTTCCTGCCTCTTCACATGTCTACAACTTTGAGTTTTTATTTTTTGACCATACCAAGCGACATCCAGAACTTCTCTGAATGGGGATCAAACCTGTGCCCTTGCAGTGGAAGCATGGTGCCTTAACCACGGATCATCAGAGAAGTCCTCTACAACTTAATATGTCAAACACTGTGTATAAAGGATCTACAATCAAGGATTGAGTGAATCAGATGGGCTGTAGCTCTAGTAAGGCTTAATTCACCTCTTCTTCACCTAGTCCTTCAGGTGTGGCCCTCTGAGACTTATGCTTAAGAGCTTGGTCTGTCTTCTCAGTCCTGTAAGTTCTGCCTTTCAAAAATTGTGACCGTAGCTTTTTAGCTTCTCATCCCACGTAGATTCAAAATATGGCAACAGTCTTTAGGTGAAGACTCATCATATATTTGCTTCAGACTCCTCTTTCCAGCAAGATTTTGTCTCTCTTAGAGAAGGAACTTATGGTTGCCAGGGATGAGGGAAGGAACAGTTAGGGAGTTTGGGATGAACATGTACATACTGCTATATTTAAAATCAATAACCATCAGGGACCTACTGGATAGCACAGGGAACTCTGCTCAATGGACGGGAGGGGAGTTTGGGGGAGAATGGATACATGTAGGTGTATGGCTGAGTCCCTTTGCTGTCCACCTGAAACTATCGTAACACTGTTAATTGGCTATACACCAATATAAAATATAAAGCTAAAAAAGTTTGAGTGCTGTAAAAAAAAAACACCACCAGAATTTGTTTCCTAGTACCCCCCAATATTATGAGCTTTTGCTTTGCCTTCCTGGGTGAGCCTGCATCCCCCAGAACTGCTTCAGAGCTCAGCAAATGTCTCTTGGGAATACTGGACTTGCCTTTGGGGCTCCTCTCCTTTCCAACCCATCAAGTCAGTTCCACACGACTGCCAAAAGATCTGCTAGTTTCTCCTTCCCACAGAATATTTCCTCTTCTTGGACCAAGTCAGATCCTTAGGCCACACCCAGAATCAACAATTATCCTTCACCCTCCAACCCCACTCTGGGAAAAACAATAACCTGTGCTACTTAGTAAACCCAGGCAGGGTTCTTCCTTCTCTGGAAATATATCTAATTTGGTTCTCATTGCCTTCATAGATCTCTGATTTCTTTAAAAATATAATATTTTGCAATTGATTTGTTTTTCTCCCAGTTGTTTCAGTTGAATGTTGTCCTGTCACAATGCACAACATTCTACTCTGAGGCAGAGGATTTCCCTTTGTTACACAGAAAGGGAAAACTAAGACACACAGAGATGGTAAGGCACTGCTTTTCAAACCAGGTTTGGCTGACCACAATTTCCCTAGAGCCACCTAGGACGTCATGGTGGCATGGTGGGGCGGTGGTGGGGGGGGAATGTTTTTAAGAAATAATTCTGTTTATTCATTTATTTATGGCTATGCTGAGTCTCAGTTGCTGCTTGGGCTTTTCTCTAGTTGGGGTGAGCAGGGGCTACTCTTTAGTTGAAGTATGAGGGCTTCTCACTGCAGTGGCTTCTCGTTGCAGAGCACAGGCTCCAGGGCATGCAGGCTTCAACAGTCACGACAAGCGGACTCAGTAGTTGCAGCTTCCTGGGCTCTAGAGCAGTTTCAATAGTTGAGGGGCATGGACTCGGTTGCTCCTCGGCATATGGGATCTTCCCTGATCAGGCATCAAACCCCTGTCTCCCGCACTGGCAGACAGATTCTTTAGCTAGGTGGGGTTTTATCTGATTTGTTCTGAACACCTTCCTGATCAGTAACAATCATATTAACTCATCGTTACAATTTTAATTGGCTTTGTCTTTTTATTATAGTCTAGGATCTTGTATCCGGAGAAGGCAATGGCAAGCCACTCCAGTACTCTTGCCTAGAAAATCCCATGGACGGAGGAGCCTGGGTAGGCTGCAGTCCATGGGGTCGCTACGAGTCAGACATGACTGAGCGACTTCACTTTCACACGTTGGAGAAGGAAATGGCAACCCACTCCAGTGTTCTTGCCTGGAGAATCCCAGGGACGGGGGAGCCTGGTGGGACACGACACACAGAGTCGGACACGACTGAAGTGACTTAGCAGTAGCAGCAGGATCTTGTATGTAACAGCCAGCAGCAACGGGACTTTCTCAAACGCCCCGTCTCCTCCTCTTCAGACAGAGTCAGATATGACGCAACTGACGATGATTAATTGGGCAAACTGGAGGTGAGAGGAACACACGGTTTTCTTTCCTCACGCTTCTCTCTGCCTTGGGGGAGGAAAATCTTCTGCCTTTCATCCTTTCAATCTCTTCCAAGATCACTCTAGTGGGAAAAATTATTCATCTGATTGTATACTTGATGAGGCTCATTACACTAGTTAGTGGGACTCCAGCGCTTTAAAGGCAAGAATCCAAACTCCACACGGTTTATTTCTTCTCTGGAATCCATGCCATAAAATTCTCTTTACCCTCTGTCTCCACCTGTTGGGATGGGAGTGGAGGGTGGAGAGGAAGGCATGCCTCCTACAAGGAACAGAAAGCCGTATGTCTCTAAACCAAGGCTGAGTTTTTCAATTCCACTGTTTCCCACTTGCCTACTATTCCTTGTCCACATGTTCTTTCCTTTTTATTAATATAATTTATTTATTTATTTTTGGCTGTGTAGGGTCTTTGTTGCGGTGCGTGGGCTTTCTATAGTTCAGAGAGCAGACGCTACGTTCTAGTTGCAGTACGCAGGCTTGCCACTGCAGTGGCTTCTCTTGCTGCAGACCACAGGCTTTAGGTGAACAGGCTTCAGTAGTTGCAGCATGTGGGCTCTGTCGTTTCAGCTCCCAGACTCTAGAGCACAGGCTCAGTACTTGCAACACATGGTCTTAGATGCTCCGAGGCATGTGGGATCTTCCTGGATCACGGATCGAACTCTTGTCTCCTGCCTTGCAGGCGGATTCTTTACCACTGAGCTACCAGAGAAGTCTCATATGTTCTCTTCGTCCACATCCCAAGAAAGGAGGCCAAATGGACAGAAGAATTCAAATGCCAAAACTCTGAAATCTTTAACACATGCTGTGTGCTGAAAAGACCTGTGACTTTTTATACCATTTGGCACTGGTCCTTTGGTTTCACTTTTAGAAATCTGTGGACCTTTGGATCTTTTATCTGGGACCCGCAATCTTCCTGGATCAGCAGTGCCAGAAAGTACTGGCTCTCCCTGAGAGCTGGGTGTCAGACTTTTCTCTTGAGTACTCAAACATTTCTCAAGAGGCCATATTAATGTCATGTCTGCTGAAGCGGTGTTCCTTGGCACCTTTGGGGTGGGGCCTTTCATCTATCTCTGTGGGCATTCCAGTTCTGCTCATTCTAAAACACCTGAATTTGTTGGTTGTTTTGTTTTCTATAACATACTATAATTCTTTAAATAAAGGGGCTATTGGGACTTCCCTGGTGATCCAGTGGTTAAGATTTCACCTTCCAGTGCAGGGGGTGCGAGTTCAATCCCTGGTTAGGAAGCTAAGATCCCACATCACTCAAAACATTAAACGGAAACAGTACTGTAACAAATTCAATAAACACTTTAAAAATGGTCCACATCAAAAAATAAAAATCTAAAAAATAAATAAATAAAGGGGCTACAATTTGCCAAGTATTGCTTCTTCTTTTTTTTTTTTCTTCCCAAGTATTGTTTCTTTGCAAGTATAAAGGGCAAAACGATATACTCAGAACATCCAATTGTTGAAGACAAAGGAAGAATTTGAGACTAATCTTCCTTCAAATTCAATTCAGTGACAGCCTGGTACAGACTCGATACATTCTTTACTCCAATACTTTTTTTCAACTTTCTCAGTCCCATTCTATTCAGTGTGTCAGTCGCTCCGTCATCTAGGACTCTCTGCAAGCCCATGGACTGCAGTCCACCAGGCTCCTCTGTTAATGGGATTCTCCAGGCAAGAATACCAAAGTGGGTTGCCATTCCCTTCTCCAGGGGATCTTCCTGACCCAAGGACTGAACCCGGGTCTCCTGCATTGCAGGCAGATTCTCTACCATCTGAGCCACCAGGAAAGCCCATTCTATTCAGTAAATGTACTCACCTACTGACAGACTTACTTTTGTAAAGATGGATTTCTGCCAAAGTTATTTTTCAAACTTTTTTCCTGTTGATTAAAATGTTCAGTCTCCCAGCTAAGCAGTTACTCTGTGCTTCTGGAAAGAAGAGGACCCAAGTGTTTTTATTTTCTAAGTTATTTCGATTCACTCAAAGAATGGATCTAATCACTGTCATCAAAGTTTAAGAATGAGATTAATTTAAGCGCAAATGAGCTTTAAATTAAAACACCGTAATTATACTTACTCCAAGGCCATGAGGATTTTTTTTCAATCTCCATTTAGCAATAGCTTCACATTATTGTTATACTTAATACTTGGGCTTCCCTTGTGACTCAGCTGGTAAAGAATCTGCCTGCAATGCGGGAGACCTGGGTTCGAGCCCTGGGTTGGGAAGATCCCCTGGAAAAGGGAAAGACTACCCACTGCAGTATTCTGGCCTGGAGAATTCCATGGACTACATAGCCCATGGTGTCACAAAGAGTCAGACACGACTGAGTGACTTTCACTTTCATATTGTTATACTTGGAAATAACGGAAGTGAAAGAATAGATTTGCCAAAAGATATACAGCAAGACCCACTTGCAGGGAATTCCCTGGCAGTCCAGTGGTTAAGATTCCATGGTTCCACTGCAAGGGGCATGGGTTCAATTCCTGGTTGGGGAACTAAGCTCTCGCATGCCAGGCAGTGCAGCCAAAAAAAGAGAGAGAGAGAGAAAGGAAAAAAAGAGAAAAAATCTGCTTGCAATGTTTCAAGATAGGAAATGTGGTACTCATTTGGTACAAAACCTTTTTGCTACTTTTAACCTGCCTCTTTTCTTAATCCCAACAATTCCTGAAGGAGGATCAGTTGGGAGAAGGGAGTCCATGATGTCAAGGGCTGTACACCAGATCCAGGTCTGATCACACCCAGTTTCACATGACCAGAGTCAGAATGCCTTAGAAACAGACAAAGTTTGCACAAGACTCACTCTACCAGCTCAGTTCCACCTGAGGGATTTAGGTAAACCATGAAGCCTTTCTAGCACTTGCCAGCCAACTCTTGGCACTCACTGCAAAATGTCAGTGGGTCACCCATGCACTCTTGGCACTCAAGGCAAAATGTCAGTGGGTCACCCGTGCACTCTTTGCCTATGAATTAAATTGTGTGCCTGTCCTCCACCCTAAATTCATGTTGAAACCTTACCTTCCAGTGTTATGGTATTTGGAGATGGGGCCCTTGGAAGGTAATTAGGGTTAGATGAGCTCATGAGGGTGGGGTCCTCGTGATGGGCTTAGTGACCTCATAAGGAAAGATCAGAGAGCTTGCTCCCTCTCTGCCATGTGAAGATGTAGACCGAAGACCACCATCTGCAACCCAAGGAGAAAGCTCCCATCAGAGACCGGCCCTGCTGGCACCTTGATCCTGGACTTCTCAGCCTCTCAAACTGTGAGAAATAAATGTGTGTTGTTCAAGCCTCCCAATCTATGACATTTTATTATGGCAGCCAGAGCTAAGACATTATTCCTTGCTCTTTTGGAGAGTGTAAAAAAGGAAAGCTAAAAAAACAACAAACTGCTTCAGAAGCAGCTTTCACTGAACTAGAAAGGAAAGAGGAAAAGGGCTTTGAATTATTGCTAGAACGAAGCTAAGGTCAAATTCCCTTTGCTAGGAACTAAAGAGATAAAAAGGAAAGGTAAGAAACTGCCCCTAGCACCCCCCTATTCTAGGTTAGCCACTTCCAGAGGTTACTAAGAAAATGCTTTCTATATCCTGTGATAAGTGCTAAGATGTGGGTATGGGATTCCCAGGTGGTGCAGTGGTAAAGAATCTGCCTGCCCATGCAGGAGGCAGGGGTTCAACCCCTGGATCGGGAAGATGCCCTGGAGGAGGAAATGGCAGCCCACTCCAGTGTTCTTGCCTCAGAAATCCCACGGACAGAGGAGCCTGGCGGACTACAGTCGCAAAGAGTTGGATACAACTGACTGAGCACACACTCAGGCCAAGACATGGGTGTACCCAATTATGGGAACGAGTCCCACATTGAGATTATTCCTGAGCTGGTGCTGAAAGACAGTTAAGAATTACCAGGTGAGGAAAGGTGGAAAAGGCTTTCTACATAGAAGGAACAGTATGAGCAAGCTCACAAACTCTAAGCCACTGGGTGTTAGTATTATCGGAAGTGGAAAGTGTGAGGTGGGTGGAGGCCACCATTAAAGCCAAAGAAAACCTGAAGAGAAAGGAAAAAACCAATGGCTGGAAACCCCTTTTTCCTTGCAAGGTATTGAAAACAAAAATCCCATGGGAATTCTATTCACTTAAAGACCATGGGCAAGAACCTCCCTAGCAGTTCAGTGGTTAAGACTCTGCACTTCCAATGCAGGGGGTGAGGATTTGACCCCTAGTCAGGGAACTAGGATCCCACAAGCTGCACAGTGTGGCCAAAGACACACAAAAAATCCCCAAAACCATGGGCAGCCAGGGCCAGGACAACGGGGCATATAGTTTCATCAGATGTCTGGACTTGGGACTTCAGAAGAGCTCACCTTAATCTGTTTTTGAGCCACGTCTATGAGACAGCCTCGGGACTGTGAGAGTCCCCAGTGCCCCCTTGATACACCACAAACTCACTGACTAACCTCAGGCTGGCCATTCTGCACTCTGGATTTCAGTTTCCCCATCCCTAAGACAAAGGAATCACCTGTAAAGCATTTCTCAGGAATTACATTTTACTCTTTCCCTGACAACTTTTTTTGAAAGGGACAGGGCGAATGTGATTTACTTCTTGACTTGTTCCAGTAAGAATTTTCAAGAAGCTTAAAAAGACAGTGTTACAGATCCAACATGTCTGTAGGAAGTAGATAAGAGAGATGAAGGGATCAGGAAAACAAAGATAGGGAAGCAGAGATGAGGCTGTTACGCCAAATCCACGCCAGATACATCTACCTTCATGGTGGGGAGGGGGCACACAGCAGAGGAAGCAGCGGCTCAGGAGTTTCACTGCAGCCAAAGCCAAGAAGGTCCATGATCAGACACACAACATGTATCCCCAAGAGGCAGGTGACCTACTGCATGGGAGAAGCCACTTAATGTTAACCGGCTTTTTTTCTTTTTGGTAATTGAGTATAGTTACTTTACAATGCTGTGTTAGTTTCTGCTGTACATGAAGTGAATCAGCTACATGCATACATATATCCCCTCCCTTTCGGACCTCACTCCCACCCTCCACCCCACCTGTCTAAGTCACTGCAGAACATCGAGCTGAGCTCTCTGCCCTCAGGTTCCCACTAGCCATCTATTTTCACACAAGGCAGCGCACACAAGCCAATCCCAGTCCCCCAGGCCGTCTCCCCGCCCTGGGTCCACACACCCATTCCCTATGTCAGCATCTCTATTCCTGCCTGGCAAATAGGTCCATCTGTACCATTTTTCTAGATTTCACACATACACATTAGTAGACGATATTTGTTTTTCTCTTTCTGACCTACTTTACTGTGTGTGACACTCTATGGGTCCATCTATGTCTCTACAAATGACCCAGTTTCATTCTTTTTTAAGGCTGAGTAATATCCATAACCAGTCAATCGTAAAGGAAATCAACCCTGAATATTCATTAGAAGGACAGATGCTGAAGCTAAAACTCCAATACTTTGGCCACCTGATGTGAAGAACTGACTCACTGGAAGACCCTGACACTGGGAAAGACTGAAGGCAGGAGGAGAAGGGGACGACAGAGGATAAGATGGTTGGAGGGCATCACTGACTCAATGGGCATGAGTCTGAGCAAGCTCTGGGAGTTGGTGATGGACAGGGAAGCCTGTTGTGCTGCAGTCCATGGGGTCGTGAAGAGTCGGACATGACTTGGCGACTGAACAACAACAAAATATCCCTAATGTTAATCTGTTTCCGAAGTTTAAACTGTAAACATAGTTATACACACACACACACATATATATAGTTATATGTTATATATATACAGTTATATACATATCTAGTTATATACATATCTAGTTATATACATATATATGTGTGTGTATATATGTTATATATATACAGTTATATACATACATAGATACATACATATATATATATATACACACACACACACACTTTTTTTCCGCAATACTCAGAGATCAGTTAACTTAGAAAACCTGGGCAGCTGGCTAGAGTGAGGCGGTCCCCATGTGATTTACAAGGAGTATCCCCTGAACAATTAGAAAACTAAGAACAGAGCAATCTGCACTGTGGTCCTGCCTGGGTTCCATCAAAGAAACCAGGAAGCCTGAGTGCAGGGAGCGATCATGGACCCACCCTCCTCCAGGTGCAGCCAGGAGCCTATTGAATGCCCCGCTCCGTCAAGGAGAGAGGGTTCAGCGGAGGCTACTACTTACTGAAGAAACACTGAAGCCTGTGGAGCAGAGGCAGAACAATAAATACTTCTGCAATGCTACCAGGAAGCCTGAGCTCACTTTCTTTGCCTTGGCACTGAGCTGAATATTGATTAGAAATCCTCTCCAACCGTGACATTCAAGAGAACTGGTGTCCAGGGCCCAGATCAGCAAGGTACCAGCCTGTGGGCTCTTCTCTTTCTTCAGTAAATGAAACCCATGGCCATCTGCAGTATAAAGACAGGGTCAAGGTCAGAGTCGGGAGGGTCTGCTGGCCCCAACACCTGGGCTTCCCAGGGACCAGCTGGAGAGGCGGCTCAGGTGTGTTTTCTAAGGACCGCACCCTTGTAGCACCCACGTTAGACTTGTAAAAATCGAATTATAACACAAATACAGTAAAGTGCACGACGAGCTTAAATTTAAAGTGTGGGGCTTGTTGAATGTTTACATCTTTAAATACCCATGTAACCACTGCCAGAAAGAAAAGAAACCCTTTCAGCATCTCACAAGGTTCTTTCCCAATCAATACATCCAAATCACTTTTGTGGCTATAGGCTCTTTTATCGCAGTGTACTGGTCCATTGTATGGCTCAGTTCAGTTCAGTCGCTCAGTCGTGTCTGACTCTCCGTGACCCCATGAATCACAGCATGCCAGGCCTCCCTGTCCATCACCAACTCCCGGAGTTCACTCAAACTCATGTCCACAGAGTTGGTGATACCATCCAGCCATCTCATTCTCTGTCGTCCCCTTCTCCTCCCGCCCCGTATGGCTAGGCCAAAATTTATTTCTCCTTGACTGACGTATGGACTACTTCCTCCAGATTGAGGCTGTTATGAGTAAAACTACTGTGGATATTCCTATTATGGATTTTTTAAAAAATAAGTCTTACTGACATAGAATGCACATATGATAAAATTCACCCTGTTAGAAGTGTACCATTCCACAGTTGTTTAGTATGGGAAATTCCGTGGAGGTCCAATGGTTAGGACTCAGTGCTCTCACTGCCATGGCATGCGTTCAGCCCCTGACTGGGGAACTAAGATTCCACAAGCTGCATGGTGTGGCAAAAAAAAAAAAAAGTTTTTTACTCTATACACAGAGTCATGGGACCATCACCTCTAATTCCCTACCACCTAACGTGCCTTGCTGCTGGTATACATTTTCATTTCTCATGGGTATAAACCAAGGCTGCCTAGTCATAACAAATCTTGTTTAGCTTCAGTGTTTTCTAAACCAGGCATTATTTCAAATCCTCACCCACACTTGGTATTGTCAGTCTCTTTAATTTTAGCCATTCTGGTGGGTGTGTGGCTCTACATCAGATTTAAAACCACTTCTGTCTCAAATCCCCATCCTCTGACAACCAAACTAGCACAGACTGAAAGCTGCATTTCCCTACTGAAGGCTCACCCATCAACCTTTAGGACTGCTGCTTCCTCTTTTTCTTTCTTTTTCAGAATAGACATCTGTGACTTCCAAAATGTTAGATCAAATGATAAATGAGGTTCCCTGAGTTACTTGAAAAAAGAACTTTAAAACATATGATGCCACTTGAATCTGGTCATTTTAAATTCCTCTTGACACTAGATTGTCAAACTGGAACAAAGCAGAAGTGAAGGTTTTCTAACGATACAAGTCAGCAGCTCTCAAATTGTAGCCAAATCCAAAATACAAAGAGTACTTCAAACATTTCTTCACCTGCAAGGGAAAAGCTTATTCTTTTCAATTAATATGAGCAAACTTTAACTGCTCAACATACATTATTTCCAACAAAGGTCCGTGTAGTCAGAGCTATGGTTTTTCCAGTAGTCATGTACGGATATGAGAGTTGGACCAAAGAGAAGGCTGAGCGCCGAAGAATTGATGCTTTCAAATTGTGGTGCTAGAGAAGACTCTTGAGAGTCCCTTGGACAGCAAGGAGATCAAACCAGTCAATAGTAAAGGAAATCAACCCTGAATATTCATTGGAAGGATTGATGCTGAAGCTGTAATACTTTGGCCACCTGATGCGAAGAGCCGACTCATTGGAAAAGACCCTGATGCTGGGGAAGATTGAGGATGGGAGGAGAAGGGGATGACAGAGGATGAGATGGTTGGATGGCATCACCGGCTCTATGGACATGAGTTTGTGCAAACTTTGGGAGATAGTGAAGGATAAGGAAGCCAGGCGTGCTGCAGTCTATGGGGTCGCAAAGAGTCAGACAGGACTAAGCAGCTGAGCAACAACAACAGTACATTATTTCATATAATCCCTGTAATATTTCTGTGAAAGTTATACAATTATTCCCATTTTACAGATGAGAAAACTGACACATCCAGAGGCTAAGGAAACTTTTCAAAGTTACATTGTTGGAGAGTGGGATTTTCTCCCAATCCTCTCTGTCGCAGGGCTCTTTGTCACTTCCCTCTGCTGTCTCATCTTCTCAGCCTGGACTGTGACAGGTCACTCTATGAATCTCTGTTGACTATATCAACTTCCCACAGAGCAACTTGAAAAATTTTTTTTTCAGTGAAAAGAAAACCTTCATAGGAGATCTGAGTATTGAAATGGAGTCATGATTATATAATTCTTAGAGTGAACAGTCAACTGTCTAAGCATAACTTGAAAATAAGAATAAGCGTGACTGGCTTCACAAAAGATGCGTTAGGACTTGACTGGATCTGAGTGGTTCACATGGTGAAGCTCAACTCAGATGTCAGAGCAGGGATACACCAGTAGAAGAAGCACCATTTCTCTGGGCTCAGAACTGGGCTAGTTTTTCCCTTCAAGTGAGAGTCAGAGACGTGCTCACCACCTCAAGGCTTGCATTCCTATCTTATAAACCCTACTGTAAGCAGTGTCAGCACTCCTGTTCCAAACTGCCAAACGTATGCTCCCACCTGACCATGCCAGAGCTTTTTACTTCTCTCTGTGCACCCTGAAAATGTTAGGATTTGGTGGGATCGGGAGGTTCAAGAGAGAGGGAATATATATATACATGGAGCTGATTTGTTTTGTTGTATAGCAGAAACTAACACAACATTGTAAAGCAATTATACTTCAATAAAAAAATAATAAATGAAAAAAACTCTGTAAGGGCCGATGGGAAAAAAATCTAACAGTGGATACATATGTTAATACAGGCACAATTGATTCACTTTGCTGTACAGCAGAAACTAACACAACACTGAAATCAACCATGTCCGTGGGTGCATGCTAAGTATTGTCCAACTCTTTGAGACCCCATGGACTGTAGCCCTCCAGGCTCCTCTATCCACGGGATTCTCCAGGCAAGAATACTGGAGTGGGTTGCCATGCCCTCCTCCAGGGGATCTTCCTGACCTAGGGATCAAACCTATTTCTCTTGCATCTCCTGCATTGGCAGACACATTCTTTACCACCAGTGCCACTTGGGAAGTCCTAAATCAACCATACTCTAATAAAAAAAAAATTTTTTTTAAGATAAACAATACAGGATTGTTAGGATTTAGGAGCTCAGCACTTTGAGAGGGAACATTTTGGCAATTATTCCATTTCCCTTTTCATTGGAATACGCTTGATATGATCTGTCCTTCACAGATAGCTAGAACACTAAAGACATTAGAAAAGAAGTTCATTTCAAATAACTGAAGGAGGAGTGTCTCCTTGTATCCCCTGCAACACCCCCAGAAGTCCCATGACAAGAAGACAGATGTGGATATGTAGCCAGAGACAGCCTGTTCCTCTCATAATATGCTACTCCAAACCCCCAGATGTGCGCAGAAACAATCAAACACAATTACACATGTGTTCTAACACATGGTCATATGTGGTCTAGCTGACATATCTGCTTCCCAGATGGCGCCAGTGATAAAGAACCCAACTGCTAATGCAGGAGACGCAGGTTCAATCCCCGGGTCAGGAAGATCCCCTGGAGGAGGGCATGGCAACCCACTCCACTATTCTTGTCTGGAGAATCCCATGGACAGAGGAGCCTGGCAGGCTACAGCCCATAGCTTCGCAAAGAACCGGACACAAATAAAGTGATTTAGTACATCTTACATAATATCAGGCAATTAACTGTTGATTGTAAAAAACCTTTTCTGCCACACATTGACTAACAGACTGGCTGTTTTGGTGTCATATAACAGCTTGTGTTCAATACGGAACTGCCTGGCCTTACAGTCTGACGCAGCCTACTTAGAGAAAAACAAAAACAACATCAGGAATCTTAACCTAAAGAGCCACTGGGTCACTTTAAAGTGCTGATGGAGAGTCGGGGTGAGGGGGCAGGGGGGTGGGGAGCAAGTCTGGACTACTTTTGGTAAGGGAGGGCATTTTCAACAGAAAAAAAACAATCTATGCGATGTTAGTTGCTCAGTCATGTTAGTTGCTCTTTGAGACCCCATGGACTGTAACCCGTCATGCTTCTCTGTCCAAGAAGTTCTCCAGGAAAGAATACTGGGGTGGGTTGCCTTTCCCTTCTCCAAGGGATCATCCCTGACCTGGGGATCGAATCTGGGTCTCCCGCATTGCAGGCAAATTCTTTATCATCGGAGCTACTGGAACTTTAAGCAAATTCCACTTTGGGGGATAAAACAGGAGAACAAGTATGGGGCAAGATCCAGGGGGGTACTTGGGGCCACCAGGGGGCCAGGTCACCAAGATGTCTCTAAGGCATTGTGGGAGAGAGGTTATTTGCCCAAAATGGCACCAAGTAGATGTCTACTAAGTTTTTCAAATCCACATGTCATTCTTTTCTATTATCATGCGTCAAAACTTAGCTTTCCCAGACTTCCCTAGTGGTCCATTGCTTAAGACTCCAAGTTCCCAATGCAGCAGGCCTGGGTTCCATGCCTGGTCGCAAGTAAGACCTGGCACAGCCAAATATTAAAAAACACAAAACAAAACTTAGCTTTCCCATAATGAAAGTTTGCTCCTTCTGATTTCCCAAAAACTGTTTTATTTTATTAGCTCTGACTGCCAGCTCATTCTCCAGTGACACAGGCCTGAAGCTTGTCCTCTGGTTTGGGCACATACAGATGGTGAAGTGCACCCTGCTAATAACCTTGTGTCCAGCCACACCCTGGGGAACTTGGATCTCATGATTAGGACAAAAGCTCTTCATAAGGAAAAATGAACTCAAACAGGATTAATGGCACAGCTAAAGACAGAGGCACATACATTATAAGAGCATAACTGGGAGCAGTGGAAGGGACTTTACAAGATACGTGCAGAATTGTACCTTTATTTCTGATGTGAGTACACAAGCCTGCAAAGATGCATAAAATAAGCATTCACTCAGCCATCATTTATTGTATCCACAATGAACCAAGGAAACATCAATTCATCCCCACAGTGGAGGTCTTGTAAACTTTCCCAATTAACTGCTCTTTGTATTGCCAATAACTTTAATTTAGGTATTATAAATTATCTTGGATACTGATAGAATTCCTATAAACCTTGCAGTCAGAACATGGGCAGAAATTCCGGGTATTTCCTTTAAGGCAAATTCATTCAGGTCAAAAGTTGAGAAGTCCAGAATCGTTATCACATTTTTGCTGCAGAGAACACTGTGATGATCAATGGCACTAAAAATAGCCCAGAAAAGAATCAGGAGTTCATAATCGGAAACAAGAAAAAACAACAGCCTTATCCAAAATAGCAAAATGTCCGTTAACATCACTCACTTCCCTAGGAATTATTTTGACGAAAGGAAATGGAATTTAATTTTCCCCCTCAGTCCAAAACTGTATGTCCCCCTCTCACGTGTCCTCTGGGAAAACCTTGCTTATAAACGAATAATTCCCAGATAACCAGTTTCTTGCTGACTGTTTCCATTTAGTTCAACAAACACAGAGCAGCTTCTGAACTTGCTATTTCATGCTCCCGTCGCCTCAGCGGTGATGTCATGGAAAGACATAGACATGTTATTATTGCCCAGTTAGAGACTGTAAAGGAAATTATGCTGCTGCCTCTAAGTTTCCATTTTCCATGAAAAATTTTTTCTCATTGCCCTAGCCACTTAGACTGTGAAAAAGAAAAATTATTTAATTAGGAAACAGTCATAATTAGATTTTGTAAGCGCACTCTTTCAACATAAAAGTTACAGCTAAAAAGAAAAATTAAAAAAAAAAAAAGCTACAGCTACATTGGGTTGAATAATTTCTTTTCATCAGACCATTCCAGAACACATCAAGGTGCTGAATAACAGTTTGAGGAAGAAAATAAAGAAATATGAACTGCTACCCAACTGTTAGAACTGGACATGGAACAACAGACTGGTTCCAAATAGGAAAAGGTGTACGTCAAGGTTGTATATTGTCACCTTGCTTATTTAACTTATATGCAGAGTACATCATGAGGAACGCTGGGCTGGAAGAAGCACAAGCTGGAATCAAGATTGCCGGGAGAAATATCAATAACCTCAGATATGCAGATGACACTACCCTTATGGCAGAAAGTGAAGAGGAACTCAAAAGCCTCTTGATGAAAGTGAAAGAGGAGAGTGAAAAGGTTGGCTTGAAGCTCAACATTCAGAAAACAAAGATCATGGCATCTGGTCCCATCACTTCATGGGAAATAGATGGAAAAACAGTGGAAACAGTGTCAGACTTTGTTTTTTTGGGCTCCAAAATCACTGCAGATGCTGATTGCAGCCATGAAATTAAAAGACGCTTGCTCCTTGGAAGGAAAGTTATGACCAACCTTGATAGTATATTAAAAAGCAGAGACATTACTTTGCCAACCAAGGTCCGTCTAGTCAAGGCAATGGTTTTTCCCGTGGTCATGTATGGATGTGAGAGTTAGACTGTGAAGAAGGCTGATCGCCGAAGAATCGATGCTTTTGAACTGTGGTGCTGGAGAAGACTCTTGAGAGTCCCTTATACTGCAAGGATATCCAACCAGTCCATTCTAGAGGAGATCAATCCTGGGTGTTCATTGGAAGGACTGATGCTAAAGCTGAAACTGCAATACTTTGGCCACCTCATGCGATGAGTTGACTCACTGGAAAAGACTCTGATGCTGGGAAAGGTTGGGGGCGGGAGGAGAAGGGGACGACGGAGAATGAGATGGCTGGATGGCATCACCGACTCTGTGGACATGAGTTTGAGTGTACTCCGGGAGTTGGTGATGGATAGGGAGGCCTGGCATGCTGTGATTCATGGGGTCGCGGAGAGTCGGACACAACTGAGCGACTGAACTGAACTGAACTGAACCCAGAAAGTAATCTGTTCAAATGAGATTTTAAATGTGACAGGAAGAACGAGTGTGGAGTCTAAAGAAGCTGAGAAAATAGGAAGAAATGCAAATACCGAAGTGAGGGGAAGGGCTTCCTAGGTGGCACAGTGGTTAAAGAATCTGCCTGCCAATGAAGGAGACGCAGGAGACTCAAGTTCGATCCCTGGGTCATGAAGATCCCCTGGAGTAGGAAAGGCAACCCATTTCAGCATTCTTGCCTGGAGAATCCCATAGACAGAGGAGCCTGGTGTGGGCTAGAGTCCATGGCGTCACAAAGAGTCAGATATGACTGAGCACTCAATACCAGTAATAAACTGAGGGGAGTAACCTTCTCTTTGGGGATTGCCTTTTACCACCTAGGAAGCAAGGAAAGACAGCAACAGGCTCCCCACACCCAACAGATGGTGATGAAGATGATGGGGACGATGATGATAAAGAAAAAGAAGTAACTGTGCTTGTTTCAGCAGCACCTATACCAAACCAGAACGACATGGAGAAGGATGACCCGCAAATTCACAAAGCAAATCTATATTTTTTGTAACTATGGGAGGTAACGGATGTTAACTAAATATACTGCGGTGATCATTTGTATATACTGCGGTGATCATTTGTATATACGAATATCAAATCACTATGTTGCACATCTTAAACTAATACCGTGCTATTTGACAGCTACATTTGTATGAAACTGGAAAGAAAAAAACAGTAAGAGTTGTAACAGAGTAGGAAGTAGAAGACAGAGGAGAACTAACGCTCCGTTCAGTGTAGACTAGATCTAGAGAGAGCAAAGTGTACTTCCAGGATCTTTTTGTAATCTGTGTGTGCGCATGCGCGCGTATGCACGCATGCGCAAACAAGCATGTATGCACCAGAAACTGAATCTACATCTATTCCAGAACCTGAAGGATTTGTTTACTTGTCGCTTTCTCAGAAGTTCAAGGTATGACTTCATGTGAAGCTCTGAAACTTCCCTGCAAATAGATCAGAAAAAAAACTTGATGGAAAAAAATGATGTTATTTAGAAGTTATGAAATCTGTGTGGTTCCATTATAAGAGACACAAGGCTGCTTCCTCTTTTTCCTTTTTGCAGTTCCACAAGAAACAGCAAGCATTTCCCCCATGGTCTTGGGAGACATTTGAAAATTCCAAACACCAAACCATCACAGCATCTGTTGAGGACATTTTCTCAAGTCCATCCTTTACTTAAAACACGTTGAAACTCACTTGGCCAAGTTTCCTTCTCAGTTCAATATCTTGGCAATAGGTCAAGAGAAATGTTAACATGTCACTGGGAAAAAGGAAGATGCCAGGTCATGCTCCTGAGACCTGGCCAAACAATCTGAGCAAGAGGAGGTCAAAACTCAGAGCAATTCCTATCCACTCAAGAGTTCTTCCCAAGAATAAATCAAAAGAAGGCTGCTACTTCGCAGCACAACCTTCTCAACTCTTTTAAGAGAAACTCCTAACCGGAAAAGAGTTCAGGACTGCGGTCCTTTTACTACACAAGGAAGTGTTGTTATGGAGACAGCTCTGCAGGCTCCCTTGGCAACCGCAGTGTATAATTAAGTCTGGTGGTCACGGAACAGCCAGAGGTGGTCTCCACGGAGACCTACAAACACACATTTTCACAGGCACAGCAACTGCTCTGAATCAATGACTCTTTATATAGGCAAAAAAACATTGTGAATGGTACATCAATTGCATCTTTTGTTAGGCAGTGTCTCATGAAATATGCTGTGAGAGAGTCTATTCTCCTGAGCTTTGATCTCTGAGCAGAGTCTGGAGCAGGCAGGTCCCAACTCAATTCACAATCTAGAACCAGCAAATACAAATGGAAAATACAGACTCGGGAAATCACGGGTTAATCTGGTGGAAGAATTAAACCAGGGGTCGATAGGGCCAAGGAGGGCCTGTCAGCTGCCCGACACTCACCATTCCAGGGCTGCCTAAATATTATTCAACCCTCTCTGAAAGTAGACATTATTATTATATTTGTTTACAGATGAGAAAACGAAGCGTACACCTAGAAAGTGTGGCCGAGCTGGGATTCAGAGCTAGTTCATAAATTCAATCTTGGCCAGGGTTTAAGTGATTCTACACCACGTTCTGTGTTTGCAATAGCACTCTGTGGTTTATCCTTACACACATTATCTCACAGGGGCTTCTGAGGTGGTGGTAGTGGTAAATAACCTGCCCTCCAATGCAGGAGATGCTGGAGACACGGGTTTGATCCCTGGTTTGGGAAGATCCCCTGGAGGAGAGCATGGCAACCCACTCCAGTATTCTTGCCTGGAGAATCCCATCGGCAGAGGAGCCTGGTGGGCTACAGTCCATGGGGTCACAAACAGTTGGACATGACTGAGCATGCACGCAACAACAACAACAAAAAACACCAAAGACTCTAAATAAGAACACAGATGAACATTCTGGTATAATCTTTATACATATCTTATGGCCTTTATACATAATGTATGTATGGTCTTTATATACAATCTTCCCCAGGAGAAGATGGAATTTGATAATAGAGATGAAAGTCCAATGGCTAAGTGGTTTCCTACTTTATTCTGATCAGTTCTATGAAAGACTTTTAAAATCTGGCACACGTTTTACTAAGTAGGCACTGACAATCAATGATATGGTTCCCAGCAGATCTTCATAACAGATGATCCTATAATTGGATGTAGACGCCATCAGCATTTAGTCCCAAGTATGAGACATTCCCTGTCAGAATCATGTTTTTTAATTATCTTTCTATCTTCTGGTCCAGATCCCTTGCTTTATGGACAAAAAAAACTGAGGACTAAAGGGGTTCAATGCATTGTGATCAAAGTCAGTCTTTCCTTCCCTGAATTCCCGGGAATCCCAGTTCCTCTGCCACATGACTCAGAGAACAGCCTGTCTACCTTCCCATGAGAGCATGTGTGCTCAGCCACGTCTGACACTTTGCAGCCCCATGGACTGTAGCCCACCTGGTTCCTCTGTCCATGGGATTTCCCAGACAAGAATACTGGCTTGATTTGTCATTTCCTCCTACAGGGATCTTCCCAACCCAGGGATCGATCCTGCATCTCCTGCACTGGCAGGCAGATTCTTTACCACTGAGCTACCTGGGAAGCCCTCTACCTTCAGGTAAAGCCCAGGAAAAAGGTTTTACATTTCCCCCACCACAAACACACTCCTTCCACTTCCCTTTGAAACTTATTTTCCAAATTTTCTCCTCCTTCTTTAGCATCATGAAATCTCTGTATCAGGGTGTCTCCTTTTCTACTTTCAAGCTCGCCCAAGTCCCTCTTTATCTAGAAAAGAAGTTATCTTCATTAGCTCTGCCCACCAACAGTCACAATCTTCTCTCCACATCTTAGTATTGTTGAATGTTTATGATCCCCTCTCCCCTACTCCCAATCCTGCCCTTTTCCTTAAGCTGTTTCCGCAAAGCTTAGCAAAGTGCCTGCTCTAGACTCTTCTCAGTGTGATCATTTTGACCTTTGGGTGGCATTCTGCTTTACTCCTTGCAATTCTCCTTTAGACCTCCCTGCTCAGAACTTCTCTGATCCCCTCTACCTTCCAGCTGTGACTTTTATTTCCTGCTCATTATTGGCCCCTGGCATCTCAGTTTCTCCCAGGCTAAGCCCTAGGACTCTGCTCTGCTCTCCCCAAATCCTTTCACTCTTTCAGTGAGCTCCCTGATGGATAGGGTTTCTTGATTTCAGCTGCATCTTTCTATAGGGGAAGCCCAAATGGACAAATTCCTGAACACTCACCTACATTTCACCCCATGTTTCCAACACAAAAGAGCTCCATGCAGATGTTTTATCACTATACACATCTGGCTAAAATGTATATCACCAGCTTTCTCCTAAAGGATGTTCTTTCATAATCACCCCCATTTCTGTTTGTTAAGGCCACAGATCTCATTTGTCTCTAGCAAAAACTTTGGAGTCACTTGTCACCTTCCATATTCATCACTGGGCTCCCCCAGTGGCTCAGTGGCAAAGAATCCACCAGTCAATGCAGGAGATGCAGATTCTATCCCGGGGTTGGGAAGATCCCCGGAGAAGGAAATGGCACCCCACTCCAGTATTCTCATCTGGGAAGTCTCCTGGACATAGGAGCCTGGTGGGCTACAGTCAATGGGATCACAAAGAGTTGGACACGACTTAGCGACTAAACAATAACAAACAACAATATTCATCATTCCTTTGTCCAAACTCCCTCAAATCTGTTCTAAAATGATAAGAGTCTTTGTCAGCTAATTTTATCACATCGCGTAACAGTTATGGGACAAATTGTATAATTAAAATTTATTTTCCTTCTAATTATAAGTCAGGCTTCCCAGGTGGCTGAGTGGTAAAGAATCCACCTGCCAATGCAGGAGATGCAGGACACTCGGGTTCCATCAAATTGTAAGTCAAGTTTGACCTTTCACCTTTCTTCCTGCCATCTCTACCTTGATTCACCTCTCTTCTAAATGCTTGGAAGTAATTTCCAATCTGTCTTAAGCACTGTCACCTTATTAATCTGCTTAAAACATTACCCTCAGGGGACCTCCCTGGTGGCCTAGTGGTTAGGATTCCAGGCTTTCACTGCCATGACTCGGGCTCAATCCCTGGTCAGGAAACTGAGATGCCACAAGCCACAAAGTGCAGCAAAAAAGAAAAAATTACCCTTGGTCAGTCTCATTCAGAAGTTCACAATGGTCTCTGTGGCTTGGCTTTTAGGGACTCCTATAAACTGACTCTTCTGTGCCCAACTTTCTCCTACTCCCCTGAAGTTCCTCCCAGTCTAATTTAATGTATTTCTTCCCATACATGCATACCAATGTTCAGTTCAGTTGCTCAGTCATGTCCAACTCTTTGTGACCCCATGAACCGCAGCACACCAGGCTTCCCTATCCATCACCAACTGCCGGAGTCTACCCAAACCCATGTCCAGTGAGTCGGTGATGCCATCCAACCATCTCATCCTCTGTCATCCCCTTCTCCTCCTGCCCTCAACCTTTCCCAGCAACAGGGTCTTCTCAAATGAGTCACTGCAGCACTATTTACAATAACCAAGAGATGGAAGCAACCTAAATGTCCATAGACAGAGGATGGATAAAGAAGATGCGATACATATAAACAACAGAATATTACGCAGCCATAAAAAAGGGAAATAATGCCATTTGCAGCAACATGGGCAGACCTAGAGACTGTCATACTAAGTGATATAAGTCAGATGGAGAAAGACAAATATTATATGATATCACCTGTATGTGTAATCTAAAAAATAATACAGATGAATCTATATACAAAAAGACTCACAAGAATAGAACATTATCATTATTGAGGGGGGAAAGGGGCGGGAAGGATAAATTGGAAGATTGGAATTGACACATACACACTGCTATATACAATATAGATAACTAGTAAGAACCTACTACAAAGCACGCATTGAGAACTCTATTCAACACTCTGTAATGACCTATATGGGAAAATAGTCTAACAATGAGTGGATATATGTATAACTAACTCACTTTGCTGTATAGCAGAAACTAACACAACATTGTAAATCAACCATGCATGCGTGCCTACTAAGTAGCGTCAGCCTTGTCTGATTCTTTGCAGCCCCATGAACTGTAGCCCGCCAGGCTCCTCTGTCCATGGGATTCTCCAGGCAAGAATACTGGAGTGGGCTGCCATGTCCTCCTCCAGGGGATCTTCCTGACCCAGGGATCAAACTTGTGTCTATTGGCAGGATTCTTTACCATCTGAGCCACCAGGGAAGCCTAAAATAGGCAGAAGCCCTCGGAAAGTGTTACCCCCAAACAAGTGAAGGATCAGATTCAGGGTCAGTAATTAGAGACAAGTCCCTGAAAACCAACCTGAAGCACATGGGCTCTGAGAACACTGGACACAAGAGCTCCTGACATAGGTTCTCCACCCTCTCCCTCCCTCTTACCTTAGCAAAGAAAATCCAGGCTGTGCACTGCCCCGGGGCCATAAGGCTTTTTAGCTTCATGGTGCTGAACATGAGAAAGAATCCTAAAAATCCGCTGCAAGGAGAAAACAGATTTTTTAAGTGAGACTTATCTTCCTGTAGCCAGTAGCTATTTTCTGTGACATTTTTTATTTACCTTTACAAACATTAGTCAATTTTTAGTTATGACAACACCTCTATCTCACCTCTGTTTTCTAGTGATCTTTGGATAAAAACATCAAAAGTTAAAAAAAAACCCATTAACTCTACTATGCCAAGGAGCTATGATGAGATCATTTCCCTGGAGGTGGGGAGTGGGTAGAGAAATCTGGGAGATCTCTGGGTAAATCATGAAAGAAAAAAAAAATCTGGAGGACAGTATCTCCTGCTCACTCCTATAATACTTCTGGAGTTTGGTGTTTTCAAGGCAGAGCTTCAACTTTTTTTTTCAAGCAAAACAAACTGTTAGGAAAAGATTTCCAAGGAAACACTCATGATATGAAGTCAGAGGGTGTGGACTGGCCCCTAGGTTCAAGGTAAGAACCGAGGGGATTCTGCTCCCACCCAGCTCATGAGCCCTGAGAGGGAGGGGTCCCATCTTGGATGTCTCTGTATTTCCCGAACAGACTCAAACAAGGTGTCTTGGTCTCGGCAGGCATTACATAAGTGTCTTGACAGGTGTACTTAGAAGCAGGTTGAACTGACTAAACCACCTAAGGCCAGATTTCACAGAAATGCGCGCCTTCACTTCATTAGATTCTATGAGCTCCCATTCTTGGGGCAGGACCAGAGATGGGGATTAGGTTTCCTCTGTGTACAGTCCAGCCCTTTGGGCCTAACAACCTGCAAAGTTTGCACAGTTCTGTCTCTGCAGGCATGGGAGCCAGCAGCCCAGCCCGCTCTGGATTAAGGCGTTGAGTCACCCCCACAGGAGCCCCTGTGGGGAAGCGGGAGGCTGGGAATCCAGTGACCTGCAATTCTGTTCCTGGCTGTGCTCACCGACCCTTGTAACCTTGACCAAATCCCCATTTTTTTTCCCCTTTTTTTCTTGCCCCAGGTTCGGTTCTGTGTTCTCAAAGCAGGAATAAGGGTAGTCATTTCATCCCACCTGAAGGGAATCAGATCTTCAGAAGAGAAAGGCCCCCCCAGCCCCAAGTCTCCTTTTACTAACAAGCAAACTAAGGCAGAGACACAATTAGGGTCCAGGTTTCCTGGCTCTTCCAAAGCTCTCCGCGGCCCTTCAGACCTGTGGAAATGTGTTCTCGGCTAGAGAGACGGAGTGAGATGCTCCGGGTGCCTGTGACTGTGAGGCTGGCAGGGGTCAGTGAGGTGGCTGGCCCTCCAGGGTTCCTCTTGGTGGCATCCATGCCCCGCAGCCCCATCATCACAGGTGCCTGGCTCTCACCCGCCATACCTCGGTCTGCTCAGGGCTCCTTCTGTCCTCTCCTGAGGGCACAGTTCCATGTCGACCCTTCCCCTCAGCACAGACTCTGCGAGAACTGAGCGACCCCTGTTCTGTGGCCAACATGCTCCTGAAAGTACCCATGAGTCCTTCCCATCACCTGACTTCCATGTTGGTTAATCATTTCTAAATGATTCATGGGTCCTGCCCTCATCCAGCTGTTCTACTTCCAGCTTGCCTGCCCGTCAATGTGGAGGAACTGCGTGGACCCCAGGAGTGAGGGAGCCTGGGGCTCCCTGCTAATGGGGCCTCTGACCCCTCAGGCCTCCACGACTCCTCCTGAACTCCCCCAGGATCTCTGACAGTGACCACTTTTAGTCTGAGATACAGTTACAGGGGAGCCATGAGATGATGTGGGGAAAACTGAGACATTCCTTTTTTAAAAATTTTACTATTTTTTTTTTATTTTTGGCTGTGCTGCGTCTTCGTTGTTGCACACAGGCTTTCTCTAGCTGCAGCGAGTGGTGGCAGTGGGGGAGGCTACTACTTGCGGAGCATGGGCTATAGGGCATACGGGCTTAGTTGCCCCATGGCACGTGGAATCTTCCCAGACCAGGGATTGAACCCGTGTCCCCTGCATTGGCAGGCGGATTCTTAACCACTGGACCAACAGGGAGGTCCCGACACATTCTTAAAAGAGGGTAAGCTCTGTGTGTGCTGAAGTGAGAGGTAGAATGTAATGGAGAGTTAAACTAACTCAAGTAAAGATTTCCAAATCTTTTAAATGAAAAAACCTGATTTTTCATGTTGGGTTATGAGACAGATTAAAAGGGACAGAAATGGAGGCAGAAGATCACCCCACAAAGCCATCATCCACAGGCCATGAACTCTGTTGCTCTGATCAAATTAACCAAACCTGGTGCCCTCCCTCCACACCCTGGTCACCCAATACAGCCAAATAACCAGGCTCAAAGGGAAGATCAATCCTGGGTGTTCATTGGAAGGACTGATGCTAAAGCTGAAACTCCAATACTTTGGCTACCTCATGCGACAAGTTGACTCACTGGAAAAGAGTCTGATGCTAGGAAAGGTTGGGGGCGGGAGGAGAAGGGGACGACAGAGAATGAGATGGCTGGATGGCATCACCGACTCTGTGGACATGAGTTTGAGTGAACTCCGGGAGTTGGTGATGGACAGGGAGGCCTGGCGTGCTGTGATTCATGGGGTCGCGGAGAGTCGGACACGACTGAGCGATTGAACTGAACTGAATGAGCCCATGGACACTCACACCACGAATCCTAGCTAAAAGGCAAGTGACAAGGCCTGACCAAAGACACAGGAACTGAGAAGGTGAATTCTGTCAGTGCTTTCCTGAAACTTCCCTGAGGATGATTTTTTTTTTAATCATTCTGAGGCTCAAATGCAGAAAAGTGTTAGCACTCAGTCATGTCTGACTCTTTTGCGACGCCATGGACTGGAGCCCACCAGGCACCTCTGTCCATGGGATTCTCCAGGCAAGAATACTGAAGTGGGGAGCCATTCCCTTTTCCAGGGGATCTTCCCCACCCAGGGATTGAACCTGGGTCTCCTGAAACTCCTGCATTGCAGGTAGATTCTTTACCATCTGAGCCACCAGGGAAGCCCCAAATGCAGGAGTATACTCTATAATAGTGAGTTTGTGTGTATGCTAACACACCCCCATCAGAAACAGCACCTAGCCTACATATCAGCTTTTTGACTATGTGAAGAATCACTGCTTCACAAGGCACAGTCTCTTTTGTGTGGGAACAAGTGGTTTGGCTTTCATGCAGCAATTGCTCCTGGTCTATTGACATTCTATTTACAGATAATAATGCCCACCATTGCTGGGCTGGGCAAGATGCTTAGAACTTTATGTACCTTATTTAATACACACAGTCATCCTGTATTTGTAAGATCTTTTCATTTTACAGATGAGAAAACTAAGGTTTGAGAGAACTAGGATAACTTGCCCAAAGACACAAAGGAGCAAACAGCAAGACTGGAATTCAACCCAAGTGTAGTCTTCCAAATATATCAGAATTCATGTTTTTGAGACTTCCCTGGTGGTCCAGAGGCTGACTCTGCACTCCCAATCCAGGCAGCCTGGCTTTGATCCCTGGTCAGGGAACTAGATCCCACATGCTGCAACTAACACCTGGTGCTGCCAAATAAATAATAAGAATGTTTTTAAAAATCATGATTAAAAATATAAAGAATCCATCCTTTGAGATTATCCGCAAAAGCCTTTCCATTTCTCAGCACAGGAAAGTCAAGTGAAGTGGGGCTCATGCAGGATAGAGGGGGGGTAGGATTGGATGAACTTCTGTTTATCTGTGATGCTTAGACATTCAGTCGTGTCCAACTCTTTGCAACCCCATGGACTGTAGCCAGCCCCATTCTTTGGTCCATGGGATTCTCTAGGCCAGAATCTTGGAGTGGGTTGCCATGCCCTCCTCCAGGGTATCTTCTCGATCCAGGGATTGAACCCATGTCTCCTGCATTTCCTGCACTGGCAGGTGAATTCTTTATCAGTAGCACCATAAATGTATCCATCTAACTGGTCCACATCTCTGATCCTTCCCAAGGCCAAATATTAGGGATCACCTTGTTGTCTAGATAGCTCCTAGCTGTTGGTTTCAAAATCTGTCTCTCAGAGTCTTAGGGTTCAGTCAAGGTTTTTTGGAGGTCACCCCTTAGAAACAAGAGAGAAGTTAAGGCAGAAGCTGACAGGGTGTGAATCTGCACCCGAATCTTGCCTTGAACTGAATCAGTTTCATCATTTTTACATACTGAAGTTCTGTTTAAGAACTGCTTGTGGGAGAGAAAAAAAGTGGGAGAGTTCTCTCACTCCTGCAATTCTGAAAACCACTGCTCTGGCCAAGACGATTATTCAGGACAGGGAACCTCGCAGGTCCCAGGCCAGCTCTGAGCATCCAAGAATGTCCTTTAACAACCCTCTGATGGCTGAGGGGGGAACCTTCCTCATTGGCACTGGGCACCATTTTCTTCTGCTGCACATTCAGGCAGTGAGCGTGGGCTTCACAAAGACACAGGTGGTAGTACAGAAACACACAGATCCACAGTGTGAGGGGCTTTACGAGCTGGGATTACCTGGCACAGCAGCTGCCGTGGAATCTGTAGAAATATAGGAACGGAAAGTCCAGGACGCTGAAGAGATCACCTGGTGGAAACAGCAAGAGTGAGACGCAAAGGCCAAAAGCCCCCTGCCCCCAGCTGCCCAGAAATGCACTATATCAGCGAATTCACTCCAGCATTCGAAGGTCTCCATGTCATCAGCACTGTCTTAATATATTAATAGTAGTATTAATATATAAGTATATATATATAAATATAATAATTAAGTCTCTTTAGTCATCTCTGACTCTTTGCGACCCCATGGACTGTAGCCCACCAGGCTCCTCTGTCCATGGGATTCTCCAGGCAAGAATACTGGAGTGGGTTGCCATGCCCTCCCCCAGGAGATCTTCCCAACCCAGGCATTGAACCTGTGTCCCTTGTGTCTCCTGCACTGGCAGGCAGGTTCTTTACCACTAGAGCCACCTGGGAAGCCCAAGTATGATGACACTTGTCACCCATTTAGTGAGAGCCTGCCCTGAGCAGGACCCTGTGTTAAAAGCTTTCCATATATTGTTTTTATCAATCCTTGTAACAATCTGTGAGGCTTTCTTATCCCCATTTCAACTGGAGCTCAGAGAAGTGAAGTGTCTGAGATTGCACAACTCTTGAACTCTGGAGCCAGAACATGGACCCTGGTCACTCCAAACCCTAAGATCTTTGCTCTTCACCAGGCAGCCACCTCTGCCTCAGCCAGAGTACAGGACAAAAAGAATCTTTATTTTTTTTTTTTTAAGACTTTTCTATTATTTTTTTCCTTATATCTAAAAAAGGATCATGAGTGCATGCCTCTGACATCTTTTCTCATTTTTGTGTTTTAATTACCACACAAAGAGAGCAGGGGCCAATGGCCATGCATACTCATTTTAGTTTAAGGTCCAAAGGGTACATTTATTTCTAGTGAAGTAAGTTCATTCTTTTAGTTCCACTTGGTGCAAGAGGAAAATCACACATATTGGCTGCTTCCCTCTCTGGAATTTGAACTTGGTCACAAACAAGAAGTCAGGAGATTAAAAAAGCAGAAAGCCTTCCAAAAATGTCCAGAGAGAAGGAATTAAGCATTTCCACGGCAGATAGCCTAATCCTTCCAAATCTTGGATTTCTGAGATTCTGGAGGCGCCAGGCCTTCAAGACCCCCTGGCCTGGGTCTGTCTCTCAGTTCTGGATGGTCTGGAGCCAGAAAGGCTGATTCTCCTGAGTATTCACAGCATAGTAGGGGCAGTGGAACATTCTTCATCACTTTTTCTTTTTTTAATTTTTAAATTAGAGGATAATTGCTTTACAATTGCTGTATTGGTTCCTGCCATACACCAACATGAATCAGCCATAGATATATACACACATGTCCCCTCCCTCCTGAACCTCCTCCTACCCCACACCCCTCCCACCTCTCTAGCTTGTCACAGAGCACCAGATTTGAGTTCCCAGTGAATTTCCACTGGCTTATACTAATGAACCTTTTTGCAGGACAGCAATGGAGAGGCAGACAGAGAACAGACTTATGGACAGGAGGTGGGTGAAGGAGAGGGTGGCATGAGTTGAGAGAGTAGCACCGAGACATACACATTACCATACATAAAATCAGATCACTAAGCTTATTAATCAAGAGTTTCAGAACAAAAGACACAGGGCAGGCTACACTTCCTCAGCCTTAAATGATCTCAAACGGTCTCTTCGCTGTTCATCTGAAACTATCACAACATTGTTAATTGGCTATATCCCAATACAAAATGATTTTTGTGTTAAAAAAAAATGATCTCAAATGATTCCACCATCAATTGGGAAAGAAAGGTGTGAATTCCATTTCTCTGGAGGGTTGTTTTTTTCTACTGTAACTATCATGATTTGGTTTGGTTTGGTTGGTGCATATGTACCTGTGTTTAAAGTGAGAGGGTCTTCAAGGATCTGGTTTTCTTACAGCCAATAAAAGACTAAGAGTTTTGGTTCTCTTTATATTTGGCCCCACTGAACACCTCTGTCATCAACTCGAGACTTGTTTGGGTGGAGGGACTTTGTAACCAACATCAGGCCCAGACGTGTAAAGTGCATGAAGAGCTCCACTGCTTCTGAAGGCCCTTTTCTTCCAGAAGTGACAGCCAGGGTAACCTTGAGCATCCAGATCCTAGCGGGTGGTCCCAACCCCCTCCCGGGAGGGTGGAAAGATGTTCTCAGAGGCTCTGTTCTGTCTCTTTAGTGACTGTTGGTTCTTGGCTTTTTCCCGACCTCCCTTTCAGAGTGAGGGAAACTGCAGTGCAGTCAGTGTGATCCGGAGGGCTAGGCAGAGAGAAACACATTAAACGCACGACCTCACGTTTCCTTGGGTGCTACTGCCTCACTCAGGGGAGGGGAACTGGGCTCCTGGTGCCCAGAACAGGGAGGCGGGGGCAAGGGGCAGTCTTGACAGCCCAGCCCAAGCTGTGAAGGGATCTAAAGGGCAGTGGGGTGGTCATTAGTAGATAGGGAGGGTGGAAGATAAAGCAAAAAAAATACCATCCTAAGGAATTGACCAGTTACATAATAATCCTCACCCAAATCCTAAAAATTGATCACGTAAATTATTGAGAGCAAGAGAGAGCATAGTTGGCTCTTCTCGTTGAGCCATTTCTAAAACCTCCACATATTTGTCATGTAGTTGATCCCATGACGGTCTCTTCTAGAACCATCCCATTCTTGACAGCAACGATTCTATGATTATTCATCACTTGTATCCACTGTGTCAGGGCCATCTCTGACAAATAACAAGTGCTAGTGAACCAAGAGTATCTGGGAGACCTCCTGCTTTCCCTACAGAGTATGTTCCAAACACTTTCCACTTGGCTCTGCTGGTCTTCAATCTCAAGTTTTATGTTAGTCGCTCAGTTATGTCCAACTCTTTGTGACCCCAGGGACTGTAGCCCACCAGGCTCCTCTATCCATGGGATTCTTCAAGAAAGAATACTGGAGTGGGTTGCCATTTCTTTCTCCAGGGGATCTCCCTGATCCAGAGATGAAATCTGGGCATCCTGCATTACAGGCAGATTCTTTATGGTCTGAGCCTCCAGGGAAGCCCAATCAATCTCAAATCGACCCCCAATGCTTCCCCTCTGATGACTTTAGCCGGCCTCCTTTTTTACTTTAACAGAGAGGGTGCACACAGCTTCTCAACTGTGCTACAAAATTAGCCCTGAAGATCTTGCAGTATGTGGCTAGCTGGACCCAACCACATAAGAACTAAACCCAGGAGCCTAAAAAAGGTGTAAGGATGCTCAAAAGACAACACTCCTTCACCACTAGGGCAGAACACCCACTTTAAGCACAAAGTAAGTGGTCCAAGCTTGTAAGCTTGTCCTGTGGCATCAACACACAGCTTACGCACCAAGGTCTGAGTTAAGTCTTCATCCTCATACTCCACGGTTAAAATTCTGCTGACTCTCTGAGGGAGTGAATCCCATCTCTCTGAAGATAATGGAGCATGAGATTGCGCCAGTGAAAAGTGTGGCAACGATCTTATTACATCCAAGAACAACTGATATTTGAACAGCAGGAAAATTTCCTCTCACCACATTTTAGTCCTTAGAATCAGTGGGAAAGCAGAAGGTCAGTTCCAAGATGTGGTGAGTACTGTTGGCTTTATCTCAGTACTGACAATAGACACCAGGTGACAAGGTCATTTCTGGTCAGATTCCTGCAAGTCCTCCTGCCCTTCTGGTTCTACGAAATGTTCTCTTTTGAAAATGCCACCACAGAGGGACCTCATACAAAGAGGAAATGCAAACTTTCAAACAGAGGAAGAATTTCTTTTCCCTACTCTTATCTAAAATAGTCCCAGGGGAAGCAAGGTTCCACGATTCTTGGAGCTTCTGCATGAACTGTGACTTTGAAAGATTAGAAGGAGATGTAGACCCCACTCACCAAGAAGCAAACCAAATGCCTGAAAGGGTAGAAGTATCAGGGTCTGCAACCAGGACACAGAGAACTGTCTACCTGGTCCCTACCTACTACCACGTCCCAGTGCACCCCAAAGGTGTGTGTCAAAGTCACACCATCTGCATCACAGGAAATCTTATCCTGCTAGCTACTCAGGAGTGAGGGAGAAGGGCAGCTCAGTCAAAAGCACTACTGAGAGACCATCACCCACCTAGGAGAGCAGCTAACACGAGACAGACGACACCAAAGGCTGGTGAAGACATGGAGTAACCAGAAGTCTCATGCATTACTGTGCAGGCTTACATGCTAAGTCACTTCAGTCATGTCTGACTCTTTGCAACCCTATGGACTAGCCTGCTAGGCTCCTCTGTCCAGGGATTCTCCAAGCAAGAATACTAGAGAGGGTTTCCATGCCCTCCTCCAGGGGATCTTCCCACCCCAGGGATTGAACCTGCATCTTTTATGTCTCCTGTATTGGCAGGCGAGTTCTTTACCACTAGCTGTTGCTGCTGCTACTGCTGCTGCTAAGTCACTTCAGTCGTGTCCGACTCTGTGTGACCCCATAGACGGAAGCCCACCAAGCTCCCCCTACCCTGGGATTCTCCAGGCAAGAACACTGGAGTAGGTTGCTATTTCCTTCTCCAATGTGTGAAAGTGAAAAGTGAAAGTGAAGTCGCTCAGTCATGTCTGACCCTTAGCGACACCACGGACTGCAGCCTAACAGACTCCTCCATCCATGGGATTTTCTAAGCAAGAGTACTGGAGTGGCTTGGGAGGTAAAATGGTACAAATGCTTTAGAAAACTGGCACTTTATTTCAAGGGTAAACATATGACTACTCTAAGACCCAGAAATTCTGCTCCTAGGTATTTATCCAAGAGGGCTGAAAACATAAGTCTACAAAAAGTCTTTTATGAGAATGTTGATGGCAACTTTATTCATACCAGCCCTAATCTGGAACAATTTACGTGCGCATCATCAGGTGAACGGATAAACAAAAGGTGCATACACGGGCACACTCGTCAGCAGTAAAGGGAACAGACTAGTGAAACACATGACAACCTGGATGAACCTCAACACTCTGCTGAATGCAAGAGTCAGACACAAAAGAACACTTCCTATGTGCTTCGATTTGTATGAGACTCTAAAATAGACACAACTCATGTATGGTAACAGAAATCAGTTCAATAGGGACTTCTGGTGGTTGGTAAAGAGGGAGCAACTATGAAGGGACACAAGAAGACTTTCTGGAGTGACAGATGTTTTCTATATCTTGATAGAGGTGTGAGTTACATGGGTGTGTACCCTTCTCAAAATTGATCCAGCTGTACATTTAAGAATATGCATTTCCTTTGTGTAAATCATATTTCAATTTTACAATGTTTTGAAAGTACTACCAAATAATGAAGACACAAGTGAAAAAAAAAAGAAGAGGTAAGACAAAACCAAAAAGGATAAAGCCCTGTTTTAAAATGTCAGAAATTAAGAGAAGGTATTCCCTGGCAGTCCAGTGGTTAGGACTCAGCTTTCACTGCAAGGAGCACAGGTTCAATCCCTGGTTAGGGAACTAAGATCCCACAAGTGGTACAAAACGGCCAAAAGAAAAAAAAGAAGGAAATTAACAGAGCCTTAAAAAAAAAGAAAAAGACTGCACCCATGGGTCCTGACTCTTACTGTGTCTTAATTGGTGCAGATATAAGGAGTCTTGAAAGCACTCTGGCTGACCCACACCCAGTCTATGAAGTGGACATTTCACACACAAAGTGTAATAAGCAAGTGTCCTTCTGCCTTAAAAATGGGCTAGACTACCCAGAGGGCTGGGTCCTATGAGAAAGATAACACATTGGCAGGAATTGGAGCCTCCCAATCAGACGCGAGGGACGCCGGCCCCGGCGCAACCAACCACGCACAGAAGTGCGGCCAAGAGGAGCTACCCTACGCCCGAGGTCAGGGCCAACGGCCGAGAGGAGCTGCCCCACGTCCAATAGGCGGTGGCTGCGCAGGCGCAGGAGGGCCGAGAGGAGCTACTCCAGGTTCAAGGTCGGGAGGGGCGGCCTTGAGGAGATACCCCTCGTCCAAGATAAGGTGCAGCGGCTGTGCTTACTTGGAGCAGCTGTGAAGAGATATCCCAGGCCCAAGGTAAGAGAAACCCAAATAAGACGGTAGGTATTGCAAGGGGGCATCAGAGGGCAGACACACTGAAATCATAATCACAGGAAACTAGTCGATCAGATCACATGGACCACAGGTGAATGTGGTCCACTGGAGAAGGGAATGGCAAACCACTTCAGTATACTTGCCTTGAGAACCCCATGAACAGTATCAAAGGGCAAAATAATAGGATACTGAGTGAGGAATTCCCCAGGTCGGTAGGTGCCCAGTATGCTACTGGAGATCAGTGGAGAAATAACTCTAGAAGGAAGGAAGGAGTGGAGCAAAAGCAAAACCAATACCCAGTTGTGGATGTGACTGATGATAGAAGCAAGGTCCGGTGCTGTAAAGAGCAATATTGCATAGGAACCTGGAATGTTAGGTCCATGAATCAAGGCAAATTGGAAGTGGTCAAACAGGAAATGGCAAGAGTGAACTAAAATGGACTGGAATGCTATGCTATGCTATGCTAAGTCACTTCAGTCGTGTCCGACTCTGTGTGACCCCATAGGCGGAAGCCCATCAGGCTCCCCCATCCCTGGGATTCTCCAGTCAAGAACACTGGAGTGGGTTGCCATTTCCTTCTCCAATGTGTGAAAGTGAAAGTAAAGTCGCTCAGTCGTGTCCGACCCTTAGCGACCCCACAGACCGCAGCCTACTGGAATGGGTGAATTTAATTCAGATGACCTTTATATCTACTACTGTGGGCAGAAATCCCTTAGAAAAAATGGAGTAGCCATCATGGTCAACAAAAGAGTCCGAAATGCAGTTCTTGGATGCAATCTTAAAAACGACAGAATGATTTCTGTTCGTTTCCAAGGCAAACCATTCAATATTACAGTAATCCAAGCCTATGCCCCAACCAGTAACGCTGAAGAAGCCGAAGTTGAACGGTTCTATGAAGGCCTACAAGACCTTTCAGAACTAACACCCAAAAAAGATGTCCTTTTCATCATAGGGGACTGGAATGCAAAAGTAGGAAGTCAAGAAACACCTGGAGTAACAGGCAAATTTGGCCTTGGAGCACGGAATGAAGCAGGGCAAAGGCCAGTAGAGTTTGGCACTGGTCATAGCAAACACCCTCTTCCAACAACACAAGAGAAGACTCTACACATGGACATCACCAGATGGTCAACACCGAAATCAGACTGATTATATTCTTTGCCGCCAAAGATGGAGAAGCTCTATACAGTTAGCAAAAACAAGACCAGGAGCGGACTATGGGTCAGATCATGAACTCCTTATTGCCAAATTCAGACTTAAATTGAAGAAAGTAGGGAAAACCACTAGACCATTCAGATATGACCTCAATCAAATCCCTTATGATTATACAGTGGAAGTGAGACATAGATTTAAGGGACTAGATCTGATAGATAGAATGCCTGATGAACTCTGGACGGAGGTTCATGACATTGTACAGGAGACAGGGACCAAGATCATCCCCATGGAAAAGAAATGCAATAAAGAAAAATGGCTGTCTGAGGAGGCCTTACAAATAGCTGTGAAAAGAAGAGAAGCGAAAAACAAAGGAGAAAAGGAAAGATATAAGCATCTGAATGCAGAGTTCCAAAGAATAGCAAGGAGAGATAAGAAAGCCTTCCTCAGTGATCAGTGCAAAGAAATAGAGGAAAACAACAGAATAGGAAAAACAAGAGATCTCTTCAAGAAAATTAGAGATTCCAAGGGAACATTTCATGCAAAGATGGGCTCAATAAAGGACAGAAATGGTATGGACCTAACAGAAGCAGAAGATACTAAGAAGAGGTGGCAAGAATACACAGAAGAACTGTACAAAAAAGATCTTCATGACCAAGATAGTCACAATAACGTGATCACTGACCTAGAGCCAGACATCTTGGAATGTGAAGTCAAGTGGGCCTTAGAAAGCATCACTACGAACAAAGCTAGTGGAGGTGATGGAATTCCAGTTGAGCTACTTCAAATCTTGAAAGATGATGCTGTGAAAGTGCTGCACTCAATATGCCAGCAGATTTGGAAAACTCAGCAGTGGCCACAGAACTGGAAAAGGTCAGTCTTCATTCCAATCCCAAAGAAAGGCAGTGCCAAAGAATGCTCAAACTACCGCACAATTGCACTCATCTCACATGCTAGTAAAGTCATGCTCAAAATTCTCCAAGCCAGGCTTCAGCAATATGTGAACCGAGAACTCCCAGATGTTCAAGCAGGTTTTAGAAAAGGCAGAGGCACCAGAGATCAAATTGCCAACATCCGCTGGATCATGGAGAAAGCAAGAGAGTTCCAGAAGAACATCTATTTCTGCTTCATTGACTATGCCAAAGCCTTTGACTGTGTGGATCACAATAAACTGTGGAACATTCTGAAAGAGATGGGAATACCAGACCACCTGACCTGCCTTTTGAGAAACCTATATGAAGGTCAGGAAGCAACAGTCAGAACTGTACATGGAACAACAGACTGGTTCCAAATAGGAAAAGGAGTACGTCAAGGCTGTATATTGTCACCTTGCTTATTTAACTTATATGCAGAGTACATCATGAGAAACGCTGGGCTGGAAGAAGCACAAGCTGGAATCAAGATTGCTGGGAGAAATATCAATAACCTCAGATATGCAAATGACACCACCCTCATGGCAGAAAGTGAAGAGGAACTCAAAAGCCTCTTGATGAAAGTGAAAGAGGAGAGTGAAAAGGTTGGCTTGAAGCTCAACATTCAGAAAACAAAGATCATGGCATCTGGTCCCATCACTTCATGGGAAATAGATGGGGAAACAGTGGAAACAGTGTCAGACTTTATTTATTTGGGCTCCAAAATCACTGCAGATGCTGATTGCAGCCATGAAATTAAAAGACGCTTGCTTCTTGGAAGGAAAGTTATGACCAACCTAGATAGCATATTAAAAAGCAGAAACATTACTTTGCCAACCAAGGTCCGTCTAGTCAAGGCTATGGTTTTTCTCGTGGTCATGTATGGATGTGAGAGTTGGACTGTGAAGAAAGCTGATCGCCGAAGAATTGATGCTTTTGAATTGTGGTGCTGGAGAAGACTCTTGAGAGTCCCTTGGACTGCAAGGAGATCCAACCAGTCCATTCTAAAGGAGATCAATCCTGGGTGTTCATTGGAAGGACTGATGCTAAAGCTGAAACTCCAATACTTTGGCCACCTCATGCGACAAGCTGACTCACTGGAAAAGACTCTGATGCTGGGAAAGGTTGGGGGCCGGAGGAGAAGGGAACGACAGAGAATGAGATGGCTGGATGGCATCACCAACTCGATGGACATGAGTTTGGGTGAGCTCTGGGAATTGGTGATAGACAGGGAGGCCTGGCGTGCTGTGATTCATGGCATCGCAGAGAGGCGGACACGACTGAGCAACTGAACTGAACTGAACTGAATCAGGAGGAGAGGGAGTTGGACACTTCTGGAGGAGAGGGAGTTTCCTCCGCTGCTTTAGTTGTTTACATTTTGTAATCAACCTTATGGTCCTATGACAAAACATCACCAGGACCCATCAGAGGGTTTAAGTCAAGTGACTTGGCTTTATAAAAGTGGGAAAAACTGATCTCCAAGGGATCTTCTAGATTTGGAGTTTCTGTAATCTCGCATACCAAATTCCTACCTTAATATCTACCTGCGTTATTTATCTACTCTAACAAACCTATGTGCTTTTTGAAGCAGTGGGCTGCTGTTTGAGCTGCACAAAGTTGTGCGTTATACAACTTCATTCTAAACAACAGTTTATATAGACCATAATTTTGTTACCAATTCACATAAAAGTAGGAGGAAATGGCAACCCACTCCAGTATTCCTGCCTGAAGACTCTCACAGACAGAGGAGCCTGGTGGGGGATACAGTCCATGGGGTCGCAAAGCATTGGACACCACTGAGTGACTGAGCGTATGCACGCATGCACATGGACGGTGAATTCCATGATGGAACACTAAGAGCAGTTTCAAGTACGCGGGCCATTCTTCACCCCTGAGTGTGACACCCTGGAAGGCAGCCACTTTCTCTTACAAAATTTCCCTCAGAGATATAAGCAGGGTTAGAGCACTGGGTCAAGTGGGTAATGTGAGACAAACAAATAAACAAAATCTTACCTGTGGGGTGAGCTGCTAAAGCCAGGAGCACCACACTGAAAAAGAAACAGCAGACTGGTGAAGAAAGCTTCGCCAGCACTGAGAAAACGGCATCCATTCTACTTGGAAATAGTGAGATTTGCCTAAAAGCAAATTATCTGCACTGAATGTTCTCATTCTGATGAAATCTAACTCATCAGGAAGAGTGTGAGAATCTCCTGAAATGTCTCAAGTATTGGTAAAAGGGCTGGCTCTCCTGTGATGATTCTGAGGGTCCACACTGTTCTCTGAGCATCAGCCATACCATGAATGATCACCATAGCCCGCTAATCTAAAGAGCGTCCTTGTCAGCGAAACAAAGCAGACTCTAAATTACACAGAGGCTACAGCCTAAAAGTTAGCTGTTGAATGGGAGCTAAATCTACTTGTGAGCTAAATCACAAAATTAACTACAGAAGGAGTGTTAGATTTCCAAGAAATTAATCCACAACATGATCCATGCCATCCACAGTGTGCATGAAAACTACCTGGACCAATCTGTAGTTGATGTTATAAGGGACGACGCAGGTCATACCTGTTTGGCTGTCTCCCATCTTCCTCTCTGGAAACCTGTCCCATCTCCCATTGCCTGTCTACAAGCCCCTTAGTGTGGCCCTAAGCCCACTTTCCACACCCTCTTCTATCAAAACTTATGCTACCAGGCAGCTGGTTTAGTTGGAGGTAGGAATAAAACCTTGTATTCAAATAGAAGAAAGAATGTTTGTTTGTTTGTCTTAATGTTAGATGGCCTCACTCTGATTCTTAACCCTGCAGACACATCTGAATAGCCCACTATCCTGGCTAGAATCTCTAAGAGAATAGTCTGGGCATCCATGATTTTACTTTGTCATGGCTCCTGGAAGCTATAAAGTACCAGGGCTGAGAACCACTGCCTCGGATCTGCAGTTGGTGACATTACAGGGAAGTAGAAGAGGCCAGTTTTACAAGGAAACCAATGTGAGTTCATCAGCCCTGCCCTGCCCTGCTCTTGATTTACCTCCCAGCACCATTTCTGATTTTCTGACAGCTCCCAGAGGAGCAGCATCACAGAAAGATGCAAGAAGAGATGCAGGTCGGGACAAAGGCCATGGAGAATAGCCACATTCTGGCCATTCATAAGTTGTAGGTTTGTAAGGTAAGTGTTTACATGCAGCTGTAAAAAACATACACACCAAAAACAAGACTGGAGCTTTTCTATCCTTCACACAGGATGTCAGCTTGCTGTCTCTTCTTTCTCCAGAAAGCACATACCCTCTAATACCCCATTATTCTAGCTCCCTGGATCCCCTTCCACTTATAACTTCAGCAGCAGAAGTTACTGCTTTTATGGTAGGACGTGAGGGACCCCTTTTCCATCCCAAAATATCTCCCAGGGCCTGACATGGCATCCCAAAGGCCATCATCATCAGGATCACCCCAAAGGCCATCATCAGGATCACCCCAAACGGTGACTCTAAAAGAAAAGACTAGGGGGTAAAAATAAATCATTAAATAAAAGTGATGGTTCTCTAGTCCACGTCTGAAAATTTGTAAATATAATGTCACACCTTCCTAATTCCTACACTGTGATGGCCTTGGGAGCAAGAACCATATTTTATTCATCTTTGGATCTCAAGTATTTAGTGGGGCCAGATACATAGCAGATTCTCTCTGTGTTTTCAAACCAGCAGAGAGATCAAACCAGCAGGCAGAGGTCCAGACAGATCTGACCAACTGCAGATCTTCGGGTTTGGATGCTCAGGGCCTGTGGCAAATCAAATCTCAGCCCTGGTTCACCTTCTTCACTTACACTGAAGAGAAGACTTAAAAACAGAATCAGCAGTCTGAGGCAGGAAGCCTTGAGCATCAGGCTCCCCAGCAATGAAACCCTCACACAGGGGGAGAGGCAGAAGAACTAGCAGGTAGGGGTGGTCACAGTGGCTTGATTTTCCATCCCCTTAACTCTCTGCTGCTGCTAGACTTGGCTGTAAGTTCTGGGGGTGGGGGGGAAAGGACTGTTTAAAGTGGTGCGATGTCATGGAAACATTTCAAACACCAAGAGTCTTTCTGCATTTTCAGAAACATCTCTTGAAAAGGCAGCTGGTGGGTCTGGGCAGAGTGGAACTAATGACTGTTTTCAGCTGAGTATAAAAGAGGCCACAGCTATGTTTGGGTTGAATCTTGCCTTCAAAATGGCATTTTCATAAATACTCAGATATTCGGGAACTTTATCTGTAGGTGGAGAATACAGCTCATGTCGAACATTTTAAGCTGAGTGACTTCCTCCAGAAATCCATGAGGCCAAAACTGACAGGGGCTTCCTCAGAGTTCAGTTGGTAAAGAATCTGCCTGCAATGCAGGAAACCCGGGTTCAGTTCCTGGGTGGGGAAGATCCTCTGGAGAAGGAAATAGCAACCCACTCCAGTATTCTTGCCTGGAGACTCCCATGGACAGAGGAGCGTAGTGGATTACAGTCCATGGGATTGCAAGAGTAGGACACAACATAGCGACTAAACCACCAAATGCTGAAAGGCACCTCTGTGAACTCAATCCTCTGGACAGAATGCTGTTGCATTAGGCAAACTTGAGCTTCGGACAGCAAACCTTGTTGTTTCTCAATTAGGTCCTACAGAGTGCCTCGAGGATTCTCAGGATTCAGGAATGCTCCCAGGCTATTCTGTTGAGTGGCTAAGCCCTATTCTACACCTGTTTTGGGGCAAGGGTACAAAAGGATCCACATATTCAATGCATGCACGCGTGCTAAGTTGCTTTAGTCATGTCCAGCTCTTTGTGACCCCGTGGACTGTAGCTGCCAGGCTCCTCTGTCCATGGGGTTATCCAGGCAAGAATACTGGAGTGGGTAGCCATGCCCTTCTCCAGGGAATCTTCCCAACCCAGGGATTGAGCCCTGGTCTCCTACAGCTCCTGCAGGAGCTTTCTTTACCAGGTGGATTCTTTACCACTGAGCTACCGAGAAAGCCCATATATTCAATATTATACTTGATTTATGACATTTAAGTGTAATCTATTAAATACTATTCAATGCCACACTTAAATGTCATAAGCCAAGCCTCAGACTTCATCCTACCTTAATAAAAACACCTTCAAAACAACCTGGAACTCCAAATTAAAGCAGAATTCTCAGAGTCCCTGGAGCTTCGTGTCAGAAGGTAGAGGTGTGGGGAAGGTCCAGCCTCTGGCTCCCAACCCCCAAAGCACCCTCTTGTCTCCCCAAACCAGGCTCCATCCTGCACCCAAAGGACCTCATACATGTGTATTGTGTGTGGACATCTCAGCCTGCAAGTCCATCCGCCACCCCCAACCTTCCCACTAAAACCCTTTCCTTGGACATCCACTGGGTCTAGGAATGAGTTAAGAAGACAGATTTTGGAATCCATTTGGGTAGGAAATTTCAGGGCCCAGTCTAGAAGAAAAGGTGTGGGTTCTTATTAGCTTTACAGACTCCAAAAGCCCTTCAGAGGAATAGCCCTCTGAAGTTTGAGGCTGGTTGGAAGCCCTGCTTGTCTGGCCTGAGGGCAGGACTACTGTTTGGTTTCCTCAATTCTGATCATCTCACCAATTATTTAGGTTGCCTTCCTGGCTGGCACACTGGCTCAGATCTCCCTAATCAAGATATTATTAAAAATAAAAATCCATTAGCTCTAGAATAATATGAATTATTTTTTCAAACTTTAAAATTATATTTTACCTGAATAGATAGTTTAAGTACTGCTGGTCAATGTCACTAAGGAATAAGAGAAAAAAAAAAGACAAAAGATGAAATAATAGATGTGTTTTACATATACAGAATAATAATTTTCCTCTATTAAAAAATTATACCTATGTACAAGTTACATTTATAAATTATCAAGAAACAATATGAAGAGTACTTCATTTCCTGGCTCATTTTTGAAAACCATTTCCTAAGTACCATCACATGCATTTTCACTTTGGTCGATTATTTCCTTTGGGTACATCTGCAGTTTTGAAAGCTGTGTTGGGACTTCTGTGGTGGTCCAGTGGTTAAGACTCCACCCTTCCAATGCAGGGGGCAAGGGTTTGATCCCTTGTCAGGGAACTAAGATCCCATATGCCACCATAGGCTTGGCCAAAAAATAAAAGGAGTGTCAGTTCTCTCAGGCCATTGGACTGGCTTCTAAGGCTACCATATTTGACAAAGTAAAAATACAGCACACCCAAATAAATCTGAACTGTGGGTAAAGAATAATGCTTTAGTATAAATGTGTTCCAAATATTGCATGAAACATACTTCAACTAAAAAAATCATTTGCTGAAATTTAAATTTAACTGGGTATCCTGTACATTATCTTAACAACTCAACCGACTTCTTGCTGCAAAAACACTTTATTCAAAGAAAATATGGTGCCCTAGGACCCATCACACACCCTCAGAGTATATACCGCCTTCTCCCAGGAGTCAGTCCCTTCAGACCTTTCTCTGTGGGCCTCACCTGGCCCCAAAACCCAGCGGATCACTAGGGGGCTTTGACCTGGCAGCTCTTTTCACTCTTATTCAGCAAATGTGCCACTGCCTGCCTTCAACAAAGGCTTCATTCTACCTCAGAACAGAGCTAGTGATGGGAGGGACTTCTGGGTCTAGTTTGGAAGGGGCTGGAGAAACAAGAAAAAAGACTTGTGCTTCTGAGCTGCAAGAAGTCAACTGGGGCCCAAGGAGGCCAGTCACATAATTTTTGACAAAATGTCCTCTAAACAGCCGCCCTGAGGGAAGAGTAGAGACTTCCAGGCTCTTTGTACATGGCTGGCGGCTGGCACATTTCAGCTCCTGGTGGACCAAGACTGTTGCCCTCCCCACATCCTGGACTCTCAGAGTCTCCTGATGGAAGACGCTCACAACCCCATGGGTCTCCCCTTTCCTTTAGTGAAACATTAACTTACCAGACTTCAAAAGTTCCCTGGTGGCAGAGTGAGTGGGAATTCACCTGCCAATGCAGCGGACATGGGTTCAATCCCTGGTCTCAGAAGATTCTACATGCCACGGAGCAACTAAGCCCTTGAGCCACAACTACTGAGCCCGAGGGCTGCAACTACTGAAGCCCGTGTGCCTAGAGCCTGTGCGCCTCAACACGAGGAGCCACGGCAGTGAGAAGCCCGTGTACTGCAACTAAGAGGATTCCCCGCTTGCTGCAACTAGAGAAAGCTGGCAAGGAGTAACAAGACCCATTGCAAACAAAAAATTTCTAATTAATTAATTATAAAATATATGTGTGTAAGTCACTCAGTCATGTCCGATTCTGCAGCACTATGGACTGTAGCCAGCCAGGCTCCTCTGTCCATGGGATTCTCCAGGCAAGCATACTGGCCATTCCCTTCCCCAGGGGATCTTCCCAATCCAGGGATCGAACCCGGGTCTCCTGCATTGCAGGCAGATTCTTTACCATTTGAGTCACCAGGGAAGTTCCATAAAATATATACATGTATTGTTTTAAAAGTTTACCTTAACTTGTTGGGTTTCTGGGATTTCTGTAGTATCTTATAAGCCCCTAGAGAGGAAGCAACAGGAGTCACTGGCACAGGGAATTCTGCAGAGGGCGCGAAATCTGTGGGGAGAAGGACCCCTCTTCCCTGCAAGGGTCACCTGCAGCCGACAGAGGGTGACTGAAGGCACTCTGGAGGACATCAAGGATGCGCATCTGGTAATCCCCCAGATGATGCAGTTCACAGAGAAAGGGCTGGGCCAGTGAGTCTCACGGACCACAGAAGGACACAGTTAACAGGAGGCCTGGGTTACCTCTGATGGTGCCATGAGAAACATCACTGGATTTCTGAACTGTGTGTCACAAAGTCAGGGCACTGTTTTCCCTCTAAGAGAGGAAACACTGGTTTGAAATAAAGTAGATGGTCCTTTTATTTCACCCACTTTTTATTTTTTTTAAGTGTACTGAAAGAGAGTTTTTATGGACACAAACTTCTGGATATGGAATTCTTCCAACCATTTTTTAGAGAAGAAGCTAGCACTGCACAAGTGGATCTGAGGAAATGGACCCTAGGCCCTGGTGAGTTAGTTAACATTTGTCATGAGAAAGAGGAGACTCTATGGGAACTGGAACCATTTTGGGAAAACTCCAAAATAGGAAAATCAAACCAGAAAAAAAATGCCCATTTAATTTTAACCTTGACATCTTGGATTTAATCTTCCTATTGTCCAGGGTCACTAAAAAATGGATACATGGTGAGGTCTAAATAATAAGCCTCAATTGTTTAAGTAAGAATTCTTTAAAAACTTACCTACACAGAGTAAGTGAATTACAGCCCAGAAATATCCATCTGGATCAAACTGTAACAGAGGGTTTAAAAAAAAAAAAGAAAAAAGCTGTAAGTACAGACAAACAGGATTCAGCGCGGCAATTTTAAATGCCAACACACAGCGTTTAATGCCAGACAGGACTCTGGGACCTTGGGCCAGCCCCTCCTTATTCCTCACCCAGCTGGCCTATGTGACATCTTCCCAACAAGGCTCTCCGCCTCCAGCACCACTTTTCCCGCCCCCAACACTCCCCAGCACTGCATCTTTAAAAGGCTGATCCAAGGGGCTTCCCTGGTGACTCAGTGATAAAGAATCTGCCTGCCACTGCAGGAGACACGGGTTTGATACCTGGTCTGGGAAGATCCCACGTGCCGCAGAGCAACTAAGCCCCTTTGCCACAACTATTGAGCCTGTGCTCTAGAGCTCGAGAGCTGCAACTGCTAAGACGTGTCGAAACTACTGAAGCCCCCGGGCACCCTCAGCCGTGCTCAACAAGGGAAGCCACTGTAATGAGAAGCCCACGCACCACAGAGTAGCCCCTGCTCTCCACAACTAGGGAAAGCCCAGGAGCAACAAAACCCAGGACAACCAAACAGAAATAAATAAAAGAATCATCATTTTTTTAAAAAGGCAGATCAGATGATGTCACCTATGGCTTAAAATCAGCCAACAGTCCCCCAGTGGCTTCAGGATGAAATCCGAACACAAGGCACCCAAGAACCCCCATGACAAGCCCCTGTCAACCCAACCAGTCCCATCCACTGCCCATCCCCTCTCCAGAGAAAGAGAACTTGCACTTCCCCAGCCAACCTGGCCAAGGGGCACTCCCTCCTCTCCTTCCCTTCCTTATTTTTTCCATTTATCTCACCTGACACATTCCATTTAGCTTATGATCTGTCTCTGTCTCCACCCTCCGTGAGATGGTCAATTCCAGGAGGGCAGGAATTAGCCCAGGAGCACAGACATGGTAGGTGTGCCATGAAGCTGAGTTACAGAGCATTTAGGACACCTCCACGACTCTGTCCGCCCCTGCCTTCTTCTTCTGGCTCACTCCTCCTCACCCTTCAAGAGTTAGGTCCAGGGACTTCCCTGGCAGCCAGTGGTTAAGAATCCGCCTCCCCATGCAGGGGATGTGGGCTCAATCTCTGGTCAGGGAACTAAGATCCCACATGCCACGGGGCCACTAAACCCAAGCACCACAGCTACGAGCCGATGTGCTCTAGACCCCACGCCACAACTAGAGCGAGAACTCCACGAGCCACAACTAGAGGGAAGCCCCCATGCGCTGCCACGAAGAGCAGCCAAATAAATAAAGATTTAGGTCCAGTCAACAGAGCCTGGCTCCAGCATCAGAAAGATCTGGGTAAAATTCTAAAATCTCCACTTTCTTGTTCGCTGGTGACCTTTTGGGCCTCGCTATTCTTTAACTACAAAATGGAGACAATAATAGCTGCTACCCTTGTGGAATTATTGTTGAGATTAAATAAAATAAGGCACTAAAGCATTGGCCCAGAGCCTGGCACCCAGCAAGCTCAATACAATCGTCAGCTCTTCCTCCTCTGAGCCTCCCAGGCGCCTGGCAGGATCCCACCCCGCCCCGGACAGAGCCCTGGCCTCCCCCGGTTATAATTATCTGTTCATCGTCTGCCCCCTCCCCTTTGCTCTGACTAGACTCTGGCTTCTGCCCGGACGACGGCAATTTCTCTTTGTGCCCCCAGAGCCTGGCTTGGTGCCTGACACTTGATGGGGATTTAATCAATGCTGGGGAAGGAAAGAAGCGAAAAGCGACCCAGGAATGAGATGACTCCTGGAGCTGGGGGTGGGTCCTCAGTGCCTAAGAAAGAAAAACTCAAGAAGACAAAGTGAAAACACTGTGTAGATGAGGCCCTTGGGATGTGAAAATGAAAATGTCAGTTGGTCATTCCTGTCTGACTCTTTGAGACCCCATGGACAATTGCTTGTCAAGCTCCTCTGCCCATGGGATTTTTCCAGGCAAGGATACTGGAATGGGCTGCCACTGCCTCCTCCAGAGGATCTTTTCAACCAAAGGATCGAACCTGCGTCTCCCGTGTCTCCCGTGTCTCTTGCATTGGTGGCAGATTCCTTACCCGCTGAGCCACTGGGAAGCCCCCTTGGGATGAGAGGGGAAAATCAATTTTGCCTCGGTGTGTGGGTCATTTGGGCTTGCAGGTCCTCCAAGCTGGTACAGAGGATGGACTGCCCCCATCACACAGCACCCAGAGGTCTGAGCTCTGTGGGTCACCCTGCCACACACAGAGAGAAGGCAAAGACCTAAAGGGAGATGCTGGCCTGGCCAATGGCTCCCCTAGGCCCTGCCTGAAAGTTTGCGTTTACTTGTCTTTGCACGGGCCGAGGTCATACTGCTTCTCAAAGGAAGGACTCGGAAATTCTGCTCATCCAGGCAGGCTTCAGAGATACTCGAAGGCAAAGTGAGTCTACCTGAACTTACCTGGGAGTCGTTGAAGGGCAGGCACCCGGCAGCGGCCAGGAGGAAGAGGGCACTGTGGAGAGGAGGTAAAAGACACAGCTTTACTATTCAACATGAAGGGCGTCCCGGAGAGGGTGGAGGTGGAAATACCTGGATTGGAGCTCGGGTGGGGCGGAGATCCCGAGAGACCACACCCAGCTGCCCTGTTCATCCACTGAGCACCACTTTATCTGTCTAGTTTTCAGTTACGTGCTCTGCTGACACCAGACAGTTCCAGAGGACTGGGGCTCAGTGAGCCATCTTCCCAGACAGAGGCATTTGCAGGATATGTATAAAACCACAGCTGGCTCACTCGAGAACAACAGTATCTATAGAAACTTCCCTGGTGGTCCAGTGGCTAAGAATCTGTGATTCCAATGTAGGGAGCATGGGCTGGATGACCGGTTGAGGAACTAAGATCCCACATGCCACATGTCGAGGCAAAAAAAAAGGGTACATAAAAGGAGGTTTTTTTAAATTACCGATCCCAACAAATACACTAGTGGAAAACTGACCAGTGAAAGTTTTAGTTGCTCAGTCCTGTCCAACTCTTTGCAACCCTTTGGACTACATGGACTCTGTCCAAGGGACTACAGCCCACCAGGCTCCTCTGTCTAAGGGATTCTCCAGACAAGCACACTGGACTGCGTTGCCATGCCCTCCTCCAGGGGATCTTCCCAACCCAAGGATTGAACCCAGGTCTCCCACATTGCAGGTAGATTCTTTACCATCTGAACCACTGCTGCTGCTGCTGCTGCTAAGTCACTTCAGTCGTGTCCGACTCTATGTGACCCCATAGACGGAAGCCCACCAGGCTCCCCTGCCCCTGGGATTCTCCAGGCAAGAACACTGGAGTGGGTTGCCATTTCCTTCTCCAATGTGTAAAAGTGAAAAGTGAAAGTGAAGTCGCTCAGTCATGTTTGACTCGTACCGACCCCATGGACTGCAGCCTACCAGGCTCCTCCATCCATGGGATTTTCTAGGCAAGAGTACTGGAGTGGCTTGCCATTGCCTTCTCTGATCTGAACCACTAGGGAAGTGGAAAATGTGGCCAAGCAGACTACAGTTTTGCTGCTTACCAATAAGAAAACATTGTGGAAAGCACATTACAGTCTTATCAACTTACTCAAATAATCAAACTTAACATCTCCAGCAGAGGGACAGATCAATATCATGCGCCTCCTGATACTGTACTGAGAAGGGTACAGTGTCACTCATGTGGTAGTATGCACAACCCAGACTGAACCTCAGGGAAATGCTGAGACAAACCCAAATTCAGGCAGCCCACAAAACAGTGGGCTTACACTATTCGAAAATCTGAAGGCAATGAAAGGCAATAAAAAGCCGAGGAACTGTTCCAAATTAAAGGTTATAGTAAAAAAAAAAAAAATAAAGGTTAGGAAGAGACACGGCATCTTTGGGGGAGGTGAATACTACAAAAGGAAATATCAGGATTATTGACCAAATTTGAACATTGACTCAAATTACATAACAGTATCATATGAGACATTAATTTTCTAAATGTAAGCATTGCACTGTGGTTATACAAGAGATTATTATCTTTAGGCGGAGAAGGCAATGGCAAGCCACTCCAGTACTCTTGCCTAGAAAATCCCATGGACGGAGGAGCCTGGTAGGCTGCAGTCCATGGGGTCGCTACGAGTCAGACATGACTGAGTGATACACTTTGAAGTATTTAGGGGTAGAGTCATAATCCCTGCAACATATCCTCAAATGGCTCAGAAAAAATAAGAATAAGAATAATTATATCTATTATTATATACTTTGTGCGATACATATATTGTTGTTTAGTCGCTAACTCGTGTCCGACTCTTTTGTGACCCCGTGCACTGTAGCCTGCCAGGCTCCTCTGTCCATGGAATTCTCCTGGTAAGAATGCTGGAGTGGGTAGCCATTTCCTTTTCCAGGGTATTTTCCTGACCCAGGGATTGAACCTGCGTCTCCTGAATTGGCTGAGGCGCTTTACTCCTGAGCCACCATGTGCATGTATATATATATATATAGAGAGAGAGAGAGAGAGAGAAAGCAAATACAAAAAATGTTATCAATGAGTGAAGCTAAATAAAAAGGTATATGGGAGTTCATTGTAATACTCCTTCAACTTTCCTACCAGCTTAAACTTTTTACCCAAATAAGGGAATTCCTTGGTGGTCAGTGGTTAGACTCCGACCACTTTTACTGCCAAGGGCCCAGGTTCAATCCTTGGTCAGGAAACTAAGATCCTGCAAGCTGTTGGCACAGCCAAATAGTATTAATAATTAAAAATTTCAGTAGAAAAAATCTTACACATACCAAAATATTTATGGATGTAACCCTACAGAGCCTGTGATTTGCTGAAATGAGGCGCTGGGTGCAGGCTTAAGCTGAAATCTCATCTCTGAATCTCAGAGATGAGTCTATAGAAATTCATTTTATTATTCTTTTTATTTTTATATATATATTGAGAAATTGCCATCATAAAGGCTTTTTTTTAAAAAAAATTCTTGCACAAAAAAGTAACATTGCCAATCACAGATATTTTCAAATTTTCTCATTCATTAGAAAGTCGATTTGGAGTTATTTTCTCACGTAGAAATAAATGGGGGCGGGAGGAGAAGGGGACGACGGAGAATGAGATGGCTGGATGGCATCACCGACTCTGTGGACATGAGTTTGAGTGAACTCCGGGAGTTGGTGATGGACAGGGAGGCCTGGCGTGCTGTGATTCATGGGGTCGCGGAGAGTCGGACACGACTGAGCGACTGAACTGAACTGAACTGAACTGATGTGGTATTTGGGTTTCCTATACCAAAACACCTTGCCCTCTATCTTGTCCCAGTCATTCTCTCCTCCTAAAGGAAGGCAGCAGAAAACACAAAACCCACATGATCACATGCTCATTCCCCCTCTTTCCATTTATGAGGCAACAACATATTTAGAATTGGGTCCCTTCTGACCATCGCATCAGGCGGCAAACAGCAAAGGATCAAGGACATGAACAGGGGCAGTGAATACAGCATTTTCACCATTAGGGGATTTTATCATGGGACATCTCACACCATATATATTCTATGCGTACTCAGTCGCTTCAGTCGTGACCAACTCTTTGCGACCCCATGGGCTGTAACCCACCAGACTCCTCTGTCCATGGGATTCTCTAGGTAAGAATACTGGAATGGATTGCCATGCCCTCCTCCAGGAGATTTCCCGACCCAGGGATTGAACCTGCATCTTTTGTGTCTCCTTGAATTGCAGGCAGATTCTTTACCCACTGCGCCACCTGGGAAGCCATATACTCTATATACGTATTGAATTCTGTATTACTTACATATATATGTAATACATGACAACAGGTTCTTCATAACTTAAATACACCGGCAATAGTAATGCTAATCAGTTCTGTCCACATACCGTCCCCCCGAGTCCTCAACATTGTCACGACACACACGTGTACCCAACAGACTGGCCTGGCCAGCCCAGCCCGGAACAGGAGGACGGGCATGGGGGAAGCCTCGGAGCTGGGGCCTCAGGGCCTTGGGAAGGGCAGGATGACACGGCAGAGGTTATCCACTCCAGCCCACCCACTCTACAGTCTCGCCAACTTTCGAGGCACACAACACAAATGGCCTCAAGAAGACTCCCTGGCACCCGACTGCAGAGCAACTCAGAGGCCAGGGTAAGGCAAGGGGAGGGAGGCTCCCAGGGAGGGTTCCTGCGACCGCACATGAATAGACAGGTTGCAGGTCGGGGGAGAGGAGGACCCTCATGGCTTCAGTGTCTGCCTGCAGTGGACAGAAGGCTTTGGAGCGACGGACCCCATCCCTTATGGCACAAGGGACCGGTTTCATGGAAGATAATTTTTCCATGGACCAGGGTAGGGGGATGGTTTCAGGATGATTCTGGCACATTGCAGTTACTGTGCGCTTTATTGCTATTATTATTACATCGGTCCCACCTCAGATCATCAGGCATTAGATCCTGGAGGCTGGGGACCCCTGCTTCAGATGCAGGACAGTTCACCATTCACAGGCAATGAGTGTTAGAGTCCTCAAACAGACAGGCCCTTGGGACTGAGGGGAGAAGGGGGTCAGCCAGGTGTGGGACAGCCCAGGTTCCCACCAAACTTGGCCTTGAGCAACACCTGATTCCACCAGGCATGGCATGAATGGGTCTCAATGCCTCTCTTTAACACCCGCTAATCTCTTAAACAAGAGGATGAGTCCTGACTGTGGGGTGTTTTTTCTTCTTCAAGTAGCAGCTTGTAATAAAGGCAAAAAAAAAAAAAAAAGGAGATTGGATAAAAGCCCAGAAATAGCTGAAACAAAAAGGCCCAAATCCATGCATCAAAGCCTTTCTGTTGATTTTCTATCTACAGGACTGAGCTTCGCAGCTACTGCCGAGAAGACAGGAAGTCATCAGAGAATGAGGCACTCAGATCAGAATTTGCACAACAGGGGGCACAGGGATGGGTTGGGGGGGTGGGTCACTTTCCATGTTTCAACTGGGGACACTGAGAAATGGAGGGGTGTGCAGCCTGTCCACAGCCATGGTGTCATGTGGCCCAAGACCACGACTCAGATCCCTGGATGCGCAGGTCAGCGCTTTTTCCACCGTGGGAATTCTTAAAAACTCAAACAGCAAACCTTCTTTTTAAAATAGGTCGTTTCCATTTTTCCATTTTCATTCTTCATCAGTATTGCGCAACTCAGCGAAATTCTGGGCATCGGTGGTTGAAACCTAGCACGGGCTGTTTTCCCCTTAGAAATAAAATATTTCAGAAAAAAAAAAGGAAGTAAATTTTTGAATAAGACATGAAATAGGGATATACGAGTGTTTGTAAGAAATTCCTCTGTCAACTCTCAAGTATGAATCATCAACAGACGGTTTCTCATCAGAGTTTAAAATCAGGTTAAATCTTCTATTTTAGAGGTTTGTGGAGCTGTTTTTTTTTTTTTTTAAACTTACCTACAAATCTTTGCAGGAGAAGTTTTCTGTATGAAAATAAAAAGACCCAGCATTAATCTTTAAAAAAAAATTTTTTTGTTCTCCTTAAAAGAAAATATTTAGATCAAGAGGCACATAAATTATGAGTAAATTTATTGGGGTCTTAACAAGTTGTCACACTTCAGTATTTATTGAGGCTTTTTCTGCTTGGACCAGATGAAGGATGACTCAGAGGTCCAGAGGTGAGTCACTTTGGGATGAGCAGTTTTACCACTCTCACCATTAGAACTCTGTTTACCCACAAAAAAGCACAATGCCACCTCGCCCAAGCCTGCAAATATCTCACACACCGTGAAAAGGAGATAGAAATTGACATATCCTGTGCAGGAAAAGAAATCAGGCTCTGGTTCAACTTCTTTTCCACTCTCTTTAAATTTTCCTTTCATTAATCCAGCTCTGACTCTGAGCAGCGCTATAAATTCTCTGGTATGATGTGTAAATTAGGAAACAGAAAAAAAGGAGCAGGGACATTTGATTCCACCCCTAGAGAGAAGGAAAAAAGGGCAGATTGGGGAAATCGGAACTTGGCGTTTAAAGCTCCCTGAAATGAAGAAACAAAGAAATTCTAACACAGACTCCACCTTTACTACTTCCTTTTTTATTACTTTAAGGGAATTATGCCTTGGCACTTGGGAAGAAATCTCTAGCAGGGAGAAGCATAGATTTTTCTACATTTGATAAGGAAAATGGTCAGGTAAGAGATTATTTCTGTACATTTCAGAAGGATTACTTTGCTAGTTGAGGGCAAACCACAGTTTTGGGGTTTTTTTCTTCTTCCAGCTCAAAGTGTGAAGTATGACCATATTATTCAAAAGTGAAGCACTGGGCTTCCCTGGTGGGTAAAGAATCCATCTGCCAGTGAGGGAGACAGGGGTTCAATCCCTGATCCGGGAAGATTCAACATACAGGGGAGGAACTAACTACTGAGTCTGTACTTTAGAGCCCGGGGGCTGCAACTACTGCAGCCCTCGTGTCCTAAGGTCTGTGCTTCCCAACAAGAGAAGGAACTGCAATGAGAGGTCATTGGAACTAGAGAGTAGCCCTCGCTCTCCACAACTAGAGAAAAGGCCGTGGAGCAAAGAAGACCCAGCACAGCTAAAAGTGAAATAAATAAATAACACTGTAAAAGTGACGCACTGAAAAGGTACGAATGTCCGTTGACTATAAAATGAGCAAGTGCTGACGATGTACAGGACAGTGCCTATAGTTAACAAGTCTCCTGCAAATTTTGGAAGTTGTTAAGAGAGTAGATCTTAACAATCTCATCACAAGAAAAAAAATGTAACTATGCATGGTGACAGATGTTAACTAGATGGTGATCATTTCTAGATGATCATTTCTAGATCACATAACCAGATGTTACTGTGGTGATCATTTCAAAATATACACACTGAATCATTATACTGAACACCTGAAATGAATATAATTTTATCTTTCAAGTATATCTCAATTTTTTTTTTAAAGAAGGTAAAGCACTGGCAAGAGAATTTTGTGGTTTGCTGTGAAGGCTTTCCTAAGTTTTCACGTGTGACTAAATCATCCGGTTGGTATTGGTTTAATAAACGCGAGATGTCTGTGTACAGAGCAGTGGCTCCCGTCTTCAGATCCTTTCTTACTTCTCATTTGTTCCCTCTCATCTTTGTGGAACCCGCCCCAACAGTCCAAAAGGCAAAGCGGACCTTGACTCCACTGCCCCCTGGTGGAGACTCGAATCCCTTTGGTCCCAGAAGGATGACAGAGGTGACCTGGCTCCCACCTGGATAACTGCCCTCAACTTGGGAAAACATGTCACTAACAGATTCTGAGCTAAACACAGCCGACATCTCCAGAGTTTGGAGGAAGAGTAGGAATGAAGATGAGAATGAAACAGATGCTCAGGACTTCCCTGGCGGTCCAACAGTTAAGACTCCGAGCTTCCAATGCAGGGGCGTGCTCCCACGTGAATGCTCAGTGGCTCAATCGTGTCCTTAAGAGCAGAAACTATGCCTCTTGCTCATGACTGTAGACCCAGGGCCTGGCAGGGCAGCCACACACCCAGAGACGTATAAATATTCAGAGAGTGAATGAGGCGGGGGTGCGAGAAGAGGTTTCCTGACAGATCAGAGGAGAGAAATATCAACATATGGTCTAGGAAGATGGAGAAGTTTAGCTGTGGCTGAAATTTCTAAAGCCGGACAGATGGATGGGGCCCAGGTGGTAAAGGGCTTTGCATGTCTCCAGATAGGTTCTGGGCAGTCCTGAAGAGCTGTATGTGGGGGAACACGATCAGATCTGTGTGTCAGAAAGGTCCCTTGGTCCATGGGAGTGTGTGGAGTGGCCCTGGGCACAGAAGGCTGCCTCTCTTCCCAGCATGCCTGTAAAAAGTATGTTGCCTGAATGACCCACTAACCTCTCTCGAGTTTAAGAGTTCCAAAATTTTGATGGAAGTCACTTGAAACTGGCAGATATTAGAAAAAAGAAACCCTCAAAAGAGATACCAAACTAAAAGCACCACTGCACATCCCTGGTGGCTCAGTAGTAATATATCTGCCTGTCAATGCAGGAGACAGGGATTCAACCCCTGATCCAGGAAGATCACATGCAACAACTGAGCCCACGTTTCACAACTATTGATCCTGGGCTCTAGAGCCTGGGAGCCACAACTACTGAAGCCCTAGGGCCTGTGACCTGCAACAGGCTGCCTGACGGTGGTCATTAATTAATTTCAAGGACCACGGTTTCAACATCCCAGGCTCCTCCGCAATGAGGAGCCTGGGCACTGCAACTAGAGAAAATCCTGGACAGAAATAAAGACCAGCACAGTCAAAGATTAAAAATAAATAAATAAAATTATTAAAAAATAAAACTACTGCTCATAATATTAAAAATCATAGCTCATGAGTACAAAGCACCTACTATGTGCCAGAAAGTGTTGGGAGCACCAAGCAGTTGATAGGGTCCTCCTACAACTCTTGAGGGGGTGACATTTCTCTCCCCTTTGCACAGATGGAGGCCCAGAAGGTGAGGGAAGCTGTTCCAGGTGGTGGAAGGCAGAGCTGGGGTGGGGAAGAAAAGAAGTTTTCCTCGGGGTGGGCTAAAGCTCCCAGCACCCTATGGGAAGCTTGCCATCGATTTCGTCGAAGCTGGGATGCGGTGGGGTAATGCCCACTCCCCCATGCCTCCCCCAGGCCCACAGGCATCTCTACCTCAGCCCCCGAGCCCTGGCTCATCTCTGGCCTTGAGGTGAGTTCCGTTCAGACCCACAAGCATCCCCATGTATGCTGGGTGACCTGAAGGGATGTCGAAACCGTGGTCCTTGAAATCAATTAATGACCACTGTCATGCAGCCTTGACTGGAAACAGATGGCAGGAAAGAGGCAGGCACTAACCTGGGCCGTACATAAAAAGCATGTCTTTGAAATTTCAAGCAAGGGAAGTGAAACTAGCCTTTTGCGTAATCATTTACCTCTTTCCGAAAACACTTCTGGTGCCCACAGATGATAACTTCGGCTGCATTATGCAAAGTGAGAAACACAGGAATGGCCTGAAAGAAAACAAAGGAATAAGCACGAAAATATTTCTTTGATCTCATAATTACATAATTCTTGATGTCTGCTTCAAAATAAAAGATCTGTGGGAACTGCTGGCATTCACATAGCTACTCCTCTCCAGCAAAAACTCTCCTGCGCTCTTGTTGCTGCACTCTTGTTGCTGGCATGATACTCGGTAGGTGTAGAGACTCCCTTCCTATGGGTTTTCTCATCACTGATTAAGCATTTACTGTGTGTCAGGCACCGTGCCAGGTGTAGGGGACACGTCCTGTGAACAGCTGCACACGTGCCAGATAGGCTGTCTCTCTAGAGGTGAGAGCTCTGACCAGATGCACAGAAAGGCATAACCAACCCAGCGTGGGCAGAGCACGCCTTCTTGGAGGAAATGAAGCCCAAAGTCTAAACAGGAACCGAATGATGGACTAGAACGAGCCCAGCAAAAACAGACAAGGTGGGAGAAGGCTGGAGGCAGAGGAGCACACGAGAGTCCACAGGATCAAGGCAGCCCACCTCCTCGGGGACCTGGGGGGAGTTGAGCCGGGTAGAAATAGCGTGGAAGGCGAAAGTGGGGGAAGGAAGGTGAGGCGATAATCATATCAAGGAGTCAGGACCGTCCCGAGGGCCAGAGCAGATGCTGAAGGGTTAAAAGCCCAAGTGACATGATTGCATCTGCATGTTTATAGGAACTTGGGCTGCTGGGTGCAGGAGAAGAGACAGAGATGATTACAGAAGTTCAGCGGTGTGGCAGATTGAAAATCGACCCTCCAAACTCTAGCCGCAGGACTTCTCTGGTGGTCCAGTGGCTAAGACTCTGTGCTCCCAGTGCAGGGGGCCTGGGTTCAATCCCTGGTCAGAGAACCAGATCCCAAATGGCACAACTAAGGATCCCGCAAACCTCAATCTAGACTGAACAGGCTATATGATGCAACTAAGACCCAGCACAGCTGCATTCATACTAACACATATAAATACACACAAACAATATAAACACATAAAACAAGTATTAAAACTACCCAAGTCCCAATCCCTAGGATTTGTAAAAGTGACCTCGTACAGTAAAAAAGGGCCTTTGCAAATGTAATCAAATCGAGACTCTGGAGATGGAGCGAATACCCTGGATGATCTAGGTGGGTCCCAAATGCAAACACATGTATCCTCCTAAGAGAGAAGCAGAGATGTGACACATACAGAGAAGAGGCAATATGGCCCCAGAGGCAGAGACAGAGGGATGCAGCCACAAGCCGAGGCAGGTCGGCAGCCACCAGAAATCAGAACAGGCGAGGACTGGATTCTCCCCAGGAGCCTCTGGAGGGAGCACAGCCATTTCAGAACCTTGGCCTCCAGAACGAGGAGAGAATAAATTTCTGTTGCTTTAAGTCACCAAGGGAAGTAGTCATTTGTCACAGTAGCTACAGGAAACCAACAGAAGGAATCACCAGACGGTGGCCTGAACCTGGCAGTGGCTGTGGAGATGGAGAAAAGTGGACACCGGAAGGAAACATTTAGGAGATTGAAGTCAATGGTGGAACAACTGGGATCAACACTGTACCCCCTCCCCCAAAAAGGGGGAGAGGGAGAAGATACTTAAAAATGTAACACTCCAGTGGGACAAACCTAGGTGGCATATTAAAAAGCAGAGACATCACTTTGCCGACAGAGTTCCATATAGTCAAAGCTAGGGTTTTTCCAGTAGTCATGTATGGATGTGAGAGTTGGACCATAAAGAAGGCCGAGCACCGAAGAACTGATGCATTCAAATTGTGGTGCTGGAGAAGACTCTTGAGAGCTTCTTGGACAGCAAGGAGATCAAACCAGTTGATCCTAAAGGCAATCAGTCCTGAATATTCATTGGAAGGACTAATGCGGAAGCTGAAGCTCCAACACTTCGGCCACCTGATGTGAAGAGCCGACTCATTGGAAAAGACGCTGATGTTGGGAAAGACTTGAAGGCAAAAGGAGAAGGGGACAGCAGAGGATGAGATGGTTAGATAGCCTCACCGACTCAACGGACGTGAATTTGAGCAAACTCTGGGAGATGGTGAAGGAAGGGGGAGCCGGCGTGCTGCAGTCCATGGGGCTGCAAAGAGTTGGACACAACTTAAAGACTGAACAACAAGCAGTGGGCTGTCAAGATACACAGAGTACCCACTGTACACTGACAATTGCTGGGCTGTCTGCTAAGAACAGCAGTCTTTCCTGATTTGATAGATGATCTTGACAAGGCCAGGGGAGGGATTGAAGGGTGAGGGATATTTGCTACTATCTTTGTTGTTGCCAATGGTGATGCTTCCTGGAAAGCAAAAGAAAATCAAGAATATGCATGGGTTTTGGCATCAGCCTGGGTTTCAGGCTCCAGCTCCACCATCTGCTCATGGAGCAGGGAGCTTATCCAAACAGTTTGCTCCTCTGTAGTATGAGGATAACAGTACCTACAACCTGAAGCTATTGGGAGGAAGGTGGAAACCATGCAAGAGCCCTGTATGAAGGCTGTCAATGTTAACGTGTACCAAGCCTACACTCAGTGGTGTCGATCAAGGACCCTGAGCTGAGAAGTTGTTCCCGCTTCAAGGACCTTTAAGTGGGTCTTTAAGCAGATGCTACTGCCCTATCACTTCCAGATGGATTTATTCTTTATCTTTGGGGAAGATATATTTTTACCTTGTCATTAAGACTTTTATAAGTTTATAGCTCTGCCCTATTTTAGTATTTTGTTCTAACTCACACTGTTTCGTTTCATTCTGAGCTCTTGCCTTATATTTTTCTTCCTTTTTTTAATGTTTTCTACTCTTTTTCATTAAAAATTCAACTCAACTCTTTTTTCCCTTTAAAATCATAACTATTTCCTATGTTTTTCATGTCTTTTGTGCTTCTTTTTATTCTTCTTAAGCTTTTATGTTTTCTATTATGTTTTATGTATTTTATTAATTGGCCTCATCCATTAGGTTCATGTTGGGAAAACTTGGGCCCTGGCCTTCTAGGTCTGAGCCTAAGAAGACGGAACAGAAAATCTTTAGGTTAATCCTGTGGTACATGACAGTGGCCACCTGGATCTTATTTATTTAAAATTAAGACCTGATCCCTGGGTCAGGAAGATCCCCTGGAATAAGAAATTGGATCCCAATCCAGTATTCTTGCCTGGGAAATCCCATGGACAGAGGAGTCTGGCAGGCTACAGTCCATGGGGTCACAAAGAGTTAGAGAAGACTGAGCGACGGAGCACACAACAAGACCTGATTTTAAATGTTTTTGCCTCCTTGACTATAAAATCAGAGAGGAGATGAGATTTAGGGTTGACTCAAAGAGTCAGACATGACCAAGCGACTTTTACTTTCACTAGACTCTAACTCTAGACCTCAAAGAGGTTTTACTTTCTCAATTTTATAAACCGTCAAGAGGTTCCTCCATCGCCCCAGCAGAATCTGAGCAGATTCTGTAAAAGGATCTATCTGTACATATAGATGGAGAGGGCAATGGCATCCTACTCCAGTACTCTTGCCTGGAAAATCCCATGGACAGAGGAGCCTGGTAGGCTGCAGTCCATGGGGTCGCTAAGAGTCAGACACGACTGAGCGACTGCACTTTCACTTTTCACTTGCATGCATTGGAGAAGGAAATGGCAACCCACTCCACTGTTCTTGCCTGGAGAATTCCAGGGACGGAGGAGCCTGGTGGGCTGCCGTCTATGGGGTCGCACAGAGTCGGACACGACTGAAGCGACTTAGCAGCAGCAGCAGTACATATAGAACTGATCTTAAAGTTCACTAATAGTAGGTACCAACAATGTGTTCAGCACAGTGCTATTTTAATTGCATTCTCTTATTTAAATCACCTCTCAACAATTGTATCCACAGATGCTGTTACCCTGATTTACGGACAAGGAAACGGAAGCTCAGGGTGATGGGGCAGCTTGCTGGTGAGTTCACAGCTGGTTCAGGGTGGGACTCCAGGATTCCGACCGAGTAACGGCAAAGACCACACTCCCAGCCTTGATGTTTGTTGTTGTTTAGTTGCTAAGTCACGTCTGACTCTTCTGTGATACCATGGACTGTAGCCCACCAGGCTCCTGTGTCCATGGGATTTCCCAGGCAAGAAAATTGGAGTGGGTTGCCATTTCCTTCTCCAGGGAATCTTTCCAACCCAGGGATAGAATCCACATCTCCTGCATTGGCAGGTGGGTTCTTTACAACTGAGCCACCAGGGAAGCCCCATCCTCAAAGTTATTAGGATCCAGGTTATGGCAAGCTCCCAGTATAAGCTTCCTGGATCCACACCTGTACAAAGTCCAACATAACTGTGCATTGTTCCAAACTCTGCCAGGCTGCGTCCTCTGGTGATAAAACTGGTATGATCTAAAACAGATGACCTCCACGTAAACTCCATGCCACTCTTTAAAGGGACATCATCCATTTCTACTTTAAAATGGTCTAATCTGAATTTCTCAAGCCATTTTTCTTGACTGAGGAGCTAGCAGACTTTAGAAACAGTAACTCTACCATTGACTTTTATAGGCCTCCAAAGAGATCTATCAAGAACAATATTAAGGCAATCTGCAACCTATAAGTACTGACTTTCCCTTGGCCTCCACCTCTGTGTATCAAGCCTTAGTCTGAACTATGTGATTAGTTCAAGAGACCCAAGTGACCAATTATTTCAGAAAACCTGTCCTTTACAGACTGAAGTTCAGCAGACTTACTTTTGTGAAATCAGACAAAAGTTGTGAGAAATGAGGACTTCTCTGGCTGTCTAGGGGTTAAGACTCCTTTCTTCCACTGCAGGGGGCATGGGTTTGATTCCTGGTTGGGCAACTAAGGTCCCACAAGCCACATGGTATGGCCAAAAAAAAAAGTTCTGAGAAATTATAACAACAATAATAACAGTCAAGATATCCTGAATGCTTCCTATGTGCCTGACTCCATTCTAACTGCTTTTATATACTGAATCATCATAATAACCCTTTGAGAGAAACACTAATAACATCCCTATTATACAGATGAGGAAAAGGAGGGATATACTTTGATTCTCTTTTTTAACCTGCCTCTTAATAATCTGAAACCACTTTTAGACAATCTAGACACTAGCTTGCTGCTAAAGAGAACAGAAAATCAAGTCTGTTCTTCCATACTGTCAAGGCGCTAGGAACGGCCTCAATAATAAAAGGTCCTACCATCTTTCATTAGGAAAAATGGCCCAAGATCAACTACCATGAAACCCAAATCATCATTTTTAACGTAAAACGTAACTGAGCAAATTCAACTACACTGCAGTCCAATTCATTTCATGACTCAGGGGCACAATTTGCAACTAATTTATTCTTGGAGTCAATTCACTTAAAATTCAACATTTTGTCCATGCACCATTGGAAATTTTTCTCTGGCTGTAAAAAGAAATCAGTAACTTTTACTTCAAATTTTTCATTATTCCCATGCTTCCCAGAGTGGAATTTTCAAGCCTTGATTGTTGTTTGTTCAGGTGTTGGGACTGACTTAAAACAGTTTTCTATGGCAAGCCCTGGCCCTGTCCACAGGCATGGCCTTGGGTCCCTCTGCAGGAGTGTGGATGGCTCGCTTAGCCAAACTGTGGGTTGGCTTCTTAGTTTTGTAGAACATCAATCCTACCTTCAATTTGGGTGTGTGTGACTTCAATCTACAATATATTATAGAATAATTAACTGCCATGCTCGTGCCAAAGAATATACCTTTGAGCATTTGGCTGCCTAGTTTTTTATCAAAATCATGCCTGCAGAAATAAATGTTCCTAACGGAAAGGAGGCAGATAATTGGAGAGCAGCAGTTTTAACCCCAGAGAACTGTTCCTACTGAACCGTGCTGTCATCATGCTACCAAACAGACTGGGAGGAATCCCAGAAACTAGGTTACCATTGGGTTTATTATAAGGATGCGACTGAAGATCCTAGGTGGCCCGTCCTACCCTCAATAAGGACTAACTAACTGAGAGTCCAATGGGTAAAGAATCTGCCTATGATGCAGGAGACACAGGAGATGCGGGTTTGATCCCTGGGCTGGGAAGAGTCTCTGGGGAGGAAATGGCAAGCCACTTCAGTATGCTTGCCTGGGAAATGCCAGGGACAGAGGAGCCTGGTGGGTTATACAGTCCACTGGGTCACAAAGAGTTGGACACGACTGAGCACAGAGCACACAGCAAGAATTGAGAGCAAAGAAGGACGCTGCATTTCTTCAGCAAATAGCTAGCATTTATCTTACAAGCATGGAGAGTCTCGTAACTTCTTTACTTCACTGCAAAAAGATAGAGTTAAAACCAAGGCCCCATGATACTTGTTTCATTACATATTATAGCATAAATTTCTATGTGCTAAGTCTCTCTGTGGTTTTCTTCTATTTCCCTTGATATAGATTTCTTTTATTTTTTTCAATTTTAAGATTTTATTTTTTTAAATTGGAGTATAACTGCTTTACAATGTTGTATTAGTTTACAACAACAGGAATCAGCTATATGTATAGATTTCTTTTAAAATCTCTTCATAAGAAATGCTTATCAACTCTACCCCAATGTAAAATAAAACTTAGGGACTTGCCCCAGTGGTCCAGTGGTTAAGAATGTACCTTGCAATGCAGGGGATAAGGGTTTAATCCCTGGTCGGGGAACTAAGATCCCAAGTGTCATGGAGTCACTAAGCCTGTACGCCGCAACTAGAGTCCATCTGCTGCAACTAAGACCCCGTGCAGCCAAAAATTAAATTAATTAATTTTTTAATAAACTTAAATTTAAAAAAGAGGCACCAAACTACTATATATAAAACATACAAGAAACAAGTATGTATCGTACAGGGGCTTCCCTGGTGGCTCAGTCGGTAAAGAGTCTACCTGCAATGCAGGAGACGTGGGTTCGATCCCTGGGTTAGGAAGATTCCCCTGGAGAAGGAAATGGCAACCCACTCCAGTATTCTTGCCTGGGAAATCCCATGGACAGAGGAGCCTGGTGGGCCACAGTCCACAGGGTCACAAAAGGTCAGACATGACTGAAGCAACCTGCCACACATGCACGCACAGAAGGCAGAACAACTACACAGCTCCTCTGCCCTTCTCCCCGTGCCATTCTGATAGGCTCATCTCCTTGGCTTGTTATGATTTAGGGAGGAAACAGGGTAAGCACTGTACTGCTTTCTTTTAAAAGAATAATTGTATTTATTTATTTGGCTGTACAGGGTCTTAGTTGTGGCATGCAAACTTCTTAGTTTCAGCATGTGAGATCTAGTTCCCTGACCAGGGAGCGAACCCTGTCCCCTGCAAGTCTTAACCACTGGACCACCAGGAAAGTCCGAGGCATTGCAGATGAACCACTATCATTGGACAGTCTTGAGTCTGCATCTCTGGTTTTTGTAACATCTACCAGTTGGTGACCTTGGCCAAATCTGCATCTCAGTTTCCTCATCTGTTCAGTTCAGTTCAGTCACTCAGTCGTGTCCGACTCTCCGCGACCCCATGAATCACAGCACGCCAGGCCTCCCTGTCCATCACCAACTCCCGGAGTACACTCAAACTCATGTCTATTGAGTCAGTGATGCCATCCAGCCATCTCATTCTCCGTTGTCCCCTTCTCCTCCCGCCCCCAACCTTTCCCAGCATCAGACTCTTTTCCAGTGAGTCAACTCGTCGCATGAGGTGGCCAAACTATTGCAGTTTCAGCTTTAGCATCAGTCCCTCCAATGAACATCCAGGATTGATCTCCTTTAGAATGGACTGGTTGGATCTCCTTGCAGTATAAGGGACTCTCAAGAGTCCTCCAACACCACAGTTCAAAAGCATCGATTCTTCGGCGATCAGCCTTCTTCACAGTCCAACTCTCACATCCATACATGACCACGGGAAAAACCATTGCCTTGACTAGACGGACCTTGGTTGGCAAAGTAATGTCTCTGCTTTTTAATATGCTATCTTGGTTGGTCATAACTTTCCTTCCAAGGAACAAGCGTCTTTCAATTTCATGTCTGCAATCAGTATCTGCAGTGATTTTGGAGCTCAAAAAAACAAAGTCTGACACTGTTTCCACTGTTTTTCCATCTATTTCCCATGAAGTGATGGGACCAGATGCCATGATCTTTGTTTTCTGAATGTTGAGCTTCAAGCCAACCTTTTCACTCTCCTCTTTCACTTTCATCAAGAGGCTTTTGAGTTCCTCTTCACTTTCTGCCATAAGGGTAGTGTCATCTGCATATCTGAGGTTATTGATATTTCTCCCAGCAATCTTGATTCCAGCTTGTGCTTCTTCTAGCCCAGCGTTCCTCATGATGTACTCTGCATATAAGTTAAATAAGGAAGGTGACAATATACAACCTTGACGTACACCTTTTCCTATTTGGAACCAGTCTGTTGTTCCATGTCCAGTTCTAACAGTTGCTTCCTGACCTGCATACAGGTTTCTCAAGAGGCAGGTCAGGTGGTCTGGGATTCCCATCTCTTTCAGAATGTTCCACAGTTTATGGTGATCCACACAGTCAAAGGCTTTGGCATAGTCAATGAAGCAGAAATAGATGTTTTTCTGAAACTCTCTTGCTTTCTCCATGATCCAGCGGATGTTGGCAATTTGATCTCTGGTGCCTCTGCCTTTTCTAAAACCTGCTTGAACATCTGGGAGTTCACGGTTTACATACTGCTGAAGCCTGGCTTGGAGAATTTTGAGCATGACTTTACTAGCGTGTGAGATGAGTGCAATTGTCCTCATCTGTAAATGGGAGTAATTAAGTCCAACTTCATATGTCATGAAGGTTGGCAGCAGGAAGTGCCTGGCTCACATATATAACACTGAATATTCAAAATGGTTGTTCCCATGGTGAGTTGTGTGTCTCTCATGGATTCCCCTGTAAATTCTTCAAGGTCAGGTAAGTGTGTGTGCTCAGCTCTTTGCAACCCCTTGGACTGTAGCCTGCCAGGCTCCTCTGTCCATGGGATTCACCAGGCAAGGACACTGGAGTGCGTTGCCATTTCCTCCTCCAGGAGATCTTTCTGACCCAGGGATCGAACCCGCGTCTCTTGCATCTTCTGCATTGGCAGGCAGATTCTTTACCACCAGCACCACCTAGGAGTCCCCTCAAGGTCAGGAACCAGGTATCATCCCTCATTAAGCCCCCAGTAGTAGACTCCAGTACTCTTGCCCGGAAAATCCCATGGGCAGAGGAGCCTGGTGGGCTGCAGTCCGTGGGGTTGCTAAGAGTCGGACAGGACTGATTGACTTCACTTTCACTTTTCACTTTCATGCACTGGAGAAGGAAATGGCAACCCACTCCAGTGTTCTTGCCTGGAGAATCCCAGGGACGGGGGAGCCTGGTGGGCTGCCGTCTCTGGGGTCGCACAGAGTCGGACACGACTGAAGCGACTTAGCAGCAGCAGCAGTAGACTCCCCAATAAATATTTGCTGAGTGGAGAACCACAAAAATAATCTCCTTGCCTTAATTCTATCATTTGGTTGTGAGTTTGAGGTGGAAAAATCAATAAAGAATGTCCCCACCTTGCCTTTGCAGAGTTAAGTCAGCTTCCTCTCAGGAGCTACACATCAGAAGAAAGGCTTCAAAGTCTTGCTGGATAAAGGAGGCCTTTATGGAGCAAAGCAACTCCGTAAGTGTTTTGCATAACAACACGCCCACGGATTTTAACTGAGTGCTTTCTCCCCCAGTTCCTCGTGGATCCATGAAACTGACAGCTTGGCACCAGCATGTTGACGCCTGTTTTCCATCTAACACAAGCTGTACAAGTACCTCGTGTTTCATCCACTCTGTTGTAGATTTTTAAGCAACTATGTAAAAACAAAAAACTCAGAAAACAAAGAAAAGATGCTGGGTTATTTCACTATAAAAGAAAAAAAATAAGTATCTCCTTTCTGTCTTCCTACTGCTCTAACCGGGTGTATTTGGTTTGGGGTTGTTTCTCTTTGCTTGGAGTTTGAAATGCAGCAGCTTCTTTCTGCCCATGAAAAAAATCTGTGTTCTCGGTCAGGGCCATTCAAATGCAGTCCCCTCAGAAGAAAAGGAGCTCCAGGGAATTCCCTGGTGGTCCAGTAGCTAAAGACTCCGCTCTCCCAATGCAGGGGGCCCAGATCAGGCAACTAGATCCCGCATGTTGAAACTAAGATCAAAGATCTCTTACTTTGCAATTAAGACCCAGAGCAGCCAAATTAATTAATTAATTAAAAAAAAAAAGAAGAACACGATAAGGAGCTCACATACAGAATGTAAGTCAGTGCACTACTTCCTTCTTCAAAAAGTATGGCTATGAATAAAAAAAAGTCAGCTCAACTAAACAACGTGTTTAGTGCCAACCTTGATGTTCACTCTGGCACAGTCTCCTTAGGGCCAGGTAACAAGAGCTCTTGATGAAAGTGAAAGAGGAGAGCGAAAAAGTTGTCTTAAAGCTCAACATTCAGAAAACTAAGATCATGACATCCGGTCCCATCACTTCATGTCAAATAGATGGGGAAACAGTGGAAACAGTGGCTGACTTTATTTTGGGGGGCTCCAAAATCACTGCAGATGGTGCTGCAGCCATGAAATTAAAAGGCATTTACTCCTTGGAAGGAAAGTTATGACCAATCTAGACAGCATATTAAAAAGCAGAGACGTTACTTTGTCAACAAAGGTCCATCTAGTCAAGGCTATGGTTTTTCCAGTGGTCATGTATGGATGTGAGAGTTGGGACTATGAAGAAAGCTGAGCACCAAAGAATTGATGCTTCTGAACTGTGGTGTTGTAGAAAACTCTTGAGAGTCCCTTGAACTGTGAGGAAATCCAATCAGTCCATCCTTGGGGTGATCAGTCCTGAGTGTTCACTGAAAGGACTGATGTTGAAGCTGAAACTCCAATACTTTGGCCACCTGATGCGAAGAACTGACTCATTTGAAAAGACCCTGATGCTGGGAAAGAATGAAGGCGGGAGGAAAAGGGGACGACAGAGGATGCAATGGTTGGATGGCGTCACTGACTCAATGGACATGGGTTTGGGTGGACTCTGGGAGTTGGTGATGGACAGGGAGGCCTGGCGTGCTACGGTTCATGGGGTCGCAAAGAGTCGGACACGACTGAGTGACTGAACTGAACTGAACTGAACAAGAGCTCACAGGCAGTCACCACCTGTGGACTATACTTCAAGAGGCACTGTTTCAGGTTGGAGAGCTCTCCATGTGCCTGAGATGTACAGGACTGACATTTACAATGGGCTTTTGAGGATTCATTGGCTACCTCATCTCCTGATCCCTTTCTTTGATGAAACACCCCAATACTGAGGATGTGCCTCATTCTTTATCAGTCTGCAGGTGTGGGTGGGGATCCTGTGTGACCAGGGCTGGCCAAATAGTGTTCTCAGTCTTTCCAGTCACAGTGATGGTTCAGGGAAGACATGATCCAGGGCTGGCCAATCAGCGTAACTCCATCATGGTTAGTTTTTAGTTTTTAGACCTGTGATGGGCAGTGGCCCTAACTGATGCAATCAGAGTGAATCCTGGAAATTTTGCAGAAGCTGCAAGGAAGACAGTCTTGTTCCATTAGACTTGAAGTTGTGAGGATGTGAGCCTGGAATCTACAAGACTCAAGAGGGGAAAGCTGAACTGTGAGATGAAGCAAAGACAGAGCAGAACTGACAGACAGACAGCATCTGGATTCTGAATAGGTCATTGGAATCTCTCAATCAGTTCAGTTCACTCAGTCGTGTCTGACTCTTTGCGACCCCATGAACCGCAGCACACCAGGCCTCCCTGTCCATCACCAACTCCCGGAGTCTACCCAAACCCATGTCCATTGAGTCGGTGATGCCATCCAACCATCTCATCCTCTGTCATCCCATTCTCCTCCTTCTCCTCCTGCTCTCAATCTTTCCCAGCATCAGGGTCTTTTCAAATGAGTCAGTTCTTCGCATCAGGTGGCTAAAGTATTGGAGTTTCAGCTTCAACATCAGTCCTTCCAATGAACAGCCAGGACTGATCTCCTTTAGGATGGACTGGTTGGATCTCCATGCAGTCCAAGGGACTCTCAAGAGTCTTCTCCAACACCACAGTTCAAATCTCTCAATCAAACCATGCCTAAAGCAGTTTCTACCTGATGACTTTTCATTAATGTAAACCAGGAGATTTCCCCTTTGCTTAGACCAGTTGGTGAGCTTTCTAACACTTAAAATCATAAGAGTCTCAAGTCTATGCAAGACTATTATACCCTGGGCTCATCTGAAAATCCACATACACTGACCCTAAAAAGACAAATCAGAAAAGGTGAAAGGTGGGGAGCCAGAAGAGCTTCCCATTAGGTGGAGAAAGTCTTGGTAACTTCCCACACCTAAGTCCCTTCCTCTGTCAGGGGATTAACATCTGCCTCACCTGTCAGGTGACTGGAAGAGCCACACAGAAAGATACAAAAGAAATCACTCCAGAAACATGAAAAAGCACTGTACAAACAAAAAATCATTATCATTATTAACACGCCACCTTATTCATTCAAACTTCAAAATTCTGGCATCCATAAATATTCAGAGCCTACAAAAAATTTTAAAAGCATTTGTACAACTATAGATTTTTCCCCCCAATCAAATCCTATACTCTGTGGTTGGAGAAGCAGCTCCCCCTACAGGCCAGAGGGCATAAAGTGAGGCCACAGACCCGAGGAGCTCGACCCCATCAAGAGGGGCAGCAGTGAGCCAACCTGACCCCTATTCCAGGATCAGCACCCACCAACGCGGTGTGGTGGCTCACTTCTTAGGTCAGTCAGGCTGTTCTCTCCCCCATAACACACAACATCCCTTTTACTCAAGCTTATGAGTCACGAAAGAAAAATGATGATTTCATTTAGAAATTACCAGTACTAATTCTCAACCGCTATTTTGCAACCTCGGAGTTGTCCTAACAACACTATCATTATCCAGAGAGGCAGATTTTGTTTTTGAGAACAGCTACTATAACACGTTTTCATATTTGACTTCTAAGGAGCCAGCACAACAATAAACTTTACATTAAAAAACAATATTGTTTTGGAACTTCCCTGGCGGTCTAGTGGTTAAGACTCCATGCTTCCAATACAGGGGGGCGCAGATTCAACTCCTGGGGGAGGACTAAGATCCCACATGCCACGCAACACGACCAAAAAAAAAAAAAAACAAACTAAATTATTTGGAGAAGCATCATGGGTTAGGTAGTGATGACCACTCCCAACAAGTCTGCACCTCTTCAGCCTCTCCCCAGGAGACTTTCGCAGTTGGCCAACCCTCTGATCCTTTGCAAGCTTCCCTGGTAGCTTAGCTGGTAAAGAATCTGCCTGCAATGCAGGAGATTCTGGTTCAATTCCTGAGTTGAGAAGATGCCCTGGAGAAGGGATAGGCTACCCACTCTGGTATTCTTGGGCTTCCCTAGTGGCTGGTGGATTAGATGGTAAAGAAAGTGAAAGTCGCTTAGTCATGTCCAACTCTTTGCAACCCCATGGACTAAACAGTCCATGAAATTCTCCAGGCCAGAATACTGGAGTAGGTAGCTGTTCCCTTCTCCAGAGGATCTTCCCAACCCAGGGATCAAACCCAGGTCTCCTGCATTGCAGACAGATTCTTTACCAGCTGAACCACCAGGGAAGCCCAAGGTTCGATCCCTGGGTTGGGAAGATCCCTTGGAGGAGGGCATTGCAACCCACTCCAGTATTCTTGCCTGGAGAATCCCCATGGACAGAGGAGCCTTGTGGGCTACAGTCCATCGGGTCGAAAAGAGCTGGACACAACTGAGCAACTAAGCACACACACCGCTCCTTGGTAACCATGTGTGACTGAAAGGCCATGATCAAAAATGCCAATATGAGGACTTCCCTGGTGGTCCAGTGGCTAAGACTCCATGCTCCCAAAACAGGGAGCCCAGGATCAGGGAGCTAGATTCCACATACCAAACCTAAGAGTTCACATGATGGTGATTTAGTTGCTAAGTGGTGTCTGGCTCTTGCAACCCCATTGAGTGTAGCCCAACAGGCTCCTCTGTTCATGGGATCCTCCAGGCAAGAAAACTGGAGTGGGTTGCCATTTTCTTCTCCAGGGGATCTTCCCGACCCAGGGACTGAACTCGAGTCTCCTGCACTGCAGGCGGATTCTTTACTGAATGAACCACCAGGGAAGCCCTAAGAGTTCACATACCTCAGCTAAAGATCCCACATGCTGAGACTAAGACCCTACACAGCCACATAAATAAATCTTTTTTTAAACAATCATTTTTAAAATGCTGATATGCCAGAGGAGATGCAGTAGGACTTAGTGGAGAAATATAATACAGAGAAGGACATTGCTGCCCATATCAAGAAGGAGTCTGACAAGAAGTACAACCCCAACCCGGCAGAGCATCACGGGGAGGAACTCTGCCGGTTACGAGACATGTGAAACCAAACACTTCAATGACTTCTACCTGGGCCAAGGGGTCGTTTTCTGGTTCAGATCTGGTTTAAAGCATGGACTGGGCCACATACCCAGTGATCCATCCACAAACAAGGACTGCAGCCTAAATTCCAAATACCAGAGGCTGAAATCTTCAGTCTTGCTTAAGGGAACACCTCAATCTCTGAACCTTTATTGTGTTATTTTGCCCAGAACAGTCTCTGTACTAGTTTGTTGTGTTTATACTGCAATTAGCAAAATAGCTTACATCTGTATTTATTTTCTATTCCATACCTCTCTGCTCCATGTTTTTTTCTCCTCAAAATCCATTCCTTTACAGAAATAAATCTGTTGGAGAAGTATGCATTTAAAACAGAAAACTAAACTGTGTAAAAAGTTTGTATTTTTCCAACATCACAATACAATCATTTTCAGATAGATAAAAACAGCAATTAGGAGATTAAAAAGGGAAGAGGCCTTAACACCATTCCTGATTTTTAAGCCACATTCTGACTCTCTGGTCAATAGTGATATTTGTGGGCTCTCTTTTGGTGACAAAATAAATTTCTGGAGTTCCACATACTATATAATGTAACTGGAAGGAATCTGTTCCTCACAGTAGCCTCCTTTGAGGAGCTCAATTCTGGGGGCTGGGTGGGAGGACAGAATGAACACTTGTTTCACTAGGGTCCACATGTCGTGGGCATCAGTTTCATGCCAGGCATGTGCCCCCACGAGTAAGCCCAGTGTGCTCAGGCGGCATTACTGATGGGTAGGGTCATGGTCCCCAGAAGTAAGGAGCAGACTGAGCCTGCCCTCCCTGTTCCCAAGGACAGCCTGCATTCACACAGAGCAGACTCCACAAATAGCCCTACTCTGTCTTTCTGAGTCTCCACCTGCATCTCTACTTTGTAACACAAGTCTATCTTCCCTGTGACGTGTGTGTATGTGTGTTAGTCCCTCAGTAGTGTCTGACTGCAATCCCATGGACTGTAGCCCGCCAGGCTCCTCTGTCCATGGGATTTCCCAGACAGGAATACTGGAGTGGGTTGCCATTTCCTTCTCCAGGGGATCGTCCTGACTCTGGGATCAAACCCAGGTCTCCTGTATTGCAGGCAGATTCTTTACGATCTGAACTATAGGGAAGTTCCTTCCCTGTTACGTGGTTCCCCTCAATTCAGGAAGAGGTAGTAAAAGGCTCCACATTGGCCTCAGCCCCAAGACTAGTTCTTCAATCTAGCTGTACCATTGTTAAAGCTGATGCTCTATCCACTATTGATCCGAGGTGCAGTCAGTTAAAAGGCAAAGAGGAAGATGAAAAAGGGACTGTCCCCCTCAAAGCCTCTCACACTTACCAGTCTGGACAGTGCTCTGGAACCGGCATAGATGATACCCACAAATAGCACCGAAGCAGGAAGCCACGTCAAAACATCGGATCTGGAAAAGAGGGAAAGAGAGGCCATCATATTTCTGTCCAAAAGACCTCCCTAGAAGATATGACCCTCCCATACACCAAATATAGCACCCGTGGTTGTCTAAGCATCCCCAGGTGACTGATTGGTGAAGCCTGACATGGTCTGTATCATCAAGCAGGATGGAGGCAGACCAAAGCATTCTGCCTACAGCCCATCACTCCGCCAATGATGTGGCGTTACTGGCCCCACAATCAGCCACAGATGAGCTGCTGCTGCTGCTAAGTCACTTCAGTCGTGTCCGACTCTGTGTGACTCCATAGACGGAAGCCCACCAGGCTCCCCCGTCCCTGGGATTCTCCAGGCAAGAACACTGGAGTGGTTTGCCATTTCCTTCTCCAATGTGTGAAAGTGAAAAGTCAAAGTGAATTCGCTCAGTCGTGTCCGACCCTTAGCGACCCCATGGACTGCAGCCTACCAGGCTCCTCCATCCATGGGATTTTCCAGGCAAGAGTACTGGAGTGGCTTGCCATTGCCTTCTCCGACAGATGAGCTAGAGATAGAAAAAGGCTTCCTGCAGGTTGAGAGACAAACTGATTTTTTTTTTTAAGGACCAGTGAACATTATTCTTTGAAATTTAAGTAGTCAGATGCTTTGAACCCATACCAAATTCCTTTTAAATTTTTTTAAAAGCTATTTACCTAGCAAAGGGCTTCCCCGATGGCTCAGTAGGTAAAGAATGTGCCTGCGATGCGGGAGACATAAGAGATGCAAGCTCAATCGCTGGGTTGGGAAGAACCCCTGGAGGAAGAAAATGGCAATCCACTCCAGTATTCTTGCCTGAAAAATCCCATGGACAGAGAAGGCTGGCAGGCTACAGTCTATGGGGTCACAAAGAGTCAGACACGACTGAGCTACTAAGCACACACACACCTACCAAGGTACCAAACAGCTCCATCAAACCACGAAAGGACCCACAGTGTTAAAGAATGGAATTGAAACGAGTGCTTGAACTTGAGCTGGGTGGCCATGTGCTGAGCCTCAACAGTTAACCTGGGATGTCAGTTCAAGAAATCTCTAAGGACTTCTCAAGGGCGCATTTCTTCAATTACACTGTGGCCACACCACAGAACTGCTGTTTCAACTCAGCTGAGGGTCTTGCTCTCCTCAAGAAAAGCAAAATCCCAGGCTTTACATAGGGCACACATCACTGAGGGTGCAGCTTGCTTTCCCCATTAGTTACAAACGCATTCGTTTTGCTAATGCGAGTTCCCAGAGTCATTCTAATAATAAATATGAATTAATGAAAGCATTCTTGCAGGATATAACATAATAATCCCAAGTAACTCAATGAACTGCTTTCCTCAGATGGTGCCTGTTCAAGAAATGTTCTTTGTTAATTGGATTAACACGAGCAGGGACTTTATCTATCATCAGCCATGCTTTTTGCACAACCTCCCAGAGAATGCAGCATGCAAATGCTTTTATTCTCAAATAAGGCCTTCAAACCCTACCTCCTGTACACATTCATTCAGCCAAAACTCATAGCAACTGACAAGGTGCTCACAGCAGTGTTAATATTACCAGCATCACCACTGACATTGTTTGAGCCTTCCTACAAACCAGGCCCTGTGCTAAATATTTTCTATGCTGTTATCATTTTTAAAATCTGCACAATAGGGACTTCCCTGGTGGTCCATCAGTTGGGAGTCTGCCTTCCAGTGCAGGGGACGTGGGTTCAAACCCTGGTTGAGGAATTATGATCCTACATGCTGTGCGGTGTAGCCAAAATAAATAAATAAACAAAAACAAAACAGTACTGACTGTTCAGCTTGAAAATACCACCAACATTTTTAAAATGTGTATTTTTTTTAAAAAAGAGAAAGTTTCGGCAAAATTAGAAGACGTGTACAAATAAACATTTTTTTTCTGCATAAAAATTGTTTGCAGATTCTGAAAAGCAACTGGGACCTCTGAAAAGTTAAGGTTGTACTGCAAAGTTTTGAAACACAAAAAACGAGGGAAAATCTCTCAATTGTAGCAAAGTCTTTACAGCCAAAGATTTGTCATCCCAAGTGAAGCCATCTTAGACTTTCGGACTCCAGAAGTGTAAGATAATAAATTTATGTTATTTTTAAGCCAAAAAAAAATTCTATCTCTATAAGTACTGTTAAGTATAGAGCATGGCATAAGGTCTGACTAAATTTTCCTCCATATCTTACTACTAGAGTAGAATTTTTTTCTCTCAATTAAACATGTTTCTTTTTGTTGTTAAAAAAAAGAGAAAGGGGACTTCCCTGGTGGTCAGCTGGTTAAGACTTCGCCATCCAATGCAGGGGGTGCCAATTAGACCCCTGGTTGGGGAGCTAAGATCCTACATGCCTTGTGGACAAAAATACAAAAAATGTACCACAGAAACGATACTGTAAGAAATTCAATAAAGAATTTTTTTTTTTAAAAGAAAGAACTTCAACCAGAAAAAAATATACACAGGCTGCTTCAGGAATTAGAATTTGAATCTCTGGCTTCCAGAGTTTTCACAACTGTGAGTGGGGTCTCACAATATGGAGGGGTCAGACCTTTTAATAGCTACTGGGGCAGATAAAATTCAGGACAACTGAACTTTCCATTATCTTCCAGGCAGTGTGGAGACAAGGTGAAGGCACGAGCTGCAAGGGTGGTGCTTCTTAGCATTTTTGTCATCTCTTGAAGCAGTTCTTTAAAATCCTTTCTTCAGGAAGAAAGGAAACTATAATTTTGACATCCTAGTTAGCTCAGCTAAAACTGAGGATTCTTTTCTGAGAAGATATAGCAGTAAGTGATGGAAATCGTATCTAGTTCTGGGCACTGGAGACTATAATCTTATAATGGTCACATGGTTGCCCAAATCTTGGAAATTATGATTAGCTCTCTTCACTTCCAAGGACTGTTCCAGCAGTCAGCTAACTTTAACCAACAGCTCTAAGAGATGGACAGATTTCACTCACATCTCTGGGTGGGCTGTGCCCTATATTCTAGGTCAGGGCATCTAGGACAGGGGCTATCTAGGGGTCATCACAGTCATCTAGGGGTGGGGGCAGGAAGGATGCACAAATACAGAGCAGGGAGTTGTATGCAGTAGAAGAAATACGGTCAGGCAAACCTTCCTACTTAGCAGGTCTATATCAACTCTAAAGCAAGTTGGTTTTTACCCCAACTCTAAAGCTAGTTTGCACTGAAATCTCACTTTTTTCATTTATAAAATAGGGATAATAATGCTCAGAAGGCTACTGAGATGATTAGCTAAGAGAATGAATAAGCAGCACTCGGGGCAATGCATGGCACATTAAAAACAATATTGAATAAATGTTCTGCTTCTGGGTTTTCCATACATAACTCCAAGGACAGATGCCACTAGGAAAGATTGAGAGATCTGCCTATATAAAATGGCCAAAAATATCATGAAGAAAATGAAAAGATGATTAATAAACCAGGAAAAAATATAGGCAACACATAAAACCGGCTAGAGTTTAATATGCTTGATGTAGGATGAGTGTTTATAAATTAGTGACAGAAAAATCAACTCCCCAAAAGGAAAAAGAAAAACAGTCAAATGACAAAAATAGGTAATTTTCTCTCCCCTGCTTTTGTTTGTGTCTCTCTCTCATACCCACATACACACAAGAAACACAAATGGCTAATAAACATATGAAAAATTATTCAACATCCATTATACTACAAGAATTTTTAAATAAAACAATGGTATACTGGACTTTCCTGTGATACAGTGGACAGGAATCCGCTTGCCAACGCAGGGGACACGGGTTTGATCCCTGGTTCTCAGGGAGCAACTAAGCCCATGTGCCACAACTACTGAGTCTACGTGTGGCAATTAGTGAAGCCCGCCCAGTTAGAGCCTGTGCTCTGCAACAAGAGGAGCACTGCAATGAGAAGCCCATGCACTGCAACTAGAGTAGCCTCTGCTCTTTGCAGCTAGAGAAAGCCCAAGCATAGCCACAAAGACCCAGCAGAGCTAAAAATACATAAATAAATAATTTAAAAAACTAAGCCAATGATATACCAAGTTTTGCCCAAGAAACTAGCAGTTTTTATAAAACGATAATGTAATATAGGGGGGTCATAAAATTAATGTCTTCATATACTGCTGTGGGATATGTGTGTGTGTGTTAGTTGCTCAGTTGTGTCCAACTCTTTGCAATCCCGTAGACTGTAACCCGCCAGGCTCCTCTGTCCATGGGTGGATTCTCTAGGCAATAATACTGAAGTGGGTTGCCATTTCCTTCTCCAGGGGATCTTCCCAACTCAGGGATTGAACCCGGGTCTCCTACATTGCAGGCGGATTCTTTACCATCTAAGCCATCAGTTCAGTTCAGTCTCTCAGTCGTGACCGACTCTTTGCGACCCCATGAATCACAGCACGCCAGGCTTCCCTGTCCATCACCAACTCCCGGAGTTCACTCAAACTCATGTCTATTGAGTCAGTGATGCCATCCAGCCATCTCATTCTCTGTCGTCCCCTTCTCCTCCCTCCCCCAATCCCTCCCAGCATCAGAGTCTTTTCCAGTGAGTCAACTCGTCGCATGAGGTGGCCAAAGTATTGGAGTTTCAGCTTTAGCATCAGTCCTTCCAATGAACACCCAGGATCGATCTCCCCTAGAATGGACTGGTTGGATCTCCTTGCGGTACAAGGGACTCTCAAGAGTCTTCTCCAACACCACAGTTCAAAAGCATCAATTCTTCGGCGATCAGCTTTCTTCACAGTCCAACTCTCACATCCATACATGACAACGGGAAAAACCATAGCCTTGACTAGACGGATCTTGGTTGGCAAAGTAATGTCTCTGCTTTTTAATATATTATCAAGGTTGGTCATAACTTTCCTTCCAAGGAGTAAGCGTCTTTTATTTCATGGCTGCAATCAGCATCTGCAGTGATTTTGGAGCCCAAAAAAATAAAGTCTGACACTGTTTCCACTGTTTTTCCATCTATTTCCCATGAAGTGATGGGACCAGATGCCATGATCTTTGTTTTCTGAATGTTGAGCTTCAAGCCAACCTTTTCACTCTCCTCTTTCACTTTCATCAAGAGGCTTTTGAGTTCCTCTTCACTTTCTGCCATAAGGGTAGTATCATCTGCATATCTGAGATTATTGATATTTCTCCCAGCAATCTTGATTCCAGCTTGTGCTTCTTCCAGCCCAGCGTTCCTCATGATGTACTCTGCATAGAAGTTAAATAAGCAAGGTGACAATATACAGCCTTGACGCACTCCTTTTCCTATTTGGAACCAGTCGGTTGTTCCATGTACAGTTCTGACTGTTGCTTCCTGACCTGCATACAGGTTTCTCAAGAGGCAGGTCAGGTGGTCTGGGATTCCCATCTCTTTCAGAATGTTCCACAGTTGATTGTGATCCACACAGTCAAAGGCTTTGGCATAGTCAATGAAGCAGAAATAGATGTTTTTCTGAAACTCTCTTGCTTTCTCCATGATCCAGCGGATGTTGGCAATTTGATCTCTGGTGCCTCTGCCTTTTCTAAAACCTGCTTGAACATCTGGGAGTTCACGGTTCACATATTGTTGAAGCCTGGCTTGGAGAATTTTGAGCATGACTTTACTAGCGTGTGAGATGAGTGCAATTGTGCGGTAGTTTAAGCATTCTTTGGCATTGCCTTTCTTTGGGATTGGAATGAAGACTGACCTTTTCCAGTGCCTGATGAACTCTGGACGGAGGTTCGTGACATTGTACAGGAGACAGGGACCAAGACCATCCCCATGGAAAAGAAATGCAAAAAAGAAAAATGGCTGTCTGAGGAGGCCTTACAGATAGCTGTGAAAAGAAGAGAAGCGAAAAGCAAAGGAGAAAAGGAAAGATATAAGCATCTGAATGCAGAGTTCCAAAGAATAGCAAGGAGAGATGAGAAAGCCTTCGCCAGCGATCAATGCAAAGAAATAGAGGAAAACAACAGAATAGGAAAAACAAGAGATCTCTTCAAGAAAATTAGAGATTCCAAGGGAACATTTCATGCAAAGATGGGCTCGATAAAGGACAGAAATGGTAGGGACCTAACAGAAGCAGAAGATATTAAGAAGAGGTGGCAAGAATACACAGAAGAACTGTACAAAAAAGATCTTCACGAGCAAGATAGTCACGATAACGTGATCACTGACCTAGAGCCAGACATCTTGGAATGTGAGGTCAAGTGGGCCTTAGAAAGCATCACTACAAACAAAGCTAGTGGTGGTGATGGAATTCCAGTTGAGCTATTTCAAATCTTGAAAGATGATGCTGTGAAAGTGCTGCACTCAATATGCCAGCAAATTTGGAAAACTCAGCAATGGCCACAGGACTGGAAAAGGCTTATACAGTAGATGCTCAAATATTTGCTGAATGAATCGCCATGAATTATTTTTGTAACTTAAAAAAAAAGTTTTCCCTGCTCTTGCTAGTTCAGTAGAAAGCAACAAGATACATCAGGAAACTGCTGTCATGACCCTAATTCACATTTCTTCCTCTGCTTTTCTCAAGCCCTTCAGAGACTTTGCTCTGAACAGAATTGTTTGTGCTTACAGCTACTCAGTTTCCAAGGACAGGGATGAAAGCAAAAAATTTCTATATCCTGTCATCTGCCTCTCTAAAATGGCCCCAATGGAGGAGCCGTAACAATTTCAAATTCAATAAACATTTACAACAATCATGTTGTAACCTACAACCATAAAACAAAAAAGTGCATTAAAAAACAAACATGTTTTTCTTCAATGGACAAGAACTGAGAAACCTGGAATAGAGGCAGTTATTTTGTTTCCTATGATAACTGAATCTCTTTTTCTTATTAAAAAATGGTACCTTTAGGCTCTTGTCAGCACTCCACTGCACTGGAGGAGGCATGAGCCCTAGCTCGAGCTAGAAATAAACCCCATTCTTGCTTTTGCATTGCTGCGAGTGTCTTATTCTACCAGTATGGGGGGACCGGACTCAGGGCATAACATTTGGGGGCTCGTCCGGGATCCCTCTGACTGGGGAGAATAACGCTCTCCCGGCAGAAGGGGTTCATCAGCCCGGAGGAGGGCTGATTATAGCACCGGTGCAAGGTCTGTTCAGGGGCGATCGCCGTAGCCAGCGTAAGGCCGAGGCCCAGCATTCGCGCTGGAAGGCAGCTGGATCTGCAAGGTCTGTTCAGGGGCGAATTGGTCGCCGTAGCTGGCATAAGGCCGAGGCCCAGCATTTGCGCTGGAAGGCAGCTGGCTCTGCGGGAGAGAGGAGGTCTCTCCCGATCCGGAATCTGGTGGGCAGTGGACGCCCTTCGGTAAGGTTACTTTAAACTGCAGGAAGCCTCAGAGGTCTCAGAGACCTAGTAGTGTATTTTCGGCCGACGTTTGTCTGTCTTCCGTTTGTCGTGTTATCGTGTGTGCCGGCATTGTCTCTGTCTCTCTCCTGTGTCTTTTCTCTCCCGTAATCTATTCTGTGGTCCTGGGTCAAGGAAGCTCTACCCCGCTCTCCCTCATGATGGATCATTTCTCTGACTTTAAATCTAGGGCGTGAGACTTGTCTCTGCTAGTGAAGAGGAATAAGCTGGTGACGCTCTGCTCCTCGGAGTGGCCCACTTTTAATGTCGGGTGGCCGAGGGAGGGAACCTTCAGCCTGCCCACCATCCGGCTGTTGGGGGAAGGTTCTCACGCCCGGCCCTTCCGGCCACCCGGACCAGATGCCCTATATCCTGGTCTGGCAAGATCTGGTGGAAAACCCACCAGCATGGATAAAGCCTTTTGTTTCTATCCTTTTCACCCATAATCCCATCTGGGATGACTGTCAGTAGCTGTTACAGGTGCTCTTCACCACGGAAGAACGGGAGCGGATTCTATCGGAAGCTCGGAAACATGTCCGGGGTGTGGACGGGAGGCCCACCCTGCAGCCGAACCTAATTGATGAGGGATTTCCATTGACCCGGCCCCAGTGGGACTTTGAGCGCGCAGAAGGTAGGGAGCATCTCCGAGTGTACCGCCAGACTCTTATGGCAGGCCTCCGAGCAGCTGCCCGGAGACCAAGGAATTTGGCTAAGATAAAGTTGTTCAGGGATTGGTTTTGGCTATGGAGATTAAATGAAAATTACGCTGCGAATACAATCCCCAGAGCTCGGGTCAAGTAAAAAGGATGAATCGGACCCTAAAGGAAACATTTGCAAAATTGGCAATAGAGACTGGCGGGGACTGGGTGACTCTCCTTCCTTATGCTCTTTTATTGTTTATGGGGTCCCTCCGCCGACCCCCTATAGAATCGGTCCAACTGTTTTATAAATTTAGTAAATTTTATATTGTAATGTCTAATTCATGACTAAAGACTCACACTGTGTCTGTCTTAATATGTCTTGGTATGTCTTTGTCTCTGAGTAATATTTTTGAAGTTAATTTGTAAATGAGCTCTATTTAATTGGCTTAAAGGGTAAGCGCTTACAAATCAGATAATTCTAAATTAATAAATTCCAGGTTCAAGTAAAGTGGAAAATATTCAGTATTAAATACCTGATATTAATGTTTGTTGATCTATCTAATATAGACATGTCTTAGAGTAATTAACATTAAGTAGAATATTTTCATTGCACCTAGGTTCTATATAAATTAAATATCATATCTGTTACAAGTTTGTCGACAAAGAAATTACCTTGAGTGAAAAAAAAAACTTCTAAGAAATGTAAATGAGACATGAGCTTTTAGATAAACTCTATTAAGATTAAAAATAAACTTAAACTGTCTAATAAACTGTCTAAAACAGTTTCTCTAGATTTTGGTAACCTGAATTTCTAAGGTTGTGCTAAATTAAGTAACAAAAGTTTATTGAATAGCTAGGTCATTTCCAAATAAAATAAGATTCTGAAACGTTCACTACTGAATACTAACTTACAGAAAAACTATTTTAGACTATTAATAAATAATGTTTGATGCCATCCTGAGATGTTTGCTAAAATTTTTAGTTATCACTGGTATTTATGTTCACCAATCTATAGAATGCTAATATAAAGGTCAATTCTTGGTTGCTTAAGGGAAGTAAGATGTGTGTGTTCAGTAAAGAAGGTATGAAGATTGAAGTTACATTTTATGAAGGAAAAAGGTAGTAGGTCTGACTTACAGTTGGCTGTTCCAGGATGGGAGAACAAATGGGTACAGAAAGTGATAAAATGGTTTTGTGGAAAGTGGACCCCAAGGAAAGAGTTTTGTGTATGAATAAACGTTTTCTTGAGATGTTAAAAAAAAATAAAAAATAAAAATAAAAAATGGTACCTTTCATGTTAGAACTCTTTCCAAACAGTACCCATATGCACGTATGTGAACACTTCAACAAAAATTGGATCCAACTATACAGGTTGTTTTATAACCTGCTTAACACCTTCCCATGTCAAAAAGGTCATCCCCAACTCATTAATAATTATATCCTATGCTGGCAGGCTACAGTCCATAGGGTTGCCAGGAGTCAGACACAACTGAGGGACTGAGCACACGCATATCCCATGCTACGGCTGAACATCAAAGTTCAGCCTAGGGTTTTACTATTCTAACGCAGTAATGATTATCCTTGACTATATTCTCCTCTCGTATTCATGATGTTCACAATATTCAGAATACATTTCCTGAAGTGGAATTGCTGTTCAAAGATACACCTATTAAAGTTTGCAATTGGTTATATAATTGCCTTCCAAGGACCTATACTGATTTATTCTCTGCTATGAACTGCATGTTAATGTCCTCCCAAAATTCCTATGTTGCAATTCTAACGCTTAGTGTGATGGAAGGAGGCAGGGCTCTTGGGAGGTAATCAGACCATCAGGGCGTGGCCCTCATGATGGAATTAGTGCCCCTGTAAGAAGAGACAGGAGAGCATGCCTCCTCTATTCTCTCTGCTTCATCGATCTCTCTCTGTTTCCTACACACACCACCACCATGTGAAGATACAGCAAGACAGAGCTCATGCACGCATGTGTGCTCAGATGCTGAGTCGTGTCTGACTCTTTGCGACCCCATGGACTGCAGCCCGCCAGATTCCTCTGTCCATGGGATTTCCCAGGCAAGAACACTGGAGTGGGTTGCCATTCCTCCTCTGGGGGATCTGCCCAACCCAGGGATTGAACCCGTGTCTCCTGTACTGGCAGGCAGATTCTTTACCAGGGCAGCCCAACAAGAAAGCAAACATCTATAAACCCAGAAGATGCCTTCCCCAGAACCCAACCACACTGGCACCTTGATCCTGGACATCCCAGCCTCCAGAACTGTGAGAGGTAAATGTCTAATGTCTATTTAAACCCATGGTCTTTTGTGCCAGCAGCCTGAGCTGATGGAGATGCTCCTTGGCAGCTCCAACACTGCGTGATTCCAAGACACTCAACAGCCTACTAGAACAAAGGAGCACCTCCTCTCCACCTTTAATTCATAAGGTGGCACCATCTGGGTTTACCCTTGCATTGTTCTATCAAAGGAAGCAAGACAGGATCAAATCCTGAGAAGGTCCTGGCAGAATCTGAAGTCTCTGTGGTTGGAGGGCCTCTGGGGAGCTGTTGAACCAGGAAGTGCATGCATGCATGCATATGTGTGTATGTGTGTGTGTGTGTGTGTGTGTGTGTAGGAGGGATCTCATAGCAACTTCTTTTGAGAGATTGCAGACTGTACTCTGTTAAAGGACTATTTGCTACGGGGTCTGCTTTAAAAAGAGTGGTGACACACAATTTTCCCTACATGATTTATTAGCACAAATGCTGCATCTTGTTTGCATGGTGTACTTTTTGTTTTCTGCTTCTGCACACTCTACTGTCCCTAAGAACTCTGATGAATAAAGCATTTTGCAAGAAGCTAACAATAGTCTGTTGGCATGAATCTTAAAACTGTTGTTATTGAGATGAAGGCTAATTAAATTAAATCATTTGTTTTTCAAATAGAGCATGCATTATTGAAGGAACATCTGCTCTCTGAAAACACTCAGTTTATCTGTTCATGGGAGCCTGGCAGGATCCTTGAGCTGAATTCTTGAAAACTCTGTGTTATACTGACACCTAGTGACCCAAAAGCTGTTTCCAAACTTTGACCAAGATATCAAGGCAATGGCAACCCACTGCAGTACTCTTGCCTGGAAAATCCCACGGACGGAGGAGCCTGGTAGGCTGCAGTCCATGGGGTCGCGAAGAGTCGGACATGACTGAGCGACTTCACTTTCACTTTTCACTTTCATGCATTGGAGAAGGAAATGGCAACCCACTCCAGTGTTCTTGCCTGGAGAATCCCAGGGACAGGGGAGTCTGGTGGGCTGCCGTCTATGGGGTCTCACAGAGTCGGACACGACTGAAGCGACTTAGCAGCAGCAGCAGCAAGGTATCAGGGAGCTTCCCTGGTGGCTCACAGGTAAAGAATCTGCCTGCCAATGCAGGAGATGAAGGTTTGATCCCTGGATCAGGAAGATCCCCTGGAGTAGGAAATGGCAACGCACTCATCAGTTCAGTCCCTAGGTGGGGAACAGCCCTTGTAGTAGGAAATGGCAACCTACTCCAGTATTCTTGCCTAGAGAATTCCATGGACAGAGGAGCTAGGAGGGCTACAGTCCACGGGGTCGCAAAGGGTTGGACATGACTGAGCACTATGGACAGAGGTCCCCAAATATGAAGTGAGGCAGGATAGAAGAGGTACATGCTGCTGCTGCTGCTGCTAAGTCACTTCAGTCGTGTCCGACTCTGTGTGACCCCATAGATGGCAGCCCACCAGGCTCCCCCATCCCTGGGATTCTCCAGGCAAGAGCACTGGAGTGGGTTGCCATTTCCTTCTCCAATGTGTGAAAGTGAAAAGTGAAAGTGAAGTTGCTTAGTCATGTCTGACTCGTAGTGACCCCATGGACTGCAGCCTACCAGGCTCCTCCGTCCATGGGATTTTCTAGGCAAGAGTACTGGAGTGGCTTGCCATTGAAGAGGTACATATCTCATCTCTAATAGATGGGAGAAAGAAAACAAGCACCTTGCTCATGCACAGGGTCCAGGGGACTACAAATCCAAGTTAATGTGCAAGACTTAACAGTCTAGGGATGTTTACATTTCATACCACAGATTTAAGAGGCCAGAAAGGGCCATGTGAACTGGGAGTGACAGTGCCACACGGTGAGTCTATTATAAATGAGTTTAGCACATTCCTTTGCACTGAGTGGTGTGGGCATGGCCTGCAGTGTCAAAGGTCAGAACATCCCATCCAGAGAAAGACCAATACTGCATGGTATCACTTAAATGGGTCAACTTTTTTTAGAAAGTCAAACTTAAGAGCAACTGAGTAGAAAAGTAGTTGTCAGTGGCTAGGGAGTAGAGGGAACAGCTCCGTTTGATAAAAGGACACAAACTTTCAGCTACAAGGTGAATAATGTATATTGATATTGATTATTGGCGAACAATGAACAATGTATTCTATGAGAATCTAACATAACATACAGTGACTACAACTGCTTACATTGTACCCTATAACTGAAATTTGCTAATAAACTTAACTGTTCTCACACAATAAATAAATAAGCGAGGTGATGGATGCCTTCATTAACTGCAAGGTGGGACTCTTTCACAATGTGTGTGTGTATATATATATATAATTACATCACCACACTGTATACTTTGTGCGTGTGTGCTCAATCGCTCAGTCATGTCCAACTCTTTGCGACCCCATGGACTGTAGCCCACCAGGCTCCTCTGTCCATGGGATTCTCCAGGCAAGAATACTGGAGCAAGTTGCCATCTCCTACTCCAGGGGATATTCCCCACCTAGGGATTGAACCCATGTCTCCTGTGTCTCTTGTATTGGCAGGTCAATTCTTAACCCACTGAGCCACCTGAGAAGCCCCACTGTATACTCTGAATAACTTTAAATTGTATTTGTGAAGGATACTTCAAAAAAAGCTGATACTTCAAGAGGACTTCCCTGATGGTCCAGTGGTTAAGAATCCATCTGCCAATGCAGAAGACATGGGTTCAATCCCTGGTCCAGGAAGATTTCACATGCTGTGGGACAACTAAGCCCACGTACCACAACTTCTGAAACCCGAGGGCCCTAGAGCCCGTGCTCTGCAACAATGGAAGCCACCACAATGAGAAGCCCATGTGCCACAGCTAGAGAAAGCCCACGTGCAGTAATGCAGACCAAAATCAGCCCCAAAAAGCTGATACTTAAAAACATCTTGTCCTTTTACTATTACTGGCCTCCTGGACTCCCCCCAGGTACCACCCCAATCACCAGACCAACACCAGTCAGATTTTATTCCCTATTTTATTCTTTTGGTGGTTCTTAGCATGTTTCTTGAGGAAGTTTTGAAAGCTGGATTTATTATTCCCCCAACGTAATTATTATTCCCCCAAAGTAATTCCAACACATGCATGTGCGTAAAGTATTCCTCTGGAGCAAAAACAACAGGGAAGAATATCAAAAACACATGAATTTCTTCCGTGAGCAAAGCTCAGTTTTTAGAAAACTACGAGTCATTCAAAATGAAATGTCAATACATTACAACACTATTTGGGAAATTTGGACCACCAGTAGCTTTGACAAAGATGGGCTAGCTCACTGAAAAACCAATAAATAATCAATAACTAAAAAGAAGTACAATCTCAACCCTAGCTGGCTGTCTCATTGTTCATTTCTTTACGGACAGGGCTGAGTTAATTTGCAGGCTTTATCAAAGATATTTGTTAAGGTTCTCCAGCAAAGACTCTCAGTGGAAAATTAAGGGGTGGGGGCTTCTTCATCTATTAGAATTCTCTGGTCACAAAGATATTATGACACAGGTTGTTTTTCTAACGTAGAATTTCTCTTAACTGAAAACCTTGAGAGCAAATTTTTTTCTCATATATATAGCGGACAAAAAGTGACAAGTAGGCTTCAAAATATTTTTATTTAGATATACAGCCTGGTAACACAGGAGCCAGGAGATGACATCTAAAGTCTCCAGTGAGAGACTTCCCTGATGGTCCAGTGGTTAAGAAAGCGCACGTCCATTACAGGGGGTATGGGTTCAATCCCCGGTCAGGGAACTAAGATTCTGGATACCCCGAGGTACAACCAAAATAAATAAATAATTTTTAAATAAAATAAAGTCTCCAGTGAATTTACAACTGAGTCTGTCCTCAGCAGTGGTTCTAGAATCTAACAGAAGGACATGGTCTCACTGTGCTACAACGTTGTCAGCTGAAACAGGTCACAATGTTCATTCAGGATCACATTTTGTAAATACAGAAAGCTCGCTCTCAGGCCTTCCAACATCGGCTAGAAAAATCACTGCAATGTTCTGCAAAGCTTTGACAACAGCAAGAGCTAATGTAGAATGACAAGCTTGTGACTGAAAACCAGTGCTCTCCTTCTAAGATAGAGCCTCCCAGGGTATCATCCAGCACCTGGTGATAACAACTGGGTGCTGGGCAAACATCCTGGGAGAAGAACGATTCCATTGGGTCAGTTGGTGGAGTCAGTACATGACATGGCCAGAGGCTGACCCACACAGCTGTCATGGCCTCTCTGCAATGGAAGAAGCGTGGTGGTAGGTTCTGTGACTTGTTTGAGAGGGAATCTAGGATTCTCCTGTGCTCCCGGCTACAAGGACAGTTTAAATGAACTCTCAATGGCATAGGCTATTAAAGACCAATTTGGAGAGGGTGCGATGAATTGAGAGAGTAGCACTGAAATATATACACATGGTGAATGCATGCTAAGTCGCTTTAGGTGTGTCCTACTCTTTGCGACCCTATAGACTAGACTATAGACTGCCAGGCTCCTCCATCCATGGGATTCTCCAGGCAAGAATACTGGAGTGGGTTGCCATGCCCTCCTCTAGAGGATCTTCCTGACTCAGGGGTCAAACCCGTGTCTTTTATGTCTTCTGCATTGGCAGGCAGGTTCTTTACCACTAGTGCCACCTGGGAAGCCCATACACATGGTAAATATATATACTTACCATGCTTAAAATAGATAGCTAGTAGGAGGTTGCTATATAACACAGGGAGTTCAGTCCAGTGCTCTGTGACGACCTAGAGGGGTCAGAGGGAGACGTGGGAGGCAGGCTCAAGAGGGAGAGGATAATATGTATACTTAAGGCTGATTCACACTGTTGTATATCAGAAACCAACACAACATTGTAAAGCAATTATCCTCCAATTAAAAAAAAAAAGGACCAATTTGGGGCCCACCCTCCATGGGTGAGGGGCTTCCCTTGTGGTTCAGCTGGTAAAGAATCCCACAATGTGGGAGACCTGGGTTCAATCCCTGGGTTGGGAAGATCCCTGGAGAAGAAAAAGGCTACCCACTCTAGTATTCTGGCCTGGAGAATTCCATGGACTGTATAGTCCATGGGGTCACAAAGAGTTGGACATGACTGAATGACTTACACTTTCACTCCACGGGTGATGGGGATGTCCATGATGTCACTGGGAACTCCAAACTGTCCTCCTGGGGTTGTTTCCTTTCTGAGTAGAGCCCAACTGCCGCTATCTCTGCACAAGTCCGCAGTCACACAGCGAACAAGTCCAGTCACGTAGCAAAGCTGAACTTTGGTTCTCTACTGACATCATCAGAAAGCCAAGCCTGGTAGGAAATAGCAGCCACAAGAAACACAAACCCAGTTCCGCCCAGCTCATGAAGGAGCCCTGGGCCTGGGTCCCTGCTGCTTGCTACCTGGTAACACCCCTCTGCCCAAGGCCCAGGGTGACTGGAGATTCTGAGCTGTGACACCTGTTATCAACCCACTACAAACTAAGACACTAGAATCTTTGCCAAGAAGCTTAACTGGGCTGACATCTTGTGTGTTGCTGTGAAACCACCAAAGAAGTCCAGGGGATAAAACTGAAAAAACTCTCTGGGAGCTTTAGCAAGAGGACTAAAAAGAAATGATGACAGCTCTTCTGAGCTGGGTAACATCTAGCATCCTGTGTGTTCAAGGGACAGCAGTGTCTCGTGGGTCTCAAACTTCTCTGTTGAGAACCACTTCTTCCAAGGAAAGCATCTTGAGTATCTTTGACTTCACCAAGTTTTACTAGTCATTTTCCCCTTCCCCCCTCCAAAAAAAAGCAATAAAAATATGAAGAAATCCATCGATGGATAAATGGATACACCAAACGCAGTATACAATGTGGTATAAAAATAAAATGTGGTCTATATACACAACGAAAAGCCTTAACAAGGAAGGAAATGTTGACACAATTTTCAACATAGATGAAGCTTGTAGGTATTATGCCAAGTGAAGTAAACCAGTCACAAAAGGACAAATACTATATAACTCTATTTAAAGGAGGTACCCAGAGTAGGTAAATTCATAGAGACAGAAAATATAAGAGAGCTTTACCAGGGGCTGGGGTGGGTAGAGAGAGAGGAGAGCTATCATCTATTTATTTATTTTTTATTTTGCCAGTCTTCGAGGTATGTGGGATCTTGGTTTCCTCACCAGGGACTGAAGCTATGCCCCCAACAATGGAACCATGGAGTTTTAATTACCAGATCACGAGGGAAGTCCTGTAGCTCTATTTTTTAAGAAATTTGTTTTTAATGCCAGAGCTATCATGTAATGGGTACAGAGTTTCTGTCTGGAATGATGATAAAAAGTTCTGGAAATGGATGGTGGTAATGATAATTTGAACTGTGGTGTTGGAGAAGACTCTTGAGAGTCCCTTATACTGCAAGGAGATCCAACCAGTCCATTCTAAAGGAGATCAATCCTGGATGTTCATTGGAGGGACTGATGCTAAAGCTGAAACTGCAATACTTTGGCCACCTCATGCGACGAGTTGATTCACTGGAAAAGACTCTGATGCTGGGAAAGGTTGGGGGCGGGAGGAGAAGGGGACGACGGAGAATGAGATGGCTGGATGGCATCACCGACTCTGTGGACATGAGTTTGAGTGAACTCCGGGAGTTGGTGATGGACAGGGAGGCCTGGCGTGCTGTGATTCATGGGGTCGCGGAGAGTCGGTCACGACTGAGCAACTGAACTGAACTGAACTGAACTGAATGGTTGCACAATATTGTGAACATACTTAATGCCACTGAACTGTATACTTTAAAACTACTTTAAAACAGTAAATGTTATGTTATGTAGCTTTTACATACCAATAAAATGTTTAAGTATGAACAATGGCATTGCTTTTAAGCAAATATGAGTAAGGCAATGTTTCCAGTCCTGTGCTCAGTCACATCTGACTCTGCAACCCCATGAACTAAGCCGGCCAGGTTCCTCTGTCCATGAGATTCTCCAGGCAAGAGTACTGGAGTGGATTGCCATTTCCTTCTCTAGGGGATCTTCCCAATCCAGGGATTGAACCCGTGTCTCTTGAGTCTCCTGCACTGGCAGGCTGATTCTTTACCACTAGCACCACCTGGGAATTCCTAAGGTAATGTTTAAATGACCATTATGAACAAGTAAATAATTCTCATCAGAAACTACAAGCTAATCATAGTCAGGAATGCTATGAGTGGAAGACTCATGTTGATCAGCCCTGGTAGACTCTAGTCCAAAATCTGACAGCCAACTGTCTTGCTTCTGTGGAAGAATATATTCAACTATTCAGAGTCCAGATGCTCTATTATTTAACTAAATCATAGAACTATCACACGCTTTGTGAATTCAGGGCCCACATTTGTTTAAATGGAGACCCAGTTCTCACTGAACTATCTACCATAATAACGGAGTATAAGACATGTACCCAATAACACCTATGAAATCCCAGAAGTCTCTGTATTTTATCAAGTAGAGAACACTCTTCCATGGAAATGCAAGAGTATGACTTAATAAATTATTCCTTCAGATTAGTTAAGCATCTCATGTGGGATATTCTTTCAGAATATGAACTATGATGTAATAGGGTCAGGGAAATTAATCCACACCCAAGTTCCCAGGGCCTCACCCTTGTCAAACCTCTTCAGACCAGTATTTTGCTCTCCAGTTAAACGTTTTCAGGAGAAGCCAAAATTGTTAATATTTACACTGGTCTCATTCCCAAAGCTTCTCCAGTATGCTAAGCCAAGGGGTGACTTAGCAAGGAAGCAGTTTATCTTCATGGAGAAGTTGGGCAGATAACTCGGACACGGCAAATGACTTGGCCTGATCATTCAACTGGGATATTTACCTTATTTATGTAAATCTTCGGAGAAGGCAATGGCAAGCCACTCCAGTACTCTTGCCTAGAAAACCCCATGGATGGAGGAGCTTGGTGGGCTGCAGTCCGTGGAGTCGCTAAGGGTCGGACACGACTGAGCGACTTCACTTTCACTTTTCACTTTCACACATTGGAGAAGGAAATGGCAACCCACTCCAGTGTTCTTGCCTGGAGAATCCCAGGGAAGGGGGAGCCTGGTGGGCTTCCGTCTATGGGGTCACACAGAGTCGGACACGACTGAAGTGACTTAGCAGCAGCAGCAGCATGTAAATCTTAATTTCATTTTCTTTTCATTTTCTACATCATTTCAGGTGAGGCATGATGTTCTCAAAGAATCATGAGGATTTACCTATGTGAGGATTTATCTATGATTCACATAGCCAATTCAGATGATCATTTTGGCTGAAAAATGTCATGGTCTTTGACATTTCTTTTAAATCTATTTGAAAAGCGGTCTTAATAGAATCATAACAACAATGTGTGACTGAACTGGACCCTGGATCAGAATTTTTGTGGAGAGGGTTATAAAGAATATTATTAAGGAAACTGGCAAAATAAATATTGGTCTACAGATGAGATAATAGTATTGTATCAGCGTTAATTTCCTCATTTTGATAACTACTTAAGTCATGTAAGAGAAAGTCCTTGCTCTTAAGAAATACTCAGCAATTTAGAATTAAAGAAACTCTGCTATTTACTTTCAAATAATTCAGAAAAAAATTACTGTACACATATATATGTATATATCAAGAGAAAATGACAATAGAAGCAAGGTAAAATAATAATTGGGAAATCTGAATAAAGAGTATGGGACATCTTTATACCGCTTTTAACTGTTTTGTAAGCAGGAAATAATTTCAAAATAAAAAAATTATCCCCCAAATTTAAAAGTTGATTTAATAACTTACTCATAGGATCCTATAATCTAAAACAAAGTCAAATTAATATGGCATTATCATTTTTATATCTCAATTTATTTTGACATTACATTAGTGGCATTAACCAGGAAAACTCTACTTGAGTTCTACTTGATTATAAAGCCATTGAATCTCAAGATTAGAAGGGAATTAAGAGATCAAACAACTGAAATAAACATGAGCATTTCCCAGTGTAACACCATGCAATACAAATAGCATACAAGAAAGCAGGGTATGAATCATGAATGAAGCACAGAAGAGGCAAATCTACCTTGAACGGCTGTTGATCTCCACCCAGCCCAGTTTCCAGGACACATGAAGCAGAAGTCCACCAATCAGTGTCTGCCACCTGAAAAGGAAAAGGGCCAAGGTGAATTTAAGAGTGCCACGGTCTCATGGCTCACCCCCACAGATGTGTTGACTGACAAATATACATATGTGAGCCTTCTTACAACTCGTTTCTAGCACTTTCTCCTGATCATCACCCCAGCTCTAGACCTGTCCTTCTTGACCTCTGCTTTTCCCCTGAGTCCAGCTGTACCATTCCCTGCTGACACTGACCATCTCCTCTTCTTATTCTAGACTTTTCCTGAACAATCTCACCCACAGCCAGCACGTCTCCATGACCTTGCACTGGTGAGTCCCACCTCCCCTTCTCACAGGATACAGCCATCCTCACACCTACCCCAAGCTCCTGATGGTAAAGCATAACCTGGAATTTCCCCTTCCCCATCCTGGTCATCCTCCAACTATTCCCATCAGCCAAACCAGAAACCTAGATGTCATCCTAGTCCTCCTCTGCCATCACCTCCCTCATCTACTTACAAAACCCTATTGACTCTATCGCCATAACAGCTCTGAAACCTGAAGCCTTCCCTTCCATCCCTCTGCCTAATTCAACCTCCCATCATTCCACATCTAGACCACAGCATCAGTTCCTTAACAGGTCCCCTTTCTCTCCAGGGTTGCCCTGCACTGTCCATTTTCCATGCTGCAGCCAAAGGGTTTGTTCCAAAATGCAAACCTAATTGTGCTCCTCACTTGTTTTAAGAACCATTGATTCCTCCTGGTGCCATAGGCAGCAGCTCTCAGCCCCCTTGCTACGCCAACACACCTGGGGACATGAAGTTCTCAGGAGACACATTTCCTCAAGTGCAAAGTTCAGGCGGGGGGCACAGGTGACAAAATAAACACCCCTCCCCTCCCACTACAGAAAGCACAGCAAAACGCCGAATGAATGATGGGTATTATAGGGTCTTCCCTGGTGGCTCACAGTAAGGAAGCTGCCTGCAATGCTGGAGACCCAGGTTCAGTCCCTAGGTTGGGAAGATCCCCTGGAGAAGGGAAAAGCAATCCACTCCAGTATTCTTGCCTGGAGAATTCCATGGACAGAGGAGGCTGGCTGGCTACAGTCCATGGGATCGCAGAGTCAGACACGACTGAGCGCCAAATGTGTGACAGGTACGATAGGCACAACTTTATCCCGTTCTGCAGTAACTGCTTTTACTCTGTTTTTGGTGAGTCATTCACAAATTTCAAAACCTTATTTTTAGTCATGACTTGAGACACCTCACCTCCAGAGGTGATTACAACACATCCATGCGTTGGGACATGACAGTGGAGAACCCCTGGCCTAAATGACAAAGTCACTTGCATGGGACACACAAGCCTCCCAGGACCTGCAGCCGCCCCTCCCCAGGGTCAGCTCCTGTTTTTCTGCCAGTGGCAGCCACATTCCAGCTACACTGAACTGGCCACAGCCTCGGCAATGTGCCAGGTTATTTCACACTTCTTAGAGTCTGCACATGTGGTCCTCTTAACCCATAATGTCTTCCCATCTCCTCTGTGCTGGAGGACACCTGCCCATCCTATAAGATCCAAGTTTTATGTCTCCCTTGTGGAGCCTTCAATGACTCCACCAGGCAGCGTGGAAATACATGGGGTCGCATCCTCCAACAGCTTGGTCTAGAGCAATGGATCTCAATCGTGTGGATCTTCCCCCCAGGGGACACTTGGCAGTATCTGTAGACATTTTTGGTTGTCACAGCTGGGGGTGGGGGAAGCATTGCTACTGGCATTTGATAAATAGAAGCCAGGATGCTGCCAAACACCTTGTAACATATTGGACAGCCTCTCAGAAGAGTTAACCAGGTCAAAACATCAATAGTGCGGAGGCTGAGAAACCCTAGTGTAATGGAAAGTAAGCGAATGAACCAGTAAATACAATAAGGTGTGAAAAAGTCCTAAGGGGAAGAATTCGGGTAGCACAAAACACCCTAGCAGGGAGCAATTGACCTAGTCTAGGGAGCTGGATAAGTTTTCCTCGAGAAAGTATTGGGTTGGCCAAAAACTTCATTCAGGTTTCCCATACAATGGTACAAAAATCCAAATGGACTTTTTGGCCAACCCAATAAATCTGAGCAGATGTCTGTTCAAAGCAGGAGGCCCAGAACGGACAATGGCTCACAGGTGAGAGAGAGTGGCTCCAGCAAAGCTTCTTCTTGTTGAACTGCTCAGTCGTGTCTAACTATTATGCCACCCCATGGACTGTAGCCCACCAGGCTCCTCTGTCCATGGGATTTCCCAGGCAAGAATACTGGAGTGGGTTGCTATGCCCTCCTCCAGGGGAATCTTCCTGACCCAGGGATCAAACCTGCATCTCTATGTCTCCTGCATTGGCAGGCAGGTTCTTTACCACTAGTGCCACCTGGGAAGCCCCTAAAAGCAATGGTAGCTATCACAAAAGAAACAATCAATATAAAAATAAAATATATTTTTAAAAAGCTGGGGGGCGGGTGGTTAAGGTAAAAGGGGGAAATGTGAGCGCCAGAGCACTCCATGCTGTTGCTACACTAGCTATTCTATTGACCTGACTCTACACCATTTTCTGTCTTCTTTCTAATAATAGTGTCCCTCAGTTTACCAGACCACATTCTGGATTCATCTGAGGTTCTCTCTGCTGCTTCATTCCTATGTTCAAACAATGAATTGTCTATAATGTCACTTAAAAAGTCCAAATAATCAAAATAATTATAAACAAAACGAAATGGAAAAGAATAAATTGAAAAAAAGAGAATTTCAATAAATATGACAAAAAAGTTGTTGACATCCTTAAAATATGAAGAATTCATTAAATTAATAAGAAAATACTAAAACCCTAGTAAAAATAAAAGGGTAATAAAAGGATAAAAACCAATGTAATACTCTAAAGCAATTATCCTTCAATTTAAAATAAATCATAAAAATAAAAAGATAAAAGGCACAAAAACATAATTCACTGAAAAAAGAGATACAAGTGGATAACAAAAGAAACCATCCAACTTCACGAATAATCTAAGAAATGGTAAGACAAAGCAACGTGCTATTATTTTTTGCTCATGAAATTAACAGAGAGAGGAAAAAAATGAGCCATACTTTGAGCACAACTCAAAATATCATAGAAACTTTCACACATAGGCTAGGGTTACATGACAAAACAATTCTGAAAAAGAAATTTTTAATATTTAAGCAGTCGACTAAAGAATTTCATGTTCTTTAATCTAAATTTCTTATACAGGAATTTAGTCCAAAGAATTAGAAATTTGGCAGATTTGAATGCAAACAAATGTCTGATAATATTGTTGTGTTTATACCCCAAAAAAGGGGCACAATTTAAATGACATTAACAGAAGGACGAAATAAATTACAGTATGTCTATCTAATGAAAAATCTATGCAGTCATTAAGAATATTTTAATGATGCTAGTTGGACATTTCCTACAAATGTATATAAAAGATACTCACCCTTGGAATAATGTAGGGTAGGTAAATTTCAAGACAGACAGGACATACTGAAAAACAAATATCAAATTAATGGACATTTTCAAATTATAGAGAATTGATAGACCATATAATCAAGGAAATCCCTAATAAAGAAACATAAATACACTCAAGTTTCAAAAAGGCCTTTTTTATTCCTCCCCAAAGAAATCACACAGTGGGGGAAAAAACAATGACCTTCCAATTCATATTAAAGAGAGGGGCTAAGTGAAGTCAGACAGAGAGACAAGTATCATATGCTGTCACTCATATGTGGAATGTATTTTTTTTAATGACAAATGAACTTATAAAACAGAAACAGACTTACAGACATTGAAAAGAAAAACCTGTGGAAGAGAGATAAATCAGGGCTTGGAATTAACATATACATATATATGAAATAGACAACCAGCAAGGACCTACTGTAGAGCACAGGGAACTCTACTCAGTACGCTATGATAACCTATATGAAAAAAGAAGCTGAAAAAGAATGAGCATATGTATAACTCAATGACTTCACTGTACAATTGAACCTAATACAACATTGTAAAACAACTATACTCCAGTAAAACTTTTAACAAGGGGGTGAAGGGAGCTGCTTTCCCCAGGATCACTTCTCAGCTGGGGATGGAACAAAGTGGAACACACAACAGCTGGGCCAGATACTGTAGACAGCTGATCCCTCTCAGCATTCCCAGACCTTGGAAGTACCATGCTATAACTGTGGCAACTTCAGAGAAAACTAGAAAAACCCCTGGACACAGTGGGTTTTCTCGGAGTATCCACTTCATCTATTGCCCAGTTTACCTAAAAATTCACTGCCTTCTGTGTTTGTCATCCTATTCGTTCTTTCCTTTGTTTTCCTTCCACTTTTGTTTGGTTTTGCATTCTTGGGATTTTTTTTTCTAACTAATTCTGCTCAGGTATCTATCACGTTAGGTGTGTTTTTTAAGGTTTTTGTTTTTAAAGCCAATTCAACTAAGATCAACTTGTATTTCTATTATGTCTTTTAACCAAATTTATAGCACATTATGTACAGGAGAAGTGTATTTTGTCTTTCTGGGTATCTTTTTCTATGATGGAACACTTTAAGAATTTTTTAAAAGCCTAAAGACCATTAAATGACTTTAAGCAAGGACTCCACTGATTCGTCACATGATCTGAAAAGCACAATAGACTGGTATTATGCAAGTTTAATTTCTATTTTTTCCCCCCATGGATTAATCAACCTGTAATTCCCCTTGTATGAATTCCTAAATGTCACTGGTATAGTTACCTGCCTGTGCTCTGGTGTATATATCCTAGAGATGGACCATCATTCTTCTTTGAAGCCTATTTACTCACGTTAAGTCAATATATTCCTCTCCACTTTCCTCTGATATTTTATTTGTAACACTGAGACAGGGGAAGGATTATGTTAGCATCTGGACCATGTCTTGCAACATCCTGAACAACCTTCATGAAGACAATAAATGCTCATTCATTGCTATTTGCTAGTAGTTCTTTTCCAGAGAAAAGAGGGTTTTTGGTTTGCTTTTTTTTCCCCTCAAGGGGGAGTGGAAAGAGATTAGTAGAGACCCCATAGTGGGGAAAGGTGGTCCTGAGCCCCCTATCATTACTTTGGCTTGGCGTCTACCCCAGAGTCCAGGACAAGGGGTGATATCCCACACTAGCTCACAGGGATCTAACATTTCTCTACATGGTACCAAACCCAAGGCTCCCTCCTAGCAAAACAAAAACACGGTAGCACTGCTTTTCTGACTTTTCATCAAACGGGTTTTATGATATTAAACAAAATTAAGTTTACATTTTATTTTTTAATAATTTCATGAAAAACTCTTAAATATATTCGAAATGCCTGGGATGGAGCCACAAGAAAAATAGGTTTGAGAATCAATGGTGTGAGGCAGAGATGGAGATGGACTGATATCTTCTATTTAAAGGCTTCTGGAATTTTGGTGGTTCTGGGGCAGGGATATGTTTCGAAGAAAAGCAAACCGTGATTTCTTCTCCTACTCTTCCTCCTAGAGGGAACAGGGGCCAACAGCTTTCCCCTTCCCGAAAAAGTAGTCCACATATCCAAAAATGAAATTCCTGGGAATTCACCAGTCAAAAATGCAGTTTCCCAGTAGATGAAAAGGACATATTACAGCACGAGAAACGAGGACAGTACCGTCCAACAAATCTTACTTCTAAAAGAGCATCGTGCAGAGTTGTTTTCTTCTCCATCATCATCAGGAACAAATCAGATAAAAATCGGGAGGCAGTATTTGGTCCCCATACGATTTGGGTACTCAGATCCCCTACCGGCAATCATCACCACCCCGCACCCGCCCCTCCTCACCTTGTTCGTGAGGTAAGAAGCCAGGTAGCAGGTACAAAACGTGAGGCCGACCAGACACTTCTTCATGCACATCTGTTAATTTGCGCCCCTTCCCAGGGACCCCCCAGAAGCCCCGCTGCCGCCACCAGAGCCGGGCCACAGCCCTTGCTGCCAGGACCGCCACGTGGCTGCGAGCTCCGCCAATCGGCGCAGCGACCGCCCACCGCGCCTGCCTCTTAAAGGGGCCGCGCCTCCTCAAGAACTCCTAGGCTCGCGGTGGGCGGGGCCAGCTCCCAGGATGTGGAGGGAGAAATAAGGTTCACTAGGGCTGGCACCCCACTCCAGTACTCTTGCCTGGAAAATCCCATGGACGGAGGAGCCTGGTGGGTTACAGTCCATGGGGTCGCTAAGAGTCGGACACGACTGAGCGACTTCACTTTCACTTTTCGCTTTCATGCACTGAAGGAAATGGCAACCCACTCCAGTGTTCTTGCCTGGAGAATCCCAGGGACCCGGGAGCCTGGCGGGCTGCCGTCTATGGGGTCGCACAGAGTCGGACACGACTGAAGCGACTTAGCAGCACCAACAGCAGCAGCAGTAGGGCTGTGACCATCTGTAGAACAAGAGCGGGGTAGTCCTTGTAAAAAGGTAGAAAATGGTATAAGAGGGGAGAAAAGCAGCTGACAGAACAATTCACAACAGTCTATTAGCATTGAAAGAAAAATGTTCAGAGCTGGCCCACTGAATCCTGAGCAAACTAAATGAAAAGAAATCCACTCATATATTTACATATTAAAATTCACATTTTTATTGTATTAAAATATCAACATATAATTTGCTAATAACCATTTTAACCATTTTTAAGTGTATAGTAGTGTTAATTACATACACATTGTTGTGTAACAGATTTCTAGAACTTTTGCATCCTGCTAATCACTGGAAAAGACTCTGATGCTGGGAAAGGTTGGGGGCGGGAGGAGAAGGGGACGACAGAGAATGAGATGGCTGGATGGCGTCACCGACTCCGTGGACGTGAGTCTGAGTGAACTCCGGGAGTTGGTGATGGACAGGGAGGCCTGGCGTGCTGTGATTCATGGGGTCGCGGAGAGTTGGACACGACTGAGCGACTGAACTGAACTGAACTGAATCTGAAACTCTACACCCAGGGAAAAACTTCCCCCCACCCCTCCCTGCTCCCCCAGGGCACCTGGGAATGGGAACCACCATTCTATTTTATTTTCTTTCTACTGCTTGGGATACCTTATCTGAATGCAATCAAGAATACATATTTTATTAAAAATTATTCTCCCTTTATCTTTTATAGTCAGAACACTCAGTTCAGTTCATCCGTGTCCAACTCTTTATATTAATTTAAAAAATAATTGTGCAGTAAAGGGAACAAAACAAAATATTTGTTGTCAGAAAATGGCAACCAGCAATTCCCTAGCAGTCCAATGGTTTGGACTCCAGGCTTTCAATGCCAATGGCCCAGGTTCAGTCCCTGTTGGGGGAACTAAGATCACGTAAGTCACACGGTGCAGTCAAAAAAAGAAAGAAGGAAAATGGCAATGGGTTGTATAGGGTTCAAAAATCACTGTGTCCCAATTAAACCTAACCGACCTATATCCATAACACCCCTTTAGAAAACTTAGGGAAATTCTGTCATCACTAAACATATAATAGACTTTCCTACCCTTATACCGAGTTTTATGCTGTTCATTCCAGCTAAACTAGCTTTATAGCTTCTCTTCAAATTGGTTGTCTAATTTGGTAGCACCTCCTCCATTCAGCCTTTCCAGATTTCTCAAACCAGCAAAGAATCCTGAAGCATTCACTGTCTATAGCTGTCATGTGGCAATTAATCATGCCCTCTTTTGAGATAGAAGGGTTGTATTATCATTCAACATTGTTATGTGAATATGTTATCTCTCCAACTATATCTCATAGTTTTCTTCTTCTCCCACAGGACTTTAGGAATGTCGCAAGTAGTTATTGAATATTTGTTGATTGCTTGAAACAGTTACTTTCAAAATTGACAACTAATTTCAATAATAAAGAGTAAAGAATTTTAATTCTGTTCCCTTTAGAGACTTAAGAATCTGCTGATTCCATGTGCTTCAGTTCAGTTCAGTTCAGTCGCTCAGTCATGTCCGACTCTTTGCAACCCCATGAATCACTCTTAGGGAATACAAATTCTAGACTAGCTCATCTCAGCTGAGCACCAGTGAGTTTATCAGCAGAGATGATAGGAGTAAAAACTGAAACTAAATCTTTTAAACATTGTACTTATTCCACTTCACAGCAAAATGGCCATTACCCCATTCAAGAACTCACTATTTAATAATATATGACTAAACAAAAAAACAAGTAACATACAACAACATGCTGTTGTTGGTAAACCACAGTTTTCCTATTAATATTTGTAAATGTAAGTTGTAAATATTGTAATTTTCTATCTTCTCTTTTAAGGAGCACATAGTTGATGGCATCAAGTATATACCTTAACTGTTGAGACACAAGCATTAAGATTGTTAACTCACAAACTCTGTTCTAACCTGGAATTCCAACTCAGGATAAAGAAACTTCCCTTGTCCCCACAGCCTGCCCTCTCTCTTCCCTGTCTGAAGTAAAGCCTGAGTGTCCTCTGAGACTATTCATCTCTGTCTGGTGTGCAAGGCAGGGGAGCCAGCTGGCACGCCTTACTTTGTCCAGTGCGGCTACCAAAATGTGACTCCTGCTATAAGGCTGTCCTCTGACATCTCTGCCTGTCTCTAAGATTCCAGAGCAGAGCATCTACCGACCTTTCTGGGTTACAATCTGCACATTTTCTGAAGACCAGCACCTGCTCACACTCTTCCATTCCAACCCAAGCCTTGCCGTCTTGCTGGGTAATGTCAAGGTTCACGTGGATCACCCATCTAACATCCTGGCATTTTTCCCTGCTCCCTTAAGCTTCCCAACCTCGTCCTCACGATTGTTTCACTGTGGTTTCCTCTGATCTGAGATAGCCAGTATCTGCTTTACCCCCAAATCACTTAAACGGCTCATTCACACACTATTTCTCTGAGGTAAAGTGTAACCATTTCAAAGTGTAAAATTCAGTGGCATTGAACAGATTCACAATATTGTCCAACTATCAACGGTAACAAGTTCCAAAACTGCTTCATCACCCAAAAGAAAACCCTTTACCCATTAACCAATCACTCCTCGTTTGCCTCCTCCCAACCCTGTTCCCTGGCAATCACCAGTTCGATTTCTGTCTTCATAGATTTACCTATTCCGGATTTTTCCGGTCACGTTATGAAAAGCTGAATCAAAACATCTATTACGCAGTCCTAGTTTTGCTCCATGTTACATAACACGTTTTACAAAATTTCACACTCCTCGCCCCGCCTCCTATCGACAACTGTAATAAAAACAAAACATGAACGTTTCCTTCAATCTCCCTTCTCTAAACCTGCCATTTTCTGTCTCCCATCACATCCCAGTTGAGAATCCACCCGGGGAAATAATGAATGAACAGAGTCTGTTCTGCTTGTTTATTTACAGTCCACGCACTCTGATTCCGTTTAACTTGATCCAGCTGCCCTCTCGCGCAGCCAAAGAGGCGGTTCGGGGTCAGCGTAGAGGCTGACCAGAGGAAGCCACACCCGGCTGCTGCCCTGCCAGGAAAGAGCGACAGCGACCACCAGCCTCCGGCCAGGGCAGCGACCGGAAGTGCGGTCCTCTGGGGCGGAGAAAGGTGACCTGACGCGCCCGGGTAGACGGCCAATCAGAAGCGAGCGTACAAACGTAAAAGGCGGAAGAGACGCGGTCTAGTTCCGCTCGCGACCGCCCCCGCCGCCATCTGTCACCTCAGCTCCGGCACCAGTACCCTGCCGTCCAGGCCCCGCCGCCTGTCTCCTTGGCGGAGCTGCTTCCCGATCCTGCCACCTGTCTGCTCTGTTCTCGTCGCTGACTTCTTCCCCTCCATGGATCTGGTCAGAGTGGCATCCCCTGAGCCCGGGCCAGCAGCGGCCTGGGGACCCAGCAAGGTGAGTGGCAGTCGGGGCTGACGCACCTGCCGTAGCCTCCCGACTGGCCCTCTCGGAGGACCCGGAGAGGATGGCAGGCGCCGAAGCGGCTCCCCAGGCGACTTGGGAAGTTTGGGGCTGAATACCAACCGCCTGGGAAAGGGAGGACGGGCGGCGGGGCTGCGGGTGTCGGGGAGAGAGAGGCAGGGAAGGGGCACGGAAGGGGCACAGGCTACCAAAGGCCTCCCCGGTTTGGAGTCTCCGTCTAGTTCTGCACCTCGGTTTCTGAACCCCCGTAGCATGTATTTGGGCGGGACTCGCTTAAAGATGCTGACGTCTGGGGGAAGGCAAGCACGAACTTGTTTTTCTCCAGCCAAATGAGTCAGCCCAATTATTCACAGAAAGCCAGACGGATAGATGGTTGGGGAAGCTGTTTCCTTAACTTGTCAAGTGTGGTCATCCTACTTGGGCAGTTTGTTGTTTTTGAAGTAGAAAGTTTAGGAGATAAGTCCAGGCGCACCCTTCCTCCCCTCCAGGCTAATACTCAAGTGTTTACAAACTGTAAGATGGTTATGTCTGGGTTTTAACGTTTATGCTTTTTCGTGTAATGGCCAGCTAAAATGCTCATTTAACATTTGGTTCCTGAATTCGGGCTGCTGCTTTTCATGATAATTTCATTATAAGAATGAGAAGATTCTTTTGCCACTTTATGGAGGGTTTTCTTGAAAGTACAAGTAGCTCAATTGAGATTTTGTGTTCCTCAAAGTTGTGAAGGAATCTAACTTTTTTTGCTTCCTAATTGTTCATTTTTTTAAAGTAAAATGGATATTTACCAACATATTAATTTAAGGTGTACAACATAATGACTTGATACATGTATATATTGCAAAATGCTCTCCACAGTAAGTCTAGTTAGCATTCAGGATTACATTTTGTTTCTTGTGATGAGAACTTTTAAGATTTACTCTGTTAGCAACTTTCACGTATACAATACAGTATCATTAACTCTAGTCATTCTGTATAGTATGTCTCATGCCTTATTTATTTTGTTAACTGTAAGTTTCTGTCTTTTGACCACCTTTACCCATTTCACCGACTTCTTTATGTGTTCACACAGAACATTTGTTCCATTTAAAGGGTCACTCATTAATCTTATTAGATCTTCATGCCAGGTCTTAACAGAAAGTGGGGGAAATATGAGCTATTAAGTACTGTAAAGGAAAGTTCTCATACAACCATAAGGAGAATCTAGGATATTTAATTGGCAAATGTGGTTATAGTTGTGTGTTTACATTGTTTATTTTTTTCCTGTCAAAGCTTTGTTTACAAGGTCAAGATCAGTAGATGTAAAAGAAAAGTCATTAGAGAGACACTAATAAATATATACTATACATATTAAAGTTCTCCAGGTAAGCTTGTAAAGCTTGTAAAAATGCAGATGAGACAAACTTTGCTCAGAATACCTAAGCTCAGAACAAACTTCACTTCCAAAACTAATTCAGTAGTAAAATATTTGACATCAGTCATATTTTCATTTAAGTGTGCATCATCAGGACTATAAAATTTCATTTTCTTCTTGCAATAAAAGATCATCTTGGGGTTTACTGATGTTCTGTTAAGAAGACAGCATTTTCATGGGGGAGACAATAGAAATGCACTGCAGGTATCACACTGCAAGTATCGTTTCCTTCTCTAACCTCTTGGAAGATGGAAGTGATTGTAGAAACCTGTGTGGAGTAAGTGGAGATTTGAGGAAAACCTTGGAAAATGGAAAGGATGTTAAAGGCTAATGATTCTCAAAACTTTTTCCATCAGGACTTCTTTATCCTCTTAAAAACCATTGAGAACTCCAAGAACTTTTGTTTATATTGGTTATATCTATTGATATTTATCATATCAGTAATTAAAATTGAGATATTGAAAAACTTTATTAAGTGATACACATCATGATGTTTATATAAATAATATTTTTATGTTTTACCAAAAAAAAAAAAAAAAGCTGTTTTCCAAAATGAAAAATTAGTGAAGTAGTATTTTGGATTTTTGCAAATCTCTTTAATATAGTAACTTAGTAGAAGACAGCTTAATTTTCATAGCTCGTTTTTCTTCGGTCCATTGAAGTATGTATCAGTTGAAGTATATGAAGAAAATCCATCCTTACAGATACATAGATTTTAGCAAGCAAAATTGCAGATGGGTAATAAGAGCACGGTAGACACACTGAGAACGAACTGAGTTAATCTTTAAAACTGCACATTAAAAAAATGTTATTCAAGTATAGTTGATTTACAGTGTTGTGTTTAATTTCTGCTGTACAGCAAAATGATTCAGTTATACATGCTTCTTTTTTATGTTCTTTTCCATTATGGTTTATCACAGGGTATTGACTGTAGTTCCCTGTGCTGTACAGCAGGACCTTGTTGTTTGTCCATCCTATATATAGTAGTTAAAATTCACATTTATATTCTAAACCCACTACCTTTGAAATTTTTGGAGAACACAGTTCACAGGCACTCATTCTAGTAGCCACCAGAGTGCTGCCATCATATCTGGTACAGACTCTGGAAAACTCTACACTCTTGAGAGAATGAGAGTGGAAACTTTTTTAGAACTACTATGAAAATAATTTTGACCTCTTAGTCACCCCGAAAGGGACTTGGGGGTCCCCAGTTACAAAATGCAAAGCTGCTGTTATGAGCAATGAATTTTAGGGAATATTCCAAGCAGGAGAATGGACATACTGTAGGCAAAAGTGAGGAAGTGTGTAGCTCTGTTGGAAAGAGCTGTAACAAGTGGATTAGTGGTACTCCTCAGAACTGTTAAGGTCACCAAAAACAAGGAAAGTCTGAGAAACTCACAGCCAACAGGAGCCTAAGGTGACATGATGACTAAATGTTCAGTGGTATCTTGGATGGTATTCTGGAATAGAGTAGAGACATTAGGGGGAAGCTAAGGAAATCTGAATGAAGTATGGGCTTTAATTAATGATTGAGCTCATTAATTGTGACACATGTACAGTATTTACACGGCGATGCCGGGTATAGGGAATCTGGCGACTCTATAATCTTTGTGATTTTTTATTGTTGTTGTTGTTGCTCTAAAAATACTCTAAAATTGAAAGTTTAAAAAAAAGTAGTGTTGTTGTATAGGCTCAGATCACATTTTGCAGAAATCCTTGTTCTGAGAAGTAAAATTACCCACTTAAATATTTGCCTAGATTATGTCTTCAGCTGCATGAGCAGAAAAGGGACTTTCCTGTGAGTTATGGTTCTCTTGACTGGCTTTAAGTTGAGGACAGAATTTTTGTTATTGTGTACCTCCTTCATGTTTGCTGTTGTTTTTTGTTTGTAAGTTGATTCTTTCCCCATAGCTGTGTGCAGTAAAATCTTTAGAAAGAAACAAAAAGCGGAATGGGCAGCTTGTGATGCATCTTGAAGAGTAGAAGGCAGGGGGAATGATTTCCCTGCCATCTGCAGCCAGCCAGGTGTGGGAGGATGGTAACTGTGGAGACCCCACGTTGCTGCGTTCAGTGGTTGAAGTTTCCCAGGAGAGGAAAACAGGGTAGGCCAGGGGTCCTCAGCGAACAGGAGTCAGGGAGCTAATGATGGGCTTGGTAGATGTCACTTAAAGCAGAATAACTAACTGGAAGTGGTTGGAGTTTCCCATCAGATCTTGATGGCTGGTGAGTTTAATTTGTTGAAAGCAGTAGTGGGAAATGATGTCAGATTGCTTGGGTAGAATAAGGGCCTTTTACTCTTATCTCCTTAAACATTTGACAGAGGGAGCCGACGACTTCCTGAAGAATTGAAATATGACAAAAGAAGATTCCCCTCCATTCACCCCATGGTGCCCATTCGGAGGAGGGGCCCCAGTGCCTTTGCTAAGCCCCCTTCGGGATGGTGGACCACTTGAGCCTGTGGAGGGCTACCATGCCTGGCAGCTGTCCCTTACAGCCTGGAACGTTTTAAGGAGGGATTTGGGGCTACTGGTTTGAAGATGTGATTTCAAAGTATGGAAGCTGGCAGACTTTCAGAAATCTTTACTTATTTACCCCACCCAAGGAAGTCACCTCAACGTGAGGTGGCCCAGCTGAGCTGACCAGCAGGGGTACAGAGAAGTCCAGCTCTAGAGCCTAGGAGCACGGTCAGCAAGACTGAGCAGTCCCGCTGTCTTGTTGGTGCTCTCAGTCTCTGCATGTTTCCCTTTCCCATTCATTCTATCGTGGAAGTAGGTACATCTCTGCCTCCAAAATAATACAGTGACTGCCTTTCATTATTTTCTCTCTTTGAGAGTTTGTCCACAGATGTTTTAACATCTTAGGAGAATTAATTGACTGCGAGCTAGAGACTAGAAGCCTGAGAAGTGGGTGGGCAGAGGGGCTGACAGCACGGTGGAGAGGAGGATTTTAACCTGGGAGTGGTGTAGAAAGAAATCAGACCTCTCCAGCCTAGGGACACCGTGGCAGTTCCGTGACATATCCCCAGGTTTCCTTTTGATGCCTGTTCAGTAAAGAACTCGAATGCCTCTTTAGGTCTGAAGCCCTATGCTGGACTCTGGCTAAAACACTTACCATCATGTGTTATTCTAAATTAGACTCTCAGGAGTGGTAATGGTTAAGAAATGTTTGGACTTTATCTTGAAGGCAGTGGGAAACATTAAAGCAATAAAAGAACTTCAGTAAGGAAACTGAGCCAGTCAAATCTACGTTTTAGAAAAACCATTGTGTTGTGGTGTGGAGAGTGGAAGCAAACAGAAGGCAGAGGTAGGAGGCTCTTACAGCGAGTAATCCAGCGATGGGAGGATGACACCTCGGAAAGGGGATAGAGAACAAGTTCAGGAGATACTTAGACCTCTTATTAGTATTAATGGTCTTAATCACTGGGCTATCAGATGGAGTCATTTGCTGCCGCTCAGTGAAGCTTCTCCCCTCAAAAATTAGGAATTGTGAAATAAACCTATGGTTTATACAAATTGCAGGAGGGCTGAGATGGTGATGCCCATTGAGGAGGGCTGACCAGCCAGCTGTTCTTGAAGAGTCTCACAGAATACTACTTTGCTCTAGTAATATTGTTTCAATCCATTGAAACTTTATTGAACTTCTAAAGTTCAGAAGTATAGGGTTCATTGTCACTGCTGGGTTTTTTTTTTTTTGTTTGTTTTAGCGTATCCCAGGATATCTTGAAAGAGGCTGCCGTACACTTTTTACTTGTCGAAGACTTAATGCTTAAATTAGAAGGAAGTATAACTTCTAAGTGGGCTTTGAATTGTGGTAGTTGGTTTAGCCTGTTCCTGTAAGAGAACCTGCCCAGGAAGCCAGATTATAAGTGGACGGTGAGCAAAAGTATATGTTGCTTGGTGAGCCTGATATCAGAACAAGGGCACCCCATGAACGCAGTGGCTAGTCAGGTGATGCTGGCGCAGCCTGTGCTCCCCTCCACCATAAGGACATTCCCTCCAAGCGGGCTGGAAAGTGCTCTTGGCTGCCATAGTCTAGGTGTATCTTTGATTAGATTTGAGCTAGGATCTATTTTTACCTTCGAGATGACTTCTGCAAAAAACTAAACATGCCTTTGAGTTTATATAACTCCTCTAATTCTCAAAAGATAACCTTATTTCCAAGTTTGGAAGTCACTTTAATTTCATTATTTTGAATTGCCTTCTTTTTTTTTTTCCAATAGTGTCCATGGGCTACTCCTCAAAATACAGTATCTTGTTCTTTGTCTGATGTAATGAGTGAGGAGTTGGCTAAAGAATTGCAGTTAGAAGAAGAAGCTGCCGCTTTTCCTGAAGTTGCGTAAGTAAAAGTCACAAAGAATCTATTTGATCTAGCAACTGACCATACCCAAGTCTTAGGATTTGATTAATGATTGTCATGACAAATGAGTCAGAGATATAGAAAAGCAGTGCAATAGAAGGAGCACCATTTTGGGAGTTCACTGATATTTGGGTTTTGGTCCCAATTTTGTGACTAGTTTTCAGTATTATCTTGGGCAAACTGCTCAGTTTCTCTGGGTTTCAGTTACTTCAACAGTTGAACTCTGTTATCAAATAGATTAACAAATAATAATCAAATAGATTAACAGTTTTGATTAAGTGTTTGTAGTTTATCTTTCCATATGTATGTTATCTCTCTGATCAGAACACACAACAAATGAATTTGGAGTCTGCTTGGTTCTTATGATAGGCCCTTTAGCTTTCTGTTTCTTAAAGCTCCCTTAATCCTGTTCGCTGCTCTGCTGTTGGTCAGAGGGCAGCTGGGCAGGAGAGGGTGAAGGGTTTGGTAAAGTTCTTCCATTGTTTCTTCAATACAGTGTTAACACTGAAAAGGCACATCTCACCCATAATAGATAGCATCTGTTTACACCAGCACATTGTATTAGCCCATATTGCCTTTTTGAATAGTGTTGCTGAAGGACCATTTATTACTGGAGAAAACATTGACACTTCCAGCGACCTAATGCTGGCTCAGATGCTACAGATGGAGTTTGACAGAGAATATGATGCCCAGCTTAGGCGTGAAGAAAAAAAATTCAATGGAGATAGCAAAGGTACTGTGACCTTATTGTGACAACCCCATTGGGTGGTAGGAAATGCTTGTAATGGGCCCTAAATAAGTCTTCAACTGTTTTTGCCTTTTAAGTTTCCATTTCCTTTGAAAATTATCGAAAAGTGCATCCTTACGAAGACAGCGATAGCTCTGAAGATGAGGTTGACTGGCAGGACACTCGTGATGACCCCTACAGACCAGGTATCAGAGCTTTGACCTTCTGGGGGCGTAGAATGGGGGGACAGGAGGACTAAGTATTTTATATTTATCTTTGACGCTCATTTGGTAATTTACTGTTAGAGTCAGACAATAACGAATGCAGCAATTTAGTCTCTGCTATTTTTACATACTTGCCTTGTCTTAATCACCTTTAGCAAAACCAGTTCCTACTCCCAAAAAGGGTTTTATTGGAAAAGGAAAAGACATCACCACCAAACACGATGAAGTAGTATGTGGGAGAAAGAACACAGCCAGAATGGAAAATGTAAGTTACAGAAAGGATTCCTCTGAGTCGTAAATATCCTAAAGTTCTATTAGGATAAGTTAAAAACATAGGATTCTAAATACACTATCTTAAGTTTCTAAAAATATCCTTCATCCTTTCTAGAGATATTTTACAAGACAGTACAGCAACACCATGGAGACTCAGCCACTGATGAGAATACACCTCAGAATAAAATTCTCCAACAATATTAAGAAAACTAGTTTGATTTACATTGATTCTAAAATTAAGAAACCGTTCTTATGAAAGTAACGTTTTCCAGTATCTTAGTTTTCCATGAAATGCCTGAGAGACATAACAGTGGTGATTGGAGGATAACAGTGGGAGGTGGAAATACTTCCTACTGTATACCCTGTTACAGTTTTTGAATTTTTTATCTTGTGCCTACCTCTGCAAAATCAGAAACAAGATGTGATTTTTGAAAAATAGAAAAAGAAAAATGGCATTTTTTCCTCCTTCGTAAATATCATGGTAAATATAAAACATTTAGACTTCAGAACAAAAATACTTGTTAAGTAAACATATTATTAAATTCTAGAAATAATCTAGATCTGACTGTAGAACGACTCTGTCCAGTAGAGTTTTTTGTGATAGTATCACACACTGTGTGTACCAGTGCTATCTAATATGGTAGCCATATTTGACAACTGAGAAATTGAAATTTGGTACAACTGAGGAACTGAATTTTTAATTTTAATAATTTAAATGTAAATATCCACATGTGGCTAGTGGATTCCATATTGGACTTAATTGTCATGGTGTGAGCATAGCTTATTATTGTACCCTACTCTTCAAAAATAATTGGGAAATTTTTTTTTTGTTAAGACTTAGTGTGATTTCAAAATGTAATATATTCTTTGATATAAAAGCAAAGTTCAGAGCATATGCTAAAATACCTTAGTTTTTAGATGTGTTTGGATGTTTTCTATGCATAAAATAAACCCTCCCTTCCTTTGGGATGAAATTTCTTAAAAAAGCCTTGTTTCCCTTTCTGTTGAGCTCACTGGTGAGTTATTTTGGTTTTTCCTCTGTAATGTCTATGGGTTCTGCTTTCATAGCATTATCATCTATTGAGTGGGTAACCTTATCCAAGTAAAACATTTTTTCTGTCCCATGTTAAACTATTCAGATGCTGATTTTTCTTTTTCATTTTGGCAGTTTGCACCTGGGTTTCAGGTAGGAGATGGAATTGGAATGGACTTAAAACTATCAAACCATGTTTTCAATGCTTTAAAACAACATGCCTACTCAGAAGAACGTCGAAGTGCCCGCCTTCATGAGAAAAAAGAGCATTCTACTGCAGTAAGTATTCTTACGTTTAATGAAAAGGTTCATATTGGAAAACTTCACGTTTGGAAGAAAAAAACAAGACAAAAGTTCATGTTTGATATTTTTTTATGAGATTGACTTTTCAAATCAAAGATGTGAATAAAACCCAAGTAGCTTTGCCACTTGACTTTCAGATTTCATGTAATGGTTCTTAATCAGTTACTCAAGACTAGCCTTTCAGTGGTCATAATTAATTTGGACTATGTTGCTTTCATTGCATATGATAAATTGTTTTCTGTCATGACATATTTATAATAATGTAATAGTTTATAATGTTTTACGTTAATGAAGTTAGTGTCTAGTATCTTGAGAATAATTTTTAAACTTTTTAGAAAAACAAACTAATGGTAGGTACATCAGGAGAGCTATTTAAAGTTTGGAGATAAAACTTTGACTAAGCTAGAGTCTGATTTTTAGTAGTTCTTTTTGATATTCACTTTCAGAGACAGTAGAGTTATAGGAATGGATGGTATCTTAACAGTCCTTTTTTAAGAGCCTGTTATATATACATCTCGGAGAAGGCAATGGCAAGCCACCCCAGTACTATTGCCTAGAAAATCCCATGGATGGAGGAGCCTGGTGGGCTGCAGTCTGTGGGGTCGCTAAGGGGCAGACACGACTGAGCGACTTCACTTTCACTTTTCACTTTCACACATTGGAGAAGGAAATGGCGACCCACTCCAGTGTTCTTGCCTGGAGAATCCCAGGGACGGGGGAGCCTGGTGAGCTTTCGTCTATGGGGTCACACAGAGTCGGACATGACTGAAGTGACTTAGCAGCAGCAGCAGCATATATACATCTAAGTAAATGAAATATAAAAGTTTTAAAAAGTGTATATTATTTTGAATGTTAGATATTAGAAATGGCTCAGAAAATGTTTTGTGATTACCAGTCATTTTCACTTACAGCACTTTATCTTTTGCAGGAAAAAGCAGTTGATCCTAAGACACGTTTACTTATGTATAAAATGGTCAACTCTGGAATGTTGGAGACAATCACTGGCTGTATTAGTACAGGAAAGGAATCTGTTGTCTTTCATGCATATGGAGGGAGGTAAACGAGCAGAAAACAATACAATAACATAAACCAAACTTAGTCCCTTGTTCTGAATTTACAGAAGATCAAAGTTTAAAGTGTTATTTTAGGAAGTCTCAGCAATATAGGGACATAAAAAGAGAAACACAATCAAGGGAGTTCCCTAGTGGTCTAGTGGTTAGCATTCGATGCATTCGATACTTTCACTGCTATGGCCTAGGTTCAGTCCCTGATCTGGGGGACTGAGATCCTGCAAGCGTTGCTGGGTGGCCAAAAAAATAAACAGTCATCCCTATTCTACCGTCAAGAGAGAACCAGTAATAATTTTGTGTAGACTCCTCCAGTCTTTTTTCTATTAACGTATTATTTTTCTTATTATTGTAATTGTTCTGTATCATACAGGTAGCTGTAGTGGCCCAGCAAAATTTGAACCTGAGTTTGATTCAAAACTTTTCTTTTCTCTATGGGACTCTGATACCAAGTTGGGAGGGTTATACTTAGATCACTTATTGATTTCTCCCCCTTTTAATAATGCTTGCATTATTTAAAGAAATGTCTTTAAAGCTTTTTTGTCATTTTAGATCTTACCCACTTTACTTTTGTTACGAGATCTTAGTCTAGTAAAGAATGGCATGAGGAAGAGAAAACATTTTAAACGTGGAGCCTGTTGAGAGAATGTGCAAACCGGGAGTATGATGTCATCTGGTTACTTAGCTTTGAAGTCTTACTAGTTCAGCAAGGCTTACTAGCTCAGCTAATCCTTTATGTTAGCAGTGTTTATAAACAAAAATGTTAAAATAGATTACAGATTATTCTAGTTATTTTTAGCTTTAGAAGGTATTTATTATGTACTTAAAGGGATTCAAACAATTACTGCTCAAGTACTTGCCTTTGGTTTTCTTATTTAACTTGTCTCCCTTTCTAGATGAGACATACACATATAATCATGTATTGAATTATACTAAGTTCCAAAATGAAAGGGATAAAAATGAATGTTAGTTTAAAATGACTCAACATTTTTTAAGCAGTGTGATCTGGAACAGTCTACTAAACTTACTTGAAAACTGACCCTCCCTTCATAGGATTTTAGTAGGGGTGATTGATATCATATTTGATTATACCTGGTATAAATTAATCTTAATAAACCTTTTCTTTTTTTTTTTTTTACTCTAAGCTCTGTTGCCCGCTTTCCAAATTTCAACTGAGGGTTCCCTGAGATTAGGCAAACGTAACTTAATGGCACAAATTAATTTAAAATGAAAAGTTCCTCACAATAAATATTAAACTGTACAAAAAGGACTAAAATGAAAGTAGCCTTCATCTTACCAGCTGTGGCCCCACAGGTTTTTTCTCTAAAGGTTACCACTATTAATAGTTTTTAGTCTGGTCTTCTAGAAGTTTTTATGCATGTATTTCTTATTTTCGTTTATATGCTGTATTCAGCATCTTTTTTTCAATTAATATATCTCTGGTCCTTCTATTTTACCATTTTTATAGTAGAACATTCCACTCTACAGGAATATCTTTGTACATAAGCTTTGGTGTACTTTTGCAAATAAATCCTTAAGTTAAATTCCGAACACTTGGAATTGCTGGAGCAAAGACCACATGCATTTTCCCCCTTTCTGTTAAACAGTGGAAGGCCTTACTGAAGGGAGAGTACCAGATTTTGCTCACTGTTTGGCCCGCTGAGTTGGCTATTATAGCAATCAATGTTTCTTGATTTCTGTTATTCATTAAAAATTTTTTTAAACTTTTTCTTCTTATGTGTCACACCAAAGGCCAGAAATCTTAAATTTGTTTATTTTTTAATAGTGGGGCAAATACAGTTTTCCCTATGAGCTAGTTAGATCTGCAGGTTGCACACTTCTGAATGTCAGTAGTTGTTGCCAAATTGCCCAATGAGACAGTTAACCAGTTTATGCCACCACCTGTAAGCAGTATGAACCTGTTTCCCTCATCCTCATCAGTGCCTAGTCTTATCAAACTTAATATTTTTTTCTCAGTGTAAAAGATGGAAAGTACCTTTTTAGTGTTTTAGTGTGCATTTATTTAGTTATGATTAGGTTGTATTTTTTCTTCTCACGTTTTGGCCACTTGGGTTTCTTTTCCTTGTCATTTTCCTTGTTTATTCTTTGTCCATTTTCTGTTCAACTTAATGATCCTTTGATAGAACAAGTGAGCTCCCTTTGCTTATGGTGGAATTGATATTATAATCTATACTTTGGTATTTGTAAGTTAGTAAAGCTAGAGAGCATTTGGTTTTCAACAACTGAGAGTAAATATATTTTAAAGTGTAAGTTAGTTTCCTCTGCTGCATAACAAATTACCACAGATATAACAACTTAAAACAACACCTATGTATTATCTTACAGTTCCTGCTGATCAGAAGTTCAGGCAGGCACGGCTTAGCTGGGTTCTATGCCCAGGGTCTCCCAGGACTGCAGTCTTGCATGTCAGCTGGTCTGTGTTCCTTACCGGAGCATGAGGTCCTCTTCCATAGGCGCAGTTCAGTTCCTTGTGACTGTAGGACAAAGGTCTCCACCTTCTGGTTGCCTGCCAGCCAGACTGCTCTGAGCTCCTAGAGGTCCCTGTAAGTCCTAGTCTTGAAGCCCTTTTGTACAGCAGGTTGCATCTCAGAATAATCAGGAAACTCTCTGCCTTGAGTCTACTGAGTCTTAGAGGATGGCAGATAATCCTGGCAATGACTATACCATCACTTTTGCTGTAGTGTAATCTACTCAAGGGAGGGGCTTATACAGGCGTGTATACCAGGGACTGGGATCTTGGGGACCCTTTTAGGTCCTGCCTACCACAGAGCTCTTATGGATTCTGTCATGCTCACATTGACCAAGTAATCAACAGTTAATTGAATAGTAACATGTGCAAGATTTTTTCAGGAAATAAATGTATAACATGTTTTCTGCTCTCAAAGAGCTTATGGTATATTCAAGAGGCAGACATTACAGTAAGAACTGGTAAAAGTTACACAGAATGTAACATACATAGGTTGTTTTTTTTAATACATATGTATGTATCTTTTTTAAAAGTGTAGAAAAGTACTATTCATGATCGTGATTGTCTCTCAAGAGTTGAAATGGGGAATGTAACTACCACAGGTGGTAATCAAAGGAAATTGCACCTTTATTTGTAAAGTTTAATTCTTTAAAAAAAAAAGTGGAGGAGGGAGTGCTGAAAATGGGAGGATTGAAATTTAGACAATGAGATTAGACAGTGAGAAAATTAGAAGTTACATATTTAGAGGTAATAAGATAAAATTGTGTAAGCAAACCAGAAATTGGTACAGAGGACCTTAAGAGCTCGGCAGAGGGTTGTGTAATTTACCGAGAAACATGGAAGTTTTTTTTAGTAGGAGAATGACAAGATGAATTTTATAAATTAGATTCTATTCTGGAGACCTTGCAAGTGAGGAATCTCCTCGGTGCTATTTTTGATACGGCCTCATCTACCTATGGTTAAATTATTTCAGTGACAGAGAACTTATAGCAAAATCCAGAGATGTCTATAACATCTTTAAATTATCATTTCTTCCTTGGAGAGAATATTCCGTCTCTCTGAAAACCAGTTCGTTCATTCACCAAGTATTTATGCAGCTACCATGTTCCAGGCATCTTCTGTGTACTAGGGCTTTAGCAGTGACTGGTACAAGGAAGGTCCCTGTTTTCATAGACTGTACTTCTTCCCACCCCTCCCTCCAATCCCCTCCCAAGACTATCAGATAAGTGCCATGCAAATGGATAAAACAGGGTGATGTCATAGTGACTGGGTGACTGCTTTTTATCAGTAGGACTGGGAAACCTCTGATGAAGTGACATTTAAACCTGGATTTGAATGACACACCTGGATTCAGTATCACGTATCAGAAGGAAGAACATTCCAGACTAAAGAACAGCTAGTGCTAATGCCTTCAGCAGGTGTAAGCTTGGTATCTTTGGGAGACTAAGAAAGCCAGTGTCTCTGGAGTGCAGGGTGTGAGGAGGAGCCAGAAGGCTGGAGAAGCAAAGGGTGGATCAGGCAACATTCTGTAAGCCAGGGTATGGAGTCTGCTTTTTCAGTGCAGTGGGAACCAAAGCTCAGAATCAAGTCTCATTTTCAAAGGATTACTCAGATTGCTGTGTGGGAGATGAATTCTAGTCAGGCAAGAGAAGAAACAGATCAGTTAGAAAGTTGTGGTGAAAGTTGTGGTGACAGATGACTTTGGTCAGACTAGCAGGTGATGAAGATGAAGAATAGGAGACTTCTGGTGTATGTTTGGAAAGTGAGAGTGGACAGTCTGTGCTGCGGGGTTGGCTGTGGGGAGGGAGAGAGACTCTGGGCAGACTGCAGCCTATTTTGAAGTGTATGGAAAAAAAAAAAAAAAGAAAAAAAATTCATTAAGGAAATTTGAATAAACTTTGGGCAAGTGTATAGGTCTTCATTGTTCAAGTGTAATTCCATAGTCATTAAATGAAGATTATATTATGGGTTGTTGAAAACCGTTGACAATTTATTTGAAAGTGTATCTTATTAAAAAAGATAAAAGCTAGGGTTTTCTTAAGACCTAAAACGTGGAGGCTTAAAAAAAACAAAACACCCCAAGACTTTCATTCTCAGAGAAGGTAGATTTACTTTCATGTCATAAAATCTTTTATTTTTAAATTGTTTTTTACCTGGTAACTTATACTGACTTAATGTTTGTTTCTTCCACTTAGCATGGAGGATGGAAAGGAAGATAGTAAAGTTATACCTACAGAATGTGCCATCAAGGTATTTAAAACAACCCTTAATGAGTTTAAGAATCGTGACAAATATATTAAAGATGATTTCAGGTTTAAAGATCGCTTCAGTAAACTAAATCCGCGTAAGATCATCCGCATGTGGGCAGAAAAAGAAATGCACAATCTTACAAGGTAAAGAAAATCATTGTGCTGGAAGTCATCTTGGGTGATCACCTCTTTGTATTAAATCTACCAGCCTGGCAAAAACACCCATGCTTTCTTTTAAATTCATTTGTAGAAAGCATGAAAGGCCTTGAAATTCTAGTGTTTAAGGAGGGCTTCTATAAGAAAGCATTTCTATGCATATAACCTGAATTCATACTCATAGAGTGGAAAATCCATTTTGTTTTTTCTTTTCCTCAGTAAAGTTTGAGGGAAATTAAGTCATTTTTTACTAAAGATATTTTGTCATATATCTAAATGCTATCTTTTCCAGCTTCCAGTTAGGCATATTATAAATAATAATTTCCTTTTTTGTTTCAGGAAAGGTTTATCCCATCTAATATTTGTTAATTTGGTGAGGGCAGGGTTTTACCAGTCTGATTGCATTTTGCTTTATTAGACTTGTTGCCCAATTCTCTAAGCAGAATTTATCAAGGAAATTGTTTTGTCAACCAAGAAATTGACTAATAATCTTTCTTATTTACAAACCTTCCTATATTTGAACTATTAAAAGCTTTTTAGTTTGCTTTTTCTAAAGTTGTTTGCTTTCAAACATAATTATCTACATTTATTAGTTTCAAGTCTTCTATTTAGTAGGACTTCTAATTAGGATAATTTCCCAAGAGGCCTTTCTGCCCTACAGACTGTTTTCTGTATTACTAAGATCTCATCACTGCCTTTCTTAACATTTTCCCGTAGCTCCCATAGTCTTGACTGTAAAGTTCAAAGCTGTTTTGTGACGTGGAGCCAGCCGTTTTCTGTGGGCTCAGCCCACTTGTCCTTGATTTACACACACACACACACACACACACACACACGTGGACTGTGCACCCTGATGCCTCTGCATCTCACAGTAGCTTCCACACCACACCTCCCCACAGTTTGAACCTGGCTGGTTCCTGTCTGCCCACTTCTTCTCGATGCCGCCTACCCACACCTCTGCCAGTGCCCATACCACATTGTGCTGTCATCATCTCTTCACTCATCTGTTTTTTCCACCAGGCCACAGGCTCTGTGAGGGCAGAGGCTGTGTCATACTGCCCTTGCATTCCATCATTCCCCAGAGTGGAACACACTGACAGCTCATTGCAGGACCTCGTTAGATATTTGTTGAATAAATGAAATATTCTCTCCTACTGATCTTTACCTTCTTGATCCTTTCTTTCTGTATAGGATGCAGAGAGCTGGAATTCCTTGTCCAACAGTTGTACTACTCAAGAAACACATTTTAGTTATGTCTTTTATTGGCCATGATCAAGTTCCAGCCCCTAAATTGAAAGAAGTAAAGCTCAGCAGTGAAGAAATGAAAGATGCCTACTATCAAACTCTTCATGTAAGTTGTGCCGTACAGAGCATTCAGATACCAAAAAAATACTTCCTCTAAACTAAAAAAATTCCTAACAGTACTATTTTAAGGAGTTATAACGAGAACAAACTGAAATTTGTGAAGGAATGTTAATGTTGAAGAGTGGTCTTTCTATCAGTATGCATGTGTTTTGACTTGTTTTAGAAAAATCATGGACCAGTGGAGCAAGTGAAGGGTCAATGTTAGTGACATGGAAGCCAGAAGCTATTCATAAAACTTCATTAAATAAAATTTGATGTTATTGTATTTAGCAGATACAGTGCCTTGTTAGTTTGTATGCCCTCTTGAAACGGTGAAGGAAATACCGTTAGTGTTGGGAACTTGGAAGGAGGCAGATTGGCTCTCAGTGTAAGGAAGTGATGATCAGAAGATGGTGAGGCGTGGTTTATCCATCTGTGCAGGCATTAGAGTTGGAAGGCATATGTCTGGAGTCTTGAGGAAGCTATTTATGTTTTGGGACAGCAACCAAATTCAGTCTGGGATCCTTCTAGCTCAAGAAACTGCTCCCGATACTGTTATTCCTCTGTTTTGTAAGACTTCCCTAGTGGCTCAGATGGTAAAGTGTCTGCCTACACTGAGGGAGACCCAAGTTCGATCCCTGAGCAGGGAAGATCCTCTGGAAAAGGAAATGGCAACCCACTCCAGTACTCTTGCTTGGAAAATCCCATGGACGGAGGAGCCTGGTAGGCTACAGTCCATGGGGTCATAAAGAGTTGGACACGACTGAGTGACTTCACTTCACTTCTTCACTTTTTATCTTGGAGTTGTGTGCACCCCTTGGAACTCTCAGTGCTATGTTTGCCCTTTTGTGAAGGGTAAGCCTCGGTCCCCTGGTTAAGTGACCACAGCTCTCTCACATGTGTGGGAATCTAGGTCTGCCCTTTGGCCTCCTGATCACATAACTGTCACGTGGGCAGGGAAGTACGGTGTCATATCTCTTCCACTGTTTCATTGTTCTCCCATCCTTCCTTGTGGTTAAAAAAAAAAAAAAAAAGGCACAGCCTTGACTGTAGCACACAAAATAAGTTAAGTTCTTTACCCTGGTTTTGCTCCTTCTGGAAAATACTGGTTGATGTAGATGTTTTAGTTGTGTGGGTAACGCAGAATGGTTCCTCATGTCCTAATGTCTGTCCTGCCTTCTCACAGTTGATGCAGCAGTTATATAACGAATGTACTCTCGTACACGCCGACCTCAGTGAGTACAACATGCTCTGGCATGCTGGGAAGGTGAGGAGCATTTTGTTCATGTTCAGACTTAGTGACTTGATGTAAATGACCGACTATAACGAAATCACTGTGCTGTGTATTTAAATAGGTCTGGTTGATCGATGTCAGTCAGTCTGTAGAACCAACCCACCCTCATGGCCTGGAATTCTTGTTTCGTGACTGTAGGAATGTCTCACAGGTGGGAATGTAAATTGTCTTTTTTATGGGTGGGCTGTAATAGGTTGAAGTATTTTTCTGACTCCTAAGACCAATAAGAAGACACTGTTCTTAGAAGTTAAAGGAAGGGTTTAGTTCCTCTTTACTTTCACGATAAAGAGACAAAGATTGATTTGTCAGATTTTCACTTTTTGCAAGAATTTGATTGCATGCCTCACATTTGGGCCAGTGAATTAAATTTCTGAGAGAGTAAGCTTTATTTTGGTTCTAAATATTTAAGCCACCAAGTAGACATGTAATCCGTGCACAGTGCTTTAAGGGAAGTGGAACTATAGCAGCCCTGCATGCTTCTGCCGTTGTTACCACACTAAGAAGAGTCTTCCTGGTGGTGTAGTCCGGACACTGTTTCTCCGAGGCTGAGTGAGTAGACGAGGGACGGTAGACTCAGTTATCACAGAGTGGATGCTATCAAACATCACATCTGTTTGCTATTTTCTAAAGGAAATGAATTGTCAGCAACAGATTCAGATAGGAATGTTCTTTCTAAATATGATAGAACAACTTCATTTTGGAAATAATGTCTGAGTTTACTGGAAAATTTTAATTCATGAAATTTAGTGATTATTTTATGTCTACTGAAAGCAACGGCAAGCGATTTTGTATATACCACTTATAGGTATAGAAGGTACAATATGACAGACTTATTACTAAATCCGAAGACAGCTGAATGTGTGAGAGGACAGTAAGCAAGTAGAACCTGAGCGCAGTTTTATTTGAGTTGGAAACATCTGTAGCTAAAAAATTATGGAGGGAATTCACCAGTGTCTTACAAGTACACTGTTTCCTGTTTCTGAGCGAACCTTGCTAATATCTCTGCTGACTTTCTCATATTTCGTTACTAGTTTTTTCAGAAAGGAGGAGTAAAGGAAGCCCTTGGTGAACGAGAACTCTTCAATGCTGTTTCAGGCTTACACATCACGGCAGATAACGAAGCTGATTTCTTAGCCGAGGTAAGTGTTGTAAGGCTGTTTTTCACCTCACTGATAGTGGGGAATTGGAGGGAGTAGATAATGAAACCCAGAGCTGAGTTCATCCTCTCATCCCCTCAGAAACAAAAGTAATTAGAGATTTTTCCTTTCTTGAAATGGTTTTGATCCTTCCTTGGAAATACCCAGTCATTACAGTGGACCTACAGAACCATAAAAAACCTTCCTCCAGAAAGGCCTCTCAAAACTGAGCAAAAACCAAAATGTGAAACAGCAGCTAATTATTCCCAGCAACCTACCAAAGCAGAGAATGATTGTAGAATCTGTTCCAGAAAGCCCGCTGTGACTTGAGTTTGGCCAAGCCATGCTGGAGTCTAAGGCCAGAAGAGAAGTGACGGGAAGCTGGTACATCTAGCTTTTAGTTCAGGACAGTTACCTGATGTTGCTGCTGCTGAATCAACTTTGGGATTTCTTTTTCTTGTTCCCTGAAAGCTGTATAGATTATATCCTAAGACCTATCTGATGCCAGTGGCTAGCTTGATAAAAGACACTAAGCATCAATCCTGATAACATAATCAAGTAAAAACTTACACGTATGTATCACACTGTGATCTGTGTCACACACTGTAATTCTGATTCAAGTCCAGTGTCATTAGGAATGTCATTTCAGGAGAGTAAAAATACCAGTTCAATCTCAAGTATGATTTCTGTGAAGTAGCATTTTGACCAATGGATTCAATGTATGTATTTTGTAGATAGAAGCTTTGGAGAAAATGAATGAAGATCATGTTCAGAAGAATGGAAGGAAAGCTGCTTCATTTTTGAAAGATGATGGAGGTCCACCAGTCTTATATGATGAATAGCACTAATGCCCACTGCTTTCCGTGTTGACACAGTGGTGATTGTCAGCTGCCAATGGCAAATGAAGTTATGGGTGACTTGAAATATCAGAACATGAGGCGTGTACAATGGTGCTTCTGTGGTTTTTTTCCCTTGTAACCCATACAACAGATGCGTGGAATTTTTAGCTCAGCATTGAGAGAATAAAATGTCACTACCTCTCATGATATGAATAGGGCAATATAATTCTTAACAGCTACAGGTTATCTAGATGAAATCAACCTGATTTTACAGGATTTGTGGCATAAAATGTTTTGATGAGAATTTTTAACATTTCCAAATATGGAAGGAAGGGACAGATGTGTTTACAAAGGAGACATTTATTACAACACACTTGGCTTTTCTCACCTCCCTCTTTAGTGTTGCATCTTTCCTCAAATATTTTATTGGCCTAAAATTAGCCCTTCTTAATTCTTTTTTCAGATTGTGACCATGATTCTAAAGGAAAATTTCTTCTCTTTAGTAGGTGACGTAAATGGAAATTTGGTTTCAGAATGGCTGAAAGTGCTTTTTATTGGTACATCATGAATTCTTTTCCACACTCATATGCAAGAAAAAGGCATCATCAATTTCTGAAAGAGATAAATAAGTACTTTTCAGCTATCCACAGTTTTTAAATTTAACTTCCAGCTTTTCTACATTTAGGTGAAATGGTTAGGATGTAACTCATGGTGCAGCCGCTCTGCATTTATAATGAAAATGTAAATTATCTGGAAGGACAGAATAGAATTTTCAACCATGTTTAACATTTTTAATGAAGCATTGAAACAAAATTCAGTTTACACATCACTCAAGCTGTATACTTACTGATTTTGAAAGAAATATAGCAGGCTGCCTAGAAAGATTATAAAATCAAAGGATGAAAAGTACATACAAAGCAAGTTAGGTACCAAATCACCAACTAATTTAAACTGCCTGATCTCGCTTTTAATAATTTTTAGTACTGTTGGGGCGCCACTTCTTAATGCAGACAAAATACATTGACTCTATTAAGACTGAAGCTCATTCAGAACAACAGAATCGTTCCTCCTATTACTAGAATCATTAGTTACACTTGAAAGCTTCTCCATTAAGATTATTTTAAAATGCCAAATACATTCTCTCCTAGAAAAATATTTCTTTTTGTTTCTGTTTTATAACTTTCAGTTGTGTTTCAGAGAAGTGTAATTTGGGGCTACTCATTGCGTTTCATGAAATGTTTACCACTATGAAACAAATATTTAAATGACTGGGAATTACTGACTTTACAGAAATTTCAAAGAACTAATTTTAAAAACCATTAACCATTAAATTTTGTTTTGTTTTCTGACATACTCTGTTTGACAGTAGCAGCAAACTACTGCTGTGTGGCATTCTTGGAGTGTGCTGTGAACATGCTTTTTAAGAAATTAAAAATGAAGAGATCATTTTAGAATTGGTTCTTTGTGTGTATTCTTCCTATTCCTTATATTAACATTGAGTTACATTACCCCTCCTCTTTAAATTCAGCAGTGCTATTTTAAATAGTTCCCTCCCCCCACCAACTTCCCATCTTTAGATTTCACTTTAAATGACCTATTTCACATTACAAATAGGTTTTTTCCCCTCATGCAGAGCTGAGAGTAAATTTTTCACATAGTGGAAAATGTTGATTTGCTAAATAGTCAAATACAAATGGGAAATAACAAAATCTGGAAACAAGGATCTTTTGCCTCACTTTAATGGAAGTGGATGTATGAATATGAGATAAATTATCAAAATAAGGAAGATTATGTGTAGAGAATTTTATTTCAACAAGATAATTTTTTCCCAGTTTCCTTTTATTAAAAAAAAATCAGGGACTTCCCTGGCAATCCAATCCATTTCCCTGGCAGTGGTTAGGACTCCTTGCTTTCACTGTCTGGGTTGAATTCCTGGTCAGAAGTTACGGAGCAGCCAAAAAAAAAAAAAATCTGTTTTTCTGCTTACAAAACTAAGACATGCCTGCTTATTTAAATTTAAATATTACAGAAATCCAGAAGTACTGAAGTAAATGCTCCCTTGAATTCCAAAAATCACTGCATGCAGTGGGCATACATCTATGCCACGTTGTTTCCTCTCAGCAAATGTTATATTCTCTTTTTTAAAAAAATCTTTGGACAGAAAGTGAGATGAAGCTAGGCAGCTGATGGTGAAGTGTTGATCATGGTAAAGCCCTAAGGAAGATGAAGGAGACAAAGGCCCTAAGATACATTAGAGTCTGTACAGTGTTGCTTGTTTAGGCCCTGGGCATCAGAAGAGATTGTTGTCTGCACCTTTTGAAAACTTCTGATCAGTTTCCAACACTTTAGAAGTTACTAGGGAAAAGCTCATCTGATTGTATTTTCAAACCTCAATATTTCTATTTTTGAAGACATTTTATGAGTGATTGAATTTCTCAAAGTTTATAGTTGGAGATACCAGTTTATTCCTGTCAAAGCCTCTTGTTTTTATTCTTTGATTTCATATTTATTTCCCAATTCATAAATAGAAAAGGTTACATTTGGAAACAGCATGACTTTTGGCTTTCCAACTTTCTCCCAAAATAGCTAGCCCTTCGAGGAGTCAAGACCAAATATAGTGGAAAGATAAAAACACAGCAGATGGAGGAGGAAGTAGGGTATTCATTACAGAATAAATGAGTGAGCTACTACTTATAGCTCTAATTTTTTTTTCTCTCTATTGACTTCTGGAAGGGAAAGAACATAGAATGTTAGATGCAAAACCATAAAAACAGTGTCTGGGAAAAGTGCTAGATGATGAGCCAAAGTTTATGAAGAATGTGGGAAACATCGAAAAGGGTTTGGGAAGTTTATTAGGAAGAAACAGATGAGTCCATTGCTTAAAGTGTTAATATATTATTAAGTAAAAAAAACAACTAATTTTCTGTTTCATCTTCAAGTTGTATTAAATTTGGAAAAGGATAAATATTGGACAGAGCAATTGAAGTCTGTTCTGCTAAATGTTTTCTCCCCTAAATCCATATGAAGCTTTAGCCCCAATTATGACAACTGTATTTAGAAATGGAGCCTTTAAGAAGGTGTAAATGTTAAGTGAAGTCATAGGAGTCCTAATGCAACAGGACTGGTGTCCTTGTAAGAAGAGGAAGCTACACCAGAGATCTCTGTTCACGCAAGCACAGAGGAAAGGCCATGTGAGGACCAGGGAGAAGGTAGCTGTCTGTATCCCAAGGACAGGGGCCTCAGCAGGTGTCAACCCTGCACTTTGATCTTGGATGTCTATCCTCCAGAACTGTGAGAAAATGAATTTCTGTTTTCTAAGCATGCAGTCTGTGGTACTTGACTGTGGTAGCCCGAGCAGACTAATACATGACCCCAGGTAGATAAAGTGTATTTGGTGGGTGGAGGTTGGAAGGGCATCCTACTCCTTCAGCTAAGTTAAGAATTTTGCTAAGGTAAAAAATATCTGAGATATTTGGGAAATTATTTTAAAGAGGGAAGAAGGTATATGATAAGGTAGTATATTACACATACAGAATTATTAAAATTATGTTGTTACACTTGAGCTTGCATGAATTTCTAAAAAAAAACGACCAAAACTGTTAAGCAGGGCTATTAAAATAGGGAAATGCAACAATAGGATTTTGGACATTTGCTCTCTGCCACCCCCATTCCCCAACCCCATAAACTGGAAGAGTATAGACAACATGGTGGTAGCTTTAGATTAGCTTCAGAGCAAATCTGGCTAATCACTATCAAATTTGTTTCAGGAGACTCAGGACTTTGCTATCAAGCATAGTTTATTCAGTGTTTTTAGCAAAGACTTGATATAACAGATCCCGTTATTAGATTTGTGAAATGACAGGAATCTGGGAGTGAAATATGCCAAGACTTTGACTGTTCACCTGTTGAAAGACATTTGGATGATTGTCTCTGGGCTGTTATGAATAAGGCTGCTATGGACATTTATATACAGGTTTTTGCACAAACAGTACAGTTGCTGACTTGAATGACAGATGCATGTTTTGCTTTGTTAGAAACTCAATCATGTTACACTCCCACCTGCAATGTTTCTCTACGTCATCACCACTGTTTTGTATAATCAGTTTTTTTTTTTTATTTTAGCCATTCTAATAAGTGTGCAGTGATATCCAGTGATATTAGTAGTAATACTGATGTGATCTTTTTAAAAACAATGGGATTATCAACCTTGAAAATATCCATGTCAGTCCTTGGTAAGGGAACTAAAATCCCACAAGCCGAGAGACAGGAAGGAAAAAAAGATCCATGTAACTCAGTGAACAAATATTTTCCACGTGACTGATGCATGATGTTACAAAATCCATTTATGAGTGTTCTGCTTTTAATATATGTCCACAAATTCTTTAACACCCCTCCTTTCAAAAGGTAGAAGCAAATTCTCCTCTTGAATGTGGATTGTATTCAGTGAATCTAACCAACAGAATGTGGCAGAAGGGATGGTGTGTGACTTCTGAGGTTCATTCATAAAAAGATATGATGCTGCCTTGCTCTCTCTTGGACCCTGTTGCCCTGGGGGAAGCCAGCTTTTGAGGACACCTCCAGAAGCCTATGGAGAGACTCAAGTGGGGAACTGAAGCCCTTGGCAGACAGCCACACGAATGAGGTTAGAAGCAGACCCTCTCTCTGTGTCTTCAGTCAGACCTTCAGGTGACAGCGGCCCGGGCCAACTTTGTAACCACAACTCGGGGTCCCCTGAATCAGAACTACCCAGGGAAGCATACCCAAATTCTTGTGCATGGAAACTGCTAAATCATAAATGTTTGTGGTCTTAAGCCATCAAGTGCTGTGGGTCATTTGTATTGGAGGGATTAGATAACAAATACAATGGGTAAGAGATTCAGAGTTCAAGAAAGTGACTTCTGGTGGTCCAGTGGCTGAAACTCTCTGCTCCTATTGCAGGGAGCCCAGGTTTGATCCCTGATCAGGGAACTAGATCCCACGTGCTACAACTAAGAGTTCCCTTGCCGTGACCAAAGATCCTGACTGCCACAACTAGACCTGTGTGCCCAAGGAAGCTGGAAGATCCTGTGTGCTCAAAGTAACACCTGGCGCAGCCAAATAAACATAAGTCAATACTTTATTAAAAAAGTTCAAGGAAGACTAAGAATTTTAATGTAACAGCACAAAATATTCACTGATGCAGTTTCAGATTCCATGTTGCAACTACCGTTTAAGAAATTGATTTGTTGGGTATTGTACCATTTTTTAAATCACCTTTATTTATTTTTTAGCATTTTATTTTATATTAGAGTGTAACTGATTTCCAATATTTTGATAGTTTCAGGTGGACATCAAAAAGACTCAGCCAGACATAAAGAATATCTACAATAATCTGAAAAGACCACTAACTTACCCCTTCTTTATTCAACTACTTAGCTGCCAGAGGCCAGATTAGCCTCATATACTTCAACTAAAACAAGCTGTCGCAACAGATTGAATATAGAAGTAGATACGATAATTCACCTGTTTCTATTGTCAGACATTAAAGAGATTTGCAAAAAACATTAAAATGCCATTTTACTGAAGTTTTGGAAAATACAGTTATTTTTAACTTGCAAATATTTGTATTAACATGTTTTGTTATTTTTTTAAGAGTTGTTTTATTTTCACAGTTTTCATTCTTAATAGCAATAGATGTAATCAATCAAAAGGTCACTGAGGTCTTCAATAATTTTTGAAAGTAAAAAGATGTCCTGAGGCCAAAAAGTTTGAGAACGGTGACTGTCAAAGATACAAGCATGAGAATGTATACTAAGGAAAGCAACTAGAATTGGTCTGGAAATCTTGTCTGTGGATTAGCCAAAGAATTTGAAGGTGCTTAGCCTGGAAAAGATTGAGGACCTAACAGCTAGCTTCTGAAATGAGAGTGTATTGGTTTGTTATGAAGGCAGTGTAGAAAGGGAGTTAACAGCAGGAGTAATCAAACAGACCTGTGTTTGAGACCACTTATGGTTAATAGCTCTCTGATTTGAACAGTTAAATCATTTTTTTCTCTCTTCCTCTTTTTCTGAATTTTATTTTTTAAACTGTGATTAAATATACGTATCATAAAATTTACCATTTTAACCATTCTTTAAATGCAGTTCATTAAGATTAAGAATATTTACATTTTTTATCCAGCCATCATCACCATCCATCTCTAAAATTTTTTTTTATCTTCCCAGACTGAAACTTCACATCCATCTAAGAATAAACTCCCCATTCTCCCAATCTCTGACAACCACTATTTTACTGTTTCTCTGATTTCAGTTACTCTAGGCACTTCGTGGGGCTTCCCCGGTGGCTCAGATGGTAAAGAATCTGCCTACAATGTGGGAGACCCAGGTCCGATCCCCAGGTTGGGAAGATCCCTTGGAAAAGGGAAAGGCTACCCACCCCAGGCACTTCATATAAATATTAGCTTATGCCTGGCTTACTTCATTCACATAGTGTCTTCAGGTTTTATCCAGGTTGTCGCAGGTGTAAGAATTTCATTCTTTTAAAAGCTGAATAACAGTCCATAGTATGCACAGGCCACATTTGTTTTATCCATTTGTCTGTCAGTGGTTGGGTTGTATCCACCTCTTGGCTGTCCTGAATAATGCTGCTGTGAACATGGGGGCCTTTTTTCATACTCTTCATGGGGTTCTCAAGGCAAGAATACTGAAGTGGTTTGCCATTCCCTTCTCCAGTGGACCACATTTTGTCAGAACGCGCCACCATGACCCGTCCATCTTGGGTGGCCCTACACGGCATGACTCATAGTTTCACCGAGTTAGACAAGGCTTAGGTCCACGGGATTAAATTGGTTAGTTTTCTGTGACTGTGGTTTTCAGTCTGTCTGCCCGCTGATGGGGAAGGATAAGAGGCTCATGGAAGCTTCCTGATGGGAGAGACAGACTGAGGAAGAAACTGGATCTTGTTCTGATGGGCGGGGCCACGCTGAGTAAATCTTTACTCCAATTTTCTGTTGATGGGTGGAGCTGTGTTCCCTCCCTTCTATTTCAGTTCAGTTCAGTCGCTCAGTCGTGTCCCACTCTTTTCGACCCCATGAATCACAGCACACCAGGCCTCCCTGTCCATCACCAACTCCCAGAGTTTACTCAAACCCATGCCCATTGAGTCAGTGATGTCATCCAACCATCTCATCCTCTGTCATCCCCTTCTCCTCCTGCCTTCAAACTTTTCCAGCATTAGAGTCTTTTCAAATGAGTCAGCTCTTTGCATCAGGTGACCATCAGGTATTGGAGTTTCAGCTTCAACATCAGTCTTTCCAATGAACACTCAGGACTGATCTCCTTTAGGATGGACTGGTTGGATCTCCTTGCAGTCCAAGGGACTCTCAAGAGTCTTCTCCAGCACCACAGTTCAAAAGCATCAATTCCTTGGTGCTCAGCTATCTTCATAGTCCAACTCTCACATCTATACATGACTACTGGAAAAACCATAGCTTTAACTAGACAGACCTTTGTTGGCAAAGTAATATATCTGCTTTTTAATGCTGATATAATGTTGTCTAGGTTGGTCATAACTTTCCTTCCAAGGAGTAAGCATCTTTTAATTTCATGGCTGCAGTCACCATCTGCAGTGATTTGGGAGCCCCCAAAAATAGTCTGCCACTGTTTCCACTGTTTCCCCATCTATTTGTCATGTAGTGACGGGACCAAATGCCATGATCTTTGTTTTCTGAATGTTGAGGTTTAAGCTAACTTTTTCACTCTCCTCTTTCACTTTCATCAAGAGGCTCTTTAGTTCTTCACTTTCTGCCATAAGGGTGGTGTCATCTGCATATCTGAGGTTATTGATATTTCTCCCGGCAATCTTGATTCCAGCTTGTGCTTAGTCCAGCCCAGCGTTTCTCAGGATGTACTCTGCATGTAAGTTAAATAAGCAGTGTGATAATATACAGCCTTGATGTACTCCTTTCCCAATTTGGAACCAATCTGTTGTTCCATGTCCAGTTCTAACTGTTGCTTCTTGACCTGCATATAGGTTTCTCAAGAGGCAGGTCAGGTGGTCTGGTATTCCCATCTCGTTCAGAATTTTCCACAGTTTATTGTGATCCACACAGTCAAAGGCTTTGGCATAGTCAATAAAGCTGGAATAGATGTTTTCCTGGAATTGTCTTGCTTTTTCGATGATCCAACAGATGTTGGCAATTTGATCTCCGGTTCCTCTGCCTTTTCTAAAACCAGCTTGAACAACTGGAAGTTCACAGTTCACGTATTGCTGAAACCTGGCTTGGAAAATTTTGAGTATCACTTTACTAGCGTGTGAGATGAGTGCAGTTGTGCAGTAGTTTGAGCATTCTTTGGCATTGCCTTCCTTTGGGATTGGAATGAATATTGACCTTTTCCGGTCCCATGGCCACTGCTGAGTTTTCCAAATTTGCTGGCATATTGAGTGCAGCACTTTCACAGCATCATCTTTTAGGACTTGAAATAGCTCAACCAGAATCCCATCCCTCCCTCCACTAGCTTTGTTCATAGTGATGCTTCCTAAGGCCCACTTGACTTCGCATTCCAGGATGTCTGGCTATAGGTGAGTGATAATACCATCGTGATTGATTGGGTCATAAAGATCTTTTTTGTACAGTTCTTCTGTGTATTCTTGCCACCTCTTCTTAATATCTTCTGCTTCTGTTAGGTCCATTCCATTTCTGTCCTTTATTGACCCCATCTTTGCATGAAATGTTCCCTTGGTATGTCTAATTTTCTTGAAGAGATCTCTAGTCTTTCCCATTCTGTTGTTTTCCTCTATTTCTTTGCATTGATCACTGAGGAAATCTTTCTTATCTCTCCTTGCTATTCTTTGGAACTCTGCATTCAAATGGGTATATCTTTCCTTTCCTCCTTAGCTTTCTCCCTGCTATTTAGCTAGGGCCAAACTATGGTAGAGGTAATGAAGATAATGGTGACCTCCTTCAAAAGATCCCATGCTTATACTGCTACACTTAATGCCCTCAACCCTGTAGCAGGCCACCACTAACCCACGCCTCCTCTGGAGACTCCTGGACACTCACAGGCAAATCTTGGTCAGTCTCTTGTGGGGTCACTGCTTCTTTCTCCTGGGTCCTGGTGCATAAGGTTCTATTTGTGCCCTCCAAGAGTCTATTTCCCAGTCCTGTGTAAGTTCTGGCAGCTCTGTGGTGGGGATGATGGCAACCTCCTCCAATAGGGCTTATGCCATACACAAGTCTGCTGCACCCAGAGCCCCTGTCCATGTGGCAGTTCACTGCTGACCCATGCCTCCACAGGAGACGCTCAAACACAGTTCTGTCTCAGTCTCTGTGGGGTCCTTGGGTCCTGGTGCACACAAGGTTTGTTTGAGCCTATGGTTTTTCCAGTAGTCATGTATGGATGTGAGAGTTGGACCATAAAGAAGGCTGAGTGCCAAAGTACTGATGCTTTTGAATTATGGAGCTAGAGAAGACTCTTGAGTCCCTTAGATATCAAGGAGATCAAACCAGTCATTCCTAAAGGAAATCAATACTGAATATTCACTGGAAGGACTGATGCTGAAGCTCCTGCTGGATCATTTAGTAATCCTGTTTTAATTTTTTAAGGACTCACCGTACAGTTCTCCACAGCCACTGAACCAGTGTATTTTATAAGTCTTATCTGTCATAATATAGGTGAGATTCCACTAAAAATGTAAGCTCTATGAAAGCAGAGATTTTCATGATTTTTTCACCAGCAGGAACCCTAGCACCCAGAATTGTGTCTTAGCTCATTTAATTTTTGAATGAATTAATGAACAAATTCCTAACTAAATAGGGAAAGGAACTTATGCTGTAAAACATTTTCTAATTTTTATATCTAGCATCTTAACATATCTATGTAGCCATCTCGTGGGCATCTCAAACTTTCTTTTGTGCTCCACCTATAGTTAGATATATTTGGAATCTGACTACTTTTTACTGCATCCACTGCCACTTCCCTAGTGCAAGTTAGTGTTTTAAGTGTCTCCCTGCTTCTGTTCTTGCCTATCTCGCTCCTCGTTTCGAACAAGTCTCAACACAGCAGCCAGAGTGATCTTTTTTAAACAGAAGTTAAATCAGGTCGCTTTTCTGTTCAAATTACATGCAATCAGGTTCGATTTAAAACAAGTCTTTACAGCTGCTTAAGAACAGAACAAGTTGTTTGGCAGGACGTGAGTGTCTTACCACCTGAGTAAGTAGACACAGGGGTTAGATGCTCTTCAGGTGCAGTGCAGAGGAACACAAGATGGTTGGTTAGATTTGTTAATCGTTATGGACCTTCCTGCGTGTTCTACTGGGTTTCCCAGGTGGGGCTCGTGGTAAAGAACCCTCCTGCCAATGCAGGTAGATGTAAGAGACATGAGTTCTATCCCTGGGTCGGGACTAGCCCCTTGAGTGAGGGCACGACAACCCACTCCAGTATTCTTGCCTGGAGAATCCCCATGGACAGAGGAGCCTGGCGGGCTACAGTCCATAGTGTCACAAAAAGTCAGACACAACTGAAGTGACTTAACACACAGGTGTTTTCTTATTTCTTTTTATGAAGATAATGCACATTTATTTTTCTAAATGCAAATAATACCAAAGGTAGGAGGGAAAAAAATCAGAAATTACCACAGTACAAGAACCATCATCAATACTATACCTAACACTTTTTGTATACACATATACAGGCAAATACATATATGTAAGGAAACATAAATTCATGTATAAAGTGTTTACAAAATGAAAAGCAGGTTGTACAACAGTAATATATAATCAAGATTTGCCGGTAAAGAAAGGCACACAAACTTTTTAAAACAGTTCCTTTTATAAAAGTTACATTTGTTTTAAAAACCAAATGGAATTTGGAAAGTTCAAAGAAGAAAGTGAAATTCCTGAAAACATGCCAGGCTGAGAGAACCACTCTAATAGTGCTGATACATATCCTTCCAGATGCGTCATAAAGCCTGAAAAAGAATTTAAAGACAAAACAAAACTCAGAAAAACAAAAAAGCCTGTGTGTTTTGTGTTTAGATTTTAGAAACTGTCACAAGCACATTTTAAGCTACTGTGGGAAGATAATATGCTTGTAAAGCTGCTTATCTTAAACACCAGACATACACTGAGCTTTCACAAGCCCACAATGAAATGAGAAACCAATTATGAACTTAGAGCTGATTCACTAACACTGGGGCAGTCAGGGCAGGGCAGGTGACTCTAACCCACCATGCTGCTGCTGCTGCTAAGTCACTTCAGTCGTGTCCGACTGTGTGTGACCCCATAGACGGAAGCCCACCGGGCTCCCCCTTCCCTGGAATTCTCCAGGCAAGAACACTGGAGTGGGTTGCCATTTCCTTCTCCAATGTGTGAAAGTAAAAAGTGAAAGTGAAGTCGCTCAGTTAGCGACCCCATGGACTGCAGCCTACCAGGCTCCTCCATCCATGGGATTTTCTAGGCAAGAGTACTGGAGTGGCTTGCCATTGCCTTCTCCTAACCCACCATAGATTGAGCTGATTGGAGGCAGCCCCTGTTTTCCTCTGCTCCTGGATAGGCATGTCCTTGAGGGCATCGCTGAAAGCCTAGTAGGTCCTAGCCCTGCTCCTCCGTTGCGGCCCTGAGGTGTCTAAAAATGCACTTTGCTCTGTTTCAGCATCTTTTATCTTTCCCCTTCTGCTCAGCACCTCAGCCTCTCAGCCATCACTTTCACAGCAGCAATTTCATAGTGGAACACAGTGGCAGCAACCCCCCTCCAGGCTGTCTTCTCTGGGCCTACCTGCTCCCCAGGATCATGGCTTCTTGGGCTCCACTTGCTTTGGGAGCTCTCCAGCACCTTCAGGAAAGGTACAGAAATTTTTAACAAATCATTTTAAAATGCAATTTTAAATTTTCAATAAAAGTGATTTTAAAAAGATATTTATTTATGGTTGAGCTGGGTCTTCTTTGCTACACACGGGCTTTGACTTGTTGCTGTGCAAGGGCTTCTCATTGCAGTGACTTCTCTTGTTGCAGAGCATAGGCTCTAGGCGCCGAGCTTCAGTACTTTCTGCACATGGGCTCAGTAGTTGCAGCCCCCAGACTATCGAGTGCAGACTCAATAGTTGTGGGCACAGGCTTAGTTGTTCTGAGGCAAGTGAGATCTTCCCAGATCAGGGTTTAAACCGGTCAGGGAAGCCCAAAAGTGAATTTTAAGTATTAAAATTATTCTGATTTGTATAATGAAATTTTATTTTTCCCTGAAAATCAAATCAGAGAAAAGGTATAGCAGCAAAGAAAAGACATATGGCACAGAGGTACAGCTTTGCATCCATTCTTCAATTTAATCTTTAAAGAAACACAGAAGCATAAACTGTTACAGAAATGAAATGAGGAAGGAAACATCTACCTAAGTAACACAGGAAATTTACAGAAAGAACCTTCTGGTAACAGAATTATCAGGTGTGGGGGTGATGCTGAAAATTCTTCTGTGCTGAATTGAAACTTGGAGACAGTTTGGTGAAAGTAGAAAATAACAGCTTTATTGCTATGCCAGGCAAAGGGGGATAGAGTGGTCTCCTGCCTCAAAAACTGTGTGGATTTGGTAAGGAGTTTTATAGCAGTGGTTCAGGGTGGGGGTGCTGATCAGATTAGGGTGTGTGTGGGACCTGCACTCCTTTAATCTGGGCTCAAGTCATCCCTTGATGAGCTTCTCCAGTTCTTTTAATCTGGCTTTAGATCGTCTTCTCCGGAATGAGGAATACTGACTTCTTCCATTTATTGGGGTTAGGCTTCTCCGATGGCTCAGTGGGATAAAGAATCCACCTGCAATGCAGGAGACACAGGGTTGATCCCTGGGTTGGGAAGATCCCCCGGAGGAGGAAATGGCAACCCATTCCAGTATCACTGCCGGGAAATGCCATGGACAGAAAGAAGCCCAGCAAGCTACAGTCCATGGGGTCACAAGTCCATCGTACACAACTGATCATGAATATTTAAGTTTCAAAAGGAAGCTGCAAAGAGGAAAAAGCAAGAACTAGTTAGAACCAACTAGGCCCAAGATGGTGGAAGATTTGACTTCCTTGAGCCTGATAACAGGTTCCTAATACATTAGCTAAATGATACGCCCACCAGCACAAAGATGGCTGACAGTTGCCATGACAACAACTGGACAAGCCCATATGAGGACTGAAAAGGAAAGCTGCATCAGTTTCAGGTCAAAATCACACACCTGTTCTTGAATAACTCATGTATTCCTCTCACTCTTTCCAGTTTCCTCCCTTTTTCCTCAACCTTTCTATATTTTTGGTGTCTCCACCCAAATCAGGTTGAGAAGTTTGCAAACTAGGTTCCCGGTTCTCCATTCTTTGGCCATTAAATAAAGCTTATGTTGCTCGAGTCTCAGCATCCGTTTTGCTATCGTCTAGGCCAATCTGATTGGAAAAAGAACCTCCTCCGTGGTCAAGGTGACTCTTGCCCAGGCTAGGACCCTGGCATGGGTTGTTGACTAGTTTGGTAACAGTGCCTTTACTGGGGTAGGGGACCCTTGGAGAAGACCCCGGTGAGGGGTGATCTGGAGTTTTGTTTTAGAGATGTTGGTTTCCAGGTGCTTAGATGTGGAGATCGGAGAAGGCAATGGCAACCTGCTCCAGTATTGTTGCCTGGAGAATCCCAGGGACGGGGAGCCTGGTGGGCTGCCATCTATGGAATCGCACAGAGTCGGACACGACTGAAGCGACTTAGCAGCAGCAGCAGCAGAGGTGGAGATGAGGAGGTCACTGATGTGAGGGCTGAGTAGCACAAACGACATAGCCCCTGCTCTCGCAGTAAAACGGGAACAGATTATAACCAGATAATTAGAAAAATAAATATCAACAACATTTCATGAGATTGAGGGCATGATTAAGAGGTACTGCACACTTCTGGGAAACACAGTGACTTCACAGTTTAGTTGCTCAGTCATGTGCGACTCTTTGCGACCCCATGGACTGCAGCACACCAGGCCTCCCTGTCCATCACCAACTCCTGGAGTTTACCCAAACTCATGTCCATTGAGTCAGTAATGCCATCCAACCATCTCATCCTCTGTTGTCCCCTTCTCCTCCCACCTTCAATCTTTTCCAGCATCAGGGTCTTTTCAGATGAGTCAGTTCTTTGCATCGGGTGGCCAAAGTATTGGAGCTTCAGTTTCAGCATCAGTCCTTCCAATGAAGATTCAGGTCTGATTTCCTTTAGGATAGACTGGTTGGATCTCCTTGCTGTCCAAGGGACTCTCAAGAGTCTTCTCCAACACCACAGTTCAAAAACATCAATTCTTTGGCACTCAGCTTTCTTTATAGTCCAACTCTTAGATCCATACATGACCACTGGAAAAACCATAGCTTTGACTAGATGGGCCTTTGTTGGCAAAGTAATGTCTCTGCTTTTTAATATGCTGTCCAGATTGGTCACAGCTTTTCTTCCAAGAAGCAAGAATCTTTTAATTTCATGGCTGCAATCACCACCTGCAGTGATTTTGGAGACCCCCAAAACAAAGTTTGTCACTGTTTCCACTGTTTCCCCATCTATTTGCCATGAAGTGATGGGACCAGATGCCATGATCTCAGTTTTCTGAATGTTGAGTTTTAAGCCAACTTTTTCACTCTCCTCTTTCACTTTTATCAAGAGGCTCTTTAGTTCTTCACTTTCTGCCATACGGGTGGTGTCATGTGCATATCTGAGGTTATTGATCTTTCTCCCAGCAATCTTGATTCCAGCTTGTGCTTCTTCCAGCCCAGCGTTTCTCATGATGTACTCTGCATGTAAGTTAAATAAGCGGGGTGACAATATACAGCCTTGACTTACTCCTTTCCCTGTTTGGAACCAGTCTACTGTTCCATGTCCAGTTCTAACTGTTGCTCCCTCACCTGCATACACATTTCTCAAGGGGGAGGTCAAGTGGACAGGTATTCCCATCTCTTTATGAATTTTCCACAGTTTGTTGTGATCCACACAGTCAAAGGCTTTGGCATAGTCAATAAAGCAGAAATAGATGTTTTTCTAGAATTCTCTTGCTTTTTTGATGATCCAATGGCTGTTGGCAATTTGATCTCTGGTTCCTTCACAAATCTACACAAACATAGTAACATGGAGGACTCTGGGGACGCTGATGACAGCTGTTTTGTTGATTGATGGGCAGCATCTGTAAAACACAGAAAATATGCATGAGATACTATTATCTGGGTATTTCAGAGAAGAGCAACAGCAGGGAGAGAGGGGAGGGGTCTGTCCCAGGAAGGCTCAGTAGGGTCCCAACCTGGAGCATCTGCAGGACTCTCTTTAGCTGACTTCTCAGCAGCCTTTGTCAAAGCAGACCACACCTGCTTCCTCAGTCTCTTCACTCAGCTCCACAGACAACCTCTCCTGGTTTTCTGTCTACTTCTCTGGCAGGCTCTGCTTGTCCTCTGGGATTCCTGCTCCTGGCCTCGAAAGGCTGGTTGTGTGTGTTTTCCTTTATGCACCTGTCTTAGGTGATCCCACCCAATTCCACGGCTTCAAATACCATCTATATTCCAATAACTCCCAATTTCTGTCTCCAGTTTTGTCACTCTTCTGATGAGCTTCAGACCTATATATGTGTTAGTAGCTCAGCCGTGTCAGACTCTGTGCAACCCCATGGACTGTAGCCTGCCAGGCTCCTCCATCCAAGGGATTCTCTAGGCAAGAATACTGGAGTGGGCTGTCATTTCCTTCTCCAGGGGATCTTAACCCCTCCAGGGATCAAACCTGTGTGTCCTGCATTGCAGGGCAGATTCTTTAACATCTGAGCCACCAGGGATGCCCATATATCCATCTGTGTAACTATCATTTATCTTCGGATTCACCTGTCCAAAATCCAATCCTTGACCTTCTCTACTTCTCTGCCAAATGTCGCAAAACACTTTCTATCTTAAGAGAATGGTGTCAAATTTATCTGCTTGTTGAGAATGGACATCTGGGGGGTCATCTGTGCTTCTCCCTTCTTCCCTCCCATCTCTCTCTTCTATCCCTTAAATGAGGAGCTACCCCCCACTTACCCCATCCCCTTCAACTATCAAAGCCATCAAGAGGCTTTCAGAGCCGCAATCTAGTTTTCCCCGTTACACGCTCAGAGCATCCAGGCCCTGACCATGCTCTCCCTTAGTAAGAGACAGGCTCTAGAAGGATGCGCTTTCCTTAGATCAGGGGGCAGCCCTGCCCCACACGAGCACGCGGCCCTGCGCAAGCTTCCTGTGACCGAGAGGGAGCCAGGACCACCGACCGCCCGGAAAAGGGCGGCTGAGCTCCGGGGCGCCCAAGCCCGCCCACTGCACCAAACGTGTGTTCCCTGTCAGGCCCTCCGCCCCTCCGCCGGCTGGGCAGACCTGGGGCTCCGCCCCCACCGCAAAGGGGCGGAGCCTCCCGCGGAGAGCCCAGCTTGGTCTCGGGCCGGTGGGCCCCACCGCTACGAGGCGGGCGGTTAGTCGCCAGTTTAAGCGAGGAGATCTGCGGGTCACGTGCCAGAGGGCTGGGGGCGTGGCACCAGGAAGCGGCCTCAGCGCCCGCGAGATCGCCGCCGCCGCCGCCCGGCCAGACTCCTTACATCCGGTGTTGCTCGACCGGCCTCACGCTGGCGGCCGCCCCCGGGCCCCCCGCCGCCGCCGCGGCGCCCGCCATGGGCGACGAGGACTACTATCTGGAACTGTGCGAGCGGCCAGTGCACTTCGAGAAGGCGAACCCGGTCAATTGCGTCTTCTTCGACGAGGCCAACAAGCAGGTCCGGGCCGGCCCGCGCCCTTCTCCCCCGCGCGGCCCGGCGCGCCCTGCCAGCCGCCCCCGATGCCGCCGGGTGCTCCGCGCGCCGGGGCCGGGGGCCCGGGGATCAGGCCTAGGCCGCCGCGCCAGTCCCTTCCTGGGAGGCATCCGAGTGACCGGGATCTGCCGTGGCCAGGGCTTTCTCCCCCGAAGTGACAGCCGGGCGGACCCCGGCGCCCCTCGGCCGCTGCGGTCCGCTGGTGGCATGCCGGTGTTTCCCCGACGCCTTCTCGTCATCAGTTTCCCTTGCAGTCAAGGATTTAGGCGCTGAGATTTTCACTGTTCTCGGGAATTTTGTAAACCCTGGGAGCAGCTTGGCTGAGTAGCCGGTTGTGCCCAAGTGCATTCATGGTGCCTTTGCAGAAACGGGTTAGAGCTTGCAGCCTGCAGGACCGACCCGGTCTCGCACGGCGGGCAGTGTGCCCAATGGCAGCTTGTTTTGGTCACTACTTTCTTGTTTCTTAAAATTCATGTGGACACCAAGCATCCGCAGTTTGCTAAGTGCCGCGTTAGTTCATCTGAACCCAGGGTGGGGCGTAGCAGAAATCATCCTCGCAGGTGGGCATAGATGTCTGGAGCCTTTCCGAGTTCAGGGTGGTAAAACGTCGCTGCTTTTTCTCCCAGGTTTTTGCCGTTCGATCTGGTGGAGCCACTGGAGTGGTAGTGAAAGGCCCTGATGACAGGAATCCCATCTCATTTAGGTAATTATCATATTGACGTTTCCAGACTGTTTCAACGTGTAAACAAAGTGGTGTTTTTATCTGTTTCTCATTCAGAAGCTTGTTTTACGTGTTGGGTGGGGGGCACATCCCTGCCTGTAGGAAGAGGGAAGCAGACACCTGCTATACAGTCTTGGTGGACATCCTTGGACTTCCCGTCAGAGTGAAGGTGTGCAGTCTTTCCTTGTTGTTTCGGGATCCACATACTCCAGTTCGTGTCTTTTGAAATTAACCAGTCGGAGCGTCAGCGTTCGTATTTCCGGTTTCTTGGCGGAAGAGGGGCTTTATTTCCTCTTTTAACTCAGGGACTTTCCAGAGCATTTGGGAGTTGGAGGAGATTCCTGGGTCAGTGTTTGCCATGTAATCATGTGTGTTAAAACCTCAGCTTCCAGTATACTTAAGGGGACTGGATGTCCCAGTATATCCCAATGGAACCAGTGTAACTGTGGGTAGCAGCTCCTTTCACTTTCAGAATTATCTCAGTTTGGATGATAAACTATTTGATGACCTTAACTGCTGTGATTACAGAGGGGAAAGTACAGAGTTGATCCTCAGTTCAGTGGTGACTTTAAAAACATTTTACAGTTGGACTGTGTAACTAAGAAACAGTTTTAATTTTTTTGGTTTTTTTACTTTTTTAATTTGGCTGTGTCAGGTCTTACTTGCAGCGTATGGGTTCTTTTCCTTGTGGCATGTGGGATCTGGTTCCCTGACCAGGGATGGAACCTGGGCCCCTGCATTGGGAACGCAGAGTTCTTAGTCCCTGGACCACCAGGGAAGTCCCTAGAAAACAATTTTTAAAGTAGAAAATGAATCAGCCTCTTTTTCTTTGATCATCCTTTGTTGGGAAAACACTGCTTGCAGTATGCTGGGCTCCAGGCGCAGGAAGGCTTTGAGTGAGCCTGGCCCCCTTTAGGGGTCACAAAGAGTCAGACATGACAGAGCCACTGAGCACGTGAGCACACCCCACTCTTGGAAAACCCATACATTTAGTGTTGGGAGGCAGGGAGTGGATGCATAGTATTTACTGTGATAGATATTGTAATCACCCTCTCTTCAGAATGTAGGCACAGAGAAGAGATGGGCTGGGGAAGATCACTGCCTGGGAGGGGGAAGGCCTCAGAGAGGATCGAGGGCTGAAAGGGAGGCCTCTAGGTGGACAGGAGGCTTCTGGATGGAGAGAACACGAAGACAAGCAGTCTCCCTGTTGAGGGGGGATTCCCTGTCTGTGTGACTGAAGACGAGGTTTCACGCAGGGAAGACGTGGGTGGTGGTGTGGCCACTGACATCGGTCGGCTTGAACCCTCTATATTCTGCTGTGGATTTCAGGGTTCATCTCATTACTTTAGATTCTTTAAAAAAAGGCAAAAAGATCAGTATTTGGGAAGAGTGCACTGGTGCAGCATTGAAGCTTGATTAGTTGGGAACCTGTTATATGAGTCAGGTATCCCTTTAAGAGACAATTGCTTCATTCTGAGCTGGTACAGTGGAAACCTGCCTGAAGGCTGTGTAGACCAAAAACAGTGTTGACTGGCATCCAGTAGGTTCTACGGGGTTGCTTAGGAAGGTCTGGGGTAAGACTCGCTGGTCGCTTGCGTGTGGAAAGTGGGGGTGAGGCCCTGATGATCTAGCCCAGTGGGCTCAGGAAGACTTGAGGGGAGATACTGAGTTTACCTCTTTTGTTTTTTTGGCCACACTGAGCGCCTTGTGAGATCGTAGTTTGCCAGCCAGGGATCGAACCCAGGCCCAGTAGTGAGGTGCTGAGTCCTAGCCACTGGACCATCAGGAAATTCCCTACCCTGTTTTAAAAACATCTTGCTACTTTTAATAGCTCTGTTGTGGTCTAATTATTACTAGCTGCATATATTTGACATACACAGTAGATGAGTTTTGATACATGAAACCATCACTATAATCAGGACAGGGAGTGACCCCTTTCCTTTGAGAGTTTCCCCTGTGATCCAGCCCTTGGCTTCCTCTTGACCTCCATTTGAGGTGGTTGTGAGATGGAGGTGGAGCCGTCCTGGGCGGCACAGCCCATGGGGTGCTGGGTGGGAAAAAGTAGACTCCTCTTTCAAAAGCGCTGCTATATACTTCAATCAGAAATAAGTAAATATCTCACAGCTGCCAGTATCTCAGGAGAATAAAGGCGCTGCTGTGAAGGGAATGGAGAGAGAAGGCGGCAGTGTGTGCAGAAAGTTACTCTGGGGTCTAGACTTAGTGACATCTAAAAGGAGGTTCAGGTGAAAGTGCAGTGTTTGCAACACCTTAGTCACTTGTTACATGCAATTTGGTCAGTTTCTTCTGCTGCCTGTTGCCAGTTGGACTCTGCTGTTTGAAAAGTGGTCCTACTGAAGCTTCAGAAACATTGTTATCATTTTAAGCTAAGATTTGCTGCTTCCTGAATATTTAACTTGTCTTTTTTCTTCTCATAAAATGATAGAAGCTAGAATGCAGTCATGAACTGTACAACTCATCACCTGCTCTTTCTTCTTAAAGAATGGAGGACAAAGGAGAAGTGAAGTGCATCAAGTTTTCCTTGGAAAATAAGATATTGGCTGTTCAGAGGACCTCAAAGACCGTGGTAAGACATATCTTTATAGTGCAAAGAAAAGGACATTAGAAGTACATTTGGTGGGCTTCCCAAGTGGCACTAGTGTTAAAGAATCTGCCTGCAATGCAGGAGACACCAGAGATGTGGATTCAATCCCTGGATTGGAAAGATCCCCTGGAGGAGGGCATGACAGCCCACTCCAGTATCCTTGCCTGGAGAAACCCATGGACAGAGGAGCCTGGTGGGCTACAGTCCATGGGGTCGCAAAGAGTCAGACATTTGAGAGCAGAGAAAATAGACCAAATAAATACACACGGTAAATAATAAGAAATACAGAATGCTGCTGCTGCTAAGTCACTTCAGTCGTGTCCGACTCTGTGTGACCCCATAGACGGAAGCCCACCAGGCTCACCCGTCCCTGGGATTCTCCAGGCAAGAACACTGGAGTGGGTTGCCATTTCCTTCTCCAATGTGTGAAAGTGAAAAGTGAAAGTGTAGTCGCTCAGTTGTGTCCGACCCTTAGCGACCCCACGGACCGCAGCCTACCAGGCTCCTCCATCCATGGGATTTTCTAGGCAAGAATACTGGAGTGGCTTCCCATTGCCTTCTCCGAAGAAATACAGAATAGGGAAATATAAAACTTGAAGTACGTTTGGAAGAGAACGAACTGAAAAATTCCAGTGTTAAAGGACCCATTTTTATTTTAATTTCATGGAAGCTGTAGTTCCATGCTGCATTGTTTTTGAGTTTTTGGATTCTTGAAGATGAGAAAGACATTGAAATGAATAAACGCTTAACAGCCTTAGTTTGTCATTTTTGACTTAAAATTTTTTTTTTGATGTACCTGTTTTTAATTTTTTTCCTTTTTTTTGCTGCTCTACGTGGCTTGCAGGAGCTTAGCTCCCCAACCAGGGACCAAACTTGGGCCCCTTGCAATAAAAGTGAGGCATCCTAACCCCTGGAATTGCAGAGAATCCCGTTAAAGTTTTTTTAAAAGTTATTTGGAACATCAGGCATCTTTTGTTTTGATGGATAACTGGAACCATAGATTTTGCAAAGCATATTTTTGGCAACTTGGGGAGTTAGCCTTACCTCAGTAACTTCATATTTTCATTTCTCTCATCTTTGAATGCTTGATCTAAGAGCAGATATTCAAAGCTGGAGCAGCTTGTTGGCATTTTGGCTTTCGTCAGTTTTCACCATCGCCATTTGTAGAGAAAAAGCTGTTGAGAAAGGCAAATCCTGTTTCTTTCTGTCAGTATTAACTGCTAAAATTTTTGGAAAGCCTCTTGTAAAATATAGCAACTCATTTCTCTGAAGTCAGTCATTTGAGGAATGCATTTTCAAAATTAGTTTCTGAAACCTATCAATATTTGGATTAACTCATTTTAAAAATTGGAATTTTTAAATTCCAACTGCTGCTGATAACAGGGCAGTTTGTCCAGATCAGTTGTTTTATTTTTCCTGTCTTTGGGGTTTTGTCCGGTTTTTTTTTTACCTGACCACTTTTTAAATTTGTCTTTTTCCTCTTGTCTGTTTGTACTCGAAGATCCACAGTTCTCCTCTGTGTGCTTCTTTCCTTTCAGGACTTTTCTAATTTTATCCCGGACAGTTCTCAGCTGGAGTACACTCAGGAGTGCAAGGTATGGGCCGATGGGGTGATTCTGTCTGAGCTGGTGGGTATAAACTCCAGGGTCAGAGGCACAGGGTAGCCGGGTAATGGAGAGCACGAATGTGGAATTAGATTGTGCTCAGACCCTTGGATCTGCCTCATGTTGGCTCTGACTTTGGACACTTTTTAGATTTTTTAAAGTGCGTTTCTTCAGCTGTAAGATGGAGCTGGCAGGATTAAATGGATGGACAATGTTGAACAACGAGCCCCTTCAGCCCTTGGTGGCTGTTGTCTTCCTGTGGCTCCTGCCCTTCTCCACTGGGCGGCGTTTTTGGGTCAGACCTTGGATTCCCTTCTTAGCAGCCTCTCCGGAGGTTTTTGGAAAAGGAGTTCTTTCCCCCTTTTCCCTGATGATGTTGTCTGGACTTGCGCTCCTTGTGTCCTTCATCTTCCATCCCTCCCGTCCGTGGAGATTCTAATCCGTTTTAATCAGATTTGCTGGGCCTGATGAGCTAGAGGGGGCTCAGCTCAGAGAGTATCTTGGCACCTAGGAACCCAGCAGAAGCTGCTGGTGAAGGGGTTTGTCTTTGCACATGTTTGTAATGGTTTTGCTACTTGGGGATCCACCTGGGTTCCTCAGATTTCCCAGGTGGCTCAGAGGTAAAGAATCTTCCTGCAAAGCAGGAGACACAGGTTTGACCCCTGGGTCGGGAAGATCCCCTGGAGGGGGAAAGGGCAACCCACTTCAGTATTCTTGCCTGGAGAATCCCATGAACAGAGGAGTCTGGCAGTCCGTGGGGTTGCAAAGAGTCAGGCACGACTGAATGACTAATACTTCTGATGGGTTCTCAGCAAAGAGGGGCCCGTCTGCAGACACTTTAGCCCCTGGCAGACTCCGTTGCTCTGTGCAACAGAGCCTGATCCTGGCCTGGCTGCCGTGAGGCTCCCAGTGTGACTTCACCAGGTGACTCAGGGCAGAGCTCAAGATCTTCAACCCCACTTTGGGTAACTGCTATGGAAAATCTTTAGGCCTTTAGACCTTTATACCACTAGCTTTTATGATGTGTTTGACTCAGCATATCAGCTGTCCTTTGATTTCTAAAGGTAGAGGTTGGTATCAGAGTGCTGGGCAGTTACCTTCCTGCCAAACTCAGTCCTTTCCCCCATCCTGTTGACAAGAAGGACTTCATATTCAGGTGCTTCAGTAAGGTGTTTCAGGTGGAGATCTGGGAACACTGTATTTAACAGAAAGTTTGATTTGTTCATAAGTAATCAAATCTTGGTAACTTTTATCAAAGAGCGATATAAACAGCAAGGTACTTTAAACTTTTGAAAAAAATTACAGATTCATTTTTTCTTTATTATTAATTAAAATAAAATCTTTCTACAATTCTTTTCAGACCAAAAATGCCAACATACTAGGATTCTGCTGGACCAGTTCTACTGAAATTGTCTTCATCACAGATCAAGGAATTGAATTTTACCAGGTATTATATTTATTACCTGGGCTTTCTTGGTGGCTCAGTGGTAAAGAATCCTCCTGCCAATACAGGAGACACAGGTTCAATCTCTGGGTCGGGAAGATCCCCAGGAGAAGGAAATGGCAACCCACTCCAGTATTCTTGCCTGGAAAATCCCATGGACAGAGGAGCCTGGTGGGCTACAGTCTGCAGGGTCACAAATAAGTCAGATAGGACTTAGCAAACAACCAAGAACAAATGTTTATTACTTACATGTTCTAGAGAAAGGTTTGTGATCATGTTTTAGCAGCTTTTTGAAATCACTTGGGTTTTTCTTCTTTTTCTAATTAGAAGTAATACATATTTTTATATAAAACATTCAGATGTTACCTTTCCTTTATTTGGAGGGTAAAAAGTCCCCCATAATCCCTGGAAGTAACCATTATGAACTAATTTGGTGCCTGTTCCTCTGCTTGGTTCCTACACTTACAAATATGGTTGGTTATATTGTATAATTTTGGGGACTGGCTCTTTTTTTTTGCATAGGGGTGTTTCTTAGACATCTACCATATCTTATTCTGACTGGTATTTAGGCGTGTAGATGTGCTACAGTTTGACCAATTCTTGTTCATGAACATCTTTGTTTTCTAGTGATTACAAACAATTCTGTAGTGAGTTCAAGCAGTGAATGAGCTTGTAAATGTTGCTTTATATTCTTAGATGACACAATTCTTGGAAGGGAAATTACAATCTAGGTATGAATACCTAAAAAGCTGAACAGGGACTTTCCTGGTGGTCTAGTAATTAAGACTCCTTGCTTCCAACGGGTGGTATGTGTGGGGTGGGGCTGTTGAAGGTTTTGTCCCTGATCAGTTAACTAAGATCCCACATGCCATGCAACAAGGCCAAAAAATAAATTGGGAGTAAGAACAAAATTGAGAATAAAAAGTAAAAACCTTAACAGATACTGTTAAATTTCTTCCAGAAGTTGCATTCTCACTAGCAATATAGGCATCTCCATTTTCCACACCATTAGCAGAGCTAGATAGCATAAATCTGTAGACATTTGTCAATCTTGAGAGGTGGAAAGCCATTTTAATTTGCATGTTTCATTAGGAGAGTGCTAAGCATCTTTTGTGTATTGTACATTTGTGTTTCCTGTTTTATGAATTGCCTTTTCATCTTTTTTTTTTTTTTGGATGTCTGATCTTATTTATTTGTTACTCTTAGAACATCTCATTTTTGACTGGACTCAGAAGCTCTCAGAGAGGACAGCCGCTGTCTCTTGGCAATCTGTTCCTGCCGTTTTTCTTCGGCCTCCTTCATTCTCTTGGCCAAAAGTTTAGCATATTCTGCAGCCTCTTCTTTATTTTTTCTTAGTACGCTGTTTCTTCAGAGCAATACGCCGGTGTTTGTGTTGCAGAACTCATGGAGTCACGAGACGCTGAATCTTGGGGGCTTTAGTCCTAGGTTTCTTACCGTCTTTGTTTAGAGGCTTTCGCACAACATACTGGCGGACATCATCTTCTTTAGAGAGATTGAAAAGTTTGCGGATTCTGCTTGCTCTTTCAGGACCCAGGCGACGAGGCACTGTAGCATCAGTGAGTCGAGGAATATCCTTCTCCCCTTTTTTCACGATGACCAAATTGAGAACACTCAGGTTGGCATCCACAATGCAGCCCCGTACAGATTTGCGCTTTCACGCTCCAGTCCTCCTTGGTCTGTAACAGGAATGACCCTTACTCAGTAGCAGGTGAACTCGGCCATGGGTCAAGACACCCTGCTTCATGGGGAAACCCTGCTTATCGTTCCCGCCACTGATTCGGACCACATAACCCTTCCATTCTTCACCCAGAGCGTCAGCAGCAACTCCTGTGGCCATATGCTTCTTGTAGAAGGTACGAAGTTTTTGTTCATCGTCCACTTCAATGAGCTTCTGGCAGCCAGTGGCCGGGAAAGAGATGTTCAGCTTCATTCTGAAGCAGCCGACAGCCTCAGAGGCACCATGAAAAAGAGCCTTTTCATCTTAAAAAGAATATTTTTTTAAACTTTTTAAAAATTATTGTTATTATTATTTTTTATTTTTTTGCTGTGCCATGTGGGATTTTAGTTCCCCTACTAAGAATTGAACCCTTGCCCCCTGCATTAGAAGCTTTAACCACTGGGCTGCCAGGGAAGTCCCAGATTTTTTTCTAACTGTGATAAAAAGCACATAACAGGAAATCTACCATCTTAACCATTAGGTGTATAATTCATTAGCAGTGTTTTCACGTTGTAGTGAAAACGAGCTCCAGAACTTTGATCTTGTAAAACTGAAACTCAGTACCTATTGAACAACAACTCCCCATTTCCCCTTTCCCAGCCTGTGGTAACCACGGGTTTCCTTTCTGCTTCTATGAATTTGTCTGCTTTAAGGTCCTCTACCTCCTACAAATGGAATCATACAACTTTTTCTGACCGTCCTGTCTCACTTAGCATAATGTCTTCAAGGTTCATCCGTGTTACAGCGTGCATCAGGATTCCCTTCCTTTGCAAGCCTGAAAAATATTCCATTGAATACACACACCACATTCTGTTTGTCCATTTATCTACCAACGGACACTGGCATTGCTTCCGTTTTTTGGTTACTGTGAATGATGCTGCTATTAACACAAGTGTGTGAGTATCTCTGAGACCCTGCTTTCAGTTCTTTTGGGTATATAACCCCCAAATGGGATCGTTGGATCACATAATAGTTCTGTTTTTAATCTTTGAGGCATTTCCGCTTAGCAGTTATGCCAGTTTACGTTCCCAGCAACGGTGCATAAGGGTTCCAGTTCCTCCGTCTCAGTGCTGACACTTGTTTTCTGTTGTATCCGTGGCAGTCGTCCTGCTGGGTGGCAGGTGGTGTCTCATCGTGGTTTTGGTCTGCCTTTCTCTGATTGGCGACGGTGTCCACCTCGTTCATGGCTTGTTTGCGCTCCGGATGGTGTCTGTTCCTCTTTTTAAACAAATAACTATTTATCTTTGGCAGTGCTAGGTTTGTGTTGCTGCTCACGGGCTTTCTCTGATTGCAGCGCGTGGGGGCTACTCTTCGTGGCAGCGCTCGGGCTTCACACTGCAGTGGCTTCCCGTGGACAGGCTCAGGGCGAGCAGGCGTCAGCAGTTGTTGCTCCTGGGCTTAGTTGCTCTGCAACACGTGGAATCTTCTCGGACCAGGAATTGAATCCCTGTCCCCTGCATTGGCAGGCAGATCCTTAGCCACCGTGCCACCAGGGAAGTCCCCTCTGCTTTTAAATTGGGTTATTTTCTTTTTGTTGAGTTGTAGAAAGTGTTTGTATAGTGTGAGTATTAACCCTTTATCAGATAGATAATTTGCAAATACTTTCTCCTGTTCTGTAGGTTGCCTCTTCACTCTGTGGTTTACATTGGACTTTATCTTTTAATAACTAACTGACTGATGTAGTAATGCACCTTATACATTATGTTACCGGAACATAATTGACCAGAGTGTTTCAATATTCATTTACATAACAAATTGCTGGTCACAGGCCTTAGTTTCTGCAAAAATCCCCTGGTCAATAATGTATTAATCTGTTCCAGCTGCCTGATCTATTGAGAGAGCTCCTGAAATCTCTCAAGTGGCGCCAAAGTGGAGAGGGTTAGAATTCTTTCAGGTGTTAAGTTTGTTGCCCCAACAAAACCAGTGTAATTTAGAATATACGAATCTAGGAGGCACACCTGTGTAACACAGGATTCTGTGAATGCCGTGGTACTTTGCTGTAGGTCTGTTATCAGAACCTCAGTGACCGGCAGAAAGAAAAGCTACCTGAATCCCATTGCACAGAAATAGAATTTTGTGCCTGTGACTAGCAAGGAAAGGATTGTGGCTTTACAGAAGGGTTTCTGGGGCAGTCATTTAAAAGTATATCTTTCTGTTCTCAGAGTAGAATAGTGTACATTCAGGTCATCTAGATGGTTTTAATTAAGGTCTTCAAGAAATAAGGTAGAAAGAAAGAGGACTCTGACACATCTTTATTTTATTATCCCTGGATCATCGAGAAACCCATGCCCCCAACGCTGACTTCCAAGACAGTTCTTCAGGGCAGTGTTCTGGGAGCATTAACATCATCTTTGGGCTCTATTCAGCACTCCTTAATGTATCATGAGATTCTGAGTATATTTTAAATGTGCCGTTGTTATAAAATAGTTACTCGATTTGCACTTGGAGTCTCATGAACAGGTCTGTTAGAAGGATACCCCCTCACCCCCAGCCTAAGATTGAGCGGGAGACCAGGAGGAAGGCTGATTCTGCAGGCAGGGCGGTGACTGATTTGGTGCACGTGGCTCCAGGGCGTGTCGGTTTGTTTTGCTGGATCCATGACAACCAAGGATGCTACTGCTCCCCACTCTTGGAAGGATGGTGCCTGGGAGTGTCGGGGCTTGGGCGGCCCTGGAGTGAGGTGGGCTGCCTGGGTTGTCACAGGTTCCTTTGCCCCTTGGAGCCTTATTTTTTCCCCTCAAATCAGCCTAATGATGCCCAGCCCTTGGGGGCAGGGAAAGAATAATGAGCTAAGATTTGGAAGTGTTAATAAGCACAGGGCTGGAAGAATGGTAGCTGTTATAAATAAAAATTATTTTTTTCTACTTAACTACTAATTTTTGCTTTTTATGATTTTCTTTGTGTACTATGTCAGTTTTCAGGTATTTTCTTTTTTATTATTTTGGTCGTACCTCGAGGCATGCAGGATCCTGACCAGGGATCAAACCCACGTTCCCTGCAGCTGAAGAACAGAGTCCTAACCACTGGACCACCAGGGAATTTCCCATTTGCTGTTTTCAAATGAAGCTTCTGTTTCTTGAACTTTGTGTCAGGTGTTACCAGAGAAGCGGAATCTGAAGCTCCTGAAGAGCCAGAACATCAACGTGAACTGGTACATGTACTGTCCTGAGGGCTCTGTGATTCTGCTGTCCACCACAGTGCTTGGAAATGTGCTGCAGCCCTTCTACTTCCGGGTAAGAGTCGGCCTCCCTTTAAAAAAGTCCTCTGACCTTGTTTCTCTAACAGCCTAACTGATCCTGTAACTTCAAAGGGGCAAGTTTCTCCAACAAGAGCCTCACCCCTTCTGACCACTAGAGGGCACCCCATACCATCCCATCTACATCAAGAAGGAGTCCTAAGGCCAGGCCCCTGGAACCCTGAAAAGGAGGGGAAGACACAGTGCATGTGTATCCTCAGTGCTTTGATGTGGGGAGTGCTGAAACATCAGAAGGGCTTAATAAGCTTTTGCAAAAACTTTTTTCTCCCCAAAACAGGCTGGCACCATGTCGAAGCTGCCCAAGTTTGAGATTGAATTACCAGCTGCCCCAAAGTCAACTAAACTGAGCCTCTCGGAGAGAGACATTGCCATGGCGACAATGTATGTCTGTCCTTTGGGAGAATTCCTCCTCATAATTGTTTTCAGTTCTGTCATGATAGGAGGTTGTTGTAAGCCCACCAGGGCTGCCCTGGCTCCTGTAGCCTCAGAACACACGAGAAGGACCCCTCCTTCTCCACTTCCGGGTCTTATGAATGTAGAAAGCTCCTCATCTTCCTGACATTCTTTTCTGATTTTATTGACGTTGTGATCTTAGAGAAGTTTTTTTCACCACATTAGTCTGATAAAATGAGACCACTGAGCCAATTTATTTCTCAGTTTCAGAAATTTTTTTTTAGTTCTGAGTTGAAGCTTATCAAAGATTTTTTAGATAAAATATATCATGTTTTTCTAAAGAAAAACATAGTTTACATTTTTTAGCTAACAGATGCAGACCTAGATTATTTGTGTAGGAATGTTTATTTTCATTTGGAAATGTAGATAGCTCAATTTAAAAACTTTATTATGAAAATATCAAACACAAAAATAAAACTGATTTCGAGAATCTCCTATATACCCAAATTCAACAAATATCAACACTTTGCTTCTAAATTACTTCTGATTCTTCTATGGCCTAAAACTGGTTTCCAAATGGTAAAATATTTTTAGCACTTAGAATGCTTTTTTTTTTTTTTAAAGAAATCTGAGGCATGATGGTATAGAAAAAGATAAAATGAGAAGTCTTTGCAAAAGGAGACCCTTCCGTCTGTCTCTTCCTTGTCCCTGAGGGAGGCCCCAGCACAGTGTGAACTCCTGGAACAAAAACCTGCCTACAGGAACTGGTCACAGCAGCATGTATCAGATGAGGCTTAAAAATGCAAAGTGATTAATTATCCTTTCCTATGGTTAAGGAATGTATTCATTTTATAAAACTGGGAAATCACAGAAAGTGAAAAGAAAAATGGACTTGGCATATTACTGTGGGCTTCCCAGGTGGTGCTAGTGGTAAAGAATCCCTCTGCCAATGCAGGAGACCCGGGTTTGATCCCTGGGCTGGAAGATCCCCTGGAGGAGGAAATGACAACCCAGTCCACTATCCTTGCCTGGGAAATCCCATGGACAAAGGCAGCTGGTGGGCTGCAGTCCCCGGGGTTGCACAGAGTCGGACGTGAATGAGCACATGAGCACAGCATGTTACTCAAGGACTGTTAACAACCTGTCTCTCTTTCCAGTGGTTTTGGACATGCTGCATAAGTTTGTAGGTTTGGTTTTTTTTTAATACTATGATCAAGTTCTATTTAGTTTTGCATCCCCGTTTTTTCACTTAATATTAGGTTTCTTTTTTTTAAGCTAACTGCACTTTCTTTATAAATGTTTCTCTTGGCTGCAGAATATCTCATGCAGAATATCTGATTAAGTGGGTATCTTGTAACTCACTTACCTATGGCCTTATATCTCAGCATTTAGAATGGAAGGATGTCAGATGACCAGCGTGACTTACGTCTCCTTGTTCTCTGATCAGATACGGCCAACTGTACGTTCTCTTCCTGAGGCATCATTCTCGGACCTCCAATAGTACTGGAGCAGAGGTAGTCCTGTATCACCTACCACGGTACATTTAATGCTGTTTTCCCTCTTCTCCAATTTTAAAATACAAACTAAAGCTTGTTGACCTATTTTGTGACCTTTCTCTTGTCTTACAGAGAAGGTGCCTGTAAAAAGATGCACATATTGAAGTTAAACCGGACGGGGAAGTTTGCCCTAAATGTGGTGGACAACCTGGTGGTGGTTCATCATCAGGACACAGAGGTATGAGTGCAGGGGCATGTCCTGCGCCACGGAACCGTGAAAATGAGCACAACATTCTGAAAAAGACTAGAAGATGCTTTTTATGCTCAAAGTTTTGGTCTTCCAGGTAGAAGTGGGTTTGGTTTTCTAGATGGTTTAGGAAAACCCTGCCAGTTGATTAGGATAATTAAATACTGTTCTAGGAAATAAAACACATAAGATCGAACTTGGGAATAGTCATTTGGTTGAGTCATCTAAGCCAGGAATTCCTGCCGAGCCAGTGTGTTGCGTTAGCACCTGAACCTTGCACTTCCTTTGTGAGTGTAAATGATGGTGGTTTTGAGGCCATGTGGCTCCAGAGAAAACTAGAATGCCTGTCAGCTGGGTGTCTGGTGGGAGACAAGCCACTCCCCTCCTGGAGGCTGGTGACACCCGTGTTGTTAACTAATGAAGATGTTGCAAGTTAAAGTGAAAAAGCTGTGTTCCAATAGCTGGAGCCCTTCAGCAGCAGAGTCATAGCTGTGGGAATCCGTGTGAGAGCTGGCGGAGAGCTGTGATGTCGCAGCAGAGTCCGCCTCATATAGGAACCAGCATGCAGGGGCAGATCGCAGACACGAGGCTCCTCAGCGGATCTGAACAGAAGATGTGAGGCCCCGAGAGGGTGGGTGGAACTGTGGTCTGTTGGACTGATACCACACGGTTGTCTTTCTACCCGCCAGACGTCGGTGATATTTGATATCAGGTTGAGGGGGGAATTCGATGGCTCTGTTACTCTGCATCACCCGGTGCTCCCAGCTCGATCCATCCAGCCCTATCAGATCCCCGCAGCAGGTAAGAGGGAGTCGCCGTGTGTGGGTGGAAGGGGGAGCAGTTCCGGGGCTTCCCACATCTGTTCACTTTTCCAGGGCTGGTTCTGTCTGTTTTCTAACGTCACTATTGAATCTTGGGCTTCCCTGGTGGCTCAGATAATAAAGAATCTGCCTGCAACACAGGAGATGCTTGTTCAGTCTCTGGATTGGGAAGATCCCCTGGAGAAGAAAATGGCAACCCACTCCAGTATTCTTGCCTGGAGAGTTTTATGGACAGAGGAGCCTGGCGGGCGACTGTCTTTGGGGTCTCAGAGTCGGACGACTGAGCGACCAACACTGCTGAGTCTATAAGTTAAAATTGTGTTCTCATGAAAAGCGTTTTATAAGCGACATGAATCTCCCTTTGAAGAAAACAGAATGATTCTTTTCTCTGAGCTCTACAGTGGAGCATTGTGATTACCCACTGAAGCTCAAAGAGTTTTTAATGTTGAGTTAAGATGTTGACATTTCTGTTTGTCTCTGCTCAGCAACCCTGCGGTTAAATTTGGCTATTTACGGCTGTCATTTTAACCTGGGATCACTTCTCCTTACCGTTGTTATGTTCTGTGTCACTATGATGATGAAGACTGTTGTTTTCCCTTGACTGGTGGTCATGGGAAGTGGTAAGGCTGTAGTTGTGAGGTTATTCTGAACCCGTCCTCCTACCCGAAGAGGTGGCAGTGAGAAGTCAGAGGAGAGAGAAGGTCAGGATGTCAGAAAAGGGGAAGAGCCATTTCGTTCCTCTTGCTTTTACTCAGTGTGACTGACTTTAGTGGAGAACTCAAACCATGTTCTTTTTCAAGGAGATGGGAGTCTGGAGCAGGTTGGTTGTAGTTGCCATGTATAAACCAGAGTCAGAAGTGCACATGTGGAACTCTGGGAGGAGTGTTTTCTTAAAGGAATCCTTGTCAGATAGCTTTGGGTTGGCCTTGCCCACTGACAGGACGTCCGAATACCTGTCACGGGAAGAATCAGGTCAGGCTCTCGCTGATAGTTTAGCCAGAGTGCTGCCTCTGCACTGGGTCTTGCAGGATCAGCCAGCTGAGCAGGGTTTGAGAACAAGCTACAGTTGACCCTGGAACAATGAGGGTTAATCTGCATATAACTGATGGTCAGTCCTCCAGATCCATCGGTCTGCACCTGAAGATTCAGCCACCCACAGACCGTGTAGTCCTGTGGTTTCTATTGTTGAGAAATATCCCTGTGTAAGTGGGCCCATGGAATTCACACCCACCTTGTTTGAGGGTTGGCTGTAGTTCTCACATCTGATTAGGTCTCAGCCTTCTCTGTTCTTTCCAGCTTCTTCCTTTTGCCAGGGTAGTTGAAAGATGTCAGCACTTAAAGGTGTCCTGTTAGAAAGATGTCAGTAGATGGTGTCAGATGAATGGCTGGTATCTGCGATTGCTTACTCAGCATGAAAGTAACTGCTGGTAATTGGGGCAAAAACGACTCTAAACATTCCAGCCTGGTCCTCTAATGGGGCCCTGGGGAGGGGGGGGAAGTCTGCACAAAATTAACATCTTTTCTAACCAGCTGATAAAAACCTATCTTCCAGTCTGAAAGCACCCAGGTGACTTTTTCAGTTCTTTCTTGTGTACATGTGTAAAAAAGCAGAACAGTGCTGTGAAAGAAACTTCAGCCTGCTTTCCGCTTCTTTCAAGACTTCTTCAAGACTTCCTCATGGATTGTTCTCGACTTCCTTCTTTCTCCTGATCGGTGTTATCAGTGGGACATGCCAACTCACTTCCTCCTTACTTAACTGCAGTCAAATGAACACGCACTGAAGCCTGTAGAAAGTATTAAGTGTCGCACTGGTAGCACTTTCCAGTTGGGTTACTTAGCCCTTACACACGTCTTCTCTGTTTGTAGGTCCGGCTCCTGTGACCAGCCAGTCCCCCGTCCCATGTAAACTCTGTATCTTTTCTGAAAGCCTTGGCCGGGCCGGGGAGGGGAGCTGTCACCTCTCCTTACACAGGGGTCTAAGGGTGGTCCAAGCCTCCTAGTCGGATGAATCATATCATGGAAAGCACCCGTGGGGTTTCCCTCTCATCGAGGGCCGGGCCTCCATGGGGGACTCAGTGAGGGGTGGGGAGGATGCTCACGGGAGCTGGGTCGCCTCCTGCCTCTCCTGGGGTAGTGTTTCCTATAACGTGTGGATTCTTCATCGTGGATCGTCTTCCAGCCCGACATCATCATCAGTGCAAGCCAAGGTGGGTCTGGGGTGTGGGTGGTGGGGTGTCCTGTTAGACAAGCTTGTGGACGGCCTCCTGTCCGTCTCGAGGGTACCAGCTTGGTGCCGGCCCTGGGGAGAAAGGGCTGACTCGGACATTTCCAGTGAAGCCTTTAATTCTCTCCCGGAGCCCCAATGAGAAGGACTGTGCCCACTGCCCAGCAGTGAGGGTGTTGGGAGGTTCGAGGACAGGGGATGCCCAGGGCTGGGAGGATGGCGGGTTCCAGGGCTCCTTTGGGAGCTTCAGGAATTGCCTTTGACTAATGAGTCAGAGCAGAAGAGGAGCCCAGGACCAAAGTCTGCGCCTGGGCTTCCACCTGCTCTCCCATCAGCGCTGAAGGGGAGGAGGTGCCTGTATTCAGTGGATGCTCCACAAGTGTGCAGGGAGGGTTCCTCTGTGAGGAATTGGCCAACACGCAGAGGTCGTTGGCTGCAGCCCCACTGTGGTGTGGGTGTCCTGATCATCGCAGCCTGGGCTGTGTTGTGAGCGCAGCCGCTGGCTCAGCTCTGCAGCGTCACCTCCCCCCACCCCCCAACCCCACCCGCCGTGAAGGTGGAGGGAAGCAGCTCTGGGGCCGCTGCTCTGGTTTACAGCCAGGGTTCAGCGTGCCACCTCTCCACCAGGTTACCTCTGGAACCTCCAGGTGAAGCTCCAGCCCATAGTGAACCTCTTGCCCGATAAAGGCAGGCTTATGGACTTCCTCCTGCAGAGGAAGGAGTGCAAGATGGTCATCCTGTCTGTGTGCTCGCAGAGTAAGTAGGGGTGGGGGGTCTTCAGCCTCTCCGTCTGATTCCTGACACAGCCTGCACGCCTACCACGAGATGGGCCACACTCTTCTCCTGTCTGCAGCCTGTAGGCCCAGTGACGGGAGCATCATTTAACCCCCTGGAAAGGCTGCTTGGTATAAAAATTATTTATCCCTGCAAGACATTTCTTGGGTAGGGGAGACTAAACAGACCTAAACCTGGACACACAGGAGGGTAGAGGCTGCCCTCCCCAGCTGGAAAAGAAACCTTTCTCTGAGTCCAAGTCACTCACGACGTTGTGTCTGTTAATACTCTGAGACTCTCCTGATGCCCTCTGTCAGTAACTGACCACCCTCAGGGCCCCCAGCCCCTCAACTGTGTCATGTCTCCTGGTGACCCTCGGAGATGAGTCCTTTCTCTCCTAGCGTGTTGGCTGACCAGTGTGAAACTTAATTCCTTCCAGTGTTGACAGAGTCAGACAGAGCGACGTTGCCCGTGATAGCCACCGTCTTTGACAAACTCAACCAAGAGTATAAGAAGTACCTGGACGCCGAGCAGAGTTACACGATGGTAAGTTGTATTATGTACACTTTACATACAAGGTGGGGCACTCCACCCCACCCCACTGTGGGTATATTTTCAACGTAATTATAAGCAAGATTCTCATAGAATGATAACACTGAGGTTTGCCGTGTGCCAGAGAGCATGGTGGATGTTTACAGGGAGTGTAAACTTAAGAGTCCTCATGTCCCCTGAGCTCAGAGGCTGAGTGTCACTTAATGGTTCCTCTTCATTTGTTGTTTTTAATCTGTGTTTGGTCACACACATGTATAGATCCTTGGTCTCCCTTTATGTAACGGATAAGAAAATCACTCTCAGTTTGCATTATTTTATGTCCTTCTGCCAAGCCAGACTCTAGACTTTGGTAAATCAGTACTGTATTTTGCCACATCTTCTTTTCCTTTTAGGATGAAAAAGCTATAAAAAAATAAGACTTATCCTGTCATTCAGTCAAGCTCCTTTTAGGATCCTGATAGTTCAGTATTAGCACTGCACTTTTCCTTTAGTAGGTTCAGGTGTTTGTTGGACTTCCCTGGTGGTCCAGTGGTTAAGACTTCACGCTCCCAGCTACTACTGCTCGGGGCATGGTCTGGGACCAGTTCCCCCGGTCTGGGGACTTAAGATCTCACATGCCACTTGCAGCCATAAAAAAAAACAAAACAACAGACAAAAATGTCAAGTATCTGTTGTGAAGGGTAGGCTTCTCAGAGTCTGCTGTACTGTTTCCTAAGTGTGTCTTCTGAAGCTAGAAGGAAGTTCAGGACAAGTGGAATGAATTATTTACCTTCATGAACCTGAGCAGTCCGAAGGCTAAAAATGGCAGTGGTTTTAAACAGTAACAGCCCCCCAGAACCCCTTCCCTTTCGCTTCTCAGGGCTAACAGGGCCGAGGTGCAGCATGCAGCCTTGTGTGGCCCTGTCCTGACCCAGGTCCTTCTGGAGTATCCTGTTGTTGCCGCTGGCGTTCTGGGCAGAGAAGGCAGCAGGCCTGATCTCAGATGGCAGTGTCTGTGAGCCCCTACGCTGCGGTGCTCTGGCTCTGTAAACCTGTGGGAGTCAAGAGCATGGTCCACCAACCCCACCACTGGATCACGCCGGGCTTCTGCAAATGCAGGTTCTCAGGTGCCCCGTCGCAGAGTCAGCATTACCAAGTGAGGTGAAGTCAAGATCTCACAGGGCTTTCTTGTTCAGTGACATTTGGGGAGCCTTGCTTGCCATTTAAAAAGCTGTTGAGGGAATTCTCTGGCAACCCAGTGGTTAGAACTTTGTTCTCAGCACTGAGGGCCCGGGTTCAGTTCCTGGTCTAAGATCCCACAAGCCTTGCTGCTCAGCCAAAAAAAAAATTCTATTGATACTCATTCTAAGAAAGATTTTTCACTCAGTGTAGGATCTGGGCTTCATAAAACAAAGATGCAGTAGGCATCTTAATTAGACAACAAATGTCAGATGGTTTGCAATTAATAATATTAGGGAGTTATTTTAAGAGGGTAAAAAAATAATTCTCAATAAAACTACACCTTAGGCTTTTTAGTTCCACCCATGAACACTGGTTTGTTTTCAAGATGATCAGCTCTGACCTGCTAAACATCCTCTCTAGCTGCACTGCAGTTTGTCCAAGTGTTACCCTCTGCTCATGGCCAGGCTCACAACATCCAGGAATTTGGTCTTTTTGGGTTGACTGCAAACATGCCATTACCCAGAAGACGACTGAGATCCTGTGTGTGGTTTGTGTGCAGGCCGTGGAGGCAGGGCAGAGCCGGAGTGGCCCACTGCTCAGGAGGCCAGTGCGCACCCAGGCCGTGGTCGACCAGTCTGACATGTACACCCATGTTCTGTCAGTATTCACGGAGAAGAAGGTAAGGGAGGCTCGCCAGCCCCCTTTGGGCTTAGGATTCCCAAGGCGGTGATCATACTTGAAGGGAATTGAGGAGAAAGAACTCAGAATGTGACTGGAGTAACCGAGCTATCTTGGAGTGAGAACTGAGTGAATGCTCATCGTTTGGCCTCTAATACTCAAGCTTAAATATGATCACAGACCAGGGAGGGTCTGGAGGGTGGCGTAGCTGTAAAGAACCTGCCTGCCAGTGCAGGAGATGTAAGAGATGTGAGTTTGATCCCTGGGTCAGGAAGATCCCCTGGAGGAGGGCATGGCAGCCCCCTCCAGTGTTCCTGGCTGGAGAATCCCATGGACAGAGGAGCCTGTGGACTACCGTCCATGGGGTCGCACAGAGTTGGACATGCCTGAAGTGACCAAGTCCAGCACAGCACAGCCAAGTGGAACCCCGGAAGCCAGGGGGCAGACGAACAAGGAGTCACGTGTGTGTCTAACCATTCTCCTCTGTGTAGGAGACGCCGCACAAATTCGTGATCGCCGTGCTCATGGAGTACATCCGCTCCCTGAACCAGTTTCAGATCACAGTACAGGTACCTCTGTGGGCCCACGTTCCAGGGACAGGGAATCATTAGAGTAAAAGCAGCATCACTGTCTTAACTGAGGTGACTCTCAGTATCCCACAAGGGTCTGCACACCTGGCTCAGAGTGAGCCACCCCCCTCATGGGACCCCGTGTTCTTCAGTGGAATGATCAGTGTCAGATGAGGGCTGGGTTCTTTCCCTGCACACAGAACCCACTTCTCTTAGTGATGGGAACTTCACTTAGAGCAGCCACAGTCCTTGCACCGCATCTCGTCTCGTAATTGAATGATGTGTCTGTCTGTGTCTCAGCATTACTTACACGAGCTGGTCATCAGGACGCTCGTCCAGCACAACCTATTCTACACGCTGCACCAGTTCCTGCAGTACCACGTCCTCAGTGACGCGAAGCCTTTGGTGAGTGCCAGCCGGCTTAACTTCCGTGACTCAACATTTGAGGGACTTCCCTGGTGATCCAGTGGCTAAGACTCCACGTTCCCAATGCAGGGGGCCCAGGTTTCATTCCCAGTGGGGTAACTAGACCCTGCTTGCCACAAGTAAGAGTTCGCATGTTGTAACTTAAGATCTGGCATAGCCAAATAAAAACAAGTATAAAAAAACTTTGACCTTCCAACATATTATGAATCCAATCTGAAAGTATGTGTCTTTCAGGCTTGTCTGCTGCTTTCCCTAGAAAGTTTTTATCCTCCTGCCCACCAGCTGTCTCTGGATATGCTGAAGGTAACTGATATAGCCAAGTTTCAAACCCCACAAAAGGCTGTTCCTACTGCTTGTGCTGACCCAGCTTTCTATCTTATTTCCAGCGACTTTCCACAGCAAATGATGAAATAGTAGAAGTTCTCCTTTCCAAACACCAAGTGTTAGCTGCCTTAAGGTTCATCCGGGGCATTGGTGGCCACGATAACATCTCCGCGCGGAAGTTTCTAGATGCTGCAAAGCAGACTGAAGACCACATGCTTTTCTACACGATATTCCGGTTTTTTGAACAGCGAAACCAGCGTCTGCGAGGGAACCCTAGTTTCACACCAGGTGAGAATACAGCTGTAAGGAAAAGTGGGGCAGCCACACTCAGTACCAGGAGATCACTGGCGGCTGGGGTGGGGCGAGAAGCCTTTTGGTTGGGAGAACTCTTGGGCTAGTTCTTAACAAAATTTTGTACCAGCCCGCATAAGCCTTAGCCTGTTCACTGTAGTGAGAGTGGATTTAGGGTGCTGATGGAGTTGGGGTTCTGCTCTGGAACTTGCAGGGAGTGATGGGTGGAGACAGTGTCATCTGGGCACAGCTATCTGATATCTGGGCCTGGAATGGCCCTTTCTGAAGACTCAGGAACAAGACCGGAAATGGCTTCAGAGGCTTGTCAATGGCCTGAGGCTTGTCAATATTTCATTTTTAGGCAGGATGCATTGGCCAATCCCTCTAATCTCCAAAGTTATGAAATCTAAAGAACCCTTTTCCTCAGGATGGGGGAACCTGTGACTCCTTCAGGGCTTCCAGTGTTTACGGATCTCCCTGATTCTCTACTGTCTCTCAGGGCAGACTGCAGGGTTGCTGGGGGCTGTCAAGGCACCAGCCAGTCCTGTGATGGCATGAGCTGTGTGAACAGAAAGGATGACTCAGAAGCTTAGGAAAACAAAGTATTTTATGAGAGAAAAATAAGTTAAAACCCAGGATCCACATCTAGGAGCCACAAAGTGTTCCCTTCTTTTCCTCCTTTTGTGCCTCGTCCTAACGGGTTAAATCTGCATTTGCCTTTACAGGAGAGCACTGTGAAGAACATGTCGCTTTTTTCAAACAAGTTTTTGGAGACCAAGCTCTAATGAGGCCTACAACGTTCTGAGGTCACTTGCTAGTTTTTTATATATATATATAAAATGTGTACAAAGTTAATTTATTGCATTAATAAAGCTCTTTAAACTACAAAATGTTGTAATAAAGTATGTATCTACCACATCCTCAAATATTACTAAAAATAAGGTGTAGAACTTGTGTGATGGCTTACTCCTGAAAAAGGAGAAACATTGCATTGATTGGCCTTTAGGAAGTGTCAGCGAGCAGATCGCAGGCTCCCTAGCGCCCCCTTCTGACTGCCCGAGAACCAGGCCTCATTCCTGGGGAACCGAAAGGTGCTCCAGCGCCCTGGGGCTGCCTCCAGGTTCAGTAATACTGCTTCCGGTCAGAGTCTGCATTCCTGAGTTTAAAAGCGCTAGGCCAAAGCGGCTGCTGTTAAGTAGCCTGATGCTTGCTCACATCGACGGTTCAACCGAGCCTCGACAACGCAGTTGCTGTCCAGTGGTAAACCAACCGACCCGCAGACACAGTCTCAAGTCCATGAGGGGGCAGCTAGAAGTTGAGGAGCTGTTCTCGCTCTGTGCCTCTGTATCGCTGCTGCGTGGTCAAACCTTTGGCTTTATTTATCGACGGGCCTGTGAGGGATAAAATAACTTATGAATCATTTCTTGAGAAAAGGAGATGGTTTCTACTATAACAGAACTTCCTGTCCTCCAGAGATTTACAGGGAAAAAAAATCCTCATTTTCTCAATCACAAAGCTATAAATCAAGCAAATTAGTACTGTTCTGTCAACCACAGGTCATTTATAGAAGCTGAAGTTGCCACAGAGGTAAAAGACGCTCCTAAGGAGAACTCCAAATTAGAGACAAACCGCAGAGCAGCGTTGTTCTTTAAAAGTGAACGGAAATGAAGGCTGCTCCAGGGCACCGCGGGCTGTGGCCAGACTCAGGTCCTTCTCCTCAGCGGGTAGGAGCCCTGGGCCTCTGACATGCAAGCTCACTCCCAGTGCTGACCACATCAGGCTCTGGTTTTCTAATGAAGTGGTTTAGCCCTGAAGCCCCAGGATCAGAGTTTTTCTCTTAGAATAAATATTTATCAAATGACCACTAGTATAAGTAGGTTCAAATACTTCAAAAGAAAGCTTCAAGGTACCCACCCTCCTATCAGGCTTCCTCCATCCCACCAGGTTAAAAACAAAAAGCTCTTACCTATGTAACTGAGTAAGACAGGGAGGAATATTAGTCCATGAGTGGCTCCCAATAAGACCATGGCTAAATACATCCTGAAGTAAAATATCTGGAAAATTTGAGATTTGGCAAAGGCCAACACGATAATGCCTCCAAATTTCGTTAGTGTGATTCCACTGAATACCTAAGAGAAGAGAGATGGGCTCAGAAACCACTTGTATCAACTGACCATAATTGAACACTTCCTTCTAAAGGGATTTCTTAAACATAAAGGTCCAAAGTAATGAGGGACTGAACCCCAGCTTTCAGAGTTACTGATAAGCAGCATGTGGCTCTGCTTAAATTGTTTTATTTGCTGCTTATCAATCTGAAAAAAAAGGTGTAATAAGGATAAAAGCTGTGTATTCTGCATATACCCCATAGCAACCCTGCAAGTCTATCAGCACCATTTTTCCAAGAGCATTAGTTTTAAATTAAGGTATGCACATTATGTTTTTAGACAATGCTATTGCACACTTTTCATTGTTCATCTATAACAGTATTTTCTATGGTAGAAAAGGAACTGGTTCACCGTCCAGCCCTGTATCCTGGTTCAGCCTGAGAAGATTCTGCCAACCTGACCCACAAACCACACTGGGCTCCAAGCATGGCAGCTCGCCTGCTTTTCAACACACATGGCTGGGCCTGGGTTTTCAATGGCTCTCACATCAAACCTGTTTTCCTGCTTCAGCCAGACTGTGCAAAGGAGTCACCAAAGGGAACAGTCCTAAAGAATTCCAGGCTAGAGCTCTATGCGGGATACAGCTCTATGCAAGTTTCCTGAATCGCTTGAAAACTTGTAATCCTGAGGTACTGTTGCTAAGTCAGAGATAACAAATTCTGTTTTCAGAATTTGGTGAAGTTCCTTCTCCTGAGAAGCTCTCAGTCATCCAACTGGGCCCTTCACGGTGAAGTCACTGCCCGGGTGGCCTCGGCAGTACTTACAGAGCTGCCCATGTGGGAGAGCGCCTCCTCCGCCCGCTCCACGCGGCTGCCCTTCGTGCTCACTGTGAACGCCCTCGTGATGTGGCTACAGAACTCCACGGAGATGCCGCAGCTCTGAAATAAAGTGCTCCCATGAGGACTGCTCTGCTCTGGTTAAAGGTGGTAAAGGCAGCCACCCCTCTTCCTGGGATCTGTGGTTACCAGGGCACTCTGGGGGGTCAAGGAGCCCCAAGCAGAGCCCCTTCTACTTGCAAGACAAAGCCCCTGTGGCACCCACATCAGCTGTCCCGGGAAGCCTGTGGAACCTCCAGGCACAGTACCCAGCGCTCCAGATTCCTCCAGCAGATTGGCCTTCTCTGGGGGAAGTGGCTGAAACCTCGCCAGGTCCTCCCACCCCCAACCCAGGCAGCACACTGTCATCTCTAGCAGGGCCTCCTCATTGCCACTCCCCCTGAAGCATATTCTTTTCCTATCTGAAGGGCACATGCACAGGTCTGGCTTCTGTTCATACTTTTTCAGATGCGCATATATTTAAGACTTAAAAAGCAACTGGCAACTACATGAGAGGCAAAACGTCCTGGTCAGAAAATTGCCTTCAGAAGGGGCAATTTTTCTAAGTGGAAATGGAACATCTTGCTGTCATCAGGCTACACGCTTCGACAACTCACCCTTCAGAATAATACAGGCAGAATACTTCAGCCAGATCATGCGGTCACACCGACTTCATTACATGACCACATCCAGCTGCTTGAGTGCACCAAAAGCAAGAGCTGACCTTGACCTTTCACCCCAAGAAACAAGGCACATCAGTGGCACAGGAGTGAGGGCCGAGCGCTCCTCCAGGACTCACCATGACGAGGTTGACCAGAGAGACCGCGTTCAGGCTGATGCCCCACAGCCACATGACACCAAACATGTTGACCAAGATCATGGCGATGGTGACACACATGATGATGGCAGACCACAGCTCACAGCCCAGGAGGACCACGGCCACCAGAAAGATGGCGCCCAGGGACACGCTGAGGTTGAAGATGGTGTCGTCAATCATGGTCAGGTACTGCTCATAGAAGACGTAGAACACGCTGGAAGTGGGAGAGGGGTCTGTTACCGCTCGTTCTCACTCCGGGAAGCTTCACCCTTCATCCTGCCACCACTGCGAAACGGAGCTACCTTGAGAGGCAGGCCTCACAGGAAACCTCCCTGTTTTTGTAAGACTCGCCTTTGGCAATTCAGCTGGACCTCTGACCCCTGATGCCCAAAGTAGGGCCTCGCAGACGTGTACCTTATAGAAAGTTTTTGTTCATGTGCCCAATCCATTCTGCTTTGTGCTATGCGTGCTCAGTCATGTCTGACTCTGTGAGCCCCTGGATTGTAGCCCACCAGGCTCCTCTGTCCATGGGATTTTCTTTGCAAGAATACTGGAGTGGGTTGCCATGCCCTCTTCCAGGGGATCTTCCTGACCCAGGGATCGAACCTGTGTCTCCTGCATCTTCTATATTGCAGGTGGCTTCTTTACCTGCAGAGCCATCAGGGAAGCCCCCGTGCTGCTTTGCAGGCATTCATCTATAAAGAATATTTCACGGTACTTTGGGAAAACAAGCCCTGGTCTATCTGGAGGATCATCCCCAGCCAAACAGGGTCTGTGCACGACCTGAGGAGATAATGCCATTTTGGCAAAGTTAACCAGCTCCTCCTAGAGGTCAGGACACCCACTCTGAGAGCTCCTTCCACAGGACAACAAGCTGGCCCTCTGTCAGGAAAAAGTCAAGGTTCCCTGAACTGAGACCCCGGGGGTTGGTGGGGAAATCACTTGTTTCCCCTACTTTTCTATATTTTCCAAATTCAGTATTTCATAAAATATTTTCTTAATTTTTTTGGCCACACCCCTCTGGCATGTGGAATCTTAGTTCTCTGACCTGGAATCAAACACATGCCCTCAGCAATGGAATCATGAAGTCTTAACCACTAGAGCACCAAAGAAGTCCCAATATTTTCTTTATAATGAGAAAAAAATTAATAAATGAAAGCAAGAAACCTCCATAAAGGCACCATCTCCAGTAATCGGCATCGGGAGCCCTGCCTTGCTGGGCCCTCTCTGTGGAGCTGCTTCCCAGGCGCCCCACCCATGCCCCCCGGTGCTGTTCTGCAGGGTGAGCTCCACCTAGACGATCCGGCTTTCCTTGCCCAGATGCCATATCCAGCGACAGGCTCCCCCCAAGCTCAGGATGGAGCCAGGGTCAAGTGTCAGCACCGTACCCCCCTACCCCCCAGCAACCCCAGCAAGGAAGCCCTGGCGTGTGGGGCCGCTCCCGAGGACACCCTCATGTATACTTTACCTGTATGGGAACACCCGGTGATCTCCCCCTTGCTGGTTCATGGTTCTGGTGATGTTGTCAGCGATGAGGCGGGCCTTCTCCATGGCATCGATGAAGTCAGCTGAGGTCTGCAGCACCGTGTGGTAGGTCATGAAGTACGTGGCTCCCACACTTGTGCCCTTGTCCAGGAGGTTGACAGCTGCGCTGTAGGCAGCGTGTCCCCTGTGACAAGACAGTGGTGTCAGAGGCCACATCTCATGCCGTACCTGCAGGATCTGGGCATCCAAGCTTAGTGGGGTCACCTGACCCTGGGCTCAGGGGTCAGACTGTCAATTTCAGGGACAGGGAAGTCCTTGAAAAGGAAAGAGGAAGGTGTAGCTTATGCTTTCCCACACTGGTTTTCCTTTGCTGCTTTGGTTTCTTTGCATGCAGCTGCTGTTGTTTCTATAGCTGGCTCTACTCTGCCATCCAGTGTGTTTTTTTTACAGAGTGTGCCCAGCCATGCCGTGTAAAAGGAGGCAGGAAGGGACGGGGGCCCTGGAGTCAGGTGGCTGTGAGATCGTCCTCAGTCCTGGAACCCCGGGGTAGAATTACTGAATTTCGGCTGCAGTGTCACCTGCAAATGGGTGCACCACCATCTCCTTACAGAGTTGTATATAAACGAAGTAGTGTCAGTGAGATGCCAGGCACGATTCGGGCTCAAAGGAAGCTCCCTGAGAGTGGTGGCTGTTGCCTTCCAAAGAGCTGCATTCACTCTGACTTGTTTATGCAGGCTGAGTGTTCAGTCTGCAGGGAGATCAAGATGCAAGGTTCATTCCTACTTTGTTTTGGGGGATAGCTCTCCCACGGTACCTAGCCTAGGTCTCACAACAGACATGACACATGACTGATGGAACTCGGGTCGTATTATGTATTCTTAATGAAAAACAGGGATGTCCAGCATTTACCATTATAATGTAAATATAACCCTCACCTTCTGTCTGAATCCCCCCAACTCCAGACCTCAGTCGTCTCTGCTATTTCTGGGCCAGAGATCCTGTTTCCATGGTAACTGGCTGCCTGGCTGGATGGGAAAGTGGGGCAGCCCAAGAGCTCATGTAGACAGGCTGGCAAGAAGCACAGTGGGGACAGAAAAACCTAGACCTTTACCCCAGGCAACATCACCAGGACAAATCTGCGGTCTCATATACCCCACACACAACTGGACAGACCCTTTCACGTCCTGAAATGCCCGCATCCCTCTTCGCACTCCACCCTGCCGGAAGCCTGCACAGGACTCCGAGTCCTCTGCGCCGCCAGGAGGGCCAGTCCACAGAGGGGAGCCTGGGACCAAACGCTCAGACCAGTCGGAATCAGCTGAGAATGAGGAATTTTCTTCAAAGGCGGTCTGGTTTCTCTGCTTTCACAGAAAGGTGGGCACAGGCAGAAAAGAGGCCCACCCAGCCACTCCCCCAGCCCCCCAGCTTCCCAGCACACATGACTGGGGACGTGGGCGTGCAGCTGAACAGCTCAGCCTCCCTTACCCTTTGCCACACTTGGGGTTCGGGTTGTCGGAGAGGAACATGGGCAGGAACCTCATGAAGTCTGCGCCCTGAGGTCTCTGCTTGCCCTCCGGAGTCAGCGGCCGGCAGCGGACACAGGCAGGGTCGACCACTGTGCAAACAGGTGGAGGAGCCCGAGTGAGGAGGACGGGTGTCCAGATTAAAGCATTTTAAAATAATGAAAAAGAAATGGCGGGAGTTCCTTTCCTGAACCTGCTTATCCAAAAGCTTCAAACGTGATCTCTGCAGTCTAATGAGGTAGGTCCCATTTTCCCCTAACATAGGCTGTACAAATTTCCTTCCCCAAAGCAGGTTTCCTGCTTTAAGGACAACCTCAGTATGTTATTACCAGAGCACAGGGCTTCCATGTTTTTATGAAGAAAATCCTAGGACAACCTCAACACTCTCATAAAACCAAAGGGCAATAGTGATAAACAAAAAGAAAGCAGGCCCATGACAAGCTCCAGCCAGATAACAATCAAGAGAGGCCGTCGGTGTCACTGGGAAAAGGTAAGAAACCTGAAAACCAGAGTCCCCTGACCCGGTTCAGCCTGCAGCCCCGTGGGGGGCAGGAGACGGGACAACAGGGCATGTCCAGAGTGGATGATGGATGAAGGGGGCAAGAACAAAGCGGGATGAGACCCAGCGACGGCCGAGGAAACCAGGCGGAATTGGGGGTGGCATGCACATGATTTTTAAATGATAAACGTAAAATTTTTCAGAAAAGAGGGAAAGATCTAGAGAAGGGTCAAGTACCCGAAGCATTGCAAAACTGCTCCGTGCTGTTGTAGATGCGACAGCAAGATGACTGAGGCTTGATCCAGTCAAAGTAATCGTCAATCCAGGACGACGGGGCAAAGCCTATCCGCGTGCTAGAGAACAGAAGAGAAAGGGTTATGGGTGCCCCCACGAGGAGGAAATCTCCAGTTTCAGTCCCTTTTCTTGAAATTTAGAACTTCCTTTTCTAGACCTTCTCATTCCACCCAGTCAGAAGACAAACCACATTAGTATTTAATGGGAAAGGCTTCCTTATATAAGGTGGTCCTGCCATATTTAAAATGGACAACTAACAAAGATCTATTGTATGGCACATGGAACTCTGCTCAATGTTATGTGGCAGCCTGGATGGGAGGGGATTTTGGGGGAAAATGGATACATGTACATGTATGGCTGAGTCCCTTCACTGTTCTCCTAAAACCATCACAAGACTGTTAATTGACTATATCCCAATACAAAATGTTTTTGGTGTTAAAAAAATTAAAAACTGAATTAAAAAATAAAATGTTGTTGCTTAAACCAAAAAAAAAAAAAAATATGAGGCAGTCTAATTAGCCCTTTGAGAGGTTTTGCTCATGTCAAGCTAGATTCAGCCTGCATTCTGCAAGACAGATTTTCCAGAAAAGCTATCTTCAGAGAGAGGCGTGAGGCCAAGGTGCCAGGCCAGGTGCCCGTCCGCAGCTGGGGTACTCACTAGCTGTCCAGCTGGGCGGCCGTGAAGACCTGCTGCACCAGCGAGTCGTTGTTGCAGCCGAGGCCCCCACACACCATGTTCTGCCCCTTCATGGATGTGTAGTCGTGGCCCTCCTCCAGCACGAAGTACACAGGTGGGCCTGCGTGCAGGTACTGATTCAAGGACTGGAAGTAATCCGTCACGTAGGAGTCCTGAGAGAGAGAGAGCGGACGACGGGACACGGCGTGAACGTCCTGCGAGCCGAGATGCCTCCAGCCCTGGTTTCTGAGTCCCTCCACAGCCAGCACCCTGCCCCACCCTGGGCGTAGGGGCTTCTCCAGTCAGTCCCACCCTTAGGAGGGCACCTCATGAGGTCAAGACCGGCTGCTCACATACTGTAGTGGCGCCCAAGGCCTGAGCGCTCAGAAGGCCAAGTTAGTGGGTAGAGCCCCAGGGCAGTCCCTGTGACGTGGGAGAGCCTGCCAGGATCTGTGTTCAGAAGCCGGCAGAGGCTGAAACGACCGTGTGTGTTTGGGAAAATGTGTTCACCATGGGCCAAACAAGTCAGAATAAAAGAGAAAGCATCTTACATCGGGCATTGAAAGAGACTGATCCAATCCGATTTCTACTTTGTTCAGGACTGCGATACTGAACGACAGCACACCCACAAATACTGCGACCTGGAATGAGAAGTGAGTCACAGAGCAGAGTGGTCACGAGCTGAATAACATAAATCAGGGGCTTCTCTGGCAGTGCTGTGGTAAAGAGTCTGCCTGCCAATGCAGGCGGTGTGGGCTTGATCCCTGGCCTGGGAAGACCCCGCATGCCTCAGAGCAACTAAGCCCGTGTGCCACACTACTGAGCCCGCATTCTGCAATACGAGAAGCCACTGCAGTGAGAAAGCCATGCACCACAACTAGACAGTAGCCCTCTGCTCACAAGCAGAGAAAGCCCTCGAGTAGAAATAAAGACCCAGCGCAGCCAAAAATAAATTAAAAAAAAAAAGAAGAACATAAATCAGATCTTAAACACACAAAACAGGACTTTCCTAAACTGACAAGCAAGTTTAAATGATATACTAAGAAAACAAGGAGTCTGGGGCAGTGGCTGAAGTCACGGTCTCTAGAGCCAAACCATCCGGTTCAAATCCTGGTTCTGCCTCTGACAAGCTGAGTGACCCTGGGGCAGTCATTTAACCTCTCTGAGCTTCTATTTCCTTCTCAATAAAACAGGAAAAATAAGACTTGTAGCATCAGATAGTTTTGCGGATTACATGAGGAAACTCTAGGAATAATCAATTCAGAATTTAGCGTACCACCACAGTACCAGATATTAAGTATTCAATAAATGCTAAATATTACTATTACTGGAATGAATTTATGCTTTAAGCAGAGACATGATTCACTATCGCTATTGGGTATATCCAGCATGTAAACTATGAAACGCTCTTACATGGCTGCTGGGGACAAGGGACAGTACAGGGAGGGAGAGGGCAGGGTGTGTGTGTTTGTGTGTGTCAGGGTGTGTGTGTGTGACTGAAGGTGAGGACAAGAGTGATGAGACATTTATTATCCTGGTGCTTACACAAATCTGCAACAGTTGAGAAACGGACACAGGACCAGACACACACACTGTGCCAATGTCAAGCTCTCGGTTCTGATACTGAACTACTATCATGTAAGACCATGGGAGGAAGCTGGGCAAAGGGCAGCAGGCTCCTCTCTGTGCTACTCTGTCACTTTCTATGAACCTGTAATTATTTTTTTTAAAAAAACCCCAAAGCCCCAAAAACTCCTGTTTATATTGACTGCTAAAAATATTTTATATACTTACACATATCTGCTATGGCTTTTTCTTTTTGGCCACACCACACAGCATGAGGGATCTTAGTTCCCCAACCAGGGACTGAACCCACGCCCCTTGCAGTGGAAGCAGAGTCCTAACCACTGGACCGCCAGCGAAGTCCCATGCATTCTCGTAGGTATACTTAACAGCTGTCGGCACCCTTCCCAAGGTGACTTCTCAGAAGGCAGGTGACAAGTCTGTCTGGGGACACCACGACAGACAGGCTCATACCACAAGGGGCCGCATCCAGTCCCTGAGCAGAAGCGGGGCGTAGGAGTTTCTGAAGAAGCGGAATAAGCAGCTCTCGGAGGCCTGGATGCCCGCGTCGTCTGCTGCCCCCTCGACACAGCAGAGAACGTCCAGCTGGTTCTTCTGAGGGGACCAAGGGAGACAGAGGTCACCCTCTGGCTGCCTCACCCAGACTCCAGACTCAAAGGAAACAGGCTGCAGTCCTGATGACCACTTACCTCTTGCCGCTTAATGTCCAAGCCCAGGAGGCTCACAAAGCAGGTGATCTGCAGGAGGAAGTCGATGAGGACCGCCATGCCCGCGAAAAGAGAGAACGTGTGCACGGCCGGCATCACAGACAGGCCTCCTGCGGGGAGAGGACAGAGGTCACGTCCTCCCCGGCCAAGGGCATGTGGCCTCACACGCACGTGTATGGATGAACACGTGGCCCCAGAGCCACCAAACCCACGAGGAGACCCCCACCTCCCCTCCCCAAAGGCACTTTGGCTGTGGGTGTCACACCAGAACCACCCTGGGAGTTAAAAACAGATTCTGGGGACCTGATCCATCCCACTTTATCAAAACGATGGAAATTCAACTCTGATTCTACTGTTCAGAATTCTAGGGCCCCATCTCTGTAATTTAACACACTCTCTGAGCAAACGCATACACAGCAGCATCTAAGAACCATTAACACAAGTCATTGCTTATGGGATCTGTTGTGATTCAGTCCACAGGAGGGATGGTATTTCAGCCTCTAGGTTTAGTTACAATCAGATGAGGGTGCTGCCTGTAAGCATCCTCTAGGCTACTAAGACTCAGAGACTGAACACTGGCTGCCCACGGCTCACACGTATGTCATCAACCTGTTCTGTGTGTATGCTGTCTACTAAGACTCAGAGACTGAACACTGGCCGCCCATGGGTCACACGTATATCATCAACCTGTTTTGTGTGTATGCTGTGTGTACACTCAGTCGTGTCCAGCTCTTTGCAACCTCGTGGACTGCAACCCGCCAGGCTCCTCTGTCCGTGGGATTCTCCAGGTAAGAATACTGGAGTGGGCTGCCATTTCCAATTCCAATATCAGAATTTTAAAACATTTTAAAAAACATAAGGAGCCAATATTTAACAATGAGAGTCACAGTGTCACTTGAGCAGGGAAAAAAAAAAAACAAAACTCTAGATTCACAATGTTGCTTGAGAAGAAAACTGAACCTGGCTCTTATAAATGGGAGCCATGGGGTCCCCCCACCGCCAACTCTTCCTGTCCTCACAAAGTCACTCCAACCTTAAAGCCCAGGGTCAGCTGCTGTCACCAACACACTTGCACTGGTTTTCTTATCATAGAAAGAAAGGAAGTAACTCTCTGGCATCTGTATCTATCAGAAGGAACCACAGGGCCACAGGCTCCACAGTGCACTGCTTTGTGGAAGTGCAGGGGGACGTGTGCTAATGGAGTATGAGTCCGAGACCATACGCGCGCTGTCCCTCCTACGGCCCCTTGTAAGGTGTCCTGCGGCCCCTGGAGATTTCCATTTGTGACCCACAGACCATGTGTCTTCCCTGGACTTACAGGGCAATCCTAGCCGGCATCCTGTGCAAAGGACATGGCCAGTGTTGTCTTACTTATCACCAGACATAGGGGCAGGGAGGGGCCTACTGGATTTCTCCACGTGAAAGAAGACAGGAACGCTGGGTTGTGTTCCAGCTCGTGGCTCTTTGTACAGAAGGAAGATTCAAGACCCTCTGCTCAGTCACAAGGGTGCTCCCCCATGAACTGAGTGAGCCGAGAAGGAAGACCGCCCTCAGGAACAGGGGTACACACCTCGAGGGCTAATGCCTGTGACTGTGGAGTTGCTGCTGGGAGCACTGTGCTGGGAGGACTTGTGGCTGTGCAAGGCTGCTATTTTCAAATCCCCACACTCGCCAGCACATGTCCAAAAGGGGAAGGGGCAGGAGCCCTAGGTATCTGACCCAACCACATCAATACCATCCCGAAACAATGTGAGAGAAGACGGTTGCTAATGGTGCCCAAGTTACTGCCACCGATTCTCTTCATGGTCCACTCTGATAGGTTATAATTTCAGAATACAGTTTAACAAAGGAAGAATGCAGAGGGGCATACTGACACACCCAGGCTTAGCACACCACAGGGCTGGCCGAGTTCCAAGAGTAATTACCTAAGAAAAACGCTACCGTCTCTGCGAAGGACGACAGGAACATGCTGGGAGCCACTTCTCCCAGGACCCGGCCCACCTGTTGGTCCAGGGTTTCCCCTTGAAGACGCTCATCTCTCTTAAAAATAAAAAAAAAGCGAAACATGCAACATTCACATTTCTCAACTACAACGCCACCTCTTTGCTTCTTGGCTGCCTTGTGTTAGCTTGATGGTAAAGAAAAATGACTGGCAGCATCTACTTGTTGTTTATAAACCTTGTACAATAAAGTGGTGAGGACCCCAAACTTCTCATGTTGATTCACTTGGGGTATTTCTGAAGCTCGGAGCCAAGGGAACAGGTGAGAGGCTAAAGGAAGGATTGAATCAGGTTATCAGGAAAATACAAGCAACGTAGGCTGCAAGTGGCTGAAGCTTTAAAATAACACTCCAATGTGCCACTGGGCCTTTGCCCAGGTAAGGCCTGCAGGACAAGGGACCATGGGAGAACTGACGTCATCTTCTACAGCAGGGTCCTATGTTGACCTTCTGCCTTTTAACAGCACTTTTTCAAGTCCTTCCTTCTTCTACACTATGTTGAATCATTTTAATAGTTTGCTGTACCTAAAATATTTTCCACAAGTGTATTAGCACTTCTTGCACACACGCTGCACATATTTAAAACCAAACTCTCACTTTGTATCTATGCCACCAAGCAAAGAGAAGGGTCTTATACTTCCTGGTCTCAAAGGGTCCAGGACAAGCACCAATACGCAAGCACTCAGAGGCATGGAAACGAAGCCTCCACGTGTCACGCTTGCAGGTACCCTGCGTGGAGCCAGCATGCATGCACGTGGAGCCTAGTACCTGGTCAGACGCTATGAGGCTCTGAGACGTACCTGGTAGGTCTGGACCAGGATGAAGATGTTGTCCACCCCCACAGCCAGCACGAGGAACGGGATGACTTCTATCACAATGAGGGTGAGGGGGACCCCGATGTAGCTGAAGATGCCCAAGGAGCAGGCCACTGAGCTCAGCACAATCAGGACACCAGCGATGCCCAGGGAGATTTTCGAATCTACCTGGAGATGCCACAAAGACATAAACCATCATTTATAGTGTTTTCTGTCCTGCTCCTAACAGGGCTTTCACCTTTTTACTTGCTCATTGCCCATCCAGATTTAAACGCACAGTTCCCGGTTTGAGAGAAGACATGAAAAGCTGTCTAGATCTTCCTGAGCCACATATTTCAGGAGCCTACACTCTCCAGTCCAGTCCAGTCCAGTCGCTCAGTCGTGTCTGACTCTCCGCGACCCCACGAATCACAGCATGCCAGGCCTCCCTGTCCATCACCAACTCCCGGAGTTCACTCAAACTCATGTCCACAGAGTCGGTGATGCCATCCAGCCATCTAGTTCTCTGTCGTCCCCGTCTCCTCCCACCCCCAATCCCTCCCAGCATCAGACTCTTAGGTGATAGCAAATTACAAAAAAAAAAACAAAAAATGAATTAGGTGAAATAAATTTTAAGTTGAAGATAAAAATCTGTAACTAAAGAAAACAAGGGCAGGAAGCAGAAAATGTGACAAACAGTTAAAACACAGACAATTTCCAGTTAGGACTCCATGATTCCATTGCAGGGTGAATGGGTTCAAAACCTAGTCAGGGAACAAAGATCCCGGATGCTGAGTTGTATGGCCAAAAAATAAAAAAAGAACAGGACAACTTAAGGCAGTTTTGAACATAATGAACTAGGATTAAATAGAGGCAAAAACATGACATCATGCTGTGTACTGCCATTTCTAACACACACACACATGTACACACACATACATACACACCCCACTTACCAGAAGCCTGTGACAGCTTTTGATATGCCCCAAGGCTATGGAAATATATAAAAACATGATGCCGTAGCTGATCAGAACAGTGAAGACATCACTGTTACTTTCACGGTTTAGTTCATCTTCAATGCTTCGTTCAGCCTTAAAAGAAATGGTCAGATTTGGATTCTCGTAGTTTTTCACAAAATTAATGAACCTAAAAGGGTAAGCAAAATTTTTCACTGTTAGTTAAAACTGAATGACAGCTAAGTGAGGAACTTCTTCCTAACTTTTACAACACAAAAGCCACACTTAACCCTTCTCCCTATTTAGGACTTTCTACACTGGCCAGATTACAAAGTTCCAGACATGCTGAGTTTTCTACCATTTAAAATAAGTTGGGACCAAGTTTAAAAACTGCTTCATAGTCTCATTTCATTTTTCACTAAAAATGATTTCTAAGTGTAGTATATTATAATATAGATATATGCTCATGGAACAAAAATTTTAAAAACTGATCTCAGAGTCAATGCAATCCCTATCAGTATCCTAGCTGACTTCTTTATAGAAAGACAAAAGGACTCTAAAATTCTCGTGAAATTGCAAGGGGCCTACAACAGTCAAAATGTTTTTCAAGAATAACAAAGTAGGAGAATTCATGCTCCGTAATTTCAAACTTACTACAAACCAACAGTAATCAAGACAGTGTGGTTACCAGCCTAAGGACAGGCATCAGGACAAACGATCAGAACTAAGAGTCCAGAAATACGCCAAGTATTTTCACCTAATTTTCAATAACGGTGGCAAGACTATCAACGGGGGAAAGAATAATCTTTTCAACAAATGGTATGGGACAACTGGACAGCCATATGCAAACGAATGCAGTTGAGCCCTTACCTCATATCATACACAAAGACCTCAATGGATCAAAGACCTAACTGTAAGAGCTAAAACCACGTAACTGTCAGATGAATACATAGGTGTAAACTTCCAGGTCCCTGGGTTATGAAACGGTTTCTCAGCTATGGCACCAAAAGTACGAGTAACAAAAGAGAAGACAGATGAATTGGACTTTATCAAAATTAAAAACTTTTATGTTTCAGAAGACACCATTGAGAAAGCAAAAACACAGGCCAGAGAAAAGATATTTGGAAGAAGAAAAGAAGATATTTGGAAGTCATAGATCTGATAAAGGATTTACAGAATATATAAGAATTCTTCTAATTCAATAATAAAAACATAAACAACCCAGTCAAAAAATGGGCAAAGGATATGAATAAACATTTCTCCAAGAAAGTTAATACAAATGGGCAATCGGTGCATGAAGAAGTATTCGAATTCATTAGTCATCAGGGAAATGCAAATCAAAACTGCAATGGGGGAATTCCCTGGTGGTCCCGTGCTGAGGACTTTGTGTTTTCACAGCCTGGCCCAGGTTCAAGCCCTGGTTGGGGAACAAAGATCCCATAAGTTGTACAGTGTGGACAAAAAAAAAAAAAAACAACAACTGCAATGAGATATCGGTTCATACCCACTGAGAATCAAAAAAGTCAAATAATTACAAGTGCCGGCGAGGGGTGGAAAATGTGAAGCTCCCTACATGCTGGTGGGAATGTAGAATGGTGCAGTCACTTGGTTTTTTGGCTGCACTGCACAGCATGGGGGATCTTAGTTCCCTAACCAGTGGGAGGGCAGTCTAAACCACGGGACCACAAGCGAAGACCCACAGGGCAGTTTGGAAAAAAGAGTCTGGCAGCTCCTCAGGGTTACCATATGACCAAGCAAGTCTACTCTTAGGTGTATACCAACCAAGAGAGAGGAAAACAAGTTCACACACAGAGAGAAACGGAGGCATGTTCACACAAAAACTTGCATGTGAATGCTTATAGCATTATTCCTAAAGGTCATAGGTGGTGGTAAAGAATCTGCCTGCAATGCAGGGAGACCCAGGTTTGAACCCTGGGTCAGGAAGATCCCCTAGAGAAGGGAATGCCTACCCATTCCATCAGAGAACTGACCTGGAGGATCCCATGGACAGAGGAGCCTGGCAGGCTGCAGTCCACGGAGTCACAAAGATCAGACACAACTGAGTAACTTTCTGAGAAACTACGCACATGTTCATCAGCTGGTAAGTGGATAAACAAAATGGGGTCTATCTGTAGGATGGAATGATCTTCTGCCATAAAAAAGAATGAAGTGTTGACACATTCTGCAACTTGGATGAACCTTGAAAACATTATTCTAAGTGAATGAAGCCAGACAGAAAAGGCCTTGTATGTAATTCCATCCATATAAAAGTCTGGAACAGGAAAATTGATGGAGACAGAAAGCAGACTAGGGTTATGTAGGGCCAGGTGTTAGGAGGCAGATTGCTGCAGGAGATGGGATTTCTGTCTGTGCTAAAGAAAATGCTCTAAAATTGACCCTGGTAATGTCTGCACACATTGGTGAAAATATTAAAAGCTACTGAACTGAAAATACTAAATACTAGTACTGAAAATACAAAAAGCTTCTTCGAATGGGTAAATTGTATGGTATACGAACATCCCAACAAAGCTGCTCAGTGTCCCATTCTCCTGGGTCCCCTCCCCCTCCTTCAGAGGTTACATCACAGCTAACTGGTTCCCGGGTCACTTACTTGTTATCCTTTCTAGGCATGGACAGCATGCATGACATGCATTTGCCCAAACATGCTGACCACAGTTTTTATTTAATAATTCTTGCACCATTTATTAATGTTTACCTCACTTATCTTTAATGATGGCATAACATTTGACTGTACTTCTCCTTACTGATACACACTTAGCTTGCTCCCAGGTTTTGCTGTTAGAAAATAACTAAAGGAGCATTTCTGCATAGACTCTTGTGCATTCCCATTGCAGGACTATATATTTAAAGAATGTTTACAAGTAAATTTATTTATATATATATATTTTTCACAGCATCACTAGAACCAAGTAAAAAAAAAATGGCACAACTTTTAGGTCTGATGTTGGTTAATTTAGCTGAATATCATATAAACGCTTTCTGCTAGCGTCCACCTTCCTGTGAGAGAGCAGCTGGTTTACAGATCCTGTGAGCAACTCACTCTCTTTCCCAGGCCTGGGCCCTCTGGAGCTTCTCTGTGTCGTTATAGTAATTATTAACAGGAAAGGTAATCACAAGGGCTGTGGCGTTATTGTAGTTTTGATCTAGAAAGGAAAAAGGCGACATCAAAAAGCAGATTACAAGAGTGCAGAAAACCAGATCAATACACGGGGGAAAAAAATCACAAGCTGGCTAGGTGCCCAGTTTCTCATGGGGCTGAAGCTTAAACACGCCTGAGCTCGTGGAACAAAATGGGAGCTCCCTTGACCCGGCGCTTGGGTAGTTCAGCTAGGGAGAAAAGGGGACTCTCGAGCAAACGTAGACGCAGCTGTCATTCTATCATCATGACTACCCAGCACGTGCTGGGTGACGATTTCAAACAAAGCGGAAAGGTGTTCGGGGAAAAGTCTCTCCTCCCTCCGCCCCATCCGTGTCTTACCTCTCCTCCTCACACCATGACGGCTGCGGCCCCGACCAGCCGCAGTCCACACGCACAAGCACGGCCTTCCCCTTTCCTTCTTGGTCACACAAATAGTAACACACCCTTCTGCAAATGCTGCCTTAAATTCATATCCTGAGAATGCTCCTTTAATAGACACAGCACTTCCTTATTCTTGTTTCTGCTTATGATGTTTTCTAGTACAGTTTAACTCCATCTCCAGTTGATGGATATCTTTGCAAGTTTGGTTTTTTTTTGTATTATAAGTAGAATTACTACAAAAATTAACCTCATATTTCTAACACATAAAATCTGTATTTGTAGGATCAAATCTTACAAGTACTCAGAATCCAAAAAAAAGAAAAATGTGCATTTTTAATTTGGATGGATCTCCCAAACTGCCCTCCAAAAATGCTATCCTGTTTTTCATTTCTTTATTTGCTGAGACCTACTGTGTGCCAGTGTTATTTTAGGGACTGTGGATACATTAATGAGCAACAGAGGTTAAAAATCTCAACCTTCCTAGCGCTTATATTCTAGAACCATTTACACTCCCACCAAAATGCAGTTTGCCCACGGCAGGGTTACATGCACACAGAATGTTGTCAAATTCTCAGATCTTTGCTTTACCATCTGAATCACCAAGGAAGCCCATCAGACTGTAAAGACTGCCTGCAATGCAAGAAAACGGGTTTGATCCCTGAGTCGGGAAGATCCCCTGGAGGAGGAAATGGCAACCCACTCCAGCCTTCTTGCCTGGGAAAAAAAACCCTTTGACAGAGGAGCCGGGCAGGCTACACAGTCTATGGGGTTTCAAAGAGTTGGACACCAGTGAGTGACGAACGCTTTGACTTTAGATCTTTGCTAATCTGTTTGTTATGTAAAAGACTGAAGTGAGAGGTGTTTCACTAGCTTGAAGTAAGGTTCAGCATTTTCTCCATATAATTAAAAGCCCTTTGTAATTCTTCTCTTATTAACGTGCATACGGCTCTGCCCACTTCTTTTGGAGGGCCGACCTTGTTTTTTTTCCTCAAGAGCTCTCTATTATTAAGGAAACACTGTTATGTACACTAAATTTTTTCCTGCTCCAGTTGGCCATTTGTTCGGTTTCTTAACATTTTATGTTTGTTCTCTACACAGGAACTTTAAATTCTCACACAGTCAAACTCATAAGGGTTTCCTCTTGTGGCTTCACATTGTGTGTCCTGCTTAGAAATGCCTTCTCCATCTAAAAATTACTTTATAGCTCACAATCTCTCCCTTCCCACCGGATGAGAAGAACATCTGGCCTCTTCAACGGGCTGGAGAAAAACCTGTTGAGCTGCTTATAATTAGGCTTCAGAAGCCAAAGCTGCCACGTGAGTTATTACCCCATCTACCTGGAGTGATCTGAGCAAAGCCTCACTGCTCCTCCCACTGGAAGCGTCTGACTCCTTAACCAACTGGTTTAGAAGGAAAAAAAAAATCTGTTTTCTTTCCCCCTATATTTCACAAGTCTCTCCTCTATTACAGATGTTCTTAACCCAAGGTCCATGGACTCGTTGGGGGCTCTCTTGATGAGTTTCAAGGGTCCCATGAACTTGAGACTAAGCAACATATTATGTGGATGTTAACAGTGACGCTGTTCTGGGAAAAAGTCCTCAGCTGTTGACAGCTTCCCAGAAAGTAACCTAAAAATGGCTAAAACCACTTCTTCCAAATGCACAATAAAACCGAAAGCCAAAGGAGATACGGTATTTAGGATGCAGTAGACTGGGTAATTAATGAGAGTATGAAATCCTCATAATTACCACCTGAGTGTTAATGACAGAACCAAGACCGCTTTATCCAGGAAGAAGAGTAAAAGCTTCTCTCACTTACCGTCGTAGCCTCCAAGCACAAGCCATGGGAACACCGGGCCACCAAACGTCCCCAGGCAAGGATCGTGGAGCAAACTGGTGTCATTCAGGGAGGCAGGAGCCCTGCCAGGAATTCAGAGAACACCTTCCAGTTAGAACAACCTCAACACATCACAGAGACCCAGACGTTTACACAGCAGTCACGAGGCTGATTAAGAATGTGGGCCTGAGGTCCCCTTGGGTGAATGACACAGTTCAGTATTTGCTTTTGGGAGCTCAGAGTCACTGAGAGAGGCAGGCAAATACGCTGAGATGTGGCTGACATCAGCTGGTGCACAGAGGGAGCTGCTAATGCGTGGTGGCAGCTGAGCTGTCACTACAGAGAACTTTATGCGCAGACCCAGTCTCTAAGGAGCAGGTGAAGGCTTCCAGGCACCATACCAGCAGGAAGAGAAGAAAAGAGCGTGAGGAAAGAAGAGAACAGACCATGGCCTGAGGGACCACAGGAAGTCCTGGGTCTGTGCGTGGGGTACCCATGATGGGGGCCTCCCCAGGAGGGGGTGGGGCTGGGAAGGAAGAGGGATGCAATGGAAGGAAGGGGTAAGCATCTTGACCAGCGATTGGGGTTTTTATTCTGTCGGCACCTGGGAACAATCAAAGGAAAAGGAGATCAAGAACTGTGTGGCAAACAAAACTCGGTGGCAAAGCAGCAAGAGGTCTGGAGACGGGGCAGCGATGCCAGCAGTGCAGGGAAGACAGACAGACAACCAGCGTTTCAGGCCAGATGTCAGCTGGACTCTGGGCACACATGAAGGTCCTCATATATAATCTGAAGCACCGCCCTTCAGTGCCAGGGGACGGACTCGGGCCATGGAAGGTTAGGTCAATGCTCGGGGCGAACAGGCTACAGGGCTGCAGCCAGAAGCCGGGTCCTGTCCACCCATGTGGGGCTATGCCACCACACTGCGGGCTTGAGAGCTCATGGCAAAATTAACATCCACAGAGTCATGTGAGGAAGAGTTCGGGGATCCCATAAGTGGTAGGTGTTGATGCCTTTATGTGATGCTGGGGTATTAACCAGGGAACGCAGGAGGCCTGTGAGTGGTTCTGGGCTGGCCGGGTTCCTGCAGGGCCTCCCTCCAGGGGACAAGCCCAGAGAAAGCTGGAGGGTGAGAAGGGAGCTGAAAGCTGGAGATGCACAGGCGTGACCACAGGCCACACAGAGCCCTCTCCACAGGAGAGGGGACGCGCCCAGCGGTGTTTCCACACCTAGACGAACCGCGCTCCCCTTGGATAATACATCCATCTCTCCTGCTGCCAAAATCCTGTTTTATTTTGTAAAATAAATAACTTTTTTCTTTAAATATTAAAGTTATATAATACTAAACCTTTTTTTTTCCTAACTGCCCCTGGCTGCCCTGTACTACCTGCCCTTCAGAGAACGCTGGTTTGGGGGTACACGGGCTACCCCCCTTGCTTCACAGGCTCGTGTTTCTAGAGGTGACCGCCTGAAGACAGTCAACACAGCGCAAGCACCTGGAGTTAGCCACACTCCAGTAAGAAAAACAGATGGAACCTCGGGCCACTGAACTGGGCCAGAAATCGGAGCACTTGGCTGTGGAGACGTGGTTAATTGAGCAGCACGTTCAAAGGTGACGGGGAGCAACTTCTCTGCTTCTGTACCAAACGAACAGCCACAGCAGTTGTCCGAGTGGCTGAACAACTTTCTGTGGGCCAGGTCAGGTCAAGTGACAGGGCATCCAGGGAGGGCAGAGAAGCGAGCCACTCCTCCTGCCACAGGACAGGCCTAAAGGTCACCACACAGGTCACCTTGCGTGGCTTCTCTGTGACTAACTCAAACCACACACTGGCCTGCGCAGCCAGACAAGCCTCCGACATGAAGCAACTTCAGTGTTTTCCCATCTAAACTGAACTCCAATCCAGCCCCCACTCCTTGAGGGGACGCCACATGTTCTGAAAAGTCAGTGTCATGAGATCAATTTACATTTGAAAGATAAGAAAAGGCATTAGAGGCTTCTGTCTTTGCACCAAGAAACCAGCTCAGAAATGCTTGGGATGGTGTGGCAGATGCAACTATGTGTAATCCAGCTAGGAGGGAGTCAGGGGCTGGGCGGTACCTTGATGACACATGGTGAACACTCCATCTCAGGGCCTTTGCACCAGCTGCCCATCTACTTGGAAAGCTTTTCCCCGACTCTCATAGGTTCCCTCTGTTCCCCTCTGCTGAGCAGGCTCTGCTGCACTTGGAGTGGCACCTCCCGTGCAAGCCCACCCTCACCTGGCTTCCTTCTCCCATGGAATCGCCTGGACCTGGCGTTGCCTCGACCTGGTATCAGGCCAAGTATCGCTTCACCGTGAGGGTCCCGCTGTTTGCTCCCTGCTGGGGCTCTAGCACCTACAGCGGTGTGTGGCCACGGCAGGTGTCACCTGGTGGAGGGACAGAGGAAGGACCGCCCCCGCCACGTACCGGACGCAGTAGAGGAAGTGCGTGTGGTAATCCGCGTACACGAAGAAGTCGTCCCCGACTTGGTGGTCCAGCACGGAGTGGCTGTTCTGGAAGTAGTTCAGCACGCTCAGGATGGTGCAGTTCTGGTTGTACGGAGAGAGCGGCGCCACGCAGATGTCCCGCAGGGTCACAGTCTCGTTGTTGTAAGAAGCAGTGATGCTCTCGATGGCGGTTTGTAAGTCAAGGACCTGAAAAAGGATTTTTTAAAATAAACAAACCCAGAAATACATCATTTTTCCCTCAGACGCTGATTAACTCTTACTGCTCTGGGTGAGGGTGGTTAGAAGATAAAAGAGTCTTTGGAGAAAATCCTTCCTGAGACAGGGGAGAAGACTGAGATAAATAAGGATGAAAATATTTTTAAGTTTACTACAGTTCTGCTGAGGATCAGCAAACGGCACTCAGAGAGAGGGGCAGGGGACAGCACGACAGGCCACATCCCAGCGCAGGACACACCAACATGTGCCCTCCCACCCGGAGAAACAGTGACCACGAAGGGGAGCCCGGGGTCATCTGCTGGGTCTTCCTGACAGTCCCTCCCATCCCCAACAAACACCACCTCGCTCCACACTATGCTTGCTGCTGCTGCTAAGTCACTTCAGTCGTGTCTGACTCTGTGCGACCCCATAGACAGCAGCCCACCAGGCTCCCCCGTCCCTGGGATTCTCCAGGCAAGAACACTGTAGTTATTTACGTATATTCTCGTATTTTCTAGTAAAGAATACAAATACACTCCAGGAGGTAAATGACAACATGTGCACCTTTTGCAACAAGCTGGGAGAAAGCAATGGTCAAAGGGTACGAAGATTCTATTAGACTCTTGGGAACATGCTGATGTTTTCTCAAGCTATCAGACATTCTGTAGGGCAAGAGCAACACTGAAAGGAAAAAGTATGCAACTGTATAACTGTTCATTAAGAAATAAGTGGATGGCAGTTAATTTACAGATAGCTCTCCAGGGCAAGTGTGGGAAGGGAGGATGGACAGATTTAAAGGACGCTGTAGGAATTGGAGTGGATCTTATTCCAAACACAGGCCAGGAGCCCACATTCAGGCAGTGACAAGGTCATTCCTGCGGTAGGTGGGGTGGGGTGGGGCGGGTCCACAGTGATCCAGCAGTCCCTCCGAGGTCTCCAGGACAACACAAGAAGCTTTATTCCTTTGGTTCCTGGTATATTACTTTTGAATTACTAGCGGGAAAAAAACTCGTAAGTTCCTAAGGTGAATATATTAATAAATACATTCTGTTTCAATAGAGACATGCTCTTCTCAATTTCAAGCAAGACCTACTATATGAAATAAATACAAAAGTGATCTACAGCAAATTTTTCATTAAGTTCAACACTGATCACTTTTTGAAAGTAAGTGAAAAGTGTCTTATCATTAAACCATCACACTCAGGCCGAAACCCACATCAAGTGAACTGGCTGAAAGCTGGCCTAGTGCCGGGTCTTCTGGAAGTGGCTTCTGCCAAGAGCCGATTACCTGGTGCAGAATGTCTACGGCGAGGGGAGACCCGAAGGGCACGTCGGCTCCCGAGGGGTAGGGTTCATATGTGTGCGGCGGGGTGTAGGGGGCCCGGATGATGAGCTGCTCCGTGCGGAAGAAGGGCCCAAAGTGCGTGTCGAAGTATTCCTTCTCCCGGCGTGCCTGGCTGCCGGGGGCCGACCAGAGGTCCACCGGGTCAGTTGTGACCTGGATGAACACCAGGCCCGAGGAACAGGCGGCAATGAAGGCCACGGAGAAGAACACGACACAGCCGGGGTGCCTCACGCAGAAGGAGCCCCACCGTTCAAAGAGCCGCCGCAGATGGGCCTCGAAGGCAGCGCCCAGAGGGTCACAGCAGGTCGGCCCCCCTGGAAGAGCAGGAGAGGAAGGGAGGGTGAAGGTTAAGAGCCAAACCATTCCTGAAAGTCGGAACAGGGAGAGTATTAGCTACCACTGCATGTTGCGGGACTCGCAGCCGCACAGGGACACCCAGGGATGTGCACGAGACCATCCCCCGCCCCACCCAGCTACCTGTCTGCTGGAGAAGCGGCCCTGCTCACCTGCCCACAGTGACCACCAGCCCCCCCGAGGGACAGTACTCATACATAAGCCTCGGAAAAGCCAAGTGCTCTGAGCGTTCCAGCCAAAGCAGTCCCCTCCAACCGTTCCCAGGAGAGGTGAGTAAACGTTAAAGAAATAAACACTCTCCTGCTAACACGGTGCCAACCCTTTTACTTATGTACAAATGTGCCTACCTTTGTCACTGGCGTTTATAGAGAAAGGTATATTGCCATCAATGGGGGTATACTCAGAGACAAAATACCGTTTTCTGAAAGATAAAAGCACATAAGTCGTATTAGTGGACTTCAGCATCATGAGACTATTCTTGATGTTCCCACAACCCTATTAAAAGCTTACTTCCTCATCCTGTTTGTTTCCTTCCTAACTGGTGCCTTCCTTTCCCGAAGTTCCCTTGCTCCAGGTCTCTCTGCTCACTAGTCTCAGGGGAAAATTTAAGAAGGTATTAAGAAGATAATTTCACCTTGTAGCCCTCACTCACATTTAAAAGTTTTAGGTCCTTTAAAAACACTGTGAACACTATATTCCAGGAACAATGAGCACACCTGTTGCCTAGTGCTTTCTAAACACCTTTTTCCAGTGAAAAGAACCAGGGCTCCTTGCAGAAGAGGGTGCTTCTAGGGCTGGGGCAGGGAAAATACAAAAACATCCTGTGATTCCAGAAAAAAGAACAAGCTTGAGAAAGGTGAGGGCATGCTTAAAAAACACACAGGAGCCAGCAGAAGGTGCTGCCAGTGGTCAAAATTGGGAAGATCTGAGCAAAAAGATAAATGATGGTACCTAACAGAGATCAGTTTTGTTTTTTTTTCAAGTCCATTATGTAAACATAACTAAATAAATATTGGTTAAGTAAGTAGGGTAGAAGGAATAACAGAGTAAGTCCAGCTAGTAAATGGAGAAGGAACGAGGGAAACGAAATGTCACCATTAGGTAAAAACCACAAGAGTTAAGTGTTGAAGACCCACGATGGATGGTAAAATCAGTGGACGACAGTTTGAGGAGAAAGGAGGTATTAGCACAGTCTCAACACAGCTCCCAAAAGATGTTTATCAAATCCAAAGGAAGGAACAGTAGCTTCACAGCGGAAAAACCCAGCAGACACCTTCTAAACTAAATGATGTAGGCTAATACCACCAGTGATGAGACATACTGGCATCATAAGCCATTGACATGCTGCACTGAGAAAGACACATTGCATCTGTGATGCTGTCAAAAACCTCCACCTAATCATGCGAAAACATCAGATAAAACCAAATCAGGGTACATTCAAAATAACTGACCAGCACTCATCAAAAGTGTCAAGGTCATAAAAGAAAAGGGAAGATGAGAAGCTGTCATGGATTGAAGGAGACGAACAAAGCAAGAAGTGAATGTGACATGGGGTCCTGAAACAGAAAAAGAAGAACCTCAGAGGAAAAACTGGTAAAACCTAAAAAAGGACTGTGGTTTAACCAATAATGGTATACCAATGCTATTTTCATGGTTTTGATTAAATTACATACTATGGGTGATGTGAGTGGTAACATTAGAGGCTTCGAAGCCAGTAGAGATGTAAATTAACTATTTCTGCACCCTTTTTGTAAGTCTAAAATTATTTCAAAAGACAGTTTTAAATAAACGTGTTATCCTAAGTCAAGACGCAGGTATCTAAAAGGACTACAGTACTGCATTTAAAAGGATTTGAATCAGATCTGGCTCAGACTTTCTGTTAAAGAATGGGTCTTTTAAATCACACGCCATTTTGAATAAACCAATGAAACTAACTTTAAACATCTCAAGGTCTAAATAGGCTTTTGATTGTTGACTAATTGCAGGACATAAGCAAGTCATGGAATTGTATTAGTGCAGATCTTTGTTCTTATTCTAATGAACCAAAGTCTACCAAGTGAAAGCTTAGAAATGCCACTGGGATAAGTTTTCTCTTCTTGTCTGGGAGGGTGGGAAGCAAAAATGATTACCTGTAGCACCACATAGCAAAGAATGCTCCAAAAAACACAAGCAGGAAAGCCATGTAGGTGCTCCACATGATGACGTACATGGCATCGAGACCCAGGATTCTCCAGGGAACGGGAGCGGGCGGGGGCTGCGGCTTGGGGCCGCAGACGGCCGAGCAGTCCTGGCAGCTGCATGGCCCCGTGACCTCGTCCACCGACTCGTCACAGCCCCTGGTGGCATTGTTCATGGGCTCCATCCCATGGGTTGGAAGATCTGTGGGAAGGAGTGTGTTGAGAATCTCCATTAAAAAAAAATTAATTACAAGGGTTGTACTAAATTATATTTTAACCCAATGATAAGCACACTGAAAGAAGTCATGCAGCCAGAAGAATAAGAAAGACTGGAGGTTTCTGGGTGATCGAGTTATGCTTTGCCATTTAGTGCTGCAAAATTTTAAGTTAACCTCAATAACTTTGGGCATAGGTTTCATCACCAACATTCAAGTCCACCACACTTCAGTGTAAACTTCCAATCAAATGTTTACCTCCACTGAGGAGCTAGTTTAAAACTAAGGCAGAGCTTCTGAAAAGGCTCGTTTTTTTACATTTTTTATTTTGTATTGGAGTGTGGCTGATTAACAGTATAACAGTTTCAGGTGAAAGCCAAAGGGCCTCAGCCATACATATACATGTATCCATTCTCCCTCAGACTCCCCTCCCGTCCAGGCTGCCACATAACACTGAGCAGAGCTCCCTGTGCTACACAGCAGGTCCTTGTTGCTTATCCATTTTACTTTTTGAAAAGGCTTTTTTTTTTACAAATGACTTATTCCTTTAAGTATATATCGACACCTGAAGGCAATTCTTCCTCCTCCACCAGTTCATCCAGCCCCGGATAACTCAGGGGTTACCTCTCCAGCTACCTCTCGCTGGAGGAAACTCCAGGACCTACTGATCTGAATTCATCTTCCCATGGCAGGTTAGGGTTCCTAGGCTATAAAAAAACCGTTAAGTACAATACACGAAACCTGGGGGCGGGGGGTCTCTGTCCCCACCTGAAAAGACGGGGGTGATGGTGAAGGGCGCCTGGCCATTGTCCTTGTTGAACATGTACTCGATCCAGTTGGTAGCGTTGCAGGCGCTGGCCTCGCGCCCGCACAGCAGCCCCAGGGCCTTCTCATTGCTCGAGGGGGCCTCCACATCCCGGCAGGCGTTGTACATGGCTGGCAGGGGAGGGAGGGAGAAGACTGAAAGCGCGCTGCTGGAATTCACCGGGTGAGAGCTTACAGGGGGCCTCTCACTTGTGAACCTGGAAATCCAGACAGGGTTTCCCAGCAAGCAGGGGCTGGGACTCTGGACAGCAACCACTAAGGGAAGGAACGGAGGTCACCTCTGACACTGGCTTGTCACCCTGCAAGCGACAGGCTAGGCCGGATTCCAAGCAACCTAAAGTCAAAGGCAGGACAAGCCGTGACCATCCCAGTCCACAGGGGCCTGGAGAAGCGTCACCCCCGTGCAGGGAAGAGCACACTCAAGGCCAAAGGGGGAGAAGCAAGACCCTCAGGGCCTCTTCAGCCAGCGCAGCTCGTCCCAAGAAACTACTGCTGGCAAATGATGGAACCTCCAGGGTAAAAACTGGTTTCGGGTCAGAGTTCACCTGAGATGAGCTGAGTAACACTCCTTCCGGAGCTTCATTTTAGTGCGCATAAAATAAAACACATGAAACAGTACTGTCGATGGCAGTTTGGACATAAGAAAGCAGCAGGAATGGGTCTTCCTTGTTTTTGTTGTTGTTTAGTTGCTGAGTCGTGTCTGACTGTGTGCTCCATGGACTGCAGTGCACTAGGCTTCAATGGGTCTTATATTAACATTCAGTTGTCAGTCCCTGATTGTTAGAAACTTTCTAAAACCTTCTTCCCCTAAACTTTAGAGATACTTAGAAATCCATTGTTTTAGCCTCACTCTTGAAAGGCAGATTAGCTAGCGCAATAGTTTTTTTCAGAACTGTGATAACCCCACTGCTTTCGGGCCTCTACCTTTGCTGGATAGAAAATCTCCAATTGTCATTCTTTTGAAGTGATTTCCACCTTTTCTCTACTTGCATTTAAGATTATCTGTCATTCAGATTTTATAGTTTTTAAAATGAGCTATATTTAGTTACAAATTCCTTTTTTCAATACTTTTACTGAGATAACTCACATACAATTTAGCAATTTAAAGTTACAACTTGACGGCTTTTAGCATATTCATAGATATGAGAAATCATCACCACAGTTAATTTTAAAATATCTTCATCACCTTAAGGAAGAAACCCAGGACCTTTAACTAATGCTCCCTTATTTCCCCATTCCGTTAAGCCCTAAGCAACTATTAACCTACTTCCGTGTCTATAGATTTGCCTATTCTGGACATTTCATTTAAATGAAATCATGATTTCATGAAATGAAATCATTTCATATAAATGAAATCAGTCTTTTGTGACTGGCTTCTACCACTTAGCATGACGTTTTCAAGGTCTATCCATGTTGCAGCATGGATCCTTATTTTATTTCTTTTTATGGTCAAATAATATTCCATCATATAGAGAGAGATTTTATCTCTCTCTATATGTATCAGTTGATTGATATCTGAGTTGTTTCATATAGCCACCTTTTGGCTATTATGAACATATGTTTTCATTTCTCTTGTGAGTGGAACTGTTGGGTCATATGGGTAACTCCATGTTTAACTGCTTCAGGAACTGCCAGACTGTTTTCCAAAGTGACTACACTGTTCCACATTCCCACCAGCTGTGTATAAAGGTTCCAATTTCCCAGCTGTGTATGAAGGTTCCAATTTCTCTGCATACCTGCCAGAACTTGTCTTTTTATTTCAGCCACCCTACTGGCTGTCAAGTGATACCTCGTAGTGGTTTTGATTTGCATTTCTCTGATGACTGATTTTAAGCACCTTTTCAAAACCTTATTGACTATTTGTACAAATAACATCCTTGGAAAAATGTCTGCTCAGATCTTCTGCCCATTTTTAATTGGGCTATTTCCTTTTTGAGTTGTCAGAGGTCTTTATATAGTCTAGACACAAGTCCCTCATTAAATACATGCTTTGCAAATACGTCTGTCTCCTTCTAATGGTGTCCATCAAAGCACAAGTTTTTTATTAAATTTTTTGGTTACATTTTTAATTGATCATTATATTTATACGTTGCTCTTATAGTCAGCAACTGCTGAATTCTTATTCTCTCATTTTATTGTTTTCGGGCACATTCTTTATTCAGCTGCATCTAATCCTCTATCTTTTAATCCACTTACATAACTATTTCTCATTAACGGATCCAGTTGGTTCTATTTCTAATCTGTTCATTCTCTTTCCCTAGTGTCCTATTCTTTCAGAACTCTTTCATTTCAGTCGTTTTCAACAAACATGACATGGTCTTTTCCAGACTGTTCTATGATCTTCGGTTGCTGGGATACCTTTCTCCTGTTTGTCACACCTGCTTACTTTCCCTTATGGTGCCTGGTTTCTTCACAGGCAAAATCTCTCTTCTGCCACCTAGGTCTCCCTTCCACCCTATCTCTGCAGTCTTGCAGTAATTCATGAAGTTACGCACTTCATGTCCAATAGAACCAAAGTCCGAATGGTTCCTAAAATGTACAGAAATAAACTTGCACAAACTAAAAATTTCCAGAAGGGAACTTACAGTTAGGAAGGAGTTAAAGCAAATACTTTAAGGAGATTGTTTCACAGGTTGTAGCTCAAGTCCCAGAAGACAAGCAAAGCAACAACTCACATTTCCATTAGCATTTCAGTGCTAACAGAACTGAAAACTGTCCTTCTTCACAGAGCTGACAGGACAACTTGATCCACTGTCCTGAAATCAAATATAAAAGAGAGATAATTTAAAAGTTTACTTACCATTGGCAAAACTCTCTCCAACATAGTACTGTAATTCTTTGACGTTTGTTTTCGTCTGGTTTGTAGAAGGATCAACATAATCTTCAGTTGCTGTAACGTTCAGAAACTGACTTTGTCGAGGGCTACATGTCAGCTCACAAAACAGGTTCATTAGGTTATAAAAACAGGATGGACATCTAAAGAAAAAGTAAACTATTTTGAATGATCTCGTGGATAACAGGGCCAGCAAAAAAGATGATTTAAAATACACAAAGACCATTTAAAATTTATTGTAAATTGGCAAATGGATTACCATGAGGACATATTAAACCCAGCAATTCCAAACCTAAAACCTCATGTTAAAATAAAGAAACCTCTTTAAAAACCACCCTAATTACTAACATTTGTGCTGCCCGGATGTAATTTGAAGAGACAAATGCTCTCTGAATCCTGCACTTTATAATTCGGTCATGTTTCCTGTATCTTGAAGCCAAAAGGACTTAGGACTACCATGGTGACATTCTGATTGAGAATAAAAAAGGGGAAAAATGAGATTTACACATTAGTGCTTTCATCTCATAACCTACTGAAGGGCTCTCTTTCAAGCCCCAAATAATCTTAGACCGTCTCTAAACACAAGAGGATTCCCCATGATTACAGAAGATAAAAAGAACAGCAGTGGTGTTCTCCAGCTACATGCATTTCAGAAGCACCCAGTTTTCCTAAGAATCACAAGCTGTCCACTGTTAAGCTTCTAATGTTGACCAGTTATGTGGCAGAAGGCCTCTGTCCTCCCCTTCAGTTCCCTCTTATCTGCAAAAGCTATTGCTTCATCAGGTTTGCATTCTTGCAACACAACCAATCAAGACTGCCCCCCATTCTGCTCCCATCCAGATGACCACACGTGACACAGAACAAGGACGGTCTGGTCTCAGCCTTCAAAGCTGCTGGTCTTGTGGGACTTTCCTGGCAGTCTGGTGGTTAAGACTCCTCGCTTTCAATGTTAAGAGGCGTGGGTTCTATCCCTGGTCAGGGAACTAAACAAAGACCCCACAGGCTGCACAGCGCGGCCAAAAATAAAACAAAAGCCTCCCGTCTAGTGAAGGAGCAGACACACACACACTGGCTTGCTTTCAGGAGTCCCATGCTTTACTGTGACAGACAGGAAGGACAACTGCACCATCTGAACAGAAATGGCTCCTGGGGTGCACTGCTTCCTACCACTTTCCATAAATTACAAACTTCTCTCCATGTTACTCCATCTTCTACAGTCATCAGTTTGGACGGCTGCATAATATTCCGTATTAGCATCTCATTGTTATTATACATAAAGCTTTGCTACCTCTGACAACACGGGAAATACTTGGCTATCTTTTGATGTTTATGCCCATAATGCCTCACGCCGAGTAGATGCTAAATAAATGTATTTGGCCGAATGACAGCTTCAATCTGACTCCAGCAACAGCCGTGAGATTTCCTTCCATAAGATACAGTGGCCTGATTAGAGCCTCAAGGCTAAAGATCTAATTAGATCTATTGCTACGTTGTATGTCATCCTGAGATAACACACAGAGGGGTGGTTTTCCGCTCTGCACTGCCAACTGAAAATCTGGGAAGAAACAAGGATGCCCACGTGAGCCCTGTCACCTGCAGTGAGACCTGCACAGAGAAGCACGGGTCCTTCCATCCACCTTCATCAGGGGGCTCACACCATGCTGCTCAGACGGCCACCACCAGCTCACTCTTCTCACATTTGAAAACTGCTGGGTAAGCTTGGAGAACATCTATTACGTGGCCCTTTTCACTGCCCCGGTCACGAGAACACAGTGGACAGCAGACTAACTTTGACAAAACCAGCCGACTCTGCCAGAACAGGCTTGTGAACAGTCATCAAAGGCAGGCTCCACTGAGGAGAGGGAACCATGCACCAAACAGGGGACGGGGGCGACGCAGAGGACTGTGCGGAGGAGGGGCCTGGGTCAGAGACCCGGGCAGGATCCCCGGAACCTCGCCTCGCCACCGTGCAAAGGGGCTCAAGTCTGAAAGGACCCAGACCCCAGTGCAGGTCCCCTTTGGGGTGAAGACATCTCAGAAGCAAACCAAGTAGCAACTCTGAATGTTAACGAGAGCGAGAACGAAGCCTGATCATTACTACTTTATCAGAAGTTCTCCTTTATCTCTGAGAAGTCCTAAGATAGCATTCTTAAAATGAAACAAGAACTAACTTTTAAACCCATTTTCTCTACATGACTGGAGGTCAACCCACCTGGACAGAAACTGCAGAGGCAGCTGCAGGTTGTCTTTCAGTGTGTGAAGCTGCTGGACATCACAGCAAAGGCTGACATTGCCAAAGAAGAACCCCGGACAGAGTTCCTTTCGGGAGAGAAAACATGAACATCAGAGTAGCCAAGTTAAATAAACACAAACACTCCTCAAAGAGGAGACCACTTTCTGCACTTCATCCTTTTTGAGGAACACAAGGGTGACACACCTATTTGCAAACCTCTTGCAGAATTCCTTTAAAAGGCGATCAAATTCCTTCTATATAACCAGGGACTCACAAAACTAGAGGCAGCAGAGATATTTCAACTTCTTTGTCTTATTGGGAAACTCACTTTCTTTCTGTGACAATAACTTTACCCCTTTTTCGGTTATTTGGTTATGTTTAACCAGAATGCTATTTTCTGCGAGTCACTCCAGGGAAAGTCAAATGCCTTTAAAAATTTTGATGGAAGAAGCAAATAAGTCCAGAAGACCTGCTACCGTGTCAGCTGGATTTTAGATAACTGCAGCCTCTAAAGCCAGTCTTTTAACCTGGATTTTTCCAGTTCTTTTCTAATATCCCTGTGTATCAGGGATGGTAATAGAGACAAGAAACAGATTCCTGGCGGCAGTCAAAGGTCACAGGCTCTAGGTGGAAACTGGAGGAACCTCTAAAGTGAACATAGGACAAGCGAGTCACAGCCACTCAGCAGCCCCATCCACTCAAGTCCCGAAATCTAGGAAAAAAAGGGGCTAACTCTGAGTGTATTTTGAAGAAGCTGCAAAGAGCAACATGGAAGGTACCAAGACCAAGTCCCTCAGTAGTAACCTGCTACTGGGAAACTTTATGAGCAAGGCATGGTCAACCCCAGAAAAATGACGCCTGCAGAGTTAGCATATTATCTTCTCTGCGCTACAGGGAAGAGTCTGGGACAAGAGAAGCCCATTCATTCCATCTCTATCCCCACCCCACGGGAATATTTACGGTGTAACTGCAGAGGACCTCTGATTAGTGTTTTGTGTTCCCAATGCCCAAGACGACTCACTCACCTGCACTAGGTCATAGCCATCCTCTGGCAATGGCTTTGGTGGCCCAGAATATCTGCAGTTGTATCTCTTATCTCCAGATGCAATTCCACACTCTCCATACCAAATGCAGGACTGTGAAAATACCTGCAAAAGTCAACAGAAAACGGTTCACTAGGGCCTCAGGGATAACACAAATTTCAACAGCAAAAACGCCCTCATTCACAGAAGCTTCCAACAGTACCTGCTAAGCGAAGTAAAAGCCAGAGGCACCGGTTAGTTGAACATTTTGAAAAACATTAATTAAAATAAACCCAAAGCTCAATGCTGGAGAAGACTCTTCAGAGTCCCTTGGACAGAAAGGTGATCAAACCAGTCCATCCTAAACGAAGTCAACCCTGGATATTCATTGGAAGGACTGGTGCTGAAGCTGAAGCTCCAATCCTTTGGCCTCCTGATATGGAGAGCTGACTTCACACTGGAAAAGACCCGGAGGCTGGGAAACACTGAGGGCAGGAGGAGAAGCGGGAGCCAGAGGATGAGACGGTCGGATGACATCATCAACTCAATGGACGAGAGTCTGAACAAACTCCAGGAGACAGTGAAGCACAGGGAAACCGAGCATGCTGCAGTCCATGGGGGCGCAAGAGTTGGACACGACTTAGTGCACGAACAACAACCAAGTCCAAAACGGACTTGTGAAGTCAGTCAGCAAAGGAGGTAATTGAAATTGCTTACATGATTTCTACTTCCTGCTAGATTATTTATTAAGAGGAAGCAACAGTTCCATACAAGAATCACTATCAATCAGTGTAGAAGAAAGCAAGATAATAGGTGAGCCTATGATTACTAAGGCTCTATTTTTACACATCAGGATAAGGAACTGAGTCAGGTGTAAATAATGAAAGAACAGTTCCATATCTGCTAAGGTTAATTAATATCAGCACACCATGAGTAATGTGGGGAAAAAAAAACCCATAAGGAGGAGGAGCAACAATGAGTATCTTATCCTTGAGTTTAAGGAAAAAGCAAGAAATGTGCATACTTTAAGGAAAATCACTTCAGAATCTTGAAAAAATGTAAAACCTTTTGCATAAAGATTTCTCAAGGGCCTTTCCTATTCCCCATGTGACAGTCACATGGCATCAGAAAAGGCAGGGGGGTGCGCGAGTGTGACTCATCTCATTAGCAAGGCCACCAAGCTCCACCAAGCTGGCCAGGGTCACGGCTGGCGTGACTGTGCAGTCAGCTGTCCTGGAGGGAAGCAGCGGCTGTTGAGAAGTAACCATGCATTTGAATCAGTTCTAATGATGTGGATGAAACTGGAGCCTATTATACAGAGTGAAGTCAGCCAGAAAGAAAAACACCAATACAGTATACTAATGCATATATATGAAATTTAGAAAGATGGAAATGATAACCCTGTATACGAGACAGCAAAAGAGACACAGGTGTATAGAACAGTCTTTGGGACTCTGTGGGAGAGGGTGAGGGTGGGATGATTTGGGAGAATGGCATTGAAACAGGTATATTATCATATGTGAAACGAATCACCAGTCCAGGTACAAAGCATGATACAGGATGCTCGGGGCTGGTGCACGGGGATGACACAGAGGGAGGATAAGGGGAGGAGGGAGGTGGGAGGGGGGTTCAGGAAGGGGAATGTACGTACACCCGGGGCGGATTTATGTCAATGTATGGCAAAACCAACCAATATAATATTGTAAAATTTAAAAAAAAAATGAAAAAAAAAAGAGAGAAGTAACCATGGCTTCCGAGGTGCCTGATGGAAAAGCCATTTTTGAAAAATGGGCACAGATGCAAGAGAGTGAACTGTCTCCAAGGACAAGGGCACGTGACCCACACACCCTGCAAGGAGCTGAGCAGTGCTGGTCCCTGATGAAAAGACACAAACCTCACGACAGGCCCTGAAAACACAGGAGGAAAAGCAGGCAGGAGATGGAGGGGAGCTGGGGGGGAATCTAAGCGCCCACAAGACTCGTCTCTGAATTCATTCTTCCGATATTTTAAACCAGCAATTATGACTTACCCCAGCTTGATTCATTAAGTCATAGGTTTAGGACACAGGGAGGGAGGGAACGTATACAAATGAGGAAGCGACAAGCATTCAGCAATGCCACGTCCCAAACCTTTGGCAAGAACTTACAAAATTCCACCATTCCTATATAAAAAGAATCATAATTTTGTCTGTAAACCCAGTGGTTCTAGGAAAAGTACTGCTCTTTCCGATTCTGGGTTTCCCACTGAAAGGTCATCATCCAACTACTGAAGTGTAGAAAGACAAGTAAGCCAAGGAGGGTGACAACTGCTGATGTTGACCTGTAACTTACATACTAGGGACCCACCCCTTGGATTTCTCACCGCACCCCACTCTTCCAGCACAGAATTCTCAATAGACCAACAAGGCAAGCAGGTACTGGCCAAGGGGCACTCTGGCTCATCACCTGCAGGAGTGACAGGAATCCAGTCAGAAAAAAAAAACAAACCCACAGCTCTAGCATAACTAACAGACGGGATTCTGGAGTCTAAGCTCCCCTTCCTCAGCACTCGGCGCTCTACGGGACAACAAAGATGACCCAATGCTGTCTGGGTCCTACTTACAAGATCATCCTTCATAATCTACACCATCTGTTTCAAAGCAAAGGTGTTTCTACCCACCAGGCAGGAGAGATGGGGGTGGAGAACGAGTTTGAGGGGCGGGAGGTCAGGAGCCCTGGGCTCTGATCCTTAATAAATGCTGAGCCCAGCTGCACCCGGAGCAGGTCACCCAGCTGTGCCGAGTAGGAGTTTCCAACCTCCTCCTCACTCCTGACCACCCCCAACCCCGGTTACATCACAGCTCTGGTGGAAGACTGAATTCAGGAATAAACGAGAAAGCACTTAGAAAGCCAGAAAGCACCACCCATCAAACGTAAGGAATTATTCTCCAGGTTTTCCGAGAAGTATATGGGACTTCACCAAAGAGGTTCAAAGACCTGAACAAAATAAACAACCTGAAGCTTCTTCCAGGCCAGGAAAAAACAGGGCTTGAGTCATTGCTCTTAGGATTGCTTTCCCAAGTCATCTGCTTGAAGAAGCATGAACCAGCGGGGCCCAAAGGTGCTCACAGGCTGCCTGCTGGGTGTCAGGCACTGCTTTAACTGTTCTCACCTTATGAACCCAACACAACCTTAAAGCATGAGTGAGAGGGCAGTGTTTTTTGTTTTATCTTTCTTCTATTTTTGGCTGTACCATGCCAGGTGGAATTAGCTCCTTGACCAGGAATAGAACCCCTGCCCCCTGCAGTGGAAGCCTGGAGTCTTAAACATCGGACCAGGACCACCAGTGAAGTCCCAGGAGGTGCTATGATTAAGCCCAATCTACACATGAATGAACAGAGGCAGAGAGTTTGAATCCAAGAGCAGCAGAGCCAGGATTCAAACCAGAACATTCTAGTTCCAGAAACAGACTCTCAACAAGATACAATTAACCCTTTAATGAGGTCCTTGCTCTGGCATCAGCCTCCCCCACCCTGTGTGCAGGCACGCAAGCCTCTGAGCTCACTCGCATGGCTGCACCAGTGGGGGAGGCCTCGTGCTCACCTCCAGGCTCTCTCTCCGCCTCTCCTGGGCTCAACTACAGCTGAAACCCAAGCGCCTCCTTCTGCCCCAGGCCCAGCTGCTGCCATGGTCCCGAGCCTCTCCAGAGACCTCCTCCACCTGGCCCCCCTCTCGTCCACATGTTCAACCTCATCTCCATGTTGGTCCTTTCACCTGCTCCTCCCATAAAGGCGGTCCCATTTCCTCCCCTGCTCAAACCGCCCCCAACTCCTCTCCAGCTGCACTTCCAACCACAACAGCTGAGATGCTCACAAGGAAACCGATCCTTCCTCCATCACCAGGCCCTCTTCAGCAGGGTTTAAAGCCCCGGGTCCTCTCCTACCAGCCTCCGGGAAGCCTCCCTGGTACAGTCTCCCTCACCCTTGCCCTCCCTGAACCCTCCCCTGGGAGCCCACAGGCCTCCTCGGTCCACCTCATCACCTCCCTCCACCTGGTCTGTTCTCACAGGTGCCATCTCCATCACTCCCACCCCACGGCACCCAGCAGCCAGCCACTGACTAAGGGTGCCCCCGTCAGCTCAACCCCACAACAGGTCTGTGAGTCTGGTACTAAAACAACACCATTTCACAGATGAGGAAACCGAGGGTTACACAGGTAAAGTGACTCCTCTGAGGCCACATCAGAGAAATGGGTGAGCCAGGCCTGGCTGGTTTGGAAGCTGGAGCGCTTACTCCTTACGCTGCACCGGGGTCACTCCTCCGTGGACCACTGACTGGGCAGTGCTCATCTCTGCAGCCAGTCTAGAACCTAGCTGCAGTCCCAGTGACCGGAATTTCCAGTTTCCAAATGGCCACAGCACTGCATTGGGCAGAACTTTATTAACAAAGACAAAGGCTGCACCTTGAGATCCCTGGAAGATTCCCTGGAATGTGAGGGCAGCAGGAGCCGACACCCAGACCAAGGGCTTGGACACAGGCCACACACCTGTCTTCCCAGGGAACCACGTGATTTCCAAAGGCAAGGCGACTGGGTGAAAGCTGCCTTTACTGATACAAGAACACCTGTTGCTGCTTCATACCCATACTCCCCTGGGGGAGGGCAGATCCTGCTGATACTGAAAGTTACCAAGGTTTGCGGTCCGCCAGGACTCCAAGCGGGTCGGGGAGGGTGGGCTGCCCTGGTGGCTCAAACAGAAAAGAACCCGCCTGCAATGCAGGAGATCCGGGTTCAATCCCTGGGTTGGGAAGATCACCTGGAGAAGGGAATAGCAACCCACTCCAGTATTCTTGCCTAGAGAAACCCATGGACAGAGAAGCCTGGTGGGCTTCAGTCTAAGAGGTCGCAAAGAGTCGGATACAACTGAGCGACTATACACACACACACACACACACACACACACACACACAGCGACCACACACACACACACACCACCCCCCACCAAGGGCACCAGACCACATGTGAGCTCAGTGTTGGAGACGGTTGGTGGTGGCTGCACGACATGTGATATACCTAATGTCCCTGACTGTACTTTAAAACCATGAACTTTATGTGTATTTTGACACAAAACAAGAGCTCAGATGTCCTTCACCACTTAAGAGAAAAGTCCAGTGGCAAAGACTGCAGAGAGCATGTTCTTGGTTCGACTGAGATTAAACAAAGTATAGAGGGACCATCAGTTGAAACCACGGGTCTGAATGTCACTAACACACCCAGCGTCCCTAGTAATAAGTGTTGCAAAAGCTCCACTGAGGGGGGCAGCAGGGGTGGGGGTGGGGGACAAGCCCAGAGAAGAATAATTCTTCCCAGTTCATCTCATGGGCACCGACCAGTCTCTTACAGGGTGACTCGTGACCACAAGAACTATCTTATTTTAACATCTGACCGATTCCTAAAAAGTCAAAAATAAATGATCGTAGATTTTAATTACAGAATACCCACCGATCCCAATTATTCAGACATCACAAGTATACGTGAGATAACAGGGGTGCCCCCCTCATCTCTCCACCCCATCCCATTCCTCAGATTTAACAAATGTTGATGTATTGGATCCTGGTCTTCCGGCTTTCAATTTCCCCCCAATAGGTAAACCTATACAGATGCACCTACGAAAACACAAGTGAATTAACTTTGAAATACATATTCTCAAACAAATCTCGATTACCCTCCGTGGCTGGCTCTATTTGAACTAACTGTAACTGTATTTATCCAGGTCCCCAAGGACAGACTCTAGCCCTTGTCTGCTGTCCCTTGTTTGCTCCATAGATTTCAGTCTCCCCACAGCCCCCACATCTTAGGACGGCCTCCCTTTTTACAAGCCTCACCCAAGACTCGCTGCCAACACCGAATTTAACTCTGACTCCTTTCACCTGGTCTGGGTGAGCTGTCCTGGGGAGAGGCAGGTGGTGCTATTATTATGTCCAACTTACAGATGAGCAAACCTCAGATGTGGCCTCAGAGGTGCTCACGGGCATCCCTCCTCAATGCTCAAGCCACCAGGCATCCTGAACCCAGAGCTCTGTACACTCCCGTTTCCATAAGCTCCCCTGTGGATCCACCAGGACGAGGTGGATAAACTTTTCCTTTTTTCTTTTTAATATTTATTTATTTGGGCTTCCCTGGTGGCTTAGACTGAAGAATCTGCCTGCAATGTGGGGGACCTGCGTTGGATCCCTGGGTTGGAAAGATCACCTGGAGAAGGGAATGGCAACCCACTCCAGTATTCTTGCCTGGACGATCCCATGGACAGGGGAGCCTGGCGGGCTACAGTCTATGGGGTCAAAAAGAGTAGAACATGACTGAGCGACTAACACACATACACACACACATACGTATTTATTTGGCCGAACTGAGTCTTAGTTTTGGCACACGGGATCTTTGTCGCAGCATTTGGACTCTTTAGTTGCAGTACTCGGGGTTTCCTTCCCTGACCAGGGATGGAACCCGGGCCCCCTGCATTGGGAGCGCAGAGTCTTAGCCACTGGACCACCCAGGGAAATTCCTAAACTTTTCCTAAGAGAGCCAGATACCGTATTAAATATGGTAGGCTTGTGAGCCTTAAGGTGTCTGTGGTACATACTCAACCTTGTCTGCTGTTAACTCAAAAGTAACCACAGACAACAGGTCAAAGATGGGCATGGGTGTGTCCCAAGAAAACCATCCACAACTAATTTGCAGGCTCATGCTCCAGGATGAAACAGAATTCACATATTTATGAGAATGCAGAAGTTGTGTATGTGGGCAGAGGTTGCAAGAGTATTTTCTTGCTGGTGTCTTGACTCCCCTGCAAGACTGCAGAATCCTAAAGGGCAGAGCTTGGGGGTTACACTTCCTCTGAAGTCTTAATATCTCATCCAGTGCTCCCTGATTCAGAAAACATCCAAACATACACGATGAGTTAAAGGAACTTGACTGGATTATGTAAGAAGTGACTTTGGCTTTAACCCAGAATTTAGTACAAGGCTAGGATGTCTCTGCTTTTAAAGGTGAGGCCATACGGCTATTTCACAACATGCTCTAAAGTTTAAATTATTAGATATGTGACTGCATAGGGAAGCATCTTTCAATAATAATAGGAATAGCTCAGGACAGTTAAAAAAAAAAAAATGCCCCTTCTGCTATATGTCAGCAACTCTGGCAGACTCTAATTGGGAGCTCCATGAGAGCACATCTTATCACTTGGAGAAGCTCTGATCACCAGCAACAGAATCCTATACTTTAGGCTATTAAGTAACTCACGTTCAGTTGCTCACTGAACATCAACCGGGTTCTGGGCATAAAGCTGAGTGAGTTCTCCTTCCTCGCCTCAGTTCTTTATCAGACACCCCACGGAGTAGCATTGCAGAATTTTACAGGTAAGAAAACTAGAGCTCAGAGAGGATTCTCCAAGGTCACCTGGCTGGTAAGTGACAAAACCAATAATGAAAACCAAGGTTTTGAACGCTAATGTAGGCATACTCCCTCCCATATCCCCCCCCATCCTCCCCACAGCTGCCGCACTGTTCAAACTCCAACTCGGCTTGCACACTGATGTATCCTTAGATTGTGACAATATGCCAGGGACGGGCTGGCCCATCCACTACCATGCCCCTCCTGCTACACAGGACTGTTCACTTGCATGACTGGTGACTACCCTTTACGTACAACTCCAGGGAGCTGTCAAGTCCTGACTCACTTCCTCAGTATCCAGGACTGTCCCCAGCCTGGGGACAGACATGCCCAGCTTCAGCTCTGGCAAGGGCTGGAATACCAGGGCTGGTCTGGCCAGTCAGGATAACCCAGGACAAGGGTGGAGGGGGTGGCCCGGAGAATGCTGTCCAGAGATTAAGCTTTGTATCCTTTGGAGTTAGGTGGGCAGATCAAATAAATATGATAGGACACTTGGGGTGGAGGCTGGACTGGTCTGACTTTTACTGACACAACTCTCTGGAATTCTGTTTTATAGCCAATCTGGGATAAACGTATCCACGTAACAAATGATAATTGGTGTGAGCACCAGGCACGCCTTCAGATGGGTATTTAAGATACATTTTAGAGTTAGATGGGTTCAGCCAGTCTTCACTTTATAGATAAGCCCTGGGCTTGCAGTTTAACTGACTTGCTCAAGGTTATACTACTAGTTTAGGCTTAATAAGCTCCAGCACCTACAACAGTCACAAGGTCAAATAAAACCATGAAAGTGGATGGGGTGTATACTGTCCCCAGTTTTGTTTTTTTTTCCTAAGGAATGTTCACACAAGGTGACAAACTGAACCAAGGGTTGGGCCAGCAGGCTAAAGCCACTCCTGATCTATCACTGGCTTCTGGAGAAGCCACACTGGAGCCAGGAACAGGTTATGAACGTTATTGGCCAAGTGGAACATCTGCTGAACTTTAAATATGAGTCATCTGGTAGGCAGGGTTGTTAACCCATTTTACAGAGGAGGCAGCTGCCTTGCCCAAGACCACTCCTGGTAAGAGAAAGCGTCAAGATCTGTACCAGGTCTTTTAATGCCAAGTCTTGTGCCAGCCTGTAAATGCTTCCCCTGTGGATCAGGTGGTAAACAAACCACCTGCCATGCAGGAAACAGTGATTCGATTCTTGGGTCAGGAATATCCCCCGGAGAAGGAAATGGCAACCCACTCCAGTATTCTTGCCTGGGAAATCCCATGGACAGAAGAGCCTGGAGGGTACAGTTCATGGGGTCTCAAAGACACAGTTTAGTGACTAAACAACAACAAAATACCAAAAGCTGCTGCAGCCATTTAAATAAAGGTTTAGAACTTCAGAGGGAAGGCATTCTAGTTGGGAATAAGTGTTATAGATGATGAAGCTTTTGAACTGGACCTTGGAAGATGGGCAGGGTTTTGACAGCACTTTGTTTATTCAGCTAGAGAGCTAACACCCTTCACAGAGCTGTGGGTGAGAAGCGCAGATGAAGCACCTGAGATCAGGTTAGAGATGGCCCACTCCAGGCTTCCGGACAGGTAACGTGTCATTCATTAACACCCTGACAAGAGTCCCTTTTAGGAGTGGAAGGAGGGGAAGGGTTACCCAGGAAAGAGAGTTCTTTGTTCTGGGTAATATGACAAACACTGAAGGAATACAAAGACCTATTCAGCTAGTTGTCTTCTTTTTAACCACTTGCGAATCATAAAAATAATTTTAAAAAACTCATTTCCCTTGATTACTTATGTTAGTAAAATAATTGATCACAACATCACTCTAGGAATGGGGAAGACTGCGAAAGATTACCTATATTCGCTTCCATTTCAGAGGCTTACTCTTCAACACTCTCAGGCTGAAAGATGAACCCATTCCTGATCTCCTTTGGAAAAACAGTTTTAATGGCTTAATTCCTACCTAGGCCTCATTATGGTCTCTCTCCTGACTGTAATTTTTTAAAGTTTTTTTTTTTCTCTTGAGGAACTAGGACCATAATGAGGCCTAGGTAGGAATTAAGTCATTAAAACTGTTTTTCCTAAGGAGATCAGGAATGGATTCATCTTTCAGACTGACGGAGCCAATCTTAAATACAACAGAAGTGTTTCCAATTCATATTCACAAACCTTCTCAAGGCTTCCAGGCGTTTTGCAAGAAACTTGTGATCAACCTCTGACCTACCCCACAAGTCCTAGGAGGAGAGGCACTGACGGATTTCAGAGATAAATTAAAGCTACTTAACCAGAAGCCTGCCTATTAGATCCTGACCTAAAACCAAAAGGAAACCAAACAGCTGTATTTTCAAAGCAAGTAACTGCTACCATTTTTTGAGTTTTTACTACTATGATGAGGCCCCTCCATACACCATGCTACTTAAGAATCCCAATAATCCTACAATCTGTTGTTTATCTTCAGTAAAAGTTCGGCTTGGAAGAGTAATGAGCCCAAAGCCACAGAGCTAGCAGGTGGTCTACGGGTTAACCGCATTCCAAACCACCTCCCGAAAACCTGCTTTTCTCTGCCTCTCCTCCCCACCAGGCACCAAACATGTGGTCTTGCAGAAGCCCACAGGGCTGGCCACCCCCGTCCACCCCACCACAGGAGGCCCTTCCCAGGTCAGCCTTACCCAACCCCTGCTGAGAACTATATAGTTCAAAGAGAGGTTTTTCTAGTGCAGGGAACCCCTTCATCAGCCTTCCCCGTGACTCACTACACCCTCATCATAGACACGCCTACGAGTGGGCACCAGGGCTCAGGATTCCCACTGTATCTGGTTTAATCAGCACTATATCCTTAGACATCCCCCCCCCACACCCAACCACACAGTTTTCAAGGAGAAAACTGTAGAAACACAAATAGCAGTGAGGTGCTCACGCCCAAGGCTACCAAAGCAAGGGAAAGCGACCCAAGGAGTCAGGACTGGGAGTTCCAGGCCCATCTTCTCCACTGCAAGGATTGTGACAAGGCGAAATTCAATTAACCACCCCCCACCTGCGGGCCTCCGTTCCCATGGATGTAAAGGGGGCGGATAAGAAGTAACTTGCCCTCTCTGGAAGACCAAGTTGCCTTCTGTGAAGCACTCAGGTGAGTTCAGATTATTTACCTCCCCACTCTCCTTCATCTTTAGGGAAGAAGTCGGATCTCCTAAACAAATTTATAAAGAATTTCTGTACAAATGGCAGAATGAAGGGGGTGCGGAGGTTAAAATGATAAGAATTCTATTCCTTTCTACCCATTTTCTTCCTCCCTTCTTGATCCCACATCCTAAACCCAGAAATTAGATGACCACGGATGAAATGAGCTCAAAACAGGTCAAACAGGCAGCCCCAGCTGCCACCGTCCTCCAGATCACCGCGAAGAGTGCGTGGCCAGAGAAAGGCACCGGAGTCGCGGCACAGACGGCCGCCCCACCACGGCCCCCACAGATCGCCCGGGTCGCCGGCGGCCACTCACCTGCGCCGGGCAGAAGAGCAGCAGGAGAAGGCCGAGGGCTGGGCCGCGCACGCTCATGCTGCCGCGGCGACGGGCTGCGGACGTCGGAGAGACTTGGCTCGCAGGCTCGGCTCGGCGCCCCGGGCTGTCTCCGGCTCCCGCGCCCGCGGAGGGAGGAGGCCACGCGCCGGCTGCGGCGGGCTGCGCGCGCAGGTCAGGAAGGACGAAGGCGTCGCCGGCTCCTCCCACTTCTGGGTGGAGCCGTCCGAGCACAGGACCCGTCCTGGGGCGGGGCCGGAGCAGGAAGGGGCGTGGCAGGGGCGGGGGCGGGGCTAGTGGAGCCCGGACCGCTTCATGTCACAGCCCGTTCCCAGTCCCCGCTCTTCACTAATTCCGCCCCAGCCGCGGCGTGAGGCCAGAGACTAAGAGACCCGGGTAGAGCGGAACATTTGGAATCCGGCCTGGGAAGGATATTTCTGGGGTTGTCGCAACAGTGTGTGGTTTTGATGCTTTAACTCCTTTCTCCCCTTTTTGTCATTCCTCGATTGGAAATGGGAGGGCGAGAAGGTTTTAGCAAATCGGGGTGCGTGGGGACAGTTTTCCCCAATTAAGATCCCACTTCTCAGCGGACCCAATTAGTACCCCAAGCAAGTTCTCTTTCCAAACCCAGTCACGCAAAAGGAATTGGTGCCTGGGCACTTCTAGCAAAGCTGGGGGCGGCGCCACGCGGTGGCCTGACAGTGTTGTGATCGGAGAGCTGAGCGGGCGGAGCGTGGCAGTGGGTGATGCCTCAGAGCCGCCCAATCTCTGTTTTCTGTCGGCTCAGCCCACTTTTGAAAAAAGTTCTAGAACCACACCATCTGCTGGCGGAGCAGAGCGTGGCAGGGAACCCGCCCGCCGGAGAAGAGCCACCTCCGAAACCACCCCCGGGGAAGTTGGACGCAAAGGTGGGACCAGAGAACCTAAGTTCTAGGTGAAGTGAAGTAACACAGAGATAAAGAAGCATCTTCGTTTTCAAGCCTTATACTTTTTTTGATCTGACACTTATTTTTGTTATATGCACGTCCGGTATCATTTCCCCTCAGATTTAATTATTAAGATCACTCAAAAGCATCAGTCATTTCCATTTTGAAGTTAGGAAAATGGACGTAAGGATCCCTCCTCCCCACAGTGGAAGCCAAAGTACAGTGAAAAGACTAAATATACATCTGTAGCAATGATCAAAGCCAGTGGAGGTAGGACCATGATCTGGTAATGTTCTCATCCTTATTCTGCAAGGCGACTGTCCTTGACTGATTGTGCAGTTACTGACTTGCCTCCCGACCTCCTCAGCCTTGAAATGTACACCTGCTTGGCTGGCCACTAAACTGTAGGGATTCCCTCTGGACATTCAGCCTTGGCAATCTCCTGGCCTCATGCATCTGCTTGCCCTCAAGTGCCTGGTTTGCTCACTGATGATAACTTGGTATGTACATCACGCAGAGGTAATCAAAATGTTGTCACTGAGCCAGCTGGCAGGACCACCCTTGGGAATTTCTTAGAAATGCAAATTACGGGCCCCATTCTGGACACCCCTCCCCATGCAAACCCTAGGAGGATGAAGCCCTCCAGGTGGTCCCAATTCACATTCCAGTTCACCAACTACCTCTGTAACATATTCCCAGGATCTCAGTGGCTTAGTTACGCTTCCAGTACTTATGGGGGAAACCAGGCAATCAACCAAAAAAACCTTTACTAAATAATTGAATTGAGTAAAGGAAATTTCGAGCACCATATGAAACATGTCTTGGATGGGCAGAAATTTTGATACCCAGTAAATTATGTCCACTATTCACCAAAATGGAATTCCCTGGTGGCTCAGACAGTAGAGTCCACCTGCAATGCCGGAGACCTGGGTCCAATCCCTAGGTTGGGAAGAGTCTCTGGGGGAGGGCACGGCAACCCCACTCCAGTATTCTTGCCTGGAGAATTCCCATGGACAAAGGAGCCTGGTGGATCAAAAAGAGTCGGACACAACTGAGCAACTAAGCACACACATACACACACATACACATTCACCAAAATAGGAACAAAAAGATCTTTTAGCTATATACATATATTTCTAGTTCGGTATTTTGTACAACTTTGATAATATCCAAAAGGCAATGATATATTTTAAAAATAAAGTATCTTATTTTTAAGAAAAATGTTTTTTGCTGATAAAGCAATCCATGCTTATGGTAGCAATTTTGAAAATTTATAGGCAAGAATTAAAAACATCATTTATAATTCCACCATTTATGATAATCTGTGTCACATCATGGTGTATTTTCTCCTTCTCTGGAAATTGTTTTAATGCATGTAAAGAAAAAAATGTTGCCTGCCGCTTCAGTTCCACAAGAGTTAAGCTCTTAGTCACTGAAGTCCATAACGTGTGTGCTCTGAGGGCAATTTAGGATGGAAAACAACGGGAAGCATTCTGTGCAATAGATACACCAGTCACTAGGTAAAATACATATCTAAGAGAAAATTTCAAAGACCACAGATTCTTCCATCTTCCCATATTTAGAAAAGCCCTGAAATCATTAACTTGAAATGTTTGTTCTTCGTGATTAGCAATGCCAACTACAAATTAGCACATGGGTGCTTAAATCAGGAGCTGATTCTATGAGCCCAATTCTTATATCTTCTCATATCTAGAAAAGCACTAAAATCTTTCATGGTGACACTGTTCCTCATGACTAGTGAAGGCTCCCCAAGACTAGTAGAAACCTTCTGGAAAAATATATGCTTGATTGTATTTATTCCCCCTTCACCAAAAGTCACATATAAACTGACTTTTCTTCCCTGCCTCTTTGGAGCAGTTTCTCAGAGTTATCTGAGGTGCTATCTCCTGGGCTGTAGTCATTTTACCCCCAATAAAACTTAACTTGCATCTCTCACGTTGTGCATCTTAAGTTGACAGCAGTAATCTTTCATGTTTAATTACATGTTTTTTCCCCAACAGAAAAGTTCATGTACACACAGGTTCTTCCCTTATCTCTTTGGAGCAGTTCCTCAGAGCTCTCTGAGAGGCCTGTCTCTCTGGCTATGGTCCTAAGTAAGGTACCTAAATAAAACTTAACTCACAACTTTCACATTGTGCATTTTTATTTCAATTGACATGTAGTCAAAGTCCTAGGAGAGGCTTTTCATTTGTTTGTTTAAATACTTGTCAATACCACTATCATTATAAACAGCATCCAACATTGATTGCATAAAAATAAAGGACAAAACAAGAGGGTCAATGAAATTATTGCATGTATGCACCTTTATCAATATGCAGAAACATCCTCCAAAAAACATCTGTGTATTTGAAAACATTTTTGTGAATATAATATATGGGCTTTTTAAACAAGTCGGGACATATGGTATACAGTTTGCAGCTTGCTTTTTAAAAAATATTTATTTATTTATTTGGTTGTGCCGGGTCTTAATTGTGGCAGATGGGATCTTTGATCTTTGTTGTGGCATGTGGAATCTTTAGTTGCAGCATGCACAATCTTTAGTTGCAGCATGTGGGATCTAGTTCCCTGAGCAGTGAGCGAACCCAGGCCCCTTGTATTAGGAGTGTGGAGTCTTAGCCACTGGATCACCAGGGAAGTCCCTGCAACTTGCTTTTTTTTTTTTTTTTTACACAGTAAGCAGTAGGCTTTTCTACTTCACTACTTTTACTAGTTTTACAGGATTTCATTGTGTGTATGTGACATTTCTGAAGCCAGCAGTGTGGGCCAGTCTCAGAGCAGTGCCTAAGTCAATGAAACGGAGTGCACCATCAGAAAGTATTTCATAATAACTCAAGCCTCAAACTGCATTTCTGGTACATGACAAGTGTTTGTACGTCTGTAGTAATACTGCATAAATTCACCTTTCTTTTTCTTATGCCTTCGCACATTCCTGAGCTTGTCTGGATTCCACAAAGCTTTGCATGTTTCCGTGCCCTTGGCTTTCCTTGTGATATTGCATCACAGAAGTCCATAAGATTTTGAACATTTTCCGGAGGGAGAGAGATGAGAACATTGACCCCAAACAAATTTCTTTTCACCTGACAGATGGAAGAGGAAGGCTAGAAATAGTCTGTTAATAGTTTTTGATCCATTCAGTTCGGTTCAGTCGCTCAGTCATGTCCGACTATTTGCAACCCCATGAACCACAGCACTCCAGACCTCCCTGTCCATCACCAACTCCCAGAGTCTACCTAGACCCATGTCCATTGAGTCGGTGATGCCATCCAACCATCTCATCCTCTGTCGTCCTCTTCTCCTGCCCTTAATCTTTCCCAGCATCAGGGTCTTTTCAAATGAGTCAGCTCTTCGCATTAGGTGGCCAAAGTATTGGAGCTTCAGCTTCACCATCGGTCCTTCCAATGAACACCCAGGACTGATCTCCTTTAGGATGAACTGGTTGGATCTCCTTGCAGTCCAAGAGACTCTCAAGAGTCTTCTCTAACACCACAGTTCAAAAGCATCAATTCTTCAGTGCTCAGCTTTCGTCACTGTCCAACTCTCACATCCATACATGACTACTGGAAAAACCATAGCCTTGACGAGATGGATCTTTGTTGGCAAAGTAATATGCTGTCTAGGTTGGTCATAATTTTCCTTCCAAGGAATAGTGTCTTTTAATTTCATGGTTTACAAGGTTATAAAAAATATTCCATGTTTTCCTTTTGAGTTTTAATGATTTCTTGAAGATAATGATCAGACTGGAATTGTTTTGCTGTGAGCAGTGATGTAAGGATCCAGCTTCCCCCAGGTCCCCCCACCCCTCCAACCCCAACCCTCCATCTCCCACCCCCCCACCTCCCACCCCGGTCCAAGAACCTCGGCAATCACATGACACCTGCTCTTCTTAAAGTCGTCACTAGTTTTTGTGTTGCAGAATCAAAGACAACCTATTTCTTCTCATCTCACTTGCCTTCTTAATAACATTGAGCACAGATAATCACATGTTCTTCATTAAACATTCTTCTTTAACCCTGATTCTCCTGGGTTACCTCACTGGCTAAGCGGCTATTGCATCTCATCTTCTAGAGACTAAGGGATGTGATTTGAGCAGCATGTTCCTATTAATAAAATTTTGTTTCAATAAAATAACTTTGAGTTCTTCTAATATAGAAGCTTTGTTTTGCTGCTGCTAACTTTGAAGCTTCAAAGTAGGCAATGATTCAAGGGGGCAAAGAAAAAAGAAGGCCTAACTTCTGTACAGATTGCAAGCTTGCGCAGTTTCTAACTTAAAGGCTGAAATTTAATTATGAGACATGTAGATGGAGCTGGGCCTTTGGGGTACTAGGATGCAGCTGACTTCACCTGAGACCATTCTGGATGGACTGGGTGCCTCTTCACTTTGCTTTTTTTTCATTTCTCACTGCCACTCCCCCTACCTACCCAACCCACCCCCATTGTGTTAGTCAGCTTAGGCTGTCGTAACAAAATATCAGGGACTGAATGGCTTAAACGTCAGTAATTTACATCCCATGGTAATGGAGACAGAGAAGTCTGAGATCAAGCTGCCAGTCAGTTTCCGGTGAGTCCCCACTTCCTGACTTGTAGACACTAGCTTCTCACTGTGTGCTCATGTGCTGTTTCCTTGGTACTTGTGTGTGGAGAGCGAGACCTCTCTTCCTCTTATATTAAGTCACAAATCCTATTGGGTTAAGGCCACACCCTTAGGACCACTGTTGTTGTTTTCCAGTCACTAAGTCATCTCTGATTCTTCTCGACCCCAGGTATACCAGGCCTCTGCCCCTCACCATCTCCCAGAGTTTGCCCAAGTTCAAATCCACTGAATCAGTAATGCTATCCAACCATCTCATACTCTGCTGCCCTCTTCTCCTTTTGACCATATTCAACCTTAATTATTAAAACCTCTTAATCGCCCTAGGGGCTTCCCTGGTGGCTCAGCAATAAAAAATCCGCCTGCAATGCAGAAGATGCAGGCTTGATCCCTGGGTCAGGAAGATTCCCTGAAGGAGGAAATGGCAATCTGCTCCAGTATTTCTGCCTGAGAAATCCCACAGACAAAGGAGCCTGGTGGGCTGCAGTCCATGGGGTCTCAAAAGAGTTGGACACAGCCACTAAACAGCAACAAACAAAAAGCCCTGTCTCTAAAGGGTTAGGGTGTCAATGTAGGAATTTGGGGAAGGGGGACACAATTCAGTTCATTGCACCCCTCTTTATGCTCAGGGCTGCTTGATGACTTTTGTGGGCTCTAAGAACTTTTGCCTTTGGGGGCCCCTTCTTCCTAAAAAACAAAAAACAAACACTTAAAATTCTGCTTTATAACAACGTTGGTATAGAGATGGATATAATCCAAGCTGATTTCATTATTATATATTTATTATTATATTTTTTCTTCTGATTTTAAAATAAATTGCTATTAAAACATTTTCATGAGACCTTAGAAGTGTCAGGGGCCCTAGGCACTAGGCCTACTTGGCTTAATGGAGAAGCTGGACCCACTTTTGTAGACACTGTAAATTTTGCTAACAGACTGCCCCCAAAAAGATCCAGGAAGAGCAACTAGAGCTGACTCTAAAAGAACCACCTTGTAGATGATTGGAAAGTGACCAGTTCAACATGAGTAGGTGACCAGCTCACACCTGACTCCCTCTGTCAATCTACACATTGCAAACACATTTTGGTAAACCATAGGAAACCTTGAGTTTAAGCTTCTGTAAAACCCTTAGGGAGTTTTAGTTTGAGTTTTAGGTTGAAAGCCTCTTTTTGGTAAAAGATTTTTTTTTCTTCTTTATTCATATATAATACACATGTACAATCTATAAACTTACATGTACAGTTCAGTAAGTACTATATATTTATGTTATCTATTACTTGATAACATATTATCCTAAAACATAATAGATGATAAGAACAAACATTTATTAGATCAGATTTCCTGCCAGCCAGGGCTTTATGTGGTTCTGGGTGGTTTTGGCTCACGAGTCTGAGGTCAAGATTTCAGCAAGTCTACCGTCATCTGAAGGCTTGACTGGGGCTGGAATACTTGCTTCCAAGATGCTGCTGGCAGGAGATCTTAGTTCCACTCCACTGGTTCAGGGCTGCTCATCTGTCTTTAAGAACAGGGAGCAGGCTTCCTCCAGAACAAGTGATCCAAGAAAGAGCAAGTTAGAACATTTATGGTCGCATGCCAGTCTTTTTTTTTTTTTTTTGCCACTAGTTCGACTTCTGTCATCATAAATTGCTTTTGCTGTTCTTGAACTTCATACAAACTGAGTCATCTTTCGTGTCTTGCATTATTTCACTAAACATTATGTCTGTAAGACTCATCCACATCACTTATAGCAATAGTTCATCTTTTTCTGTTTGTTTGTTTTTATCATTGGGTCATATTCCATGGTATAAAAATACCATGGCAGACATTTGAATTGTTTCCAGGTTGGGCTTTTATAGAGTTGCTATGAACATTCTTGTGCAGGTCATTTCTTTGAAATATGCCCTCAATTCTTTGGGGCTCTGCAATAAACTTTTAAAACTCCATACTTAAGCTGAATTTTACAGACACCTTCTTTTAAAACAGCTTAGGCTACCACTCATGACTTTAGCGTCAGTGGTTTATGAGAGTTCAGGAGTGGGGTATTGTTGGTCAGACTTATGGTAAAGTATTACTCACCACACTGAGGACACTTTAACTGGTGATTAATCCAGTCATGAGTTGCAGTGTAGCTTAGGCTCATTAGTGTGGAGGTAACTTGAACTTGGCCGTTAGTATTTTGCCCTGGCTTTCCCTAATTTGGAAGATTCAGTCACATAATACAGTTTCCTTCCCCTGGGATGGCTTTAGGTCTTATCTTTGCTAAAATAGGAAGACTAACTCCTGTAAATGGCAGATTTCTAAGGCTATTCTTAAAAGTTTAACTGCAAGAAATAGGAACAATAGCAGTATTTCCTTCCTTAAAAATTAGAAGGTTCAATTCCAGTGAGGGAGAGAAGAGATCAAAGATGGGAGAAGTCATGCTTTCTGTTGCCAGAGCTAAAGCTGACAAGGCATCTTAAAATTGAAGCTCTCGGGAATTCCTTGGTGGTCCAGAGACTGGGATTCAGCACTTTCACTGCCTGGTCAGAGAACTAAGATCCCACAAAGCTCACAACACAGCCAAAAAAAAAAAAAAAACCTAAAAGGTATTTAATTAACTTCCTTCAATTGTTTTAATATGACTTCACTCATATTTTTAAATTATCTTAAAATATTGCCAAAAAATAAGGGTAAAACACCAGGAAAAGATTTTAAGACTCTTCAGGCCCAATAGCACATAAATTATTTAACTGAGGACTAAGTATGGTCAGAGAGCTTGGAGAAAACACCTCCATGAGTCCCATTGGTTTATCTCATTGCATTTAGTAGATTAAACAGCAAAAAGAGACAGGTAAGGCCCTCAGTCAGAGGAATGGGAAACAAATTATTTCAAATTTTCCCAGAGAGCATAGAACTTGGTTTTGGCCTATTTTGTTTCAATTTTGGTTTTCTCTGTGTTTCAAAGCACAGGTAAGTACATGGGTATGAGCTGATGAGAGGAAAGGACATGAAAAATCATGACACGGTGTGACTCTGTTCATAGCTGGGCCTCAACATGGTTCTGTGCACTCATTTTTTAGCATCTTCTCATGGCAACCCACTCCAGTGTTCTTGCCTGGAGAATCCCAGGGACGGGGGAGCCTGGTGGGCTGCCGTCTATGGGGTCGCACAGAGTCGGACACAACTGAAGTGACTTAGCAGCAGCAGCATAGTGACATAAAACTTACTAAGACCAACTGACCAGCGTAGATAATCACAGACACCGCACAGATCGTGCAAAAGATTCTTTCTTGGTGAAAAGCAGAGGAGATGCAATCTCATGGCAGCCAACAACTCCTAGAAAGTGTTATGTGCTCAGTTGCTCAGTCGTACTTGACTCTTTGTGGACTGTAGCCCGCATGGACTGTAGCCCACCAGTCTCCTCTGCCCATGGGATTCTCCAGGCAAAAATACTGGAGTGGGTTGCCATTTCCTCCTCCAGGGGATCTTCCTGACTTAGAAATCGAACCCACATCTCTTGTATCTCCTGCATTGGCAGGTGGATTCTTTACCACTAATGCCTCCTGGGAAGCCCTAGAAAGTGTTAGGAAGGCAACACAATTCTACCAACAGAACTAGAATCAGGTCAGCCACTTATCATCAGCTCCAGGTCCTAACCAGATACCACGCTTTTCCTCTCCAACGCAGGGCCAGAGTTCTCTGATGACTGAACAAGTTCACCAAGGGCAAGCCTGTGCAGCAAAAGAGGTCTGGAATTGCTGGCCCTTGTTTCATGACCACAATACTTTTTTTTCTTTTCTTGTTTTTTTTTTTTTAAAGGTTGCTCCGCACAGCACACGGGATCTTAGTTACCCGACCAGGGATTGAACTCATGCCCCCTGCCTTGGGAGCATGGAGTCTTAACCACCGGACTCCCGGGGAAGTCCCATGGTCACACTTCTTCATGGGGTTTGTTGCCTGCTCTCCTCTCCTTGAGACTTTTTCCTGCCACTATCCACGTTTCACTTCCTGCACCTATTTCATCTCATCTCCTTTGCTGATTTCCTTCTCTCATCTATTTCCTCTCACCAGAGTCTTTCTGGGGACTTCATCTGTCCTATGACTGTGACCATCACCTCTACACAGATGATGCCCAGATCTGGAAGAGTCTTGTCCTAAATGTTAAGCAGCTATTTCCAGCTGCCTTCTGGAATCAATTCTGTACATTCTTCAAGCTGAACATGTCCATACTCTCTCTCTGGCCCCATTCAGCTCTGCTGTTCTTCTCTATTTCCTGACACAATGACTACCACCGCCCACCACATAAACCTTTTGTGTGGAGTTAGCCCACAGACCTGAGTCTGCTCTCTATAGAAAGTCTTGCTCACGAGGTTGGCCATTGGCAGGCCACTGGACTCTTGGCAGGCAAATAGTTCTTTACAGAGATATGAAACTTTTCCTAAGTGATAATGGCTCACTGTGCCCACACTGATTGCACAAACAATGGGGCTCATGCTAAATGCCTGGTTTCTTCCTGGCAGCCTGGAATTCTGGTAAAATCTAGGCTGCTGCTGCTGCTGCTGCTGCTAAGTCACTTCAGTCGTGTCCGACTCTGTGTGACCCCATAGACGGAAGCCCACCAGGCTCCCCCGTCCCTGGGATTCTCCAGGCAAGAACACGGGAGTGGGTTGCCATTTCCTTCTCCAATGTGTGAAAGTGAAAAGTGAAGTCGCTCAGTCATGTCCCACCCTTAGCGACCCCATGGACTGCAGCCTACCAGGCTCCTCCATCCATGGGATTTTCTAGGCAATAGTACTGGAGTGGCTAAAAGCTAGGCATAAGGTGCTTATGTGACCAGCTCCCAGTTAAAAGCCTGAGTCTTTCATGAGCTTGCTTAACAGCAGATAACACTTCACAATGTTGCCACAAGTCTTTCCTAGAGGAGAGGACTCTTGGAAGCTTCAATGGTTTTCTCTGTGTGTCCATTTCATTTCCCTTTCTCCTTTCTAGTTTTGCTTTATATCAATTTCACTGTAATCTTAGCCATGAATATGACCATACTATGAGCCCCATGAGTCTTCCCAGCAAATCACTGAAGATCACTGGGAGTGATCTTAGGGTTCCCTGATGCACCTTTGTATAATTCCTGACTCGTCTTTCTTTTCCTCACCCTCTCTGTTCAATTAATCACCTAATTATCATTAGCTTTTTACCTCGAAATTAATATTTATGTCCCATATTCTCCACCTTCACTGCCAAGATGTTACAACCATGACCCCATCTGGGCATCAATCTCCCTACTTTCCCCCACTATAAAAGTAAAACCAAAAGACTGGGGGACAGCAGTAAGCTGATGCTATGAGGGAGGTTATTTCTTGTCTAAAAAAAAATTTGTACTGAGTAAATTTGAAGACCTAATTGGCCTTATTCAAGGATTCATGGGAATTCCCTGGCAGTCCAGTGGTTAGGACTCTGTCTTTCTACTGCAAGGGGCATGGGTGTGATCCCTGGTTAGGGAACAAGGATCCTTCAATTACCATGGTGCAGCCAAAATATAATAATAAAGGATTCATGAATTGGGCAACATTCCACCTAACAAGTAGAAAGAAGTTTTAGGAGCTGTACAGAATGGAAGGTTTTCATAGATAGAAAGAGGGTGGGACAAGGAAGTCATAAAAAAGAAAAAAGGTTACCATATTTCAGGCAAAGTCACCTTTCTTTGGAAGAAGTGTGGGGAATCTATCAATGTATCTATCAATCTATCAATCAATCAATCAATCTATCTATCAATCTATCAATTGACCTATCAGTCTATCAATCTATCAATTGACCTATCAATCTATCAATTGACCTCACAGGAGCTGATGTGATCATTCCAGATTGACTGGTTAAAGATCATACTCCTGAGAGTAGCTGAAGTTGAAATTAAATCTTAGAGCAAACCACGTTTGTTTTCTGGGGGCAAGTGACTCCGTTTTGGGCATGTTGTTGCTGCTTTAAAGCACTCTCAAAGCCCGTTTCCTGGGTTTCCCTGGTGGTCTAGTGGTTAGGGATCTGCTAGCCAAACCAGGGACATGGGTTTGTTAGGGAAATTAAATAGTCTTGTTTAGACTTCAGAGACAAAGCAGAACAGGCCTCCAACCTTGCTTCTAACCTGCCTGGAGGCTGTCCTGACTATGAGTGGACTGCCTGCTGTGACTGCAAGATTAGCAGCACCACAGATAAGAAAGGGGAGGAGAGATTGTTGAGTCCCTGGAGGGGGGCTGGCTAACCAAGCCCCAGGCTTAACAACATTCTAAGTTTTATGCATTAACATGAAATCAGAGCTGAAATTATCTCACAGATTGATGATTTTATCAATTTGTGTCCTGGGATTATAAACGGGGTACCCTGAACTGTAATCTTTGAAGTCTCACCCACGGAGTGGAAGTGATGCCTAGGATCTTTTCTGTCAGGCAAGTGTACGCGCCTCGGTTCTGTCTCATCACAACAATGATTTGGAGCGACGGACATTAAAGCCCTTGGAGCATCACAGCTCTCGGGTCTTGGACAAACCGTGTTATAGCTCTTAGACAAATCAGTGTTACAGCTCTATTTTATATAGAAGATAGCAGGAGAATCCATCCTCGAAGCGTGAGGGCATGCCAACCCAAAGACGCGAAGAGAAGACAGTGGAGGAGCGTGCCAGTGCGCGGGAGAGAGAGAGAGCCTTTCGGCTCCTCTTTTTATATGTTTTTTCCTCCCCCTGGGTTCTATGTAAATTGGGCTACTAGGAGTGCTGTTTGTTCTACCTGAGGTCCTCACTCAGGTCCTCGGATCTTCCTTTGACCTTCCTTTGTTCTATTTTCGCAGGCTTTTCCCTTCCTTGTCTTTTAGCCACTGCCATTTTGGACTCCTGTTTCCTATTCTAACTACCTAACATTTTCCCAATTGGGTTTCCAGATGGGCTGTGACACAGGACTTCCTAACACTGTTTGAGTCTGAACGTTAGTCAAAATCCAATTTGGTGATGTTTCCTCTGCTGTTTCTATTTCTCTTTACTTTTAATGTTAGTATATTGAGAGTAAGCTAGATAATTCTCTAATAAATATTCATTTCACTTCAGTTCTGGAGAAGGAAATGGCAACCCACTCCAGTATCCTTGCCTGGAAAATCTCGTGGACAGAGGAGCCTGGTGTGCTGTAGTCCATAGGGTTGCAAAGAGTCGGGCATGACTGAGTGACTAACAACTACTACTTACTCACTTACTCAGTTCAGTTCAGTCACTCAGTCGTGTCTGACTCTTTGCGGCCCCATGGACTGCAGCACACCAGGCTTCCCTGTCTATCACCAACTCCTGGAGTTTACTCAGACTCATTTCCATTGAGTCGGTAAGTCGGTGATGCCATCCAACCATCTCATCCTCTGTCATCCCCTTCTCCTCCTGCCTTCAATCCTTACCAGCATCAGGGTCTTTTCCAATGAGTCAGCTCTTCGCATCAGGTGGCCAAAGTATCGGAGCTTCAGCTTCAGCACAGTCCTGCTGATGAATATTCAGGGTTGATTTCCTTTAGGGTTGACTGGTTTGATCTCCATGCTGTCCAAGGGACTCTCAAGAGTATTCTATTGATCGTATTCATTTGTATACAATGAGTGGCTTATTTTCTTAACAAATCCTTTAAACCTGAAAGTGAAAATTTTTGGCAAAACGTTATTTGGGGAAAGTGAAAACTTTCTGCAAAACAGAATTCAGTCCCAGGTCCCGGAAGATCCCACGTGCTGTGGGACAACTAAGCCCATGCACCACAAATACTGAGCCTGTGCACCTGGAGACTGTGCTCCAAAACAAGAGAAGAGAAGTTACCACAATGAGAAGCCTGCGTGCTGCAAATAGAGTAGTCCCCACTGGCCGCGATTAGAGAAAGCCCATGCAGCAACAAACACCCAGTGCAATCAAAAATAAAATAAATAAATCTTTTTAAAAAAGCCTGTTTCCTCAGTTGCAAGATGAAGATGATAATAGCGCCTATTCCATAGGGTTGGTGCCAGGGGTAAATAAGAAAATACGTATAAACTTCATAAGATTGGGCTTCCCTTATAGCTCAGCTGGTAAAGAATCTGCCTGCAATGTGGAAGACCTGGGTTCGATCCCTGGGTTGGGAAGATCCCCTGGAGAAGGGAAAGGCTACCCACTCCAGTATTTTGGCCTGGAGAATTCCATGGACTGTATAGTCCATGGGGTTGCAAAGAGTCGGACATGACTGAGTGACTTTCACTTTTCATGAGATTATCTACCTAAAGTACTGAGGACATTACAATCCTTTAAAAAACATTAGCGTTGTTTCTGTTGTTAGTACTGATAGTCTGTGGACTCCATCTGGTCACTACTTGTGAGGCTCAGCCAGTTCCAGCACCAAAACCACTTTATTATGAAATTAGGGCCTCAGCTTCTCACCCCTACATTCTGCAGTGCAGGCCCACCCCAAGATACAGGCATTTCCATCAGATTCTAAGTAGCCTGGCATTTGGGCGTGCTCTTGTCTTCTGAGTAGGTACCCCAGTATGGGGTAACAATGAGACATAGCTTAAGTGTGGTTGTGAAACGAAGGAAAAGGACAGGGCACAACATTTAAAAGAATGACAGTCGTGGATACGACAAAAACTGGTTAGAACCACTTAGGTTCAAGATAGCAGAAGATTCAACTTTCAGGAGAACTTGAACCTCAGTATATGTTCACTGTAATACATAAGCATGCTAAATGACACACCCACAGACACCGTGATGTTTCTCTAGGCCGACCATAAAAGGCCAAAAAGTGACCAGTGGCCCACTTCCTAGAAATCCCCACTCCTTCCACCCAAAGTTGAAATAATCCTCCCACTCATTAGCCTGTGAAATTACCCAATCCGTAAAAACTAACCACCCCATATTTCAGGGCCTCTTGCCTTCTGAGATGGCCTACACTCTGTCTGTTGAGTGTGTTTCTCTCAGGGCCGATCTTGTTTTTTGAGGTGGATTGCATTCTGTCGATGGAATGTATTGTTGTTCAGTCGCTCAGTCATGTCCGACTTTGGGACTCCAAGGACTGCAGCATGCCAGGCTTCCCTGTCCTTTCCTATCTCCTGGAGTTTGCTCAAACTCATGTCTGTTGAGTCTTGTCCTGTCATCCCCTTCTCCTGCCTTCAATCTTTCCCAGCCATTAAGGTCTTTTCCAATGAGTCAAGTCCTCACATCAGATGGCCAAAGTTTGGAATGTGTATCTCTCTAAATAAGTCCACTTCTTACCTATTACTTTGCCTCTTGTTGTATTCCTTCTAAGTCCATAAAGAACCTGGGCTTCATTAAGTCCTGAGACCAGGTGTGCAATCTTAATTAAATGACAGTGGGTTTTGGCTGGGTTTGAGTCCTATCTTTGTTATGAGGTTTCAGTTGCAGAGAGTGGATGGAGCAGGGGAGGACCCCAGAATGGCCATGGCATGCTCCAGATTCCTAATGTTGCTACTGTAAATACTTTTTTCCTAAATATTGTTATGCAAAAAGCATCAGCTACTGCAGAAGAAAAAGCCACTGCACAAGACTGAAAAGCCAGAAGCATCATTGAAATACAAATAGACATTAAGATGTTCACAAACACACACACACACACACATAAAGATCAATATGTGAGGTGATGGATGTGTTAATTACCTAGCAGGGGGAATCATTTCACAGTGTCTATAAATAGCTAATTATCATGATATACAATTTAGAGTTTCATTTTCAGTACCTTTCATAACAATCCCAGCAATTTTTGTTTGAATAAAAATTATTTTGGGATCACTACAAAGGTTCTCCACAGTAGATATAATGAAATCATAAGTCCATGCATAACTTGAAAATCCTATTCAGGATTCCAAATATTCATATATTTATCCACAGAGCTGGATTATTCACTCTAAAATTCCACCCTATTAAAAATCACAGACTGGTTTTCCTGGTGGTCCAGTGGTTGGGAGTCTACCTGTCAGTGAAGGGAACACTGGTTTGATCCTTTATCCGGGAAGATTCCACACGCTGAGGAGCAGCTAAGCCCCTGTGCCACAACTACTGAGCCTGTGCTCCAGAGCCCAGGAGCCCCAACTACTGAGCCATGCCTAGAGCCTGTGCTCAGCAAGGAGAGAAGCCACTGCAACGAGTAGCCCCCGCTTGCCACAACTAGAGAAAGCCCGCGCACAGTTAACAGAGACCCAGCACAGCCAGAAATAAATAAAAACAAAATTAAAAAAATCATGCAGAAAGAACTTTTGATAAACAGGAAAAAGCAGCAAAGGTAAATTGGGTAGTATGTTAACTTTATTTTGAATTATAGCATGGAATTTTTCATCAAACAAATGGATGTAATGAAAAACTTTAGGGGTTCAACTAAGCAAATGATGTGCATGGGAATCGCTCCTCCTAAGTGTGAAAATGCAGAGCTCACTGAATTGTGAATCAGACTAACATAAAACAAGAATCATCTACCTGTGTGCAAAACAAATGCAATTTAACTTTATAAAAAAAAGTTTTAAAATGCAATTTAAGGAACTGAACTTTTGTTCAGTCTTTGGTGAGGGATTAATACAGTCAACTTCCCTGCTCTGGACAATTTTATCTCATCTCATTCAGACCAAATGTGATCCTTTGTAAGCTAGAGATCCCTTGCCTACAGTTAAGAAAGCTTCCGTTAAATACTTTAAAGCTAGTGAATTCAATTTTTATGCCCCTAGTATTGATCAAGAACATTATCCATTTAAAAGGATCTAACAAATAGGCCAAGGACGATGTGCTCTCGTGAAAAATACTGTGATTTCATTCCATTTTGTCTTTGGGAACTTTGCTATTAGTACCCATTATACTATTTTGATTTATATCAGTGATGAACAACTTAAAATTTTTTTTTTTTGGTTGGGGAAAAAATAAAATATTTCAGCCCACATTATTTTCCTTTACAAAATGAATATTAGCTTTATCAAATTCCCAAGAAAGAAGATATATTTGTACAACTTTGCTGAATAAAAGAAAGCCAATGAGGAAACTGGCACTGCTTTTTAACTATTAAGATGTTTATATCTGGATGTTTTAGCAATAAGACAGAGCTTTCTAATTTTTTTATCCCAAAATTAGATTGCAGGCTCATTGCTTGGCTGGTTAGGTTGCAGGCATCTTTGGGGGCTCTGTGGGTTGCTCATTACTGGCTTTGCTGTGATATGGATTAAAATAAGCTGATTTTTTGATGACTGTTTTATTGATCATAATAAACTTTAAGAGAATCTCTTCTAATGTCAAAATTATTAACTCATCATTTACTGACTTAAATATAATGCTTTTAGTACTACTGCAAGTTGGTTAAATGTATAAATATATATGTATATATTTTAGGTTTAAAACATTTCCCTCCATTTTAATGTGTTTTCACATGGAACACTGGCTGGAAACCAGAGCAGACATGAACAAGAAAACTAAAGATGTGCTTAAATAACCGAAATGCCATCAGTGTTTATTATGGTAGGTTACAGAAAGATTTAATTTGTGTGCGTGCAATTAGGCACCAACTGAGGCGTTTAGACACCACTGATCAAAAAGTGCAGTGAATATAAATTCTGACCCCCCTCAAAGGAAAAAAACCTAGGTTTCTTTCTTGGAATCAATCAGGTCAAGAACATGCACAGATGAACACTTATTAAATACTAGTAACAGTCTTTTCGGAGAAGGAAATGGCAACCCACGCCAGTACTCTTGCTTGGAAAATCCCATGAACGGAGGAGCCTGGTAGGCTGCAGTCCATGGGGTCGCAAAGAGTCGGACAGGACTGAGCGACTTCACTTTCACTTTTCACTTTCATGCACTGGAGAAGAAAATGGCAACCCACTCCAGTTTCTTGCCTGGAGAATCCCAGGGACGGGGGAGCCTGGTGGGCTGCCCTCTATAGGGTTGCACAGAGTCGGACACGACTGAAGCAACTTAGCAGCAGCAGCAACAGTCTTTTATTACTTATACTCCTTCAATAGTGACAGCAACACAGTGTGCTTCCATACATCACATTATATCCAAGGACTCCAAAGTCATTGTATCAAGCAATGTGGTGTTGGAAACTCAAGATTCCACAGCAGGTCAAGTCTACTTAGTTATGGCACAGGAAGTAGATTCCCAGCAATAGACCCAGAGTGAGAGCTCAAAGAGACAAGCCTACATTTCTTGTGGCTTGTGATTTTCTGAATTTCCAAATTTGCCACTTGTAACCTTCCATACCAACAACACTGACTCCAGGTAAAAACGACCTTTACATATGAGAAATAAGATGAGGTCTAAATGAACTATTTGTCTCTTTTTTTATAGTTCCATAGTCCATCTTTGGAAAGCACATGGTGGAAGGTCAGAAGTGGCTTTTTAATAATGTAAGTTCACCCATTATTGATTCACAATAACCATGGCCAGGACCCTTGGGTGGATGAGAACATTTTATACTGGAATGACATACACATACATGTAAAATATGATAGAACCATATCTTTGAGCTCACATATATTTAACACAAAAGCAAAAGAGCGTCAATTCATCGAAGGTCAGACTTTCAGTCCTTTTAAAGGAACAAAGCTTTTTGTTTCCTGTTTCAGTTTCTAAGAGAGTTTAACTCTATCTTAGAGTTTAACTGAAAGACCCAAGTTGATGTAGTTTCAAATGAGTTTCTGTGGAATCCCCGAATGAACATGCCAGGCCCCCTGGAGTGGGGCTGGAGGCCAGAGCGAGAAGCCCACTACATGGGAAGGGTCCCTGAGTGGCTCTGCTCTCCACTTGGTACAGAAACCACACAGCTCTTCTTGGTCAGGGACCCTGGGTGGGCATTCTGGGCATTTTTGTTCTTACAGGAATTTCCAACACTATTTGAAAAGCAATTTCTTTTTTGGACACTATGATTAAGGTTTCTATCTTTCAGTCAAATATAGAACTGAGTTAGCTCTTCCTGTGTCCTTGTTTACTTCGGAGGAGACGCAGTATATGTTCATTTTTGGTTAGTTCTGCTGGAAGTTCATTGGCCTGAAAGAAAATAAGAGGCATGAGTGAATTCTCAACCACAGTTGGTGTGGTTTTAGGGACTCTGAAGAGGGGCCCCTCACCCAGACCTGCTCCTCCACTGATGAAAAACCCCACTGGACTTAGTCTTTTGTAAGGTTTTAAAGGGTTTTTAAAAATATACTTAAATGTACATATCACCAGTTACTTTCTTACCTCATTGTTAGTACTTTTTCTTTCTTTTTAAAAAAAATTTTTGGAGTAGAGCTGATTTACATTGTGTTAGTTTCAGGTGTAGAGTGATTCAGACATGTGTCGATATATACACAGGGGTGTGTGTGTGTGTGTGTGTGTGTGTGTTCTTTTTCGTATTCTTTTCCATTATGGTTTATTATAAGATACTGAATATAGTGCCCTGTGCTATACAGTAGGATCTTACTGTTTATCTATTTTATATTTAGTAGTTCGTATCTGCTAATCCCAAACTTCTCACTGATTCCTCCCCCACTTCCCTCTTTGGTAACCAGAAGTTTCTTTTCCATATCTGTGCGTCTGTTTCTGTTTTTTAATAAGTTCATTCATATCGTATTTTATTTTATTTTTTTAAGATTTATGTATTATTTTTGGCTGCACTCGCTCTTCGTGGCTGCGTGTGGGCTTTCTCTCCTTGCAGCAAGCACAGGCTACTCTTGAGTTGTGGTGGGGGCGCTTCTCACTGCATTGGCTTCTCTTGTTGCACAGCATGGGTGCTAGGCACGTGGGCTTCATAGTTGCGGCGGGAGACTTGTTGTTGGATGAGAAGGCAGAGTCAGGAAAAAGCCAGAACGTAAGACACACGTGAAAGAGCAGCTTCAGTGTCCCCCATGCCCCGCCTGATCCAGCCTCACTCGACGTGCTCTCTTTTCACAGTGCTGCTGAGACGCATTCTTTAAGCATTTACTCTGAGTGAGTCTCTAGTCCAAGAAATAGACATGACAGGGCAATGGTTCCCTTTTCAGTCTCAGGACTTTTGTACACTCTTTTGAAAATTACTGAGGACCCTAAAGAGCTTTTATTTTTAACTTATTAAAAGTGAAAACTGAAAAAAATTAAGAATATTTATCAATTCATTGAAAATAATAAGCCTATTAAGGTTAACATAAATAATACATTTTGAAAAAGAACTAAATTTTCAAAAACAGAAGAGTAGCACTGTTAACAGTTTTGCATATTCCTTTACTATGTAGCTTAAAAGAAGACAATTAGATTCTCATATCTGCTTCTGTATCCAATCTACTGTGATATTTTGTTTTGGCTGAAGTATAGGGAAAAAATTTAGCTTCATACAGACAGGTAGTTGGAAAAGAGAGAAACGTTTTAATAGCCTTTTTGGATCATAGTAGATATTTTTCTTTGATGCTTCAACAATACAGGACAAGTGGCTGTTTCTTAAAGATTAATTGCTGTGTGCAATCTGGAACCACATCAATGAATTTTTCTACTCTGTTGCATTAAAATCCATAGGTCTATCTATCCGCAAGTGGATTTTTTTAAAAAACCCATGCTTGATTTGTAACATCCCATACTAGTCATTTAGAAAATACCAATAAAACTGGAATTTTTATAAAATAACTTATAACATGTAAAATAACTTACAGAGGTTTGTGAAATTATTTTCAGCCACAGTTTGTGACTCTGCTTTGATGTGTACTAAGGTGCCAATGGTTTCTTCCACCATTGTCTTTGCACCATTACAGCAAATGGCTGTGTGTGCTAAATTGCTTCAGTCATGTCCAACTCTGTGTGACCCCATGGACTGTAGCCCTCCAGGCTTCTCTGTCCACGGGATTCTCCAGGCAAGGATACTGGAGTGGGTTGCCATGCCCTCCTTCAGGGGATCTTCCTGACCCAGAGATGGAACTGGTATCTCTTACATCTAACCTGCATTGGCAGGCAGGTTTTTTTTTTTTTTTACCACTAGCGCCACCTGGGAAGCCCAGTAAATGGCAGCACAGGGAAAAGGGCAAATAGTGCCTCTGTATTTTTATTATTTTAATTTTTAGAAACTTCCCTGACCAGGGATCGAACCCATGCCCTCTGAAGTGGAAACGTGGAGTCTTAACACTGGACCACCAGGAAAGTCCGTCTCTGTCTTATCAAGAATATTGTTTTGACCTGTTAGAACATTTGAAAGGGTTTGGAGGACACCCCAACTGTCCATGGACCACACTTTGAGAACAGTTGCTACAGAGGAATAAAAGGATCCTCTTGGGAACTCAGGGGAGGCAATTCAAGTGCAGAAACGCACTCAAACTGGGGAGAGAACTCAGAGGTAGTTTTTTTTCCTTGCAGTTAAACCTGGAGCCCCAGCTGCTTCATCTGAAATCTGGATCTCAGGTGAAGTTCCTGCAGTCCCCACTTTCTAAACTGGATCCTTCTCCCTGACCCCACCTGCTGGGAATGATGAATTTGCCACAGTGGTCCTGCTGTGCACCTCGTCCTGCAGCTGCACTCCTGCCCACCCATAGGACCGCTGACGCTGGTGCCGGACTGACAGATGGGAGTCTCTGTGCGATGCTGCCTTAGGCCAGAGGCCCCACTGTGGGGTCAGTTCTACTATTAGCTTAGTTCCTGCAGGAGCAGTATGGGCTTAATGCCTGGGCCTGAGAAAAATGCTCACAGAGAATGGACTGGTGCGACATCCAGTCTTTGAGTAACCCTCAGAAGAACTAACTGTTTGGCATCAATTGTTGGTCCTTGATTGACAGGCAGGCAGGGAGCCAGGGGTTCTCCACAGTCAGGAAGAGGAACAGATCTAAGAAGCTGTACCTCTGTCTATCAGCTTGTTGAGTAGTAATGTATGTGTCCGTCTCCATCAATGTCTGTATCCTTTATCATTAAAATAAGCTTTATACTCTCAAAGTTCTGGCCAATCACATCACTGCTCTGTGTGTTATCCACACAGGTTTAAAAACTCAGTCTCATTCCTGCTCTCCCCGAGTGGGTCCCCACTGAATTCTCAGGTTGCTGAGGCTGTGCCAACTGCTACGATGGCTAGCACCCACGTTGCCCCTAAAGTCCATCTTATTCATGACAGTACAGGACCACAGGTCCATATTCATGACCCACAGCATCACATCACTCTGTCCCCACTGCTCTTGGGAGAAGCTGTGTGCTGAGTCCCCAGTTGGGGTACCAGGAACACAGGATCCCTGCACCCGTTGAAAAGGCCACGGTGTGGGGGGAGGAGACTACTGGGGCCATGGCCACCCTCTCCTTGGGCGTCTGCTCCAGGGCAGAAGTCCTGGAGCCTAGAGAGCACTTCTGTACTAGCTGAGAAGTGACTCCCTGGGAAGGCTTCAGTAGCGTTCTTTACTTCCTGCTGACAGCCTTTGTCACTCTGTATTGCAATTTTTTTTTCTTGCAATTGCTTGATTATCCTTATTCCCCAGTAAACTGTGAACCCTATGAAGTCAGACACTATGTAAATCTCTTTCACCAGTATCTCTCCATTGATAAGGTTCACAGCACAGTGCATGCTATCTGTGTGTGCTAAGTCGCTTCAGTCGTGTTGGACTCTGCGACCCCATGGACTGTAGCCCAGCAGCCTCTGCCTGGGATTCTCCAGGCAAGAATACTGGACTGGGTTACCATGCCCTTCTCCAGGGGATTTCCTGACCTAGGGATCAAACCCACTTCTCTAACATCCCCTGCATTGGCAGATGGGTTCTTTACCACTAGTATATCTAGCAGGCGCTACTAAGTGTTTGTTGGATGAATGAATGAAGGTCAAGAATACATCCTCAAGAGTCCTGAGTGGCTGCAGGAATCCCAACACTCTTGCTCCTGGAGTGCCTCTAAAGAGCCTGGCCTTTCCAGGCTGCTGGCTTACAGCTTTAGGAAGGGTCCAAAGTCCAGCATTTTGGTCACTGGAAATTACCCATAACCATTATTGATGAGATTCGAGGAGACACAGGAAGAATCGCATCTTTCAGTTTCTATATAAAGATACTAAAGTTTCCCCCTTGATTTAACTCAATACAGGATGGCTTAGCCATGAAGCATCTTAGGACGTCTGTGTCCAAGATGCAAAGATAAGAGAGCAATTGTGGTTTTGCGGGCTCATGATACAATCAGATCCGCTAATGGAAAACAAATCCATGTATTTCAGGAAGAGATAAGCAGCAACATTGTCTTCAAGTACTTCAATGATAGCAACAGGGGAAATAGTAATTCCATCTGCTAAGAATGAGAAAAAAGAGGCTCTTGGCATATTGTTTAACTGAACTTCAAAATGGTTTCTTTTAAAAACACCATGGAATGTTACATGGTTTTGGTTTTATTGTTAATAAAATCCAATACAGTAATGGGCTTCCCTGGTGGCTCAAATGGTAAAGAATCTGCCTATAATGTGGGAGACCTGGGTTCAATCCCTGGGTTGGGAAGATCCCCTGGAGAAGGAAATGGCAATCCACTCTAGTACTCTTGCCTGGAGAATCCCATGGACAGAGGAGTCTGGCGGACTACAGTCCATGGGTTCACAAAGAATCGGACACGACTGAACAACGAACACACGACACAGCCACAGATGCTTATTATATTCAAGCAGTATATAAGTATAGAGTGAAAACTGCTTTCATATCCTCCCCTGTTAATAAGCACCCATCCTACTTCCTCCTTCAAAAGTCAGTAGTTTAGTTGTTTTCTCCAGACCTTTCCCAGGCTACTCTTTGGCCCCCAGTCTCTATATCTGACTGCTTAGGCAGCTGTTGAGTAGGGGGGAATACAATGTTAACCTTTTTTTTCCCCTGCTGTGGTTACTGTGCATCCTCCCACCTCCAAGTTTGACTTAATAGAAAACTAAAATTATTTGGAGGCTATAAAAATATGGGTTGATTTTGCTCAACTATACGTCAATAAAAAAATCTGGGTTGGTTTTACAGCTGTGGTCAAAGTCCTGTTAACAACATAAAAGCAACATTTTCCCCTTGCCATTACCAAATAGAGCACAGGCAATTCTCAAGATATGAGTATCCAACCCATCAGTTCAGTTCAGTTCAGTCGCTCAGTCGTGTCCGACTTTCCGCGACCCCATGAATCACAGCACACCAGGCCTCCCTGTCCATCACCAACTCCCGGAGTACACTCAAACTCATGTCCACAGAGTCGGTGATGCCATCCAGCCATCTCATTCTCCGTCGTCCCCTTCTCCTCCCGCCCCCAACCTTTCCCAGCATCAGAGTCTTTTCCAGTGAGTCAACTCGTCGCATGAGGTGGCCAAAGTATTGCAGTTTCAGCTTTAGCATCAGTCCCTCCAATGAACATCCAGGATTGATCTCCTTTAGAATGGACTGGTTGGATCTCCTTGCAGTATAAGGGACTCTCAAGAGTCTTCTCCAACACCACAGTTCAAAAGCATCGATTCTTCGGCGATCAGCCTTCTTCACAGTCCAACTCTCACATCCATACATGACCACGGGAAAAACCATTGCCTTGACTAGACGGACCTTGGTTGGCAAAGCAATGTCTCTGCTTTTTAATACACTATCAAGGTTGGTCATAACTTTCCTTCCAAGGAGCAAGCGTCTTTTAATTTCATGGCTGCAGTCAGCATCTGCAGTGATTTTGGAGCCCAAAAATATAAAGTCTGACACTGTTTTCACTGTTTTTCCATCTATTTCCCATGAAGTGATGGGACCAGATGCCATGATCTTTGTTTTCTGAATGTTGAGCTTCAAGCCAACCTTTTCACTCTCCTCTTTCACTTTCATCAAGAGGCTTTTGAGTTCCTCTTCACTTTCTGCCATAAGGGTAGTGTCATCTGCATATCTGAGGTTATTGATATTTCTCCCGGCAATCTTGATTCCAGCTTGTGCTTCTTCCAGCCCAGCGTTCCTCATGATGTACTCTGCATATAAGTTAAATAAGCAAGGTGACAATATACAGCCTTGACGTACACCTTTTCCTATTTGGAACCAGTCTGTTGTTCCATGTCCAGTTCTAACTGTTGCTTCCTGACCTGCATACAGGTTTCTCAAGAGGCAGGTCAGGTGGTCTGGGATTCCCATCTCTTTCAGAATGTTCCACAGTTTATTGTGATCGACACAGTCAAAGGCTTTGGCATAGTCAATGAAGCAGAAATAGATGTTTTTCTGGAACTCTCTTGCTTTCTCCATGATCCAGCCGATGTTGGCAATTTGATCTCTGGTGCCTCTGCCTTTTCTAAAACCTGCTTGAACATCTGGGAGTTCACGGTTTACATACTGCTGAAGCCTGGCTTGAAGAATTTTGAGCATGACTTTACTAGCGTGTGAGATGAGTGCAATTGTGCGGTAGTTTGAGCATTCTTTGGCATTGCCTTTCTTTGGGATTGGAATGAAAACTGACCTCTTCCAGTCCTGTGGCCACTGCTGAGTTTTCCAAATCTGCTGGCATATTGAGTGCAGCACTTTCACAGCATCATCTTTCAAGACTTGAAATAGCTCAACTGGAATTCCATCACCTCCACTAGCTTTGTTCGTAGTGATGCTTTCTAAGGCCCACTTGACTTCACATTCCAAGATGTCTGGCTCTAGGTCAGTGATCACACCATCGTGACTATCTTGGTCATGAAGATCTTTTTTGTACAGTTCTTCTGTGTATTCCTGCCACCTCTTCTTAATATCTTCTGCTTCTGTTAGGTCCATACCATTTCTGTCCTTTATCGAGCCCATCTTTGCATGAAATGTTCCCTCGGAATCTCTAATTTTCTTGAAGAGGTCTCTTGTTTTTCCTATTCTGTTGTTTTTCTCTATTTCTTTGCATTGATCACTGAGGAAGTCTTTCTTATCTCTCCTTGCTATTCTTTGGAACTCTGCATTCAGATGCTTATATCTTTCCTTTTCTCCTTTGCTTTTCGCCTCTCTTCTTTTCACAGCTATTTGTAAGGCCTCCTCAGACAGCCATTTTGCTTTTTTGCATTTCTTTTCCATGGGGATGGTCTTGGTCCCTGTCTCCTGTACAATGTCACGAACCTCCGTCCAGAGTTCATCAGGCACTCTATCAATCAGATCTAGTCCCTTAAATCTATTTCTCACTTCCACTGTATAATCATAAGGGATTTGATTGAGGTCATATTTGAATGGTCTAGTGGTTTTCCCTACTTTCTTCAATTTCAGTCTGAATTTGGCAATAAGGAGTTCATGATCTGAGCCACAGTCAGCTCCTGGTCTTGTTTTCGCTAACCGTATACAGCTTCTCCATCTTTGGTTGCAAAGAATATAATCAATCTGATTTCGGTGTTGACTATCTGGTGATGTCCATGTGTAGAGTCTTCTCTTGTGTTGTTGGAAGAGGGTGTTTGCTATGACCAGTGCGTTCTCTTGACAAAACTCTATTAGCCTTTGCCCTGCTTCATTCCGTGCTCCAAGGCCAAATTTGCCTAGAGGATGGTTATTAAACTATCAAAATTTTGACATTTTCAGGACACTTCTCTGATGATAAAACACTTATAACCTTACTCCCCCCACTATTGCCCCCTACCTCCTGCCTCATCGTTACCTAAAAATCACTGATGATATAGGGGTTTTGAACCTCTGTGTTCAAAGGGCTTCCCCAGTGGCTCAGATGGTAAAGAATCTGCCTGCAGTGAGGGAGACCTGGGTACGATCCCTGGGTTGGAAAGATCCCCTGGAGGAGGGCATGGCAGCCCACTCTAGTATTCTTGCCTGGAGAATTAAATGAACTGAGAAGCCTGGCAGGCTACAGTCATGGGGTCACACAGAGTTGGACATGACTGAAGTGACTTAGCATGCATGCATGCTGGGTTCAAATATACTGCTCACTCATAACCTATAAGGAGAACATTTTATGTTCTTACTATGCCCAAGAGAATTCCCTGGTAGTTCAGTCGGTAAAGAATTTGCCTGCCGTGCAGGAGACCTGGGTTCTATCCCTGGGTTGGGAAGATCCCCTGGAGGAGGAAATGGCAATCCACTCCAGCATTCTTACCTGGAGAATCCCATAGACAGAGGGGCCTGGCAGGCTACAGTTCATGGGGTCACAAGAGTCAGACATGACTCAGTGACTAAACCAACCACTATGCCCAAGGATGAAGTCAGTGACTGAAGCCAGAGAGATGCTGTCTTGGCTTCAGCAGATTCCTTGCATAGGCGCCCCATGGAAGGAACAGATGACTAAGATGGTACCTTGTTTCTCAGGGCTGGGTCCGCCCCTGCGTCCAGGAGCAGGGCAACTGTCTTGATATTCCCGCTGAGCACCGCCGCGTGGAGTGCTGATGTCCCATTCTAGGAGAAAAGGACAGTGCGAGTCAGGCGAGAGCTCCCAGCTTCAGCACTCGTCCTGGCTCGCCTCGTGAACCAGCCCGACTGGGGATCCTGTAATGCTGGAGCCCTTCCTGTCCTTATCTTCCCTTTCCAAAGTCACTCACTTCAGCATCTAACACAGTGTCCTCAGGGACACCGCGGACAGCCAGGATAAATACTGCCAACATCCTTTTCCAAGTACAATAAGGGATCTGCCCCGTGCGTCCATGACTTTATGCTCACTTGGTCCATTGTAGATGCACTAGAACTTGCTGTGGGAAAAACAACAACGCTCTGTCAAACTTTCTTTTTTTTTCCTTAAGAGTCTTTGTGCTTTAGGTGAACACACTTCTGCAAGGCTGGAGGTATAGCTTGTTCACCTCCATGCCAACTTAGCCCTGCTGCTCTCACTCCGCATGCACAGGTGGGCAGGGCAATGACTATGGAGCCACAGGGCTTACGAGTAAGAACAGGTGGGGGTGAGGACCATTCCCTGCCCTCAGCCCCGAGCTGAAGTATCTCTGGGTACAGACAGACCTAGTGAATAGGTTGCTGACACTTTATGAAATTTACTGCAAACATTTATTGACATAAGGAAGCAGCCATGCACAGTATGTAGCTGAATTCTGGGAGGGGAGAAGAGAATATAACAAACCTGATATAAGAACAATGGACAATCATAAGCTATCTGTTCTAGAAGGGACATATGTCGTGAACAGCACCTAAATGCAAGCTTAGTTTTCAAATTAATCACTATATATAGATATTGGGTTGTTCAAAACATTCCTTTGGTTTTTCCCGTAAGATGGTTCTAATAGCGCTTAGATGTCTTTAACTTCATTAGTAGCTCTTATATGTCTTTAACTTCATTTGAAGCAATTTTGTTAGATTACATTCTGACAGCTGTTGTATCAGTGTGCATTAAAAAAAAACTTGCTAAAATTGGTGAATTTTTGTGTAGTCACTTTAGTATTGAAGATGGAAGGAAAAACATTTTATAATATTAATAAAATAGTAATATTATACTTTATTACTGTATATGTACACATAAAACCTTCTGATTTTGCAGACAAGTTAAATCAATATCATACCCAGAGAAAAATGTCAGCAAGGCAGCAGTTTCCCATGTCTGCTTTACCACGTTTACCATGCATGGCGATATGCTAATCTGACAACACAACATTCACTTAAATCTTCACCAATCTATCAACGTTGCCTATGTGCAACATGGCTAAGAATAAAAATATAAAAAAGCTAAGAAAGAGTTGTCTGAAACAAGACTAGATATTGCAAAGTCCATTCCTGAAGCTTATTTCTGTTATTCACAGAGAATTCACTTTCACAGACTATTTATTCTTACTTTCCAAACAGTTTTTACAAAGTATAGTTTTTTGACTTCCAAACTCAGGGAGGTCAATTAGCTCACTGGGGCGAGAGAGGTCAGGACTGAAAACAGGAGCTCTGTATCAGCTGACATCAGCCTTGAAGCCTGAACATATAAAGGTCAAATACAAGGCATTCAAAAAGCCTCTGGGGTCATCTAAGGGCAAGGACTTCAGACACATCAATAAATCCCCAAAGTGCTAAATGACTGTCCCAAGTTTACAACAGGTGCTGGTGTCATCTAAGAAAACAGGAGCGTGTATACCAGGAATCAGCAAACTACGGCACTCAGACCAAATCTAGCCTCTTTCAGCGCCTCCGCCGCAGCGCCCCCCTTCCCCCCGCCCACCTGTTTTTATACATCCTGATTAGCTCAGAATTTAAAAAAAGTTTAAAAGAAGACTATTTTGTGACATGTGAAAATATGGAAGTTCAGAAATACAGGGCTTCCCTGGTGGTCCAGTGGTTAAGAATCCGCCGGCCAATGAAGGGGACACAATCCCTGGTCTGGGACGATTCCACCTGCTGCAGAGCACCTAAGCCTGTGAGCCACACTCCTCAGCCTGTGCTCTCGAGCCCGGGAGCCCAAACTACTGAGCCCAGGTGCCTAGAGCCCGTGCTCCCCGACAAGAGAAGCTGCTGCAAGGAGAAGCGTGTGCACCACAATTAGGAAAACACCCCACACAGAGCAATGAAGACCCAGCGCAGCCAAAGATAAAAAACCCAGATAAGTAATTTTAAAAAGAAATATAGTATGCATCAGTGAAGTGTGGTAAGATGCAGCAACACTTTTTGTTGCTGCTGCATTTTCTACGGTTGCTTGTCTGTATGACCATTGAGTGAAGCTGTTCCAACACAGAGAGTACAGCCCACAAAGCCTAACACATTTGCCGACTGGTCCTTTATTGAAAAAGACTGCCAATCTCTGGTAGATCCTCCAGTTTAGAAATATTTTAACTCAAAATGATTACAACTTAATAAAGGATTTTGAGGGCTCTCTTTTCTGGAAGACCCAGCCCTCCAGGATGACACAGTCTCTGAGGTATCCAGATGTTTGAAGCTTATTTCATTCGACCTAAGGTAACAGTGTGGTTCTTTGATCCAGGTAAAGAAGAGAAAGAATGTACCCATCCTTCTGTTTTCTGGGACACAAATCATGTGATGACTTGTGAAGGACTTCACCAATCTTCCAATGATATATTAATATTAATAGGGTTGACTCTCTGATTTAGCATTTCCTTACTATTGTCTGATTTTCTTCCCCCTAGAAACTAGGTACCTATAGACTCTGGTTCACCCTTTTTATTACCTTTCCATTTCTACCAGTGCCCAGGAATCTCCAAAATCAAGAAATTGTAGGTATGTTCTCTCAAGAATACAACTAACCAAGGAAATGGTACCTGGATTCTACTGCAGTCCCCAGTTCAGACTTCTCAAATTTCTAACCCCTCTCTTTTACAATTTGGTAAAATTTCTCTGCAGGTCTTACCTTCAAAATACCGAGGGTGGGTGAGAATTTCAGCAGCTCCTTTATAACATCATTATAGCCTTTGTTGGCTGCTTTCAATAAAGCTGTTGTACCATCCTTTACAGAGAAAGGAAAAGAAAAGTTCATTATTAACATATGTGTGTTGGCTAAGAATGAAATGTTTGTTGAGAACTGGGAACATGCTTGTCAGAAACTGGCAAAATATGTAAACTAAAGCACAGGGCTGCCATGTCTTTTAAACTAAAATCATTTTAGAGCATATTAAACAGTTAACTCTGCATGAAAGAATACCAGACAAAGTATGTGACTTATTCTGTTATCTTAGAACCCTGTCCTTTGGGAATCCAAGGTCTTCTAATCCCTCAGAATATTGGGGAATGTCAGGAGGATATTTTTAGAACATAGATGGACTAAAGAGGCATTCTCTGCAGTTCACAACTTAGAAATTAATTGTTGAACTGCTTTTTAAAAGTTTTTAAATTAAAAATTTTTTATGACAGTTGAAATGTATCCACGGTTTTGAAATTTTAAATGTGTTTTTCTTTTTGCTTTTCCGTGTACACGCTCTTGCCATAGTCTGCCCTGGGTGTATGGGTGCTGTGGGGAGAACAGGAAAGGGGCAGACTGAAATCTGCAGGAAAGGATGCAGAGACAAGTTCAAAAATTAATATTCAGTTTCTGTCGTCCTTTTGTGGCCTGAGAAGAGATTTTCCAATTTCCCCTTTCTCCGGCTGGAACGCATCAATTGCTGTATTTGGACGATCTTGCTCACAGACTTCTGTAGTAAAGAAACCATCCTTGTGGTGAAGCTGTCTACAGCCTGGGGAGCCTGGGCACCATGGGGACCCCAAACCACAGACCCCGCGAGCCAGCTGCGCTGCGGCCCAGAGCCCGGCAGGAGGCGCAGCGCCAGGCGGATCAGCAGCCGACGGGGACGCATCCCCAAGGACCGCCGAGGTCTGAGTCTCCTACCTCCCCCATCCGCCGCGGGTCATCCAGAGGCTAGCTCTGGTTGGAGGAATATTCTCGAGGAATTTAACATTTCCCCTTTAGAGACCGAGCAGCAATTGCTAGGTTTCAATGAATTCAGACCTTTCCTGGGTTTCTGCTAAAGAGCAGGAGGAGGTTGGGAGGAAACCCTGGTGAATTAGAGACAAAATGAAGCTGCGCCTTTCTTCTCCGCACGTCTGGGCTCGGGGTCAACGCTTCGATGGAGGCCTCCCCTCCCCTCCCGCGCGGGGGTCCCCGCACTCACGTGGCGGGCGGCGTCGCGCTCGGCCCCGCGCAGCAACATCACCCGCACCACCTCGCTGTGGCCCATCTGCGAGGCGATCCACAGCGGTGCTGTCCCGTCCTGCGGGGAGAGGACACGGGGCGGGGTGGGGTGGGCGCGGAAAGTGGTTAGGGCCCGGGCAGGGCTCCCGACCACACACAACGAGGGCGAGTCTACCCACCTACCGAGACTGGCATTTGGCAGTGCCTGGACCACTTGGGAAATGGACAACATTCAGATCCTGGCTTCTTAAAGGTCAACGGTGTGCAGGGCTCCAGGGAAGGCGCGTGGGAAGCGGCAGAGTTGCATTCACACAAGGCAGAACCAAATTTGACAGCCTCGGGGAAGAGAAGCTATGCATGCTGTGCTAAGTCGCTTCAGTCCTGTCCAACTCTTTGCAACCCTGTGGACTGTAGCCCACCAGGCTCCTCTGTCCATGGGAATCTCCTGAAATGGGTTGCCATGGCCTCTGCCGGGGGATTTTCCCGACCCAGGGATCGAACCCGCGTCTCCTGCGGCTCCCTGCATCTCGGGTGGATTCTCTACCATTGAGCCACCTGGGAAGCCCAAGGAGAAGCCAGCCTGTCTTTATTTGCTCCTGACTCTGCCCCCTTTGCTTTACTGGAGGGTTCACACAACACACTGTGCTTCGTGGGGGCCACGCATTCTCACAGAAGAGGGGGTGGTCTCCTCTGAGCCCCATCTGAGTGTCAGAAAGCTAAAGACGTTGCTCCCACTCTTTTTTCTGTGTTCAGACTCCTCCACCATCACCTCGTTTCCAGGGACTAAAACTTTATGCAGGATGTGACGCTGTGTCTTCTGGAGGTTGCTGCAACACTGCCCAGCTACAGCAGAGCGATGGTTTTGGTAACACTTCCTGAGTGTTATTTTTCCCTGTGATTCTTTTTTCCCTGTGAACGCTGGGGTCATGAAACTGAGGTGCGTTGCTTCAGAGAAGGAAAAGTGAAACATCAGACAGAGAAGGATTTGACAGGAAGGAAGGTGGTTCCTTCTGGTCAGAAAGGAAACTAGTAAACCCTGCTAGTGCCAGGAAGGACTCACTAGAGAGGGAGCGGGGAGGCGGGGTCACGAGTGTCTGTGTTTTCCACCAGCTCTGGGTTGAATCTGGGTTGGTAAGCTCGGGTGCCAGAAACACTCAGATCAGTTATGGTGAATTCCAAATGGGAAAGGACTTTCTCCTATTCTTGAGATGAAACCCAGGAACACTGCAGACCCCTTAGAGGAGCTCTGCGCTTGGCTGGTGCCTCATGGGTAGAAGAGAAATGGTCGTGGGCACCATCTGGACCAATGCTGGACTTGGCCCCCAATACCCCTGGTCACATCCACGCAGGAGTCCCTGCCTGCCTGAGGGACATCAGAAGTGCTGGCTGAACAGTGGCCTGGAGTGAGCCTGGGTCGGAGAGACAAGGCTACAGAATGTCAAGAGCATAGGTGATGGCAGGACCTGCGTCTGGTAGACCAGTTGCCCCTTCAGGGGACCAGCACAAGAGGCTTAGAGGCCAGGGAGCTGGACAAGCCAGCAGAGGAAGCAACAAGAGTATCTTCACCCCATCCCAATGCCACAGTGATACTCTGACCTCTGAGAACCTAGATCACTTGGAGAGACGGGCAGGAGGAGGGAGAACCCAAAACTGACCAACCTTAACCTCAGACGTAATTAAGGTAATGGAACCTGAAGAGATGGCTTTAGTCAGATCAGACTAAATTACTCATCAGTGGGGCTGCGGGCTGAAGAGCAAGATGATTTGGGTACAGAGTCTAGAGTTTCACTTTCAGTTGGAGGATATCGTTTCAACACCAGGGTACTGCCTGCAGCAGTCACAGGGTCACTGCCCACTGCTGTCCTGAAATGAACAGAGGACCAAGGTCTTTGAGCAGGGTGGTGGGTGATGGCAAACCAGGAGCCTAGAAGGATCTGGTAGTGCTTAGGGAGGGTCAGTGGACACTGACACCACTGTCTTGGGGGAGATACGGGGAAGAAGTGCTGGAACAAAGGATGGAAGAAGGCTGGAGACACCTTGACCTACTTCATGCTCTACAAGGGCCTCTTAGACATATCCCTGAATCTGAATATTCTTTTTTAAGATGGACCACAGGCTTCCCTCATGGCTCAGTGGGTAAAAAATCTGCCTGCAATGCAAGACACTACCTGCAGTGCAGGAGACTCGAGTTCGATCCCTGGGTTGGGAAGATCCCCTGGAGAAGGAAATGGAAGTGCACTCCAGGAAAATACCATGGACAGAGGAGCCTGGTGGGCTATAGTCCATGGGGTTGCAAGAGTAGGACATGACTTAGTGACTAAGCCACTACCACTTTTAAAGTCTTTATTGAATTTGTTATAATATTGTTTCTGTTTTATGTTTTGGTTTTTTGACCATGAGGCCTGTGGAATCTTAGCTCCCCAACCAGGGATTGAACCCACACCCTCTGTACTGGAAGACAAAGTTCTAACCACTGGACCATCAGGGACATCACTGTATATTCTTTATCATTAGCAATGTAAATAATACCTTCATCTGTACTTTGAGTTTACAAAGCACGTCTGCATTCATTGTTTAATTTGATTCTCCCAATTCAGGATTCAACCAATCTTTTGTTTGCTCATTCAAACACCCAACAATTATTAAGCATCTTCTAAGTCCTGGGAGGAGTACTAAATGCAAGATCTGGTCTCAGTTCTCAAAGGAATGCAGCCTAGTGGAGACGAGACATGGAAATATCAGTATGATTGCAGTGTCTCAATAAAGTACAGACAAAATGCCCAGGATGAACCTGGAGAGGGACCCTCTTACTGTGTGGGGGGCGACACGGTCAGCTTCTCAGATGGGGTGGTATGAGCTGGGTCTCCAGGGAGGACTAGAATTTTGCCAGGTGGGGAAAGAGGGAAAATGTTCTACGTAGAAGGAAGTACATTTACAGTCACAGTGGCGTGGATAGGCGTGGCTGGCTCAGGCTGGGTGGGAAAGTCGGTTGGCTGCAGCCCAAGGGATATGGGTGGGGCCCCAGGAGACAGGACAGAGAGTCTGGGCTCCACAAAAGATTTCCCCAGGTGCTAATGCACTTGCCATTCCAGCCAGCTCTGGGTTCATCTGCTCTTTGTCGTTATAGCCACCAGAGGGCAGGCAAGGAAAGAAAGCCAGCACTCCATTCCCTGTGTTTTCCAAGGGCTTTAGTTGTTTTTAGTTAAACTCTGTTAATGACACGGGGCTTTCCTGGTGACTCAGAAAGTAAAGAATCAGCCTGCAATGCAGGAGACCCAGGTTCAATCCCTGGGTCTGGAAGATCCCTTCCTGGAGGAAGGCATGGCAACCTACTCCAGTATTCTTGCCTGGAGAATCTCATGGACAGAGAGGAGCATGGTGGACTATAGTTCATAGGGTCATAGAGTTGGACTCAACTGAAGCAACTTAGCATACACGCATTAATTGATACTAATACGTGGAAAAGTGCTGAGAGGTGCTTTATTAGCAACAACTATTAATATCGTAACAGTGATGCTAACACTCAAATGTTGTCACCTTAATTGCAATAGTCATGGTAGGTGGAAAAAGAAGTCACCACTTCCTGGTTGAGAAAACTTAGACAAATTCCTCTGATCCTCGGTGCCAGCCTTCTGCAAAAACATTAGCTTCAGAGATATTTGTGAAGGAGAAAGCATACAGAAATGTGCTCAGCACAAGGAGTGGCCAACAGATGCTTAGAAAATGGTAACCAGATCTGAATATTATTTATCATGAAAAACAGTAAGTTAATTTGAACTTTTGTTTACAAAGCATTCCATGTACTTTAAGTTGATTCTCCTAGTTATCCTAAGCAAAAACTGACTGAGCAGGTAGGATTGATTGAGAAAAAGAGATTTGGGGGACTCTATGTATTTCCTTACTGGTGTTTACTTCTCCAGAGCTGATTTTTATTTTTTTTTAATTAATTTTTATTGAAGTATAGTTGCCTTACAATGTTGTGTTTGTTTATATTCTACAGCAAAGTAAATCAGCTATACCATACATATATGCCCTTTTTTGGATTTCCTTCCCACTTATGTTACCACCAAAGCTGATTTTTGAACCCAGGAAGCTGAATGTGATCCAATTATTTATCAGCTGATTATCTAGTCTGTGAAGAGGACAGGTTTTCCTCTTCTCTACACCACAATCTTTGCTTTTTCATATATTATCCTTCTATTAAAATCTTCATTATGACAATGAGTGTAATAAAACTGATTGCAATCAGGTCAATGTAGTGGTTTTTTATAGAGCTTTGGGGAGAAAAGGAGTAGGAAAAACATCTTAAAATGTTTGTATAAGTTTTAAATTACTTCTTGACAAAAACATACAGTCAAAGTATATTAAATCAAAGAAACTTTCATGAAGTAGAAGTTACAACTTTACCAGTACATAGAAAAAGAAACAGAACATTTCGCTTGAAGATGGGATTCATGGGGATCATGACAGCTGTCGTTTACTGTTTGTGCATGTCAAGTAGAAAACAGTTTAGACTTATTTTGCATACCAAGTGATACACTGGCTCAGTGCAAAAAAGGAGTGATAAGGTGCGCTGGTAAAAGATTAAATAAGTTGATGAGGTAGTAATGAGATCCCCATGCCTGGAGGGGTTTGACAGTGGCTGATCACCAAACACGGAGAAGGCAATGGCAAGCCAGTCCAGTACTGTTGCCTGGAAAATCCCATGGATGGAGGAGCCTGGTGGGCTGCAGTCTATGGGGTCACTAGGGGTCGGACACGACTGAGTGACTTCACTTTCACTTTTCACTTTCACACATTGGAGAAGGAAATGGCAACCCACTCCAGTGTTCTTGCCTGGAGAATCCCAGGGACGGGGGAGCCTGGTGGGCTTCCGTCTATGGGGGGAAATCATTCTCTTCCATGTGCTTTCATGTGTGCTCAGCTGTGTTCGAGTCTTTGTAACCCAATGGACTGTAGCCTGCCAGGCTCCTCTGTTCATGGGATTTTCCCGGCAAGAATACTGGAGTGGATTGCCACGCCCTCCACCAGGGGATCTTCCCAACTCAGGGATCAAACCTGCATCTCTTGCACTGGCAGGTGGATTCTTTACCACTGAGTGACCTAGGAATACATGGCAATAAGTATATTAAGTGGCACTAGCTCTTTGCTTCTATTGCTTTCTAGCACCTACACTTAGGCTACTTCACCGGCAGGCTCCAGCCAGACAAGAAAGTGCTGAAGACCAATTCTGTTCTAACTGGGGGAGATTAGGGCTTCCCAGGTGGCGCTAGTGGTAAAGTACCCACCTGCCAATGCAGGAGATGTAAGAGACGCTAGTTTGATCCCTGGGTCCGGAAGATCCCCTGGAGGAGGGCAGGGCAACCCATTCCAGTATTCTTGCCTGGAGAATCCTATGGACAGAAGAGCCTGGCAGGCTCTAGTCCATAGGATAGCAAAGAGTCGGACACGACTAAGCGACTTAGCATGCACACATGCAAGAGATTACAAGGAACCACATCAGTAACACAGGGGAGTTCAATATGGAGACAACTTTGCTACCAGCCCTGGAGCCCTGACCTAGAGCCCATTTCTCAGTACTGTCCTTCTATTCTGTGTCCCTGGTCCAGCAAACCAGTCTATAGAAGATGCTACCTGATGCTTGCATTGTCCACACTGTGACCCATTCTCCCATTGATCAGACCAAGGATGGCAGGCCAGCCATGGCCTAGGGAGCAGGGATGAGCTTCAGTGACATGGTTACCCCAAGAGTTTGGGAATCTGACCTGGAAACTTGGGGACCACATACAAAATAAGTGGACAGAGGAAGCCGATCAAAATAAAAAGGAGTGGGGATTGAGAGAGAGAGGTAAGAAAGGACTTTGAGATGACAGACACTGCTTGGCTTACGAGAGAAAAAGAACAGCCTTGATTTCTGATGGGTTTTCTGTTCCGGGGAGGCAGGAAGGCCTCAATGGACTAGGAATGAAAACAGCAAAACCTAACAGTCACTAAGCCCTTGGTATATACTGGCCACTGCAGGAAGTTTTGCAGGGATTATTTTTTTTTAATGCTCACAGTACTCCCAAAGCGAAGATACCATTATGATCATGGTTTTACAGTTTTAAAAAATGAGATTCAGGGAGAGTAAGCAAATTTGCTCGAGGTCACACAGTTACTAAGCAAAACTGAAACTATGTTTCATTTCCTTGTCCATATTCCCATAACCACCAAGCTGCTCACTTTCCCCAGCCTTGGTCCCACCCCTGAGGTCTGGGTCTGGCTCTTAGAAGGCTCCTGGGATTGGTGTCCTGCCCAGGAGCCCGGGCCCTACATCAGAGCCTCGCTCCAGTTTCCAGTCACTGATCACCATGCACTGCAGCCTTCCGGGCCTCACGGGAACTCTGCCCACGCCATAGGCTGTCCTCTGGTAGTCAACACAGTATTTCTGAGAATAGGGGACATGCAAGCAGGTGGGTCTCCCTATTGTTGTCCGCTCCCATCTCAGAGCCCTCAGGACACCATACCCATCTGATGACTCCACGTTGCCCAGTGCCCACCACTGAGTTGCCCTCCAAGCTTACAAGCCAGGAGAAAGGGTCTGGGTCCAATCCAATCTGGGTCCCAGTATCTCTCTTGGACTGGATGGATACAAGTCCAAACCAAGGCTTCTATTAGAGAACGCACTTTATGAGATGACCTTTTGGTCAGGCTTCAAAGAAATGCTGATTAGCACATTGAGAGAATGAGACAGAGATGAGCTGATGACAGGCCAACCTCATCTCTGGGTACAGAGCCCGACCTTTGCCACTCCATAAAAGCATCATTTTAACAGGCTGTGTGAATTGAGACGGGAAAAGTATATTGGTAGGCATGCTAAATCATTTCAGTCGTGTCTGACTCTTTGCAACCCCATGGTGTGCAGCCTGCCAGGCTCCTCTGTCCATGGAATACTGGAGTGGCAAGAATACAGGAGTGGGTAGCTATTCCCTTCTCCAGGGGATCTTCCAGACACAGGGATGGAACTCATGTCTCCTGCATTGGCAGGTGAGTTCTTTACTGCTGGCACCACCTGTAAAACTCCTTGTTGGTAGAAAAAAACACTAATTAGCCATCTCAGCAACTGATTAAAAACATCTGAGTCATATCAACTCTACTCAGTGAGGATGCATAGACAGAAGTGAAAATGAGGTTTTAAATGACAGTGGAGTTCACATATGTCTGTGACTCTTGACCTCTTTATTTAGGACAACTTACTTATTTAACTTAAATGCAGAGTACATCATGAGGAACGCTGGGCTGGAAGAAGCACAAGCTGGAATCAAGATTGCTGGGAGAAATATCAATAACCTCAGATATGCAGATGACACCACCCTTATGGCAGAAAGTGAAGAGGAACTCAAAGGCCTTTTGATGAAAGTGAAAGAGGAGAGTGAAAAGGTTGGCTTGAAGCTCAACATTCAGAAAACAAAGATCATGCCATCTGGTCCCATCACTTCATGGGAAATAGATGGGGAAACAGTGGAAACAGTATCAGACTATTTTTTTGGGCTCCAAAATCACTTCGGATGCTGACTGCAGCCATGAAATTAAAAGACGCTTGCTCCTTGGAAGGAAAGTTATGACCAGCCTAGTTAGCATATTAAAAAGCAGAGACATTACTTTGCCAACAAAGGTCCGTCTAGTCAAGGCTATGGTTTTTCCCGGGGTCATGTATGGATGTGAGAGTCGGACTGTGAAGAAAGCTGATCGCCGAAGAATTGATGCTTTTGAACTGTGGTGCTGGAGAAGGCTCTTGACAGTCCCTTGGACTGCAAGGAAATCCAACCAGTCCATTCTAAAAGAATCCTGGGTGTTCATTGGAAGGACTTATGCTAAAGCTGAAACTCCATTATTTTGGCCACCTCATGCGATGAGTTGACTCACTGGAAAAGAGTCTGATGCTAGGAGGGATTGGGGGTAGGAGGAGACGGGGACAGCAGAGAATGAGATGGCTGGATGGCATCACTGACTCGATGGACATGAGTTTAAGTGAACTCCGGGAGTTGGTGATGGACAGGGAGGCCTGGTGTGCTGTGGTTCATGGGGTCGCGGAGAGTCGGACACGACTGAGCGACTGAACTGAACTGAACTGAAAAGGGAAAATTTTCAAGTTCTTTCTAGGGATAAAAAATTTTTTTAAAAAAGACAGAAGAAAAGAATTTAGTCTTTCCCGAACCTGCCTATGACTTGCTTTCTGATTAATGACTCCTTCTCACAAGAGTTATAAGAGTACTAAAAGGATTTTCAGTTAGTTCTTCAGTGAAACAATTACAAGGAAAAGTCTTGCCTACTACCATTTGGATCCTCTGCAGTTCAGATCAAATATTAGTTGAATAATTTCAGTGCAGCTCTGTTCACATCCTGGCATAGTGTATCATACAATGTCCTTATTTTGTAAACTCAAGAATATTCAGACAATGATTCAATGTGTCAGCTGAGATTTCAGGTCAGGAAGCAACAGTTAGAACTGGACATGGAACAACGGACTGGTTCCAAATAGGAAAAGCAGTACGTCAAGGCTGTATATTGTCACCCTGCTTATTCAACTTATATGCAGAGTACATCATGAGGAACGCTGGGCTGGAAGAAGCACAAGCTGGAATCAAGATTGCCGGGAGAAATATCAATAACCTCAGATATGCAGATGACACCACCATTATATGGCAGAAAGTGAAGAGGAACTCAAAAGCCTCTTGATGAAAGTGAAAGAGGAGAGTGAAAAAGTTGGCTTAAAGCTCAACATTCAGAAAACTAAGATCATGGCATCTGGTCCCATCACTTCATGGGAAATAGATGGGAAAACAGTGGAAACAGTGTCAGACTTTATTTTTTTGGGCTCCAAAATCACTGCGGATGCTGATTGCAGTCATGAAATTAAAAGACACTTACTCCTTGGAAGGAAAGTTATGACCAACCTAGATAGCATATTAAAAAGCAGAGACATTACTTTGCCAACCAAGGTCCGTCTAGTCAAGGCTATGGTTTTTCCCATGGTCATGTATGGATGTGAGAGTTGGACTGTGAAGAAAGCTGATTGCCGAAGAATTGATGCTTTTGAACTGTGGTGCTGGAGAAGACTCTTGAGAGTCCCTTGGACTGCAAGGAGATCCAACCAGTCCATTCTAAAGGAGATCAGTCCTGGGTGTTCATTGGAAGGACTCATGCTAAAGCTGAAACTCCAATACTTTAGCCACCTGATGCGAAGAGCTGTCTCATTGGAAAAGACCCTGATGCTGGGAAAGATTGAAGGCAGGAGGAGGGGGGATGACAGAGGATGAGATGGTTGGATGGCATCACCGACTCAATGGACATGGGTTTGGGTGAACTCCGGGAGATGGTGATGGACAGGGAAGCCTGGCGTGCTGCGGCCCATGGGGTCACAAAGAGTTGGACACGACTGAGCGACTGAACTAAACTGAACTGAGATTTTAGAATAAAATATTGGCTTCCAGATGTCCTACCTGTGTAAATGTCTACCATGTGCAGGCCATTTTAATGGAAACTTTCAATTAGATTTTTTTTAACCGCTTCATGTAAGTGAAATGAAAGTGTTAGTCCCTCAGTAATGTCCGACTCTTTGCAGCCCCATGGACTGTAGCCTGCCAGGCCCCTCTGTCCATGGTATTTCCCAGGCAAGAATACTGGGAATACTTGCCATTCCCTTTTCCCAGGGATCTTCCCGATCCAGGGACTGAACTGCAGGTGGATTCTTTACCATCTGAGCCACCTGGGAAGCCCTGACCTCTTTATAACTTTCGTCAAAGTCAGCTGATATTACTTTTTCTGTATTTCTGCCACTCTTGTTTCCTGAAATGGAATTAAATATGCAGAATTTACTCTTTCAGAGAAGACAGAATTTGGACTAGTCTGACTTGGGTAGATAACCTTTAACAATAAGCGTGTGGGAAGGCAGTAAAAAGATCATGATTTAGGGGTACAAGGGGATTAGTGCACTCTATGGAAAGGAAAAATTTCATCGCTTCCCACAGGCTCCCCAGCGCCATGGTGATTCTTATTTTATAAAACACCTAAATAACAATCTTTTCAGAGCTGGATGCTCGCAATTCCAAACAGCTGCATTAGATGTAGTCGTTGGGAAGGCATGTCACTTGACCCTTGACCCAAGGGCGGGGTCCTGCCGTTCCCAGGCTGGGTCACGCACTTCGCCCAGGTTATCCTCATTCCTGAGGAATGAAAAACAGCAGCAGTGTGTTATGGTTACCATGGCACTGCTGGGTTACTCTTTAACTTCCTGGTTTTCACATCATCACACAACTCATTTTACGTTTGTTGTTGGTGGTGTTTAGTCACGAAGTTGTGTCCAACTCTCTGTGACCCCATGGACTGTATCTTACCAGGCTCCTCTGTCCATGGGATTCTCCAAGCAAGAATACTGGAGTGGGTTGCCATTTCTTTCTCCAGGGGATCTTCCCGATCTAGGGACTGAACCCATGTCTCCTGCATTGGCAGACAGTTTCTTTACCATTGAGCCACCAGGGAAGCCCCAAGGTTCACATGGCTACTCACTGATGAGCCAACAGGCCTTCCCATATCAGGGCCACATCACAGTGGAAATCTGCCTGTGTCAAATTTCCTGGCAAGTTATCAGCTTGCCCTTTTCCCTAGAAAACTAACTTTAAAAGTAAGGTTACCTTAATCTGACATGTTTCATTAAAAACGAATTAGTGAAGAAATAGTTCTGATAGAAGAGAGGCTAATTATAAAGCCTTACCTTTGGATGGTTCTTAACCATTTATAAACATGACCTTGTGCATGCATGCCTGCTAAGTCGCTTTAGTCATGTCCGACCCTGCGATCCTACGGACTGTAGCCCACCAGGCTCCTCTGTCTGTGGGGATTTTCCCAGTGAGAATACTGGAGTGGGTTGCCATGCCCTCCTCCAGGGGATCTTCCCCACCTAGGGATTGAACCTTTGCCAACAAAGCTCTGTCTAGTCAAGCCTATAGTTTTTCCCGTGGTCATGTATGGATGTGAGAGTTGGACTGTGAAGAAAGCTGATTGCCGAAGAATTGATGCTTTTGAACTGTGGTGCTGGAGAAGACTCTTAAGAGTCCCTTAGACTGCAAGGGGATACAACCAGTCCATTCTAAAGGAGATCAATTCTGGGTGTTCATTGGAAGGACTGATGCTAAAGCTGAAACTCCAATACTTTGGCCACCTCATGCGACGAGTTGACTCACTGGAAAAGACTCTGATGCTGGGAGGGATTGGGGGTGGGAGGAGACGGGGACGACAGAGAATGAGATGGCTGGATGGCATCACTGACTCGATGGACATGAGTTTGAGTGAACTCCAGGAGCTGGTGATGGATAGGGAGGCCTGACGTGCTGTGATTCATAGGGGCGCAAAGAGTCGGACACGACTGAGCGACTGAACTGAACTGAACTGAGGGATCGAACCTTTGTCTCCTGTGGCTACCGCTGAGGCGCCAGGGAAGCCATGGGTTAGTTACCTTGTGGTCCTCTCTTTAAGTATCAGTTAATTGATTCTCCAGATAACATCTTGGCTTTTGGTAAATGAAGTCTCAACAGTGCTATAATCTGAGAGACAAAACTACAGAACCCACTAAAAACACCTTTGACTCAGCACAAGAAGTGGTGGGGAAGAGATAAGGCAGCATATCAGCGGAGGGGCTGAGCAAGGGCAAGGCTACCTGGACCGCTTCGATTTACCTGTGCCCCAGTCTAGCCTACTCTCCTGACCTCAGCGCACCGACATCACTTATTTGAACAGGAGGTGGCAGAGTATGCACTTGACCGCAGACACGAAACATACTGAATGGTGATGTCAGCCTGATTTCATAGGCTTTCAGGTGAGCCCAAAGCAAAGAACAGAAGAAAGCTTGATCAAGGATGAACTTTCATCCAGAGGCAAAAAGGCTTTAGAGACCCAGATCTGACTGGTTATCTTAGGCAGGTGCTGTTGCAGGACTGGAAGCCCACCCTGCCCACCGCCCCACACGCATGTGCACATGCAAACATTACCTGCCTCGGCTGGTTGACCTTTGCGCCTGAAGATAACAATAATCGAATCACATCCAAGTAACCCCCTTGGGCTGCTAGGAAGAGTGCAGTGGCTCCATCCTGAAAGTTAGCAAATGTAAAGTGTTAAGAAATTATTTATTTTAAAAGAAATTCGCTCTTATAATACTGATACATATGTTTAATACAAGTTTCCACTTCCACCCCTCCCGTCCCCCTTTTTAATATGCATGGTATTTTATTCTTTGAAGACTAGTTCTAAAACATGACACTAAGTCAGGCTGAAAGGTAAAGTTTAAAACAGACAGCTGTACAAGGATGAGTTACAACATATGCAGTGACTGTTCACACTATAAAATCTTGGTCATAGAGCTTATGATACATCTAGTTGCAAAACTCTGGTTTTCCAAAGAGTCATCATTTTTCTCTGTCCATACAGCTTTCTCATTAACTGCCTTCTGCTTTTGTTGTGTGATCTCAGAGTTCACTCTCTTTTATTTAGGATAAAAAAAAATACACACTTAATACAATTTTCCATTGCAATCCTTTTGTCACTAAGAGCTAAGTTGTTCATTTAAAAAACAAAAACAAAGGGTTTCCCTGGTGGCTCAGTGGTAAAGAATTTGCCTGTCGACACAGGTTTGATTCCTGATTCGGGAAGATCCCACATACCTTGGGGCAGCTAAGCCCGTGCACCACAACTGTTCAGCCTGTGCTCTAGAAAGCACATCAGGACATTAAAAATCTAAATTTTTTTAGAACATTAAAACTCTAAAAAAAACCACACACACACACAAACGCATGTTAACTAAAAAACAACCAAATCCCCCAAATCTATTTTGTGTGCTTTTACTAATTGGGTATGAACAGTATCCTTTTAATTTTTGTTTGTTACTGTTCAGTCACTCAGCTGTGTCTGATTCTTTGCGACGCCATGGACTGTACCCCACAGGCTCCTCTGCCCATGGGATTATCATGGCAAGAATACTGAAGTGGGCTGCCATTTCCTTCTCCGGGGGATCAAACCCTCGTCTTCCGCACTGGCAGGCTGATTCTTTACCACTGCACCACCGGGGAAGCCCATCCTTTTAATTAGATGTTCCCTACTGCTTTCTTTTCTGTATTTCCTTATCCATATTCTCCAGACTTTCAGTTTCTCTACGCTTTAAAACACAAGATGCTTTCTGCCGGGAGCCAGCGAGGGAAATCCTACCTGTGGCAAAGGTCAACTGGGGAAGAGGCCTGACGGGCAAAGGCTAATCAGGGCTCGAGGAACCCCCTGGACTTACCTGAGCATCTACCCCAAAGAAAACTGGAGTCTGACTGCTTTACTATCTTACGCCTCTTACCAAGTCCTCTAATACTTACAGGGGCTTCCCCCCAACCACCTTTCTCTGAAAACATTAATTCAGAGCTGTAGTTTAAAAGTTCTCCTCGGCTTAATAGGAGTGTTCCAATCCAAGCCCCTCTGATAGCTTTCTAACTTGCATGACAAGTTTGTCCGGGCTCTTACAACTATGAGTGTGACTGTTTATAGCCTCCCAGCCATGCAAGGACAGAAAGCCTAATATTCTAAAATACAGGAATCTGTTGAAGAAGTTAAAATCATTAGAATAGTACTAGAAAAGATTTCATTGTTGAATCAATGCTTGCTGCAGTTTCCTCTATTGTATCCTTGGAAATATATTAACCCTTTGATTTAACCACATCAGATCTTAAGTTAATAAATTTTTTTCTTGCAGCTCACTACACCGGTGCCTTATAGGAATGTAACTTTGTTATGTGTCTACCACCTAACTTTAGGAAAGTCACCTTAAAAGAAAAGTCTTTTACTTGCTAACTAACCTATTGTCAGGAGAGAGGGCCATAAAACTGTTAGCAGGCCCCCTGGCCAGAAGATGATGTAAATCACCTAAAACTTTTATCACACAAAAATAAGCCCTGATCCTGATAAGGGTCAAGACTGCTGACCCCACGTGATTTCGGTGTGAATCTATACCTTCCTTTCTCTGTTTCTTATGCGCATAACTTAGGGTATAAAAGCAGCACTGGAAAATAAAGTTTTGGGCCTTGCTCACTGAAGCTTGGTCTCCCCGTGTCGTTCTTTCTCTTTTTCCATCCTTTTCTCTATTCTCCGTTTTCTGGTTGAGATCCTTGGAGCGCTGGGCCCTCTGAGTTTACTTATCTGCCTGGGCTTCTAAGACCCACTCGAGGGGGTGCCCTGGTGGGGTGCCTCAAGTGATTTGAGAGGGCGCCTGCGGCCTACGTAAACAGAGCAAGCCCTGTGCTGGGGTTTTATTGGTCTCCAGCGTAAACCAAGGAATCATCAGCCCCTGTCTCTCTCTCTCTTTCTCTCTCTCTCTCTGACGCCGACGCCGTTCATCCCGAGGATACCCTGGGTCATATCGGGGCAGGACCCCGATAAGTGGCGCCCGAACCAGGCTTCCGAGGGTAAGTCTCCCCCATTGTCCAGTTTTCGGGACGGCTAAGGATCCCACTTAGGGTTTCCGGAACCCCCCTGCATAAGAAAGATTATGGTAGCCACCAAGAACACCAATAGTCATTCAGAAAGCGGGGATGAAAAAGAAAAACAAGTTTCACCCTCTGCTCCTCCTCAAGATGAGGAAGATTTAGATGAGATAATAGATCAATACCATTCTGATGAGGATGAATACCTTTTAGCTATTGATACTCCTAAAAGCTTGAAAAAAACATCCTCAAATAAACTGTCCTCAAAATCTAAACATCAGAAAGGCTCTCTAAAACTAGAGACCAAATATGTGGGACATTCTCGTCCCCCTTTGCCTCCCCCCCCTTATAGGGGCGAGAGACCACCGCTGGAAGTTCCCCAGAAAAGAGTTCTCTCTAGCCCTGGAGATGAGTTTGATCTGCACCTTGAGAGGCTTTTACAAGATCTTAGGGCTATTAATGCCACTATGGAGAACATGGGGGCCTTACAGCCGAGACTCCCCTCCCCAGTAGCTGTTCCAGAGGGATATAATACAATTGTAATTGATTTATAAGACTGCTTTTTCACTATTCCCTTAAACGCCATGGATAAAAAGCGATTTGCTTTTAGCCTGCCGTCAGAAAATTTTAAACAGCCCTATTTGAGGTTTCAATAAAAAGTGTTACCTCAGGAAATAAAAAAATATAGCCCCACCTTATGTCAAAAATTTGTTAATACCGCTATACAAGATATTAGGGCTAAATATGAGCAGGTATATATGATTCATTATATGGATGATATTTTAATAGCTCATCCAGATAGAGCTCACTTACAAACTGTCCTCCAAGAGTTAACTCAGGCGTTATCAGCTAGAGGCTTAAAAATTGCCCCGAAAAAAAAAAATTCAAACCAGCCCACCCATAACTTATTTAGGAAGGATTATACATTCAGAAACAGTGACTCATGCCCCACTACAATTAAGAAAAGATCATCTTGTTACTCTTAATGACTTTCAAAGACTTTTAGGTGATATTAACTGGATTCGGCCTTACTTAAAATTAACCACTACTGAGCTAAAACCTCTCTTTAACATTTTGCGCAGGGATCCCGACCCAGCTTCAAAAAGGCAATTAACTACTGAGGCTCAAGAAGCCTTGCTTACAGTGAAAAACGCCCTATCTAATAGTTATGTAAAACAAATAGATTTAGCAGCCACTTGGCAATTCTTTTGCTTAGCTACCCCCATTGCACCTAGGGGAGTCTTATGGCAAAACGGCCCCTTACAATGGGTCCATCTTCCTGCTCAAGCAAAAAAGATAGTGGCTTCTAATCCGGGGCTGATAGCTACTTTGATATTAAAAGGAAGAAGGCGGAGCATTGAACTATTTGGTAAAGAGCCATCAGAGATTGCAATTCCATATAACAAAGAACAGCTTGATGCTCTTTTAATGTTTGATGAAGATTGGCAAATTGCTATAGGAAACTATTTTGGTCAAATTTTACATCATTTACCCTCACATGTTTTGTTAAATTTTATATCTAGACACCCGGTTATCTTCCCTGTTAGATGCAGACAACTCCCCATTCCAGGCGCTCAGCTAGCTTTTACTGACGGGTCAGCTAATGGCAGAGCCTCTATAGTTACAAAAAATCAACATAAGGTTCTGCAAACACAGGAGACTTCAGCTCAAAGAGCTGAACTCACAGCTGTTATAGAAGCCTTTGTCATGTTTGCAGAAGAAGATTTCAACCTTTTTTCTGACTCATTATGTAGTCAGATTATTCCCACATATTGAGACTGCAGCTTCTGCCTGAAAATAAAACCACAATATTTCATTTACTAACTAAATTACAGCAACAAATTTGGAAGCGAAACCGACCATTTTTTATTGGCCACATTCGAGCTCATTCTGGGCTGCCTGGCCCTTTAAATGCTTTCAATGATTTGGCAGATGCATTGACCAAGATTACAGTGGCCTCTGCTTTTGAAGAGGCCCAAACTTCTCACTCACTGCACCATCAAAATGCTATGGCTTTAAGATATCAGTTTCAGATTCCTCGAGAATCTGCTTGGGAGATTGTTCGTTCTTGTTCACATTGTCCCACTGCTACAAATAGTTTGCATATGAGAGTTAACCCTCGCGGTCTCAAACCTAATATACTTTGGCAGACATGGCCCAGAACATATTACTCAGGGAATGTTGGCAAAAATTGAATTTGGGGCCGATGAAGACCAAATGCAGTTAAAATTGGGTTTCTAAAAAAGTACTCGAGGTACTCAGGGGCCAGCTTGCCTGCCAATGGACCAGACCCAGCGGCCGCAACTGGGACACTTTTGTCCCTGGTCTCCTCCTGATGCAGACAACTGGCCAGAGTGCCCCGACCTGTAAGGAACAAGAGACTTTAAAGTCTGTCTGTCTGGATTTATGTATGTCTCAGTGTGTGTCTTTTGTTTTTTGTTTCTTGTTTATTTTACAATATTGCTGAAGCTGTGAGCTCTAATTTAATTGGCCTAAAAAATAAATAAATAAGCGCTTACAAATCAGACAATTCTAAGTACAAAAAAATTAACCTGAGTTTCAGAGTCACGTAAACTGGTAAATATTAAATATTAAATATCTAGTATTAATGTTTGTTTGCTAATCCAATATAGACATGTCTAAGAGTCTGGCGAGCCACTCCAGTACTCTTGCCTAGAAAATCCCATGGATGGAGGAGCCTGGTAGGCTGCAGTCCGTGGGGTCACTAAGGGTCGGACACGACTGAGCGAGTTCACTTTCACTTTTCACTTTCACACATTGGAGAAAGAAATGGCAACCCACTCCAGTGTTCTTGCCTGGAGAATCCCGGGGACGGGGGACCCTGGTGGGCTTCTGTCTATGGGGTCACACAGAGTCGGACACGACTGAAGTGACGCAGCAGCAGCAGCAGCAAGAGTCATTAACATTAAGCATATTTTCATTGTACCTAGGTTTATTATAAGTTAAATATTGTTATATTATATCTGTCATAAGTTTGTTGGCAAAAAAGATACCTCTAAAAAATAAAAATAAAAAATAAAAAAGTAAATGAGATATGAGCTTTTAGATAAATTCTATTAAGATTAAAAATGTCTGTCTAAAACAGTTTCTCTAGATTTTGGTAACCTGAATTTCTAAGGTTGTGCTAAATTAAGTAACAAAAGTTTATTGACTAGCTAGGTCATTTCCAAATAAAATAAGATTCTGAAACATTCACTACTAAATACTAACTTACAAAAAAACTAAAGATTTTAGACTATTAATAAATAATGTTTGATGCCATCCTGAGATGTTCGCTAAAATTTTTTTAAGTTATCACTGGTATTTATGTTCACCAATCTATAGAATGCTAATATAAAGGTCAATTCTTGGTTGCTTAAGGGAAGTAAGATGGGTGTGTTCAGTAAAGAAGGTATGAAGAACGAAGTTACATTTTATGAGGGAAAAAGGTAGTAGGTCTGACTTACAGTTGGCTGTTCCAGGATGGGAGAAAAAATGGGTACAGAAAGTTATAAAAAGCTTTTGTGGAAAGTGGACCCCAAGGAAAGAGTTTTGTGTATAAATAAACGTTTTCTTGAGATTTTAGACTGCATTTGACAATAGATTTAAGTTTTGTGGTCTGTTCCATATTTTCCTCTAAAATCCTATATTGTTACTATGGCTGAGTAAATATCTATTATTTCACAGTGACCTATAATCCCATCTGACTGAATGCTCTAAACCTTTCTGATATTTGTTGACAAAACTTTCTAAATCAATCTGATGAAGCACTTTTGGCTTCTAGCTAACTTTGGGATGCTTCAGAGGGCCCCTGAAACATCCCAAAGCGAGATATTAGAGTAATTGGGTTCAACTTCCATGATTAAATTACATAGAAAGTATTGTCAAGTAAATAATAAATCTCGGCTATATTGTATGGTAGATGTTACTAATACAGATATCCTAGAAACAATTTATACATAAATTCTGATATATTCAGGTAAAATATTGCCATAATTCTGATTACTATCTTAAAGTGTTATCACAGCACTAACCAAGTTTCTTGTAAAAATTCTTCCTCTTCCAAAAGATTTATGGAAAGGACTTTAAGATAAATATAAGTTTCTAAACTGGGTAAGAAATTAAAAGATTCTAGTGGGAAACCTACTGACTGTAAAAAGGTTAACAAAAAGACCTAATGAACTGGCAAATATGCTTATAACTTTTATGGTTTCTGAAAAATTACTGGTTTAAATCTGTTTTTTCCCAGATCTTAGGAAACCTTCCCCTCAAACTAATTATGATTTAACAGTAATTTGGTAAAATGGTATTTATTAAACAAATTAAAGCATTTAACATTTTTATCTGACCCCTTCAGAGACTGGAAACTCTTAGGCTTCCAGTAACTTTATCAGATAAATTAGAAAGGTTATCTCATTAAAAAATAAAGGGAGGAATTCACTTAGATCTGTTAGGCGAAATCTGTGATAAGCCTTTGGGATGATTTTGCTAGCCCTGAAAGGTTTTATTTTAAAGTTAAGTTTGAGACTCCATAAAAGTTTCACCAAAAAAAAAAAAAAAAAGTCTATGGTTATATAAATAATCAGGTCAAGTTTATTGAGAACAGATCTATTTTGTAAACAAGTCTTAATTTGGTTATATTTGATAAAAATGAGAGTAAAAAAAAAAAAAAAAAAACCAAAAAAGATGTTTCAATGAATGTTGAATTCAAGCTTGTTAACGGAAGTCTGTATCTACTAAGACTCATTTCCTGAATAGATCTTTGCTGTTATGTGATATTAATATAAAATTTAATTGAATTCTTAAAGAACACCCTAAGTTTGTTTCTGAAGCTTATCTCAGTAGATTACTTCATCTTTGGATGAAGATCAGATGTCTCATGACCTGCAACCAGGACAAAAAAAAAAAAAAGAAGACATGATTTAAGGGACTGTCTCCAACCTGGATGGAAGGACTTTTTTCAGAAGAAACTACACTACACCAGGATGAGAAGACGATGACACCAGAGGTAGACAGCTTGCCCAAGAGGCTGGACCTGATTCGTATGATCATTTATAATGTTTTCCTGACTTCTTAGACCTCTAATATTAAGTTTTGTAAATTGATAAATTAAGTTTCTAGTTTTGTTAATTAAGGTCTAGTGTTTACTAAGACTCACTGCTGAGATAGTTCGATAAAGGTCAGATGCTCCATAATGTACAACCAGGAGATTAACACCAGGCTATAGTCATTTAACAAATGAAGTCAGGTGACTTGGGGTATACCAAGCTTTATCTAATAAAAGTTCTTGACTGATAATTCTTATTTTACTAATAACTGCTAGCTATGGCTGTATTATTTTCTATGTCACTTGTTTCACTGAGCCTGTGATATAATGCTGATATGCAGTTCCATATGAGATCAGTAATTGTAATAGTGTGACTCTGGGTATGAAAAAAAGCAACAAGAGGGAATATTTTCCTGGATCAGGAGGCTAGTAAGACAGTGGTCCAGAGTATGACTTCCAATTCTTGCATCTTCTCATACCTAGAAAAACACTGACGTCATTAATGGTGACATCTGCTTTGGTCATAAAAAAAAAAAAAATTACAATTAAAAGTCAAAATAAAGTAGCTATGGTTCAAACATCCTGGGAAATAACTATTTCCCAGATATCCTGAAAAATGATATTATGGGTGTGATTTCAGATTAGACGCTGTAACCTAATGTAGAACTTAATGCTCCTGTAATGCATTTTTGCTTCTGTACTTTGCTTGCCGCTACTGCCCCCATTACTCTAATTTGACCAAAAAATATTTTTGCTTACCATCTCCCTATGTTTTTCTCTTTACTAATCACTCTGAGAGAATTAGTATATGTATGAATTGTTCAGGCGGACCTAATGTAGTGTCTTGTAAACAATGTATGCTCTCATCTTCTCTGACTCCCCAATACAATGTCTGCTCTTTTGTGATATTACAATGACCACCCTATCTAATGGTGCCTGTAACTTTAACTACTCATTGGTATGATAACTATGGTCTTGCTGTGCTACAACAACTACAAGATTTAATGTGACCGTGACGATTTGTGGGCTTGCTTATCCTAGGAATTTCAGCTTTAGTAGTAGCAATCACTTCTGTTACTGCAGCAGCAGTGTCATTGACTCAACAAGTACTTACTGCTCAATATGTTGACAATATGTCCAAAAATGTTTCTCTAATGCTAGCTACACAGGAAGTTATAGATAGGAAGCTAGAAATAAGGGTAAATGCCCTAGAAGAGGCGATGATGTATATTGGGACTGAATTACAGGCTTTAAAAGTAAAATTGGCATTGTCCTGTCATGCTGACTATCGGTGGATGTGTGTTACACCCCTAAGAGTAAATGACACAGATTATGACTGGGAGAAAATTAAAAGCCACATTTGGGGGGTTTGGAACAGTTCCAGCATTAGTTTAGATTTAGGAAAACTTCAAAATCAGATAAAGACCTTGGAACACTCCCGACTAGATTTTACCGCCGCAGGAGTAGCAAATGACTTTTTTCATACTTTCTCTAACTTCATTTCTGGAAAAAACATTCTATCTACTGTTTTCAGCTATATTGCTGTGGCTGCTGTAATTTTGCTTCTCATTATAATTCTTCCTTGTATTGTCCGGCAGAGCACTCAAAATCTCGCAGCTGAACTACATCTGGCTATTTTAAGAAATAAAAAAGGGGGAGATGCCGGGAGCCAGCGAGGGAAATCCTACCTGTGGCAAAGGTCAACTGGGGAAGAGGCCTGACGGGCAAAGGCTAATCAGGGCTCGAGGAACCCCCTGGACTTACCTGAGCATCTACCCCAAAGAAAACTGGAGTCTGACTGCTTTACTATCTTACGCCTCTTACCAAGTCCTCTAATACTTACAGGGGCTTCCCCCCAACCACCTTTCTCTGAAAACATTAATTCAGAGCTGTAGTTTAAAAGTTCTCCTCGGCTTAATAGGAGTGTTCCAATCCAAGCCCCTCTGATAGCTTTCTAACTTGCATGACAAGTTTGTCCGGGCTCTTACAACTATGAGTGTGACTGTTTATAGCCTCCCAGCCATGCAAGGACAGAAAGCCTAATATTCTAAAATACAGGAATCTGTTGAAGAAGTTAAAATCATTAGAATAGTACTAGAAAAGATTTCATTGTTGAATCAATGCTTGCTGCAGTTTCCTCTATTGTATCCTTGGAAATATATTAACCCTTTGATTTAACCACATCAGATCTTAAGTTAATAAATTTTTTTCTTGCAGCTCACTACACCGGTGCCTTATAGGAATGTAACTTTGTTATGTGTCTACCACCTAACTTTAGGAAAGTCACCTTAAAAGAAAAGTCTTTTACTTGCTAACTAACCTATTGTCAGGAGAGAGGGCCATAAAACTGTTAGCAGGCCCCCTGGCCAGAAGATGATGTAAATCACCTAAAACTTTTATCACACAAAAATAAGCCCTGATCCTGATAAGGGTCAAGACTGCTGACCCCACGTGATTTCGGTGTGAATCTATACCTTCCTTTCTCTGTTTCTTATGCGCATAACTTAGGGTATAAAAGCAGCACTGGAAAATAAAGTTTTGGGCCTTGCTCACTGAAGCTTGGTCTCCCCGTGTCGTTCTTTCTCTTTTTCCATCCTTTTCTCTATTCTCCGTTTTCTGGTTGAGATCCTTGGAGCGCTGGGCCCTCTGAGTTTACTTATCTGCCTGGGCTTCTAAGACCCACTCGAGGGGGTGCCCTGGTGGGGTGCCTCAAGTGATTTGAGAGGGCGCCTGCGGCCTACGTAAACAGAGCAAGCCCTGTGCTGGGGTTTTATTGGTCTCCAGCGTAAACCAAGGAATCATCAGCCCCTGTCTCTCTCTCTCTTTCTCTCTCTCTCTCTGACGCCGACGCCGTTCATCCCGAGGATACCCTGGGTCATATCGGGGCAGGACCCCGATAGCTTTCAGAATACCCACCCTGGTAACAATGTCCATGAACTTTCTCCCTGCCAGGCCAGCAGACTCCAACAATACCTATACACACAACTAAGCAGTCCTGCATGAAAACCCAAAGTAACTGCTTGTTACCAAGTTCTTTCGTTCTCTTTTTAACTGGGTGTCTACATCTTCTGGGCGTTTTTTTCTTGAAGACGCACCATTGGTTAATTTCAGCAAGTACATCGGTCCATCCAGAGTATGCCTCCTCACAGGAGCTCTCTCCACGCAGACAGCGCTCACAGGACAGGGTGAGCCTCATTACTTTCAGATACACAGTGGAAAACTAGTTCTCCCAGCTAATAACCACCCCTCCCGTCGGAACACTAACAAAACACTCACAGCACCTTCCCTGCAAGTCTAACCAGGTAGAGGGTGCTGGCTTTCCACTGGGTATCAGCAGAGCAGTCAGATCCCCCCAAGGCAATCATTAGGAAATTACTGGACAGATTTTAAAGCAGATGTTTGACACGGGGATACAATTTTCAGCTGTTCCTTACTGTGTTGCCACAGAAAGGCTTCCCTGACACAGAAGTGCTAACTCTTAAGAATTTTCCAAAACAGATCTTCCCTGCATTCATTGGATTTTTTTTTTTTTTACCATGCATTACACAGTTCTGTTCCTAGAAGCTTTCAGGAATCATTGATGCCACCTCCCTGGCCCTGTATTTCAACTGTTATTAATGGAAACATTTATTTTGGACTGTTCAGGTAAGGGTAAAAGTTTAAACATAAAATGGAAGTTCTGGAGCATGGAATTTTTAGGTTACCCTATCACAGAAGAGTTTAGAAACTCTACATTTCTAAAATTAAGTGCCGCCTCAGTGAGCCTTATGGAAGAATGTTATCCAATAGTATGTTATGCTATGTACTAGGTCGCTTCAGTCATATCTGACTCTTTGTGACCCTATGAACTGTAGCCCGCCAAGCTCCTCTGTCCATGGGATTCTCCAGGCAAGAATACTGGAGTGGGCTGCCATGCTCTCCTCCAGAGAATCTTCTCAACCCAGGGATCAAACCCATATCTACTTTGTCTCCTGCACTGCAGGTGAATTCTTTGCCAGTGAGCCACTGGGGAAGCCTGGGTGGACCCAGGAAGTGAAATTTTTTAAAGCTCCCTGGGTGGTTCTCCTGTGCAGCCAGAGTTGAGAATCACTCCTTCAGACTACAGTCACGCAGTTCAGTCATGGTACTAGGAATGCTATCGGCACAAAGAGCGGGAGCAGGTTTTGAAGCGCCAAGGCTAAGGCTAGTTCCTTTGCACTTCAAAGAGGCCTGTGATCTGTCAGAGGTTCCATGTAGACTCTGGGAAGGATGTTCAAATGGAAAAGTTCACACCCACACATCTCATTACAGGGCTATGAAAGTCTAGTGCTCTTGGGCACAGGGCTCATGTCTGGTGGTACAATAGCCTCAAATACGGCTCTGAGATAAATGGAAGCAGGGATTCTTGCACTCCTCATAATGAGACTGTCCAGTCACTTCATCTCCCCATGTTTTACTTCTTCCTCCAAAACCAGAATAACATTTGCCATAAATTCTACAGAATTACAGCGACCATTAAGAGTACTTGGGTAATGTGCTAATTGCCAATTAGCTGCAAACAGACCCACGCTGGCAGTGGATGCCTTTCAAGGTCAATGGCATGCACGTATTTCAGAGATCTTCCTCCATCCAGCCTCACTTCTCTTCCAAACAACTTTATTTCTCCTTTTTTTGTGTGCTCTTCCCCCCAAAGAACTCAACAACAGGAGAGTTTATTTTGGTTTTCAGCAAGTCCAAACACTGGGCTTGTTATAAATAAATATGTATCACACGATTTTTGAAGATCTTAATTGTGTAGGTACGTGAAATACATTATATGTGCGAGAGACTTAAAAGAGCAAAGATAAAGGTTATGTGATTTCTACACAGAAAAGGCTCATCCAGTTAACTGTTTTATTTCCTTGATGGCTCAGATGCCACTTCCGGCATCAGAATTTAGACTGTGATGCTGTATGTGCTGAGGCAATGAGCAAGTGTCCCCCGAAAGCCCCCTTGAAACACACTCACATAGAGCTGGTCGTGGATGTTGGCTCCGTGCTTCAGCAAGGTCTCCACCACCTGCATGTGCCCGTACTGACTGGCGGCCAGCAGGGCAGTGCCTCCATCCTGCGGGCATGCAAAGAATAAACGCATTAGAAACAGGGCAGGCACAAATCTTACCAGGCAGATGCTCTTCGCATGGTGAGAACTTTGGAAAAGCATTTCCCATACATAATAACAAACTGACTTTTCCTCTGTGATTTCTTGTACTTTTTTCTTTATAATCATGACAGAGCTCATCTTTTGTTTCGTTTTGTTTTGACTGCTCTGGGTCTTATACGGCGTGCAATATCTTTTTAGTGTGGCATTAGAACTCTTTTAGATGCAGCATATGGGATCTAGTTCCCTGACCAGGAATTGAACCTGGATTCCCTGCATTGGGAGCGTGGAGTCTTAGCCACTGGTCCACCAGGGAAATCCCTAGAGTTTGTCTTAAGGACATCACTGTGTTGTATACTCAGGTGACTTGCTCGAGATACATTACAGATATTTGACTAAGTTATTATAATTAACTAATTAATTAAAAATTATTTTATTTTATTTTTTTAATTTTTATTTTTATTGTGAAGAAAGCTGATCGCCGAAGAATTGATGCTTTTGAACTGTGGTGTTGGAGAAGACTCTTGAGAGTCCCTTGGACTGCAAGGAGATCCAGCCAGTCCATTCTAAAGGAGATCAATCCTGGGTGTTCATTGGAAGGACTGATGCTGAAGCTGAAACTGCAATACTTTGGCCACCTCATGCGACGAGTTGACTCACTGAAAAAGACTCTGATGCTGTGAAAGGTTGGGGGCGGGAGGAGAAGGGGACGACAGAGAATGAGATGGCTGGATGACATCACCAACTCTGTGGACATGAGTTTGAGTGAACTCCGGGAGTTGGTGATAGATAGGGAGGCCTGGCGTGCTGTGATTCATGGGGTCGCGGAGAGTTGGACACGACTGAGCAACTGAACTGAACTGAACTGAACTGAACTGAATTATTTTACAATATTATATTGGTTGGTTTTGCCATACATTGACATGAATCTGCCCCGGGTGTACATGAGTTTCCCCTCCCGAACCCCCCTCCCACATCCCTCCTCCACTTATCCTCCCTCTGGGTCATCCCCGCATACCAGTCCTGAGCATCCTGTAACATGCATCAACCCTGAACTGGCGATTCGTTTCACACATGATAATATATATGTTTCAATGCCATTCTCCCATACCATCCCACCCTCACCCTCTCCCACAGAGTCCCAAAGGCTGTTCTATACATCTGTGTCTCTTTTGCTGTCTCGTATACAGAGTTAACATTTGCATCTTTCTAAATTCCATATATATGTGTTAGTATATTGTATTGGTGTTTTTCTTTCTGGCTTACTTCACTCTGTATAATAGGCTCTAGTTTCATCCACCTCATTAGAACTGGTTCAAATGCATTCTTTTTAATGGCTGAGTAGTACTCCATTGTGTATATGTACCGAAATTTCTCATCTTAAATGCAGAATCATCTCTTTGTCTCTCAATAAAGGAAACAAAGAACAGAAAGACTGTACCAACCAGTTGTGTCTTGGAATTACCAGAATGGTCACTAGCTTCTTCCTGTGGGTCTGCCCAGTTACAGGCCTTTGAGATTAAGGGGTATTTAGGGAGTTGCTCTCTGGGCCCCTGCCTTCTTGGACGAGATCTACATGCACTTAAGCAGGGATAACTACAGCATATTCCATATGCTTCGGATGCTCCTACTTTGCATTTTCCTTTGAACATGTGCCAATCTGTCCAAACCTCTTAAAACGCAGATGCTAGGACTCAACAGAGCACTGCAAAGTAGATGTGGTCTGACGGGACATTCCTTGGTTCCATCCACTCTTGCTTTTATCTCTGCGCCTAAATTAGAATTTGCTTTGACGCCAACCACACCACACTACTGACTCAGAGTCTGTGGTCAACTGAAGCCCTTAATGGTTTTCCTCAGGTGCTGGGCTGAGGTTTTTTCTTTCTCCATCTAGGATTGCTGTGTTATTTGTTTGGCTCTATGAATGGGTATTTGGACATTTGAGCTAATTATAAATAATGCAAGCATGTGGAATCTGGTTTTGAAATACAAATCATAAACATAAGACAGTGTGGGTCCTAAATTTGGGCATAGAGTGTTTCTTCAAAATGCCTACCCTTGGAGCCACAGCCTCAGATTCGGTAGATCTGGAGTGAGGCCCAGATACAGGCTTTGACCAGTCATGAGAGGTGACTGTGAGGTGCAGGTGCCAGTCGGGCAGGGCTCCCTTGGAGAAACGCTGTTATAGCTGCAAGATGCTGGAGGATGCATGCGGCTGAGTAAGGCTTCAGTGAGGGACGGGCTATGTGGTGGGAAAGAGGGGCGTTTTGAAGGGAAGGGAATGGAGGAGAGAGATTGGAAGGCTGAGGTCAGTGGAGATGGGCGGGGCGTGGGGTGACTGGGCATCAAGAAATTGGTTAATAATAGCAATGAGCACCAACATTTCCACTTTATATTGTGTCAATCTTCCCTGCTCTTTGTCTGGGTTTAGAGAATAGATTAAAACATGATGATTGTTATAGAAGAGCTGATACCTTTTATTTAGAAAAAACACATTTGGGGGGACATAGGGCTTCCCAAGTGGCACCAGCAGCAAAGAACCTGCCTGCCAATGAAGGAGACATAAGAGACACAGGTTCGATCCCTGGGTCGGCAAGACCCCCTGGAGAAGAAAATGGCAACCCACTCCAGTATTCCTGCCTGGCAAATCCCATGGACAGAGGTGCCTGGTGGGCTACAGTCCATGGGGTTGCAAAGAGTCAGACTCAACTGAAATGACTTAGCACGCACGCAAGTTTAATTACAATGAGAACAGTTGTTGACACAAAGTCAATTTTGGATGACAGGACTATATTAAAACCCAAAGCTTCCCAACATTGTCTTCTTCTCAGAAAAAGCTCTTGGCCACCTGCAGCTGTCCTAATGGAAATATGTGGAGTTGCTCATCCTGGGCCTGTGTGCCATGGATTTCCAGGGTAGCACAGTCTGGCTCATGTACAAAGGCCAGCTCTAACTTGTTACCCAGGAAGAATGAAGCATCTAGTCACACACAATCATTTGACTTAGTCCAGAGTTGAGCCTGAGATTTGTAGAACTTCCACATTTTATTTTTAGTTGTGTCCCTTTTATAATTAAAAATTAAATGATAATTAACATAAAGAGTATGAACACATGTGTTTTGGATTACTGTATATTATACTCAGCATGTCTAGGGGCACGTACACAACCTGACTGTGGGTTTTAGAAAAGACAGAAACCCTTTCTGAAATTCAGATATACTTCATAGTGTTTTAACAGGAAAAAAAAACCCATTGGAAACTCCCTTGATATCAACATATCACATACAATGAATTAAGAAAACCTAAAAGTTTCCAAATAGGGCAAATTTTCAAGAATTTTTTATGTCTGGGCTAGACAGAAGTTTTCAATTATAAAAATGTGACAGTTCAAATTCTTCTGCTACAAAATATTATCATGAAAAATCATATTGTGAAGACAAACTGATCTTTCTGCAGCCTCAGTTTTCTTATTCACGTGTCAAATGTGAAGAATCAATGACTTCTTTGAGGAAGAACCATAATTCCTCACCCAACCAGATGAACTGGAATCATATGTTATATATCTCAGCAGCAACATCTCAGAAAGTAAACTGCCTGCCAAAGCCTCCTAAGAAATCTCTCAAGATCACTAGGATTGGCTTAATATTTCCAATAATTCCTATCACAGCACTGGGATTAACCCTGGAGCAGAAAAAAGCAAAAGAGAACAGGAAAAGTCATTAAGCACCTACTACTGTATCCATTGTGATAACAAAATTTAGTGTCCCAGAGCAGAAAGTTACCAATACAAGAAAGAATGTAAGCTGCCCCCACACCCCCCCCGCCCCAGCCAAATTCTCCAATTATTCAGTTCAGTTCAGTTCAGTCGCTCAGTCGTGTCCGACTCTTTGCGACCCCATGAATCACAGCACGCCAGGCCTCCCTGTCCATCACCAACTCCTGGAGTTCACTCAGACTCATGTCCATCGAGTCGGTGATGCCATCCAGCCAACTCATTCTCTGTCGTCCCCTTCTCCTCCCGCCCCCAATCCTTCCCAGCATCAGAGTCTTTTCCAGTGAGTCAACTTGTTGCATGAGGTGGCCGAAGTATTGGAGTTTAAGCTTTAGCATCAGTCCTTCCAATGAACACCCAGGATTGATCTCCTTTACAATGGACTGGTTGGATCTCCTTGCAGTCCAAGGGACTCTCAAGAGTCTTCTCCAACACCACAGTTCAAAAGCATCAATTCTTCAGTGATCAGCTTTCTTCACAGTCCAACTCTCACATCCATACATGACCATGGGAAAAACCATAGCCTTGACTAGACGGACCTTGGTTGGCAAAGTAATGTCTCTGCTTTTTAATATACTATCTAGGTTGGTCATAACTTTGCTTCCAAGGAGTAAGCGTCTTTTAATTTCATGGCTGCAATCAGCATCCGCAGTGATTTTGGAGCCCAAAAAAATAAAGTCTGACACTGTTTCCACTGTTTTTCCATCTATTTCCCATAAAGTGATGGGACCAGATGCCATGATCTTAGTTTTCTGAATGTTGAGCTTCAAGCCAACCTTTTCACTCTCCTCTTTCACTTTCATCAAGAGGCTTTTGAGTTCCTCTTCCCTTTCTGCCATAAGGGTGGTGTCATCTGCATATCTTAGGTTATTAATATTTCTCCCGGCAATCTTGATTCCAGCTTGTGCTTCTTCCAGCCCAGCGTTCCTCATGATGTACTTTGCATATGTTAGCCCAGGGTAAAAATGTCATTTTTTGAATTGAATTCCTAGGGCTACCCCTGAATCATTACAACTTAACCTTGTGAAACCCAACTTCTTAGGCTTGTGAATCTTGTAAATAGCATAGCAAACATTCATACTATAAATGAAGAGAACTGAATACCCATAACTGCTGAAGTTCTTCAATAGGGTATAAAATCAAGAAAATTCTCTTACTTTGGTCCTAAATTCAGTGGATGCTCCAAATTCAAAGAGAAATCTCACGATGTCATTATGTCCTTGTTGGGCAGCAAAGAAAAGGGCGGTTGTACCTGACTGAGAGAGAGAGAGGCTGGTTTTAAAAGATACTTGGTTACATGTCATTTGACTGATTTGACTGCAAACAAAACAAAACGAAATCCTTACATATAAACCTCTAGCCTGAAGGGACTACATTTGAACAGACTATTCCTTGCTCAGGTTAAGTGACCAGTGTGGATAATGCTGGGTTCCAGAAACCTTAAGATGTAACAAAGTCTGGATGAGAAAACTGGGCTAGAATGGGAAAACTCTTTTTTTTTTTTTTGCCTGTGCTGCATGGCATGCAGGATCTTAGTTCCCTGACCAGGGATTGAACTCATGCCCCTTGCAGTAGAAGCGTGGAGGTCTAACCATTGGACCAGCAGGGAATTTCCTCCTCCTCCTCATTTTTTAATTTATAACTTTATCTATTTTTGACTGTGCTGGGGTTTCATTGCTGTGCGGGCTTTTCTCTATTTTCAGCGAGCAGGGGTCACTCACTGGTTGCAATGCATGGGCTTCTCACTGCAGTGCCACTCTTGCAGAGCATGGGCTCTAGGCATGTGGGATTCAGTAGCTGCAGCTCCTGGGCTCTAAAGCACAGGCTCAATAGTTGTGGGGCACAGGCTTAATTGCTTTGAGGTATGGAAGATCTTCCTGGATCAGGGATTAAACCTGTATCTCCTGTATCAGCAAGCAGATTCTTTTTTACCACTGAGCCACCAGGGAAGCCCCCTCGTCCTAATAGACATGAATTTTAGAGACTACCAAGGTGTGCAAACTCTATGTGTCTAGATAGACAAATACAGAAAACAACAGCAGTACTTCGTTAGGAGACAAATATTCTGATACTGCAGAACGGATTACAAATGAACCAAAGAAGTCTGCTCTAAGCGTCAGTTTCACAGCACTGCCACACACTCTCTTCCAGTTTTCAAAACATGCAGGGTGAGGTCAGGGCCACTCTGGCTATTTTTCCAGACTGGCCTGGCTCAGGGAATTCTGGGGACCATCCTCTTTGAAAGAACTACAGGGAAGGACCTCCAGTAAGAGTGGCTCAAGAAGAACCAAGCACTCTTGTCTCATTTGGAACTTGCCCATGGATGCCCACCTGAGGTCTGAGTCACTGTGGACTGAGGTCACGTCCACTCTAGGTGTGACCCTGGATGTGACTCCACAAAGGTGAACTCATCAGGCCCTGGACTGGTCTGGAAATACAGGCAGTCTCCCCGGGCCTGAATGCCCAGCCTTCCACTGCTCCTTGGCATCGGACCAAGTCTGGATCCTCTCGCTGGCTGGGACTCCCTTGAATGAGTGTGCAAACAGGCTCCCATTTCAGTCTGATATTCACCACGTGGTATTTTGGGGGGGAAACCTATTTAACACATGGATGGTCAGAGAGGCCCTCTGCAGACATGGTTTGGTGAGGATGGCTGAGGTAGGTTAGCCAGTGAGTCTCCCTAACAACAGGTGGGTGACCTGATCCTCCTAAAAATATGAAGATCTCTATGAAAATCCTATACATTCTATAACATCTCATCCCAAGAGAAGAAAGAAGAACTGACTTAGGCTCAGGGTGAACCATATGAATGTTTAAGGAGGTTTGGTTACGTCAGATGCAACAAGGGCCTGAGAAGTTTTGTTCAGTTAAAGTACAACCAATGGTCCCTTCCTGGGCCTTCTCTAGACACAACACGGTCTGCAACCTGGGCTTAATGTCACATAGGAAACAAGCAATGATTAGAGTCATCCTTCAGTATCGGTAAGTTCTGCATTCGTGGATTCAATGAACCACAGAAAAAAAAATTGAAAAAATTCCAGAAAGTTCTAGCTCTTCCCATGCACCAGCAACTATTTACATAAGTGGGCTTCCCAGGTGGCTCAGTGGGTAATGAATCCATCCGCAATGCAGGAGAGCAGGAGACATGGGTTCAATCTCTGAGTCGGGAAGATCCCACTCCAGTATTCTTGCTTGGAGAATCCCAGGGACAGAGGCGCCTAATGGGTTACAGTCCATAGGGTTGCAAAGAGTTGGACATGACTGAAGCAACCGAGCATAGGTACTATAAGTAATCTAGAGATGTCAGAAGTATATGGGAAGATGTGTGTAGTTATATGCACATATTATGCTACTTTATATAAAGGACTTGAGCATCAGTGGCTTCTGGTATCCACAGGATAGGGGGTGTCATGGAACCAATCCCCCCAGATTTGTTGGGACGGCTGTACTCTAGTCCTTGTTGTTCAATAACTAAGTCGTGTCCAACCCTTTTTTACCCCATGAACTGCAGCACACCAGGCTCCTCTGTCCTCCACTGTGTCCCAGAGTTTGCTTGAATTCATGTCCATTGAGTCCTTCATCGTGTAAACTTCACAGCTCTGTCACCAGCATTACTATTATTCATATGCCAACCTGACCTACCTCTCTCTGGAGATTGATGTCCGCTCCCTGCAGGACAAGCTCCTTCACACACTCTATGTGGCCAGCGTAGGAGGCGACCATGAGGAGCGTGGTGCCGTGCTAGGGGGAGGAGAGACACGTGAGCAGTTAGGCCACCATGACGTCAGAGAGGCACCTGGAGAAGAGGCTGCCAAGGTCAGCTCCTCCCAGGACACGGCTGAGCTGAGCGCAACAGCTCCCACAGTAAAGAAAACTGCCTCATGAACAATCTTATAATGTAGACGATGCAGGAGAAAGCAAAACGACAAACTGCTGAGGCTGGAGTTTTCAATTTAAACATTCGCTTACTTCCATTACCGTCAGAAACACAGTCCAAATGAACCATGGCTACTGTATTTTGAGGCAGCAGCAAGGGAATGGCCTTATTTTATGACTCCTGTTAAATGATTCCTGAGCCAAAACACCATTACTAATGCAAAAAGGTGGGTTGAGTGACACTAGTCAGTTTTCCGAGTTGAGAATTCTTTGTCTTCGAACTGATTCAGGGACAGATGCAATGAGGCTGCAGAGGTGAGAGTCAGGAGCCCCGGGGCCCACTGGCACACTGAGGGGCACACCGCTCACAATTTCCGGGGCTCCTTTGCTTCATCTTTAAAATGAGGAATTGGATGAGATGATCGCCAAGGTCTTCGCTACCTTTAGATTCAAGGACTGGGGCTTCCCTGGTGGCCCAGTGGCAAAGAAGCTGCCTGCCAATGCAGAAGACACAGATTGGATCCCTGGTCTTGGAGGACCCCACATGCCACAGAGCAACCAAGTCCGTTTGCCACAAATACCGAGACGGTGCTCTAGAGCCCCGGAACCGCAACTACTGGGCCCACGTGCTTCAACTACTGAAGCCCTTGTATCCTAGGGCCTGTGCTCCGACAAGAGAAGCCACTACAATGAGAAGCCTGCAGACAGCAGCTGGAGAGTGACCCCTGCTCTCCGCAACTAGAGAAAAGCCCGCACAGCAGTGAAGACCTAGCACAGCCAAAAATGCATAAATAAAACAAATAAATGATTTAAAAAATGACTCAAGGACTTGAATAACTAATGAGAACCCACTGTATAGCACAAGGAACTCTACTCAGTGCTCTGTGGTGACCTAACAGGGAAGGAAATCCAAAAAAAAAAAAACGGGAATACATGTACACATATAGCTGATTCATTTTGCTGTATAGCAGAAACACAACATTGTAAACCAACTATACTCCAATCACAATCAATTTTTAAAAAAAGAAAAATTTTCTATCACGGCCACACTGGTCTCAAAGCACAAATCAATCAAGAGTTAGAGGAAGCACAGAGCATTTAACTTGGCCATTTCACAAAGAAAAAATTTAAATGTCAGGTTTCATCTATATTAAAGTAAGGGAAGATGAATAAAACAAGTTGCCCCAAAATGCTTCCTTATGGATTGCATTTCACTTCTATAACATGGTCAACTGACAAAAAGTCAGAGGTTGGGACAAAGGAGAAAGAGAAAGAAGAAGTGGGATCTGTGGATGTAGGAAGGGACACAAAGTTGGAAGTCAGGGGTGTCTGGAAAGGGGTGACTTTAAGAAAAAGGAGTAACTGGTCATCAACATGGTCAGTGGGTGAGACCACAATGAAGTCGGGTGTTCCCACTCCAGATCTGTCCAGTATGGCACTGCTGCCCAACAAGCCCCCAGTAAGACCAGACAATCAGTTCACAGATGCCTAAGACCCATATCAGTCTGGGTCCTGGCAAAGAATAGACAGTATATTCAAACTGGGATAACTGGAAGAAAGCATAAGAGACTATTTATAAAGCTATGCTCTGGATGGAAGGAAACCACAAAGAACAGGACTGAGAGGGAGGGACAGTGGGGTTTCAATACCAGCCCAGGCCCCAAAGCACGAGAGGCAGGTGGTAGCTCCCTGGACAGACAGGATGAGGGTGTTGCTGCCAGACAGGACCCAGGGGCTGGACTCCCCAACATCCTTGTCCTCCCAGCCTCTGATTCCTGCCAACGCCTCCCATTGGCCAAACCCTACTGGCGGTGGGAGGAAAGTGAGTGCCTGAGGGCAAGACAGAGAGCTCTGACCCTGGGACACGGAGCAAGTGGGGAGGAAGTTACACGTGGGTCCGGAGATGCACCCTGAGCTGTCCTGCACCAATGCCCCGGGGGGCAAAGGGAGCAAACTTTGATACCTCACTCAGGCTGGTGGCTGATATCACCTACCAAATTTGTGTAATAAAAGCTGGAAATGGCACACCATGTTTCCAGGAAAACAAGAAGGCTCCTGTGAAAACATTTCTATTTAATCCCTAAAATCAAAACATCTCCTCTCTCTCCTCATCTGAGGTCCTCTTAGTCCCCAGAGACGTGAAGTCCTGCTGAGAACAGAGATCACTGCCCCTGGCTGGGGAGGGAAGGACTCCGCAAGTGATGCTGCCAGCGGGTGGGAGGACCTGCTTTAGTTCCCGGCCGTCACTGATGAGTGAATTGATGTTTGCAAAGGTAGAGGGAAATGAGGTTGGGTGGGGGGCTTCCATCTCTCAGCAGAAAAAATCCAACTCCTCCATCCATGGCAGCCTCCTTCTACTCTGAATCACCCCCACCCCTTTTCTTCTTGACTGGGCCAATTCTGATTTCCCAGTGACCTATCTCTTCCCCTACTGCGGCCCCTCCTGTCTGATGCAGATAATAGTTTCCTCGATATGTTTCCCCGTGGTACTCTGCATAAGTCTGAGCAAACTCCAGGAGAGAGAGCAAAGGACAGAGAAGCCTGGCATGCTGCAGTCCATGGGGTCGCAAAGAGTTGGACATGACTGAGCGACGGAACAATAACCACGGTGCTTTGAACTTTTTGAAAAGGATGAGGCAAGCAAACACATGATGAAGGGGACAAGCGCATGAAAAAGGGGACAAGCGCTGTGAAGGGCAGGGTATTCAGCAGGCGCTCTCACGCCAGCAGGGGACAGCCAGCTCCTAGCATGCGGGTACCAAATGGACCGGTCCGTACACTGTCCCTACAGTCCACGTCCACGCGGCCGCTGTTCAGGAGCAGGCGGAGCAGAGTCAGGTTGCCCCTCCTCGCTGCCCAGAATGCCGCGTTGGCAAGCGGGGTTTCCTTCTGCAGAAGCAAAATGAAACAGAATCTTTAAAACTGACCTTCATTAATGTGACCACCGCTACGTAAACACGCGCTGCCATTCAAAATGGAGAGTTTCCAGATGTGTCTGATCATTGGAAAGAGTGTTCCTCCCGCAGCGGGTCATCGCTGTATACTTGGCTATGGGATGCAGGAAACCCGAGCCCTGGGGCTGTGGCAGAGCGCAGGGTTGTTGATTACACAGCACTGTTAATATACTCCATTTCCCACCAACGTCCTCGCTTTCCTGCCTCTGTGTCTTTGTTCAGTTTCCTTTTTGCTTGAAAGAATTTTTCCCCATCCTTCAAGGCCAAGGTTCTGCTTAACTGCTATTTCTTCCCTGCCATGTTCCCAAATGTCTCTTATCTCTAAGCGGAGGGAAATCGCTCCCAGTTCTGAGTTTACCAGCGTCTTTTCTGTGGCTCAGATGGTAAAGAATCCTCCTGCAATGTAGGAGACCTGGATTCAATCCCTGGGTCAGGAAGATCCCCTAGAGAAGGGAATGGCTACCCACTTCAGTATTCTTGCCTGGGAAAGTTCATGAACAGGGGAGCCTGGCGGGCTACAGTCCATGGGGTTGCAAAGAGATGGATATGACTGAGCAAGTGACTAACTTTCTGTGTCATCAATGCTTTCTACTCAATTTCAGCCGCCTGGGTAAACGCCTCGCTCGCTCTCTACCAAAGGTTCTTTGATTCAGCTGGAACTTGCCAGAGGTTTCTGTTGAGAACAAAGAACTCTGGGCATGAAATGTTGCTATGCGACCTCAGGTGGATCCTTCACTCCAGTGTGGGGTCATTTTAAAGTTGCTAAGTTAACCCTGAAACCATGACTATGGAAGGAACACAGGTGGAGAACAGTTCTCCAGAATCAAAGTGGCAGAGCTGACTGAAGCACCACCTCCTTCTCTAAAATGCATTGATTTGGATTTGCAGAGAAAAGTCCGTGGTGGGGGCAGAAGGATGGGCAGAACCAGTCAGCTCTGGGTTTCAAGTCTGGCTTTGGGCAATGGACTGGCCCTGATAAGTCCTGGTTTCCTCTTGCTTAGATGGAGATCACACGACATGCCCTGAAGTTTATGGTAAAAATTAAATGATGTAGGAGGCTCAAGATGAAGGGGATACATTAATATGTATACTTATAGCTGATTCATGCTGCTGTACAGCAGAAACTAACATATAACTGTAAAGCAACTATACTACCACTAAAAAATAGAAGTAAATTTAAAAAATGATGTAGGTTAACTGGCTAATACCGTATCTGGCATGTTATATGTGCTTAAAAACGCTAGTTTCCTTCCTTCTATCCACTTTCTTTACAAAGTTAGAACCAACAGGCAAAATTAAAATCAGAGTATTGCTACTAACGACGAATTCACAGGAAATTTTTTAGTATTCAAATTAACAAAAATATTTTTTTTTGGTGGGCTTAAAGCACTCCTCTCAGGGCTTCCTTGGTGGCTCAGATGGTAAAGAATCCTCCTGCAATGCAGGTAGACCTGGGTTTGATCCCTGGATCATGAAGATTCCCTGAAGAAGCAAAAGGCTACCCACTCCAGTATTCTTGCCTGGAGAATTTCCGTGGACAGAGGAGCCTGGTGGGGTAGAGCCCATGGAGTCACAAAGAGTCGGACATGACTGAGCAACTAACACTTTCTTTCTTCAAAGCACTCCTCTGAACCAGAGAGTCTTATATGCAATACATCTTCGAAGACTATTGATACGTTTTTACATACAGACCTAGTGAAAACTCAAAGTGAAAGTTGCTCATTCATGACCGACTCTTGCGACCTCATGAACTATACAGTCCATGGAATTCTCCAGGCCAGAATACTGGAGTGGGTAGCCTTTCCCTTCTCCAGAGGATCTTCCCAACCCAGGGATTGAACCCAGGTCTCCCACATTGTAGGTGGATTATTTACCAGCTGAGCCACAAGGGAAACCCAAGAATACTAGATTCCCTTCTCCAGCTGATCTTCCCAACCCAGGAATTGAACTGGGGTGTCCTGCATTGCCAGCAGATTCTTTACCAACTGAACTATGAGGGAAGCCCTAACAGTACCTAACTCACCATCAATAAGTTAAAAAGCAGACACCAACAGTTTCGGCTGCTCCGAGGAGCCAACACAGTGAAGTACAGGGGTGGCAGAGGGCTGGCAGCATCTGGGGTAGGAGGATTTAACTTGAGAAGCCCTTCAGCACGTACCCAACTTAGCGTTCCTGTGCATTCTTGGATGAGAGTGTGGCGAAGCAGGGAGTGATAAGCAGATTACAAACATACTTGCAATGCTTTTTTGGCTCTGTTAGGAGGGAAGAAAATTCACCTTAAATTGCAGGTGAACCCTTTGCTTCCCCTGAAGGTGTAAACTGTACTGTCCCAGTTTGCACACCCAGTGTCTGTGGCTTTTACACCAGGCTGGGCCTGATGTTACAGCTGTGACTACGATAAGCCATGGCAGGCTGGTTTGACTTGTATATAAACCATGAAACAATGCCCCTTTGACAAGAGACACTGCACGAGGCCAGGACGAAGTATGGGAGGGTGAATCAGGAAGATAATTTAATATGCACCACGGAAACAGCTCTGCTGGCTTTTCCGGAAACATGAGAACTTGAGATAAATAAACTTTAAATCATTTTCGGTGATTCTGTTTCAACTTTAACCCCAAATGCCTTTCAAAAACCATCTGTAAACCACAAGCTTCTATTGTCATAACAAGCTCTCCGGCCAGGAGCCTCTCCTGCCTTTAGAATGGCCTCAGGGAGTCCTCTCCTTTTCACAGACTAGACATCCCCGTTTTGTAGAAGGTTCCAGAAACTGAGCTTTGGGAAAAGGTTTAAATCTTTCATTTTCCCTCAAGGGCTTGATTTACTGGCAGGTGGAGGCATGAAAAAGTTGTTGATTTGGGGTAAGAGAGGGCCGAGTTCAAGTCCTAACCCTGCTGCATCCCTGTTCTGTGACCTTGGGGAGGTTATTTAAGTTCTCTCTGCCCCAGGAAAGTGAGAATAATATTAACAGTGCTAGTGTAGGCAATATCCTTGGGGGATTGGTTCCAGGACTGCCTGTGGATACCAAAATCTGTGGATGCTCAAGTCTCTTATATAAATTGGCACAGTAGTTACATATAAACTATTTGCATATAACCTACACATATCATCTCATATACTTTAAATCACCTGTGGGTTACTTACGATACCTTACACGACGTAAGTGCTAAGTAAATAGTTGCCAGTGCAGGACAAATTCAAGCTCTCTTGCTTGGAACGTTCTGAAATTTTCCAAATATTTTTGGTCTGTGGTTGAATCCACAGATGCAGAATCTGCAGACACAGAGGGTCAACTGTGCCTCTGTCACGGGTTGTTAGAGGATAAATGAGGTAATACGTGCAAATGTACTTCGAGAGTAAACATTCAAGAAATGTGATCTCTAAAAGCAGAGTCCTCCTACGCTTAGTTGCTCAGTCATGTCCGACTCTTCGTGACCTTATAGACTGTGGCTCACCAGGCTCAAGAATACTGGAGTGGGTTGCCATGCCCTCCTTCAGGGGATCTTCCCAACCCAGGGATCGAACCTGTGTCTCTTATGTTTCCTGTACTGGCAGGCGAGTTCTTTACCACTAGCGCCACCTGGGAAGCCCAAGCTATTTCTTACCAAATGCTTATTCCATACCACTGGCACATCCTCTGCAACACAGCTCAGTGAAGTGGGAACATTACTACCCTACTGCTCAGATGACATAGTGAGAACAAGGCAGGCTGCAGCCAAAAGGCAGTCTGGAGCTCGAGGCTAGGCTTTCAGCCATCCCCCTGCCTGCCTCCTGCAGAAGTCTCCTCCTGAGACAGCAAGAAACAGGCAGTGGCCACCCCAATGACCACCTTCCTAACCTCATGCCAAGCTCCTCTTCTGCCAACAGAGAAAGTCCCCTGGCCTTCCTTTACAGACCACATTGCTTGGTAAACTTCCAAACTTCCTCTGGGCACAATATGCACATAATCCTAACATGTGGTTTATAAAGCGCAGCCCTTAAGCCTTGAAAGGAGCTGATGCATGTGAAAATGCCTCACACAAATCCTAAGGCACTTCACCAATCCTGTGATGACTATTTAACCTCTTTCTTGGTTTTTCGCGTCTCTGGCATCAGGCTATCAGTGTGATATGATGAGTTACAGCAAAGCCAACCTAAGCTGGGTAGTGCTCTGTGTCAGGCAGCGTGCTGAGCACTCTCATTGCTCTAACACTTTTAATTCCCAGGACAATCTCACAAGGTAGATGCTACTGTTCCCAGTTTTAGGATGAGGAAACTGAGGCACAGAAATGACTTACTCAAGGTCAGCCAGCTGGAAAGTAACAGAGCTAGGATTCAAACCTAAGTCTGTTTGGGTCCAGAGTCTGAGATCCTATATCTTATACCTTGTTAGAAAACCAGGGCACAACCTTCCACATAGGTCATCTTCTCTTCTCTTCCCCCAGCCCCCCTTTACTGCTAGAATTTTGGCTCACACATTGCTCATTAGCACACTACCAGAAATTAAATACAGGAAGGAAGGGGAGAGAAACACAGAAGGGAAGTTGTTACTTGTACAGAAATGGAATTTTGATTAAAAGCTAAGAGGGGGTAGAGATCCCAACTATTGGCTTAAAAACTGGTTGAGAATCATGTGGATTTTAAGCGTGTATAATTAATTTAATCAAGAGAACACTGGCTTTGTTCAATGATGAATTTCTCTGGTGTTAGAAGCCAGATTAAACGAGGAGATAAGAAGGGTGGAGAGACCATGTGCAGAAGGAGGTTTCTGAGATCTTACCATTTCACTTTGTGCTAAATGGCTAAAATTCACTGAGTCACTTAAAAAACATTAACTGAGCGTTAAACCTGTGTTGTAAGTATCATTACACTTCTGTAAATGACAGGAAACCACAGAGAAAAAGTAGGTAATTTAGGGGACTTCCGCAGGTGGGCCAGTGGTTAAAAATCCAACTTGCAATGCAGGGGAAGTTGGTTCAATCTCCGGTTGGGGAATTAAGATCCCACATGCCAAGGAGCAACTAAGCCTGTACACTGCACCTACTGAGCCCACGTGCCACAACTAAAGAGTCCGTGTGTCACAACGAAAGATTCCCGTATGACACAACTGAGACCCGAGGCAGCCAAATAAATAAAATAATAAAAATCACTGTGGTTTTTCCAAAAAGCTAAACATCTGACAAAAAAAAATAAGTGATTTTTCTACTCAGGCATTCTGCCATAGAGGTAGTAGCCCTGTATAACACAGGTGTCTCCAAACTCAGAACTGCAGACTATGTTTAAAGTCTGTTTAACACATGTATGTTCAGCAGAGGCCAATTGATAGAGTAGAAAGTACTTCAGCTGTTTTCTGAAATGAGGCTATTTAGAAGAATACAGTGACTGCTAACAGGTACACAGTTTCTTGTGGGGTTGATTAAAATATTCTAAAATAGATTGTACTCATGGTTGCACAACTCTGAATATGCTAGAAAAAAAAGCCACCAGAATGGACAGTTTAACTGGGTGTGTTATATGGTATGTGACCTGTATTTCAATAAAGCTGTCAAAAAAATAAATGCATGGTTTTGTCAATTTATTTTCCTGTGGCTCATCCAAGTAATTTCAGATGATTGATGAACTGGAGTTGATTCTGAGAAAACTTACATACTTTCAGAACAAGGGTCAAAAGTATAAGTTCCTGTATGTCTGGCCAAGGCATGAGCAATTTCCGCCACCAATATGGAACCCGGCATTCAGGGCTTCCCTGGTGACTCAGTGGTAAAGAACCTGCCTGCCAATGCAGGAGACATAAGAGATGCCGGTTCGATCCCTGGGTTAGGAAGATCCCCTGGAGGAGGAAATTGACAACCCACTCCAGTATTCTTGCCTGGGAAATTCCATGGATGGAGGAACCTGGCAAGCTACAGTCCATGGGGTTGCAGAGCCGAACACAACTCAGTGACTAAACAGCAAATCCTCTCCATTAAGACATGATCAAGAAAGACCCAGGTATTACTCTTTATCTGGTGATCTCTCCTCTGGAATAGTGACTCCCCCTCACTGGGTTAGGGTCTAACTTACAAATTGTGCTGGACTTCTGGCAACCTCAGCCCAGAAGAATAAATCCTGAGTAGCTGAAATAGCTGTTATAAAGACAAAAGAAAAGCTATGACCAACCTGCTGCTGCTGCTAAGGTGCTTCAGTCATGTCTGACTCTGCGCGACCCCATAGACGGCAGCCCATCAGGCTCCCCCGTCCCTGGGATTCTCCAGGCAAGAACACTGGAGTGGGTTGCCATTTCCTTCTCCAATGCGTGAAAGTGAAAAGTGAAAGTGAAGTCGCTCAGTCGTGTCCGACTCTTCGCGACCCCACGGACTGCAGCCCACCAGGCTCCACCATCCATGGGAACCTAGACAGCATATTAATAAGCAGAGACATTACTTTGCCACCAAAGGTCCATCTAATCAAAGCTATGGTTTTTCTAGTAGTCATGTATGGATGTGAGAGTTGGACTATAAGGAAAGCTGAGCACCGAAGAATTGATGCTTTTGAACTGTAGTGTTTAAGACTTTTGAGAGGCCCTTGGACTACAAGGAGATCCAACCAGTCAATCCTAAAGGAAATCAGTCCTGAATATTCATTGAAAGTTCTGATGCTGAAGCTGAAACTCCAATGCGTTGTCCACCTGATGGGAAGAGCCGACTCATTTGAAAAGACCCTGATGCTGGGAAAGATTAAAAGCAGGAGGAGAAGGGGACAACAGAGGATAAGATGGTTGGATGGTATCACCGACTCCATGGACGTGAGTTTGAGCAAGTTCCGGGAGTTGGTGATGGACAGGAAAGCCTGGCATGCTGCAGTCTATGGGGTTATAAAAAGTCGGACGTGACTGAGCGACTGAACTGAAAGACAAAAGTCAATCTACTGAAATCTATGAGTTTTCTTCCACAAAAAAGACTCAGACCTGTAATCTGAGTTCTCTTTACTTTAAAAACAATTCCAGCAAACATGTATGTCTTTTCCCAACCAGAACAAACTAGCAGTTGCCTTTTCTAATGAGTCAGATCTTCAGATGAGATGGCCAAAGCTGATAAGAAGAGCTAACTCATTAGAAAAAACTCTGATGCTGGGCAAGATTGAAGGCAGGAGAAGGAGGCAACAGAGGATGAGATGGTTGCATGGCATCACAGATTCAATGGACATGAGTGAGCAAACTCCGGGAGATGGTGAAGGACAGGGAAACCTGGCATGCGGCAGTCAATGGGGTCGCAAAGAGTTGGACAGGACTGAGCAACTGAACAACAACAAAACGTTGACATTTACTGAAGGCAAAGCGCTACCAGCGAGAAGAGACTGTTGACAACATAACGGGGAAAGGATGAAGCGAGCGTCCTGGAGGCTCAGAAACTAACAGTCCTACAAGTGGTGACTCTGAGTCACGAGAAGAAGCTAAACTGTGGTTTCTAAAGCCCTGTTTATCCACCCACAGATTCAGCCAACAGCTGAGTCTTTTCAATGCAGACCTTGGAAACAAAGGGTCTAGGGCCTCCAAGCCTTTCAGCCACCTACGAAAATGAAACAATGGCTCCAAAATCAGAGTCAATGAAAACATCATTCAATATCTACAAAATGCTAAATGTCAATTGCTAAAACTGATATTCACAAAATATTGCTGACACAATATAATCTGCAGGTCTGTTTTTCCCACTATACAAGAACTACTGAACTGCAGAAAAATCATGGGCAAATGTGGAGAAGGAAATGGCAACCCACTCCAGTAATCCTGCCTGGAGAATCCCAGGGGCAGAGCAGCCTGCTGGGCTGCCGTCTATGGGGTTGGACATGACAGAAGCGACTGAGCAGCAGCAGCAGCATGGGCAATTGTAAATTAAAGCTTTCTTTTGTTTAGACACTCATTCATGTCTGACTCTTCTACGACCGCAGGGACTGTCGCCCGCCAGGCTCCTCTGTCCATGGGATTTCCCAGGCAAGAATATTGGAGTGGGTTGCCATTTCCTTCTTCAGGGTATCTTCCCAACCCAGGGATTGAACCTGTGTCTCCTACACTGGCAAATGGATTCTTTACCACTGAGCCACCAGAGAAGTCTAAATTTAAAGATTCAGTTCAGTTCAGTTCAGTTCAGTTGCTCAGTCGTGTCCGACTCTCCGCGACCCCATGAATCACAGCACGCCAGGCCTCCCTGTCCATCACCAACTCCTGGAGTTCACTCAAACTCATGTCCATCGAGTCAGTGATGCCATCCAGCCATCTCATTCTCTGTCGTCCCCTTCTCCTCCCGCCCCCAACCTTTCCCAGCATCAGAGTCTTTTCCAGTGAGTCAATTCGTCGCATGAGGTGGCCAAAGTATTGCAGTTTCAGCTTCAGCATCAGTCCTTCCAATGAACACCCAGGATTGATCTCCTTTAGAATGGACTGGTTGCTAAATAATTCTAAAAGCAATATTATAAAAACCCTTCCAAAAATGTACAATAAAAGTGGTTGTGGGATCTTAGTTTCCCAACCAGGGATTGAACCTGGACCCCAGGCACTGAAAGTACTGAGTCCTAACCACAGGACTTACCAGAGAATTCCCAAAAGCGCTATTTTTTTTAAGATTCTTTTTTTTTTTTTTGTGGACCATTTTTTTGAAGTCTTTATTGTATTTGTTACAATACTGCTTCTGTTTTATGTCTTGTATTTTTGGCCAAGAAGCATGTGGAATCTCATAGCTCCTCAACCAGGGATCAAGTCCACACACCCTGTGTTGGAAGGGGAAGTCTTAACCACTAGAGCACCAGGGACGTCCTGTATTTTTATCATGGGCTGTGGGCACACTCTGGCACTAGTGGAAAAGCTGTCAGTGCAGGAGACATAAGAGACACGGGTTTGATCCCTGAGTTGGGAAAATCCCCTGGAGGAGGAAATGGCAACCCACTCCAGTACTCTTGCCTGGAAAATCCCATGAACAGAGGAGCCTGGTCATACAGTCTATGGGGTCGCAGAGACTGAGCAACTAAACAACATGATATTAGCTGGGGCTAGTACACGGTTAGTCACCCAGCCTGAGACTCTCCCCCGCTGACCCTCAAAGCTTCTCTCTGTGCCTTTTAGAACTCCTCTACTTTCTAAAAAATCAACCGTCTTTCTCCTTCACCCAGCACCAAGCTTCCTGTCTCCCTAGGTGGGGTGCGGGGGAGGGGAGTGTGGGGAGGGGGTGCTGAACCTGCTCCCATAGCAGCCCCAGGATGAGGAATGGGGTTGGACCTTCCTCACCTGGCTTCCAGACACCCCCTCTCAGCAGGTGTACACATCTCTGCTGCTTCAAGACCCAGGCCATCCCACCTTCTCATCTTCTGCCTCACCTCAACGTAGCTGTGGCCTCCGGATCGTTCTCCCTTCTTCACTGAAACTGTTGGCACCTGCCCTCCTGCCCACCCCAAATTCTGAGCTCATCCTGGCCTTCGGTTTACAAAATATCAGTGTCTCTGCTCTCCCACCTCTGAGCACTTCAGCACTCAGCTCGACCATCCTCTCCACGCACAAGCCTTCTCAGCACTCCCTTCGGCCATCTTAAAACACTTCTGTACTGAGATGCTTTGCTCAGTCGGTAAAAAAATCTGCCTGCAATGCAAGAGACCCCAGTTTGATCCTGGTTGGGCAATATTCCCTGGAGAAGGAAATGGCAACCCACTCCAGTATTCTTGCCTGGAAAATCCCGTGGACAGAGGAGCCTGGTGGGCTACAGTCCATGGGGTCACAAGAGTCAGACATGACTTACTTTAGTTTTAGAACTAATACTTTACATACTGGGCTGGCCAAAAAGTTCATTCAAGTTTTTCCATAACTGTGATGAAAAACCCAAATGAACTTTTTGGAAAACCCAATACCATAAAATTCATCTTTTTAGAAGGGAGTTTGGGGGAGAATGGATACATGTATATGTATGGCTAAGTCCCTTCACTGTTCACCTGAAACTATCACAACATTGTTAACTAGCTGCACCCCAATACAAAATAAAAAATGTTCAAAAGAAAAATAAACAAATAGACTATGAAAAAAAAAAACCCAAAACCCATCTTTTTAAAGCATATAATTCAGTGGTTTTTATTTTAATCTCAAGGTTTTACAGCCATCACCTTATCCCAGAATACTTTCATCAACTAGAAGAAACCTCGGAGAAGGCAATGGCACCCCACTCCAGTACTCTTGCCTGGAAAGTCCCATGGACAGAGGAGCCTGGTGGGCTGCAGTCCATGGGGTCGCTGAGGGTTGGACACAACTGCGCGACTTCACTTTCACTTTTCACTTTCATGCATTGGAGAAGGAAATGGCAACCCACTCCACTGCTCTTGCCTGGAGAATCCCAGGGATGGCGAAGCTTGGTGGGCTGCCGTCTATGGGGTGACACAGAGTCGGACATGACTGAAGTGACTTAGCTAGCAAGCAAGCAAGCAAGCAAGGAGAAACCTCATATCTATTAACAATCACTCTCCATTAGCCCCTTCTCCCCCAGCTCCTGGCAACCACTAATCTAGTTTCTGTCTCTATGGATTTGCCTATTCTGGACACTTGATATAAATGGGGTGGGGGGGGGGCTTCCCTAGTGGCCCAGATGGTAAAGGAACTGCCTGCAATGCAGGTGTCACCAGATTCGAACCCTGGGTCATGAAGATCCCCTGGAGAAAGGAATGGCAACCCACTCCAGTATTCTTACCTAGAGAATTCCATGAACAGAGAAGCATGGTGGGCTACAGTCCATGGGGTTGCAAAAGAGTCGGACAGGACTGAGTGACTAACACCATATAAATGGAACCCTGTAACATGGAGCCTTTTGTGTCTGGCGTTTTCCACTTACCATAACGTTTTCAAGGTCCATCCCCATTGCTGCACGTATGAGAGATTCATTCCTTTTGCTGGCTGAATGATCCATCACATGGATACACCATGTCATGGTCTGAATCTTTGTGTCCTCTCCTCTCTGAATTCGTATATTGAAGTCCTAACCTCCCAATGTGATGTCTGGAGGTAATTAGGTTTAGATTAGGCCATGAGGGTGGAGCCCCCTTGGTGGGGTTCAGTTCAGTCACTCAGTCGTGTCCGACTCTTTGCGACCCCATGAATCACAGCACACCAGGCCTCCCTGTCTATCAACAACTCCCAGAGTTCACTCAAACTCACGTCCATCAAGCCAGTGAGGCCATCCAGCCATCTCATTCTTTGTCGTCCCCATCTCCTCCTGCCCCCAATCCCTCCCAGCATCAGTCTTTTCCAGTGAGTCAACTCGTCGCATGAGGTGGCCGAAGTATTGGAGTTTCAGCTTTAGCATCAGTCCTTCCAAAGAACACCCAGGACTGATCTACGTTAGAATGGACTGGTTGGATCTCCGTGCACTCCAAGGGACTCTCAAGAGTCTTCTCCAACACCACAGGTCAAAAGCATCAATTCTTTGGCGATCAGCTTTCTTCACAGTCCAACTCTCACATCCATACATGACCATGGGAAAAACCATAGCCTTGACTAGACGGACTTTGGTTGGCTAAGTAATGTCTCTGCTTTTTAATATGCTATCTTGGTTGGTCATAACTTTCCTTCCAAGGAGTAAGCGTCTTTTAATTTCATGACTGCAATCAGCATCCGCAGTGATTTTGGAGCCCAAAAATATAAAGTCTGACACTGTTTCCACTGTTTTTCCATCTATTTCCCATGAAGTGACGGGACCAGATGCCATGATCTTAGTTTTCTGAATGTTGAGCTTCAAGCCAACCTTTTCACTCTCCTCTTTTTTTTTTTCACTTTCATCAAGACGCTTTTTAGTTCCTCTTCACTTTCTGCTATAAGGGTGGTGTTAGTGCCTTTACAAAGAAAGAAAGACATTGGAGCTCATTGTCTCTCTCATCTGAGGATACAGTCAGAAAGTAGCTGCTTGCAAGCCAGGAAGTAGGCTCTCACCAGAAACTAAAACTGTCAGCAGCTTGTTCTTGGGCTTCCCGGTCTCCACCACGGTGAGATATAAATTCCTGACATATGTTTTCATTTCTCCTGCATATACACCTAGAAGCAGAATTGTTGGGTCATATGGCAACGGTTAATTTTTTTGAAGAATGACCAGACTGTTCTCTATTATTGCTGTATCATTTTACATTCCTACAAGTAATGTAGAAGGGTTCCAATTTCATTGTTGTTGTTTTCAATTTCTCCACATTCTTCTTTTTGTTGTTGTTTTCAATTGCCCCAGATTCTTGCCAATGTTTGTCATTGTCTGTCTTGTTGACTGTAATCATCCTAAAGGGTGTAACTGTGGTGTCTCACTGCAGTTTTGATTTGCATTTCCTGATGGCTACTGATTTAAATATCCTTTCAGTGGCTTATTGACCATTTGTATATTTCTTTGGAAGAAACTTCTATTCAGATCCTTTGCCCATTTCAAAACTGGGTTGTCTGTTTACTGTTGAAATGTCTATTATCATTTAAAGATGATCAGGACTTCCCTGGCAGTCCATGCTTTTGTTGAGGGCTCAGGTTCAATCCTTGCTGGTAAAGAATTCACCTGCAACGCAGGAGACACCAGTTGGATTCCTGGGTCGGGAAGATCCCCTGGAGAAGGGATAGGCTACCTACTCCAGTATTCTTGGACTTTCCTGGTGGCTCAGCTGGTAAAGAATCTGCCTGCAATGCAGGAGACCTGGGTTTGATCCCTGGGTTGGAATGATCCCCTGGAGAAGGGAACGGCTACCTACTCCGGTATTCTGGCTGAGAATTCCATGGACTGAATAGTCCAAGGGATCACAAGGAGTCAAACATGACTGAGTGACTTTCACTTCCAGGGGAACTAAGATCCTCCAAGCTGTGTGGTGCAACCAAAAATAATAATAATTAAAAAATAAAGATGTTCAAGTCTCTACCATTTTAAAGCAAACAAACTCTTGGCCAAGTCTGGATTCCCACCGCAGTCACTGTTTCCAATTTTTTGAAAGAGTTTTCTCCACTTGTGGTTTCCACCCACTCTCTTTTCAAGCTGTTACAGTCTGGCTTTTGAACACAACACTGCATTGAAACTGTTCTCAACAAGGTCACCAGAGTCTGTTCTGTTACTAAGTTCAACGGGCACTTTTTGATTCTTAGCTTGTTTGATTTCTCTGAGGTATTTAATTCTGCGTCCCTCTTCGCCTTTATTGAAGGGCTAGAGATTCTTGGCTTAATGACTACACATGCTTCTGATTTTTCTCATACATTTCTGTCTGCCACGCCCTCCTCCCCCCTCCATTTTCTCAATGGGTTTCTCTTATTCTGCTCATTCTTAAGTCCTGAGGTTCTTTAAGAATTTGTTCTCAGTCCTCTAATGTATTACCTTTACATGATCTCACTGGGCAGCCACATTCATTCCCATGGGTTCAACGACCATTTAACACTGCTCACTCTTAAATGTCATCTCTGTTTCCTGCCTAGACTACCCTCCTGGGCTCCCAGTTTGCACATCTGTCTAACTAACATCTCTACTTGGACTCACTCCATCCTGAAACTTTACATGTACCACACCAAACATTTTATCTTTATCTCTCTGCCCTTCCCTAACCCAGTGAATAACATCAATCACTGAATTCTGCTGATTAACAATGTTTAAGTCACTCAACGTTTGTCTGTTTTCTTCCATTCTCAAAATCTGTGCCCTAGTCTGGTACCATTTAACAGGATGTCCCCAACATAGTCTTGACTGGTCTCCCAGCTCCGTTCTATTCTTTGAACTGTTGCTATTGTTTAGTCACTAAGTCATGTCCTACTCTTTTGTGATCCCTTGGACCATAGCCAGCCAGGCTCCTCTATCCATGGGATTTCCCAGGCAAGAATACTGGAGTGGGTTGCCATTTCCTTCTCCAGGGTGTCTCTTGCACTGCAGGTGGATTCTTGACTACTGAGCCACCTGGGAAACCCAACTCCAAATTGCAGCCAGAGATCTTTCTGACATGCAAATCTCACCGTGTCATTCCCCTGCTTAAATAAGCTATTTTAAGAGTTGGGATCACACTTGCTATGGAGCGAAACTCACCAGGGTTTCAGTCTGAACACCATTCGCTCACTGGCTGCACGGTTGTGGGAAGAGTTACTTAACTTCTCCATGTTTTAGTTTCCTTACTTAGAAAAGGTGGTGGTGATGGTGGTGGGGGGTGGGGGCAAAGTACCTTCTCGTGGTTCCTCCGGAAGATTCAGAACTTGAACCGTGGAGCCCCTGGATCAGAATCGGGCACATTTTATGTGCTCAGTACATTTTAACTAATACATTTTTAAAAACATCTTCAATACAGGCAAATCAATGAACCTCGTTTTCCCGAAATGAACCCGAAAATGCGGGGGTTAAATAAATGACTTTAATAAACTCGCTCTGCGCTGGTCCCTCAGCTCCAGAGTCGAAAAAGTATTCCGGGAGGAAGCAGCAGTGGGGCGGCTGGCGTTCGGGAACACGGATGCAGGAATCGGTGCCGCAGCCCGGGTCCCCGCGAGGAGCGCCGACCCAGGGCTCCTTCCCCGCCCCCGCCCGCCCGTTACCCCGGCGACAGTCCCCGCCGCCCGGCGCCCCGCGGCCCGGCTCACCCACCTGCACCCAGAAGTGCGCAAAGCCTTTCCCGCAGAGCCCGCGCCCCCAGATCACAAACCACAGGGGCAGCCCTGCCCGGCCGCTCCCTCCCGGGCCCCGCAGCCCACCCCATCCTGCGGGCCCGCGGCGGCGCCGGGCGGACGGAGGGTGCCGGCCCCGCCGCTGCAGGTCGGCCGCCCGCCCGGCGCGTCCTCCGGCAGGCGCGGCGCTCACCTTGAACGACATCTTGCACATGTCCGCGGCCGCCCCGCCGGGCCCCGCGCGCTTCCGGCCCGGACGCCTGCACGGCCCTGCCTCCCTCCCTCTCCCGCCGCCTTCCGCAGAGGGCGGCCTCCGCGGCGCCGCGCGCTCCCGCCGCTGCAGACCCGGCCGGGCCGGGATGGGGAGGAGGGGGAGGAGGAGGAGGGGGAGGGGAGGAGGAGGAGGGGAGGAGGGGGGGAGGGGAGGAGGGGGAGGAGGGGGAGGAGGGGTAGGAGGAGGGACGGAGGAGGGAGAGGGAGGGGGCATCCCTCGGACGACCCTCCCCCATCCCCCTACCCTCCCATCCCCGCCCCACCCGCACCCCCGCACCTGCCACACAAACACTCCCAGCTCCGCTCGCACTGTGCACACACTACACACACACACACACACACACACACACGAGGTTCATGCACGCACCGCTGCACACTCACAACCTCACACCACTCTGCACATATCCAGATTCACTCTCTCACACTCCAAACTGAACACCCCACTCTGTGCACACTCTCCAGCCTCCACACACACACACAACCCTAGCCACGTTTTCAACCCTAGCTGGAAACCCAGCTCTGCTTTTAACCTACTTGATAATTCACGACAAAGCTGATTTAAGCTAACGGTGCCGTTCATACACAAGAGAAACAAGCATATCAATGTTTCCAAAGTTGTGTAAGAAATTTTCTGTTGTAGTTCAATGTGCTGACATGCTTATATATACTACGTTATGAAAGTGTTTCGTATGCACTAAAAACCCAATAATTTAAAATTTTGGTTCAGGAGGAAAAAAACCCACACCCACACCCCTCATGTACACACCCTCTCTCCCATGCACACACTCCATGCACATCCACAATTCTGCCTCACACACACACACACCCTCTGCACACACTGCAGTCTCTACACAGCCTCTACATTCCACACACACAGGTTCACAATCAATACATAGATCCACACACACCCATGTATACACACTACACACACACACAGCCTCCAGTAGGGCACAGTCTGCATCAAATGACTCTCAGCCTTCATTACAGCACAAATATGATGATGATGGAAATGAAACATGAGAAAAAAACTTCACCCATCATCTCACAACTCTTTCAAATGGCTAGTTTCTGTCCTTCTAGGTTTTCTTTTTCTTCTTTTTCTTTTCTAAGAATCTGAGTTTTGTTCCTCTTGCAGAAAAGAGCTGGGAAAAAAGCCTTTGATTGAATGAGTGATAAATGGTATTTTCCTTTCTGACGGTGAAGGGCACAATTTGAAATAAACACATATTCCTCCACTTTTTTATCACATAGTCAGCTCCTCCTCTTGACCTTTCCTGCACACCCACAGTATGTATGGCAGGCATTGTCCACTCCCTCATACAAACTGCTGGCTGATTGCCCAGGACTGAGTTGAGGGAAATAAAAGTGGGAGAGCCATATTTCTTAAAAATTAAAAATATATTATTTTTAAAGTATAAAAAGCAGTAATAGCCTTTCTAGAAAATCTGAATGCTAAAGTAAAAGTGGACATCTCACACCCTCCTACTACAGGAATACACTCATTCTCCCTGTCATCTCTGTTTGAGCCTCTTCCTTTTCCTCAAATAAATTTGTAATGAATTTTTAATTTAAAAGTTAAAAAATACAACTTCAAGTTGAAGTTCATAAAGGACATAAAATGTTTATCTTGTGTAAATACGGTGGATACATTGTACTACTTTGTGTTTAAAACAATTTTAAGAAAAAGTGTTCCAGAATTTGATAGGAACTTCTAATTTTTTAAATCAAGAAAGAGGGACTTCCCTGGTGGTCCTGTGGTTAAGACGTTGCACTTCCACTGAAGGGGTCCTGGATTCAATCCCTAGTCAGAGAACTAAGATCTGGCATGCCATGTAGTGTGGCCAAGAATAATAACATAAAAAAATATCAAGGATGATGCAAAACTTTTACCCTGCATTTGGTATCTATGGATGAGATAGTTTTGATGTTGATGAGATAGTTTTGACATGACATTACTATATAAGATCAAGCATTGGAAGTTGTGTTTTATTAACAGTTTTGATAAAAAGAGAGAATGAAAAGAAGTAATATTTTGAGTGCTATAGAGTACTTTGAGTGCTAAGGTGCTTCCTTTATAAGAATGCTATGAGATGTGTGTTATGCTGATTCCATAGTTCGAAAAACTAAGGTTCTGAAAGATGAAGTCATCTGCTCATGAGAGATCAGACTAGAACTTGAAGTCTTTCTGACTCCAAAGCCTATTTCCTTTCCACAACTGCACTTGCCACTCAGAGTTGTTTTGAGCATCATCTCTGGCCAGGCTGCTGATGAAATTCTTGTCAAAGTCACAGGAAAGAATGTGCCTGTACACCCTCTGGCACGCCTGGCTCAGTTCATCTTCATGAAGAAGCCTCCAAACAGAGCAAAACTCTCCTACTCATGGCCAGGCACCTCCTTCTAAAACTGCCTGCTCCAAAACTTAGCAGGGACCCACCAGCCCTCACACAGGAACTTGAACTCTTGTGGCCCCAACCCCATATTCTAAAACTTTCTCTTCCCCCACCAGAAGGGCTCCACACTTGTCAGAGGATTCTCCTTGTTACCACCCTCACTCCCAGCCCCATAGCTTTCATGTCTCCCCTTTTGGTCTGCCCTAACCCCAGTCCTGACCTAGCAGGGTTACTCACAGGTCAAGCCCTTTCCTGAACTCTGCCCCTCAGCCATCCCTCTCCCAACTTTGCTAGGCTCCTTCTGTAATCCCACTCTGCACCACATCCCTTAGCCTGTGATCTGTATTTCTCTAGACCTTGCTTCTACTTCTGACTCCTCCAGCGGAATTTTAAATCTTCAAAGCCAGACTCTGAGTCTTATGTCTTTTCTCTTCTTCAAGGGCTAGTTTCAGCTAGAGATACAGTAGGTGGTCAAAATGTATTAATCATTGATTGAATAGATTCAGGAATTGTGTTCTTTATATCTATACTGTTAGAAAACCCACCATTCCTCCACAGACACCCACAACACAGAAGCATCTGTGTTCATTTCAAATGAGGCCATATTTGTTATCACTGCGGTTTACACGAGCACAGACTGAAATGTGTTTGTTCTCGATTTTGCACTGTCCCAGTTTATGCTGCAGCAGGACTTGCTCTAGACAGTACTGTGAAGTGGGTCAGACTGGTTTACTGAGACTTCTCCCTCTTTTTGTAATATATGTTAGGCTGGTTAATGTCAACTGGTAAGACATTGTGTCTGTTTTATCATTTAGTGCTTTTCTTGTTGAGCATTCATATTAAAAAATTAATGTATCTTAATGCTCAACAAGAAAGGCACTTAATGACAAAATAGACAGAGTGACTTATCGGTTGACATTAACCAGCCTCCATCATTGGACTCCCCCAGTGCTGGCATGGTGGTCTTGTGAGTGATGCAGCCATGCTGGGAGGGATAAAGGTCAGTGAATGGGCCCTAGAGCAGGGGCTCCCACTTACCAAGCCTGATCTAGCTACTGTGGCCACTACATGGCCAATAACAGACCTCAATACTGAGTGACCAATATGCCGTCATCCCTGGAGGAGGTAACCTGGTCATTTGGTGGCAAATTGACTCTATTGGATACATTTCATCCTAGAAAACCAATGATTTCTTTTGCCAGGAGTAGACACATTCCAGGTGTGGGTTTGTCATTCCTGCCTGTGGGGCGTCGGCCAGCACTGCTATTTGGGAGCTCGTGGAGTGTTTGTTGGATTAGTGGACTGACACAGAATCCAGAATAATGTTATGTCAAACCCACTTTATAGCAAAAGAGGTGCACTTATAGACTGAAGACCGTGGCATTCGTATTATCCAAAGCTGACAATCACTTGAGTGTTGGGGTTGCATAGCTGAAGCACTAATTTGGAGATGATATTTTATGAGCATAGGGTACTGTCTTCTAGGACACAATATACAGTTTAAGTCAAAGAGCTGTCTGTGGCGCTGTGTCCCATGGGAAGAATACGCAGGGCTGCAGACCACGGGGTGCGAGCAGAGTGGCCCCACTTACCATGACTCTCAGTGACCCACTTGTGTTTCCTGTCCCAGCAACTCTAGGCTCAGCCATTTTGCAAGTACTATTTTCCAAAAGGGAAAACACGTCCACCAGTGGGCGTAATAATAGTTCCATTGAGCTATAACATATGGCCATGGCCTGGGTACTTTAGGTTCTTTGTTTCCAGGAGTAGCAGGGGAGAAGTGGAGTCACCGTCTTGGCAAGTATAGTTGGCCCTGGTCATAAGGAGGAAGGGGGGCTGCTGTGGAGCAGAGGGAGCAGGGGGAGTTCTTATGGAACCCAGGTGCTTTACTTGGTACCTCTTGACCACAGTTGATATTAAATGGACCGTGGATGAAACTCTAGCCTGAGAAGCACATGGTGACCAGGGCTTGCACTCCTCAGGGACGAGGACCTGGGTCATTCCACCAGGTAAGATGGGCAGATATGCTGGCTGAGAAAGAGGAAACTCTGGAACAGATACTTGAGGAGTGGAAAAGCATTTATTGTGGTCCTGAGACCAGAGGCAGTAGCCGGGGCTGTGATGTGTCACCCCAGTTATTCAAGTGCTGTTGGCAGATAACTCTGAGCTGCTTGCCCCTTGGGACTGCCTCAACTGCAGAGTCACCTTGCCAAGGTCATGCTGTCTTTTCGGGGCCCACATCTCATGACATTGACATGGGACTTTAAAGACCCAAGCTTCCTGCCCCTATTCAATGTTACTCTGACCCAGTGGACTAAGCACTGGGGTCGAAATACCAGCACGAGAGCCTTCATCCATTGGTCAGATGTCCAGATGTTTTCTGCAGTGTTTGATTTTTATTTGGATGTCTAGCATTTTTGTGCAACTCTATCAGCTGCCTCAATTTCCAACATTTGTTTGAAGAGTCTGGGTTAATAACTGGAAAGTACTCTATCACTGGGCTGGTAATCTGGCCCTTGGGAATAAGAGCAGCTATTATGGATGGGCCTGGCAGAGGTACATCCTTAGTGAATCTGCCTTAAGCATTCCACTGGAGCTTTGGAGTATCCATTTAAGAACTTTTTTTTTTTTTTAATGAACTGAGGATCCTGAATGCTAACCAGCTGAACTCTCAGTCCTTATATTTTATTACCAAGTTGTTAAACTCACAGGGGTAAAAGTGCAGCAGACACGTGCATACAGTCTAAATCATTAGCAAAGACGGGACCGGTTTCACTTAATGTTTAATTGAACCGAAACTGTTTAAGAGAAACCAAAAAAGCTGAGTTCAATCCTTAGGGAGGATGGCCTAGAAGACTTCCTTGCTATGGAAATTCTCTCACAGTCTCGCATGGGAGCAAGAGTGGACTTCAAGTTTAATTTTGTTTGTGGCGATAACAGATTGACTTTTGGAGCCCTTGTTTGGTAATGTAACGGTGTTGTTATTTAGTCACTAAGTTGTGTCTGATTCTTTTGCGACCCCATGGACTGTAGCCCACCAGGCTCTCTGTCCATGTGATTTCCCAGGCAAGAATACTGGAGTGTGTTGCCATTTCCTCCTCCAGGGGATCTTCCCGACCCAGGGATCGAACTGTGTCTTAAAAGTGGCAGGTTTCGAGTGTGGCAGGAGCCTCAAGTGAAGATGTTTTGATTGACCTCCTACAGCCTACAGGTAAGTCTAGGATTACACTGCAAGGCAGTGTTGGGTTACAGGAACTTCAGTGAGACTGAAAATTAGGCCATGAGCCATATGGTCACATTAAATCAGAAGTGGTATCTGCCTCAATCTCTTTGCAGTTCCCAAGAGAAGTCCAGATCCTAGCACACAGCAGGTTCTCACTGAGTATTTTTGAATGAACGAATGAACTCTCTCAGGTTATCTGAGGATCCACGAGCTTCTCAGACCTGAAACCAAAGCTTCTGATGTGCTTTTCTCTAATGAGACTTGGAGTCTGTGTTGATGAGTTTCTTCTCTTACTCAGGAATCTAAGGCATGTAGATACTAGCTTATAAGGGAGGCCATTGGGCGGGTAAAAAAAAAATTCCTATTTTTGCACCAGGGTTACTGCCTGGTAGAACAACCATCATGATTTTACTGAAAGCAGAACTACCCCACCCCATACCTCAAATCATCACTCATCCCAAAAATGGGGCTGGGATGTGCCTGAGGGACCTGAAAGTGATTGCTAAGGGGTTGTGACTCCATCTTTGTGTGGTTCCACGTGTGTTTTAAATTAACTGATACTCTTTATGTGTGCATGCACCCTCTGTGCGCACCTGCACATGCACACATAAGCACTGTAGAATTTTGAGTTGAATGAGAGACCTCATGCTCTACGGAACCACCATCCTCACTTCCCCAGAGGTGCAGCTTGGTGGAAGCTTAGGTCACTGACCACTGCTGGCTTTGATGACTTTTATGCAGGTATAGGATTCTCAGTTCCCCCAGAATGTGGGATGGGGCAGCAGAAGGAAACTTAAACGAAAGTACAAGGATGTATATGGAAAAATTTAAAGGATTTCATTGCAAAGAGAAATGTCAGCAGAAGCTCCCAGAAGAGCCATAATCGAACATGGTTTTTAGACAAAACAGTTCTGGTAACATCTGCCTTCAGTCTGGTGCTGGCATTCTGACCCCCTGGTGATGTGCCAGTCTCAGGATGGGATCCATGCCCTGACTTGTTCCACAGCAAGTGCTGTTAGAACTGGGGCTTAGGCCCCTCTGGCTCAATCCTGGGGCAGGCTAGGCTCATGGAGAGGCAGGGATCCAGGAGCTCCCTACAGAAAATGGAAAAGCCTGGGGGTGAGGGCAGTGTCCTGGAGGGTCTAGGGGCACAAAGTAGAGGGTAGGCAAGGCAGAACAGCTGACCAGAGGACCCTAAGGCAATGAGAGCTTCCACAGGATACCTGGCAGCCTTCTAGGGTGCTAGGGCTCTGGTGAGATGCCAAGTGCAGCAGCAGAGAGGGTCAGCAGGTAGAAACAGAAATTCAGTCTTTAAGAGCTGGTGTTTAAAGGCAGGAGTAAGAAAGCTTCCAGATTCTGAGTAATCAGAATCTGTGGCAGGCCTTGGGCCAGAAATTAAGACACCATGGGTCAAAGCTTGTTGCTGGAACTGGGTGGAAAAGAACAATAGCTGGCCTAATCGGAGGTGTGCTATGTGCTAGCATTGCTTTCAACCCTTAAGAAGGTCTTCATCCCACAGTCACCAATCTCTTGCCAGGGGTAAAAATTTTCAGATGAAGGAATTGAGACTTAAATAGCTTCAATAACTTGCCCAAAGTCAGGGAGTCACAGAAGCTAGCAGATGGGGGATCTAAGATTTAAATCCAAGTCTGGGACTCTGTGGGCTTAACTACTTCACTGCCCTACATGGTGAAAGCCTGGTCAGGGGAGCAAGGGCAAGGTGAAGGGAGAAGGATGGTGAACCCCAACTAGGGCCCCATCCAGCTCTGTCACAGACATGTTCACCCCTTATGCCCATTACTCTTCACCGTGTCCTTGTCCTCATTTAAAAAGTTGGGTTTTTTCCCCCAATGAGTGATCTGAAGCCTATAAAGACTAACCGGCTTGCTTACAATCACACAGGAAGGAGGGAGGTGATGGTGGTGGTGGTGGTTTAATTGCTAAATCATGTCAGACTCTTTTGTGACTCTATGGACTGTAGTCCACCAGGCTCCTCTGTCCATGGGATTTCCCAGGCCAGAATACTGGAGTGGGTTACGGATGATCTTCCCGACCGAGGGATGGAACACAGGTCTCCTGCCTTGCAGGAGGATTCTTTTACCACTGAGCCAACAGGGAAGCCCCACAAGAAGGAGGTCATCATCCAATTAATGGGACTAGGGCAGAGGTCAGAGCAAAACCCACAGCAAGACTGCCCTGAAGCTGAGGTTCTGTGGGGCAAAAAGAGACCTGCAGATAAATACCGTAGTATTTAGTGTACATTCAGCCTTCTTAATCTGGAATCTGAGTTAATAAATGTGTTCTAGGATAGAAAGCGATTTTGAAGACACATGACTTCAAGGAGTCTGATTTCCTGTACTAAGTGTAAGGAGTGGCTTTCACCTGATATAACCCAGTGATGCATTTATTCTTCCTAAGGAATGAGTCATGGGTTTTGTCCTTACATTGAGCTCAACACCTTCACCATCTCTCTTTGCTCAAAGACAGCTGAATCAGTCGGTGCTATTATGGAGTAAGTGAAAGCTAATTTTACCTTCAGCGTATGTGTCATTTCTTTTGAGTTCTCTAAATGTGGGTATAATTAATTACTCATACCAAGCCAAGAGAATTAGGCAGGTTATTTCATGCCCTTAAAAAAATAAAACTTGGTGAAACTCTGACTTTTTTATATTTGCTATATGTATTGTTTAGTGAATGGTGAAGATGTAACTTACTATCAGAGCATCATGGGACTAGAAACTGCCTATCAAGTCATTAGCAATCAATCAACAAATTTTTTTACCTACCCACTCTGGGTTCCACACTTTTCTAGGCCTGAGGCTGGAAGATAATTTGGAGAGATCATTTACACTAGTGCTTTTTAATGGCACCCCACTCCAGTACTCTTGCCTGGAAAATCCCATGGACAGAGGAGTCTGGTGGGCTGCAGTCCATGGGGCGCGAAGAGTCAGGCATGACTGAGCAGCTTCACTTTCACTTTTCCCTTTCGTGCATTGGAGAAGGAAATGGCAACCCACTCCAGTGTTCTTGCCTGGAGATTCCCAGGGACGGGGGAGCCTGGTGGGCTGCCGTCTATGGGGTTGCACAGAGTCGGACACGACTAAAGTGACTTAGCATCAGCAGCAGCAGTGCTTTTTAAGCAGTGAAGAAAGACGTTTTAAAAAATTCCAATCCACTGTTAACCAGCATTTTGTAATATACAATAAAACTGGGTTATGGGAAAAATGATCACATGGTTGGATGTCATGGCAATATCAGATAGCTAAAAATATTTATAAGCACTCAGTTTTTGTATTTTTCTCTTTGCAATGACGGTGTAGGGACTGGCAGGGTCCACAGACCACACTTTGATTAGCAGTGATTTAAATGAGGCATGACCGTTCTAAAACCATCTCAACAACTGAAAAAGTAGTTTTTGCTGCTTTTTCTTTCAGTTTTAAAATGCTTTTTGCTTACTGTGTTCTTGAATTTTCCAGTGCTTGATGAACTTATGAAAGAAACTCTTTTTCAAGGCAAACTACACTTTTCCTAGCTGAGAGATAAGGGAGAAATACTTCCTTCAGAGACCAACCTATGAAAGGTACATGAAGAAGGAAAGATGGAAACATAAAACACCAACCCAAGTTGAGGAAAAAAAAGAGTCCAAAGTCTCACAAACGGTAAAAAGCCTATTTTCAGGGGTAAACGATGACTTGCAAGATAGCTACTAACGGAGTCTCTGACTGTGTGGAATCACACAGATACAGAATGAAGAAATCTATTTTTATAGAATTGTCCTTTCTGGCATTCCTCTTGATGCCGTGGCAGATAGCATATTTACAAGAACTTTTTTTTTTAACTTGGAATGAAGTTAGCAGAGCATTTTGGCAAGAGCGAAAAACGGCATAAAATTCATGAGATCAAATTTTTCATTTCCCTAGATGCTTACCCAGGGGTAAAAAGCCAGGAAAAATATAAGTAGAGATAAACTTTGTCTTAAAGACATCAACTACTTAGAAAAAAAATTCTAAATGCAAAAGTCAGTTTCTAAAATCTGTTTCCCAGAAGTGTCTAGAAATAAAACTTCCTCACTCTAATTGGGAAGAGTATTCTATTGATATATTTTACTGTTAATGCTAACTCAAGGCATTTAAGAATAGAATGTGCATATTTATGAATAAAAAATGAGATTCTGGCTATTGCAGTTGTCTGCTATTGTGTAATAGACCACTCTTAGTCACTGGGATCTTCCTTGTAGCTCAGATGGTAAAGAAATCTGCCTGCAATGCAGGAGACCCAGGTTTGATCCCTGGGTCGGAAAAATCCTCTGGAGAAGGGAATGGCAATCCACTCCAGTGTTCTTGCCTGGAGAATCCCATGGACAGAGGAGCCTGGCGGGCCACAGTCCATGGGGTCGCAAAGAGTTGGACACGACTAAGCGACCAACACTACTAAAGCCAGTGGCTTAAAACAACTTTTCAATTGTTCATGATTCAGCGGCCTAGGCTGGAATCAGCTAGATGGGTCTGCTGGTCTCACCTTCTTGCAAGTGGCTTGAGATGATGCCTTGAATGGGGCTTTTAAGACCAAGTTGGCTTTACTCACAATGCTTAGCATGGTCTCACATATTCCAGGACCTCTCTATACATTCTTTCTCCAGCAGGGTGGTTGGTCTGTGTTCTAAGAAGAAGAATTCTAAGATGGCAAACACTTGTCAAGTTTCTGTTTGCTTTAAACTTGCTAATATCTCATTTACCAAAGCAAGTCATCGGACCAAACTCAGACTAAGGATGGGAAGGAACAACACAAGGGCAAAAGTTCTGAGAGATGTGATTCACTGGTTCACCAATGTAACAATAATAAAATTAAAAGAAAATTTTTTAACTAAATTGTGCTAAAATGTTATATAAATACATATTCTATTTTTTCTGAATAAGGCAGAATTATGATATTTGGAAATTAGAGTTGATATTCTAAAGATTGGAAGATGGCATCAGTATTTGTGAATACTCTTTGGGCTTCCCTGATGGCTCAGTGGGTAAAGGATCCGAATAGTAAAGAATCTGAATGCAGGAGATGTGGGTTCGATCCCTGCATTGGGAAGATCCCTTGAAGGAGGAAATGGCAACCCACTCCAGTATACTTGCCTGGAAAATTCCATGGACATAGGAGCTTGGCAGACTGCAGTCCATGAGGTTGCAAAGAGTCAGGCACAACTGAGCATGTGGCACACAGTTAATGGCATGAAGAGCTATAAAATTACACCAGATCACACCAACCAAACCAACTGATCAAGTCATACAAATTTATTGAGTACTTATTAAGTCATCACCACTCTGCAAGGTGGTGTAAGAGACACTTTTTCTTGCAGTCAGGGAACCTACAATGGAGCTGAATACAAGTAATATTTCATGTTGGAAACAGGGTAGGACAGAATATAGTCAGCTCCCAGGGCATTGGAGCCCTGAGCTTCCAGGTAGGAAAAGAGATAAAATGTGACGGGTCATGCAAAAGGTTTTTATGGATCACTTCTCCTCACTTTTTCATTGATTCAAAATCAATTAATAACCCCACCTAGAGGCAAGTAGGGTGGGAAATGTATTCCTGGGGCCAGCAGCCACTTTCCAGAACAATTTTACACTCTGGAAGGGGAGAACCAATCCTTGGTAGGCAGCTAGTCATTTCTATCTCCTCCATAGATTATATTAAGAGTTCCCACTACTTTTGGGTATTTCTTTTCCTCATCTCTTCATATTATTTGCATGCTATTGACTCTGTCCCTCTCTCATCTCCTCCCACCTCCTCAGGGTCACTCATGAAGTTATACTCATATTTTCTAGTCGATTTATAGACCTGGCTGTCTAACCAGTCACTCAGAATCATCTTTGGAATTTACTTCCATGAAGAGCTCACTGTATGAGATAAGGAAATAGTTTGTGAGTCCCATAAGCATCGTTTGGTACTCTATAATAAATCTACATTTAAAACATAGAGAAATGAGAAAGTTGAATCTACACTGACTTCTTAAAAAATAATGTGTTATATGATATTGTTGTAGGAAGGGTGACCCCTTCCAGGGCCAAACTGGGCTCTTGTCTAACACTCAGAAATAAATTGTCTGAGGAGACACATGTGCTGGCAAAGCAAGAGATTTTATTGGGAAAGGGCACCCAGGTGGAGAGCAGTAGGGTAAGGGAACCCAGGAGAACAGCTCTGCCACGTGGCTCGCAGTCTCGGGTTTTATGGTGATGGGATTAGTTTCTGGGTTGTCTTTAGCCAGTCATTCTGACTCAGGGTCCTTCCTGGTGGTGCATGCCTTGTTCAGCCAAGATGGTTGCCAGAGAGAAGGATTCTGGGAGGTGGTTGGACATGTGGTGTTTCCTTTTGACCTTTCCTGAACTCTTCTGGTTGGTGGTGGCTTATTAGTTCCGTGTTCCTTACCAGGACCTCCTGTAGTAAAACATCTCATGCAAATGGTTACTATGGTGCCTGGCCAGGGTGGGAGGTTTCAGTCAGTGTGCTTCCCCTAACAATATCACTTAATATGTGGAATCTAAAAAATGATACAAAAATTTATTTACAAGACAAATAGATTCACAGACATAGAAAACAAACTTATGGCTGTCAAAGGGGATAGTGGGGAACAGGAGAGAGTTAATTAGGAGTTTGGGATCAACATTTACACACTATTATATACCTAATAGGTTAGCAATAAGGACCTACTGTGTATCACAGGGAATTATACTCAATGTCTTATAATAACTTATAATGGAAAAGAATCTGAACTAGAATATATATATATATATATATATATATATATATATACATGTATAACCGAATCACTTTGCTGTACACTTGAAACTAACACAACATTGTAAATTAACTATACTTCAATTAAATAAAGAATTTATTCAGTCAACTAAAGAGGACTTTCCAGGTTTGATGCATGAGACAGGGTGCTCAGGGCTGGTGTACTGAGATGACCCTGAGGGATGGGCTGGGGAGGGAGGCGGGAGGGGAGTTCAGGATGGGGAACACATGTAAACCCATGGCTGATTCATGTCAATGGATGGCAAAAAAACACTACAATATTGTAAAGTAATTAGCCTCCGATTAAAATAAATAAGTTAATTTTTTTACAAAAGAGGACTTTCCTGGTGGTTCAGACGATAAAGCGTCTGCCTATAATGCGGGAGACTCTGGTTTGATCCCCGCGTTGGGAAGATCCCCTGAAGAAGGAAATGACAACCCACTCCAGTACTCTTGCCTGGAAAATCCCATGGATGGAGGAGACTGGAAGCCTACAGTCTATGGGGTCGCAAAGAGTCAGACACAACTGAGTGACTTCACTTTGACTTTCTTTCAATTAAATAAAGAAGTATTGAAATTAACACCCTCATTTGTTCTGTGAACTGCTCAGCACTAAGATGGTTATTAAAGAGCGTTAAGTGATAAGAGATTTCAGTGATTATATGGTTTACAAAATTACCTATTAACTCTATGTTCCAGCATTTAAGTAATATTAATTCAATCTGAATTTTGACAAGTATTTACCAATCTGCTGCTTGGTATAACTCACTTCTATAGAGATCTCAAAAGAGACAAAGAAAAAAAATCTTTGGGGCAGTCTCTGTTCAGAAAAGTGTTCCTATTTTATTGTGAACCAACACTCTATTGGATCTGTTGGACAAATTCTTACCAAAATGTATGTCTCTGATGTGAGGTGTTTTTGACATGGAAACAAACTGCAGTGTGGCTGAACATTGCCAGTTGGATACATTTTGTGGTCACAGAAATCATTCAACTGAGTTCAAATCCTTAAATTTAGGGTGGCACAAAAGGGAAAAATGAGAAAATGACTCAAGGGGATAATTTAGAGGCTGCTTTCTAATTTTCACTCAAAATCTCTGCTGGATAAATTACTTACCCTTCATGTCAAGAGAATGAAGGCTCCATTTCTTAAATTTCCACTATGCCTGAGCCAGATGGTCTAATTACTCATTACCTTATTTTCACTCATCCACAAAGTGAGAATAATGACTTCTGCCCACTTACCTTTCAGGGTGAGCTCTGGGCTGACAGGAAAAAATTTCATTGTTAAGAAAAGGTACTATTACCTAGGTACAGACTTTCTTTTACCCTACCCACACAGCTTCTAGTAACATACAGCTGGTGAGGAAAAAGGAATTCTCCTTAGTAACAAATGTATAAAATTACCTGCTCTGCCCAACTGCATATTTCATATAAAGGCCAAACTGGAGTGTGTGAAACAAGAGCTGGAGAGGAAATTCATGCAATTGGAATGTGAGTGCTTCATAGGGTCTTTGGCAGAGCTGACTACCAGGGAGTGCCCTAATGCACTGTACCAATGTCAAGATTCCAGCTGAAGCTGGGATCTGCTTGCAGTGAGCAGAAACACTGGATACTGAGAATTCCACTCGGTTTGGTGAACACTGGGGGTTCTGAGCTGAGATTATGAGCTAGACCCAGGCTACGTGCCAAGGGAGCATCACTACTTTACAAGAAGCCTTGAGATTAGGTGGAGAAGGAAATAGCAACTTACTCCAGTTTTCTTGCCTGGAGAATCCCATGGACAGAGGAGCCTGGCAGGCTACAGTCCATGGGGTCACAAGGAGTCAGACATGACTGAGCAACACGCACACACTAAATTAGGGGCCTAGGGCAGGAGGTTCACCATGAAAGGCAGTGGGGGTAAGATGGGCTGTAATCCCAGGCAGGCACAGGCTGTGTTCTGGACACCATTTCATGGTGATGAGGACTTGGTCAAGCCCTTAACTTTGAACTCTTATCTATAAATACGAGTGGGTGGTGTTCCATTTGTGTTTTCCAAAGCCCAGGGAACTAGGGGCAATTCTCAGTTTTCAAAATGACCAGTAGAAACCGGACCTTTGTTTAGCAACATAGAATAATGGATCCTTAGTCTTTCTCCACTTTGAGCTGGAATGTTTAAAGCTCAGTGTGGTCATGCTAATGACTTCATGCTAAGCCAAAGCCTATGTTGGCAGTTATATAGATCTTTGATAACATGGAACATATTTAGGAAATACAGGTAGTGATATTCTTTCAAAGCAGAAGGTCACAGGAAAAGTGTAATAAAAGGATATTCATATATACACTTATATTCCTATATTTTATGATAGAATGATTGGATTGCAAAAGTTGCTCTCCATCTTTGGGTTTGCAGTCAGACTGATCAGCTGCACAGCAAAATTTTCCTCATCATCTAGTTCCCTCTGGTTTTCAAGGTGCGGCCTTGGCAGGCGTGTAGTTTTACAAGCAGTACTAATGCCTTTTGTTTTTGTATTTTGTTTATATTCTTTTCACTGCTGTTGATGGTGACCCACATACTGCTGTTGGCTTAGAAAGATGTCATTGTTTTCTCTATGAAGTGATGATAAAAGTGGGAAAGTGCAACTTTAAAAAAACATGTATATTTATTTATTTGGCTGTGTTGGGTCTTAATTGCTGCAGGATCTTTTGTTGCGGCTGCAGGACTTAGTAGCCCCACACATGTGGGATCTTGGTTCCCCAACCAGGGATAGAACCTGAATCCCCTGCTTTGAAAGGTGGATTCTTAACCACTGGACTGCCAGGGCAGTCCTAACTTGTTTTTAAAATCGAACCAAACCAATGGTAAGGTGTAGTTTAACAAAACAATTTGAAGAAGAATAGTAATATTAATAATAAGCAGGACCTGGGATTTATAATCCCAGTTCATATTCCTAGGATGACTTGGAAGGGCAGAAGGAAAAGGGCTGCCATATTGGGGGTGGGGGCAGGGAGGAAGGAGAAGAAGAAAATCCATGCTTTCATCTAAAGGAGCATCAGTCATAAGTATAATGTTAGGCCCATCATGGAACTAACAGAACATGGTCCAGTTTGATTATGCCCTTGGTGAACAGTGCCTTTACCACCCTTGCAGTCTTCTTTCTTGATACGAGGGGAATATTTTGCAACAATGGCATGGCAAGTTGCATTTCTAAGTTAAGATCTGAAGGACATAGTTATGCATGAATCACTTCTGAAGTATTAAGAGGTCAGCCAAACCCCAAATTCACTGTGTTAGTTTGGGTTTGTTTACCCACTTCTATGCCTGTCTCTCATATCCACCCCTCTAGAGCTAAGTAAACCAATATCTCCTCCTGTGCTCGGATACTTCTGCAGCTTTCACACCTCACATGGGTTTTTCCCCCAGAGTCCTCCTAGGAGCAGGAACTGAGAATCAGAAGGTCTGGGTCCTGTTTATTATGCCCATTTTTCTTAAAATGTGGGCAAGTCATTTAATTTCTTCAAGCATCATCTTTTCCCATTAAAACACAAGAGCCCCATTTTGCCTTAAAAACACAAGTGTGCCTTCTATTTGCTGCCTTAGTGTTTAAAAGCACGTACTCATACGTTTCTTCACTTAAACTTCAGAGTGGCCTTTCTCCTCTCCCCCAAAGTGTCATTATTCTGATCAAATCTCCCACATCTAGAACTATGGAGTGTTGGTACTCGTGGGGTATTTGTTTTGGATACATGGTCTCTTTTTGATTAACTAATTCATTGGCTGTGCAGGGTCTTAGGGCACTCAGATCTTTGATCTTCACTGTGGCATGTGGGATGTGATGAGCAGGATCTAGTGCTCTGACCAGAGACTGAACCCAGGTCCCCTGTGGCGGGTATACAAACTCTAGCCATTGGACCACTAGGGAAGATCCTGGATACACAGTCTTTCGAGAGACAGTTTTACTAACAAATATGAACTTCATATGTGTAGCTTTTATTTGTTCACCTTTAAAGCTGTTCTCAGTGGCAAATACACCTATTGTACTCTGACATCACAAAGTTATTTTTAAACAGCAATGACAGTGTGAAGTCAATGATATCACGTACCATCTGACTAGGTAGGGAGTATAATAAAACATATCAAAGAGAAATACTGCCGTGTACAATACAGCAATTTGTGTGTCATGCTCGTAATTGTTGCCTTTTAGAGCAAAATACAGGCTTCCCTCAGAGCTCAGTCAGTAAAGAATCCACCTGCGATCCAGGAGACCTGGGTTTGATCCTTGGGTCAGGAAGATCCCCTGGAGAAGGAAATGGCAACCTGCTCCAGTATTCTTGCCTGGAGAATCCCATGGACAGAGGAGCCTGGCAGACTACAGTCCATGGGGTCGCAAGAGTCGGACATGACCTAGTGACTAAACCACCACCACCACCAGAGCAAAATACAAAATTCTATGAGGAAGAAGCCCTGATTTGCATCCACAGATGGTTGATTCTGCTGCTAGGGGTTCTGACCTCAGAATGTCTCAGTGAGTGGGCCTGGTGTCATAGGGAGTTACTGGTTGGGTAGAGAACAGTGTCTTCAATGTAGACTTTGCTTTCATATTTGCATATTGATAAATTTCCTTCAGATAATCTTATCTGGAAGGACTTTATAAAAAGAAAGTAAAATCTGTCTCACTTTCTCACAATGTTCTTTCATCAATTTAGATAGAACCACACCATCTCAGTGGGACTATTCCAGGCAATGCTGGGCATTCGTTGATTTATCAAAATGTGAATGTTCTTATTAGGGCAAAGCAGCATAGGTTCATGGTTGGAAAAAATTTTAAAATATAGACATAGCAAAAAGAATATACACAAAGTCCCTTCTATCACATCTATTCACTCTTGAACATCTTCTTGTATAACTTTCAAAATCTCTTTGAATATGCTTTCACATACACATGTATGAACATGCACACATTCATATATTCTTTTATATATAATGTATATTTCAGTTCTGCAAAAATTCTTTTTTAATAATGGCTGTGTTAAGATGCAATTTATATACCATAAATTGACTTTTAAAGTGGATGGTTCAGTGTTTTTTAGTATTAGAGTTGACCTTCGAACAACATAAGGGTTAGGGGTGCTGACCCTTCCCCCCAGTCGAAAATCCAAGAATAACTTTAAGGTGGCTTCTTATATCCCTAGTTCTGCTTCAAGGACCATGTAGTTCGAGAAGGAAATGGCAACCCACTCCAGTATTCTTGCTTAGGAAATCCCATGGACAGAGGAGCCTGGTGGGGTATAGTCCCTGGGGTAGCAAAGAGTCAGACACAATTTAGCGACTAAACAACAAGTATTATAGTAACTATTTGTTGAAAAAAAAATCCATGTATAAGTGGACCCTTGCAGTTCAAATCCATGTTGTTCAAGGGTCAACTGTATATTCACAGAGTCGTACAACCATCACCTCTATCTAATTCCAGAACATTTGCATCATTCCCCCCCACAAAAAAATTCCCATATCCATTAGCAGCTACTCCCCATTACGTATGTGACCTTTTGTGTCTGGCTTCCTTCACCTAGTGTAATGTTTTTCAAGGTTCATAAATGTTGTAGCACATCCCAGATCTTCATTCTTTTTTATGGCTGAATGATATTGCATTGGAGGGTTATACCATATTTTGTTTTTCCATTCACTAGTTAGTAAGCATTGAATTGTTTTCACTTTTTGGCTATTATGAATGTTGTTATGAACATCCATGTACACTTTTTTGTGTGAATATATTTTCAGTTCTTTTGAATACAGACTTAGGATTGTAACTTCTGGGTTACATGTTAACACTGTTTAAATGTTAAAGTCTTGCAGTTCTTTTCTTAAACTTAGTTCTAAGACTTTTGTTCTTTTTGAATATTGTAAATGGAATGGCTCTTAATTTCATTTTTGGACAGTTTGTTTCTAGTGTTTAGAAATACGGTTAATTTTTGTACATATGTATTATTTTACATCCTTTCTTTTCTGTTAAAATATCGTGAACATCTTTCTACGTCAGAAAGAATACTTCTATAATGTCATTTTAATTACTTCATAGAGAAGGAAATGACAACCCACTCCAGTATTCTTGCCTGGAGAATCCCAGGGACAGAGGAGCCTAGTGGGCTGCTGTCTATGGGGTTGCACAGAGTTGGACACGACTGAAGTGACTTAGCAGCAGCAGCAGTATTTCACTATATGGACATACCATAGTTTATTTACCTGGCTCCTTATTATTGGATATTTAGGTTCTTCACGACTGAGTGACTGAACTGAACTGAACTGAAGTTTAAAACTGCTGTGGCCCAGGTGGCACTAGTGGTAAAGAACCTGCCTGCCAATGCAGGAGATGTAAGAGATGCTGGTTCGACCCCTGGGTTGAGAAGATCCCCTGGAGAAGGGCATGGCAATCCATTCCAGCGTTCTTGCCTGGAGAATCCCATGGATAGAGGAGCCTGGTGAGATATAGTCCACAGAGTCAAACACAACTGAAGTGACTTAGCACGCAAGCTTAAACAATTACCTCTGCTAAGTCCTTGCCATTAAATCTTTGCAAACTTCCTTAACCGTTTCCTGTATATAAATCTATACAAGTGAAATTGCTAAGGCAGAATATATGCAAGATGAAGTCATTTGCTGAGTGCTGCAAAAATTGCCCTCTTGAGAGGTTATATGGCTTTCACTTCTACCAAGTGTGTTTAAGTTAATTCCTTGAATTCTCTTCAACTTTCAGTTTTATCATTAAAAAAAAAAAACTTTGCCAATTGATAGGTGAAACATGAATCTTATTGGTGCTATGTTTGCATTTCAGTTCTCAGAAAGGTCAAACTTTTTAATATGTTTATTAGCTTAAAGAATTTATTTTCCTGTCAGTTGTTAGATTTATTAGCCCCTAGTTTTCAGCTTTCTTGAATTATTTTGTAAATGCATTTTATATATTAAAGTCATTAATCACAAGTCATTTATGATATACATTTTTTCCTCCCCCATTTGTTTTCAGTTTGTTCTGTCTGCTTTTTGGTGCACACATTTTTTTATGTAGTCGGTTTATCAGTCCGAACTTTGGTGTTATCCCCACAAATCCCTTTCTCCTTTTTGTTTTTGAAGAACATAAGGTTAAATAGATACACTTCCTTCCTACTACCACGTATCCCAGTATTTAATACATATGCTGAGTTAGTGCTCTCTTCTTTCAACTGTTCCATTTTAATCTTCATCTCAATTTTTGTCCCAGTAACGCTCTCACACCGCACCTCTTTTTTCCTTTTCCATCTTTGGAAGCTCTAGCTCTAGTCCCTCTTTCTCAAGGCACTTTTGTTGGTCCTGGCCTGCAGCAATGACACCCTCCTCCAACAGTTAGAGGGCTTGTGCCAGCTCCTTTTTGGTGAAGTGTCCTGCCTACAAGACCGAGCCGCAGCCCTGGGAGATGGGAGGTTATTGTCCTCTAGTCAGAGGCCATGTTACAGCTAAGAGTAATATACTCAGCATTGCTGTTTACCTGTGAAACACAGCAGATGGGGCATCTGAAGGATTTCCCCCAAGGTAGGTTTGTTTGTTGTTCTTGTTCAGTCGATAAGTCCTGTCTGACTCTTTGCAACCCCATGGACTGCGGCACGCCAGGCTCCCCTGTCCTTCACCATCTCTCCCAGTTTGCTCAAATTCATGTCCATCGAGTCAGTGATGCTGTCTAACCATCTCGTCCTCTGCCGCTCCCTTCTTCTTTTGCTTCCAATCTTTCCCAGTATCAGGGTCTTTTCCAGTCAGTCGGCTCTTCATATCAGGTGGCTGAACAATTTCAGCTTCAATTTCAGCATCAGCCTTTCCAGTGAGGTGGCTTTCAGTTTAGTTCAGTCGCTCAGTCGTGTCCCAGTCTTTGCGACTCTATGAATCACAGCACGCCAGGCCTCCCTGTCCATCACCAACCCCCGGAGTTCACTCAAACTCATGTCCATCAAGTTGGTGATGCCATCCAGCCATGTCATTCTCTGTCGTCCCCTTCTCCTCCCGCCCCCAATCCCTCCCAGCATCAGACTCTTTTCCAGTAAACTACAGCTTGCCCTAGTGGCTGTCTTTCAGTTGTATACCTTCGGCCACTCCCAGTTTCCCGGAACACCTTTGATCCCACCCTCAGGATGTGTCTGCAGTGCCACAGATCTTGTTGGCGCCCAGTGACTGAGAATTGATGGGACTTGTCCTTCGACAACTGAAACTCATCTGCGAACCCACAATGGCTCTGGTGGAGGTTCTACAGGCGGTGGCAGCTAGGGTCTCACCCCGTTCGCTGGAACCTTGCCCCTAGTCCGAGGTCCACCGAGAGGCTCCGGGGAAGCGGACTGTGCGATCTCTGCCCGGGAGGTGGGAAGGTGGGGCGCTCCGGGACTCCCTTCAGCCGCGGGGGTGGGAGCCGGGCCACGCCTCTGGCCCTCCCCGCGCGCCAAGTTCGCAGCGCGCTGGCGGAGCCGCGGTCTTCGGGCCGAGGCCGGGCGCTGTCAGTTCCTGGTCGGGCGGGTGCCCGCTGCGGCCGCCGCACGTTCCAGCGCGGAGGAGCCGCCCCCTGGCCGCCGGCTCCCGGCGCGTGGGGCGCGGGCGCGCATCCGCCGCCGCCACCCACGCCCGGGCGGCGCTCGCTCGTCGCGTGAGCATCGTTCGTGGGGCCGCGGGGTCCCCAGCCCCTCCGGGGGCCGCCCAGCCGGGAGGACCGCGCGCGGCGGGATGGCAGCGGCCGGGCGGGCTGGGAACTGGGCACCGGGGTCGGTGCTGCCGCTGCTGTCGCTGCTGCTGCTGCTGCTGCAGGCGGGGTGCGCGGCGGCTCGACACCCCCGGGCCCCGGCCCCGGCCCCGGCCCGGCTCAGCCTGCACCCGCCCTACTTCAACCTGGCCGAGGCGGCCAGGATTTGGGCCACCGCCACCTGCGGGGAGCGGGAGCCCGGGGGCGCGCGGCCCCAGCCCGAGCTCTACTGCAAGTTGGTGGGGGGCCCCACCGCCCCAGGCAGCGGCCACACCATCCAGGTAAGGGCCCGGGAGACCGCGGGCGGCGGGCTCCCTCCCCGCGCGGGGCAGCCACCCTGAGGCGAAGGGGTCGGACCCGTTCCCTCGCACTCTCTAGGGGAACTCGTGCAAGGCTCCGCGGCCCCCGGAGGTGGGCGCGGGGCCCCGGAGTGATCTTGGGGAGCACTCCCCTCCGGGACAAGCCGCTGGAGGCCGGGATGGGTGAAGCACGCGAGGTGAAGGGCTGAGGTTCCGTTTGGGCGAGCCCAGGAGAAAATCCGAAGCTGCGCTCCTGGGATGGACCGAACGGTCGTCCTGTCCTGCTGCATCCGTCACCCAGGGAGTGCCCGGCCGGGCCTTGAGTCCCCGCGGGCCTCGCCGACGCCCCTCCGTCCAGGCCCTTCATCTCCCTGACCTTATGAAGAGAAGTTAATAGCAGTTAGATCCCCTGGTATATTTAAAGAGAAACCTTTGAGTTATATCAGTATTACCACTGCGGTGTGACCAGAGAGAGGACGCTCACCTCGTAACCTGAAGTGTTGCCAGCATCCAGAGTCCCTGGGGCGAGTGGATCGGGTAGAGACAACGGTGCTGAGTCCATCAGAATCCTACTGGAAACACCTGTGTAGATGCCCCTGTCACTGGTGCTTCATCAGCGTCTGGAGGTGTGCCAGGTCCTTACACACGAGCGTCACACTACTCTGAGCACTGATCAGGTGAAAGGTTAACAAATGCGGCTGCTTCATAGAGGACGCTTGAGTTTGAACCCAGTCCTGACTCTAAATCCTCTTTACCAACCAAGCTGGTCACTGCCTCCCTCCCTCTCTCCTGAAGTATTGTTGAGTAAAGTATTGCCGGAAGAGGGAGTAATTTCGGAGTTTGGGCTCCAAAAGGAAAAGATTATCATTCGGAGGCTAGGTCTGTTTTAGATAGTCTTTTGACAAGTTGTTGAACATGCAATATATTCTTATGAAATAGATGCTAATTTATTTATAAATGATATGCAGGTATGACATTAATTTGTGTGTACTATAAATGTAAAAATAGAAATAAAAATGCTTTTAATTTTCTTTAGTAACAGCTCCAAATAATTTTGCTTTCTCTAAATGTTTTGTGATTGCATATAACTAGTTATAAATAAACAAGTATTCAGTTCAGTCGCTCAGTCGTGTCCAAGTCTTTGCGATTCCATGAATCACAGCACGCCAGGCCTCTCTGTCCATCACCAACTCCCGGAGTTCACTCAAGCTCATGTCCATCGAATTGGTGATGCCATCCAGCCATCTCACTCTCTGTCATCCCCTTCTCCTCCCGCCCCCAATCTTTTCCAGCATCAGAGTCTTTTACAGTTCATATATAATTATTTTTGACAAGTGTAGTTTAGCAGCATGATATAGCCATTCAGAGTTGGTTTTATGTTCATACTTGAATTCCGTGGTTCTCGTCACTGAGAAAATACCTCAAAAATATGTAAATTCAAATGAAAACTACATTGACTCCTGAGTTCCAGAGCTCGCTGCATAATTTGCAGTGTATTGCAAAATGAAATTGTGGAGCTGCTTGTTCAAAAATTATGCACTTCAGTTCAGTTCAGTCGCTCAGTCGTGTCCAACTCTTTGTGACCCCATGGGCCGCAGCACGCCAGGCTTCCCTGTCCATCACCATCTCCCGGAGTTCACTCAAACCCATGTCCATTGAGTCGGTGGTGCCATCCAACCATCTCATCCTCTGTCATCCCCCCTCCTCCTGCCTTCAATCTTTCCCAGCATCAGGGTCTTTTCCAATGAGACAGCTCTTTGCATCAGGTGGCTAAAGTATTGGAGTTTCAGCTTTAACATGAGTCCTTCCAATGAACACCCAGGACTGGTCTCCTTTAGGATGGACTGGTTGGATCTCCTTGCAGTCCAAGGGACTCTCAAGAGTCTTCTCCAACACCACAGTTCAAAAGCATCAATTCTTCGGCACTCAGCTTTCTTTATAGTCCAACTCTCACATCTATATATGACCAGTGGAAAAACCATAGCCTTGACTAGACGGACCTTGGTTGGCAAAGTAATGTCTCTGCTTTTTAATATGCTATCTAGGTTGGTCATAACTTTCCTTCCAAGGAGTAAGTGTCTTTTAATTTAATGGCTGCAATCACCATCTGCAGTGATTTTGGAGCCCCCCAAAATAAAGTCAGCCACTGTTTCCACTGTTTCCCCATCTATTTGCCATGAAGTGATGGGACCAGATGCCATGATCTTAGTTTTCTGAATGTTGAGCTTTAAGCCAACTTTTTCACTCTCCTCTTTCACTTTCATCAAGAGGCTCTTTAGTTCTTCCCTTTCTGCCATAAGGGTGGTATCATCTGCATATGTGAGGTTATTGATATTTCTCCCAGCAATCTTGATTCCAGCTTGTGCTTCCTCCAGCCCAGCATTTCTCATGATGTACTCCGCATAGAAGTTAAATAACCAGGGTGACAATATATAGCCTTGACATAGTCCTTTTCCTATTTGGGGCCAGTCTGTTGTTCCATGTCCAGTTCTAACTGTTGCTTTCTGACTTGCATACAGATTTCTCAAGAGGCAGATGAGGTGGTCAGGTATTCCCATCTCTTTCAGAATTTTCCACAGTTTATTGTGATCCACACGTTCAAAGGCTTTGGCATAATCAATAAAGCAGAAATAGATGTTTTGCTGGAATTGTCTTGCTTTTTCGATGATCCAGCAGATGTTGGCAATTTGATCTCTGGTTCCTCTGCCTTTTCTAAAACCAGCTTGAACATCTGGAATTTCACAGTTCATGTACTGTTGAAGAAGCCTGGCTTGGAGAATTTTGGGCATTACTTTACTAGCGCCTGAGATGAGTACAATTGTGCAGTAGTTTGAGCATTCTTTGTCATTGCCTTTCTTTGGGACTGAAATGAAAACTGACCTTTTCCAGTCCTGTGGCCACTGCTGAGTTTTCCAAATTTGCTGGCATATTGAGTGCAGCATTTTCACAGCATCATTATTTAGGATTTGAAATAGCTCAACTGGAATTCCATCACCTCCACTAGCTTTGTTTGTAGTGATTCTTCCTAAGGCCCACTTGACTTCACATTCCAGGATGTCTGGCTCTAGGTGAGTGATCACACCATCGTGATTATCTGGGTCGTGAAGATCTTTTTTGTACAGTTTTTCTGTGTATTCTTGCCACCTCTTCTTAATATCTTCTGCTTCTGTTAGGTCCATAACATTTCTGTTCTTTATTGAGCCCATCTTTGCATGAAATGTTCCCTTGGTATGTCTAATTTTCTTGAGGAGATCTCTAGTCTTTCCCATTCTATTATTTTCCTCTATTTCTTTGCACTGATCACTGAGGAAGGCTTTCTTATCTCTCCTTGCTATTCTTTGGAACTTTGCGTTCAAATGAGTATATCTTTCCTTTTCTCCTTTGCTTTTCACTTTTCTTTTCACAGCTATTTGTAAGGCCTCCTCAGACAGCCATTTTGCTTCTTTGCATTTCTTTTTCTTTTCAAGATGCAGTGATAGAGCATTAAACTAAGTGAGCAGTCTTTCTAAAAACGGGACCCTGAGAGTTTCCTGAACTGTGGTACTTGTACTTCTGCTCCATCCTCCAATTATTCTAAAGCTTTTTTTTTTTTAATGTAGAAACTTGGCCAGTATATGTTCATTTTTAAAGTGGAATTCAATACTTCCTGGTAGGAAGGTGTTGTGTTTTAAGGTTATAAACAATGGATTCAGAGTTCATTCTTCTCTTGGAAAATATTGAAATATGTTAGAAAATTCTGTTTCTGTGTTATTAAAATATACAAATGTAAGAGCTTTTAGAGTAACATAGTTCCATCTTTTCAACAACAAAAGATGACACATTTCCAAACACCTATTTTTCAAAATTCTTTCCAAGGCATGCATTTCTTTAGAACAGTATTTACTTTTTCACATATTTTAAAAACAACACACTTTCTTTGATGGAACAAAGTACCTCTGTTGTTTTGTAAATATTTATCAAGTAGTTCAGCGGTAAAGAGTCTGCCTATATTGCAGGAGACTTAGGAGACACCAGTTCAATCCCTGGGTTGGGAAGATTCCTTGGAGGAGGGCATGGCACCCACTCCAGTATCCTTGCCTGGAGAATCCCATGGACAGAGGAGCCTGCTGGGCTACAGGCCAAGGGGTTGCAAAGAGTCAGACACAACTGAAGTGACTGAGCATGCACATATTACTGGTAGTCATTGGTCATGCCAGCGAAAGTCTGTCAATTTGGAACTATTGTGGGGGAAAAAAACTGTAACTCAGCTTTAAATTTAAGAGGTCTTTTAAGTACTTTTCCATGAGAAAACCAGTGAACCTGTGTAGCCAAAAGAATTTCATGATCACTCTCCTTTTCAGTACAATGTTGTAACTCTTCTGGTGCTTAGAAGAATAGAATCCACCTGTCCACTTAATTGAGTGCACATAAGCTCCACGTGTCCTGAGCAGGTAATAGCCTGGTGGGACAGGGCTCTCCTCTTCCCTTGAACCGACACTCAGAATTCTTGTGGCTAGTTGACTTGTGGACTGAATGAAGGCCTGTAAGCAATATGTTGTTGTTCAGTCACCCAGTTATGTTCAACTCTTTGTGACCCCATGGACTGCAGCATGCCAGGCCTCCCTGTCCCTCACCATCTCCCAGAATTTGCCCAAGTTCATGTTCATTGCAGCATCAGTGATGCCATAATATACAGAGGCAATCTGTATATTAGGAAAATTGAGTTTCTTCATTTTAAGTAAGCCAAACAGTTTGAGTATTCCCTTCTCGCACCCCACTGGATTGCCTGGGACACCCAGCTTTGGAGAGAACTGTTCTAATTGTGGAAGAGTAAACGTGAGGAGGAGGGAAGGTATCCAGGACATTTTCAGCTGATTCTTTGTTCCCAGTTTTGCCTAGAAACGGGCCACTCTCATCCTCCCCAGCTGGTATTTATATTGAGTGTTGTACGTTGCCACTACTGTTTTGAGAAGTACAGAAAAGTCATGTTTCTTGTTCTGATTGAATTTCCATAATAGATGCTTAAACCTAAGACCACAGGCCTAGATAGAGTAGGAAGTGGCTACCTGAGGTCACTCAGCTGACTGCATTTCCAGGCCAAGGTGTAGCCTGCAGGAGGAGAATGCTGTCTGGTATTAGGCTTATGCTTCTCTAAAAATAAGGGGTGAGCAAAAGTGCTTTCTGCTTTTACGGTTGAGGGCTTGAGCAGGTGCATTGATGACTATTGTGAGAGGATCTTACATAATTAGGAGAGAAACAGGTTGGAGACGAGAAGGAAAAGGCAAATTCCAGAAGCTGGACTCTTAGACACTTGTTCTGGCTCAGTGTTAGTAGCAGCTGGCGCAGACCTTACTTTCAGAAAAGTGAGGTGTGGGGGAAGGGACAGAGAGATTAAGACTAATCATTTGGCTGTACCTGAGTGATGGTCATCTTTTTTAAAAAGTATTTATTTCTTTATTTGACTGTGTTGGATATTAGCTATAGCATGTAGGATCTTTAGTTGTGGCATGTTAGTTGTGGCGTGTGGAATCGAGTTCCCTGACCAGGGATCGAACCCAGACTTCCTGCATTGGGAGTGTGGAGTCTTAGTTATTAGACCACCAGGGAAGTTCCAGTTTTGGTCATCTTAAATCTGCTGATATACAACTCAAGCTGGGAAACAGAAAAGTTAGTAAAAATAGTTCTATTTTTTTGAAGTCTCTAAAAATAAAATTTGGGGGCCAGCTAGAGTTTAGAATTTCAGGTCAAAAGGATTTTGCAAAAAAGTAAAAAATGGATAAAAGTCACATCTTAGGAAAAAAAAAACCAACCTGAGTTTATGGGGCTGATTCTATAGTAATGTGGATACTTGAACAGTAGCGTGTGTCAACAGGCAGGGTCTTTAAAAAGTCTGTAGTTTGTTGTATGAAAAATATTTGCAATGGTTTTTCTGTACTTAAGGTTCATTAAATAAGATTTTATATACTTGTTACTGCTCAGACATTAAGTTTTGGTGTTTGAGAGCTCTGTGATTCAGGGATCCTGTCTTACCCTGTTCCCTGCTGCCTCTCCAGTGCTTAGGATGAAGCTTGGAACAGAACAGATGCTCTGAAACTATTGAATGATAAGATGGCAGAGTGAAGATAGAGTTGATGTTAATATAAATGTTACTACTAGGGTTCCTGGCCTCCTTAATCAATAGAAATTGATCAGAGGCCAGACAGGAAATTCAGGTAAGCCTTTATTGGGGCCCCTGCTGCAGCAACTGGGGAGTGAGAACCAACAGGTTCCTTTGCTCACTCCCTGGGGGAGTTGGGGAGGGGGCGAGCTTGTTCCTTATTTGTGTGGAGGGCAGGAGACACACTGGGCTGGACCCTTAGGTCAGGAAGATCCCCTGGAGGAGGAAATGGCAACCCTCTCCAGTATTCTTGCCTGGAAAAACTCCCACGGACAGAGGAGCCTGGCGGGCTACAGTCCATGGGATCACAAAGAGTCAGACAGAACTGAGCGACTGAACATGCAAGGGTGCGTCCAGAGTTTGAGTCAGGTCAGAGGGGTGGTTTAGGTGGTCTGCCCACCACTTAGGCTCCCTACATTGGGAATGCATAGTTCTAACTGCCGGACCATCAGGGAAGTCCCTGTGCTTTAATTTTAAGTGTTTACTTACCCAAGGAATGTAAAGACATTATTCCTGGCAGCCCTCAGTATCTCTGGGTTTCGAATCCACAGATTCAACCAACTGTGGGTTGGAAATACTCGGGAGAAAAAAAATTTAGAAAGTTCTCCAAATTAAAACTTTAATTTGCCCTATGCTGGCAACTGTTTGCATAATATTTACCTTGTATTAATATTAGGTGTTATCTGGAAGTGATTTAAAGTACTTGGGAGAATGTGCATATATTATATGCAAATATATACTGTTTTTATATCAGGGACTTGAACATCTGCAGATTTAGGTATCTGTGGGGTTCCTGGAGACAGTCCTTCATGAATACCAAGGGAGGACTGAGTTTACTGACCTCTGATAGAGATGACGATAAAATGGAAGTGGAAGGCTGTGTTGAAAATATAACCTTGTGTTTGGTTTAGCTTGACATGAGCACTATGTTCACAATGAATAAAGTGGATGTATTTACCAGATATATGATCTTTAAAAAAAATTTTATTTATTTTTATTTGAAGAATAATTCCTTTACAGTATTGTGTTGGTTTCTACCAAACATCAACATGAATCAGTCATAGGTTTACATAGGTCTAGACTGTTACACGGAGAAGGCAATGGCACCCCACTCCAGTACTCTTGCCTGGAAAATCCCATGGATGGAGGAGCCTGGTAGGTTGCAATCTGTGGGGTCGCGAAGAGTCGGACATGACTGAGCGCCTTCACTTTCACTTTTCACTTTCATGCATTGGAGAAGGAAATGGCAACCCACTCCAGTGTTCTTGCCTGGAGAATCCCAGGGACGGGGGAGCCTGGTGGGCTTCAGTCTATGGGGTCGCACAGAGTTGGACACGACTGAAGCGACTTAGTAGCAGCAGCAGCAGACAGTTACAGGGATCCAGTCTGAGTTCCCTGAATTGTACAGCAAATTTCCTTTGGCTATATATTTTACATATGATTATGTATGTTTCCATGTTACTTTCTCCATGTTACATCCCATGATCTTTAAAAAAAAACCAATTTCTGGCCACACTGCACAGCTTTCGGGATCTTAGTTCCCCCACCAAGGATTGAACCCAGGCCCCCTGCAGGGGAAGCACAGAGTGACCACTGGCACGGGTGCGTCCTAAGTTGCTTCAGCCTTGTCTTTGGGACTCCGTGGACTGTAGTCCACCAGGCTCCTCTGTCCATGGGATTCTCCAGGCAAGAATACTGGAGTAGGTTGCCATTTCCTCCTCCAGATCTTCCCAACCCAGGGTTTGATTCCGAGTCTATTAGGTCTCCTGCATTGGCTGGTGGCTTCTTTCCACTAGCGCTACCTGGGAAGCAAGCCCCAGTTACCACTGGACCACCAGGGAATTCCCAGCAAACATATGATCCTGATTTTGTACATTGACAGTTCAACATATCTTTTACATGTTTTTTCAGTGCACTTAGATTAAACCTGAATGGTAATGATGAAGAAGTATACACACCTGAGTTATGGCTAAGTATGAGCATGTTGCTATTGTGTGAGGAACACAATCCAGTTTGTGTGTGTGTAACTTGGACTTATAGTCATAAACAGGAAAACTTCACTACGGCTCTGTTTATAGACCTATTGTGAGAGAGAGCCTTTTGTTAAGTTCAACAAGTGCCTTTTCCTTTGTGAAACTGATATGAGAATTTGGGGACATCTAAGACATTTACTGAGTCCATTGATATGTTTGTAACCATTATTAATAGAGTTATTTCAAAACTTCAGACCAATGATTATGGTCAACACTTGAATGACAAATGATCTTTTTTAAAAAAGGATTTTTCTAATAGCTGTTGTGTGTTTGTGGGCAGTAGCCAAAGTTTAGCAGTGACAGTTTATGTACAAGTCATTTGAAGGAAACCTCAGTATTTTCCTTTGGAGAGCCAAATTCACTCACTAGCAAAGAAGTGTGCAAACGTGTCTTCTCAGCAATTTAAATTTGTTACTCAAAACGTCACAGATTACCAGGTCTCGTGGACCTTCAAGGTGAAGTTAGAACTGGAATTGTCCAGTCCTTGAATTGCAAGATTTCACTTCATGCTATTCTGTGACATTGAGAGTGTAGATCATTTAATCTGAGAAAATCATAGGGAAAGGAGAGGACCAAAGGTTATTACTTTCAGCCCCTTACTTATGAGAACACTGTACCTAAATCATTACAGAAAGATAGCTGTGCGTTTTACATCTTTAGTGCACATATGAATGTGAAAGCTACCCATCTTGTTTGCATCTTTTCTTAAAAGTAGATTGGAGCTTGTAAGTCTTTTTTAACAGCTTTCAGTTCAGTTCAGTTCAGTCGCTCAGTCGTGTCCGACTCTTTGCGACCCCATGAATCACAGCACGCCAGGCCTCCCTGTCCATCACCAACTCCCGGAGTTCACTCAAACTTATGTCCATCGAGTCGGTGATGCCATCCAGCCATCTCATTCTCTATTGTCCCCTCTCCTCCCGCCCCCAATCCCTCCCAGTATCAGAGTCTTTTCCAATGAATCAACTCTTCACATGAGGTGGCCAAAGTATTGGAGTTTCAGTTTCAGCATCAGTCCTTCCAATGAACACCCAGGATTGATCTCCTTTAGAATGGACTGGTTGGATCTCCTTGCAGTCCAAGGGACTCTCAAGAGTCTTCTCCAACACCACAGTTCAAAAGCATCAATTCTTCAGCGATCAGCTTTCTTCACAGTCCAACTCTCACATCCATACATGACCATGGGAAAAACCATAGCCTTGACTAGATGGACCTTGGTTGGCAAAGTAATGTCTCTGCTTTTTAATATGCTATCTATGTTGGTCATAACTTTCCTTCCAAGGAGCAAGCGTCTTTTAATTTCATGGCTGCAATCAGCATCCGCAGTGATGTTGGAGCCCCCAAAAATAAAGTCTGACACCGTTTCCACTGTTTCCCCATCTATTTGCCATGAAGTGATGGGATCAGATGCCATGATCTTAGTTTTCTGAACATTGAGCTTTAAGCCAACTTTTTCACTCTTCTCTTTCACTTTCATCAAGAGGCTCTTTAGTTCCTCTTCACTTTCTGCCATAAGGGTGGTGTCATCTGCATATCTGAGGTTATTGATATTTCTCCCGGCAATCTTGATTCCAGCTTGTGCTTCTTCCAGCCCAGCTTTCCTCATGATGTACTCTGCATATAAGTTAAATAAGCAGGGTGACAATATACATCCTTGACGTACTCCTTTTCCTATTTGGAACCAGTCTGTTGTTCCATGTCCAGTTCTAACCTGCATATAGGTTTCTGAAGAGGCAGGTCAGGTGGTCTGGTAATCCCATCTCTTTCAGAATTTTCCACAGTTTATTGTGATCCACACAGTCAAAGGCTTTGGCATAGTCAATAAAGCGGAAATAGACTCTCTTACTTTTTCCATGAGGCATAATTTAAATATCATAACATACATCCATTTAAAATGTGAATTCAATAATTTTCAGTAAGTTTTTAGATTTGTGCAACTATTACTGGAGTCTAGTTTTAGAACATATATATATTTTTAAAAGTCCATTCTGCCACTTTCTGCTTTTAATTGGTAAGTCTAATCCGTTCACATTCAAAGAACATTTCTGAATGAAGACATTTCTGCCATTTGTTTTCTATATGTCATGTATTTTTTAGTTCCTCAGTTTCTCCATTACAGCTTTCTTTTGTGTTTAATTTTTCTAATGTACCATTTTGATTTCCTCTTCATCTCTTGTTCTGTAAGTTTGTTTTTTGATCGCACTATGTGACATGTGGGATCTTAGTTCCCCAACCAGGGATCAAACCCACACCTCTGCAGTGGAAGCTGGAGTCTTAACTGCCGGACTGCCAAGGAAGTCCCCTGTAAATTTTTAAAAGTTATTTTCTTAGTGCTTACTCTGAGGATTACAGTTAACATTCTAAATCTACAACAGTCCAGATTGAAATGATACCAACTTAGTTTTCAACAGCATCTAAAACTCTGCTCCTATCTGTCCCCCACTTTTATCATGTTATTGTCACAGATTACATCTTTACACGTTGTTGCCCCTCAAGAGAAAAATATAATCATTGTTCTATTCATTTGTCTTTTAAATCACTTAGGAAAAAAAGAGTTACAAACCAAAATTGCAATAATGCTGGCTTTTGTATTTACCTATGTAAATGGCTACCTGTACTTGTGTTCTGTATTTCTTTGTAAGGCTTTGTGCTACTGTCTAATGTCCTTTATTTCAACTCGAAGGACTCCTTTTAACATTTATTGTAGGGCAGGTCTATCTACTAGCAGCAAACTCCTTCAACTTTTATTTGGGGATGTCTTAATTTCTTCCTCATTTTTGAAGACTAATTTTATAGAATTCTTGACTGACAATTTTATTTTCTTTCAGCACTGTATAATCTCACTGTGATCTGGCTTCCATGGTTTCCAATGAAAAATAAGTTGTTAATCTTATTGAGGATCCGTTTTGTGGGATGAATTGCTTCTCTCTTGCTATTTTCAAAATTTTCTGTCTTTGACAATTTGATTAAAATGTGTCTTGGTGTGGATCTTTCTGTAGATGATTGGCCTTTTTTTGGCCCTTTTTTAAAAGATATTTATTTATTTATTTGGCTGCATCAGGTCTTAGTTGTGGTGAGAGGGCTTAATTGCCCTGAAGCATGTGGAACCCTCCTGAACCAGAGATCGAACCTGCAAGTCACCTACATTGCAAGGTGGTTTCCCCACCCCTGGGCCATCAGGGAAGTCCCATAGCCCAATTTTCTTAAAAGGCCAGGGAAGCTCCTGTGAGGGAAAATAAAATGTCTCTTCACTGTACATATTAACAAACTACTCTCACTTAGAGATGAAGAACTCTGACTCTACAATCTTGTAAGCCTGAGTTTGAATTCTTATTCTTGCAGCTCTCTGATCTTGGAAAATTGCAAAATCTGAGTTTTTTCATCTATAGGACTAATAATGGTGTATCTCACAGGTTTGCTGGAGGATAAAAGTGCTTATTATGTTTCCTTGCACATAGTGCTCAGTAAATATATTTTTACATAGAGTGAAAAAATTCTTAGATAAGACTTCTGAAGTGGTAAGCTACAAAAATGATTTGTCACAATAGTCATTTAAAATTTTTGAGCGAAAAGTTCTTTTAATAATGGAATGTATAGCGCATCATACACTGAACACATTTGGCATGCTGAGTAATCCACAGGCGTAAAGACTTTTACAACCTTCTACAGAATAACCATGTTAAATTGTTTTGGTAATGAATTGATGCTTTTGAACTGTGGTGCTAGAGAAGACTCTTGAGAGTCCCTTGGACTGCAAGGTGATCAAACCAGTTCATCCTAAAGGAAATCAATCCTGAATATTCATTGGAAGGACTGATGCTGAAGTTGAAACTCCAATACTTTGGCCACCTCATGTAAAGAACTGACTCATTTGAAAAGACCCTGATACTGGGAAAGATTGAGGGTAAGGGGACGACAGAGGATGAGAGGGTTGGATGGCATCACCGACTCAATGAACATGAGTTTGAATAGGCTTTAGGAGTTGGTGGTGAACAGGGAAGCCTGGTGTGCTGCAGTCCGTGGGGTCGCAAAGAGTTGGACACGACTGTTGAACTGAAATGGACGGAACTGAATGTGTTAATGACTGTTCAGATATTATTTATTTATGCAGGGTTTTTATTTTTAATTTTTAAATAATTTTATTTCTGCATTTATTTTTGACTGCGCTGGGTCTTCATTGCTGCAGGGACTTTTCTCTAGTTGTGGCGAGCAGGGTCTACTTTCTAGTTGCAGTGCTTAGGCTTCTCACTGCAGTGGCTTCTGTTGCAGAGCACAGGCTCTAGGGCATGCGGGCTTTGGTAGCTGTGGCACATGGGCTCAGTAGTTGTGGCTCTCGGGCTCTAGAGCTCAGATTCAGTAGTTGTGGCACAGAGGCTTAGTTGCTCTGTGGGACGTGGGATCTTCCCAGATCAGGGATCGAACCTGTGACTCCTGCATTGGCAAGTGGATTCTTTACCACTGAACCACCAGGAAGCCCAGGACTTTACTTTTTTTTTTATTTTTTATTTTACAATATTATATTGGTTGGTTTTGCCATACATTGACATGAATTTGCCCCGGGTTTACATAAGTTCCCCCTCCTGAACCCCCCTCCCACCTCCCTCCTCCCTTTATCCTCCCTCTGGGTCATCCCCGCATGCCAGCCCCGAGCATCCTATAACATGCATTGACCCTGAACTAGTGATTCGTTTCACATATGACAACATACGTGTTTCAATGCCATTCTCCCAAATCATCCCACCCTCACCCTCTCCCATAGAGTCCCAAAGACTGTTCTATACACCTGTGTCTCTTTTGCTGTCTCGTATACAGGGTTATCATTTGCATCTTTCTAAATTCCATATATATGCGTTAGTATACTGTATTGGTGTTTTTCTTTCTGGCTTACTTCACTCTGTATAATAGGCTCCAGTTTCATCCACCTCATTAGAACTGGTTCAAATGCATTCTTTTTAATGGCTGAGTCATACTCCATTGTGTATATGTACCAAAGCTTTCTTATCCATTCGTCTGCAGATGGACATCTAGGTTGCTTCCATGTCCTGGCTATTATAAACAGTGCTGCAATGAACATTGGAGTACATGTGTCTCTTTCAATTCTGGTTTCCTCGGTGTGTATGCCCAGGAGTGCGATTGCTGGATCATATGGCAGTTCTATTTCCAGTTTTTTGAGGAATATCCACACTAAAAATATGGAACGCTTCACGAATTTGCGTGTCATCCTTGCGCAGGGGCCATGCTAATCTTCTCTGTATCGTTCCAATTTTAGTATATGTGCTGTCGAAGTGAGCACAGGACTTTATTTTTTTATGTGCTTTCTGGTACCATGAGATGTTCTAGGGTCACTGTTAATTTTCTTTGCCCCAGTGTTGAAACTAACTAGAGAGCTAACCAGAGAGCTCTGTTTTTTAAAATTAGTAAGATATGTAGAAACCAAGATCTGGATATGAGGCCTGCTTGTTGTTACCGGCGTGTCATTGCTTCTAGACCCTTTCAGTGGACAGAACTAGGAGTTACATATATATCTGTTAATTCCTGTATAGACACACATCATATATACACACATTTTTTTTTTTTATCAGCTGAAGTAACATTTTGGGGGAGGTATTAATTTTTTAAGGTGAATTTTGGTAGCAGCAGGGCTTCCCTGGTGGCTCAGGTGGTAAAGAATCTGCCTGCAATGCAGGAGACCCAGGTTCAATGCCTGGGTTGGGAAGATCCCCTGAAGAAGGAAATGGCAACCCACTCCAGTATTCTTACCTGGAGAATTCCACAGACAGAGAAGGCTGGCAGGCTGCCATCCATGGGGTCGCAAAGAGTTGGACACAACTGAGTGACTAACATGTGGTAGCACGAATACATTCTTCTAGACTATAAATTTATTTCCTGTTGTGATTTGAGCTTCCAAGAAACCTATGTTAACTTTTGCTCAACATTCTGGAACAGTCTGACTAGTGAGGAACAAATTTATTAAATGGTACCTCTGGCCTAAGTGGTTTTAGTCAGTAGAACTGCCTGGTTTCTGCTGTATGCGGAAGCTCCTGGCCAAGGGGGCTGAAAATCCAGCCTGGGCAAGGCTGTATCTGTTGAGAGTCAGGGAGCCTTTTTCTGCTTCTCAAAAAAGAGTTGATTGCATGAGCTAGCAGATCCTTGATTTGATCCCTCCTGCCAACAGGGTGGAACCTGCCCTGGGGAAAGCTAACTCATTGAGTCCCCTGTGTCCTGGCAGTTTCTCAAATGTCATAAGCGTATCCTATTCTCTCAGTGGTTTCCCTATCCTGTGCTTAGTTGCTCAGTCGTGTCTGACCCTTGTGACCCCATGGACTATATAGCCCACCAGGCTCCTCTGTCCGTAGGGATTCTCCAGGCCAGAATACTGGAGTGTGTGGCCTATCCCTTCTCCAGGGAAACTTCCCAACCTAGGGATCGAACTGGGGTCTCCTGCATTGCAGGTGGATTCTTTACCAGCTGAGTTACCAGGGAAAGCCCCGATCCCATTCCTAGATGCTTAGAAAATACATATGGAAGTAAGAAGTGAATATTAGCTTGAGAGCAGTATGGGTTTTAATTAGATTTTCAATGCCTATCTTAACCGTGGGGTATAGAAGTAGTTCTCCATTACTTTCACGTTGCACTGTATACTGTGCACAGGAGTAATACCCAATAAGGTGGGGCGGGCAGAGTGATGAACAAGGAGAATAGTCTAGCCTCCCTTCCGCGCCTCCCTCTCCAGCCCCATCCCGTTCCTCCAGGTCATCATGGAGCACCAGACTGGGCTCCCCGTGCTTCATGACAACGTCTCACCAGCCATCCATCTTGCTCCTCTCTTTCGTGCAGAGAATTAATTTAACACTTACCGACACCTGGCACTGTTCTAAAGCACCTTTCACAAACCAACTTCTTAATCCTCACAACAATTTATGAAGGAGGGACTCTTGGCACGCTCATGGTCTCGGTGAGGACACTGAAGCGCACAGGAGTTAAGTGTTTTGTTCAAGGTCACGCAGCTGGTAGGTAGTAAAGCCAGGTACTCTGGCTGCAGAGTTCATGCTCTTCATTTCTTTTTTTTTAAATTAAAAATAAAATTTACAATGTTGTGTTGGTTTCTGCTGTACAGCAGTGCGAATCAGCCTTGATCCATTGCCTCCCTTCCTTGTCTCCCTCCCCACACCCCACCCCATTGCTCCAGGTCATCACAGAGCACCATACTGGGCTCCCCATGCGACTCGACAACTTCTCACCAGCCATCCACCTTAACGCCTGTCGGTGTATATGTGTTCTTGCTGCTTTCTCCATTGGTCCCACTCTTTCCCTCCCCCACTGTGTCCACAGGTCCCTTCTCTACATCTACATCTCCATTCCTTCCCTGCAAATAGGTTCTTCAATACTATTTTTTAGTTTCCATCTATATATGTTAATATACTCTGTTTGTTTTTCTCTTTCTGACTTACTTCACTCTGTATTACACGCTCCAGGTTCCTCCACCTCACAGAGTTCATGTTCTTACCTGCCATGCTGTGCTCCCCCTGCTGAGCCAACTGTTCTTCCCTCAGAGTTCCAGCCAAGCTCTGTGCCACCTCGCTAAAACTCCATTCATCACCTTGAAGCCATTGATTGTCATGTCTGTATCTTTATTAAGTCATGAGCTTCCTGAGGGTGGGGCCACATTTTCCTGCTGTTTGTTTTCCCTGAGGCAGCTTATCATGGACGCTTCGTAGATGCTTTTTGGAGAAGCGTTCAAAGGGCAGCCCCGTCATAGAATTATCCTGCTGGAACACCTTGATGGAAATGCTGTTTGACAAAAAAAAATACCTGACTTTCAACAACCTGCCTTTGGAGGACAGATATGGCCCTGGTGTGTTGAATTTCAAGGTAGGGGTGCCTAATGCAGTGGCTGAGCCCAATGGCTAGGGCTGGGCTGCTGGAAGGGGCGAAAGAGGATCCTTCCTTTACAGGCTTCAGAGGGAATGGGCTTTGCCGATGCCTTGATTTCAGACTTTCAGCCTCCAGTGCCATGACACGACAGCTTTCTGTTCTTCAAAGCCAGTGTGTGGTACTCTCTTATGACAGCTCCAGTTAGTCCTTTTGGGCTGCCTAACAAAAAAAGAGATTGGATAGCTTCTAAAAACCAGAAATTTATTCCTCACAATCCTGGAGGCTGAGAGATCCAAGGTCAAGTGTGGGCAGATTCAGTGTTTAGTGAGGACCCTCGTTTGCTCCTGGCTGTTTTCTCGCTGTCCTCACAAGGTGGGAGGGGTGAAGGATTTCCTCAGGGCCTTCAAGTGTGGGCAGATTCAGTGTTTCGTGAGGACCCTCGTTTGCTCCTGGCTGTTTTCTTGCTGTCCTCACAAGGTGGGAGGGGTGAAGGATTTCCTCGGGGCCTCTTCTTTAAGGGCACTAATCCCACCCTTCATCCTGATACCATCTTCTAGTGGGTTACGTCTTAACATATGAATTGGGGGTGCGGGGCACAAGTACTCAATCCCTGGCAGTAACTTCAGCTTTCAACCAGATAACCAGCCTCTCAGTCCGTCAGCAGTGTTTGTTGACCAGTGTGTGAGTTTATCTGTGTGTGGGAGGGTGGAGGATGCAGTCATTGCATAGGGCTCTCAGGTGGTTTTAAGGCCTCTGCTTTTGAGACTTTGCAATCTGATAACTCAAAATTAGTCCCTAAACAGAATAAGGAGAGCTCTCGGTTGAACAAATATTTAGGGATCATCCACATGGAGAGTAATCCTTAAATATGAAGAACATTTCAGCAAGGTATAAAGTAAGGATTGCTTAACACAGTGGGGTGGTAGAAGTTTGGGGGCCCTGGATCCCTTATTACATGGAGTCAGTGTTCTGGAGGGATCCTTCACTAGTCAGGGTTCTGGAGGCAGCGTCAGGAAAAGGATGAGGTGGGACTGTGAAATGAAAGGCCCAGTTCACTGTGTCCTGGGATTGGCTCTGCAGAAATGAAATATGACTGAAGGTTTGTGTGCACGAAAGACATTGGTGGCAGAGATTTTATGCAAGGAATTTGGGTGACTGATAAAATTTTAAAAGAGTGAACAAAGAGTTGAGGGCATTGGGACAATGAGAAAATAAAGCGTAGAGTGTATTTATTTCATAAGGACATTAATAACTGAAATGGAATTGAGAGGGAAGCACTTGGTTGGCAGACTAAATCAGATCAAAGTCAGACTCTCTTCTTAAGACACAATCTGGCCCTTAGCAGCTCAGTAGTTGGTGGCTGGATGAACAAATCATTAGAGAGACCTGCTTTCATAAATCTAGGCTTTGGGATGAAGCTTTAAAGAAGAAGTGCTTCGGGTTTGGGGCATTATGTGGACAAGCCTGGCCCACCTCAGAAACCTGGGTTTGTTTGTAAGCAAGCCACTTACCTGAAACCACAGGTACCAAGTGACCCTTTATTACCAGTGAAATGCCAACACTATATATAGGGAACAAGAGAATAGAGGGAGTAGAAGGAAGAGGATTTTATGGAAACTGTTAAAAAGATGGGTTTTACTTGGCACTGTTGGTGGGAATGTAAATTGATGCAGCCGCTGTGGGAAATAGTATGGAGATTTCTCAAAAAACTAAAAATAGAATTACCATGCATGTATGCATGCTGTCACTTCAGTTGTGTTCAACTCTTTGCAACCTTGTAGCCCGCTAGGCTCCCCTGTCTGTGGGATTCTCCAGGCAAGAATACTGGAGTGGGTTGTCATTCGCTTCTCCAGGGGATCTTCCCAACCCAAGGGTCAAACCTCTGTCTCTTATGTCTCCTGCATTGGCAGGCAGGTTCTTTACCACCCAGCCACATGGGAAGTCCTAGAACTACCATAAGACTCGTCAATTCCACTGCTGCGTATGTATCAAAAACCCCAAAAGCACTAGTTTGGAAAGATAGCTGCACCCCAGTTTTTATAACAACATTATTTACGATTGTCAAGATATGGAAGTGACCTAAGTGTTGATCAATAGATGAATGGAGAAACACCCCAGTGATTCCAATGGCGGTGTGATCACTATGGACGGCACCTCACTGAATCCTCCTGATCACTGCATAGGGTTGGTGGTGTAAGCCCATAAAGAGAGAATGGAACCCAAGGGAGACTGAGCAGTTTGATTAACATTTTGAAGCTGTGACTAGTGGAGGCAGGATTTGGACCTCCATTGTTCTACAGCAAAATGCACCTATTTCAAACAAATTGAAAGAGAAAATCTCTGGAATTTGTCCTAAGTGGACATAGTTTTTGAGTAATTGGCGTACATTCTGCAGATATTTGCCTTAAAAAAAATACATACCTGGAACCAATCTAGAACCCTTTGTTTTTTTTCCCTCTCTTGAGTCCCTTCCTCCGGGAACCCAGCACATTGGCAGGCAAAGCTCCCCCTCCCAGTGGGGTGAAATCTGTGGGGGGCAGCAGAGCTGGGTGCTCTCCTGTGCTCTGTGATTGCCCTTCACCCTACTCTGTGAAGATGTTTAGGTGCTCAGGAAATGGACATGACACTTGTCTTACTTGTAGGTAACCTGTCCACGTGCTTTGTGCCTCTCAGAAAGCAGAATGTTCTGAACAAGGTTTGGTGAAGGAGCAACCCCAGATTTGGAAGGGGTGCACTCCAGAATGTTCTCCGCATCAGGGCTCCAGCTGGCTGGGGTCTGGTCACTTGGGACCATGCCTTGAAGGCACGTAACTTCAGGAGCTTTGGAGGGGCGTTTGTGGCAGCGGGAATGTGGTGATTGTATACTGGGGCTGTTGATTGATGCCTGCGGTTAGATCTTGCCATGTTTTTTGTGCTGCCTGCGGAGCAGGCAGCTGAGACTGTCAGACAGAGTGTTCTCCTCAGCTGGGGCTCTTCCCACACAGCTGCTTGTGGGCAGGTGTTTGGAAAATCACATAATTGTGATTCCAGCTTGGCCTCACGCTCCATCCAAATCCAAGACGGGGCTCTCTGATGCAGCTTCTAGGGCCATCAGGCCAGGATGGACGGCGTTCTGAGACAGATTCACACACGGGTCCTGGTTCCTGCAGGTCCTAGCTGTGTGGTTCGAGCCTTTTCACCTCTGTGAGCCTTCACTTCTGTGTCTTTAAGGGTTTTTTTAAAAATTTATTTTTTAATTGGAGGAATATTGCTTTACAGTGTTATGTTCTGCTGTACAACAGTGCGAATCAGCCATAACGGTACATGTCCCCTCTCTCGTGGAGAAGGCAATGGCACCCCACTCCAGGAAAATCCCATGGACGGAAGAGCCTGATAGGCTGCTGTCCATGGGGTTGTGAAGAGTCGGACATGACTAAGCGACTTCACTTTCACTTTTCACTTTTATGCATTGGAGAAGGAAATGGTGACCCACTCCAGTGTTCTTGCCTGGAGAATCCCAGGGACGGTGGAGCCTGGTGGGCTGCCGTCTATGGGGTCGCACAGAGTCGGACACGACTGAAGCGACTTAGCAGCAGCAGCAGCCTCCCTCTTGAGCCTCCCTCACTTCTTCCCCCCCCACCCCTCTAGGTCGTCACAGCACTGGGCTGAGCTCCCTGTGTTACACAGCAGGAATAAATCTACCATATGACCCAGCAGTCCCACTACTGGGCATATACCCTGGATCCTTAAGCTCTGAAGACTCTGATGCAAACCTGAGAGTGTGGTGAAGATTAGCAGGAAAAAGCGTGGTGTGTCTCTCCCGGCACCCATCCTTCCCCGTGCCCAGTGCTCACTTTATCAGAGCACCTGCTGGGGGCATGTGTGTGAGCTACTTCTCTTCTCTCTCACTGAATTTCTTCTCGATTGGGGTCCAGCTCTTGTCTGTTCCTTTGTTTTTACCCTAGCATCCAACACAGCGCTCCACACATTGGAAGCGATCTGGAAAAGTTGAATGAATGAATGATTGTTCAAGCAATAAAAGAGAAGTTGTGTTAGGAAGTGGTGCTGTAATCAGCCTCTAGTTTCTGAGAACGAGACAGTGTTTGGGCCGTGAATGCAATTGCACAGTCTTCTATGTAAGAAGGTTTTTTTTTTTAATAGATTCATTTTTAGTAGAAGGATCATTGCTTTACAATATTGGTAAGAGGTTTTTGAATAAGGAGAATGATTAAAAATGTGAGCAACTAGGAGAGACTAATTTTTTCCCGTCTTTCTAAAAATGTGTAGGTCACTCCTTGAGGACACTGGCATGCTCTCTGGGGCTCTCCAGTCTTGGATCCCAACTTTCTTTGTTGTTTATTTGGACAGTTTTGTCTCCTTCCCTTCCAGCCTCTTCTATTTGCTATTTCCCACAGGACAGGGCTAATAACAGCCTTGACACAATTCAGAGGGCGAGTCCCTTGTCCTGTTTACCTTTCTCACCTCTGTCTGAAGCAGCTTCCTATTCTGCATAGATGGTCTGTACAGGTTTGTTGCCTGGGTGGATGCATAACTGAACACAAAGATGTAAAGAATTCTCTTTGTTCTCTCTCTGGCCCCCTCTTCTCTGAGTTTTTGTCCTTGTATTTATCCATGGTTATTTAAGAATATTTGACCTCAGGTGCAGAATGGCATTATGGATTGTTCACACACCTCAGTTTATGGTATGCTTTCATCATTGGTCCTTGCATGATCAGCCTTAATGAGTATGTGGATGGCTGGGTTTTAAAGAGTAAAACGTGGGACTTCCCTGGTGGTCTAGCAGTTAAGACTCTGTACTTCTACTGTGGGGATTTGAGTTTGATCCCTGGTTGGGCAAGTAAGATTCCCATATTCTGCGTGGCCAAAAAAAAAAAAAAAACAAAAACAAAAAAAAGAAGTACAGCTGATTGTATTAAAATGTTTCAGGTCTACAGCAAAGTGATTGCATTGTGTGCATATATTGTTGTTCAGTCGCTAAGTCATGTCCAACGCTGCCACTCCATGGACTGCAGCATGTCAGGCTTTCTTGTCCTTCACCGTCTCCCGGAGTTTGCTCGAATTCATGTCCTTTGAGTTGGTGATGCCATCCAACCATCTCATCCTCTGTCACCCTCTTCTTCTCCTGCCCTCAATCTTTCCCAGCATCAGGGTCTTTTCCAAGGAGTTGGCTCATCACATCAGGTGGCCAAAGTATTGGAGCTTCAGCATCAGTCCTTCTAATGAATATTCAGGACTGATTTCCTTTAGGATTGACTGATTTGATCTCCTTGCTGTCCAAGGGACTCTGAGGAATCTTCTCCAACACTGCAATTCAAAAGCATCAATTCTTCAGCGCTCAGCCTTCTTTATGGTACAACTCTCACATCCATACATGACCACTGGGAACACCGCAACTTTGACTAGATGTATCTTTGTCAGCAAAGTGATATCTCTGCTTTTAATGTGGTGTCCAGGTTTGTCATAGCTTTTCTTCCCAAGGAGCAAACTTGGGCATACATACATATATGTATGTATTCTTTTCCAGATTCTTTTCCATTATAGGTTATTACAAGATATTGAATATAGTTCCCTGTATATTACAGTAAGTCTTTGTTGTTTATCTATTTCATATGCAAGTAGTGTGTATCTGTTAATCCCAAATGTTCAGTTTATCCTTCTCCCCCTTCCCCTTTGTTAACCTTAAGTTTGTTTTCTGTGTCTGTAAGTCTATTTCTGTTTTGTAAATTAGTTCATTTGTATCATTGTTTTAGATTTCACATATAAGTGATACCATAGGATATTTGTCTATCTGACTTCTTCACTTAGCATGATAATCTCCAGGTCCATCCATGTTGCTGCAAGTGGCATTATTTCATTTTGGGGTCACTTAGTCGGACATGACTGAGCGACGTCACTTTCACGCATTGGAGAAGGAAATGGCAACCCACTCCAGCGTTCTTGCCTGGAGAATCCCAGGGACGGGGGAGCCTGGTGGGCTGCCATCTATGGGGTCGCACAGAGTCGGACACGACTGAAGCGACTTAGCAGCAGCAGCAATATTTCACTCTATATATTGTATATATATACATGCATACATACATACTGCATCTTCTTTATTCATTAGTCTGTTGATGGACCCAATGTTCTTAATTTTAATGTAGTCAAATCTGTCTCTTTTTTTGTGTCAGTGCTCTTTGAATCTTGTTTAAGAACTCTTTCCTTGTTCTAAGTTCTAAAAAGTATTCACCTTTTATTTTCCACTAAGAGATTTAAAACTTTTCTTTCTAATGATATGTTCTCAATTCATCTATAACAACACAAAAAGCATCATCTCAACACTTCACTAGCAGTCCAGTGGTTAAAACTTTGCCTTCTAATGTAGGGGGTATGGGTTCCATCCCTGGTTGAGGAACTAAGATCCCACATGCCTTGTGGCTAAAAGAGATAAATGTAGATTATAAGCATCCACATCCTTGTAAGAGATTTGTTTGTATCATGTTTTCTTGTAAACTTCAGGGAGAAATAATTTAATTCCTTTACCAAGTAATTAAACTGGTAAAATGATTTCTAGGGAGAAAATGGGAAAAATAAAAATCTCTGAAGGGAAAAATACTCATAAATGTTAAGATGTCCTAGCTTAAACAGTTGTTAATTATACCTTTTTGGGGGCTTCCCAAATGGCTCAGTGGTAAAAAATCTGCTTGCAATGAAGGAGAGCAGGAGACTTGGGTTCATTACCTGAGCTGGGAAGATCCCCTGGAGGAGGGTGGGAAGATCCCCTGGAGGAGAGCATGGCCACCCACTCCAGTATTCTTGCCTGGAGAATCTCATGGACAGAGGAGCCTGGCAGGCTACAGTCCGTGGGGTCACAAAGAGCTGGACATGACTGAACGACTGAGCACAGCACAGATGCTTTTTATTAATAATAGCATTTTGGAGAAAGAACTCAGATTTATTTTTGGAAAACCCTGAGATGCTTATTCCTTTATTGGGCTTCTGTGATGTGCTGGGCTGAAGTGATGTGGGGAAAAGCAAGTCACAAAGCCTCTGACCTCATGAACTGATGGGACTGCCCACCCCACAGTGCTGCTCCTGGGTTACAGAAGTCTCTTCATGTAGGGTCAAAAGAGAAAGTTGTATGTAATTTATCATCACATATGAAAAAACCCTCTGTAACATTTGATGAACACATTTGGTCATGCATTTGGCTTCACCCCAGCATCAAATTTATCCTTGGACACTGAAAAGTTAATTTCCAAGATGTTCATCCAGGGCAGAGCTACCCTTTTAACACAGCACATTTCTGGAGAGGCTGTGAGTCTCCGTTTGCTTCTCTGTATGTGGACTTCCCTGGTGGCTCAGCGGTAAAGAATACGTCTGCCAATACAGGAGACACAGGTTTGGTCCCTGGGTTGGGAAGATCTCCTGGAGAAGGAAATGGCAATCTATTCCAGAATTTTTGCCTGGGAAATCCCAAGGACAGAGGAGCCTGGCTGGCTACAGTCCTTGGGGTCTCAAGAGTCAGACACAACTTAGTAACTAAACAACAGCAACAACAATAACACCTCCTCTTATGTAGTGGTTATGCTCTAAGATCATATAATTGAGGAGCAAAGCGTTTCAGTATGTGAAGTCCACTACTGAGTAAGCATGAGGCTTTGAACAAGTTGAAATATACTCAATATATAAAGGCCTATGATCAACTGTTTAGGTGGTGCATTCTTAGTTGCTTGGTCGTGTCCAACTCTTTGGGACCCCATGGACTGTAGCCCACCAGGCTCCTCTGTCCATGGGATTCTCTAGGCAAGAATACTGGAGTGGGTTGCCATTTCCTTCTCCAGGGGATCTTCCCGACCCAGAGATCAAACCCAGGTCTTCTGCATTGCTGGTGGATTCTTTACCATCTGAGCTATAATGGCACTAAAAGTATTCATTTTAGAAACAAAACAAGATAGAACCAAGAGAATCTGCTTACTAAAGAAAGTGTAATTCAGTAAGAAGATGAGATGATATCAGTAGAATCAGAATTCAGTAGAGATGATAATATTAAATGAATAACCACTCCAGGTAAAGATGAATTCCCATTTACCTACTAAATGAACTGCCAACTTCCGCAGTCTAGCCACATCTTTGCCACTTACCTTTCAAGTGTTGTCTTCCATATGCTCTTGTTTAAATGGGCCAGCTGGTCTCTGTGTCTTTGCTGGTGCTGGCTCCTCTGCCTGGAACACCTTCCCGATTGGCTGCTCCCTGCCACTTCCCAGCGTCCTCTCCATCCTCATAGGCAGCTTAAATCCCACCTCTTCCACCCTGCCTTTCCTGAGCTCATGGAATATCTACCACCTTAGGCCCTGGGATCTATGCTCTTGCCACACCTACCCCCTTATGGTTACTTATATGCTTATCACCTCCACTGGGGCTGTGAGCAGGGCTTCTCTTTGTATCCCAGGGCCTGAAACGCACCTTGCAGAGGAGGATGTGAAGAGTTGAAACGGATTTGCTGAAGGAGAACATCATTGCAGCCCAGGCACACCAGGCTCTTCTTAAAGTGTCACACAGGACGAAAAAAAACGTAGTTGTAACAGATGGAAGATAAATATAACGTGTATCCTAGAAACACGATAAACAGAGGTCTAAGCAGGTGATGTGGTTTAAGATGAAATGAAAAAGAGAAAGCCTTACTACTGTCTTCTGAAAATATTATGATGAACTTCAACAGTTGACATGTCTAAGCTGTATAAAGCGTCTTTGTTCTGATTACCTCTTTGACTAAGTTGATAAGAAAAAATTACTTAAAAATTAAAAAAGAACTTTATTTTTCCAGGGGCAGTTCTGTGACTACTGCAATTCTGAGGACCCCAGGAAAGCACACCCTGTCACCAATGCAATTGATGGATCAGAGCGTTGGTGGCAAAGCCCTCCCCTTTCATCAGGCACACAGTACAACAAAGTCAACGTCACGCTGGACCTGGGGCAAGTGAGTTGTGCTTTCCTCTGGAATGGGGAAAATTAGCTTGGATCATTGTTTCTGTGGTTATTGCTTTTTGAAATTAATTTTTATTGGCATATAGTTGATTTACAATGTTGTGTTAGTTTCTGCTGTATAGCAAGGTGAATCAGCCATATATCTATCCCTGTATACATATATTCCTGTGATTGTTTCTGAAATAATGATTATTTTAAAAACAAGCTTCAGTTTCAGTTTACTAATAGAATGAAGCCCTTTACTTTAATATTTGCATCTCTCAACACCCAGCACAATGCCTGTCACAGTGCAAATACCCGTACCTGTCTATTAAATGAGTTAAAAAAATAATTGTAAGTAGTATCATTGACAAAGGTATTTATTATGATTATTTTTGATTGCAGTAAAGTATGCATAATGTAAAGTTAAGCATCTTAACCATTTCTAAGTGTGCAGTTCCGTAGTGCTAAATAGGCTCACGGGTTGTGAAATCAATATTCAACACTGTTTTATTTTGGGAAATTGGTACTCTGTACTCATTAAACACTGACTGTCCATTCGACTTTCTGTCTCTGTGAGTTTGACTGCCCTTGGTACCTCATGTAAGTGCAATCACACCGTATTTGTCCTTTTGTGATTGGTGTATTTTGCTTAGCAGAATGTCTTCAGGGTTCATCCGTGTTGCAGTGTGTGTCAAAATTTCTTTTCTTTTAAAGGCTGAATAATATTCCATTGTATGGATATCACATTTTGTTTATTTATTCATCCATCAGTGGCCACTTGGGTTGCTTTCACCTTTATGCTTTATGCTTTCACCTTTATTGTGAATAATGCTATGAACATGGGTATGGCAAAGATATCTTTGTAGCATTCTCTTTCCTGGAAATCTTGACTCTGTGAGCAATGTCTACCATAGTTTTTGACCTTGTTTGGCCATCTGGTCCATGAGGGAATCTGATTAAGACCTGTCCTCCTGTGAGAGGCTAAGATGGTCCTAGGATGCTTCATGCCCCTCTTCTTTGAGTGTGGACAGCTCTATAAATATGATGGATGTCACTTCCATGATAAGATGGTATCATATGACAAGAGATGAAGGGATTTTGCAGATGCATTAAAGATCCCAAGTCAGTTGCTCAAAAGGAAGACTGTCCTGGGGACCTCTTCTAATTAGGGGAGCTCTTAAAAAGGACTGGACCCTATTCTAAGGAAGAGATTTGAAACATGAGAAGTTTACCTGCTGATCTAGAAGGGAAAGCTTCCTCTGGTGATGGCCATGTGGCAGAGATCTAAGAGTGGGTTCTAGAAATGGAGAGAGGTCCCAGCCAACAACCAACAAGAAAAGCGGGAACCTGTCCTGCAGCCATAAGGATCTAGATTTTGCTAACAATATGTGCAAACTTTAAGTAAATCTTTTCAGGCATTTAATGGACACCTTGATGGGAGCCTTGACCCTGAGCAGAAAACCTGGTCCCACCATGCCCAGATCCCTGGCGTAAAGAACTGCGAGATAATAAATGGTGGTGTTTTAAGCCACTGAGTTTGCAGTGATTTGTTAAGCACAAGTAGAATTCGCCTTCCAGTGCAGGGAGTGCAGGTTTGATCCCTGGTCAGGGAGCCAATATGCCAGAAAACCAGAAAACCAAATCATAAAACAGAAGCAATATTGTAACAAATTCAATAAAGACTTAAAAAGGAACTGTATCCCACAGACTAGAAATTTAATGTTACTGAGATTTCTTCCAATGAGTGTATTATATTCAGTTTCATGATAGAAGGGTTCTCCAATTCTTTTGTCCAAAAGTTTTGTTAAATCAGGCCTCTCCTGAGAATATTTTCCATCATCAGTTTGCATCAGAGATAATTCAGGGAGATCTGGCATGGTTTGAAAGACTCCATAACCCCAGTTTCAAGCATGATTTGGTCTTATCCTTCTAGCACTAATTCAGTAGAGATTTTGCATGTAATGACTAGGATTTGCCTATCATTCCCCTTTTTAAACTGAGGATTTCTGTAGTTAGCTGGGAATTTTAACCCATTAAATGATGTTTACTGAACATACCAGTGCCTAGTGCCTTCTGGATTTGCTCTTTTCCCCTGAAGGCTTTTTTTAAACCTACCTTTCAAAAGTACCCTTTTGATGTATTGAAAAATCCCTAATTAAGACAGATGAATTAATAAAACACCAACGTAGAGATAATTTAGTAATTTTCAGGTTGCTGACAGACATGAGCCATGGCCAACATCTCATGTAGACGATGCCCACCCACCTCCTTCCTGCCTGGGAGGTTGCTCTGTAGGTGGCTGAGAGTGTGGGCCCTGTGGTCAGTCCACCCTCGTTCATGCTCTGGTGTGCTGCTTACTTACTGGGTGACCCTGAGCAACAGACGTAACTGTTCTCTGCCTCAGTTTTCACATTTATACAGTGAAATGATACTAGTGCTCACTGCATAGGATTGCTGTGAGGTTTGAAGGAGTTGACTGCTTCATTTTTAAACCTCTTCAGGCCAGTGGTTTTTAAGTAAGTTTTCATTTAATAAAATAAAGTCAGTGTCAATAAGCACATTATTAAAATAGACTGACTCCTAACTTCTGCTCCTCTGGAAAGTACTGTGATGATCCTGTAGAAAATACTCTAGAAAAGTCTAGAGACAGGAAAAGCAATATACGTCATGTCATGTTTCTTCCCTCTTGTGTTGGAGCAACACGTAGTAAGCGTGTTTTATCTCGTAGGGTTCACATTTTACGCCCCGTCCATCAGATCAGATCAGATCAGATCAGTCGCTCAGTCGTGTCCGACTCTCCGTGACCCCATGAATCACAGCACGCCAGGCCTCCCTGTCCATCACCAACTCCCGGAGTTCACTCAAACTCATGTCCACAGAGTCGGTGATGCCATCCAGCCATCTCATTCTCCGTCGTCCCCTTCTCCTCCCGCCCCCAACCTTTCCCAGCATCAGAGTCTTTTCCAGTGAGTCAACTCGTCGCATGAGGTGGCCAAAGTATTGGAGTTTCAGCTTTAGCATCAGTCCCTCCAATGAACATCCAGGATTGATCTCCTTTAGAATGGACTGGTTGGATCTCCTTGCAGTATAAGGGACTCTCAAGAGTCTTCTCCAACACCACAGTTCAAAAGCATCGATTCTTCGGCGATCAGCCTTCTTCACAGTCCAACTCTCACATCCATATATGACCACGGGAAAAACCATTGCCTTGACTAGACGGACCTTGGTTGGCAAAGTAATGTCTCTGCTTTTTAATATACTATCAAGGTTGGTCATAACTTTCCTTCCAAGGAGCAAGTGTCTTTTAATTTCATGGCTGCAATCAGCATCCAAAGTGATTTTGGAGCCCCAAAAAATAAAGTCTGACACTGTTTCCACTGTTTTTCCATCTATTTCCCATGAAGTGATGGGACCAGATGCCATGATCTTAGTTTTCTGAATGTTGAGCTTCAAGCCAACCTTTTCACTCTCCTCTTTCACTTTCATCAAGAGGCTTTTGAGTTCCTCTTCACTTTCTGCCATAAGGATGGTGTCATCTGCATATCTGAGGTTATTGATATTTCTCCCAGCAATCTTGATTCCAGCTTGTGCTTCTTCCAGCCCAGCATTCCTCATGATGTACTCTGCATATAAGTTAAATAAGCAAGGTGACAATATACAACCTTGACGTACACCTTTTCCTATTTGGAACCAGTCTGTTGTTCCATGTCCAGTTCTGACTGTTGCTTCCTGACCTGCATACAGGTTTCTCAAGAGGTGAAAGTGTCCCTGAGAGGTTAGATTTCATAATTGAATTGTGACCTATGGACTTTAGATTTAGGAAATGCAAATCTTGATTTAAAAAAATTTTTTTAAAGTTTATTTTAAAATTGAAGTATAGTTGATTTACGATATTGTCTTAATTACTGCTATATAACAAAGTGATTCAGTTATACACATATATATTCTTTTTCATTATAATTTATCACAAGATATTAAATATAGTTCCCTGTGATATACAGTAGGACTTTGTTGTTTATCCATCCTATATATACTTTTAAAAAAAATATTAAAAAAAATATTTATTTGATCATTTTTGTCTGTGCTGGGTCTTCATTGCCATTAGGGCTTTTCTCTAGCTGCAGTGAGTAGGGGCTACTCTCTAGTTGTGGTCCATGGGCTTCTCATTGCTGTGACTTCTCTTGTTGCAAAGCACAGGCTCTAGAGCATGGGGGCTTCAGTAATTGCAGCTCCTGGGCTCTGGAGCACAGGTTCAGTAGTTGTGGCACATGGGCTTAGTGGTCTCACAGCATGTGGGATCTTCCCGCACCAAGGATCAGACTTGTCTCGCCTGCATTGGCAGGTGGATTCTTTACTACTGAGCCACCAAGGAAGCCCCATCCTGTATATACTTGTTGCATCTGCTAATCCAAAACTCTGAATCCATTCCTCCCCACCCCCTCTCCCTTGGTTATAAGTGATATCATATGGTGGTGGTCTTTCTCTTTCTGACTTAAGGAAGTGCAAATCTTGATGCCTGGTTGGGAAATAAAATACAGGCCATGAACTTGTTATTACCAAACCACTTTTTTTCCAGCCACTGAGAACTTGAATTTGATTTTGCTGTGCTGTAGTCAGTTTGACAGCTTACGTTGTCATGTTGCCTTTTGGACTACTTGGTGATTTTCATTGTTTTTTTTGGCCAACACAGTATGACAAGTAAAAACATTGCCTTCAAGGCTCCATCTTGAAGAGCCATTTCCTTCCTTACAAAGTGTCAAATGTGGGAAGTTTCTGCAATTCACTGGAGGCAGTGGCATTTTCTGGGGCTGTTCAAGTTCATTGGATTATATAGAATTCATCAGTTTCGGGCTATAGAGTAAGAACAGGATAACTTACCTGAAACTTTAGTATGTTTGGCCAAATATAAAGAGTTCATTTTGACATTTGAAGCAAAATATGATGTCCAGTTTTTAAATGGATGTATTTGGAATATAAGGACATTTGTTTCTTCCTGGACTCCTGGTGGAACATGACCTCTGGCCATTGCCCGCTGTGAGGTAGGCAGGTATAGCCATGGGCTTGAGCTGTGGTCCTTGATTTCTTTCAGAATCAGAACAAATCTTACTCTGCCAGATTCCCTGTATTAACCTCTGTTTTTCCTCCTCCAGGGTGAGGTCTAGGGAAAAACGTGGCTGTGGCAGGACTCCCCTCAAAGTCAAGGTGGCCAGGAGCTTGGGAGGGGCTGGCTCTCAGGTGGGAAAAAGGCGGAGAAGCAGTGCGGGGGCAGGGCAGGCTCCCCAGGAGAGCCTTGCCCACAGGTTCCAGGGAACAACAGGAAAAGCCCCTTGAGAAGAATTGTAAGGCGCTTTTTTTTTTTGGTAAATTAATCTATTTATTTTAATTGGAGGTTAATTAGTTTACAATATTGTAGTGGTTTTTGCCATACATTCACATGAATCAGCCATGGGTGTACATGTGTCCCCCATCCTGGACCCCCCTCCCACTTCCCCCCCATCCCATCCCTCAGGATTTTATGCAATTTGTCATGCCCCCAGGAGTACTGTTTTTAACCTATTAGTAGTAGAAATAAGGGCTTCTGTGGTGGCTCAGATGGTAAAGAGTCTGCCAGAAAAACAGGAGGCCTGGGTTTGATCCCTGGGTCTGAAAAATCCCCTGGAGGAGGCATGGCTACCCACTCCAGTATTCTTGCCTGGAGAATCCCAGGGACAGAGGAGCCTGGGGGGCTGCAGTCCACAGGGTCGTATAGCGTCAGACACAGCTGAGCGACTAACACACACACAGCAGAAACAAAGACAAAACAAACATCCTCCTCCCACCCCCCAGCCCTAAATCCTCAAAAGGAATGCCTGGCCGCAGAGGCTGGAGGTATGATGAAGAGAGGCGTTGCCATTGTGCCCCATTCTCCTGGGTTGCTGGGGAAGGGGGCTGGAGCAGGACAGCGGCTGAGACAGTCCTTGGGCCTGGTTAGAGGCAAAGGCTGTGAGGGCAACCCTGCTCTCAGCCCCCCAGCTCCCTCTGAGCGGGCAGCATGGATGGCTCCTGTGCCCGTTCACAGGTGTACCATCTCCAGGGCCTCCACCTGATTCCCTGCTTCCTGCCCAAGGGCTCTTCCCAGGCCCTGGGAGTTTTCTGAGCCTGTGTTCAGAGCAGCTAGGAAGTGCAGGATTTAATGCCCTGAGGGGCAACCCTCAATCCAGAAGATACAGGAGCTGGTGGAAAATCCCCTCATTTCTCTGCCACTTCTGGGACAGTTCCGAGGAGCTTTCTGAGGACACAGTTCTTCAGAGTGTCTGCAGCAGTATGGAGCCCCAGTTGGCCCTGGTGGAATCTGCCTATTAACACTTTAGTCGCTGGCTCTTCTCCCTCCTCTGTGTCCCTTTGTCTCCCAATTTATGCTTCTTGAGATCAATTCCCAAATAAGCTACCTCTGCCCAAGTCTTTGTCTCTGAGTTGGTTTTAGAAAGGATCGAACCCACTCCAGTATTGTTGCCTGGAGAATTCTATGGACAGAGGAGCCTGGCAGTCCATGGGGTCACAAAGAGTTGGACATGACTGAATGGCTAACACTTTCAAACTAAGACAGGGAAGAAAGAGGCCTAGACAGAGGCCTGGAAACCCTCCTGGCTGTCTGCATAAGCAAACACTATGAACAAATAATGTAAAATATAGACTGCAGCCATGAAATTAAAAGATTTTTGCTCCTTGTTAGAAAAACTATGACAAACCTAGACAACATATTAAAAAGCAGAGACATCAATTTGCTGACAAAGGTCCATATAATCAAAGCTATGGCTTTTCCAATAGTCATGTACAGATGAGAGAGTTGGACCATAAAGAAGGCAAAGCACTGAAGAATTGATGCTTCCCAACTGTGGTGTTGGAGAAGACTCTTAAGAGCCCCTTGGACAGCAAGGAGGTCATACCAGTCATCCTAAAGGAAGTCGACCCTGAATATGCACTGGAAGAACTGATGCTGAAGCTGAAGCTCCAACACTTTGGCCACCTGATAGGAAGAGCTGACTCACTGAAAAAGACCCTGATGCTGGGAAATATAGTAGGCAGGAGGAGAAGGGGGAGATAAGAGGATGAGATGGCTGGATGGCTGACTCAATGGACACGAGTTTGAGCAGACTCTGAGAGTGAAGGACAAGGAAGCCTGGTGAGCTGCAGTCCATGTGGTCACAAAGAGTCGGACACGACTTAACGACTGAATAACAACAAAGTAGGAAATCCAGAAAAATTGTTTCTAAAGCTCTCAGCTTAAGAGTAACCAAGGAAACAGCATTATAACTTTTAAAGAAGAAAATATAGGTCACAGGGAAATTTCCCATTAGTCTACTTATTTTCTTCATGAACTCAGCATAGATCCAGATGTATCTGAGAGTGAATTTAGTTTGCAGGTGCCTTCTAGGAGCTCCTCCCTTGCTCCCGTCCTCTTCAACTTTTATTAAACTTTGCTGGATGAATCCAAAACATTCTTTGTAACCTTTGTCAGTTCTGACTCAGAAGGAAGGCCTGGGCTAGTTTCTGATGCTTCCTAATAAGCACGTGGGTTTTGGAGATTAAATTGGTTCTTGGGATGCTTGGGTCACTAAGAGTCATGAAGAGTCTGACTCAGTTGTGTCCCTGGGTGAATACAGTTTAATCCAGGAAGTGCATGGCTCTTGGATTTAACCCAATGTTCTAGATTTCTTAGGAACCCTCTAGCCTGTAAGTTTCAGGGAGCTGGGGATGATGTCTTTCTGTGTTCGCTACAAAATGTTCTGCTCCCAACATCTTGCATAGTGTTCAGCACATAGTAGAAGCTCAATAAATATTTTTGAATGAATGTAGAATGAGCCAAGGATGACTCAGGGTTGGCCTGGATTTTGCTGGTGTCAGTGAAAGCATATTGCTGTGAGATCAAATCTCTGGGGAGAGTGGACCAGCTTTGGCCTTGATGTTAATTAGATCATTGGTTCCACTTAAGATAATTGGTTCTCTTTGCCATATCATTTAAGTACTTTAGAGCAATAACATGATTAGAAGATGCAGATCTTAGAGCAAATTTATAATTAATAAATGTTCTATTAATGAACATATAATCATGAGACTCAACCCTTGAAGGCCAATCATTTGTTAGTGGGAGAAAAACAAGGACCGATTAAATCCTCTGGGGCTACTGAGGATGTAATTTTATCCTTTATGCTACCGAAATAACCTAAAGTGGCAATTTGCCTTTGAAGTGCTTTTTAAGGAACTTACACACTAGGGAGAATCTGACAATCTGGCATTTTCTTTTTATGTGTGAAAAACTCAAGGAAGCTGAGTGGATCCACAGCAAGAGTAGAATTCTGAGATGTCAGTTTTGTTTAGTTTTCTGAATCACTGTCCCAAACATTGGTAACGTACATTAGTTGATAGATTCTAAGAGCTTTAAACACTACTATAGAAAATAATGTCTGAGAAATAGTTTCTCAACTAAAAACTGCTTATTCTCTGGCCATGTTGCCTGTTTGCAATCTTTTTCTCAATTGATGTATTTTTCCACCATTTATGTATTTCCTCAAGTTGTAAAATTGAATCAACATTGACTCCATGGATTAAGATTATTTCCTAAGATTACTTAAGATTGAAACAGATCCTGACTCTAGTGGCTAAACACAATGCTGATTTATTTCTCATTCATGTAAGAGTTGAAGCATAACTTTTCCTGGCCAGGTCGCTCCACTCCAAACAATGATTCAAAGACTCAGACTAACTACAAAGGAGGCAGGAAATGTAGCCCAGCTGTTGCTCTAGAAGGAAGCAAGCTTTCTAAGCTCAAAGCTCTCTTCTGTGACCTGCAGGGGCTCCTTGAGATGGTGAAAGCTGATACCATATATCTCTTCCCAGCTCTGACATCAGCCCAGGTGGGAGCATTTACACCAGAGGAACTGGCCGATGTTACACATCAGGGCTTCTTTCCAGGAGCCAGTTTACCAGCATTCTGCTCACTGAGTTTCTTCTATGTTCCTGCACTTCTCCTCCCACCCCTTCTTATCGTTTAATTATTACCTCTTGCTTCTTGAAGTTTTGTTTTTCAAAATGTGCAGTTGGTGGGTCCCATTCATGCATCTTTACCAGCAGCTGGGGCCTCTCCACTCTTGGTGTTTTTGGTGTAAACTGCTTGAGCTCTGTGCTTTGAAACCAGTTTAATAAGTCCTTTACTATGGAGGTCCTGAAGGACTGTCCTGGCCAGGGAACTATGAATCTTTGGTCTCACAGAGACGACAGCTGGAGTTATAAGCTTATAGTTGGGAACTTCTTTACAGAGTTTGTTGGATGTTGCTTTGTCACATAAGACTAGGTTATTGAGTTTGTCCTGAACTTTGCCTTTCGACCACTTCTTTTTGGCCTTGCCCCTTGATTTGTTCACTGGATGTTTGTCTTTCTTGGCTGAATTTCCAGCATCTTTCTTCTTCTTGTCATCCTTGGGTGGCATAGCAAAGCCTGGAGAGGAGCTGTGACCACTGCCACCTTGCTAAGATGTCGGACAACAAGTACGTCTTGTTTCTTCATGTCCCGGAGTCCCATTCTTCCTCTCTATTGATAATGCACTATCGCTACCCTCGTATTGGCCTCTGACAGCTCGTTGCTCTGATGTCTTCTAACCCATCTCCCCGACTCTGCTCTTGGCTCCCTCCCCTTTGTCCTGCAGGCATTCATGGCACAGATGTGATGAGGAGCAGCAGGAACAGTAGAAATGACGGAGGTTGGTGGTTTTCCAGGCATCTCCCCATCAATCTTTCTCATTGTTTCCTGAGCAAAACAAAGATTTAAACATGTCATTCTCCCTGTTTAATATCCTCTTATGGTTCCCCGCTACTTTCAGAATAAAGTCCAAGTTTCTCGGGTTGGCGTACAAGCCCTCCTGCACAATCTACTTCTGCCTTTTCACCAGTCTCTCTTCTAGATGTCGCTTTCTCCTGCAGACTCCGTGCCACATCAGCAGGGACCTATTTGTAATTCCCTAAGCGGGAGTTCCGGACAAGGCAATGGCAAGCCACTCCAGTACTATTGCCTAGAAAATCCCATGGATGGAGGAGCCTGGTAGGCTGCAGTCCGTGGGGTCGCTAAGGGTCAGACACGACTGAGCAACTTCACTTTCACTTTTCACTTTCACACATTGGAGAAGGAAATGGCAACCCACTCCAGTGTTCTTGCCTGGAGAATCCCAGGAACAGGGGAGCCTGGTGGGCTGCCTTCTATGGGGTCGCACAGAGTCGGACATGACTGAAGTGACTTAGCAGCAGCAAGCGGGAGTTGGTGATGGACAGGGAGGCCTGGCATGCTGTGGTTCATGGGGTTGCAAAGAGTCAGACATGACCGAGCGACTGAACTGAACTGAACTGAAGCACTCCATAGGGCTTCCCGGATGGCTCAGCAGATAAAGAACCCTCTTGCCAGTGCAGGAGATGTAAGAGACTTGGGTTTGATCCCTGGTTTGGGAAGATCCCCTGGAGGAGAGTATGGCAACCCACTCCAGTATTCTTGCCTGGAGAATCCTGTGGACTGAGAAGTCTGGCGGGCTACAGTCTACAGGGTTGGACACGACTGAGTGACTAACACTTTCACTTTTAAACCCTCTGTGACATTTCCTGCTTTGTGACCTTGTTTGGGTGCTGTTCATGGCTCTTAGGAATACCTTTGTACCATTTATTAAATAAATGTGCTTATTTAAAAAATTGTGCTTTGTACCATTTATTAAATAAAAATTAAAAAAAAAAAAGGGATACCTTTGCTTCCCACCTGTTCTGGCTACCTCCTTTCCCAGGTAACTCAGGTATCGCCTGCTGGAAGCTTTCCCTGGCACTTGCTGTATATGCTGTGTCATGTCGGCCCATTACACTGTGAGCTCCTTAAAGTTGTTGTTGTTTAGTCACTAAGTTGTGTCCGATTCTTTTTGACCCCGCGGACTGCGGCACACCAGGCTTCCCTGTCCTTCACTATCCCCCAGAGTTTGCTCAGATCCTGTCCATTGAGTCAGTGATGCTGACCATCCCATCCTCTGCCGTCCCCTCTCCTCCCACCTTCAATCTTTCCCAGCATCAGGGTCTTTCCCAGTGAATCAGGTTCACATCAGGTGGCCAAAGTGTTGGAGCTTCAGCTTCAGCATCAGCCCTTCCAGTGAATATTCAGGGTTGATTTCCTTTAGGATTGGTTTGATATCCTTGCTCTCCAAGGGACTCTCAAGAGTCCTTAAGGTCAAGGAGCATATAATATTATTCTTTTTATCCATGGACTTAAAAAGTCCTGGGAGGTTCTTCATCCCCAAAATGTGATGAATTAAATGGAAAGAAAAATTTCAAGAGTGTTCTTTTTATATTATCCCATTTGTTATATGTCTTGCTGTAACCATGAACAGCTCTGCTGTATTTTTTAAATATCCCTAACATTTACATTTGCTAGTTCCCATTTAACCAGCGCCACAAGTAAAACAGACATAACAGAAAATGAGTAAAATATGTTTCTACCCCAAACATTCAGTAGGCTCTAGTCAGACAACATAAACCAAGAACCAGAAGCAGGAATGGAAAGTGTAGTGGAAAAGAACAACACTTTCCTACTGGAATTTTCTCCCAGACTCGCTGGCAATACAAGTTAATATGATCAAGTGCTGAACAGAGGTCACTGTGACTTCATTGGTGATGCTTACCAGGTCACCCTGAGTCACACATTATTGTGACGCTGGCATTTGCTTATGTGTCAGGATTACGGCCACTGCAGAGTGGTCAGAGTGGTTTTTCTTGTCAGGAAGGGTGATACCAGGGTTTAGCCTCCCTTGAGAAGATGAGACCTATGGTCCAGGAGGAGGCACTAGAGGGCTAGCCCCGCACACCCTCCAGCTGTCCATCAGCCCACATGGAATTTGTCTCTCAAAGAGCTGGACGGCAAATATACAATGAGGTTCATTGCTCGAGAACTCCCAAGTGTCATGGCTCCTGCTGCCAAGAGACAAACAGAACCAAAGCCCTCAGTGCTTTCCAGAAGTTCATCCTATTTCTTTGAGGGTTGGCCATGCAGTTAAGAAGACATAAGGAAGATGGCATGCCAAGGTACTGGTATGGAAATTACATGAAACTGGGAATTGATCAGAGGAGAGCCACTTGGCTTCTTGAGAAGGGTCTAGGCTGCTGTGCCAGCCTTTGGTCCCATGGTGATCAGGGTGGGAGAGAGACTGAAGCACAGAACCCAGACAGGCTGGGGTCCGGGCATCCTGGCAGGGTCTCCTCTGTGTGTGGCGGAAGCTCTCTGCTATGGCTGGAGGCGCTTATGAACAATGTATGTGAACATGCTTTGATTCTTGTGAAGCACTATGCAGGTATAGACTATTACTGTTATTACTTAGAGAAGTTGTCATTGACGTCCCTCCCTCTCTCCTCTTATAGGTTTCCAATAAGCTTACACTGCCTTATCTCTTCTAAGTGAGTGAAGGATCTATCAATCTATTCTCAGTAAAGTTCTAGAAGCTCAATACTGAAGCTTCCTAGAATATTTGCATCTCAACAAATTGTCATCTATTTTCATCATGGAACTAATACTTCTAGAAATTGATCCTAAGAAAGTAATGAGGTAAATGCTCAAAATGTTTGGCTGCTCAGGTGGCACTAGTGGTAAAGAACCTGCCTGCCAATGCAGGAGATAAATGCTCAAAATGTTTGCACAAAGATATTCTTGGGAGCATTGTTCATAATTAGATAACATGGGAAACAGCACTCTCACATCCAATAAGGGAATTGATGCATTGAATAGATTAATTGGCAGTCGTAGGAAGGCTGCCACAGAGGGGGGAGTCTTTATTGATCTGACAGATGTTTGTGCTATAGTGTAAAGAAAAAATAATCAAAGTTTAGGTATGCTGTATATATAGTATGGTATGATGACATTTTATCTCTGTGTATGAGCAAAGAAAAAAGTCAGGCAAGAGGGTATTTAAAACGCTAAGAGTGCTTTCTCTGGATGGAGGGATTATTGGTGAATTTTACTTTCTTCTGTGAATCCAGTTTACAGTGTGATTCAGACGCGTCGCTCTGGATTATTACACAGGTGCAAATCTGGCTCCAGAACTTTCTAGCTGTGTGATGCTTGGCACTCTAGTTAATGTCTTGGAGTTAGTTTCTTCATCTGAGACCTGGGGATGACCTAGAACCACCCTCATAAGGTTGTTGGGAGGAATTAATAATGTAATACAGAAAAACTCTTAAAGGAACTTCCCCAGTGGTCCAGTGGTTAAGACTCACCCTTCCAATTCAGGGATTGTGAGCTTGATCCCTGGTCAGGAAACTAAGATCCCATATACCACAAGGTGTGGGCAGAAGTTAAAATAAATAAATAAAAATTTGTTAAGAGAAAAATTCTTAAAATTATGCCTCTCACACTATGAGAACTCAATTCATGTTGGCTGTTATATCTGTATTTTTTCACAGAGCACATGTATTACTTTTAGAGTTAGAAAAACAGTAAAACAATTGGGAAAATCTTTCCTTTTGGGGAATAAAGAAGAACTCAATACAGTGATGACAAAAGGCACAGTTATTCCCGGTGGAATTGGACGTGTTGATGGAAAAGCTTACTTGGAGCTTCCTGACATCCTCCACCCCCCAAATATAAGCTTCTGACCAGCTCCTCCTGGAATGAGGTCAGCCTGCTAGAGATCTTTAAATGCCAACAGAATCAGAAAAATGCCCAGTAAGTGGAAAAAAATGTTAAAAGAGCCTCTTTTATTCTTTAGCTAATCTTGAAAATTGTTTCTTCCCTTGTGAAACTTTCATGATTTCAGGAATATTTTGGCTTTCAGTCATGGCAGTTTTCCTATTACTATTATTGGCAAGCATATATAAGGAAAAACTGAATTTCATGAATTCTTCACAGTGGTTCCAATGAGAGTTTGAGTTAAATATAATGTCTCGGGGGAGCCCTGGCCCCGGCCCCTCCTCTCTCACTGCCCGCTGTCCCCTAGTACCCCCACCCCGGAGCCTCTCCCCTCCTTCTGCGGGTGGCCCTGGCGCCTCCCTGTGTCGCCACGCGTCTTCCTTTCCTCTTTTCTCCCCCAAACCGCTCCTCTCCCTACTCCTGTGTCTCTGGTTTCTCTTCACTTTTGTTTTTTTCCTTTCCTTTCTTCCATTGCGTTTCCTTCTTTTAGAGAAAAATGGGAATCAAATCAAACCACCTCCTTTTCCTATGGTCACTGCCCGCCTTCAGGAGGGGTGCTGTGTGGGTCCCCGGCCGCCCCTCCAGCCCCAGAGTGGTGGCCTGAGGAGCTGGGTGGGAGGGTTAGGGCTCCATCAGGACTAGGCTCCCTGCCTGGCTCCAGCCCTGCCCACCAGCCTGGTCCCCATGTGGATTTGAGATGCAGGCAGCATGGATGTCCTACTTTCTGGGACCCTGCAGCTCCCTCCAGTCCAGGGGCCCCTAACTTCACTCCCCTCCACCCCATCCACGGTTCCTGCCACTCTTCCACGCGAGGTCTCCTTGGTGTTTAGCCTTCAGATGAGTTGCTTCACGCTCCTTGTCTCTCTAACTTAATGGCAAGTTCCTGTGTTATTTGCACCCCTCTTTAACTCTCAAACCCCTAATGTAGACGCTCTGCCATGTGGGAATTTCCTGACTCAGTGCATCATCCATGATGAGCTCTGAGTCGTATGCTTTAAGCTTCCTGAACAATGAGATTGCAGGTTTACCTTCACAGTGTCTCAACATCATGGAATAACCAGAGTGAACGCTGGGGTCTTTCCCTTGCCTCTCACGATTGCCCTGGCCCAAAAGCCTCTCGCCATCCTCGCGTGGCTGGTTCTAAGCACATGGAGTCCCAGGAGCTCTGGCGAGATGGAGCAGGTACACTGGGGCCTCGGAGCTTGTGGGGGTGGAAGGATGCAGTATACTCTTTCTGATTCAGGATCTGTATCACCACATCCTGGAGGTCCCAGTGAGTGCATTCAGGCCGGGGTCTCTTATCAGAGGGTGCGGGTGGGCACAGCCAGGGGGCTGGTAGCATCAGGGGGAGAGGGCAGAGCCCAGGGCCTGGCTGAGATCAGGTGGGGTGCAAGGAGAACAGAAGGTGGCCTTTTTAACTGCGGAGGGAGGTCAGGGCAGGGAGACTAGGTGAAGGGCAGCTGTTTTATAAATTCCTGTTTCAGGGCGAGGGCATCTCCCCAGCTCTGCTCAGACCTGGGCAGGGCTGGACCTGAGAGGGCCTGGTGTTGAGGACAGGCGGGGCTGACACCTCTGGCTGCTGGGCTTGCCCCCACTGCTAGGATGCTGTGGTTTGAACTCATTTTGTGACTCTCCCAGGCAGCTGGTGCTCAGCCCTAGCCTCTGCTCTCCTCCCTTCTCTTGTCATTCCCTCCGGCCTGTGTGTGCCCCCTACTGTCCCTGAGGCTGCACAAACCACCACCCAACCCGAGGGCACATGAAGATTTGAGAAGCACTGCTTAGACCATGCCTCTCAAAGTGTCTGTGACAAAGGGCCCATTTTTTAAAAACAAGCATTTCTAAACCGTTGCAGACCACTGCCTTTGTAAAATTCAATGAAAATGAATTCATAGAAAAATGAATTGAAAAATAAAGCCTAAAGACTTCTAAAATGAAGAAGTTAGTCGCTCAGTCATGTCCAACTCTTTGCGATCCCATGAACTATAGCCCCAGGCTCCTATGTCCACGAAATTCTCCAGGCAAGAATACTGCAGTTCAGTTCAGTTCAGTTCAGTCGCTCAGTCGTGTCCGACTCTCCGGGACCCCATGAATCACAGCACGCCAGGCCTCCCTGTCCATCACCAACTCCCGGAGTTCACTCAAACTCAAGTCCACAGAGTCGGTGATGCCATCCAGCCATCTCATTCTCGGTCGTCCCCTTCTCCCCCAACCTTTCCAAGCATCAGAGTCTTTTCCAGTGAGTCAACTCGTCGCATGAGGTGGCCAAAGTATTGCAGTTTCAGCTTTAGCATCAGTCCTTCCAATGAACACCCAGGATCGATCTCCCTTAGAATGGACTGGTTGGATCTCCTTGCGGTACAAGGGACTCTCAAGAGTCTTCTCCAACACCACAGTTCAAAAGCATCAATTCTTCAGCGATCAGCTTTCTTCACAGTCCAACTCTCACATCCATACATGACCACGGGAAAAACCATAGCCTTGACTAGATGGACCTTGGTTGGCAAAGTAATGTCTCTGATTTTTAATATATTATCAAGGTTGGTCATAACTTTCCTTCCAAGGAGTAAGCGTCTTTTAATTTCATGGCTGCAATCAGCATCTGCAGTGATTTTGGAGCCCAAAAAAATAAAGTCTGACACTGTTTCCACTGTTTTTCCATCTATTTGCCATGAAGTGATGGGACCAGATGCCATGATTTTTGTTTTCTGAATGTTGAGCTTCAAGCCAACCTTTTCACTCTCCTCTTTCACTTTCATCAAGAGGCTTTTGAGTTCCTCTTCACTTTCTGCCATAAGGGTAGTGTCATCTGCATATCTGAGATTATTGATATTTCTCTCAGCAATCTTGATTCCAGCTTGTGCTTCTTCCAGCCCAGCGTTCCTCATGATGTACTCTGCATAGAAGTTAAATAAGCAAGGTGACAATATACAGCCTTGACGCACTCCTTTTTCTATTTGGAACCAGTCTGTTGTTCCATGTACAGTTCTGACTGTTGCTTCCTGACCTGCATACAGGTTTCTCAAGAGGCAGGTCAGGTGGTCTGGGATTCCCATCTCTTTCAAAATGTTCCACAGTTTATTGTGATCCACACAGTCAAAGGTTTTGGCATAGTCAATGAAGCAGAAATAGATGCTCTTCTGGAACTCTCTTGCTTTCTCCATGATCCAGCGGATGTTGGCAATTTGATCTCTGGTGCCTCTGCCTTTTCTAAAACCTGCTTGAACATCTGGGAGTTCACAGTTCACATATTGCTGAAGCCTGGCTTGGAGAATTTTGAGCATGACTTTACTAGCGTGTGAGATGAGTGCAATTGTGCGGTAGTTTGAGCATTCTTTGGCATTGCCTTTCTTTGGGATTGGAATGAAGACTGACCGTTTCCAGTCCTGTGGCCACTGCTGAGTTTTCCAAATGTGCTGGCATATTGAGTGCAGCACTTTCACAGCATCATCTTTCAAGGTTTGAAATAGCTCAACTGGAATTCCATCACCACCACTAGCTTTGTTCTTAGTGATGCTTTCTAAGGCCCACTTGACTTCACATTCCAAGATGTCTGGCTCTAGGTCAGTGATCACGTTATCGTGACTATCTTGGTCGTGAAGATCTTTTTTGTACAGTTCTGTATATTCTTGCCACCTCTTCTTAATATCTTCTGCTTCTGTTAGGTCCATACCATTTCTGTCCTTTATCGAGCCCATCTTTGCATGAAATGTTCCCTTGGAATCTCTAATTTTCTTGAAGAGATCTCTTGTTTTTCCTATTCTGTTGTTTTCCTCTATTTCTTTGCACTGATCACTGAGGAAGACTTTCTTATCTCTCCTTGCTATTCTTTGGAACTCTGCATTCAGATGCTTATATCTTTCCTTTTCTCCTTTGCTTTTCGCTTCTCTTCTTTTCACAGCTATTTGTAAGGCCTCCTCAGACAGCCATTTTGCTTTTTTGCATTTCTTTTCCATGGGGATGGTCTTGGTCCCTGTCTCCTGTACAGTGTCACGAACCTCCATCCAGAGTTCATCAGGCACTCTGTCTATCAGATCTAGTCTCTTAAATCTATTCCTCACTTCCACTGTTCAGTATACTTGCCTTGAGAACCCCATGAACAGTATCAAAGGGCAAAATGATAGGATACTGAATGAGGAATTCCCCAGGTCGGTAGGTGCCCAGTATGCCACTGGTAATCAATGGAGAAATAACTCCAGAAGGGATAAAGGGATGGAACCAAAGCAAAACCAATACCCAGTTGTGGATGTGACCGGTGATAGAAGCAAGGTCTGATGCTGTAAAGAGCAATATTGCATAGGAACCTGGAATGTTAGGTCCATGAATCAAGGCAAATTGGAAGTGGTCAAACAGGAGATGGCAAGAGTGAACACAGACATTCTAGGAATCAGTGAATTAAAATGGACTGGAATGGGTGAATTTAACTCAGATGACCATTATATCTACTACTGTGGGAAGGAATCCCTTAGAAGAAATGGAGTAGCCATCATGGTCAACAGAAGAGTCCGAAATGCAGTACTTGGATGCAATCTTAAAAACGACAGAATGATTTCTGTTCATTTCCAAGGCAAACCATTCAATATTACAGTAATCCAAGCCTATGCCCCAACCAGTAACGCTGAAGAAGCCGAAGTTGAACGGTTCTGTGAAGACCTACAAGACCTTTTAGAACTAACACCCAAAACAGATGTCCTTTTCATTATAGGGGATTGGAATGCCAAAGTAGGAAGTCAAGAAACACCTGGAGTAACAGGCAAATTTGGCCTTGGAGGACGGAATGAAGCAGGGCAAAGGCTAATAGAGTTTTGTCAAGAGAACGCACTGGTCGTAGCAAACACCATCTTCCAACAACACAAGAGAAGACTCTACACATGGACATCACCAGATGGTCAACACCGAAATCACATTGATTATATTCTTTGCAGCCAAAGATGGAGAAGCTGTATACAGTTAGCAAAAACAAGACCAGGAGCTGACTGTGGCTCAGATCATGAACTCCTTATTGCCAAATTAAAAAACCACTAGACCATTCAGATATGACCTAAGAATACTCCAGTGGGTTGCTAATTCTTTCTCCAGGGTATCTTCCCGACCCGGGGATTGAACCTGGGTCTTCTGCATGCAGGCAGATTCTTTACCATTTGAGGTACCAGGGATGTCCTCAAAATACAAACCTCATTTAAAAATTCGATTCAACAGATGCTAATTTTTTCTTTTCAACTGTTACAAAGGTTTCTCCCGCTCATGCTCGGGTTCTGTCCTTGTTGCTCCATGGATGAGTCTGGGGACCACACTTTGAGTAGCGCCACTCTAGACCATTAACTGTCATTTTTCTTGAGCGTTGTTGATGCTAGTCCTGAAGTCTGCTTCCTCTTTCTGTGGCCGCGAGTCTCTTCTCTGGCTCAGATTTGGTTAGCCAGTTCAAGATGTGTTTGCTAATTGTTTCAGACTGTAGCCCCGAGCCTCCATGACCTGAATGGTTTCCCTCTCTCCCTGCAGCCACTCTCCATCCCACTCAGGGCCTGAAGCAGCCGGCCTTAGTGGGCAGCTTCATATCCTTCTTGAGCTCAGGTTCTTGGAGAGTGGGATGCGCACACAGGCACGTGCTCAGAGGACCAGAGGGGAGTGAGGCAGGGGTGTCTGTTCCCCGCCCATGCAGGATCTCAGCGCTTCTCGTGAGGGGTTTGGCTCCTGCAGCCACAGCTCTGTCTCAGCTCCAGTATCTGCTTCCTGTCCTTGCCTGTCAGGTCTGGAGTGGCAAGGGCTCTGAGATGCTCTTGTCTGTCACCCTTGCTCACTTCCTTGTAAAAATCTCCTTTAGGAAACTCTCCAAAGTTCCTTTGTTCTAGTAGATTATCTGTCTCAGGCTGGGGCTTTGAGTGACATCAGCTGACTTTTTTTTGTTTTTGTAAGATTTATTTATTTATTGTTGGCTGTGCTGAGTCTCCATTGCTGTGTGGGCTTTTCTCTAGTTGCGGCAAGAGGGGGGCTAGTCTCGTGGTGTGCAGGCTTGTTGTGGTTTCTCTTGTTGCAGACCGCAGGCTCGAGGCACGTGGGCTCGGTAGTTGTGACACATGGGCTTCGTTGCTCCAAGGCACGTGGGATCTTCCCAGACCAGGGATCTAACCTGTGTCTCCTGCATTGGCAAGAGGATTTTTAACTACTAGACCACCAGGGAAGCCCCACTCTGACTTTTGAAGGATGCTTTTTGAGTGGTGGAAATTGACTAAAATCTCCCAACTATTATCTCTGAAAGAATGAAAGGAAATTATTGAGGAGGTGACTATACATTTTAAAAAAGTACATATAATGTAAGGGAGGGGAGAGGGAGAGGGTTCAGTTGAATTATGACGATAAAATAAGGAACAGCATTCTGTTCCTTTCTCTAGAGAACACCTAGTGCATAGAATTAATGTATTTAACGTACGAATAAATGTGCAGAAAGTTCCATAGCGTATCTGCTTAGTTTACACACGTCCCTCACACACCAAAAGCCATACATATGCAGGAGTAAAACATTTATCCCTTGCAATTTGGAACATACTGAGGATTTAGTGAAAAAGCTGAACTTTGGCTCACTTACATTTAGAGTACTAATTGAAACATTCAGAAAAATGGGTGCTGAGAAGTTCTGTCATCCTCTTCCTTGTGGTAGCTCTGCTATGAGTCTTAGAAAATTCTTCAACATCTGCTTCACAAGATGAAGTAAGAGGAATAAGAGCTTGCTTCACAGATGAATGATTTAGACTTGAGACCCTCAAGTTTTTATGTATGTATTTTATTTTTGGTTGAGCTGGATCTTCGTTGCTGCCCGAAGCAGGGGCTCCTCTGTTGCAGCGCGCAGGCTTCTCACTGGTGGCTTCTCTTGCAGTGGGCCGCGGGCTTCAGGGTGCTCCAGCTCAGTAGTTGCAGGTCCCGGGCTCTGGAGCACAGGCTCAGTAGTTCTGGTGCAGGGGCTTCGGTTGCTCCTTGGCATGTGGAATCTTCCCTGATCAGGGATCAAACCTGTGTCTCCTGCATTGGCAAGCAGATTCTTTCCCACTGAGCCACCAGGGAAGTTGCAAGAATTTCAAATTTTATGCACCTATAATGTGAATTGAATGCTAACAGACTTCCTAGGCTAGAAACTGTTCTAAGCGCTTTTCAACTGTTAACTCATTTCATCCTCACTACAACCTTATAGGGGAGGCTCCTGTTTTCTAGAAGAGGGAATGGAAGCTCGGGGATGTTTTCTAGCCTCCTGACCCTATGACTCGTGGTCACAGGCAAGCACTCAGTAGATGCAGGATTGGTTCCCTCGGAGTCTGGCTGCAGAGCTGGCCTGAGATGCTGTGTGATGATGTCCCTGAAATAATTGTGCTTCATTGGGGCATAAAAGCAAAACTAGACAAAACATATGGACGCTGGGATGGGATCCCATTTCCCGCTTGATTATTGGTTACTGGAAGTCGATCTATGGCTATCCCATGCACCTGTTTAGACCTTCATCACCTCTGTTTTGTGTGCGAACTTCACTGTGAGCTCAAGATTTCATCACTACTGATAATTTTCCTTTCACCCTTTCTGTTTGTTTGTTTTTGCTCTTGGGTAATTTCATATTGCTGTTTTCTTTACATCTTTTAGGATTTGTGGTTCTAAATCCCTCCACACCCTTTTTTCTTAAACACAGTGGGATGTAGATGAAGACAAGCAGTATATTGTTGAAACAGTCAAATATAATCACTGTTTCCATTCCAGTTGTACATTTGGGGGTTACTTAGAATAAATTGTCAAGATGTATTTTATTTGACTTTATGATTATTCAAATCAAATTGCCAACATCTGTTGGATCATAGAAAGAGGCGCTAAAGAGCCTCTTGATGAGGGTAAGAGAGGAGAGTGAAAAAAGCTGGCTTAAAACTCAACATTCAAAAAACTAAGATCATGGATTCTGGTCCCATTACAGTGGAAACAGTGACAGACTTTATTTTCTTGGGCTCCAAAATCACTGTGAACAGTGACTACAGCCACGAAATTAAAAGACACTTACTCCTTGGAAGGAAAAGTTATGACAAACCTAGACAGTGTATTAAAAAGCAGAGACATCACTTTGCTGACAAAGGTCCGTATAGTCAAAGTTATGGTTTTTCTAGTAGTCACATAAGATGTGAGAGTTGAACCATAAAGAAAGCTGAGCGCCAAAGAATTGATGCTTTTGAATTGTGGTCCTGGAGAAGACTCTTGAGAGTCCCTTGGACAGGAAGGAGATCAAACCAGTCAATCCTAAAGGAAGTCAACTCTGAATATTCATTGGAAGGACTGATGCTGAAGCTGAAGCTCCAGTACTTTGGCCACCTGATGGGAAGAGCCGGCTCATGAGAAAAGACCCTCATGCTGGGAAAGACTGAGGGCAGGAGGAGAAGGGGGCAGCAGAGGATGAGATGGTTGAATGGCATCAACGACTCAGTGGACAAGAGTTTGAACAAACTCTGGGAGATGGTGAAGGACAGGGAAACCTGGTGTGCTGTAAATCCATGGGATCGCAAAGAACCAGGCATGACTGAGCGACTGAACAGCAACAGTGATCATTCAAAGCTTGAGAGATGTATATTTTTATATAAAACTATTTATTTTTCAGTTCAGTCACTCAGTCGTGTCTGACTCTTTGTTACCCCATAGACTGCAGTACGCCAGGCCTCCCTGTCCATCACCAACTCCCGGAGTCCACCCAAACCCATGTCCATTGAGTTGGTGATGCCATCCAACCATCTCATCCTCTGTCATCCCCTTCTTCTCCTGCCCTCAATCTTTCCCAGTATCAGGGTCTTTTCAAATGAGTCAGCTCTTCGCATCAGGTGGCCAAAGTATTGGAGTTTCAGCTTCAACATCAGTCCCTCCAATGAATATTCAGGACTGATCTCCTTTAGGATGGACTGGTTGGATCTCCTTGCTGTCCAAGGGACTCTCAAGAGTCTTCTCCAGCACCACAGTTCAAAAGCATCAATTCTTCAGCGCTCAGCTTTCTTTATAGTCCAACTCTCACATCCATGCATGACCACTGGAAAAACCACAGCCTTGACTAGATGGACCTTTGTTGGCAAAGTAATGTCTCTGCTTTTTAATATGCTGTCTAGGTTGGTCATAACTTTCCTTCCAAGGAGTAAGCGTCTTTTAATTTCATGGCTGCAGTCACCATATACAGTGATTTTGGAGCCCAGAAAAATTTTATTTTTACAATTTGTTTATTTTTGGCTGTGCTGGGTCTTGGTCGCTATGTGGGCTTCCTCTAGTCGTGAAGCTCGGGCTTCAGTATTTGTGGCACCGGGTCTTAGTTGCCTCGAGCCATGGGGGATCCTCCTGGATCAGGGCTCGAACCCATGTACCCTGCATTGGCAGGCAGCTCCTTAACCACTGGACCACCACGGAAGTCCTATTTCTCATTTTATAGTGTTGATGATAGTTCTGAGTCATTTTAAGAAGTTTGGTGAGATTCTGTAGGAAATCAAAACTCAGGCTTTGTAAATTGGTTGTGGTTCAGTTTTCAGTTTTGCTTCTTTCTAAGTGGATTGTCACAGAGAAGCCCTACATCAAGCAGGATGACAAGCATTAAAGGCTGATGGAAGAGGCATCTCTTCTACTGTGTGCTCAGTTGTGTCCGACTCTTTGCGATCCTATGGACTGAAGCCCACCAGGCTCCCCTGTCCATGGAATTTTCCAGGCAAGAATACTGGAGTGGATTGCCATTTTATAATTTTCCTTTTATATATAACATTTAACAGACCAAGAACCTTTTACTTAGCTATTACCTTTGAGAACTGATGTGATACGTTCTTTTCCCCTTGAGCAAAGATATCCTTTAATTATAAGGCCTCATTAGCTATTGTACTGTTTCATCCCCAAATATTTTTTCTTTTGCCCCTGAATGTTTCCAGCGACGGTAGGATAATAATGTGTGTGTTGACAGCTGAGAGTGGGTTCATTTCTAAATATATAAGGATTCATCCTAAGCATGGATATCATGACTCATAATACCCCCTCGAGGCATTCTTTCAAAAGACCCCTTCCCACCCACGTCGTACCTTTTCCTACCGTCATTGCTACTCTTGCTAAGAGTTATTGCTTACTTTGGAGAACAATTAGAGCTTAGTAAAGTGTGTTCTTTGCTGAAATTTCTTGCTCAACGTATTATCCTAGAGAAGACAGACTTGCACAAATCACAATGGCTTGTAATCTGGCTACCTGAAATACCCATTTTGTCCCCCAAACTGGTCTGTGATCATAGCGTGGAGAAGACATAGTTCGTTGCTGGAAAAACTTGGCCAGCTTTGAAATACAGAAGCATTAGTACCCGGCATACCCTAAATCTTCAACACATGCTAGTGTTTCTCTCCCTCCTTCTCGTGATTCCTGTGATAGTTCGACTTGATGAATCCTTGCAGGTGCCCTCCTCCCTCCTTGTCTTGTGACGGCCACCTGCTCAGTTGTGCTGTTTCGGGACGCTGCTGGGACCACTAACCCCAGCAGCAGAGCTTCAAGTTGTGGACTAAGCTGCAGCCCAGCGAGCACAGGGGAGGAGCCCAGGCTTCTAGCTCAGTGACTGCCCTTGGTCGGCCTTGAGTTGTCCTGGGGCCCCAGTGTCGTCAGGTCCCCATGTCACACCTCAGAAGCATGACCCTCTCCACCCCTCCTCTTCTTCCCCTCTAACCATCTCCGAGTCCTTAACTGTAAAGCAAAAGGCAGGTGCACAGAACTTCCAATATTGATTTTCTGAAACGGAGGAGTGAAGAGCAAAGATTTCCTTTGAGAAGTCCCTGAACAGGAGCTTGGATTCTGATGATGAGACAGCCTCACGTGTCCATCCTTGGGCCTCTGTGTCCTACTTCTGGCACCAGAAGTTGCAAGTAGTGACCTCGTGGGCTGGGCTCCTGGACAGATCTTGCCATTCTGAAAGGAGCTCGGAGAAAGGAAGATGCCAGAGGTTAGGAGCACATGGAGATGTAAGGCAGGCGCCTGATCGAGTTGGCCAAGTGGATAGTTCCAGGCTCAGAAAGTGTTCCCAAACTTGGGGTGGGTTTATTCCCTGGGATCCATTAGTTGGCTTCCAGTTCAAGTGGAAGCTGCCCTTTCTCCTTGCAAGTCTGGCCATGAAGGGACCCATGTGTCTTAGCTGTTAGGAAAGAGGAGAAAAATGCCCTCTCTATTACTGGCTGCCCAAATCACAAGAAAAGCATTCCTTCTCGGGTGCCTGAGCTCACTGGTGTTCACATTAATCAGGATCATCCTATCATGGCATCTCTCTTCCTCCCCAAACAAGCGGCCACTCCTGCTGCCACCTAGAACCAGGACACAAGGTGCTCATGGACGTTTCCAGTGGTTCCTTGACATTTTTTGCCAAGTCATTTGGCCAGGACAGGAGGCAGTATATATTTTGTGATGACTAAAGGCTGATGTCCCATATAGTTTTGTATTGTTTTATCTCCTTGGGAGGCAGTTGTTAGAGGATATTAGAGCTACGGTCCCCACTTGAAGGAGAGGAGCTCACAACATGTGATGAATGAACTTCACCCTCTTGAGCTTTATTTTTCTGTTTCTCCCTTCATCCCTGATCCTCACTCCTGTTTCCTGGCCCTTTGAAAGCACCTCCTCCGATATCTTTGCTACTTAATCTGAAACACGTGTGTGCGTGTGTGCTCAGTCGCTTCAGTCGTGTCCAACTCTTTGTGACCCCACGGACTGTAGCCCGCCAGGCTCCTCTGTTCGTGGGATTTCCCAGGCAAGAATACTGGAGTGAGTTGCCATTTCCTTCTCCAGGGGATCTTCCTGACCCAGGGATAGAACCGACGTCTCTTAAGTCTCCTGCATTGGCATGCAGGTTCTTTACCACTGACACCACCTGGAAGCCCATGCCACGTATAGCTATATAGTTTATGTAAACGTGTTGTGGCATCTAGTTTGGTGTCTTCCGTCTTCTCACACCTCATGTTGTGAAGGTTCGTTGGTTCTGCATGTGTGTCTGTTCCTTTGCTTCTCACCACTACATGGTTGGTATTTGTAGTCATCAGTAAGATTGTCTCTCAGGTTGATTTTATGTAATAAGATATTGCCTGGGAGGGGAGAGTCGTTTTTGGGTGTAAATCAGGTGCACTGACAGTTACATCAGATATTTAGAACTCATTTTGCATTTTTACCCAGACAAACGTTGTAGATAAGAAGCTCTAAGCTATGCCTTGCTGCTGCATTGCTTCAGTTGTGTCTGACTCTTTGCGACCAACATGGACTGTAACCCACCAGGCTCCTCTGTTCATGGGAGTGTCCAGGCAAGAATACCGGAGTGGATTGCCATGCCTTTCTCCAGGGGATCTTCCTCACTCAGGGATCGAACCTGCGTCTCTTAAGTTTCCTGCATTGGCAGGCAGATTCTTTACCACTAGCACCACCTCGGAAGCTATATTTGAAAACCCATTTAGTCCCTAGTGTAGTTATAATAGTGTCTTATTCCCCTAAGATGGCTGGTATAAACATTATGGTATAGTCCTCTCCTCTCTGTGTAGCTTTGGGGTATGGGGAGAAGGGGGCCCCAGATTGGGAAAAGGCCGAGGAGGAGGGAAGACGAAGGAAGTAAGAGTGGAGAAGGGGCAAAAGTGGGCCCCTGGGAGCTGGGGGGTCCAGGCTATTGTGTGGAGGTTGGATGATGGAACTTTGGAGCTCCACCCTCCCTCCAGCTTCAGAGGCTGGCTGCTCACCCCCATCTGCCGTCATCAGATCCAGACCTCATTTCTGGTGAGGTGGCCAGATTGCTTTTCTGTAGGGTGGTGCCTGCTGGCGGGGAAGGTGTTTTTCCCCATCAGTCCCCTTCTGTGCCAGTGGGCAAAACGGGCGTGTGCTGTGACCCACCCACCAGGCATGCCTGGAGCTGATTCGCTGCACCTGTCTGCTTAACCCACCTGCGGCAGAGGATCTGTCTGGCTGCCCTGCCCACTGCCCTGGCTGTGTTCCACTTCTTGTCCCTCTGGCTGAGGCTTTAATCCCTGTCCAAGTTCCTAACAGTGTCTTGCCCAGAGCTGGATTTCAGGAAATTGAAGCTTAAAGTTCAGCTCAGTCACCCAGGGCCACCTGATTCCCCACTGATGCTGAGCCAGCCCAGGACCCACCAGCTCTCCTGATGCCCATCACTGTGGCCACATTGCTTTCCGCTGCCCAACCACTGTCCCTTACCCTCTCCATTCTGACCCTTCACCCCGGGCCTCCCTATTCCCTGCACATCACTCCTTATCACACATTCGCCCTGCTGTGAAGGGTGCCTGTCCTGGGTCCTCTCAGGAGCCAGAGTGTGTTTAAGTGGGAGCATCTGGGACGCAGGAAGCCACCTTGTGTCCAGATCCAAGAGTTCATCCACGGATGAACTTTTCATCACAGTGAAAGTTACTTGAGCGTCCTTTTTGTGTCAGTAAGAGATGCAGGTTCCATCCCTGAGTTGGGAAGATCCCTTGGAGGAGGGCATGGTAACCCCCTCCAGTATTCTTGCCTGGAGAATCCCATGGACAGAGGAGTCTGGTGAGTTCTGCAGTCCATAGGATCGCAAAGAGTCACGCACAACTGAAGCAACTTAGCACACAGTGCAAGTTCAGCCCTTAGGGATCTGGCAGTCTGCCGGCATCATCCTTACCCTGGGTTACGTGCAGGTCCTGGTCTGGCCTGCGGTCCATATCGTCAGAGTGTTCCTGCTGCAGTGTGTGAGCTGGCAGGATAATCAAGTTCACATCCTGTGTCCACAGGCTGTGTGCACTCCTGCAGGAGTAGTTATTTAATCGCTCCTGTGATGGGTGTTTTAAAGGAAGAGCACAGAGTTCCAGGAAGCATCAGACGCAGACCAGAGAAGGGGAAGGCTGCTTTGAAACCTACAGGCTCCAGGGGGCAGGGACGAGGTTGCTGTTGGGTCAGGTTGAGTTGAGCTTGGCGTGAGATATCTCAAGTGGAGATTAACTAGATGGTTGGGTCTGGAGTTTATGTCAGGAGTCTGGACCATGATGTCGCGTGGACATAGTGCTGAAGGAGGTTAGAGGAGGCTGACAACTGATCTCTGGGTGAGCTGGAGGAGAGTCAGCGCTCCACTCTTTGCAGGATCGGCTGCCTCCAGGGGAAGGAGGTAGGTGGAGGGTTTGGATGGAAGGGGAGGAATTTTCTTGCCTTTCAGACGGAAGAGTCATTTGAAAACTGATGGCTTGGAGGGTGTTATGCTTAGTGAAATAAGTCAGACAGAGAAAGACAAATACTATGTTTCCTTTTTTAAAAACATATATATATATATATTTTCAGCTGTGCTGGGTCTTCATTGCTGCAGGGGCTACTCTCTAGTTGTGGGGCTTGGGCTTCTTATTGTGGTGACTTCTCTTGTTGCAGAGTACAGGCTCTAGGGTGTATGGGTTCAGTAGTTGCAGCTCCCAGGATCTAGATCACAAGCTTAGTTGCTCCATGGCATGTGGTATCTTCCCAGATCAGGGATCAAACCCATGTCTCCTGTGTTGGCAGGTGGATTCTTTACCACTGAGCCACAAGGGAAGCCTCTATATGTTTTCATTAATCATTGGAGTCTAAAAAAATAAAGCAAATGAACAAATATAATAGAAACAGATTCTCAGATACAGAGAGTAAGCTAGTGGTTACACGTAGGAAGAGGGGTGGGAGAGAGGCAACATAGGAAAAAGGATTAAGAGGCACAGATTACTGGGTATAAAATAAATAAGAATCAAAGATGTGGTGTGTAACATAGGGAATATAGTCAATGTTTTATAATAAGTTTCTGTGGAATATAATCTATAAAAATGTTGAATCAGTACGTTGCACTCGTGAAACTAATATAATATTGTAAGTCAACTATAGTTTAATTAAAAATAAATACATAAGATAAAAGCTGATGGGAAGGAGCCAACAGAAGGCAGGAGAGGAATGAGATTGGAGCAGAGGGAGGGACTGGCTTTCTGCAGAGGAGTAGGGAGGCTCCTGCTCTGTAGGTCCAGAAGGAAAGAGGGGGCTGTGCAGATGTAAGTGTGCTCATGGATTTGGGATGGGAAGGCAAGGGATTCCTTTTTGATAGTCTTAATTTTACCAGTGAAAGAGTCCCCTTCGAGGATGGAGGGAGAGTTTGTGGGGTAGTGGGAAGGGGGTCTGAGGATCTCAGAGAATCAGGTTCAGGAAATGGGCAGAAACCAAGGAGTCTGTACAGTCAGAACCACAGGGTTCCTCTGCGAGGACTCAGCTGTGGCTGAGCGCTGGTGGCTGCAGCTGGTGATGGCCACACGGTCAGCCTGGAGCCTGGACTCTGGACTCGGCATCATCACTTCCTCAGCAGCCAGGTGGTGCTGCCATATTTGTAGCTTCTAGAAACAATTCCTCAGTGTCCCTGCTTTTTGGTATCATTTGCTCTAGATGCAAAGTCTTGAAAGGAGACATTGGATGCGGCACCCGTGCTGACTTAACCTGGCAAGGGAGCTGGAAAACGGGCATTTTTCAGCTTCTAAAGGGAGCAGTGCATTCTGTTCCCAGCAGGATTCGTAAGGTGGGAAGGATTCATACGGTGGGAAGGGCATTTGGATCCTCAGAAGTCTAACAAGCAAAAGACAAAACCACCGTCAGGTCCCTTTCTCCAGACTCTTCACCCAGACCTGGCCATGATCTTTCTCAGGGTGGAGGTTAGTGTCTCTTCACGTGCATAGTCTTTTTCCTTACTGGGGTTTGTTATTGTGAATACCTGATGGCTCAGTTGTAAAGAATCTGCCTTCCAGCGCTGGAGATGCAGGAGGTGCGGGTTCCATTCCTGGGTCAGGAAGATCCCCCGGAGGAGGAAATGGCAACCCACTCCAGTATTCTTGCTTGGAAAATCCCATGGACAAATGAGCCTGTGGGCTAGTCCATGGGGTGGTGAAGAGTCAGACATGACCACGTGACTGAGCATGAGCACACAATGATAACCAATAGAAGGCCCCAGATGCAATACCATCCACTTTGAGAACTGCCATTCTAGGGGATTTCATGTTCAGAAAGTAAAGACAGCTTTTGGCCAAAGAAAACGTTCTAAGATAAATATTTAATGTATAGCCCCACTGATTTGAAGTGACACTTCAGCCTAAAGCTCATTCAAAAAAAAAAAAATGCTCACTAACAAAAATGAATATGCTGAGTCAATTTAAGTGACCAGCATTATTCCTTACAGAAAAGCACAGCTGCTGTCAAAAAGGTCTCCAAAGTGCCCTACCATTAGTAAGAACATTGGAAACCCAGCCAAAACGATGGTTTTAGCCTTAGGTAACACTGAACTGAACTGAATTGGACTGAACACTCTGATTTAGCATCTTAAGAAAGATGTAGCAGAAGGAGAAGGTAAGAAATGTGGCAACTAAATTTAGGAAAGGAGCATTCTGAATGCAGGCTAGAAATGAGAATACTCATTTTAAAAAAATAATATTAAAAATATTTATTACTTTATTTGGCTGCACTGGGTCCCTGGCACACAGGATTTTTGATCTACATTGCGGCATGTGGGATCTAGTTCCCTGACCAGTGATTGAAGCCAGACCCTTTGCACTGGAGTATGAAGTCTTAGCCACTGACTTGAAATGACACTTCAGCCTAAAGTTCTTTCCTCCCACAAAAATGCAGACTAATAAAAAAGGAATATGCTGAGTCAGTATGCTGAGTAGTCTTGGAAAGTCCCAAGAATACTCTCCAGTGAGAAAAATATTGGCAAAGAGGAGGACTGGAACATGATGGAGGGTGTGGACTTGTTTATGAAAAATGATGGTAAATAACATCGTTTAGAATCTGATTTACAGTAAATCACAATCATTGAGAAATACTTTGTTGAACTTCATCATGGTATAAGTCACATGTAGAAATCAGTATTTTTTTAGGAGTTGTGGAGTTTAAAAATGTAGATTCAAGGAGGAATTAGATGCCTTGGTTGCTGATTATTAAAGTTGAGTTATTAAATATCTCTTTGCCTTGGAAGAAAGTGATTATCATTTCCCTTGTCCTGTATAGTTTGTCAAACAAATTCCGATGTTGTTTATTGGTTCAGGGAGTGAACTAAATGTCATCCTCAATTTTATTATAAATTAGCAAAAAAAAAAGTGTCAATAAGGGAAAGTGAGTTTTACAGGGAGAGTCAAGTCCTGGACAAAAAAATTCCCCAAGAGTTGAGTGTAGCAATAGAGTTGGATAAAATATTGGACTTCATTGTGAAAGTGAGCTCAGTTCTTGGATTCCAAAGGGCTTCAGCTTATTTAAAGTGAAAGTGTGAAAGTGAAAGTTGTTCAGTCGTGTCTGACTCTGCAACCCCATGAGCTATACAGTCCATGGAATTCTCCAGGCCAGACTATTGGAGTTGTTCCCTTCTCCAGGAGATCTTCCCAGCCCAGGGATTGAACCCAGGTCTCTCACATTGCAGGTAGATTCTTTACCAGCTGAGCTACGAGGGAAGCCCAAGAATACTGGAGTGGGTAGCCTATCCCTACTCCACAGGATCTTCCCGACCCAGGAATCGAACCAGGGTCTCCTGCATTGCAGGAGGATTCTTTACCAGCTAAGCTACCAAGGAAAGTAAAAAAAAGTGAAATTGAAAGTCGCGCAGTCCTGTCTGACTCTTTGTGACCCCATGGACTATACAGTCCTCGGCTTATTTAAAATCACCACCAAATCTATCTGTAAATTTTCAGTTGTGACAAAATGCTTTTGAGTAACATATGTTAATTTCAAACTCTACCCTTGGAGTCTACTTAGGAAATAATACTGAATAGTTAACATCTTCAAAGACTGAAAACCATACTATATGTCTTCAATCACTTTTTCCCTCCAGAGTTAAGAATTCATCAATCATGAAATATAGATGCAAATGTTTCACCTTCTCCCTGCCTTTTGATTTTTTTTTCTTGAAATCTTCCACTGAAAAATAGCCGTCTTATCATTTTTCAAGGTATTGGAGTGATCCAAATATTTAGACTATATTTCGGCTCAGGGTTTTTATAGCATGGGGTTATTGTAGTTATTTTTAATGAGGAAGTGAGGTATTTTAATTCTCTTTTCCTTCCCACTTCCTACCCTAATCCTTGCCTCCTGGTGACTTGAGTCTTAATTTCTTAAAAGGAACCTAGGAAGATGTGTTGTTGGTATATAAATTCTGGGCAGGCGGTCATGTGGGATAAATGGTAGAAATCTGTGCTACTTCAAAGAACAGGAGGAGGCATTATGAGAAAAATATTTCAAGACAGCAAGGAAACATGCAGTGGCCAGAACTTGTTAGCAATGCAATGTGTTTTCTCTTAAAAGGAGATTCTAGGGTGAAGGTTCTTTCCCGGGGCGAGAGATTGACCTGGGACCTCTTAAGTCCCTTCCTTTAAGTTTTTGGAATGCTCTACCTTCCCTCAAAGGGGAACAGGTGCTTTTGGGAAACAGTAAGAGGAACTGAGGGACACAGTGACTTTCCTCCAAGCACCCTCTTTCCGATGGTGCCAAGGTCTGGATTTCATAGGGCAGGGTGGTGATAAACCCACAAGAAAGAAATGTCCTCACCAAGTCATTGGCAGACATGCTGTTTGGACCAGGATTAAAAGGATCTGTTTTCAGGCCAGCAGAGCCGTATTTTCCTCACTGGACTTGATTGTTTAATAGGGATTGTATTTCATTTTGTAAGAAGTTTTCAAACAAGATTACTAAAACTGAGTTTAATTTCACTTGACCTGCATTTTTCCTTCTCAATTAAAAAGTTTCTATAACATTCCGTTTAGTTCAGTTCAGTTGCTCATTCGTGTCTGACTCTTTGTGACCCCATGGACTGCAGCATGCTGGGGCTCCCTATCCATCCATAACATTAGCTCATTAGATAAATTTTTCAACTGGGCATGAGCCTCAAAGGAAATGTAATTGTTTGGTTCTGGATTTTGGGGCTTATTTTTTCATAACTCTTACTGTATTTTTACATAGATAGGAATTATTTGTAATTCAGTTAATTAAAATAAATGTTTTAAAATGTCTCCCTATGGGTTACTTATTAATGACACAGGAAAAGGTAACTTTATAATTGGGAAATCTGGTGGACATCTTAAACAAGTGGTCAAACATAGCATCAGTGTTAAGAGGACAGCCTGGCATCCTATGTCCCCTGGTATGATGCCACGAGAAGAGGATGTCCCATGGGTAGTAATCCTGCCAAAATGTTTACCCTGAATCAGATCATGAGGAAATAATCAGACACATTCAGATAAGGGAACATTTCTGTGATAGATGTCAGTACCATAAAAGAAAAATCACGGGAGAACTGCTCTAGATTAAAGGAGACAAGAGACTTGACAAGTAAATGCTATACATAATCCTTGATTGCATCCTGGATTGGAAAAATACAATGGGCATTTTTAGGGGAATGGGAAACTCAAATATCCAATTCAAGATGATATATGATTTTTGTTTAAATGATAAAAATGTGATGGGCATCAAAATGTTGTTTATGTAGAAGAAATGTCTGTGTTCTTGGAAGATACATGCTGAAATGTTTAGGGTTGAATCATAATGATATCTGAAATTTGCTTTCAAAGGTTAGAAAAAGGTATATGTGTGTGTGCAGACACAGAAAGAGAGAAAATAGAAATGTGGCAAATATTAACATTTGGTGACTCTAAGTGAAAAGTGTAGGGATATTCATTGTACTGTTCTTTGAGCTTTCCTGTAGGTTTGAGAATTATGCAAAATAGAAAGTTGGAAGAAGCCAATCAGGAAATGCTGCACTGTGGAGCAATGTTTATCAAATTATAAAACTGTGATACCAGATTTATTTCACATTATAACAGGCTTTTTTGAAGGAAGGTGTCCTGTTTCGTTGAGTCAGAAGTTAATTTTGGATGTGACTTTAAATACATTTGCATAATATTTTACAATTTCACATGTCCCATTTAATAAATTTCATTTCAATTCAATGACATTTATTAAGCAACTACTCTGAGGCAACAAGAGTGATTAAGACACGGAGATGTCAGTCTGGTGGGGATGTCATATGAAAACAGATATATGACACAGAGCTTAACGGTGGTTTTTAAAATGGAGAATGTAAAATTTGTATGAAGTGGATATTCTTGTCCTTCACCTATGTATTAAATATCTTTTATGATTGTTTTATATTATGATTTTATGGACAAGGAAATAAAATTGCAAAGTGCTTCAGTGATGGACTTAAGGGTAACAGTACTGGTGGGTCAGAGCTTTGCTGCTGGAAATCGATTCTTCTCTGCCGTTAGCAGGCCACTGTCGAGAACACACTGGGGCTCTCCTCTGTCTCTGTGTTGCCAATGGGTGCCCACCCCCTACCCCCCAAACTAGTGGTGACTGCACAATTTTAATACAGCCCTTCATTCGTGGCATTCATTGAACACCTACTGCCTGCATCTGGGGAGGAATGAATAGATGCTGGGCTGTAGAAGCTGGAGTCTCAGAGGCTTCAGGGTGATGAGCGTGAGGATCAGATAGGGCTGGCTCATCCCACCTGCTCTCCCTGAAGGCTTTTAAGTCAAAGTGCCTTGGGCCGAAGCTTTCCAGGTGGCTCAGTGGTAAAGAATCTGTTTGCCACTTCCAGAGACTCAGGTTTGATCCCTGGGTTGGGGGAAGATCCCCTGGAGGAGAAAATGGCAACCCACTCCAGTATTCTTGCCTGGAGAATCCCATGGACAGAGCTAAGTTGCAATCCATGGAGTTGTAAAGAATTGGACTGAGCGTGCATGCCTTCTTATGATTATTATCTGCTTCATTAAAACATTATTTAGGGATTTCCTTGGTGGTCCTTTACACTCCCACTGCAGGGGGCCTGGGTTTGATCCTTGGTTGGGAAACTAGATGCCACATGCTGCAACTAAGAGTTTGCATGCCATAACTAAGATGCTATGCAGCCAAATAAATATATTTTTTAAAACTTTATTTAAAAGACTATTTTGTACCACCACCTAAATGCTCATCAGCAACATTCAAGCCATCTTAGCTTGTCTCATAAACACATGGAGAAAGAATGACAACTCAATCCTTCTTGGTTACTTTTCCCTCTTTACTTGATCTCCCAAATGTTATTTCTTCAAAAATGCACAAAGTGGCCTTCTCTTTTCTGCTTTGAGTGATTCCATAGCCTGGCACTTTCTTGTTTCACCAAGGGCCCTCCTTTACATCCATGAATCTCAAGTGTCGCTCATGATGCTTTGAAGTATTTTGAGTGATCAAACAGCAAACATAAGTAGCTGATAACTTGGGTTGACAGAAGGAGCCATTTAGAAGGCACAGCATTTAAAACTATCAAGTAGAAGAGAATAAGTCCATTACCTGTTGGCTTAACATACATGAACCCACTGTGAACCCACTCTGGAGGCTGCCTCTCAGTGCCATCTTGAATCTATACATTCAGGGGAAGTTGGCGGCCACGCAGGAGAGCTTGGCAGGAAGTCACTGCAAGTTGAACTGCAGTGGTGGGGAGAGAGAAGCAGAGTGTGTCAGTGCAGATGGACTTGGAAAGAATAAAATGTGGCCTCCCGGTGCCTGGGCACAGAAACAGGTGCTGAGGCATCTCAGAATTAAGTGCCTAGGACAAAAATGGGAGGGAAACATTTAGAGTGGAAAGTCCTGTTGGTGCATGGTGGAATCCCAGGACTTATTAAACTAGATCCACATGGAAGGCTCAGGGAATACTGTGGTATGTCTTCCCTTGCTGCTAGATGTGGGATTTTTAAATTCTTATTTTTTAAAATCTTATGACCGCACCACTCAGCGTGTGGAATCTTAGTACCTTGGCGATGGTGGTTTAGTTGCTAAGTCATGTCCGACTCTTGCAATCCTGTGGACTATAGCCTGCTAAGCTCCTCTGTCCATGGATTCTCCAGGCAAGAATATTGGAATGGGTTGACATTTCTTTCGCCAGAGGATCTTGCTGACCCAGGAATTAAACCCTGGTCTTCCTGTATTTCAGGCAGATTCTTTACCAACTGAGCTATGAGGGAAGCCCTTATAGTTCTTAGTTTCTTGACTAGGGATAAAACCCATGCTCCCTGCATTGGCAGATCAGAGTCTTAACCAATGGACAGCTAGGGAATTCCCTCAATGACGGATTTTTAAATGCTATGCTGCTTTCAAGGAATCATGCATTATCTCAGAGTAGGATGAAGCAAAACAAAGAGAGGTTCCCACTGAACCACCAACACTATTTCATTGATGAGAATTTGTGGTAGCAGAAAGTTCAGCTTTGGAAAACCAATGCACTCAAATATCCATCAAGATGTATTATCACATAGCTCCCTACCTCCTGGCTCCCTATAATGGAATCTTAGCCTATTTGGAAATAGTGATGTTTAGAGCTTCTTTGACAGTTATTTCCCTCAGGATGAAACATATCAAATGTAAGGATTGATCAGGTTTGGTGGCATTGCTAATTATCAGTGAGCAGAATATACAAAAGTGCTGGATTTTTACACCTACAAAATGTAGGCATGTTGCTTCACCTCTCAGAGTCACACTTTTCTCATACATAAAGTGGAATGAATGAAATTTCACTTTTATTGTGAGAATATTTGTGAGATGCTTAACGTATATGGTACCTAGAATATAGTAACCATTAAATCATACACTATTAAATAAACAGGGTCTTAGGGGCATGCTATGATTATAGTATTTTCATGGAAGAGATTGAGAATGTTTAAGTTATTATTCTGTCCTGGAATGTTTCCTTTGTATTCTCTCTCACATTTCTGAAAGCAGTCTTCTCTTGATGTTATCGAAGAGAGATGTGCCGCTGTTTTTGTTTGGTTGTGCTGTGTGGCATGTGGGATCTTAGTTCTCAGACCAGGGATCAAACCCCCACCCCCTGCACTGGCAGCACGGAGTCCTAACCACTGGAGCACCAGGGAAGTCCCAAGATGTGTAGTTTTTAAGGGAAATATATCTGTTTTGATTCTTCAAACTGGGAGTTCTCAGATTTCCCATGAATTCCTTCAATATGTAATAATGGTGCATGTCTTCTGGGATTTATTTCTCCTATCTTTAGGGATTGCTTTATGGTTTTTAGAGTACCTTCCCATTCTGAATTAGTTTTTCTCCTTGAGACTGGATCATTTTTTCCAAAGATGGGTAGACAATCTGAGATTGTTTATCTGAACCCACGAAAGCAGATTTTCCAAGATCAAAGAACAAGTGTTCGGGACTAAACCAATTAAACTTAGGATTTCTGTAATTGGTATGACAGTTCTTCCTTCCACAGAGAAGTAAGAAATTGGACATCTTAGAGTGAAGGATAGTCTCTGTGACCAAAAGTGGATATGACACAGGAGTCAAAGTGTGGTTGAGAACCTATGTGGTTCCTGAGACCTTTCAGGAAGGTCCCCAAGCTAGGAGGTCCTTTTTCCTATTATGAATTTATGTGAGGCCAAATTTTCTTCCAGTACTTCAACCAAAACATATACAACAAGTATGAGAATCCAGCTGTCTTCTATGAAGGCAGACATTCAAAAAGATCTTAAAAATGTAAATTAAAGCCACTGTTTTCACTATAATTTTTTATGCTTTGAAAAATATATGGTATTTTTCATAAAATATGGTATTTATGTTAACATGTAATAGTTTATTATTTTAAATGCATTAATAATAAATTAAATTTTTCTCAGTTTTAATTTTTAATATGGTCCTTATTAATTAATAGTCATAGCCCACATAAAGAAAAGCTTTTTGCGGTCCTCAATAATTTTAAAAATGTTAAGGTGTTCTGAGACTAAAATTTGAGAATCATCATCCTAGAAATTTTGGCTTCGACATCGAGTTTGGAACATTTACAATTAGCTAGTAGGGACAGGGAGCCTGGTGGGCTTCTGTCTATGGGGTCACACACAGTCGGACACGACTGAAGTGACTTAGCAGCAGCAGCAGTAGTTCTGAGACTTAAAAAAAAATGATACCTACCGTACTATTGTATGTGAACAACATAAAAATGAAATCCTTTGGTTTTTTCCCCACCCCCTCAAGGAGTAAAAGGGTCCCACAGGGTCTGAGTACTGCTGCTCTCTCTAACTAGTTGAATTCATTATTGAAATGGCTCTACTGGGCTAGTTAATAAGGTGGCAGAGTCCTCTTTTTTTTTTTTCTGCTCAAGGTCACACAGTTAATCAGTGGTGAAGTTAGGACTTGAAAACTAGTGGTCCAGTTTCATGGTCCATTCTATTGATAGTTGTGGAAGCCCACTCCAGAAAGCCACAGTGCTGAGTGCTTTATGGTATCCTATTAACTCCCAGCAAGAACCCATGAGAAAATTATAATTGTTTAGGAGACGAGAAAAGCAAGGCTAAATGGTGGTGATCTTGTCCATGGTCATGCTCCTATTAAGATGCAGCTATACCAAAATAATAAATCCATACGCATCAAAGGACTAATATATGGAGATTATTAGGCTTTTTTTTTTTTTTTTAATCTAAGCCCAAATCCTTCCTGTTCTCTTTCACTGCAAGCCTTGTTGCATTTATGTCCTCATCAATTTGCCTGATTCTGGAAGGTCCATTCGCCTGCTAAATAAATTTACTTTATCAAATAGGGCTGGCAGAGTTCTGTTCTCAAAGTCATTGTTGAATCTGTCCCCTGGGGTTGGGGAGTATGGAGGGTGGGGATAATCCTCGCTCATTAACACGTTTGCATATTTGTTTAACACCTGTGTTCCTTGTCATCCTAGGCTTTTTGATAAACACATAGATTCTCAGGGTTCACAGGCAAGCCAGATGAGTTTTGAGGGAAGGGGCAGGAGTAGCCTTCAAGGACTCCTGGGGTCCCTCACCGAGGCATGCTGGGATTTCAGGGTGGGAAGGTAAAGAATCTTGACCAACGCTGTACTTCATCTCTTTCATACCTTGGCATTGTCCTGGCCGTGGGCAAAGAGTGATGAGGATGAACAGGAAAATCAATGAGAGGGAGAGAAATCAGAAGAGGTGATGAATGGAGGTGACACAGGAATCTGAGATGCTCCTCTCGACCATGCAACTGCTCAGGTCTCATCCTGCAGCCATGAGCTCTCCAAGACCTGGACCAGGGCAGTGTCACTCCTGGGAGATGCTTAGGGCTGTACTGTCTTCTCCAGGTCTTGGAGGAGCTTATCATATGACTGTTGTTGGACATCAGACATCTCTGAATGTACATACTTGAAGATGTCGTGTAGGCTGGTTGAAATTCAAGGGTAAAATGATTAAGATATGGCAAAGGTTAATGTCTAGATTCAGTGGAGGAAGAAAAATGATGACTTGGGTTGTGAAAATGTTAAGCTGGAGAGGTCCAGTCGGCAGTTGGAAATGGGACCTGGATCTCGGGAGGGGCGTGGTTAGATGTGTCAGCTTGGGAACCACCACCCCATAGAGATGGTGGAGGGTTTGGATAGACAAGCTGAGTTGAATAATTGTTTATCTTTTGCTCTATCAGCTTTTCCAGGTGGCCTATGTTTTAATCAAATTTGCAAATTCTCCTCGCCCTGATCTTTGGGTCTTGGAAAGATCTGTTGACTTTGGAAGCACCTACTCACCTTGGCAATATTTTGCTCGTAAGTAGTCTTACCTACCATGTTATGAGGGGTTTGACTTATTTACAGCAGATCAAGACTGTGGGTTTAACTAGAAAGTTAACCTTTCAGTGTGGCGCATCAGGGGCTGATCTGTTTTAACTTTCTAGTTTACCCTTGGAATATCTGTTTCTCAAGCATGTGTGCATGAGTACCAGGGATACACATGTATAACTGGGGTTGAAACACCTCTTATGATAATGGCTCTTGCTACTATTCAGGGCGAAGCAGTGTATCTGTAGGGCTTCCCAGGTGGCGCTTGTGGTAGAGAACTTGCCTGCCAATGCAGGAGACATAAGATATGTGGCTTTGATCCCTGGGTCAGGAAGATCCCCTGGAGGAGGGCATGGTAACCCACTCCAGTATTCCTGCCTGAAGAATCCCATGGACAGAGGAGCCTGGTGGGCTACGGTCCATGGGGTTGCAAAGACTTGGGGCACTGCTGAAGCGACTTAGCATGCGTGTATGCAGTGTATCTGTAACTGGGCCAGAGCTTCATTCCATTTCCTTTTATGTAGAACTAGGAAGTAAGTTCCATCATTATGCATCCTGCCTTTTCACGCTATTTACCTTGACCTTGTCATCTTCACTAATGAAGAATGTCTGAGTCTCTGAACCCTATGATGCATTGAAGTGGACTGGAATCTTGCTATAAAGGCATTGGGTTTTCCAGGAATGCTCCTTAGAGGGTAAACTTGTCAAAGGAAGAGTGAAGATTTAGAATGAAATCTTCGGACTCTTCCTATTGAAAGTCACAACAGGGCTTTCAGTGGCCAATATTTAAGTGGCCTGAAATGGCTTGGTTTTTCTTTCATGAATTAAGAATTTCATTCTAAGATTCCATCTAAATATCTTAAATGCTTCTCTGGTCTTTCCCTTTTTTTTGTGTTTTCTTAAGGAAACATAAGATTTCTTAAGAAATATAAAAGAGGACAATATTTTATTGTACAATATTAATGTTTCCCTTCTAGATTCTAAAGTAGACTGTTTGGAACAGTTTGGTCAGGAAGCAAACAGGGCTATCACCCGAGATGACGATGTACTTTGTACTACGGAATATTCCCGGATTGTGCCATTGGAAAATGGTGAGGTAAGTAGCTTTGGGAGGCCTTGAGAAATAAGACTGAAATATGAACATGAAGATGCACATTTTTTATAATTGTGAAACTTGCCTTTTCAAGGAAATCTAACGTAGACGGAAAGAAACCACGTTGAAGATGCCCAGATTGAGTTGCTGGAAATTCTTTTTTTTTTTTTTTAGTTGAACTATAATTGACATTGGAAATTCTATTTGAGGTCTTTGATTTTTCTTGGGAAGTCAGGATTCTGACTCCAAGGCCGATGGGTCTTAGACTCTCTTTTCTGTTGGAATATTTAAAAAGTGGATCACTGGTGATTGCGGTGAAGACCCCTCCACTGCTTCACAAACACCTTATCTCCTGTAGGAGTAGGGGGATGAAGGGGTGGTGACAGAGCTAACCCTGATCCTTTTTGGCAGGATCGGTGTCATTTGTCAGGGAGGGTTGCATGTGTTCCTTGTGAAGTCAGCCAGGCTATTATTAGGGAAGATGAGAAAATAGCGTGGTGGGAATCAGAGAAGAATTCCATGGAGTGAGTTTCAAGTGAGCGTCTTTAAAGGGTATCAGTCTCATTCTCCTTAGGTAGAGAGATCTTTCTTGAGCAGCTGTATCCAGTATCTTCCAGTGATGGGTCAGTGGTCCACGTCTTAATAAACGGTTGGGACTTGGACTTCATCTCCTCAAGCTTTAAAAACAAACTTGGGTGGTCCAGTGGTAAAAAATTCACTTGCCAATGCAGGGGATATGGGTGTGATCTCTGGTCTGGGAAGATTTCACATGCCCCAGGCCAACTAAGCCTATGCGCTGCAACTCCTGAGCCCACACTGCAGAGCATGCGCACTGCAATGAGAAGCCCCTGCAGTGAGAAGCCCTCACATCACAGCTAGAGAATAGCCCCCACTCACTGCAACTAGAGAAACCCTGTGCGCAGCAACAAAGAAGCAGCAGTGCAGTCATAAATAAATTAAAAAATATATTAAAAAAAAGCAAAACCTGGATTTTGAATAGATTTCTTTGTCCCCTTCACTGTTTATATCCAGAGACTTCCTTTTTTTCAACCTCATTTAGGTTTTATTTTCCTTTTTTTGATGCAGCTTGACAAAAATTGTTTCCTTATTTTCATAGATTTTAACATTATACTTTCAATATCTTATAGTGTTTATAGCTCCATAACATGGAAACAGCAAAGGGTTTGTGAATGGAAATGATTTACAGAATCCAAGAGCCCAGGTTTTGGAAACATCAAATGACTCAAAGAAACCAAGAGTTTTGGAGCTTTAGTTGCGTGTGTGCTAAATCATTTTAGTCATGTCTGACTCTTTGTGGACTGTAGTCCGCCAGGCTCCTCTGTCCCTGGGATTCTCCAGGCAAGAATTCTAGAGTCGGTTGCCCTGCTCTCCTTCAAGGGATCTTCCCGACCCAGGGATTGAACCTGCGTCTCTTACATCTCCTGCATTGCCAGGCAGGTTCTGTGACACTAGCGCCACCTGGGAAGTCTTTGATAAAAGGACTTTTTTTCTCCTCTCTCTGTGTGTGTGTGTGTGTGTGGTTCTTTTAGGTTGTGGTGTCCTTGATAAATGGTCGACCAGGTGCAAAAAATTTTACTTTCTCTCACGCCCTGAGGGAATTCACCAAGGCCACAAACATCCGCCTACGTTTTCTCCGAACCAACACCCTTCTTGGACACCTCATCTCCAAAGCGCAGAGAGATCCAACCGTCACCCGGCGGGTGAGTAGTGCGCTTCAGCGCCAGGACAGCAGCTTTTGGTACTATGTTTGCTTGTTGGATTCATTGCCTCCAACTCTTTCAAGTGAGCTTTTTTATTTTTTAAATTGGAGTTTAGTTGCTTTATAATGTTAGTTTCTGATGTGAAGCCAAGTGGGTCAGTTTTATATGCACATAATCCCCTGTTTTTTAGATTTCCTTCCTATTTAGGTCATCACAGAGCATTGAGGAATGTTCCCTGCAGGCTACAGTAGTTCTCGTATTACTGTAGGTAACTACAGTAGTTACCTATTTTACACATGAAGTGAAATGAAGTGAAGTCGCTCAATCGTGTCTGACTCTTTGTGACCCCATGGACTGTAGCCCACCAGGCTCCTCGGTCCATGGAATTCTCCAGGCAAGAATACTGGAGTGGGTTGCCATTATGTCAATCCCAATCTCCCGATTCATCCCACTTCACCTTCCCCCTTGGATGTTCGTATGTTTATTCTCTACATCTGTGCTTTCAAGTAAACTTTACAGCCAGTAATGTCAGAGGCATAGGAGTTGATCTTGTCTAAAATATGAAATGTAGTTTAGAAGTTTGGCTGTTAAAGACAAATCATCATATTCAAAGAAGATGAAAGGCAAAAGATGACAGCCATCCTGGTATTAGTCTGCTGTTACAACAGATAGTCCCCAAGTGTCAGAAATGAATACAATAAAGGTTTAGTTTTTGCTCATGTCATGGTCTGATGTGGGGTCAGCAGATGGGATCAGTTCCACATGGTCGTTCAGGGACCCAGGCTGTTTCTGGGTAGAGCCATAGTCATCCTAGGATGTCGGACCCCAGGTCCTCCTCGCATTCCCTTCTCCTGGTCAGCTGATGAGGGAAAAAAGTAAGAGCATAGGGATGACGAGTCTCCTAACCACACAGCTCACCTCCATTGGCAGGAACTGGTTGTGGGACCTCTTGGAAATGCAGGGTTATGCAGTGGAGAAAAGCAAGAGGTACAGGCATTGGTGAACATCAGTACTCTCTGCTAGTGTTAGGTAGCCATCCCTCATTCTTAGTGTCAGGACAGTCCCCTGACTCCTGGGCACGGAGGGAACCAGCAGAATAAATATCCCTAGTTCATTCTCCTCCCATCCTCTGATCCCCTCCCCGGGTCTCCCAGTGGTCAAATCTAGCAGGAGGCTGAAGGAAAAGAGACCCTTGTCATCCCATCAAGTTCAGCCCCTGGGCAAAGGGCAGGATGGAGAGGGGTGCATGGTGGGCTTGGGAGGGTGAATGGAAGATGCCAGCTCTATTTTATAGAGTCTGACTTCTTATGTAGGTAAATCAGAGAGCTGGGAAAGGAAGGGAGAGAGAAAACTCAAGTTTTGCTACAGTTTCGAGTTTTCCGAAAAGGCTAGCCCTCTGGAGTGTGGGTGGCCTGTTTGCTACAATTTCAGCCCCCTCAGCTGCCTCTGAGCTACTGTACCTGGTAACTACAGCAGGATCCGAGGGTGGAATTTACAAGGGAATCCGGGGCTTTCTGATAAACTGTAGCCAGACTGTGTTTCCATTCCTCTACATTTGGAGCCTCACCACAAATGTCCTCACCACTTTTTTTTTTTTTTGTCTTTTTGAGGGTTGTAAGGATAGTCATATGTATATAGATTTCTTTTCACTTAGATGAAAGTAATCTTCTCTGTTAAGTAATTTTTAATTGGAGTGTAATTGGTTTACCATGTTGTGTGGTTTCTGTTGTACAATGAAGTGAATCAGCTGTATGTATACATATGTCCCCTCCCTCTTGGACCTCCCTCCCACTCCCCATCCCCCCCCCACCCAGGTCATCACAGAGCACTAAGCTGAGTTCCCTAGTATACAGCAGCTTTCCACTACGTATCTGTTTTACATCTGGTAGTATATATATCCAGAAAAGGCAATGGCACCCCACTCCAGTACTCTTGCCTGGAAAATCCCATGGATGGAGGAGCCTGGTGGGCTGCCGTCTAAGGGGTCGCACAGAATCAGGCACGACTGAGCGGCTTCACTTTCACTTTTCACTTTCGTGCATTGGAGGAGGAAACAGCAACCCACTCGAGTGTTCTTGCCTAGAGAATCCCAGGGACAGGGGAGCCTGGTGGGCTGCCGTCTATGGGGTCTCACAGAGTCGGACACGACTGAAGCGACTTAGCAGCAGCGGAGTATATATGTCAGTCCTACTCTCTAAATTCTTCCCACCCTCCCGTTCCCACACTGTGTCCACATGTCTTTTGTCTACATTGGAGTCTCTATTCCAAAAGTCCATGGACAGAAGAATGGATAAAGAAGTTGTGGTACATTTATACAATGGAGTATTACTCAGCCATTAAAAGGAACAAAAATTGGGTCGTTTGTAGAGATGTGGATGGGTCTAGACTTTGTCATACAGAGTGAAGTAAGTCAGAAAGAGAAAAACAAATATTGTATATTAACACATATATGTGGAACCTAGAAGAATAGTACAGATGAACCTTGTAAGTAATTTTTTATGGCATGCACCTCATATATAATCCCCCTCCCCCAGTCTAGGCTGCTTCTCTAAGTCGAGGAGCCCAGAATTCCAGCTGTCCTGTTACATGGATCACGTGTGCAGCTGAGTGAAGGCAGATGGCGGGCTTCCCTCTTGCCATTGCTGCCCTAACCCATGTGCAGAGAGAAACTTCTGTGGTGAAAGCTTTTGAGTGTGCACTTGTCTCAGAAAGCTCTCCAACGCTGCATTTATCTGTATTGACAAGAGGGGCTGTTAATGTCTTCAGACTAAGTAAGACACGGCCCGGAAGCTCAGACACCTTGCAGCTTTTAGTGAGGAGATGGGAACAGAGCCCCAGAGCGGGGAGGTTCAGGATGACTGACCTCAGCGACAACTAACAGATACAAAGCCCCTCTTGTCCTTGTGAGTTCAAAGACTTCCTAACAGATATTCCTGCTGGTGACGTCACCTCAGTGAGAAGGATTATTTACACCCCCGACCCCCGAATCCCTTACTGAATCCTGTGCATCTCCAGCCAAGGGAAGGAAGGGAGCTGGCAATTGGTGCCACCCATTGTCATGAGTGGAGAGACCCCCGCCATGCTGGAGACGTGCCCTGTCCATGAGATGGCCACCCATATGGCTGGACTGGTTTAGGGGATGAGCCTCAGCTGGGTCTGTAGCTATCCAGCCTTTTGGAGCTTGAACCTTTGCCGGTGGCTTTATTCACCCTGCCGTAGGCAAGCGGACGTCCACAGCTGCTGGTGGGTCCTGCCAGTCTCAGCGCTGTATCTAATCCATCTTGGTGAATATTGTTCTCCTTTCCTGGAACCTGAACACAGTTGGTGCCAGATGTTTGAAAATTATGCTTTTGGTAAATAGATAATGTGCAGTATATTGTGTACTATATGAAACTCAGCTTTATATTAAAAAAAGAGAGAGAAACTAGGAAGCAGGCAATCCCTTTCCCAAAGGTTATAGGGTGCGCTTCTTTTCCAAGGTAATTTCTCTTCATGCATTTAAAAAGCATTTAATTAAAAACTTTTTAAAGTTTAGTTTTATTTTTAAAGATTTTTTTTTTTAACGCGGACCATTTTTAGAGTCTTTACTAAATTCGTTACAGTATTGTTTCTGTTTTATGTTTTGGCTTTTCGGTCGTGAAGCATGTGGAATCTTAGCTCCCCAGTCAGGGATCAAACCCGTGCCCCCTGCATTGGAAGGTGAAGGCTTAACCATTGGACCACCAGGGAAGTCCCAATTATTTTTCTTATAATGTAACAAGTTTTGATCATTAGTCGTGACAACTACACCATTTTTTTTAATTTAATTTTTTTGTCTTTTGACCACATGGCATGTGGGATCTTAGTTACCCAACCTGGGACTGAACCCACGTCCCCTGCATTGGAAGGAGGAGTCTTAACCACCGGACTGCCAGGGAAGTCCCAAGTATTTTTTATAATGTAATAAGTATAGTTTGTTAGTCGTGACAGCTGTACCATTTTATTTACCTCTTTTTATTTTTATTTTGTCTTTTGACCACATGGCATGTGAGATCTTAGTTCTGCGACCAGGGATTGAACCCATGTCCCCTGTACTGGCTGCATGGAGTCTTAAGCACTGGACCGCCAGGGTATTTTATTTTTAAAAATGGACAGATTCAGCTGGGTGCTATTACATTTGATTGGGGAATATATTTCTTTTGTAAGAAAAATTTCATCCAAACATGGCTCCCTTTTGTGCTGAGGGTGGCTTAGGAGACAGGATGGAAGGGAAGAGGGTCAGTACAGGTGTGCGTTAAAGATTAGTAAAGTCTGTGTCGGGGCTTAGTAAAACTGACATGTTCTGTTTTCTGCTCTATAGTATTATTACAGCATAAAGGATATCAGCATCGGTGGGCGGTGTGTTTGCAATGGCCATGCTGAAGTGTGCAATGCAAACAATCCTGAAAAACTGTGAGTACCTTGCATAGATTTTTTTAGCTTTCTATGAATGTCTAATTGTTTCAGTGGTGTTGGCATCCTATTAAATACTTCTAAGTTCCTTCCCTCAACAGGAATGTTCCAACGTCAACATGGAGATGATGTGTCTCCTCTCCTCCATCCCAACATCCCCTTTCCTGCCCCCGGTCCAGGCGGTGCCCAGGCAGCCACAGACAATTGAGTACAATTGGCAGGAGAAATGCTTGTCATCCCTGGTGTCTGTTTTCAAATCCTTTTTCATCTTTAAAATTGTGGTACAATACGTACAAAGTTTGCCATCTTAACCATTCTGAAGTGGGGGTGGTTTAAGTCCATTGGCGTTCAGTACTTTGATAGTTGTGCAGCCAGCCTGCAGAACTCTTTTCGTCTTGCAGAACTGAGGCTCTTCACACACGAAACAACACCTCTGCATTCTCTCCTCTCAGAACCCCTGGCAACACCAGTCTACTTTCTGCCTCTATGAATTTGTCTACTCTGAGTGTCTCACAGAAGACACAATATTGTCTCTTTGTGACTGGTTTATTTCACTTAGTATGATGTCCTCATAGCATGTGTCAGAATTTCCTTCCTTTTTAAGACTGACTAGTATTTCATTATGTAGACGCTGCATTTTGCTTACCCATGCATCTGTTGATGGACACAGGTCACTGCCACCTTTTGTCTGTCGTGAAGAATTCTGCTATGGACATCAGTGTAACTCTGTTTTGCTTTTAATTGAGACGTATTTCACATATAACAAGATGTGTGTCTCTAACATTGTGTTCTGCAGTTGTGTGTATGTCGTGTTGTATGCACTGCTCTGCGGTATGTATGTAAGTGTTGCCAGGTGTGCTCAGTCATGTCCAACTCTTTGTGATCCCATGGACTGTAGCCCACCCGGCTCTCTGTCCATGGTATTTTTCAGGCAAGAAGACTGGAGTGGGTTGCCATTTCCTCCTCCAGGGGCTCTTCCCAATCAAGAGCTCGAACCTGTGTCTCTCTGCCATTGTGTGCACTCACATTATCACTTCTAGAAGGATACTCTAAAGGGTGGGAAATGACCAGATGCTAGATATAGTAATGTTTGTCTCTCAGTGTTTTAATTTAAAGTATTCAATTCCCCATAGCAGCATTTACCCAGGGGTACATTTTACTGTTAGTCAAATTCAAGTTTGTGCATTGCTACACAATGCTAAGGCCTAGCTACAGGTTTGGGCAGAGGTGCCAGCTACCAGTGTACGTGGCAAGTTGTTGATGCCCTTCTGCCCAACTTGAAACAATCTCTAATGCCCCCCTTCAGGGGTCAGGTGGTACTCTTCTGAGATAGCACTGTGAATCTATCAACCAACCAGTCCTTAATCAGTAAGGGTTTGCTTATTAATGATTAAATATCCCTGGCACGTAACCTCAGGCACGAGAAGCCAGATCAGGGAAGTCTGGAGTTGGAAGACAAGGAGAAAAGAGTTCACTGTAGGTCTCTGAGCCTGAGGCAAAGTGGCGCTCTGTGGGCGAGGGGAAGAAGCCACTGCAGAGAGGCTGAGCTTCCCGTTCGGAAGAGCTGCTGGCCCTGTGGCCTTGGCAGACCTGCAGGGGTTCTGTGGTCCACAGTGAATTGCTCCTGGTGTGTGTCATTGGGCAAAATTCCTCTCCGTCCATCAGTGAAAGGCTCAGAGTGCCACTGGTCTACATTAGCACAACTGCCTTGCCTTCCCGTCTGCTGGTTGGCTTCTGCCCAACAGGCTGACCTGCACAGATGATTCTCGGAGGCCTCTATGAATAGAAAAAAAGTCTTATGTTCAAGGGGATTCAATGACCTAACAGAGAGAGCCACGGCTGGGCAATCAGCAATCAAGTAGAACCCATGGCAAGGCAAAAGAGGACTTTAATCAAGCGTGGGTACAAGGCTGACTTTGATGTCCAGAAACGTGGAAGGGTCATGGGTTTAATTCTGAGCTTCTTAGCAGTCAGCTCAAAAAGGGAAACCTGTTCAGTTTCATATTTCACTATGATCATAATCTAAAAAGTATCAGTTGCCTAGGAGAAGGTGAATGTTGACACTGGGGCCAGATGAGACGTCTACCTGGAGGTGGATGGAGTGGTCATGAAGAGGATTCTCCAGTCAACAGCATATTCAGTAGCATCCTTCCAACAGGCACAAGGATAAATTTTCTACATCAGTCTTCAGCCTGGGCTGAGAGAGAATCAGCAAAAGCAATTATTTGGGGATGCCGATATGATTCAGACAGGTTCCCAGCTCTCTTTTCTTTTCCTGTATTCAGTATGGATCTCCTTATAAGAGTAGTTGGGCACTTCGCTGGTGGTCCAATGGTAAAGAAGCCGCCTGCCAATGCAGGGGACACAGGTTCAATCCCTGGTCAGGGAAGATTCCACGTGCCAAGGAGCAACTAAACCTGTGCATCTTGGCTGCTGAGCCTGCACTCTAGAACCTGGGAGCTTCAACAAGAGAAGCCACTGCAATGAGAAGCCTGAGCACTGCAGTGAGGTGTAGCCCCTGCTCACCAGCACTGGAGAAAAGCCTGCAGACAACAATGAAGACCCACTGCTGCCAAAAATAAATAAATATATTTTTTAAAAAGAGAGAGAGTAGTTGGACTCCACAATAAACTTCCCCTCCAGAAAAAAAAAAGAATAATAAAACTGTATGTTCTTTAAGTAGTTTTCCCTAAATATTTGTTCAGTCCAGCTTAAGCAAATACCTCATTGGCAATGAGCTGAAAGTGCATCTCTAACCAAAACCCATTTGAACTCCAGCTGTTCTGTGCTGCCAGTTAAATCTGTATCCATCTGCTTTAATAGGCAGCTGAGTTGGGAGAGGGTGATGCCTTTTCTTAGGAGAGTAACCTTCCCATCTCCCCTTTGAAGGATTAATGGGATCCCCATGGGCACGGCCAAGAGTTCCCCATGGGCACAGCCAAGAGTTTTCTTAGACTCTGTTTTGAATCCTCTTTCAAGCACAGATGAATGGAAGCTCAGAGCTTGGAGTTCTAATTCAGTGCCATGACTATAGCTATTTCATTTAAGCCTAGACAGCATATTAAAAAGCAGAGACATTAAAAAATAAAAGTAGACAACACATCCCTTTGCCAACAAAGTTTCATATAGTCAAAGCTATGGTTTTTCCAGTAATCATGGATGGATGTGAAAGTTGCGCCATAAAGAAGGCTGAGCACCAAATAACTGATGCTTTTCAAACTGTGGTGCTGGAGAAGACTCTTGAGAGTCCCTTGGACTGCAAGGAGAGCAAACCAGTCAATTCAACCCTGAATATTCGTTGGAAGTGTTGTAGCCACGCGTTCTGGGAAACAAACTCACTCAGAAGGACAATGCAGATAGTGGAGTGCAGTTTATTACACCTGCAGGCCCAAGGCAGAGTCTCCTCTTAGTCAAGGACCCCGACCAGTTTTTGTGAAAACCTTATGTACCCTAAGTGTACGTGCTCAAACCCACCTCCTCAAATTCTCTGAAACTAGTCTGAACAAAGGAAAGATGCAATCAAAGTTAACCCGTGATTCATATGCCTTAAGCCAGGTAGTTAACAGTGGACAACTATCAGTAGGCCTGTGGTCATACCCCAAGAAGCTTCATAGAATTTATGATTCTATTCAGTTACACAGATAGTTCAGTTCAGTTCAGTTCAGTTCAGTCGCTCAGTCGTGTCTGACTCTTGGCGATCCCACGAATCACAGCACGCCAGGCCTCCCTGTCCATCACCAACTCCCGGAGTTCACTCAAACTCATGTCCATAGAGTCGGTGATGCCATCCAGCCATCTCATTCTCTGTCGTCCCCTTTTCCTCCCGCTCCCAATCCTTCCCAGCATCAGAGTCTTTTCCAGTGAGTCAACTCGTCACATGAGGTGGCCTAAAAGAATACCCTAATTATCTGTGTCTATCAGAGGGCAGACACAGATAATTAGGGTATTCTTTTAGGTGACAGAGTGTCTAGGTACGAGCCCCGGGGCTCTTCCATCCGGAGGGGTCTGGTTTTCCAGTTGGTATGTCATTTCCATAGGTACTGAGCATATAGCTCAAAGTCCACTGTCTGGCCCAAGATGGAGCCCTACTTTCAAGACGGAGTCTGTTCTGTTTCCTCCATCAGAAGGACTGATGCTGAAACTGAAGCTCCAATAGTTTGGCCACCTGATGCGAAGAGCCGAGTCATTGGAAAAGACCCTGATGCTGGGAAAGATCGAGGGCAGGAGAAGAAGAGGGTGACAGAGGGTGAGATGGTTGGATGGTATCAACGACTCAATGGACATGAATTTGAGCAAATTCTGCGAGATAGTGGAGTACAGAAAAGCCTGGAATGCTGTAGTCTATGGAGTCACAAAGAGTCAGACACGACTTAGAAATTGAAAAACAACAAAATAGTTCTTTGAAAGTAGATTTTTTGTGTTTACCCCATTCCCTTGCTGAGTAATCTGAGCTTTGGCCCAGTGATGGAGCTGTTTTTTGGAGCTGGACCCTTCAAGCAGGGTCCTCTGAGATGTTGTGAGTGACCGTCTCTTGGATTCTTTGTACTTCTGGGCCAGACACCAGGCTGAAAGTAAGAAATCTGACCCATCTCACAGGCGACTCCAGATTTTTGTGAAGATGTTCATACTCCGCACACCTCGGTACCCTCAGCACTTGCTCCTGTGTCGATTTATCGTTACATAAGGTGGTAGAGAAGAGCTGAGAGTTTGGAGTCAGACAAACTTCAGTTTGAAATCTGGCTCTCTGTTGATCATCTCCTGAGTTTTGGGAAATATTTAAATGTCTCTGGATCTTAGTGTCACCACCTGTAAAGTGGAGTCAATAAGCAGGATGGAGGGACTTGAAATAACATATGCAAAGTGCTGTGTTCTCATAGTCATGCAGTGGTACCATAGGTGACCATGATGATTGTTTTTCACATGTGAGCAGCTGATCTTCAATCAAAAAAAAACCAGCTTTTCAGTAATAGATCTGCTTTGTCATATGCCCAGGTTTCGGTGTGAATGCCAGCACAATACCTGTGGGGAGACATGTGATCGCTGTTGCACAGGGTACAATCAGAGGCGCTGGCGGCCCGCCACGGGGAAGCAGAGCACTGAGTGTGAAGGTGAGGCCTGGAGGAGGGACCCTGGGACTCACGGCCCCACTCATGACCCCCTCCCCCATTTCTGCCTGAGGACTGAACGCATGTGTGCTCAGTCGCTTCAGCCGTGTCCGACTCTGAGCGACCTTATGAACTGTAGCCCGCCAGGCTTCTTTGTTCATGGGATTTCCCAGGCAAGAATATTGGAGTGGGTTGCCATGCCCTCCTCCAGGGAATCTTCCCAACCCAGGGATCAAACCCACGTCTCTTATGTCTCCTGCATTGGCAGGCGGGTTCTTTACCACTTGCGCCACCTGGGAAGCATGCCTAAGGCCTGAGGGCAGTGTTTTTCCTGTGCTCCTGAACAGGGCGGGATCACATCAGTCTTGGGACTCAGAACTACCTATCCCAACGAGTAACTCACCAACTGGAGGTAGAAGTGCCCCACTCTAAATTCAGAGAGAAATATGTGAACAAAAATAGCAACAATAATGATCATTAACGTATATATGTTAAACATTCACTGTATGCAAAGATTGGGCAGAGTACTTTGACAATTGGCCTCTCTTTTTAGCAATCTAAAATGTGATGCAGCCACCATTAAATTTTGAACCCTTACAATTTCTTAGAATGTGACACTGGATGGAATCCTGATTTTTTTGAGGACCAACATCCAGAGAAAGTGGTGAGATTGATGTCTAAACAGAGAGCTGGAAGCACTGAGGGAATAGGACTACAGGGGATGGATATAGGGTGGAGGGGACCAGAGAAGGAAGGAAGAAAGGAGAGAGGCTGCTTTTAATTATGGGCACAATATAAAGCAAAAAAAAAAAAAGTGTTATTTTAACAAACAAGCCGTATGACAGCCAACTAAAGATTTTCTTTTAAACCCATCTTCTTAGAAATTCACATATTTATTCCATTTGCTAGAAACTAACTTGTCGTTATTGACTTTGGAGATTATGGCTTATTTTTTCCTGAATATCCTTAGCCTTTGAAGATGGATTTGCTTTTTTGAAATGACCAAAAGGTGTTTGGATCCAGGTTTGTTAAACTAAGGGGGCTTCCCTGGTGGCTCAGATGGTAAAGAATCTGCCTGCAGTGCAGGAGACCTGGGTTTGATCCCTGGTTTGGGAAGATCCCCTGGAGAAGGAAATGACAACCCACTCCAGTATTCTCGCCTGGAGAATTCCATGGACAGAGGAGCCTGGTTGGGCTGTAGTCCATGGGGTCACAAAGAGTTGGACACGACTGAGCAACTAACACTTTCACTTTTTTTTTGTTTGTTTGTTTTAACTAGATGGGTAAGAAAGCATTTTGGCCAAATAGTTCTTGTAACTGTTAAGAAATAAGACTGTGATTTCTGTGACCAGCAGAATTAGAATGCATTTCTGATGAGGAGTTCCAAGCGAGCTTTGAGAGATGCTAACCTTGTTGGAAGGTATGGATGCTGTCTGGGTGAATGCTCAGGTGAACTCTAGGTCCAGGGCATTACCTGAATGGCCATTCTCACTTGATAGTCAGAGCTAATAGGTTCCTTTGCAGTGAATCCCCTACTTCTTATCCCTAGATAATGGGGCCAGAAAGAGGGAAAAGTAATAATCAGGGGTCATTTCTTCCAACACTTTCAGATGCTGGTTTAAAACAGTTTGATTGAGTAATTGTTATCACATAAACTCCAACACTGGTCATATGATTTGTTTTCCAGGCTAATGGAACCCCTTAGTGAATGACATGCTTACTCCAACATGTGTGATGACTTTTAAATAATTTCCTAAGTTTTTAACTTTCTTACACTTGCCAAAATGGTTAAAAATTACGGGCTGCATATGGAAATCAGACCTAGTAAGATATTTGTTAGATGCTGTCTAAATTCCATGTGAGTTACTGCAATTCAAAATAAAGACTTCTGAAGAAATAACTGATGTAGTAAATAGAAATGCTTAAAAAAATCATGGCACCACTGAGGAAATGAAAATTCAAGCTCTTAAAAACAGGATAACGGGACTTCGCTGGTGGTCCAGTGGTTGAAACTTCACCTTCCAATGCAGGGGGCTGTGAGTTGGATTCCTGGTTGGGGAGTTAAGATCCTCATTCCTCAGGGCCAAAAAACCAAAACATAAAACAGAAGCAGTGCTGTAACATATTCAATAGAGACTTAAAAAAACAGGTTAATTTGGAATTCTAACTCAATCTTCTTCCCTGATAGATTTATCTGAGAACTTGATTAAAATATACAAATTCCTGGAAAGATAGAAAATTCGATCTAGGTGGAATATAGTGAATATATATTCTACCTAAGAGACAACAAGGATTTTACTTTGTTAAATCTTTTTCGTCTTGGCAATGATGAAAATCTAAATGGGTTTAAACTATATTTTCTAATTTTATAAGTATCATATATTAATTCTAAATAATTTAGAAATTATTTCTTAAAGTAAAATCATTAATAATTTTATTACCCTAAGAGATCCACTATTAATATTTTGTTAGGTATTCTAGTGTTTTTTCATACATACTTTAAATGCTCAATTTTATACAATTTTGTATCTGGATCTTTTTCACTTAGTATTTAAAAATATTTTCCCGTATCATTAAAAACTCTCTGACATCCTTTTTTGATGTATCTAAAAAGTGTTTGTTTTGGTGAGTGCTTACTGTGTGCAGGGCACCATGCTCTATTACAAACATGAGCAGTGCTTGACTTCATAGAACTCTCAGTCAAGCAAATATACCGTTGTTTGCTTAGCCATTTCCCTATGGTTAGATGTCAAGATTACTTCCGTTTGATCACTATTACAGATAAAGCTGAGATGAAAGGCTTAGAATGTTGACTGAGAGAATAGGTTTTGGAGTCACAGAAAGACAAGTCAGGATTCTGCCCGTCTGACTTGTGAACTCTGTGAGTGAACACTTCCCTTAACCTCTCTAAGCCTCAGTGTCCCCATCTTGGCTATGGACATCATACCTCCCCTAGAATGTTATTGTGCATATAAAATAAGATAATGCATGTAATGCTTTCCGTAGTGTATCAGGAACTCAGTTATTCTTGGTAGTAGGAATAGTAGTAATATTCACTTTGTGCAGCTTAATTGGCATGTTGTTGAGGTTCAGTCTTTGTGACCCCATGAGCTGCAGCATGCCAGGCTTCCCTGTCCTTAACTGTCTCCAAGAGTTTGCTCAAACTCATGTCATTGAGTCGGTAATGCCATTCAACCATCTCCTCTGTCATCCCCTTCTCTTCCTGCCTTCGATCTTTCCCAGCATCAGGGTCTTTTCCAGTGAGTCGGGTCTCTTTGCATCAGGTGGCCAGAATATTGGAGCTTCAGCTTCAGCACCAGTCCTTCCAATTAATACTCAGGGTTGATTTCCTTTAGGATTGACTGGTTTGATCTCCTTGGCATGTTGGTTTATCTTGCTGCTGCTGCTAAGTCACTTCAGTCGTGTCCAACTCTGTGCGACCCCATAGATGGCAGCCCATTAGGCTCCTCTGTCCCTGGGATTCTCCAGGCAAGAATACTGGAATGGGTTGCCATTTCCTTCTCCAATGCATGAAAGTAAAGTCGCTCAGTAGGGGTCGACTCTTAGCGACCCCATGGACTGCAGGCTACCAGGCTCCTCTGTCCATGGGATTTCCAGGCAAGAGTACTGGAGTGGGTTGCCATTCTTAAAATTTGTTGTAATTACATATCTTATTTTTTTGAAAAGAGAAACTTTCTCCCAATTAATATCAAACAAAAGAACGTATAAATTGCATATGGTTGTAGGCTGATCTTTGTGTAAAAGTCTCGAGAATTTTCCACTGAGGGTATCCATGGTGCTCCAGAATGGACTTTCTTATGGTTCAGTGAGCAGTAATCCTATCAGCGTGGGGTGTGCAGGGATTTACTGAGGGTCTCATAGTCACGATGCCGTACTAACTTAGAATGCTTTTTCCTCAGCGTGCAACTGCCATGGCCACTCCACCGACTGTTACTATGATCCGGATGTTGAGAGGCAACAGGCAAGCTTGAATACCCAAGGCCTCTATGCAGGTGGAGGGGTCTGCATTAACTGTCAGGTGAGGCACTGTTTAAGTCAGCCTAGGAAATGAACATTCAGGAAGCCCTACTCTAAAACAATATCACCAGCTTCCCTGGCGGTTCAGGAGAACCAGTGCAGGAGACATGGGTTTGATCCCTAGTCCAGAAAGATAATGCATATGCCACAGAGCAGTTAAGCCTGTGCACCACAACTAGAGTGTAGCCCTGCCTTTCTGCAACTAGAAAAAAGTCCATACAGCAACAAAGACCCAGCACAGCCAAAAATAAATACATAATATATATAATATATAAAAATATTTTAGAAATTTTAAAAATAAAAATAAATAAAATGATGTCAAGAAAGTGATATACAATGGAAAGGATTTTCTGATACCCTTTCTCCACTTTTGTACATAGAAAGCCTGTTTAGCTGGATATCATTTAGAGATTGTAGGGAAAATGGACTGAGGTATATTTGCCCAAACTCTGTTGATTAGATTTTTGGGTCTTTGCCTAATTGGCAATGGCAAGCCACTCCAGTACTCTTGCCTAGAAAATCCCGTGGATAGAGGAGCCTGGTAGGCTGCAGTCTGTGGGGTCGCTAAAGTTCGGACACGACTGAGAGACTTCACTTTCACTTTTCACTTTCACACATTGGAGAAGGAAATAGCAACCCACTCCAGTGTTATTGACTGGAGAATCCCAGGGACAGGGGAGCCTGGTGGGCTTCTGTCTATGGGGTCACACAGAGTCGGACACGACTGAAGTGACTTAGCAGCAGCAGCAGCCTAATTGGAGGGGAGAATTCCTCTCATCTTGACTGCTATCCATGTTAGAGTAGAAAGGCTCTAAGATAGGACAAATTTGTATCAATTTCCATGCTGAGTTTAAATCCCATTTTCAAATGGTTTCTGAGTCTAGAGGAAGTATGTCATGATCAATTAATGATGTCTGCCATTGACATTGACACCAAATAAGAAAAACTGATTCTTCATCCCTTCTGTAGAATGGTTGGGTTCCCTGGAATTTCGCTAAGAGGTGTGTATAGCAGAGGAGGGTATATGTGTATCTGCCTTGAGATATTCATTAAAAATTGTGTAAAATGTTCATGGATTTAGTCTATATTCTGTCTTGTTTGCTTTTAGAATGATATTTTGTTAATGTTGCCATTAAAGAGGCACTTTACATGAGGTGCCTATTTGTATGGAACCAGGGATACACACCCTCAGAGAGACCCACCATTCTCTGCATGTCTCCCTCTCCACACATTTTATACCATCTATCATCACAGTTAATTAAATACAAGTAAATATGTACCATAGGTTTGTTATGAATCATTGAGTTTTGTGAATACGTGAAAGATCCCAGGATCTTGTTGAAGCTATGTATTACAGGACCTTCAGTTGATTTGCGCGCACATAAAAGTTGCAGGTATATTGGACGGTCTGCAATTTGATGAAGGTATTTACGAAAACCCTATAATGGACGTCATGTTAGTGATGAAGTCCTGAACTCTTTCCTTCTAAAGACTGGAAACAAGAAAGGATTCTTGTTACCGTGTCCTGGAGGACCCAACCACTGCATAAGATAAGGGGGAAAAAGTATTAAGGTCAGAAAGGAAGAAGTAGAACTAGTAGAACTGTTTCTATTTGGAGATGACATGATTGTTTATGTAAAAAAGCCTAAGGAATATACAAGGCAATTACCAGAACTAATAAGTGAATTTAGTAATATTGTAGGGTACAATGATAATATAGAGAAACTAATTGCATTTATATATACTAGTAGCAAACAATAGGAAAATGAAATTAAAATTTGATTAAAAATAGTATAAAAAAATACAATGCTTAGGAACAAATTTAGCAAAAGGCATGTAAGACCTCTCTGTTAAAGCTAAAAAGCTTTGCTGAGAGAAATCTAGAAAAAACTAAATAAAATAGAAAAATGTAACATATTTATGGATTAGAAGACTCAGTAGTATTAAGATATCAGTTTTCCCCAAATTGCTGTACAGAGTTAATGGAAGTTCTTTTTTATTTTTTATAAAGATGTTCACATGGGGATTAAAATTTTTATGGTTATAGAAATGACCTAGAATATTCAAAGTTGTCTTGAAGAAACTAAATAAAATTGGAGAACTTACCATACTTCCAGATTAACTGTAAAGCTACAGTAATCGAAACACTGCTACTGACGTAAGGCTGGAAGCATAGATCAGCACTGCACAACAGGGAGCATGGGGGCAGACCCAGACTTGGGTCATTTTGTGTCCACAGTGGACGTTTTATTTTTGGTAAAAGTACCGAGGCAATCTGATGGCAGGAGGTGGGGAGAGAAGAGAAAGTCCTTTCAACAAATGGTTCTGGAGTAACTGAATTTTATATGGGGAAAAAGTTAACTTTGACCGTTCATCTCAAACATACACAAAAAACTAAATTGATATGGATCAGACCCAAAATAAAGGTAAAACTTTAAGCTCTAGAGAAAAATATAGGAGATAATCCTTACGATTCAGAGGATGCTGAAAACAATAACTATGAAAAATAGACCAATTAGACTTCATCAAAATGAAAAGCTTCTGCTCACAGAAGGCACTGAAGAAAATGAATAGGCAAGCTGTGAATGGGGAGAAAATATTCCCAAAACATCAGTCTGACGATTGGCTGGCATCCAGGGTGTATGAAGAACTCCCACGACTCAGTAATAAAAGGACAAATAACCTAATACAATTGCAAATGGTTTGATATCCACTTCACAGAAAGTGGGTGTATGGGTGGCCAATAAGCATACAATAAACGCTTCATAAAAGTGGGTGTATGAGTGGCCAATAAGCATACAAAGGGCTTAACGTCATTAGTCATCAAAAAAATTGGGACCCAAGTTCAACCTGATGTGCTCTGTCTGTCAGAAGCCATAGTGGCCAATAAAAGAGTTGAGAGAGTCATTGGCATTTGATGGAAGAGAGGGTGGACCTCAGCTGTTTCCTATTTGCCCAAGATGTTTATGCATGTAAATGAAGTCAAAGATGTGGCCAATGTGGTTTTGACCTCAGTGTTAAAGTGAATTCAGATTTTAGCCCACGGGACAAGAAGTGGTAATAAATAAAAGTCTGTAATTAATAAAATCATATTAAAGGGGAGAGGATCCAGAAAGGGTTCTTGTTCTCATCTCTGTGTTCTATGCAGACTCCTTTAGAATCAGTGTGTTATATATATATATTTTTAATTTCCTATTGCCTTTCCTTTCATTAATGAAAGAATATTGTCCTTCTGATTGGGAGAGGGGACAGAATTGAGTTAGACCCATCATTTATAGTTCTTGGAATTTGATGGTGCATGTTGGGTAATTTGATTTTTCTGGTGATTATGAGGATTAGCTGTGAAATATAAAAGGCTGCCTTGTATTGTACTTTAAAATGAGCTCTGTGTGTAAGACACATGCCAACATTTTCCATTCAAATAGCAGAAATGTTTGGGAAATGGTTTCAGAGTAAAGCACAGGTAAAATTTTGGAATGACGAGAGAAGGAGTTGTAGATGCAGTTTCTTTCAAAATTGAAGAAGATAAAAATACACACGTGGCCCTTTATTCCTAGGGTTAAACCTAAAGGTGATCTATTATCCAGTCATCACTGTCAAATGAAGCTTGGAAGAGTGGCCCTCTGGAGTTTTTGCTCACTCAGGTATCAGGTGCTTCAGTAAGAGGTAGCAAGGAAAACTTGGCCTGTTCAGTTCGTGGTCTCATTTCCTCTTCCAATGGGAAAAAATTCCAGAGCCAAGTTCAAGCCAGTGTCCTGTGATGAATCTTGGAGACTCAAGGTCAAGATCTGTGCTTTTTTTTTTCTTCAGTGATTTTAACATTACGGTTGTGTATGACAGAATTATTTCTCAGGATGAATAGCACAAAATAAGGACTTCTCTTGTATTCTTCCCTCTAAGTTTCTTTTGTTTTTTTCTAGCATAACACAGCCGGTGTAAACTGTGAGAAGTGTGCTAAGGGCTATTACCGCCCTTACGGCATTCCGGTCCATGCCCCCGATGGCTGCATTCGTAAGTTTCATTCCAATTTGGTGTGTGTTAGACTTCAGGGCGATCATTGGGCTAAATTACGATTGGCTAATAATTCCTTTTGTTTTCTCTCTCTCTTCATATTATTGGTTCCACTCCTTACTAACTGTGTGACCTCAGTTACATGTCTCTCTGAGAATCAGGTATCTTCTATATAAATGGAAATGATAATCTGGTTTCTAAGATTAAGTGAATTGCCATCAAAACCACCTAGGAAGGGATTTCCCTGGCAGTCCAGTCATCAGGACTACGCGTCCAGTGCAGGGGTCATGGATTTGACCCCTGGTTAGGGAACTAAGATCCTACATGCCACGTAGCATGGCCACAAAAGAAAAAATAAAGCAACAATAAGAAGAAGAAAATAATTTTTTAAATAAACACACCAAAAATCCACCTGGAAAAATACTGAGACTTGGGCCTTTCCCGTACTGGGGCTGCAACAAATGTTTTCTGTTGTTTGACATGTTTCTATTGTCACGCGAGTGTATGCTCCTTGGTTCTGTCTCGTCACAACAAAGATTTGGAGTGACGGACATTAAAGCCCCCTCCGCGTGTCACAGCTCTTGGGTCTTGGACGGACCATGTTATAGTTCTCAGGTCTCAAATGGACCGTGTTATAGCTCTTAGACAAATCAGTGTTACAGCCCAGTGTTACAGCTCTATTTTATTTAGAAGATAGCAGGAAAATCCATCCTCGAGGCGTGAGGGCATGTCGGTCCAAAGACTCGAAGAGAAGAGCGCCCCAGCGCACGGGAGAGAGACAGAGAGACCTTTGGCTCCTCTTTTTATATGTTTTTTTCCCCCAGAGCCGCCCTATGTAAATTTGGCCAGCCAGGAGTGTTGGTTGTTTTACCTGAGCTCCTCACTCCCGTCCTGGTCCTTGGACCTTCCTTTGTTCTATTTTCGCGGGCTTCTCTCTTCCTTGTCTTTTGGCCACCGCCATTCTGGACTCCTTTTCCCTATTCTACCTGCCTAACACTATGATCTCCAGTAATTTCAGATTTCATCAGAGTTAGCGTAAGACACATAGCAATGGTTTCATAAGGATTTGCAAATAGTCATAATATTCAAAATAGTTATTATTCATTGAGCCCTTGCTATATATATACAAGGCATTGCCTGAATAATTTCACAAATTTCTTTTCTCACAACAAACTTAATGTATTATTAGTCTCCTTTTTAGATGTAGAGAAATCAAAGGGTCTTAGTAGTTAAATATTTTGGCCCAGGTGACAGAACCACTAACTAGTAGGTTAGGATATTGTTCATATCTGTCCAGTGCCGCTGTAACCTACTGCTTCCATTGTACAGAAAAACACCACTTTTTTTCCCTGTGCAATTATCATCGTAGATCAGATTATGGACTTTGTTCAGCATGTGAAAGTTATTTGATTCTTTTACGTTCTCTGGCTATTGCAGTTAGAAAACAATTCCATTCCTGACGTTGACTTCCGTGCCCACCTCCCTCCCAAATTCATTCATTGTATCATTAAGGTTTGAGGGCATCATCATTGTTAAAAGTGGGTCTCTGTTTTCCCTCAATCTTCCACATCATCCCATGAAGTACGCCCATCATTTTTCTTGTGTTCACAAAAAATAGGCCTTGGCTAAGGAAAACAGGACATTGTGAATATAGTCTTGCCTTCGTAGGAACCTCAGTTTTCCATCACTTTTCTAGTTTCTTTCTTTGTCATTGAAATGGTCTCCTGGAGATTTTAGAGGCATAGCATTAAGAATCCACAGGGCACATAAATAATAACAAATTAAACAAAGGACTGCAGGAGAGGCCAGGCTTGAGGGATGCTTGGTACTCATGACTTTTGCAACTCCCAGGTCCTCACCGCACAGGGACTCAGCTGAACTGTAACACTATTTTCACTGCCCAAGGGGAGGACTTTGGCCAGGTCACGGGAAGTGAGGGCCTTTTACAGCCCAAGTCTGTCCCTCTGGAGTGCAACCCTGACCATCATGTCAGCCACAAAAACTGCCTTCAGTAAGTCTTCTCGTCTGATTCTAACATTTGGACTATGGACGTGATCTTGCTGTGCTGTCCACGGATCATGTATCAGTGTCTAGGCATCTCGCACTCGTGTCCACAGCACCGCTGTGTAACAAGGACCACTCTGGACATTGGTAGTTGGCTCATAGCCAGGAGAGGCTCTGTCCCGCAGCCCCTCCAGGGAGGGGAGAGCGCCTTTTGCCTCTTGCATGGTGAGCTGGGTGGTGCTGTCATCATAAACCACATGCTCGAGGCCTTCCCAGTGTGACTGCTCATTAAAGCCTGTCTCTGAGGGCCACAGAGTTGAGTCACTGCAAACCATCCACCAGGTATGGAGTGGAAAGCAGTGGCCTTTCAGGAACACATGTGGACCAATGAAAAAGGACTGGATTGGCCAAAAAGTTAGTTTGGGTTTTTCCGTAGCACCTTATGAAAATACCCGAATGACCTTTTCAACCAACCCAGTAATAAGGACATTAGGAAATATTGGCTTTAAGAGGTGCCATGAAGGACGGACCCTCTGAAATCCAGGGTTTCTCTTAGCCTGCAGCTGCCACCCGGAGCACGCGGAGGACTGTGAGCAGGGCTCCGGCCGCTGCACCTGCAGGCCCAACTTCCGCGGAGACCACTGTGAGGAGTGTGCGGCCGGCTACTATCATTTCCCAGTTTGCTCCAGTAAGTCCTGGTGGTAGAAGGGGAGGCCTGGCTCCTTGGCTCTTACCTAGGCTTTGTGCATTGACCCCTGAGGGCGTGGCAGGCGGGGCGGGGAAAGAGAGGGGGACAGAAATAGGGCCAGGAAGGCTGTATTGGGTTGGTCAAAACTATGTTCATATTTTTCCATAAGATGTTACAGGAAAAACCCAGATGAACTTTTGGGCCAACCCAATGTTTGTGTGGAAGTGTTTCCCAAAGTTTGGAACATTACATTTATATAAGTATGTTGTATAGTGTTATTTATCTCCAAAGTATTAGGCTGAACCGTAGACATGACCATCTCATCAGACCCAAGGGGCAAATATTGGCAATTTCAACTTAATATTAATCCATGTGTGAAGTTTTATTTTCATAAACCTAGAAAAAATATCATGGGCTTCCAGATATTTGTTTGCACACACACATGTGTGTGTTGTATTTCTGGTGGCTAAGGGATGTGTCTGCTCTTACCTACTTTACAGGGGAGCCCATCATCTCACCCTACTGTCATGACCTGAGAGAATGGCTCAGGACCTCAGAGAGAAAAATTATGTATCTGTTAGAAACACCGTAGAACAGGGAGCAAGTGTGTTAGTGTTAGTCGCTCAGTCGTGTCTGTCTCTTTGGGACCCCGTGGACTATAGCCTCTGTCCAGGGGATTCTCCAGGCAAGAATACTGGAGTGGGTTGCTATTCCATTCTCCAGGGGATCTTCCCAATCCAGGGATCGAACCCAGGTCTCCCACATTGCAGGCAGATCCTTTACTATCTTAGCCACCAGGGAAGAACACAGAGCAGGAGAGTCTGAAATCTGCTGTGCAGGTTGTAGCAGGAGCTATGGTTCTGTTTGTTCTGCGTCAGCATAGAAACTACTTTGGTGTCAGGACAGAGAAACACTGTCTCGGGAAGAGGCTGCCACACTGAGACCTTAGTTGTTGCCCATTCCCACCCCACAATTCTGCTATCCTGGGAAAATCACATTGAGTTTGAGGCTGTGCAGACAGGACGTGTGTGGCCCCATCTGGTGTGTGGGCACCATCTGGCCCCATACCCACCTGCAGTCCCAGGGTCATTGTTCAATAAGGACCCACTTCCACTGTCAAGTGTCTCAGTTTGGAGGACAAATTATATAGCCATCTTAGAGTTAAAGGAGCTGACTTTTAAGCCCAAACATAGTAACATTAAGCCCTGAATCAGGGCTTAATCAATTTAGAATCCTTAATTATTGGAGAGAGGCTGAGCAGAAATTGTCAAAGGTCCGTCTAGTCAAGGCTATGGTTTTTCCCGTGGTCATGTATGGATGTGAGAGTTGGACTGTGAAGAAAGCTGAGCGCCGAAGAATTGATGCTTTTGAACTGTGGTGATGGAGAAGACTCTTGAGAGTCCCTTGGACTGCAAGGAGATCCAACCAGTCCATTCTAAAGGAGATCAATCCTGGGTGATCATTGGAAGGACTGATGCTAAAGCTGAAACTCCAATACTTTGGCCACCTCATGCGAAGAGTTGACTCACTGGAAAAGACTCTGATGCTGGGAGGGATTGGGGGCAGGAGGAGAAGGGGACGACAGAGAATGAGATGGCTGGATGGCATCACCGACTCGATGGACATGAGTTTGAGTGAACTCCGGGAGTTGGTGATGGACAGGGAGGCCTGGCGTGCTGTGATTCATGGGGTCGCAAAGAGTCGGACACGACTGAGTGACTGAACTGAACTGAAGCAAAGTTTTAGAGTAAAAACTTGTAAGGAAACATTTTTTAAAAACTAGTCTCAATTTTACATTAAAGAATAATAAAAATACTAAAGGGACTTCTCTGTTGGCCCAGTGGTTAAGAATCCACCTGCTAGTGCAGAGGACACAGGTTCGATTCCTGCTCCGGGAAGATTCCTGCTGCCTTGGGGCAGCTCGGCTCGTGCAACACAACTGCAGAAGCCCTCAAGCCTAGAGCCCATGCTCTGCCACAAGAGAAGCCACCACAATGAGAAACCCACGCACAGCAATGAAAACCCAGTGCAGCCAAAGTTAGTTAATTAATTTTTTAAAAGGATACTAAAGAAGTCCTGCTGCTGCTGCTAAGTCACTTCAGTTGTGTCCGACTCTGTGTGACCCCATAGACGGAAGCCCACCAGGCTCCCCCGTCCCTGGGAGTCCAGTTCAGCCCTAATTGACTGGGACTTAGCTACTGTGAGCACAGAATATCCATTTCTGTTCATTAGTATGCACATCACACTCATGTCTGACCTTCCTGGTTCTAGATAACTACACTTTTAAGTGTAGCAATATTTCCTTTTTTTTTTTCCAGTTGGTTTTCACACACTGCTTTCACTGTGTTGGAGTGGGCATCTTCCTAGTTATTGCAGTTTACTGTTTTACTATGCTGTGTCCTTAATCTTACTCTGTATTTTTTGATAAACTATTTTTCTAGGAATTCCTGTCTTACCTATTTCTACTCCAAGTCCAGAGGATCCAGTAGCTGGAGATACAATAAAAGGCAAGAAATTTCTCACTTGGTTTAACTTCAGTAAAAATGTCCTCCGTATTCCTTTCCTGCTTCTATGCACACAGCAATGTCCAAGTTCAGATCATCCTTACGGGAGCTTGGGGGTGCCTCGTGGGTATGTTGCATTTGGACTCCTCACCCTGTCGCCCCTTCATCCTCTGCTTCTGTGTGTGCTTTGCAAAGGCGCTGCCTGATGAAGGGGACTAAGCCATCTGGATTGTCTGTGTCCAGTTTGCTCAGAAACCTTCAGTGACAGTCAGCTGCCTGCCGTCTGTCTTGGTTCTCCATGAAGGGACTCTGAGAAAGGGACTGAGTGCAAGCAGTTCATTTGGGAGGTGACCCCAGGAAACATCACCAAGGGAGTGGGTCTGAGACTGAAGGGGGCCTTTATGAAGAAGCCTTAGCGAGCTTGGTTCTGCGGTAGCTCCTGGAGCTGCAGCCCTCATGGCAGCTCTGGGAGGCAGCAGAGAATTCGCTCACCGTTCTCCCAGCTGAATGGAGAACTTCAGTCACCTGCCGGGTGGGGAGGGCTGCCCCTGGGGCATTAACTCTCCGGACCTGGCCTGCAGGGGGGCCAAGGAGCTGCTGCAGCCAGAAAAGTGCCCAGGGAAGAGAATAGCTGTGTGTGCGGAAGCAGGCTTTGGGGTGGAGAGGTGCTCTGCCTACGTAATCCCTGATTCTGCATGTGTTTTGTGAGCACCTGCTATGTATCTGGCACCGTTCTGGCTGCAGGGGACTTAGCAGTGAAATAAATTGCCCAGCTCTCCTACAGCTTATACACCTTATATTTTAGTTGGGGGTAGGGTGGGGGCAACTCATACAGTAACATATTTAAGATATAAACAAGTAAAGTCACAAACGTGTTAGGTGGTTAATATGCAGGGTTGTGTCTTATACAAGGTGCTTCTTTTAAATGGGAATCATTCACAATGGGGAACTTACGCATCCCTCAGGGAGTGTTTCATATTATTGGTGTAAAATATTCCAGTTAAGAATTTCCGAAGGCACATGATTAATCTCACAGATTCAGGGTTACTTTGGGGATATTTGAAGTTACTGACTCCCTATAATAAAGGTTGGCCAGATTTCTGTTCATTTAACCTCATTAAAAGGATCACAAAAAGGTACTGATTTATTTAAAGAGAAGTAATCCATCTGCAATACAGAAGACACGGGAGAGGCGGGTTCGATCTCTGGGTTGGGAAGATCCACTGGAGAGGGAAATGGCAGCCCCCTCCAGTATTCTTGCCTGGGAAATCCCATGGACAGAGGATCCTGGTGGGCTACAGTCCACACTTTGCAAAGAGTCAGACACGACTAAAGCAACTGGGCATGCATGCGCACACACACTGGGTCACTTGGGGACAGTAGCTGTGCTTGACTTACTCTCTGATCCCCTCGGCATGGTATTCTGGCCATAGTGGGTACAGCAAGTGTGTCCTGAAATGTTTGCTGTTTGATTAGAATGGGGCTCAGCTTTTGAGCTTGGATTACAATACACATCTCTGGTCTCCTAGCCACAAGCATGTTTTAGATACCCTGTTTCTGGTCTGTTTCCAGTAATCCCTTTGTTATTCTGTTCCCTTTTCTCCCCAGATAGGCTGGTGGTGACTTAGGGAAGGAAATTTAATGGAATTTGAAGGAAGGTTCAGACTTCTGTTACAAAATATTAGGGAAGCCTCAGAACACAGCCTTGAGGAAAAGAAATTCCACTTAGCGCAGTTAGATTTATTTGGGAATTTGAAAGCAGAGAGATCCCGTTCAATTTGATTTTCTGCTAATGCACTTTGAAAACACCCAGTTTGGGGCCTGACTTCTGGCAGTGAGCCTTAGGAGCACAAACATCTCAGCTGCCAGGAGATACACAACACTGGATGGTGCCAGGTCTCTCCCACCCCCGAGGACTTTAATTCACTGAGGCCCATTCATGCTTCCATATCTTCTCAGTGGTTCTTAAACAACGCTGTGCTTAAGAACCTGCTTTTACAAAATGTAAATGCCTGTGTTTCACCCTCAGATCTTGAATCTAGATTTCCAGGGTGAACTTCAGGCTGGTATTTTGAACAGATTTTCTAGATGATTCTGGCCTGTCTCTTGCATGTGTGCCAAGTCGTTTTAGTCCTGCCCAACTCTTTGTGACCCTGTGGACTGTAGTCCACCAGGCCCCTCTGTCCATGGGATTCTCCAGGTAAGAATACTGGAGTAGGTTGCCATGCCCTCCTCCAGGGGAACTTCCTGACCCAGGGATCGAACCAGCTTTTCTTATGTCTCCTGCATTGGCAGGCAGGTTTCACTAGCGCCACCTGGGAAGATTTCCAGGGGTGAAGTTCAGGCTGGTATTTTGAACAGATTTTCTAGATGATTCTGGTGTATGTCTCTTGTTAAGAACCACTGCTCTGGTTAGAAGAAATTTGTATTTCATGGCTGGCAGATTTTCCTGTAAAGATAGAGTAAATATTTTCAGCTTTGTAGGCAAAGCTGCATGTACTTAACTCTGCTGTTGTAACATGAAAAGAATAGACAATACATGAATGAATGAGCTTGGCTGTGTTCCAAGAAAACTTTGTTTACTAAAACAAAAGGATCTGGCCCTCAGGCCATAGTTTACAAATCCTAGGACTCTATCAGCAGCTCTTGAGTTTGGGATTTCACACCCAGGCAATGATGTTTTACCAGGAGATTCTAGTGTGCAGCCCAGATCAAGAAGTATTGTTCTAGAAATTCCGTAGGCTCAGTTCCAGACACTTGAAACAAAGGGGACTAGAAGCAAAAGGACAGAACCATTTTGCCGGCCAGAATGTTTGTAGCTTTACATGACCCTGGATATTATTGGGATTTTTTGGGTCCAAGTGGTCATTTATAACCACTTGGCATTTATTTTTAGAAAGTTCATGTTTAGTAGACACATCTTCAAGGACTCTTTTTGAAAGTGAAAGGATACATGAAACATTCACTCTAGAGGGACACTGGCCTCTGGGCACTCTTTTATTCCTTCAAGTTCAAACAAAGAGTGATGAAGAGCAAAATCAACAGCTGCAGAAAGACTCTAAGTGCTTACTTTAGGAGAATGATGCCATCTTGGGATGGGTTTGTAAAGCAGCCCATTTGGTTGGAGGACATGGCTGCCTGGAGTTTCCTTGACTCCATGAAAAGGTTTTGATTCCCCTGATCACTTTGTAAGAAGCTAGTTGTGATTGTTGTTTAGTTGCCAAGTCGTGTCCGACTCTTACCCCATGGACTGTAGCCTACCAGGCTCCTCTGTCCATGGGATTCTCCAGGCAAGAACACTGGAGTGGGTTGCCATTTCCTTCTCCAGAGGAGCTACTTGCCCTTGCCAAGTTGTGAGTCAGTGTGGGTGGGGCTGTGGCATGTGCTAATGATGAGAATTCTGAGAGTTGGGGGCGACAGCCTGCTGGGGCATGCCATTGCGCTCTGTCCCTCCACAGTCTGGGCATTTTAACCTGCCTGGCAGGGTGGGCCGCTGTTGGCATGGAGACAGGCCAGATATGGCTTAGAGAGAGACAGGTGAATTCTGATATCTTAGTTTGGCGGCTCTCTGTAGGTGCCAGTAAAACAGAATTCAAGGAATGGTGTTTACCAAAGAGAACTGGAGCCTTGAATATTTAGCATATTCTTCATTCATTGAACTCTTGTTAAGTGCCTCCTCTGTACCAGGCACGGCCAAGGCAGCTGCTAGTTCACAGTTGCGGCTCCCTGGAAGCCCCCTGCAAACAGTTACAACAGCAGGAGTTAATCCTATGACCTGGCAAGGTGGTGGTGGTTTTGTCACTGAGTCGTGTCTGATTCCTGCAACCCCATGGACTGCAGCCCACCAGGTTCCTCTGTCTATGAGGTTTCCCAGGCAAGAACACTGGAGTATGTTGCCATTTCCTTCTCTAGGGGATCTTCCCGACCCAAGGATTGAGCCTGCATCTCCTACGTTGCAGGCAGATTCTTTACCATCTGAGCCACCAGACAAGAACACGGAGCAATAGGAGCAGACCTGAGGGTCATCCTTACAGCTTTTTACAAAAGGGAGGGAGGGAAGGTAGGAAGGTAGATGGGAAGGATGGGAGGAAGAATGGAGGAAGAAAAGAAGAGAAAAAGGTAGAGTTCTAGAAGGGCTTCTAGAAGGGCCAGGAGAAGGAGGCATTGAGGACATTATGGATTTGTATGTATTGAGGTGGCCTAAACATCTTCTCCTCTGGAGAAGGCAATGGCAAGCCATTCCAGTACTCTTGCCTAGAAAATCCCATAGACAGAGGAGCCTGGTGGGCTACAGTCCATGGGGTCGCTACTAGTCGGACACGACTGAGCGACTTCACTTTCACTTTTCACTTTCATGCATTGGAGAAGGAAATGGCAACCCACTCCAGTGTTCTTGCCTGGAGAATCCCAGGGACATAGGAGCCTGGTGGGCTGCCATCTATGGGGTCGCACAGAGTCAGACACGACTGAAGCAACTGAGCAGCAGCAGCAGCAGCAAACATCATTTGGAGTTTTCCATAAGATGTTATGGTGATGATTTTACAGCAAGTGATAGGAAAGTATCTTGGAGAGATACCTTTTTTCAGTTTACGCAAAAAATCTGCATGGGCTCTGGCAACATGAAGATTTTGAAGGCTCTGCTGTGTCACACATGTTGAGGACTTTGCATTGTGTCCTGAAGACTTCAGGTCACCATGGAGGGGATTAATCAGGGAATGGCAACCCACTCCAGTATTCTTGCCTGGAAAACCCCATGGACAGAGGAGCCTGGTGGGCTACAGTCCATGGGGTCGCAGAGTCGGACACGATGGAGCAACTAACACTTTCACTTTCTTTCATGAAAAGATTGGCTTTTTAGAAAGATCACTCCTGCCACCAGTGTGGAGGGTGGGTTGGGAGGAGAAGATGGGAAGCAGACAGCCTTGTTAGGAGACTCTTGAAATAAACCAGGCAGACAAGGGAGAGGTCCTGGAGGGAGGCTCTGGAACTCTGGAAGGAGGGGAGGATTCCACCTTCCTAAGATACGGGCACTACTACCTGGTGAGGAGGTGGGAGGTGAGGGTGGAGGAGAAGCAAGGGGCCTCAGAGATCTCTGGTTCCTCACTGTGTGGGAGTATTTGCCAGATAAGTTTAAAAAAAAGTGTCAGGAGAACGTGATAACCGCTGCACTACGGAAAGCACACCTAAGTTAAAAAGTAAATTTCAGAAACAGAAATTTAACAATGCAGAGGTACTCAATGCTTTCTGTTTACAAATGGTGGTAAATCTAGATTCCTTGGACTTCAATGCCAATGTCAAGTCCAAGTTTCTTACTGAATTCCAGTGCCTGTTTTATCTCCAAGACTGTAGTTGGTAGTAAACCTCTGCGTTTCACTGTGGTGGTCTCAGCCTCCAGGGCTGTGGCACTGGGACCTCGTGTGGCAGCTGTGATGGACAGACAGGGTGGTGCTCATGCCAGCCTGAGTTCTAAGGCTTCTCTTGTGATGAATATACCCTTGGACACATCCAGTGCCTCTTTTATCAAGTTAGGTGACTGTTCTATTGAAGTATGAGCAAGTTAGAGATTATGCAAAGACTGTAGAATTGTTCTGATTTACCCTGATCTTTTTTCCTTCATTATCGTAAATAATAATAATTCTACAACTCTGTTACCAACCTTTTACATGAAAAAGGGCAAAGGGAAGGAGTGGGATTTAGCTAGCTCTTCAGGTTATCTATTATTTTTAACCCTTGTAGAAAATGTTTCCAAAGTGCATGAGACTTCTCTACCTTGAGAAGTAGGGGTAACCCAATCAAATCTTTGATCTACCTTAGGGACTGCCTCAAGGGATCATTTTGCAGGTTTAGATGTTAACGTTCTTGACAGAAATGTAGATACTTTAAATACAAGAATGGTTTGAATATGTATACTAATCTAGAACATACCTTAAACACAGCTTTTAAAATCAGTTATCAGCTTGTATCCTTCACATCATATAAAGGGTTCAGTTCAGTTCAGTTCAGTCACTCAGTCATGTCCGACTCTTTGCGACCCCATGAATCACAGCACGCCAGGCCTCCCTGTCCATTACCAGCTCCCAGAGTTCACTCAAATTCATGTCCATCGAGTCGGTGATGCCATCCAGCCATCTCATTCTCTGTCGTCCCCGTCTCCTCCCACCTTCAATCCCTCCCAGCATCAGAGTCTTTTCCAGTGAGTCAACTCGTGGCACAAGGTGGCCAAAGTATTGGAGTTTCAGCTTTAGCATCAGTCCTTCCAATGAACACCCAGGATTGATCTCCTTTAGAATGGACTGGTTGGATCTCCTTGCAGTCCAAGGGACTCTCAAGAGTCTTCTCCAGCACCACAGTTCAAACAAAGATCATGGCATCTAGTCCCATCACTTCATGGGAAATAGATGGGGAAACAGTGGAAGCAGGGTCAGACTTTATGTTTTGGGGCTCCAAAATCACTGCGGATGCTGATTGCAGCCATGAAATTAAAAGATGCTTACTCCTTGGAAAGTTATGACCAACCTAGATAGTATATTAAAAAGCAGAGACATTACTTTGCCAACAAAGGTCCGTCTAGTCAAGGCTATGGTTTTTCCAGTGGTCATGTATGGATGTGAGAGTTGGACTGTGAAAAAAACTGATTGCCGAAGAATTGATGCTTTTGAACTGCGGTGCTGGAGAAGACTCTTGAGAGTCCCTTATACTGCAAGGAGATCCGACCAGTCCATTCTAAAGGAGATCAGTCCTGGGTGTTCATTGGAAGGTTATGGGGCTTTAAAACCAGGCTGACCTGGATTCACATTCCTACTCAGCTTTTCTGGCTGTGTGACCTCGGGCAAGTTAATTAACCTTTCTGAGCCTCTTTTTTCTCACCTATAAAATGCTTGTCTTAACAGGACTCTTGCTTGACCTCATTATCTATCCATCCATAATGAAGTCGGGCAAGAGCCCCGTCTTTCTGAGAAATGCTTATTGATTAAGACATCCTGTACATGGCAGCAGGTGTCCTGAGGTGAGCTCTCCCTAAGTGTTTAGTCTGATAGGTTTTTCTTTCATTTATTGCTGTCTTTCACTATCTATTTAGCCCCTAAATTTAGTGGATAAAAACAACATAGTTTATTTCTTGCAATCCTGTGGCTTGGCTGGGCAGTCTTTCTGCCGAACTTGCTGGAAGGTCCACTGGGGACAGCTCAGTGTCTCTCTCCCTGTGGCCTTTTGTCCTCGAGGAGGTCAGCCAGAGTACCCCCCTCACCCCCAGCGATCTCAGGGTTCCCAGAGCGTGAGAATGGAAGCCACAAAGCCTGTCATGAAGCCACAAAGCTACAAAACCTGGGCTCCGAAATCCCAGGACAGCACTTTCCCCCTTATTCTACTGGTCAAAGTCAGTCATGCGGCCAGTAAATGATTTCAGTAATTAAAGTGTGAAAGACAAACCCAAGTTAAGGCAGAGAGTGGGCAAGGGACGGGGGAGCTTCCGGTCCAGGCTGGGTTGGGGAGGCCTTGCTGAGGTGGTGACTCCCCGCACAGAGAACTGAAGGATGAGAGGGAACGCGGGAAGGGTGCTGCCCGGGAGGACCGACTGGCCAGAGTGGAGGTCCTGAGACAGACAGGGGCACGCTGTCTGCTGGGAAGGGCTGGTGCCTGCAGGCTTGAAACAAGCCCAGTGAGGTCCTCCAGAGCCACATCTGGCTCTGATCAGGGCTGAATGGATGTTCATCCCTTTTCTTCTAAACAATGGTGGTAGAAATATGTTTAATTCAAGATAGTCATTCAGTGGGAATCTATGAAGTTGAAATTTTACTAAATAAGGCTCGTGTGTGTGTGCATGATCAGTCACTCATTCGTGTCCGACTCTTTGCAACTCCATGGCCTGCAGCATGCCAGGCTCCTCTGTTCATGGGGATTCTCCCAGCAAGAATACTGGAGTCGGTTGCCATGCCCTCCTCCAGGAGATCTTCCCAACCCAGGGATTGAAGCCAGGTCTCCCACATTACAGGTGGATTCTTTGCCATCTAAACCACCAGGGAAGCCCAACTAAGGCTCAGTTTGGGGAAAAAAAATTGTTCCCATGGGCATGGATGCTAAAAGATTATAGATACTTTGTAAACTAATGTCTGCCCTAGAGGTTCCTGAATGGCATCTCTGATCTTTCCTGGCGAGATGTCTTACTCCCTTTAAGATGAGTCTTTCTCAGTCCTCTGGGTTAGGAATGTATGTAAATCATTTGTTGTTCAGTCACTAAGTTGTGTCTAACTCTTTGCCACCCCATGAACTGCAGCAAACCAAGCTTCCCTGTCCTTCACTGTCTCCCAGAGTTTGCTCATGACTGTTGAGTTGGTGATGCTATCTAACAGTCTCATCTGCTGCCCCCTTCTTTTGCCTTCAATCTTTCCCAGCATCAGTCTTTTCCAATGAATTGACTCTCCGCAACAGATAGCCAAAGTATTGGAGTTTCAGCTTCAGCATCAGTCTTTACAAAGAATATTCAGGGTTGATTTCCTTAAGGATTGACTAGTTTGATCTCCTTGCAGTCCAGGGGACTCTCAAGAGTCTTCTCTAACACCACAGTTCAAAAGCATCAATCCTTTGGCCCTCATCCTTCATATCTGTCCATGGCTAGTGGAAAAACCATAGCTTTGACTATATGTACGGTTGTCGGCAAAGTGATGTCTCTGCTTTTTAATACACTGTCTAGGTTTGTCATAATTTTCCTTCCAAGGAGCAAGCATCTTTTAATTTCGAGGCTGCAGTCACTATCTGCAGTGAATTTGGAGCCCAAGAAAATGAAATCTGCTGTTGTTTCCACTTTTTCCCCATCTATTTGCCTTGAAGCGGTGGGACTGGTTATAAACTATAGATAACTCAGAATCTGGGTTTCCGTGGCAGACACCTGGTGAAGGTAGAAACACACAAAGGGACGAAGCCTGGGGAACCCCTCTGAATGCCTCTTCCTCTTCACAGGCTGTGACTGTAACTTGGAAGGTGTTCTCCCTGAAATCTGTGATGCCCAAGGGAGGTGCCTGTGCCGCCCCGGCGTGGGGGGCGCTCGGTGTGACTCCTGCCGCTCGGGTTTCTACTCCTTCCCTATTTGCCAAGGTAAGTGAGCAACGTGAACATAGTGACCGTCAGTCCCCTGAGGTAAGTTTCCTCCTAAGGAAATTCAGAGGCTCCTTTTGGCAGAACTGTGTGGCCGACCGTTCAAATGAATGAGCTGCTGGCTCATATGTGTGTGTTACACGTTACCGTCCTCCTACCCCGGCCGTGTCACCTCACCCTCACCCTTCTTCCTCCCCAGCGGTCAACCCGTGGGCTCTGGTGAGGAGGTGGTACCTGAACAGTGTTTAGGAACCTGCCAGGCAGACAAGGGGGAGGAGGCTGGGGATTCCAGGAAGGAGGACAGCACACGCAAAACCACAATCTCCTCCTTCTCCACTTGGTTTGTCTCTTAGTCTCCCACCCTAGTAAGAGTCACTGAAGGGGCTGGAGGGGGAGAGAGGGAGGAGTCTGGCCCAGGCCCCGAAGCACAGTAGGTGTGCAGTCAGTGATGCGTGTGTGCTAAGTTGCGTCAGTCGTGTCCGACTCTTTGTGACCTGATAGACTGTAGACCGGCATGGTCCTCTGTCCATGGGATTCTCCAGGCAAGAATACTGGAGTGGGTTGCCATTCCCTTCTCCGGGGGTATCTTCCTGACCCTGGGATCAAACCTGGGTCCTCCCCCATTGCAGGCTTCCCCGGTGGCTCAGACAGTAAAGAATCTGCCTGCAATGCAGGAGACCTGGGTTCAGTCCCTGGGTTGGGAAGATCCCCTGGAGAAAGGATATGACTACCCTCTCCAGTATTCTTGCCTGGAGAATCCCATGGACAGATGAGTCTGGCGAGTTACAGTTCATGGGGTCACAAAGGGTCAGACTTGACTGAGCGGCTACACTTTGACTTTTCAGGGACCAATCCCAGAGGAGCTTATGTTAGGAGCTGGCGAGGTTATAAGTAGTGAAGATGAAGTCTGACAAAAAAGGAGGAGAAAGATCAGGGCAGCCTTATTCCTGGTGGTGTGGAGAGGTATGCCGCCAGGTTCGTTCTTCCAGATTTGAGCCATTAGGCTCTGGAAGCCTTTGGGATGCTCTCACATTCTGTTGCCAACAGTCTCCCTTCTCTGGTACTCACTTTTTCTAACAGCTTTTGTGATCTTTTAATTTTTTTTTTCCTTTGGACAGTGTTGAAGCCAGTGGCTGAAGGCCAGACATGCTGAAATCTGAACTTGGTCTAGTGTCAGGGTCTGACCCCGTATTTCAATTTGCGATCTTTCTTAGATGAAGTTGGTTGCTTGACCCATGGAATTTTAGAAGCGAACCAGTGTAGCCACAAATCCTACATCAGAGGGTCCAATATAGTGTAGCCAAAGAATGCTTGTGTGGCTTTGCTCTAACATTGCTTTAAAAATTTTTTTAAATCTTCTTAAAAAGAATCCTAAAACTCTTCCTCATTGTTCTTGCCAACTGCAGCCCAGCATTTATGTTTTGTATTAACTTAATTTGCTCCAGACTTTAAGCGCAAGGCTGTCTCCTTCTCATTTTATTTTGGATTCACTGGAGTGCTTGCAGTTTTCTTGATTGGAGCTGAAAGTTGAATCATTGATGTGAGGCCATGACGAGAATCGTCTCTGTGTATTTCAGTTTTATGTTTGTGTTAATGTCTGGCTCAGCACTTCACCTGCAACCGGAAGACACACCTAGGCTCTTTGTGAACTTGGTCCTTTGGCGGGGGAGGGCGGGAGGCGTTGTGTTCTTTCCATCCTCTCCATCCAGCCTTCCTCCCTTCTTCTCCTTCTTGATTTTTCTTTTCCTCTTCCTTCCTCCTCCTGCTTTTTCCCTCGTGCAATCTGCTAAGTAGCTGCTAGTCAGCACTTAGAGCAGAGACCAGGAGGGTGGGAGTGCAGAGAATGAGGGCCTCCCATGGCTGGCACTGAAGCCCATCACAGTGGAGCTACCCCCAAACCTCAGTGTCTTGGGACCATTGGACTGTTCATTGCCCAGTGAACTGTCCCCATTGGAGTTTGCCATAGTCTTTGGATTGTGGTCACAGGTAGTTCCTTAGAAAAGTTCTATATATATGTTACCAGTGCGTGTCTAACCTCTTCCTGCATGTCAGCATATTCTCACAAATCGGACAAACTGGCCCTGGAAAGAGGCCAGATGCACCAGCGGATGGCAGGTGGCAGTGCAGGGGGAGGTTTCTGACCTGGGATGCCCCTGGGAGAGCCCTCTCCCAGCCTTTCCAAGAGGGAAAACCAAATCCAGAAGGATGGGCCAAGTTCTGTGCAATTGTGCTTTGAACTGGTCCTTCGCTTTACAGCTCAGTGTTTGTCTAGAACATTGAGGCGGTTGGAAGAAGCCTTGGGATTTTCTGTAGGTCTGATCAGTTAGCCAGAGAGGTAGGGGGTGGAATGGAACTGAAATGCTGACTTTGTGGCTCTGGTTGGAGAAGGTGCCAGCCTGCTCTTCCAACAGAAGGAAGAGCTCCAAAATCCTGGTCGTTGAGAGCACCCCTGAAATAATAAGGAGCTCTCTTTCCCCCGCAGTTTACATGTTGTCTGGCAGTGTCACCTCACGCTGTGAGTTTATTCACTGACAGGGAAGAGGGTGGTGTTCCCCAGAGCAGTGCCTCAGACAGCAGTGTTGCAAGATTCAATGTGAAAACACACATCAGTTGAACTACAGGGCTGGACCCGGAAAAGGATTTCAATAGTTGCTTATTCCTTCATTTAATAAATATCTATTTGGCATGTCATAGAGACCAGGACCCTGTATGCAGGTCAAGAAACAATAGTTAGAACCGGACATGTAACAATGGACTGGTCCAAAATTGGGAAAGGAGTATGTCAAGGCTGTATATTGTCACCCTGCTTATTAAACTTATATGCAGAGTACATCAGGTGAAATGCCAGGCTGAGTGAATCCCAAGCTGGAGTCAAGATTGTTGGGTGAAATATCCACAACCTCAGATTTGCAGATGATACCAGTCTAATGGGAGAAAGCAAAGAAGAACTAAAGAGCCTCTTGATGAGGGTGAAAGAGGAGAGTGAGTGGCAGAGGATGAGATGGTTGGATGGCATCATCAACTCGATGGATGTGAGTCTGAGCAAACTCCAGGAGACAGTGAGGGACAGGGAGGCCTGGCGTGCTGCAGTCCATGGGGTTGCAAAGAATCAAACATGACTGAGGGAGTGAACAACAACCAGAAAAAAAGACCAGGACTGTGCTTGAGGCTGGAAGATTTGAGGGGAGCACGGCAGACAGACTCCCTGATTCCTTGTGTTATTTAATATCATCATTTTTAATACTCTTTGAGAATCAAAGTATCTCAAAGCAGAAGCATAGTGAAGAGCAGATGAGAAGAAGAGATTCCAGAAACTCAGAAGGACCTGGATCAAAGCAAAGAGCAGATTTAAAATATTTGCAAAGCCTTGTGGTATTTCCAAGCGTGAGAAACAGGCTGCCAGTGTTGGGTTTCGGATCTGGCAGCTTTCATCGACAAGCTGGATAGAAACCCGAAGTGTGATGCCAGATTGAGTCATTCACGATTTAAAATAACGTACCTGTGTTTAAGGCCGTGTCTTTGTTTTCACCTCTGGAGTGTATCTGCATCTTCCAAGGCTCCCTAGACAACCCCTCTGGTCTTGGGAGGAGTCAGTGTTAATTTCACCCATGTGATGCTGGCTGGAGCTGCCTCCTCTGTTGCTCCAGGCTCCTGTTGCTGCTCCAGCTGCCAGCACTTTGCTCTCTGCATTTTGTTCCTTAAAGGAAGAAGAGCAGAGAGGACCTGTGTCAGGGATCTCCAAAGGGACAGAACGCATAGGATGTGTGTCTGTACAGTAAATCCCCCACCTATGAATGAGTTCCAGCCCCAGAGCACGTTCATTCGACCAACAAAGTAAGCCTAGGTACCCCACTGACACAGTCAGTTACATAGTACTGTACTCTATGCTTAGTTGCTCAGTTGTGTCCGACTCTTTGTGCCCCCGTGGACTGTAGCCCACCGGGCTCCTCTGTCCATGGGGATTCTCCAGGCAAGAATACTGGAGTGGGTTGCCATGCCCTCCTCAGGGGATCTTCCAAACCCAGGGATTGAATCTAGGTCTCCCACATTGCAGGTGAATTCTTAACCATCTGAGCCACCAGGGAAGCCCTTGTACTGTACCGTAATGGGTTTATAATACTTTTCACACCAAGAATACATAAAAAACAAACATGAAAAATAAAGAAAGCACTTTTAACCTTAGAGTACCATACCTTGAAAAGTACAATAGTACAGTACGAGGGCTGGCATACAGGGGCTGGCATCACCTGAACAGGCAAGAAGAGTTGCGGACTGGAGGAGGGAGAGGGGGTGGAGATGAAGGATCGTCAGCAACAGGAGGCGGAGGGCGGGCTGCAGTTTCACTTGTGCCTGTCGTTGGAGGAACACACGTTTGCATCTTTGAAAGCTTGCAACTTGAGGGTTTATATGTAAGGGACCTACTATATCTATAGATATAGATAGATTTATTTTAAGGAATCAGTGCATGTGTTTGTGGGGCTGGTGCATCTAAAATCTGCAGGGCAGATCAGTAGGCTGGAAACCCAGGGAGGGAGGGGGGAGTTGATGCTGCAGCTGGTGTCCACAGGCCGTCTGGAGACGGAATTCCTTCTTCCTCCCAAACCTCATGCTTTTCTCGTATGGCCTTCAACTGATGGGACGAGGCCCACCCAGACTGTTCAGAGTAACCTGCTTTACTTGAGGTCGGTGGACTTAAATGGTCGTCACATCTAACAAAGCACCTTTTCAGCCATACCTGGACTGGTGTTGAGCCAACATCTAAGCCCTACAGCCTAGGCAGCGTGCAAACATAAACCATCACAGAGTCCAAGAATGCTTCCTCAGTCATCTGCCCCTGGGAAGGGGCCTGATCTCTGCAGACAGGCCTAGAGGCATGAATGTGGGGCCTCAGAGGATGCTGGCCTGGATAGCTGAAGAGCTGAATTCTTGTCCTGCTGTCTGATGTGAGCTGACTGAGTGGTACTAGGCCTGTTTCTTCTTCTCTCTTATGTTTAGTTTCTTAGGACCATGTCACTAATTCTCTAGTCCCTCTCCTGGAGTTCTACCCCACTGGATTCTTATCAAGTAGATGCTAATATTATTCCTACTTAAAAAAGGGGAAATTGTGTTTTAGAGCAACGGAGCAATCTGTTTCAGGTTCTAAGTCTGATTAGAGGTGAAGCTGGAACTACCTTTGGGTCTTTCGGGCCCCACCTCCATACTCTTATGCGGGTCCCGGGTGCCCCTCCTGTGAGTCTGACTGAGGTCTTTTCATCCAGCCTGCCAGTGTTCAGCCCTTGGGTCCTACCAGACGCCCTGCAGCCCAGTGACTGGACAGTGCGAGTGCCGGCCAGGGATCACAGGACAGCGGTGCGACAGGTGTCTCTCGGGCGCCTCTGATTTCCCCCACTGCCAAGGTAGGGAAAACCGCAGATGGCTGGAAGGGTGGGCTCCTGTCCAGCTTGTGTGTGTGGCCAGCCTCCCAGAGATGCCTGCAAAGCCTGCCGGACCCATGGCTGGTCACTGCTTCACTTTTGACCCTAATCTGCCTGGTTCTTCCCCTTGTAACATGATATTGACTAAGACAAGAAATTAATTAATTTTAGACATAATTTTAGTATGGGTGGAGAGCAAGGGGGCTGTGATAATGAAAGAAGTAAGTCTTGGTTAACTAAAAAATGTACTTACAAATTCCATAACAGCTAATTGTTAGTTTTTTTAGTCGCTCAGTCGTGTCCATGACTCCATGGACTGTAGCCCACCAGGCTCCTGTGTTCATGGAATTCTTCAGGCAAGAACACTGGAGTGGGTTGCCATGCCCTTCTCCAGGGGATCTTGCCTCAAACTCCAATCTCCTACATTACAGGCAGATTCTTTACCTTCTGAGCCACCAGGGAAGCCCAGCATCAGATTGGACAATTAAAAAAAAAAAAGAAAAAAATCTCTTTGTATAATACTGCCCTCTTCTGGTTAATTCTAAGGATGTTCAAAATTCTAGACTCATTTCCCCAGTCTCCTTTTCGTCATTTAGAAATGAACTTTTAGGAGGAGGCAGGGAAGAGAATCGTTTAGTGACCAAAAGGGTGATTTGGGGAGTAAGGACCATGAAGGCTATTACAGGTGTCTTTTTCTGAATTATTGAGTTGGCCCAGAAGTTCTTTTGCGTTTTACCATAAGATGTTACAGAAAAATGCAAATAAACTTTTTGGCCAACTGAATACATGCAAAGTCCCTGCCACCCATCTATCAAAAAATATAAATATAGATGCACTAGTTTTAAAAACAAGGAAAACTTAAAAAAAAAACCTCGAAACATCAAAACAATGGGACAAATGAACATTAAAACCCCAGACATTTCTATACCATATAACTATTTATACATCATATCCAGGCTCCAGCAATGTCTGTGACCCAGCCGGAACTCTGGACTCCAGTTTGGTAAGTAGAAGATTGTTAAAAGGTTGCAGTTCTAACTATTATTCTGATATATATTTGAGACTGACACATTTGTGAGCTTCCTGAAATTAAAAGTAAATTAAAATAAGACCTGAGGCTGAATTGTTTGAAGAAGCTATTGCTCTTTTTCAAAGTGCATATATGATATTGTAATTTCTTTTGGTCAAAAACAAAAGAATACAGTTTATTTAAACTTTTTGTAGAATTGTAGAGTCCTCGCGTTCCTCTGAAGGCATTACCTCCCTAGAGACTTGCACATAAGCCTGACATACATAATTAAAATTAAGAAAATCAAAAGCCAGTAAACGTTTAATTAAGCTGTCTGTGTGCAGAGTAATTGTAGTCTACTTGATGTTACTCCAAGCATGGTGCTCTGGCATTCTGATTGATTTTCTAAGCACTTTAGACATTAATTTCTTAGCCTCAGAGCCAGGTTCTGGAGGGAAAGAGGGAGAAAGTTCTCTGTCTTCACTGTGGGACTTGATGATGTTTAAGCAAGGAGGTGACTCTTGCATATTATAAACACACTTGTAGATAAATCTAATTTCTACCGAATCTCAGCAAGTTAAATGTTCAGATATTTTCCATTTAGATTTATATCCACGGTGTAACAGAATCCACAGATAATGACAATGTTGTAAATAAAAATCATTAAAATTTTTTCTTATTCTGACATTTTCCAATTTTGTTTTAAGCCCATATATGGATTCTATGTATAACAAGTAAGTAAATAGTAAAACAAAAGTGATTAGCAGATTGTTAAAATCAACCCAGTACTTTCACTCCCCCTGAATATACTTAATTTACTTTTCATGACCAAAATATATTTCTGTGACCAGCTTTTCTCAGAATGCTTGTTTGGGAACCTCTTCATTCTAAGATGTCAGATGATTAATTTTCTTTTAAAGGGCCATTGCCAATGCAAGCTTCATGTTGAAAGTCCTTCGTGTAGCATCTGCAAACCATTGTATTGGAATCTGGCCAAAGAAAACCCCGATGGATGTTCAGGTAAGGTTTCCTGTGTTCAGTGTTTTTAACGTATTGTAACTTCCTCTAAGTTTCTCTACCTCAGTGACTCAACTCACAAAAGAGCTATTGATTTAGTCCATTCAGTTTGTTTGAAATTCTGTATAAATGTTTTGATGTCTCACCCCCCCGACTTTTGGCAGAACTTCTATCATTTTCAAAATTTCAGCAAGGGATTTATATCCTGTTTCCATATGTATCATGTTGTTTGTGATGGCAGCTGCTTGATAAATGGTTTTTCAGCCTTGTTTTTAGAATCCATACTTTCCGGTTTCATTTTATTTTCATTTTATGTTTAGTTGGAAGCCAGGATAGAACTGAAAAACACCAAACTAAAGATAGCTCAGTGGAGTGAATATTTTTCAATAGGGTATATTTTCATGGAAGCATATCAGTAATAACCTTGACCTTAGAATCGATTAAAAATCCCATGATGGTGCAGCTTTTGTCATTTATGAGTGGTCATAAATGAACCAGTACTTCTTGTGGGTAGATGGTATTGATCCAGTTGTTGGGTTCTGCTGAGCCCAGGAAGCAATCCAGTTTTAGGCCTGATGGAAGCAAACTGGAATTCTGTTGGAGCATGCTGGAAAGTCATTGCACCTGCATTATTACTAGTGTGTCCTGTACCTAGAGGCGGAAGTGGCCTTTCTGTAACCTTGGTCCAAGAATGCTCTCTTCTCTTCCCAGAATGCCGATGCCACGTGGCAGGAACCATGAGCGGAATTGGAGAGTGTGGGCAGGTAATGTTGGCCAGTTTTTCCTGGGATGCTGATAGAATATAGTAACAGTTAATTGTGGAATTTCTGCAAGAGGGGGATAGTACCTCTGTAATTGTATAGCATGTGGCTGTCTTCATGGGAGTTTTCAGATCCCGGCTATCCTGCTTCATAGGACAAAACAAGCCAGTTTGAAACCTTAAGATTAGTAAATTCTGTGAAAAAATAGTGAAAGTCGCTCAGTTGTGTCCAACTCTTTGCTACCCCATGGACTGTAGCCCACTAGGCTCCTTTGTCCATGGGATTTCCCAGGCAAGAATATTGGAGTGGGTTGCCATTCCCTTCTCCACAGGATCTTCTCAACCCAGGAGTTGAACCTGGGTCTCCTGCATTGCAGGCGGATTCTTTACCATCTGAGCCACCAGGGAAGTCCAGCAAATTCTGTAATCTCACCAAATTTTGTCATCTGCTCATTGTTCTGCAGTTAGATGGTGACTGTCATTGTAAATCCCATGTTGGTGGCGATTCCTGTGACACATGCGAAGATGGATATTTTGCTTTGGAAAAGAGCAATTACTTTGGGTGTCAAGGTAAATTCTCCTAGGGGTTCCTGTGTAAGGCAAAAATGTTGATGGGCAAAGACTGTCAGAGTAACCTTGCTTCCGAGTTTACTGTCTTCTTGCTAACTTTCTGATAGAATGGGACTAAAAAGTTCTGTCTAGGGACATTGGCCAAAATTCCCTTAAGACGAATAGTAAATTTCATCCAGAGCCACTTCCCCTTGTCTTCTGCCAGCACACTGTTGGGTCAATTATAGAAAATCATAATTGGGGTGCGGGGGAGCCCTTGGGGAGATGTAAATAACATCTTGACTTAGTCATTTTAAAGATAAATTTGAAATATTAAAAAAGTTCACACAAGATAATACCATGTTAAATAATACAATTGCAGGAGTGGTCACCCCACAAGGCCACTCTGATACCTTTCAAGCAGCCTCTCCTTAGCACCTATTGTTTACAACATACTGTGTTGTGAAATCGTGTTTAGCTCCTGGGCTGCTGTCACCTTACGTGGTACAGCAGCGATGGAAGTGGCCTACTAGTGCATCTCCGCTTTTCAGGTGGACTCTTGAGTCAGGGCGGGGGGAGGGGACATGCCATCTTACTCTGGGATTTTCCTACAAATTTCAAACACCTCCTGGATGTAAGATGCGTCCGGGGAAAGAAGGCAACCCAGGCTTCCTGGTTTCCACTCCTCATAGAGGGAGGGAAGGCCTTCAGCCTGGGGATGCTGTGATGGGTGACCCCGGCCGTTTCCCGACTCTCAGGGTGTCGGTGTGACATCGGTGGAGCCATCAGCCCTGTGTGCAGCGGGCCCTCCGGAGTCTGCCAGTGCCGAAAGCACGTCGTGGGGAAGGCCTGCCAGCGGTGAGTCCTCAGGGAGATGCCTTTGTGTTCTGATGTTGTGAAGTGTTTCTCAGAGTCCTGTCTGTGCTGACGGTCTTGGAGAGAGAGAAGCGGTCCCACGGTGAGAGAGCAGGACATGAAGCTGTGCTGTCATTTGCAGTCTAGACACTCGTCTGTGAGTCCAGTTAAAGCAGGAGGTAAAGAGACTTCCCTGGTGGTCCAGTGGTTACAACTTCGCCTTCCAAAGCAGGGGGTATGGGCTCGATCCCTGGTCAGAGAGCTGAGATCCCACATGCCTCACAACCAAAAAAAACCAAAGCATAAAAAACAGAAGCAATATTGTAGCAAATTCAGTAAAGACTTTAAGACAGGTCTACATCAAAAAATAATCTCTTTTTTTAAAAAAGCAGGAGGTATAAAGTTGCTCTAAAATGATGCCACTTTGCAGATCACAGAGTGGCCTCACTGGAAAGTTCCCAGAGGGGCAGAAAGCCAGGTGGGTGAGTCTTGGGCTGGAGGCAGGAGGTGGGTTCCCATGGCTGAACATCCATGTGAACTCCCAGCCTGGAGGAGCCTGGCAGTTGCACCTTCTGCTTCTTTATCAGGACCCATGATTGTGGGGCTTGGGTGCTGCGGGGTAAGACAGCTTTAGGAATGGGAGGAAGTCCCCCATCTCATGCAGAAGAAAATCACAATGAATGGAAGGAGTAAGGGAGCCAAGTGGAAACTGAGGTCCCAGAGGGACTATAGTGGGTATGGTGCACGCAACCTCTGTCCTGATTGTTTAGCAGTTTCTAAATTTACTGAAACCATGATTCATCCATAAGTGTCCCTCTGTGGAGGGAGGAAAAATCTAATTTTTAATATGCTGACTTTGGATCACTTGCTGAAATTCTTGTGACATGCAACTTCTTCTAAATCTCATCTTCACTGTTTCTGCCCTTGTCACCAGGTTAATAAAGAGATCTTTAATGTAGTCAAGTGAACTGTCTTATTTATTGATAGAGTGGAACATCTCTCCTTTTGCTTGATGTTCGCAGCATTTGAGTTCTCAGGCTCAGAGCTGCTCAGCTGTGCTTTCTCCTGCTCTTTCTAAACAAATGGTGGTCCTAGGGGTTCGTAGTAAAATGAGTGTGAAGAAGGGCACATCTGTAGTTTTGTCTTCCCATAGACCAGCAAGGCTCACGATGGGACAGAGGAACTTTGTGAATTGGCTCAGAGACATTTTCCACCCATGTTTTGCCTCTTTCCTCCCTCCTGTTGATAAAGGGAGCTTTCCCCCTATTTAACCAGCATGAGTGTTTTCTCCTTCCTGCTATGTAGGTGACTGGCTAATTTGGAAGTTGAAGTAATGCGTCAGAATAAATTACCCAAATTATCCTGAGGCCAAAATACTGACGTTACAGTCAATACATATATACATGTGTTGTGTTGTGTTAAGTCACTTCAGTTGTGTCCAACTCTTTGCAACCCTGTGGACTCTAACCCACCAGTCTTCTCTGTCCATGGGATTCTCCAGGCAAGAATACTGGAGTGGGTTGCCTTGCCCTCCTCCAGGGAATCTTCTTGATGGACGGATCAAACCCACATCTCTTATGTCTCCTGCATTGGCAGGCGAGTCCTTTACCACAAGCACCACCTGGAAAGCTCCACATATATACCTATGGGATTTAAATTGTCCTTTGATTTAGTAGTGAATAATACTGAAATGAAAGGTTAGCAAACCAGAAATGTAGATGCCACACCACCTTTCTTGCGGGTTGATAAATCTTGCATCTTTTTGCCCTCAGTTCCTCCAAATGTTTGTTTATAATTTGCATTTTTAGTTTTCCCTACAAGTTTAGAAAGCATTCACATACACTTTGTTTTCTGAAGTTTTTGTGATACGGTAATATGTATTCATTGTAAATTTTTAAGGAGTACCTGAAAGTACAAAGGCAAAGGGAATCTTCATTCTCCCACCCAGAGATACCACCTTTTAATATTTTTTTTGTATATTTTCTGGGATTTTTCTATGAATAAAAATTAGTATTGAATTTGTTTCATGTAATTTATATCATGAACATTTTCCATTATAATTAAGTAGTGTTAAAATATTAATGGCTACATAATATTTTTAAATTTATTTGATTATTTCATAATTGTATATTTGTGTTGTTTCCAAGTTTTTCACTATTATAGACATTCTTTTATGTTCATTTTTAACCCTACAAAATCATTCTTTAGAAAATAGTCCCCAAGGTAGAATTACTAGGGTCAATGAGAATGAACATTTTTAGGACTCTTAATAAATTAGCTCCAGAGAAATTGTAAGCACTCCTAATTCTACTTGCAGTATAGGAGCAGACCTTTTATTCTCTTTGATTAATTGGTCTTTATGGTTTTAAATCCATCAACACCTATTAGCTTGGGACTGGATTGTTAAAATCTACTGTTCTGAAGGACTTAAAGTTGTTTGAA